>NC_141690.1:261883665-263282415 GCF_964263255.1 Lissotriton vulgaris
TTTTTAGGTGGCCCCCTTCTGTCACCTGCATCCTTCTCCCGTCTGAATCCGGAGCATGGCTGAAGAACTGCTGGTGGTACTTTGGACCTTGGCCCTCGACTACTCTGAAACCCAAAGGTGAACCCTCAACCTGACTGTACCTTCCTTTATTGCATTTATGACTTTTCTTTCAATAGGACTGCACTGTGCATAAGGGCACACTATTTGATTACTTGTCAAAATTGATTTTGAAGAAAGTACTTACCTTTGAATGAAGTTCTTGGTTTCACAATATTTGGAAAATAATTACAATTTTTCTAAATTTGTCTTGAATTTATTCTTGAATGTTTGTCTCATTTATAACCTCTGTATGTGACAACACATGCTTAGCACTACCCTCGGATAAGCCTTACTACTCGCCCACAATACCACAAAAGAGAGCATTAGCATTATGTACTTTAACCTTTGTAAACCAATTAGGGACACACTGGATTCTCTGCACAGTGTACTTTGTTTTAGTGCACTATATAGAGAGCCAGCTTCCTACAGGCAGGTTGTAGATCAGTGGTAGGGGAAGGAGTATAGTTCAGCGTTCAAGCAATCATACTACAGTCACCCTACAAATACTATCCCACTTTATGTTTAAAATTGTATTCATGATACATGACAGCGTGGACCTCATTTGATTCTTTATGTACAGCGTTCACTGTTTTGGGTGACTCAACTCACCTTGTATTGGTTCCGTCATCAGTGAGGTATGGATTGAGGGATATCCATTGTGAATTATAGACGTCTTCATTTATGTCTGATCTGTATCCAATATGGAGTCCATGTGCTGTATATCTAGCAGCATTGGGTATTGTACTGTCATGGTTCCGCACCACCCTCTTGAAGTGTACCTTTTCTAACTTTTGGAAATATTCCCTGTCTGCTATATGTCTGTGCTGATTAGCGTAAGTCTGCAGTCTTTTGCTATTAACCGTTTATGAGTGTAGATTCACATTTAGTCGGGATGTACAACTCCACCCTCTCAAATCATTAGATGTACATGCCCCATCTTCTCCAATTGGGGGTGCAGCATCCTAAACAGGATTAAGAAATGCAAAGTTGCTGGTTGAATGCACAGGTTGACCTCTCTGTTGCTGTAGCAGAGATCTTTCTACTGGGCAGTGTAGGGAAAAAGTTTATTAATAATAACAAAACATATGTATATATTATATTGCAAATAATACATGAAAATTACTTTTACATATTTATTTTTAAACAATACCTAATAAAGGAAAATGTTACAGCACATTAACTCATCAAATTGAATGCATATTAAATAATTTAAATATTGTCATTTAATTTATAAATTATATTCTTAAGCAATATGTAAAAAAGACATTTCCATCTTGAAATTTTGATTTTTATTTAATCTGTAGAAACACTTTGCGTGGCTCTGGGTGGTTTGAATAATCTGGTGTACGCAACACAGAACAAATCGCAGTGTTGCATTACTCTGTCCTGGAAAGGCCTTCCATGGACGTTGAGTGGGTGTTCCCAGCACCCATGGATTTTTACGCATCCCAAGATTTGGAAGGATGCGCCAAAATCATACATCTTCCCAGTTGAGGCGTAATGAGGAGAAATGTCTCTATTTCAACGTGTTTCTTCCTCTTTCTATGCATGCTGAACCCAGCAGAAAGATGAATGTGGCTCAGAGGACTGTTTCTGTGCAGGGAGGTCCTCCTTCCTGCACTAAAACAGTCCTGCATGCAACACAGGTACTCTTGCACCATGGTGCAGGGTGCCTGCATTGGCGCTAGGCTGCCAAAAGGACACCAGCTCAAGGGAAAGGACAGGCATGCACTGTTTTGCCTTAAATAAGGCACATTCCTGACCTTTCCCTTTCACACAGTGCAGCTAGGTGACTGTGTGTGTTTCTCATAAAGGAGCCCCTTTGTTTTGAACTTTGTTTAGGGGCCTAGGAATAAAAAGCATGTCAAATGGATTAGGGTATGCTGAGGCAATTCTACATTTAAGACGCCCTTTTCTTTTACAAATTAAGTACCAGACAAAGGTCTCCCTTGAACCGACAAGATTGTGCCAGAGCAGGTGCACTTTTGTATCTGTTGCAAGGGCTGGGTAATAAAGCATGCTAGGGAAATAAAACCTTAGTGGGTGAGAGTACTTTAAAGAAACCAGTAAGGTTGCCTGAGTAGGTGGCATAAAGACAAATACCCCCATGAAGGCGTTGTCACTCTTTTTTGCTGTAAGCTTGAGATGGTCTATCTCCCCTTTCTGATTGGAAGTAACTGTATTTCGCGCCCCACCATGCACAATGATGTCATTTCAGTTGTCATCAATGATGTTATCAATGATATTAAAGACCATGTCATGTGTGTTGTAATATGTAACTTTAATGTTTGTTTGCCCATTTTAAGTTTTTGCCCGGGGGGCCTCCGTCCCTCCCAGTGCACCCACAAAATTTTAAATGCTAGGGCTGCGTGGGCCCAAAGGCCACCGCAAGCTTTTCCAGTAAGCACCCATCGAGGAGGAGGAGGCTGCAACAAAAGTGCTCAGATTCTGTGGGAGCAGTTTCAAAATCTGCTCCCACAGTAGGGAAGGAAAGTAAATGTTTGCTCCCCTTCAGCGGGGGCATTGGTCCTCCTCCTCCTCCTTCTCGAGGTGGGAGCTATACTTACTCTGTGTCGCAGTGGACAGGGTCCCGAGGACCAATAAATGGTTCGGGGAGAGGGGGGCACACACGTCTCATCCTTTCCCTCCCCAAATCCTCTCATATCACCCCGGCTCTTAAATCACTTCACTGGCTCCCTGTCCGTCTCAGATCCTTTTTCAAACTGGCCTGTCTAGCTTTCTTGGCTCACTCTCGCTCCGCACCCCTGTTCATCAACACTCTTGTCTCTTCTCATGCCCCTGTCCGCACCCTCCGTTCTTCCTCTCTCTCTCTTCTTCACACCCCTCGTTTCCGCAAATCCAGAACCGGGGGAACCCGATTCTCAGTCCTTGCCCCCCAGTTCTGGAATAGCCTTCCTCTCTCTATTCGCTCCATTCCCATCTACTCCCACTTTCGCAAAGCCCTTAAAACCTTCCTCTTCCTTCAGGCATTCCCCTCTTAATCTTCCCTGGGTCCCCTCTGCCGAGTTCTTGATCAGGTCCCCAGCGCCAGGAAGCCGCTCGGCCATCGCGCGCTTTATTAAATATTTTATTCATTCATTCATATTTGCCCTGAGGGATGTGGTCACTGGGGCTCATACTGGCTTTAGGGGGGTGGGCCTCAAGTATGTCCTGCTCCCCAATTCCTAAAAAATAACAAGTGCCAACACCGAGCCTTGACCCCACTTATGGGATTTTAATTCAAAAGGTATGTCGCCCAACCTTTTTAAAAAATGTCTTACAGTGAATCTAGGCATCCTCAGTGGACCAGCGGTATTGTTAAAAAAAAAAAAATGGGGCCCTTTTCCCCCACTAAAAACTTCCCACCAACCCTGCAGGGGAGGTGGGGTCACAGTATCCTTAACCTGCCCTGCTATATGCTTTTTAACTCTTTTTTTCCAGGACATATGGACTGAGTCCCGATTACTAAAATTACTACTAATCGTCTTTGCTGATTTGGGGCGGCCCATCAGATATTATTGTTTGAGCTGCTGGAGCTGAAGTACTACAGTGTGTCTCTATCTATACATACATTTTGAACCTTAATTTCTTGAAAACTACTGAATTTATTTACACCAAATCACAAAAATCACACTTTCAGGTTAAAGATCTAGTTTTCTGTCAAATTTGGTGTCATTCCATTCAGCATTTTTCCCTTCAATTTTCCAATTTACTGTAGAAAAAGCAATTTGGGACCCCATCCCCCTTTTCTGCGTCCCCGATTAACGGATGACCCCAAAACTTTCTAGGAAGGAGCTGAAATAAATGAAACATTTTTGGAAAGTTTTGTGAAGCTTCGTCAAACAACATCAAAGTTATTATTGAACCCCCCAAAAAAGTCTATGGAAACACGATCTCAACTAGACTTACAAAGTGACGACTGCTGAGAAATACATATAAAAACACTCTTGCTATGGAAAGTCTGACCTAACTATAACTAAATAGTGACTGCCTCGCAGTAGTTTATTAATCACTCAGTAGCAGTCTCCACTGGGTAGTGATAGTTAAGTCAGACTTTCCATAGGACGAGTGTTTTTTGTTCCACTAATAACTTTGGCGCCATTTGATGAATTGTCACAAAACTTTCCCCCAAAAAGTTTATCTTCCTCAGCACCTTCCTGGAAATTTTGGGATGATCTGTCAAGTTGGGGCTCAGTAAAAGAGGGTCCCAAAATGCATTTTCCCCATGCATTTTCTTAGAGAATTGCAGGCAGCACTGCAGGCGAAATGTCTGAACAGAATTATATATTACCGATCGCAAAGAGAATTCTTTTCAAAAGCCTGACTTTTGCCTTCAAAGCTTTACAAGGCACTGGCCCCAAGTATATAAGGAAACGTCTCTCCCGATATGTACCTAGCAGGTCTTTGAGATCATCTTGTCTATCCAAGATGACAGTTCCGGCTATCAGGCTCGCAAGGATGGGCGGTCGATCATTCTGCTACCTAGCCCCGAAGGCTTGGAATGAACTACCACTTTCCCTTAGACAGGCTCCCAGTCTCCTTGCTTTTAGAAAAGATCTCAAAACGTGGCTTTTTACCAAATAATTTCTTTCCCTCTCTTCTGTCTGCATTTGAGTTGTTATGTTGTTGTCTTACTTGCTGATACTCTTCGCCAAAGCCCCGGGATGCTCCTTGGAGTAGCCGAGCGCTATAGAAGAAATAAATTAACATAACATAACATATATTGAAGTTGACAGAAAGCTGGATATTTACCCACAATGCGTGTGCTTTGGGATTTGGTGTAAATCTGTTCCATAGTGTTTGGAAAATTTAGGCTAAAAAATAATAGATATGTTGACAGTAGTAGCCAGATTAATCAAACTGTCACGTAATGCAGCAAGACAACTTGCTGTGCTATGTGAAAGGGGAGATGGCCAATGTGTCGACCAATATATGGCACATAACTGCTCTCTGCCTATACTGATGCACAATTGGCTGCCCAGCACCAATGCAGGCCCCCTTGTGCCATGGTGCAAGGGTACCTGCATTGTAAGTAGGGTTGCCACCTGGCTGTTTTTTTTACCTGCATGACCAGCATTTTAATGTCGGTTCTGGTACCAAAATTAGAAAAATCACCTAAAGCTGCCATTTTTCCCCTTATCAATACATTCCTTAATCAGTAAATGTAAGAATAAAACACTTTAAAACATAAAAAACAAAATACGTCCCTAACGCTGCCCAGAGTGTTTCTAAGAGACTATTTAATCTGTTTTTTTTGTTTAAATTGTGTTTGGAAAGTATTTTATGCAAAAACAACAAAGTGATGGATAGAATGCTTGAATTAATCTCAGTTCTTGGCAATCGCTCCGGCTGCATCCCAATCCATAATTTTTCACCCACCATGCCACCTCAGTTTGGACCCAGACATGTGCTAATCAGCCTTGGCCCTGCTCCGCTTGGGAACAGTTCAGCCCAAACTGCCAGGCCAGGTCCTCCCTGAACCGGAACACAAGCAAACCAGGGCCAGTCTTACCCTTGGTTTGGGCTCTTCATCTGGATATAGCTTGGCGGATCACTGACAAAATATCGACCTACAAAATATCGACCTACAGGAATATTGAGTCAAAAATATCGAGGGCAAGAATATCGACATCATATCTACAACATGGTAAGTACAAAAATATCGAAAAAATAATATAGATGTTAAAAATATGGATGTTAAAAATATCGTTTTTTTTCTTTTAAAATATAAATGTTAAATAAAGTAAATAACACTAATAAATACAATCTACATAGTTAAAAGTATATAATAATGTTTAAAATTAATAAATAATACATATATAATAATAATATATTAATTAAATATATACAGTAAATATATAATATATATGTACTGAAAAATAAGTTGTAATAATTATTTTACTAATTTATAAATAATAAAATATATTCAAAATTACAAATACATTTACAAACATAAAACAATAACATAAATAAAATGTAAAAAATATAAAAAATTAAATATACTTTTTATATTTTTAAAATTAATTATATAAAACGTTGGATAGCATAAGGGTAAAAATTACTATTCCCACTCCAGAGAGTGCAACAGTAGGTAAAGCGTTGGGTAGCGTAGGAGTAAAAATTAATATTCCCACTCCAGAGAGTGCAACAGTAGGGAAAGCGTTGGATAGCGTAGGAGTAAAAATTACTATTCCCACTCCAGAGAGTGCAACAGTAGGGAAAGCATTGGATAGCATAAGGGTAAAAATTACTATTCCCACTCCAGAGAGTGCAACAGTAGGGAAAGCGTTGGATAGCGTAGGGGTAAAAATTACTATTCCCACTCCAGAGAGTGTAACAGTAGGAAAAGCGTTGGATAGCGTAGGGGTAAAAATTACTATTCCCACTCCAGAGAGTGCAACAGTAGGGAAAGCGTTGGATAGCGTAAGGGTAAAAATGACTAATCCCACTCCAGAGAGTGCAACAGTAGGGAAAGCGTTGGATAGCATAGGGGTAAAACTATTATTCCCACTCCAGAGAGTGCAACAGTAGGGAAAGCGTTGGATAACGTAGGAGTAAAAATTACTATTCCCACTCTAGAGAGTGCAACAGTAGGGAAAGCGTTGGATAGCGTAGGAGTAAAAATTACTATTCCCACTCCAGAGAGTGTAACAGTAGGGAA
Source organism: Lissotriton vulgaris (assembly GCF_964263255.1). NCBI lineage: Eukaryota > Metazoa > Chordata > Amphibia > Caudata > Salamandridae > Lissotriton > Lissotriton vulgaris. The sequence goes on from NC_141690.1 coordinate 261,890,426, forward strand.
AGCGTTGGATAGCGTAGGGGTAAAAATTACTATTCCCACTCCAGAGAGTGCAACAGTAGGGAAAGCGTTGGATAGCGTAGGAGTAAAAATTACTATTCCCACTCCAGAGAGTGCAACAGTAGGGAAAGCGTTGGATAGCGTAGGGGTAAAAATTACTATTCCCACTCCAGAGATTGCAACAGTAGGGAAAGCGTTGGATAGCGTAGGGGTAACAATTACTATTCCAACTCCAGAGAGTGCAACAGTAGGGAAAGTGTTGGATAGCGTAGGGGTTAAAATAACTTACTTATAAATAAAAGCTTTTTTTAATAATAAAAATATAAACTATTAAATAAATATAAACCATATACAATACCTATACATAATTATAAAAAAAATGATTAGCTAAATTTATTTAACCAAAAATAAATATAAAAAAATACAATTTTTTAATATTTAATTATCAATTGATAATAAATTAACAATTATATTATTAACAAAACAATTATTTAAAAAATATTATTACTTAATTACATTTAAATTACTTCCCACCATATTCCATTATAAACCCACTACCCGCAACAGAACACATTTATTTATTTATGAATTAATTAAAATTATTTACCAATTAATTTAAATTAATTACCAATTAATTAAAATGAATTACCAATTAATTAAAACTAATTTATAATTCCTACTAATTAATAATTAATTAAACATAATTAAATTACTTCCCACCATATTCCCCTATAAACCCACAACCCGCTACAGAACATATATATCAATTAATCAACTAATTAAAATGAAATACCAATTAAATAAATGTATTTACCAATTATTTAAAATTATTTAATAATAACAACTAATTAATAATTAATTTAACATAATTAAATTACTTCCCACCCTATTCCCCTATAAACCCATAATCCGCTCAAGAACATATTTATCAAGTAATCAATTAATTTCCAATTAATTAAAAATAATTACCAATTAATTACAATTTATTAATAAATCCTACTAATTAATAATCAATTTAACATAATTAAATTACTTCCCACCCTATTCCCCTATAAACCCACAACCCGCTCTGGTACTAAAACATATAATTTGCTTATAAATAAATGTAATAATATATAAAATTAATACACATATAATATTAATTATTTTAAATACTCAAGTTAAACATATAACACATACATAATAAAAAACTAAAAAATAATACAAATATCGATATTAGTGTCATCGAAATTGTTGACATCGATATATATGCTATCGATATTACTAACTTCGATATTACTTACATCGATATAAAGAATTTCAATATTACTTACCTTAGGGTCGATATTCTGTCCAACGATATTCTTGACATCGATATTCTGCACCTTCGAAATTTCAAACACGATATTTTGGTAGGTCGATATTTAATACTCGATATTTTGACTATGTACCTAGCTTGGCACAGTGAGCCCAGGAACCATGTCTGGGCATACCCGGCACACTTAGAGCATCGAATGCAGAAAGGTGATGGATATACATCTCAGCCATTGCAATTGCTCAGGCTGCATCCCAATCCATCATTTTTTGCCCACGCTTCCACCTCAGTCTGGATCCAGCCATATGCAAACCGGTCTTGGCTCTGCTCCTCATGGGCGCTATCTAGCCTGAACTGCCAAACTGCCAAGCCAGGTCTTCCCTGAACTGGAACACTAGTAACCCAGGATTGGTTTTGCTCTTATTATGGGCTCTTTAGCCAGGTATGGCTTAGTTCAATCACTCAATCAGTAGATTTGTAGAGTGCTACTTGCCTGGACCTCGTCCTGACCGGCCGCTCCCCCCTCACGCTCCCTGACTCCTGCTAATTGCAGCGCCCAGAGCCCACAGCTGAAACTGATCTTGAAGCGTGACTCTCCGGCATTGATAACTCGAGATTGGTATCGTAGCTTCAGGAATTGCGCGCTGAGCATTTTCTAACTATTGAGCTTGTAGCGAGTTGTAACTGTGCATTGTTGTTAACGCTCTGTGACCGCAGCTTTATTAAAGTGTTAGCGCTATCACCTGGTGCCCTTAAAGAGCGCGCTGCTGATTCTGGCTGTGCTTGCTGGTATTGTTTGATAAGTTTCGTTTTTGGCTCCACCACCATCTTGTGTGTTGTCCTTTCCCCTGACACGCCTCCCCGAGACCGCCTCCCAGCTGACCCTCCCACGCTCCGCCCCCTCCTCCATCCATTTATGGCCAATGCCCCCACGTGCAGCGTCCACGCGCTACGCCGACGCCGAAGGTGCGCCAAAGGTAAGCCCGTCTACGCCCGTCCGCGCCTGGACCACGCCCAGCGCCATACCCCCAGGCCCTCGCATTTCCCAGCCCTCCCGCATTACCTACGATGCCACCACCCTCCTAGCCCTTAACCCCGGCCATCCCCCCAACTGCGTCCAAGCCGCTCCTGGACACACCCATGGACCTTTCTCATGCTACTCCTGCAAATTCTTCTGCACCGTCAACCACTCCGCTACGATCACACCTCAGACTCCCGACACCAACCACCTACAATGCATCTTGCTCAACACCCGATCGGTCCACAGGCACGCCATTGACCTATAGAATATACTAGACACCATCTCTCCAGACGTCACCTTCCTTACTGAAACATGGATGAACGCCTCCTCCGCCCCAGACATCACCATTGCCATCCCAGAAGATTATAAGATCATACGCAAGGACCGTACCGGCCACACAGGAGGAGGAATCTGTCAGGGACAGGCAGCAGCGCAGGCTCACACACGCCACTAACCTTTGTGCAGGGTGTCCGGCAGAAACGACTTCGGATGCTAAGCTCTCCTCCCCCAGCCAACCACGAAACCCACAGTGGAAGCAAAACTCACTGTGTGCCCTCGTACATAGCCGGGAAAGGGGAAGTGGATAAAATAATAAAGGGGTAGCGATGATTCGTTGGGATCCCCCGGGAGTCTGGTCACCAAGATGCGGAAGACAGCAAGGAAGGGCCCATCTGATTAGGGAAGAGTAATGAACACCATTAATACTATATTTCATGTGTCTCGGATCGTAGACTAAACAATTCTTAGGCACCTCACTTACCGGAATCATACACAACCCAGGCCGTGAAAGAAAAGCCCCACAGCAATCCTGCTTGACCAATAATAGTTCTGCCAAGTGTTCAGGACTGCAACAGGCAGTAGTCGCAATGAAAGGAAATAATCGCGGTTGTTAAGAAGCACAAACCGCCCTTCGAGGTTTGCCACGAAATGAAGACAAGAAACCAGCTAAACGAACTTCACAGGAAATATGTCTCTGTCTCTATGGCAATATTGTCCGTGGAATCAAAAACAAAAACAACTTGGAACTACATCTCCCAGAATCCTTCTCCGGGGGAGAACAAACACGGAATATCAGCGCAGCGCGTCTTCTAATAGAACGCTCCCTGATAAATGAGTTACAAAACAAACGAAATGTCCCAGAACCGCCCTAATCTAACTAACTAGGGATGAAAGATCACGAAGGAAGAAAACGAAGGCGAGCCCGCTTTCGTTTACATGAGTACTTAGCCGCAGAGCGTTGTCATCAGCCAAGCGCTGGGGGAATCACGGGTTTTTCTCCTGGAAACTTCTTTCTTCTCGCTGGGATCCGGCGGGGAACACCATCCGCCACTCCGATCGACTCGAGAATCACATTGACAAGCACCGTCCGTGAGGATGGGAGGTGCTAATATGCCTTTGGTCTCGTGGCTCTTCCTGCTTGCCCTTTGGAATGCTGGTCACTGTAGTTCGCTCTACTCCTCCTACACACATCCCCGCAGGCATACCATCTCCTAGATCTTGTAAGCAGAATCATTCCTCGTCCCCCGGGCACCACAATCGCTACAGAACCCCCTCTCGAGGACTGCCGACTCGGCGGTCGACCCGGCTTACCCGGATGTAGGGCGTGGAAACGGTCAACTAGCTCTGGACAGTGCAGATTCCCCAGAGGTTCCCAGGACCGATCTTCAGGACCATAACCTTTCCACTCCACCAAGTACTGGATTCTGCCCCTCACCATACGGGAATCTAGAATGGATTGCACCTCAAATTCCTCCTGACCATCCACATCAATCGGAAGTGGAGCTACCGGTGATCTCATAGTGGGAGGGCAAGGAACCAGGAGGGAGACATGGAACACTGGATGTATCTTCCAACCCACCGGGAGCAGGAGTTTCACAGCAACAGGGTTAATCACTTCAACTATACTGTAGGGTCCTACATATTTAGGTGTCAGTTTAGTATGCCCTTTAATGTGGAGATTCTTGGTGGAGAGCCACACCTTGTCTCCCACTCCATACGATGGTTCTACTCTCCTTTTCCTGTCAGCGAAGCGTTTCTGCGCGGACTGTGCATCGGCCAGGTTGTTACGTGCATCCAACAACACCGCTCTTAGATGTGCGTGGTGTTCGTGGATGCTAGGAACAGGGGAATGGACAGGCCACTCAAAGGGAAGTATATGTGGATGATACCCATGGAGGCAAAAAAATGGTGAACAACCCAGTGTTGAGTGCACAGCATTATTATATGCGAATTCGGCCATCCAGAGTAACACAGTCCATTCCATATCATTCCTCAACGAGAAACAACGAAGATATTGCTCCAGGGTTTGGTTCAGGCGTTCTGTCTTGCCATCCGTCTGAGGGTGGTAGCTGGAGGACAGACGGGCATCAATGTTCAAGGTGGTACATAATGCCTTCCAGAACCGGGAAGTGAACTGAGAACCCCTGTCGGTGATCAATACACAAGGAAGACCGTGAGCCCTGACGATATGTTGAAGAAACACTTCTGCCAATTCTACTGACGTGGGTACATCCTTCAGAGGTATGAAATGGCCCATCTTCGTCAAGTGATCGACGACAACCAATATCACTGTCATTCCATTACACGGTGGCATCTCAACGATAAAATCCATGGAGAGAGTGTGCCAAGGTTGGGGAGGTATGGGCAAAGGTCTCAGTAGACCCACCGGGCGAGCATGCACAGCTTTTCCTTGCGTACAGATGGCACAATTCCTCACATAAGACCGGACTTCTTCTCTTAGCTGGGGCCACCAGAAGGAACGTTCCACGATGGCAATGGTTTTGTACATTCCCATATGACCTCCCAGGACCGAATCATGAGACCAAACCAATACTCGTTGCCGTAGGGCTTCAGTGGGAATGAATAATGCAGTATCCTGATAGGCGAGATCATCCTTTATAGTGCGATGCTCCGGATCTTCTTGTATCCATTCAGGTATGTTCATATCTGCAAGGGCTATTTTCACGTCTTCAAGAAAGTTGCTTGATGAGAGGAGAGCTACAGCCCCTACTCTGGCAGTTGTTTCCTGAAGGATCAAAGGTGTTTCTACCTCTTCGGTCTTTCTCTGTTCGCCATCCTCCAAACGTGATAGAGCATCTGCCTTCCCATTTTGGGGTCCAGGTTTGTATTTGATTATGAAGTCATAGTCGGAAAAGAAAAGAGACCACCGTAATTGTCGGGGAGTGAGGGCCTTCGCTGTCTTCAAAAATAGCAAATTCCGGTGATCCGTGTAGATCTCCACTGTATGGACCGCTCCTAGTAGATAGTGACGCCATTCCTCACATGCCCTTTTGATGGCTAAGAGTTCTTTATCCGTTATGGCATAATTCACCTCACAGGGCGTGAGCTTCTTGGAGAAGAAGGCAACAGGATGTACTTGGCCTGTACTAGGGTGTCTTTGGGAAAGCACTCCTCCCACCGCATATTGGGACGCGTCGGTCTCCAGGATGAATGGCAATTGCGGGTCAGGGTGACGAAGAATGGGAGCTTGAGTAAACTGCTTCTTCAGGTATTGAAATGATGTATCAGCCTCCTTACTCCACACAAAAGGCATATTTTTCCTTAACAAACAAGAAATCGGATGAATGATTTTGGAGAAATCCTTGATAAATCTACGATAGTAGTTTGCAAAACCGAGAAAGCTTTGTATAGCTTTCACAGTTTTTGGTGTAGTCCATGTGAGGATCGCATCCACTTTGTTCGAGTCCATTTGATAACCCTTCTCATTAATGATGTACCCAAGGAAAGACACTTCCTGGACGTGGAATAAGCATTTCTCCAACTTAGCGTATAGAGAGTTTCGTTGTAAACGGTCCAGCACGGACTTCACATGTCCAACATGTTCCGAAAGAGTGGAAGAGTACACCAGGATGTCATCTATGTAGACTATGCAATAGGTCTCCAGACATCCCCGCAGAACCTCATCCATAAAAAACTGAAATGCTGCGGGGGCATTGCACAGCCCAAAGGGCATTACCCTATATTCGAACAGGCCCAGCTTCGTTCGGAACGCAGTCTTCCACTCATCCCCTTTTTTGACACGCACCAGATGATAGGCTCCGCGTAGATCGAGTTTGGTGAAGTACCTGGCTCCTTTAAGTTGGTCCATGAGCACTGGTATTAAGGGGAGAGGGTACCGGTTTTTGATGGTCACACGGTTAATGGCTCGATAGTCTATACAGGGTCTTAATTCGGCGCAATCCTTCTTGGGTATGAAAAACATAGGGGATGAGGCGGGAGATGATGAGTGTCTGATGAATCCTGATGCTAAATTCTCTTCAATGTATGTCTTCAGATATTCTGTCTCCATCTCGGTCATGGCATAGACCCTGCTACATGGAATATCTGCTCCTGGTATGAGATCGATTCTGCAGTCATATACCCTGTGTGGAGGCAAATGAGTAGCCTGTTGTTTGTCAAACACAGGGGAGAACGACTGATACTCCGAGGGGAGTATGGTGGCACAACAGTATTGCTCTGAAGAACATGAAGCCGCCAGACAGAGAGAAGACGAGAGTTCTGGAATGCAGGGAACAGCAGCAACCTGAGTACAATGCTCCTGACAGTATGCGGATGACCAGGTGATAGTGCGCGCTGCCCAACAGACCTTTGGATCGTGGAGAGTTAACCAGGGCATTCCCAAGATGAGCCGGAATTGGGGTGCATCAATGAGATCAAACTGGATATATTCCTGATGATCTTTTCCAGTTTGCATGAGCATGGGACAGGTGTGATAGGCCACTGGACCCGATGATAAGACCGTACCATCCACGGCTTTCACCAACTCCGGTTTTTCTTTTTTCTCACAAGCAATCCCGATCTTCAGGGCGAATTCCTGATCAATGTAGTTTCCGGTGGCTCCTGAATCTACTAAGGCGTCAATATTCAATGATTTCTGAGGGGTGACCCAGAGGATGATTTGAAGGTTCATATGCGCCACTGCAGGATGCAAGGTATTTGCAAGACAGGGGGAGATCATTTGCGGCAAACAACCCAAGACAGAGACCTCTTCCTGGTTTGGGTTCTTCAGTTTTCCGTCGGTTGATCGGACTCTACTAGGGCTTGCACCCTTGGAACAGGGTTTCTGGCTGGGACTGTATTCCTGGCTCTGCAGTCCTTAATGAAGTGGCCTCCTTTTCCACAATAAAGACATTGCTTCAAACGGCGTCTTTTCTCCTTCTCTTCCTGTGTCAGTGGTCCACGGATACCACCGATTTGCATGGGTTCAGGGCCTTCGGAGGGTTTAGCACGTTCTTCCATAGGACCCCTAAAGCGAGGGTAGAAAGGGCGAGTGTCTCCTCTTGATCTATCCCCTCTCCTCTCTAGGAGCCTGTGATCCAATTGGACTGTTAAATCGATGAACTCTTCACAGGTATCGGGCAACTGTACCACTTGTGCAAGGACGTCCTTTAATTCTCCACGAAGGCCTTGATAAAACAATGAGATACGTTTTGCAGAAGGCCAATCGGTCTCTACCACCAGCCTGTTGAATGAGGTGATATAAGACAACAAGTCCTGAGAACCTTGACGTATGGTGAGTAGTTCTCTATCCAGGGTCAGCATATGGGATTTACGATCAAAAAGCTTGCGCAACTCAACACAAAAAGCAGAAAAATCGTGCAACACTGGGTCATTCTTCTCCAGCAATGGGATATTCCAACTGGCAGCATTACCCCCCATATAAGACATCATAAAAGCTGTCTTCGCCGAATCATCTTGGAAAACCCCGGGTTTACATAAAAAATGTAACCTGCACTGATTCAAGAATGTTTCAAATTTGCGGGGGTCTCTGTAAAAGCGTTCAGGGGAAGCTAAAGGAACGCCTACGGTCTGTACCACATGTACAGTATGAGCAGCTTCAGCCGATGAGGCACTAGAGGTGGCTAATTGAGGGGGAACAGAGAACCCACCCCCTTCTGCTTCCACAGATTTTTTTGCACCAGGGGGAGGTAAGGTAGCTGGTTTAATATAAGGGCTACCTCCTGTTCCTTTCTGGACTAGTCCTGCGACTTCCCTTCTTAAGGTACCAACTTCTTTATACAGGGTCTGGTTTTCTGCTCTAGAAGTAGCTACTTCCTGTTGTAAAGAGGCCATGCCTTCCACCAGGGAAGCCAAGACTGCTTCAACATTCATCGTTCGGGCCGGTGTGTAAACTTGGGCTTGTCAATCTGTCAGGGACAGGCAGCAGCGCAGGCTCACACACGCCACTAACCTTTGTGCAGGGTGTCCGGCAGAAACGACTTCGGATGCTAAGCTCTCCTCCCCCAGCCAACCACGAAACCCACAGTGGAAGCAAAACTCACTGTGTGCCCTCGTACATAGCCGGGAAAGGGGAAGTGGATAAAATAATAAAGGGGTAGCGATGATTCGTTGGGATCCCCCGGGAGTCTGGTCACCAAGATGCGGAAGACAGCAAGGAAGGGCCCATCTGATTAGGGAAGAGTAATGAACACCATTAATACTATATTTCATGTGTCTCGGATCGTAGACTAAACAATTCTTAGGCACCTCACTTACCGGAATCATACACAACCCAGGCCGTGAAAGAAAAGCCCCACAGCAATCCTGCTTGACCAATAATAGTTCTGCCAAGTGTTCAGGACTGCAACAGGCAGTAGTCGCAATGAAAGGAAATAATCGTGGTTGTTAAGAAGCACAAACCGCCCTTCGAGGTTTGCCACGAAATGAAGACAAGAAACCAGCTAAACGAACTTCACAGGAAATATGTCTCTGTCTCTATGGCAATATTGTCCGTGGAATCAAAAACAAAAACAACTTGGAACTACATCTCCCAGAATCCTTCTCCTGGGGAGAACAAACACGGAATATCAGCGCAGCGCGTCTTCTAATAGAACGCTCCCTGATAAATGAGTTACAAAACAAACAAAATGTCCCAGAACCGCCCTAATCTAACTAACTAGGGATGAAAGATCACGAAGGAAGAAAACGAAAGCGAGCCTGCTTTCGTTTACATGAGTACTTAGCCGCAGAGCGTTGTCATCAGCCAAGCGCTGGGGGAATCACGGGTTTTTCTCCTGGAAACTTCTTTCTTCTCGCTGGGATCCGGCGGGGAACACCATCCGCCACTCCGATCGACTCGAGAATCACATTGACAAGCACCGTCCGTGAGGATGGGAGGTGCTAATATGCCTTTGGTCTCGTGGCTCTTCCTGCTTGCCCTTTGGAATGCTGGTCACTGTAGTTCGCTCTACTCCTCCTACACACATTCCCGCAGGCATACCATCTCCTAGATCTTGTAAGCAGAATCATTCCTCGTCCCCGGGCACCACAATCGCTACAGAATCGCTATCGTCCATACGAAATCCATCCAAATCTCAACCAGCTCTGACGTGAACCTCGCCAACTCTGAACACCTTCACTTCCAGATCCACATCGACCCCAAGACCACACTCAGAGGCACCCTCCTTTCCAGGCCTCCAGGACCCCGCGCACAATTTAGTGAGGACATCACGGACTTCATCACTCCACACGCGCTCCCCTCCAAAGATTACATCCTTCTAGGAGACCTCAACTTTCACCTTGAAAAGAACAACGACCGCAACTCCACCACCCTGCTGGACAACCTCGCCAACCTCGGACTTAAACAACTGGTCACTTCCCCCACCCACATCGCAGGTCACACTCTCGACCCCATCTTCACCTCCAGCAATCATGTCTCCTTCAGCCACACCACGAATCTCCTTTGGACTGACCACAGCTGCGTTCACTTTACCTACAACAAGCCCAAACCCAACAACCACCCCCAACCAACTCTGCAAAGGAACTGGAACAAAATCACCATCGACCAGATCTCCTCATCGCTTCTTCTAAACCCCCCAGCCCACTCCTCAAACCCCGACCAAGCCGCCACCAACCTCACCCTATGGCTATCCAACAGCGCCGACATCCTAGCACCACTGAAAAAACGACAAAGCAAACTTGGCAGCAAGAAGGCCTCATGGTTCAACGATGATCTTAAGAAATCCAAGAAACTCTGCCGCTCCCTTGAGAAGGCCTGGAAAAAAGACCCAACCACCAGCACCAAGGACGCCTTCAAAAACGCCACCCGCATACACCATCAACTGATCCGAAAGGCCAAGAAAACCGCCTTCAAGGAACGACTAGATAACAACGCCCACAACAGCAACGAACTTTTCAACATCGTCAAGGAATTTACCAATCCCTCGGCCAACTCTAACGACATCACCCCCTCTCAAGCCCTCTGCGACTCCCTAGCCTCATTCTTCCACAACAAAATTGCAGACATCCACAACAGCTTCGACAACCAACCCGGAGACCAACCCACCCAACCATCTACTGGACCTTCACCCCCCTCAAACATCCTTAATGACTGGAACACAATCTCCACTGAGGACACCATCCGCCTAATGAACTCCATCCACTCAGGATCCCCCACAGACCCATGCCCTCACCACATCTTCAACAAAGCAGACTCCATCATAGCACCGCACCTCCGAGACGTCATCAACTGCTCCTTCAAATCCGCCACCTTACCGGAAAGCTGGAAACACGCTGAACTCAGCGCCCTTCTGAAAAAACCCACAGCGGCCCCCACCGAACTCAAAAATTACCGCCCCATCTCGCTCCTTCCATACCCGGCCAAAGTCATCGAGAAAGCTGTCAACAACCAGCTCGCCGCCTTCCTCGAAGCCAACAAATCCCTCGACTCCTCAAAGTCTGGCTTCCGAGCAAAACACAGCACTGAGACCGCCCTCATCGCACCAACAGACGACATTCGAACTCTACTGGACAATGGAGACACAGTCGCCCTCATCCTCCTCGACCTCTCCGCAGCCTTTGACACAGTCTGCCATAGCACCCTTCTACAGCGCCTCAGAAACATCGGAATCCAAGGAAAAGCACTGGAATGGATCACCTCGTTCCTCACCGGAAGAACCCAGAAAGTCCGCCTCCCACCATTCAAGTCAGAGGCCACTGAAGTCATCTGCGGCGTACCACAAGGATCTTCACTCAGCCCCACCCTTTTCAACGTATACATGAGCCCCCTCGCGGCCATCACCCGCCAACACAACCTCAACATCATCTCCTACGCGGATGACACTCAACTGATCCTATCACTCACCAATGACCCTAGCACCGCCAAAACTAACCTACACGAAGGAATGAAAGAAGTAGCCGAATGGATGAAACACAGCCGTCTGAAACTGAACTCTGATAAAACAGAAGTCCTCATCTTAGGTACCTCCCCCTCCGCATGGGACGACTCTTGGTGGCCAGAAGCCCTTGGAAAAGCACCCATCCCGACAGACCACACACGGAACCTGGGCGTCATCCTGGATTCCTCACTTTCAATGAACAGACAAGTCAACGCCGTCTCCTCATCCTGTTTAACATTCTTCGCATGCTCAAAAAAACATTTCGTTGGATCCCCACCGAAACTAGGAAAACGGTCACCCACGCTCTGGTCACGAGCCGACTGGACTATGGAAACACCCTCTACGCCGGGACTCCGCTAAACTCCAGAAAAAACTCCAACGAATCCAAAACGCCTCAGCCAGGCTCATATTAGACATCCCGCGTAAAGAACATATCTCTGGTCACCTGAAAAACCTCCACTGGCTTCCCGTCAATAAGAGGATCACTTTCCGGCTCCTAACCCACGCACACAAAGCACTCTACGAAATCGGACCAGAATGCCTCAACACACGACTGTCCTTCTACACCCCCTCCCGCCAGCTTCGATCTTCCAACCAAGCCCTTGCCACTGTACCTCGCATCAACAAGACTAGCATGGGAGGTAGATCCTTCTCCTACCTGGCAGCTAAAACCTGGAACTCACTTCCCACTTACCTTCGCCTTACCCAGAACCACCTAGCATTCAGAAAGCAACTTAAAACGTGGATATTTGACAAGTAATTCCCCACCCCTCCTTAAGCGCCTTGAGACCCTCTGGGTATGTAGTGCGCTATATAAATTCTTTGACTTGACTTGACTTGACTTGACACATGAGGGTATCCAGGCGCTGGCAGGTTCAAGTTGATTACCCAAAAATCATTCTTCATAGACTTTTGGAACTCAGGAAGAAAAGGTGAGGTATGTAGATAAAAGGTTAGCTCATTCCATGTCTTTGCTGCTAGGCTGGAGATGGATCGACCTCCACATCTGCTACGTTGGATGTGGAGATCGAGGTTAGAGAAAGGGACATGGAGTGGAGGTGTCTGGTGGGCTGATGGAAGTTCAGGTGGTGGTTCATGTAGGCGGGCCCACCGTTGTGTAGGTCCTTGTATGCATGCATCAGGAGTTTGAACTGGCATCTTTTCTGTACAAGAAGCCATTAGAGATTCCTGAAAGAGTGGGTAAGGTGGGTTTGACTATGGAGATCCAGTATGTGTCTGGCTGCGGCGTTCTGTGTGGTCTATAGTTGGAGGAGCTGGAGAGCTGCGACCCTTGCATGGAGAGCGTTGCCGTAGTCCAGTTGCCTGGAGATGAGGGCCTAGGTGATGGTGCGTCTTCAGCTTTGAAAATCTTATTAAGCCTCCAGAGGATAAAGAAGCAGGAGGAGGAGATGGAGTTTACCTGAGTCATCATGGTTAGCTTTGAAGTGTTTAGTATCATAGAGTATGTACCATATTGAATTTGTGCCCCTGCCCACGGGTGTGCTAGATCTTTGCATGATGTATTGTTGATGCTCAGATGTGCATGCAGCGGATACTTGTCAGGGTTCAAACGACATTGATCAGTTGCCATTTGATGACCGGGCCAGCAGGTCGCTCCATGTCATGGGTGGAATAATACCCATAAACTCTTCAACTTAACTGATGGTATTCCTCCCGTTTATTGCATCATGGCGACAATCGGGAAGCTGATACACCCACCAACATTACCCATGCAGTGAAGGTGCAAACTTCTTGGTTGTTTGGTGCCACGATAAAGCAGGGCAGACGTCTCAACCTGCACCTTCTTTCTGTGGAGTATGGCACTGTGGCATTTGTCATTTGTTTGGTGAACGACAGGAGGCAGCCCTAGGTGAGGTGCAGTCTGAGCTGCTTCGCTACACGTTACGCGTTCACGTGACGTCTCTACGTGAGCATGTTGGTCATACTGGCTTTGGTCAGAAGCAATAAAAAAGCATAGTTTTACAGCGTTCTGCTGTTTTAGGTGGAGTATTCATCATCATCATATCCATCGGACGGTTTTGGAGAACTATTGTGTCTGTAACAACCATCTCAGAGGTAATCTCTGCATGCTGTGAAATTATTATGTTATGTTATATGAGTTTATAATGAGCACAGCTACTCATGAGTGTCTCGTCGCTGTGCCAAGCGGGGTATGTGCAGTGAGCTTCAGGAGAATAGATGTGTTTTCAGTTACCTCTTGAACGCAACTGGGTCCTGGATAGAACACAGCGCAAGAGGAAGAGCATTCCAAGCAACCGCTGCTTTTACTGCAAATGAGCTGCCCCTGTCCTCTGAAGCTTGAAACGAGGGACCTGAGCATAATATAAGGACGAGGAACGCAGGGAGAGAGCGAGAACATAGAAGGAGAGACACCTCTGTAAGTAAAGAGGACCACAACCGTGGAGAGCACAGTGTGCCAGAGCTAAATGTTTAAATTGAACTCTATCCACCATGGGGTGCCAGTGGAGAGAATGCAGCTGTTGACTAACACTGTTCCTAGTTGACTTGTCCAATAAGAGTCTCGCTGCCGTATTTTGAACCACCTATAACGTTTTCAGCAGGTAACTCAGGATACCAGCATATAGGGCATTGGCATAGTTCAGCTGTGACAGAATCATCAGTGCACAGGTGACCATTTTCTTTGCCACCTGAGGTAAGAGGTAGTAGAACCTTCTGAGAGTTTTAAGCAGGCCAGGACAGCAGCCAGCCAGCTTCATGATGTGTGTCGAGAAGGAAAGACAAAAAAGCTTTTTTTGGCTAGCTTCCCTGACGAGGTAGGTAATGGAAACTCAGAAGGCCAGAACTACTCTCTAAAATTAAGGGGGTATTTAGCAAACAGCAGAATCTCTGACTTTTCTTCATTGCACTTAAGCTGTGCTTCCGCCAGCCATTTAAAGATAGAAGATAGGCAATGTTGAACCAATAGTACAGAGTCTGCTTCTTTGTCCCAGGTAAAAAACAGCTGGGTCAGCATAAGCTATCATCTTGGCCCCCAGCTCCTCCACCAGGTATATCAGAGGAGTGACATAGATATTGAAAAGAAGGGGGCTAAGGGAGGATCCCTGGGGGACTCTTGTTGTTACTGGCTTGGGGGAGGAGGAGGACGTGGAATCCAAATCTGCTCAACCCACCCTTCCAGGAAGGACCGGAGCCAGCCCCCACAGCACCCGACAAACCAATCTTGGCCTGATGTGACAGAATAAGTGAGTGCCGGACTGTGTCGAACGCCGCCGATAAGTCGAGCAAAATTAATGCAGCTCTCCCGCCAGCATTCAAACACTCCCGGATGGCCTGATTGAGGTCAGGATTATCAGTGCTGTCTTTATGGAAGTACTGCTGAGTTGGCAACCACTGCGTTGGGAGATAATCGTCGCGCACTGAGATGATACTGAGAATTTAAAGGAGGGAGAATTAGCGCAGAGTCTAACCCAAGAGTTTGGAGGTGGAAATAACTGTGTGTTCTGGCCGAGTATTTCTTTTTTTTTCTCTCTGGATTTGAACATTCCTTTGTGATTGGGCATCTTTTTTTGTGGAGTTCCTATTGGAAAATCCTTTTTCAACCTCCAATACTGAGCATGGCTAACCCACATCTTCTCACCCTGCCACCACCATTCCTTAGTAAACCTGGTAGACCAACTCTTATATGGTGGGAATGGTTCAGGTTGTTCAAAAATCATCTGGTGGCTATTGATGACAATGGTTACAGCCCTGCACAAACGTTTACATTGTTATTCTGGAGTTTGGGACAGACAGCACAGAGAATGTTTGACCATCTTTCGCTGATCCTGCCACCCCAAGCTCAGTCTGGTGACAGACAACGGTATGTGTATTTGGAGGAAATAGCAAGACTTGAAAAGCAGTTTTCAGATGAGCCAAACATCATGTTGGAGCGACATAACTTTTATAAAAGAAAGCAAATGGAGATGAAAAGGTGAAGGAGTATATTTCTGCGCTCAGGGTATTACAAACTACATGTGGTTTTGGTCCCATAGCAGATGATTACATAAGGGACCAGTTCGTTTTTAACTGCATTTCTCTGAAGATTAAGAAAAGGATACTAGGCTGCAAAAAACCATCCCTGAGTGAAGTGATTGATTTGGCCCTGAGCATTGAACGGTCTACTATTTCTAGTAAAGCTATGCATGAGGATTCTGGCGCTAGCTTCGCCATGGTGTCTTCAGCAGATTTGGACCAGGAGGATTCATTATGTGCAGTTAACGTGAAGGGGAAGTCACCAAGATTCACACAGAAGCAATCTACAATTTTTTGTTTCAGATGCGGCTCTAAAAATCATATTAGTAATTTTGCAGGATGTCCAGCAGTTAACAAACGTTGCATTATCTGTAAAATATTGGGGCATTTTCAGAATGTTTGAAGGAGGATGAGAATCCGGTTAGAGTGGGGGAGTTACTAGTTTGTCAAGTGGATTGCCTGGATGGTTCCATTAAATATATTCTATTGGAGTTCCAGCCTGTATTTAGTGATCAGGTTGGGTTAGTAAAGGGCATTGAACATTTCATTAGACTGGTGCCCTAATGAAGACCATTTCTAGTGTTCTTAAAGTATGGCGGAATGTTAAAAAACTAGTTGGTTTAGGCCGGTACTCTTTTTATACACCTGTAATACAGAATTTGGATCTCCCAGAAATATTTCAAGATTTAATATCGAATAG
Organism: Lissotriton vulgaris; assembly: GCF_964263255.1. Taxonomy (NCBI): domain Eukaryota; kingdom Metazoa; phylum Chordata; class Amphibia; order Caudata; family Salamandridae; genus Lissotriton; species Lissotriton vulgaris. The sequence continues at coordinate 261,906,568 of NC_141690.1, forward strand.
ATGGGCTGAATTAGGGATAAAACAACCGGGGTGCTTTTTTTTCGGTGAATGGTATCAAGTCGTTTGAGGAACTAAAAATCGAGTTCAAACTATCTAATAGAGATTTCTTCAAATACCTCTAAGTGCGGGATTTTATTTTAAAGAAAGGGGGAGGTCGCATTAAATTTCAATCATGGCAAACTATGGACAAATTATTATCCTTAAAAACCCTTAAAATTGGTGAGATATATGAAGGGCTTAATCTACTTTTGCCAGACGATATGGAGAAACATACGGAAGCATGGCAAATTAGACTTGGCATCTCTCCACGAACCTCCTTGGAAGCCTTGGAGATGTCAATTTCAATAACAAACACGGAGGGAGTAGGGTCCGAGGGAATATTTAAAGACCAGATACACAGTTATAACCCCTTACAACATACTCTATCAACAACCAATAACTGTGGGTCTACATGAAACTAAGGTCTCTGTATTCAAACAGTGTCAACTATACTGTAAAGTACAAAAGGGACTAATCACATTGTGATATATGTACCCATCAGTTACGCACTTTGAACCGCCCTGTTGTCATCATTTAGGCGATTTCACAAAGTGGTATGTCCACGTTGTACATACCACTAGTCAACACAGTGGTAACCGGAAGCAGTGCTCAAAATAAAAATATGTGAGTGAAAGTGTAAAGATAAAAATGGATAGTGGATGCAGAAAAGAATTTTAATGAGAAGGCAACCACTTCCAAGATTAAAAAACAAATAGATGCAAAGTAACAGTAGTTTATAACAAATATCTACTGCACGTTATTGAAGGTCGACATGTTTCTGCAGAAAATAGACCCAACCGGGATCTCCTGCTTCTTCAGGACCAGAAATCTACTTTGCGACTGCTTCTAAAGTGAGTGAGTACAAAAAAGAAACAAAATTGTATATGACCTGAATAAGTCCTCTCACTGTTCTGTTAGAGTGATGCGGAGGTGTTGAAGACACATATAAAAGAAAAAACAGAGATAATAGGATAACATATTATTAACAGAGTTATCTCTCCTTAGTTTCAAAAAAAGTCTAAAAACTTGTGAGTTTGTACTATATCAAAAGCACATTACCCAACCATTTATTAATTGGACACTCCTCTCACTCACCTGGAGATTGAGGGACCAGCGCCACTCCTCACCTGGCTACAGCTCAGGAATTGGGGGCACCCCTCTAATTGAAATCATAAAAACGAAAATGAGAAACCCCACTCGCCAGCTGTCGTTCCAAAATCTGATCAAAATTATCACTAAATTTATGAAGTTATGATGGTGTCAATCATGTTATGGGTAATATCTGTACAGATCAGAGCACCTGCGGTGCTACACAGACACCCACCACTAGACATCATCTAACCACTCCGTACTAAGATTATTAGAAGTGTGAACCCTTGATCCCATGCAGTTGGTGGTCGGGGATTGATACAGTCCATAGCCTGTCTTACAGCGGACACAAAGGTAGGGAACAGCTCTACAATAGAACTCGCCGCGGGAGTGACAAACCGCGCTCAACATCCCGCCCCCACCTAATACAGTCCGCAGTACCCCAAGCCACGAATGTACATACCTATCCGTCGGTGCTCCGATCAGGCATCTGCGCTGTTCGGGGAGTCACCGAGGGGCATGCAGTTCCGTATTTTGAAGTTGTTTGCCAAAAACATTGCAATTACACGTCATTACGCAACGTGCCAGCCCATTGGTCAAAGCCAGTAGAGTCATCAGTATGCGCCCAAGGGGACACGGGAAATGTAGTTCAGAGACCGCTTTTACTGACGGCGATCTACTGAATACAGATCCAGTAGTTTTTAATGCATAAATGATGATAATTAGCTGTGTTCCGATCTTTAAAATTAAATCATCATATTATATAGCAGGACACACAAGGTCCTGGAGACTGAAATTGATATATTTCATAGTGCGATAGTCAATGTAAATCTATGCAAATACCCCGTCGCTGACACATCGATATTAAATGTACGAGACAAAGGCACGAAGAATACAAAGAATAGGAAGAATAGCACGGAGAGCCAAAAGTTCGTCTCCCGCCAGTCATCTGCAAAATATGCTATTCATTAAGGATGGTGTTGGCATACTGCATATGATCCAATATTTCTATGTTAATAGTACGGTTGCCCCATGAAGCCAAGATAATTAATCAAAGCATACTAGCGCTATTATGACCTGGTTTTAAGCCAATCTATTCAAGCCCATTCGAGCGTGTTTATACAATTCCACAGCCTGCTAGGTTGTAACAAGCCTTGGATCATCTTATTTAGCACTCTTGATTAGAGCCTGTGCACCATCCATAAAGCCTGACACTCAGGTCGCTGACCAGTCAACTGTATGAGAAAACAAACCCTGGAAGTCAAGAGAGACTTAGGGCCCGATGTAGGTAAATCTACATTTACCACTTCATAAATACCGAATCATACCGAATCGGTATTTATGAAGTGGTAAATTAGAGGGGGGGAGATGTAGGTATTTCAGAATCGGTAAATACCGAATCTGTAAGATTCGGTATTTACCGATTCTGTAAATACCGATTCGGTATCCCCCATTGCTTCCTATGGGCCTTGAAGCCCATAGGAATCAATGGGCATTACCGAATCGGTAATTACTGATTCGGTAATTACCGATTTGTGCAAGGGTGCAGGGGGTGTCACTTTGACACCCTCTAGCACCCCCAAAACAGGCATGTGAGCCATGTGGCACACAGACATGCCCTAAGGGCATGTCTGTCTGTCACATGGCATAGGTGTGCATGCACACATGTGCATGCACACCTGGATTCGGTATTTTAACACCCAATTGGATTGGGTGTTAAAATACCGAATCTGAAGGGCCTGTGGGACTGAAAGTAGTCCCACCTACATCACAAATGTAAAAAATCGGTAAAATTACTGATTCGGTATTTTTGCGATTCGGTATTTTTACCGAATCGGTAAAATACCGAATTGGACAAAAAAAGGTCCCCTACATCTCAGTAGGCCAAATACCGGTCGGAAACGGCCGAAATCGTCCGTTTCCGACCGGTATTTGGTACCTACATCGGGCCCTAGGTTTCTATATCGCTGTCCACGGGATGTCTTCGTTTAAACCATTTTTGTCGGTGTTCAAACGATACACCCATTTCTGCTCCAATTTAAATAGATGTTTGTTAATGTCAGTGATATGAGATGGAATACGTGGTTGCTCTAAAACAGTCAAAGTAAAATCAGTTGGCTTGTGTCCTACCTCTAAGAAGTGGTTTGTGAGGCGGGTTGCCTGCTTTTTGCACCTGATTGTGCTCTTGTGTTCGGAAATCCTCACCTTGATTTTTCGCGTTGGGATGACAAAGCGAAAAATCCAGGTGAGGTGACATTAACAAACATCTATTTAAATTGGAGCAGAAATGGGGGTATCGTTTGAACACCGAGAAAAATGGTTTAAACAAAGACATCCCGTGGACAGCGATATAGAAACCTAGTCTCTCTTGACTTCCAGGGTTTGTTTTCTCATACTGTTGACTGGTCAGCGACCTGAGTGTCAGACTTTATGGATGGTGCACAGGCTCTAATCATGAGTGCTAAATAAGATGATCCAAGGCTTGTTACAACCTAGCAGGCTGTGGAATTGTATAAACACGCTTGAATGGGCTTGAATAGATTGGCTTAAAACCAGGTCATAATAGCGCTAATATGCTATGATTAATTATCTTGGCTTCATGGGGCAACCGTACTATTAACATAGAAATATTGGATCATATGCAGTATGCCAACACTATCCTTAATAAATAGCATATTTTGCAGATGACTGGCGGGAGACGAACTTTTGGCTCTCCGTGCTATTCTACCTATTCTTTGTATTCTTCGTGCATTTGTCTCATACATTTAATATCGATGTGTCAGAGACGGGGTATTTGCATATATTTACATTGACTATCGCACTATGAAATATATCAATTTCAGTCTCCAGGACCTTGTGTGTCCTGCTATATAATATGATGATTTAATTTTAAAGATCGGAACACAGCTAATTATCATCATTTATACATTAAAAACTACTGGATCTGTATTCAGTAGATCGCCGTCAGTAAAAGCGGTCTCTGAACTACATTTCCTGTGTCCCCTTGGGCGCATACTGATGACTCTACTGGCTTTGACCAATGGGCTGGCACGTCGCGTAATGACGTGTAATGGCGACGTTTTTGGCAAACAACTTCAAAATACGGAACTGCATGCCCCTCGGTGCCTCCCCGAACAGCGCAGATGCCTGATCGGAGCACCGACGGGTAGGTATGTACATTCGTGGCTTGGGGTACTGTGGACTGTATTAGGTGGGGGCGGGATGTTGAGCGCGGTTTGTCACTCCGGCGGCGAGCGCTATTGTAGAGCTATTCCCTACCTTTGTGTCCGCTGTGAGACAGGCTATGGACTGTACCAATCCCCGACCACCAACTGCATGGGATCAAGGGTTCACACTTCTAATAATCTTAGTATGGAGTGGTTAGATGATGTCTAGTGGGGGGTGTCTCTGTAGCACCGCAGGTGCTCTGATCTGTACAGATATTACCCATAACATGATTGACACCATCATAACTTCATAAATTTAGTGATAATTTTGATCAGATTTTGGAACGAAAGCTTGCGAGTGGGGTTTCTCATTTTCGTTTTTATGATTTAAATTAGAGCGGTGCCCCCAATTCCTGAGATGTAGCCAGGTGAGGAGTGGCGCTGGTCCCTCAATCTCTAGGTGAGTGAGAGGAGTGTCCAATTAATAAATGGTTGGGTAATGTGCTTTTGATATAGTACAAACTCACAAGTCATTAGACTTTTTTTAAACTAAGGAGAGATAACTCTGTTAATAATATGTTATCCTATTATCTCTGTTTTTTCTTTTATATGTGTCTTCAACACCTCTGCATCACTCTAACAGAACAGTGAGAGGACTTATTCAGGTGATATCCAATTTTGTTTCTTCTTTGCACTCACTCACTTTAGAAGCAGTCGCAAAGTAGATTTCTGGTCCTGAAGAAGCAGGAGATCCCGGTTAGGTCTATTTACTGCAGAAATATGTCGACCTTCAATAACGTGCAGTAGATATTTGTTATAAACTACTGTTACTTTGCATCTATTTGTTTTTTAATCTTGGAAGTGGTTGCCTTCTCATTAAAATTATTTTCTGCATCCACTATCCATTTTTATCTTTACACTTTCACTCACATATTTTTATTTTGAGCACTGCTTCCGGTTACCACTGTGTTGACTAGTGGTATGTACAACGTGGACATACCACTTTGTGAAATCGCCCAAATGATGACAACAGGGCGGGTCAGAGTGTGTAACTGATAGGTACATATATCACATTGTGATTAGTCCCTTTTGTACTTTACAGTATAGTTGACACTGTTTGAATACAGAGACCTTAGTTTGACGTAGACCCAAAGTTATTGGTTGTTGAGGTCAATTTCAACCCTAATGTCCATGAAACTCCAAGCACAATTTTATAAAACATTTGTTTCACTTTATTATACCCCAGACAAATTGGCAAAATGGGGGAACGGAAACGGGACACACTGTCCGAGGTGTTCCCTTCCATCAGCAGATCTAACTCACATGTTTGCTACATGTCCTTTATTAGGGAATATTATTTCGACAATCTCTGACTTTCTTTCCAACCTCGCACATTGCCGTATTAACATATCAACCGAAGAAATTCTATTAGGTATGTCCAACATACCCCGACCACATTCAATGCACGGGCTAATCTTCGTAGCTATGGCTGTTTTCAGACTGTGCATCGCGTCAGCCTGGATAGATCCATTAGCACCATCATTTGTAGAATGGAGAACTAGGCTGTTTGCAACCTGCAACCTGGAAGTGGCGATTTATAGAAACAAAGGGAGGACAAAGCGGAATAAGGGCATGATGATCTGGGCACCTCTGTTAGACTGGATGCAAGAGGAATGAAATGTTTGAATCGCTTAGGTTTTATATTTACTATCTCTCTTTTCCTTTTTTTTTTTCATGTTCACAGAACAAATGTATATACTTTTCTTCATACTTGTTATAATCAATAAAATGTACCTGTTCTGGGAGGGGGGGGGGGGGGGTAGGAAGGGGTAATGTTGTTTATAAAATTTAAATGAAAATAAAAAAATTGTTTAAGAAAAAAAGACTGGTGCCTAACGCTCAGCCCATAGCCCATAAGGTATGTCCCGTGCCTATGAGCATAACTGAAGAGTTGAAGAGCACTTGGCAAAACCTATGTTCACAAGGGGTCATCCAACTTACAGATTCATCACAGTGGGTGGCACCCATAGTGGTTGCATGGAAAAAGTCAGGTGGGATCAGAATTTGTGCAGACTTACTTCGCTTAACAAAATTTGTATCATAGGCTGCCACCCACTACTCAGAATCTAGGAGTTATTTGGCAACCTTGGTGGGGCAAAGTGGTTTTCCCTGCTCAATCTGAGTTCGGCATACCACCATGTGACTTTGTCGTCTGCGTCTCAGATCTTGACAATGTTTGAGACCCCATTTGGTGCCTATAAGTTTCTGCGTCTTCATTTCGGGCTGGTGTTGGCAGGCAGTGTGGTCCAGAAACTTATGGACACATTATTTCATGGCACCAAGGGGGTTAGCATGCTTGGACAATATCCTGATATACGGAATAACTTTGGAGGAACATAATGTAATTTTAAAAGTTGTACTATCGATATTGAAAACTAGAGATATGATACTCGGGACAGACATGCGCACATCTGCAGTGAAAGATTTGGAATACCTAGGTCACACTGTGTCTAGCACTGGTGTAAATCCAACATTTTTGGTGGTGAGGGACATTGAGGATGGCAAAGCACCTGTAGATAAAGATTCTCTGTATTCATTCCTCTGTCTCACAGAGTACTAGGGTGGGAGATAGAAGGAGCTGTGATCCATTCATCTTCCTGTCAATAATTTGTAATCAAAGGGGAATGGATCACTTGTAAAGGTAACCAGGGTCCTCTGTGTTCTATCCGTCAGTGCCCAAAAGTGGTATTTAGAAAACCCTCATTTACGTAGGCAGGTCGTATGGCGGTTTATCTTGATTCTCCACCTTTGTTAGATATGTGACAGCATCATCAATGGGTCTCTTTTTATGTATTCTCCGCCAGGAAGGAACTACTGGTTTTTACAGTAGTGATCAGAGATCGTTGGTTTGTGAAAGGTACTCGAGTGAGGTGTGGTGTTAAAAAGTAATCCTCATACTACCTAAGAAGTAACATTTTTATTCTATCTGGTGTATGGGAAGATTGTTTAAAAATGAGGTTCGTGCAGGAAGGACTGGTAATGTGTGTACATAAGTAAGGTAAACACACATGTGTGATTCGTGTTTGTTCAACTTGAACAAGTGCAAACAATTAATAATAATAATAAGCGGACTATAAATAAATGGCAATTCTTTACCTACATTAGCACACAGTAAAAATGGCAATTCTTTATATGCTGCTTCACTTGTTTGTTGAGTGGTAGCTCTTAATATACACCATGGTGAGTAGTGGTGACTGAATTTAGATAGCTATATTCATAAGCATTGTTCATAGTATAGTGAGCTATTTTTTTTCTCTTAGCCAAGGGCTGTAAGCAGCGTGCGGTTAGGTTTCACTTTCTATGCGTGTGGCTGCCGCGTCTCTCAGTTACTCTCACAGCTAAATGATCGGGTAGGGGAGGGCGGTGTCCTTTAAAGGCTGCGTTATGATCAAATGTGGTATATGGCACCGTGGTGCAGTCCGCGTAACGATGATGGAGGGTTGCACCATTGTACAATCACAATTCTTATTGTGTGCGTGTTGTTACGATTCAGGGATCGGGTGGCTGGACCCCGCGGGTGTTGCTCAACACTTGTGCTTCAAGCATGCATTTGTTACTTCGTATCTAAACTGTGGGATTGCGCAGCTAAAAACGTTTTACTTTTGGTAATGCGCAGCTAAAAACTTTATTGTAGCAGTTTTCGTTCCTAAATAGCGCTATGGACAAGTGTGATATATAGCGCTTTCGTACAGTTAAATTGGTGAGTACAGAGTCTAGGGCCGTGGTACTGTTTGTAAAGAGTCGTGTACCTTAAGAAGTCCCGATTCAGGCTTCAACGGGGCAGCTGACTACACGGTGCCAGCTGTTGGATTAAAAAGACTGTGGTTAGCGTTTATACTATGCAGTGGTCGAAGTGGGAGCAAAAAAGTAGGGGAACTGTGGGCGGAGACTCAGGGGGCGGGAATAAGCAGAGGATTGGATTAGTAGGCGGAGTCGGAGGTGTGGCTAAAAATAGCAAAACATACCCAGATCGAGCCTCCCCTTCCCACCGTCATTCTGACATCGATCAATACCCTGCTTTATACATACCCATGTTCTGTCCTCTCTTTGACACCATTACTTCCTGGCATCGCTCATTGCCGTACTTCTGGCATAGCAGGGTTGAGCCCTCCTCTTGCCAACCTACATCTTGGCCTCACTCTTCACCCTGATTCCAGCAAACCCAGATCTAGCCCTCCCCAATTTCAATTCCTGCCATCCCACATTACTCCGCTTCTAACATACCCAGATCCAGCTTTGCTTTCGCCCACTCTCACTTCCTGGCATTGAACAAAACCCTGCTTCTGGCATAGCCAGGTTCAGCCCTACCCATGCACCCCTCGCCCCTGGCATAGTCATTAGTATGCATCTACCATAGTTAGATCCAACCCTCATCTCATCACCCCTAGGTTCTAGCTTCGCTAACTACCCAACTCCTTGCATTCAGGGTATATCCTTCCTGTCACCTTACTTCCCGGCATTGTCCTCTACCCTACTTCTAGCATCCCAAGATCAAACCATTCTGTTGCCACCCCTATTTAAGGCAACACTAATTACTTTACCTTTAGGATGTCAGGAGCCAGCTCTCCCCTCACCATCCTCAGTTTCTATCACTGCTCATTGCCATGCATCTAGCATACCCAAAGACAGCCCTCCCATTACCACCCTTACTTCCTGGCACTCATTACCTTGCTTCTAGCATACCCAGCTTCAGCTCTTCCCTTACTGCCTTTACTTCATGTTATAGTTTATTGCCATGCATCTACCAAACTTAGATCTAGCCTTCATCTCGTCCTGCTTAGTTTCTAGAATCACTCACTACAAAACTTGGAGGATACCCAGGTACAGCCTTCCTCTGACCACCCTTACTTCCTGGCATTGCTCTTTACCTTAGTTCTAGGAGTGATGCAGCCCTTCCGGTGCCATCGCTACTTCCTGGCACTGGTAGTTACCTTGCTTATAGCATTACTAGAGTTGCACCCTATTTGCTAACCTTACTTCAAGGTATCCCAAATTACCTTACTTCTAGCATACCCAGATCCAACCATCCCTTCACTAGCCTTACTTTTGAGACATCATTACCCTGCTTCTAGCATAGACCGGTTCAGCCCTTCCCTCGTCCTCTACCTCCTTGCACCGCTTATTATTGCCCTACTCTAGAACACCCAGGTCCCACCCTCCTCTCGCCACCCTTACTGCCCGGGATCGTTCATTACCCTAGGTCTAGCCATAGTTGGATCTCGCCCTCCCTTCGGAACCCCCACTTCCTAGAATCATTCATTCCCCCAGCTTCCAGCTTACATGGTTCATTTCTCCTCTTTCCACCCTTACTTCCTAGCACCACTCATTACCATGCTTCTTCATACCTAGATTCAGCCCTTTCTTCACCCCTCTGTTTCCTGGCATCCCTCATTACCCTGCTTCTAGCGTCCCCACATTGAACCCTCCCTCGCCACCCATGCTCTCTGGAATTATCCTCTTCTACCATACCTACATCCAGCACTCCCCTCGCTCCCCCTCACTTCCTGGCATATCATTATCCTGCTTCTAGTATACTCGGGCCCAGCCCTCCCTCGCCACCCTCACTTCCTGGCAACGCTCATTACCCTGTTTCTAGCATACCAACATCCTGGCCTCCCCTCGCTCCCTCTCACTTCCTGGCATCACTCATTACCCTGCTTCTAGCATACCCACATCCTGGCCTCCCCTCATTTCCTGGCATCACTCATTGCCCTGCTTCTAGCATACCCACATCCTGGTCTCCCCTCGCTCCCCCTCACTTCCTGGCATCACTCATTACCCTGCTTCTAGCATACCCACATCCTGGCCTCCCCTCGCTCCCCCTCACTTCCTGGCATCACTCATTACCCTGCTTCTAACATACCCACATCCTGGTCTCCCCTCGCTCCCCCTCACTTCCTGGCATCACTCATTACCGTGCTTCTAGCATACCCACATCCTGTCCTCCCCTAGCTCCCCCTCACTTCCTGATATTTCTCATTACCCTGCTTCTAGTATACCCGGATCCAGCCCTCCCTCACCACCCTCACTTCCTGGCATATCATCCATAGACTGCAAACTGCGCAGGGGGCACATAGGGCGAGCGGGCATAAAAAAGACTTGAAGGGCATCAGCAGAGCCTCGGTACTGTAATTGCAGGTTAAGCTTCGTTTTTACCTACTAAATGTCTCGTGCTACGCTCTGCAATACTAGGCGCGAGACCTAAAAAGCACACTTTCAGGGTAAGGGTCTAGCTTCTTACCAAACTTGGTGTAATTCTGTTCATCCAGTTTTTGCAGTAGTGGTGTTCAAAATTCCTAGTTGGAATTGCATGAGGGAAACGGGTTTTGGGACCCTTTTTCTCAGACCCCGCTTGACGAATCAACCCAAAACATTCCAGGTGGAGCTGAGGTGGATGAACTTTGTTTTGTAAAGATTCATCACTTTTTGTATAAAAACAACTGCCTCTGGACAGGTAATGCCGACCTTCGGGTGCCTGTCCATGGCTTAAAGTGAAGGAGTGGATTCTCCTGTGCTGTAAAGGAGAGGGACAGGGACCTGTGGAAGAAACAAGTCTCCTCTGAAGGGTACCTGCGACCTGGGAGAAATGTAAATGTCTTGAATTTGTTAAACATCAAATACGAAGGCTGCTTGGGAGCCATTATGGGTTTTAATTAATCAGATCAATGGAAGTTTTATGGTTACGAAGTTTTATTTTTTTTGAGAGGTAATGTTAGGGTGTTACCAGTGGAGTTTGGGACTGGATCTTTGGAATAATGGCTGGATAGGGATACCAAACCAGCCCTGGCAATTTTCTCGCACCAGCCCCTGGCGAAGCTCTGTCTGGCCCCGGGAGGCTGGAAACGCTTGCTGCTTTTGTTACTGGGGGCGGATATCGCAGCACCCCTGCAAAACCAGGCCTCACCCTTCCAGCCTCCAGGGAAACGCCCAATGCCAGGTACAGCCAGTCCAGCACTGCTTTGAACAGAAAAATATTTGCTCTAGGTATAGTCTGATTGCATATTTCTGAAATCTATATTTTCAAAGCATTTATCTTTAACACTAAATGTTTGCACATTTTATGGCAGCATATTTTCTACTGTATGTAATACAATTTTAAAATGTTTGCTTTCATATTCACAGTGGTCTCTCTCACAGGCATGGACCTCGTGCTCGATTAATATACAAGTCCAACCAGGATTTCAATTCTGTGACTTTGGTTATACAAAAAGACGTATGTAGTGGTCGCATTAACCAGTTGAGGTTTCATAACACTAAAGATTACATTTCCCTTTGATTAGTTCAACTTGCTGTTATTTTTTCTTTAAAGTATGTGCGCTAATTTATATGCAGTTACCTAAAGATGAAATACCAAAAAAATAGTTACAGAATGTTTTATTCGTTGTAACCACATTTTTGATTCAGCCCGGATTGCACTTAGGCTCACATTTCACATAATTTATTTATGGACTTCAACCATTGCTTGGAAAAAACCTGGTTGATTAGGTATGCACAGGTGTCTTTAGGTGTGTATTGTTCTTTCGGCATGCGATGCATTGGAACGGAGTGTGCAAGTTATCTATAAACAATGTTTTTTTAGGAGTTCTTAGATTAATCTTTATGTCTATTCACGTTAACTCATAACGAAAGTGCTTAAACGTTGAGACATGGTAAAGACAACCATTGGGGGATCAACACTTTCTGAACCCTCAGTATGAAACTTTACAGCTGGAAGACATGCGGAGGACTTGTCCAGCACTAATTTAGCACAACGAGCACGAGAGAAAGAAAATACTTGAGTATGTCTCCTGAGAGCTGCTCTGCCAGCAACCCTTTTAATCGTTGCCGCTCAGCAGTCTCTTTCTCATGGAAGCCTTTCTCCTGGAAGTGTCCTCACAAATGAGGTGTGAATCACGGGCTCACGGCAGTCCGCTGCAGGGACATCAGAGGTAGCCGCTTTCGCGCTATGCTACACTGATGGCCCTTTCAGTCTCTCTTTGCAGGGCCCTAGACACAGCAGGGAAGGGGAGGAGGTCGGGCGCACTGCAGAGGCCTTTGTCAATATTCACGCTGCGCCACGCGCCCGACCTTCGTCAATATTCACATTGCACCACTCATGGGGAAAAAAGGTGTCATTTTAAAGTATGGCTCTTCCTACAGTCCTGGTACGGTCTTTCAAAACCAAGAAGTAGGGGAACGGACTAACATCATTTTTAGAAGTAGGGGCACGCCGTGCCCTTCCGTTCCCGCCCACTTCTAACACTGATACTATGGTACATTACGTGTCTTCAGGCATGCCTTCCAGCGTTGATAGTACCTTTTCTGCAGGTTTGCACAATTTGTGCTGGTGCTGATATGAGTTTACCGGGATGACGCGGGATCCCGTACCTAGTTGTTATATTACATCAAGCGTCATGAACACGGAGGAGAGACTTACGTACGTCTTTCTCTTGGCAGAGTGACTATCAGGGTGTGTGGTTTCTTTCAATATGTACTGAAAGGATGGAAAATTAGAGGTTAAATATCTAAAAATTTCCCCTGTCTTGTTGATTTATATTGGTATTTTTGCAGATGTCTTTGAGAGAGCTCTGGCTCTAGAACGCTGTTGTCTCCTGAGACTGAATAGACTGTGTGGTGTCTGGGAGTCATTTTATGCTGAGCCAGGGGATATTATCATTGAGGCCCAATGTGTCTGTATTGAGGCGGTACACCCATCTTTGCTCTTTTTTAGAGAGGATTTTCTCAGCATTTTGGGTTGTCCCAGTCAATGTTTCAATAAGGACCCAGTTGAGGTAATTAATGGAGTGTTCCTATTCAATATAGTGCGTGCTCATTTTTGTTGTTTCACGTTTGCATTTCACAATACTCCTATGTTCACAAATCCTCTGCTTTATTTTTCGGCATGTCATTCCAATATACCTGAGGTTACAGGGACAGGTGATCATTTAGACAACATGTGATGTATTACAATTGGTGTGTTGTCTTATTGTCCATTTCAGTTCCGGTGTTAGTTGTACGGTTTTTGTCCGAGTTGTCAATTTGGATACTGAACACTGCCCACAGGCAAAGTGGCCTATGACTGGTTGCACGTTCCACAGTGTGTTGGTAGTTCTCTTTTGTTGGGGTGCTTGAGGCCATGTGTGTACCGGCATGTCTTTGATATTCCTTGTCCTTTTGTTTACGAACCTTGGTTTTTTTTGTTGGTTTTTTTGTTTTTATAATTTTATTATCAGCAGACAGACAGATCACAAGTAAAGTATAGACAATCTAAATACATCATTCATTTTTACTCCTTTAGCAAACAAAATTCCTATACAAATTTGAAAAAAAAGGAGATTAAATCATGTCACGAATCATTAAGCGTACACATCATATATTCATATCCAATTTGCAATGGGGGACCACAATTTCATCCCATAAATTTTCCTTCTAACACCCTTCGCTTTATACAAGGCAGTCTCAAGATGATATATAGACAATAATCTAGATTGCCAATTGATGAAAGTTGGTGGTTCGGTATCCAGCCATAAGGACGTAATACATAAACGAAAGACAGACATACAGATAAAGATAAACCCTTCTTAAGGCTCCAACCGGGCACGGGCCGGGCTTTCTTGAAACCCGAAGATCACCAACTCTGCCGACAATTGCTGTCGAATACCCATGCTATGTTTCAAGAAAAACTCAACTTCCGAGATAAATTGAGAGAGCTTGGGACAAAAAAAAACATATGAGGTGCATCTGCAGCTGAAAGCCCACACCGATTACACTCGTACCCCTTAGTAGGGTTCCATTTGGCAAGTTTGCCAGGCGTATAGTATAACTCAAAAATAGACATAAAATGTTGGCTCTTTAACAGGCCATTAAATAGGACATTAGTAGCCAATTCAAAACTTCTCACAAGGTTAACTCTCTCAGCCCCCAACTTGTTTTGCCACTTTACTTCCCAAACCTCTAGATCGTCCTCTGACTTGTCCATAAACAGCTGATATATAGGCCCCATTTTAAATCTTAGTTTGATTGCCTCTATAAATTCTATTTTTTTAACTGTAATCTGGTTTTGAGTTATTTTCTGCTCAACGAAACTGCGCACCTGAAGATATTTGAAAAAATCAATTCTAGCTAATTTGCATGTCTTCCGAAGATATTCAAAAGAAGCTAACTGGTTCCCCTGAAAAAGATCGCCAACATTACATATTCCAGCACTATGCCATCTGGCCATACCCTGGTCGCTAAATATCTCCGGTAGTAAGGGACAATTCTTAAATGGAGTGTAAAAATTCTGATTTGAGCCTATACCCAAATACTTTTTTGTTTTTCTCCATATTTCAAAAGCGGCCATAATTACTTTAAATTTTGTTCTCTTATAATAACTGGGCTCAATAATACGATTTAGACATTGCCTCGCCTCTCCACCCAATAGCATCTCATATATCGACGGAGCAGCAAAATCTTCCTGGGGATCATCCTGCATAATTAAAACCCCCCATATGCTGAAGAATAGCAATCCAGTGATATAGTCGAAAGTTGGGGACACCCCAACCTCACCTTTCTCTAGGTAGCATACACCATTTGAGGGCTCTCCGTGAACGGTGATAGCTCCACAAAAACCTCGAACACATTCTCTCAATACGCGAAAAAAAAGAAGTAACAATAAATAAAGGAATGGCCCATAATATATACCAAAATTTGGGGAAAATAGGCATTTTTAAAACATTGCTACGCCCATAAAGAGATAGGTGTAAATTAATAATCCTTTCTAGTATCTTATTAGAGGAAGCAATAATCGGGTCCAAGTTCAGAGATATGATGTCCTCAACATTAGGTGATATTTTGATACCTAAATAAGTGGCTTCAGTTTCGAAAATGGTATCTACTGGACAGCCAGCCTCGGAGTGGATCATTTGTGTCTTAGAGACATTTAGTTTATACCCCAAGAGCCGACCGAATTCCTCGGCTGCTTCGACAATCCTAGGAGGGGCAGTAACAACATCCAACGTCACCACAGCAATATCATCTGCATATGCAAATACTTTAAATGCCCCATTATTTATCTCAACCAGCTTTATTGCCCTATTATAATCCAGGGTGGTTATGAAAGGATCAATATAGAGCGCAAATAACAAGGGGGAACAGGGACAGCCTTGTCTTGTCCCCCTTGCTATTGCTATGTTCCCTGATGGTCGGCCCGAAATACGAATAGCGGCCAATGGATAGCGGTATAATGTCTGTATGGCCGTAACAAATTCTATCGGGAACCCCCTCCATGCTAGAACTGACCACAAGAACCTCCACGAGACCCTGTCAAATGCTTTTTCAGCATCCAACAGGGCCACACCAACTGGGGAGTTGGTACCCTGCGACCAGTCCAGCATGGAAATGATCCTTTTAATATGGTCTGTGGTGTCTCTATGTTGAATAAAACCATGTTGTCTTTGTGAGGCCAATCCTGGCATAAGATCATTCAGCCTATTAGCAATAAGTTTCGAGTATATCTTGCTATGTGAATTAAGTAGCAATATAGGCCTATAGGACCCCAATTCGGTATCTAATTTCCCTTTTTTTTTTAAAACCATGATCGTTGCATTTGACCAGGAATCGGGAGCAATACCGAAAAAGGCTTGTTGACACACTTCTAGTAATTCATTTTTCAATATATCCCTGAAGGTTCGATAAAATTCAAGTGGGATATTATCGGGGCCCATGACCTTTCCCTGGACTAAACCTAATAAAGCCAGCTCCACTTCGCCCCATGCCAGAGGGGCAGATAATATCATCTTTTGCGTGTCCGACAGGACTTCTGCAGCCATGTCTTTCAAATATTCACCCTCTTCATCTACATCTAATTCTGGGCCCGAGTTGCTGTATAAAGATTGATAGAATCCTTGAAAAGCTTCAAGGACACCCTCCTTGGTTTCCTGCATTATTCCGCTTAAATCAATGATTTTATGAATATCATTATAGACAGCCTTCTCCCATAACCTTTTCACCAGCATCCTACCTGTTCCATCACTGAGTTTGTAGGTTTCTTCCTTACGCTGTACATATTTTCCCACTATTTGATCAGAAATATTGGCGTACGCCGTTGGCCTTTTAATAATAAGATCTTTTTGCGCCGTCCCGGAATCTAAACCCAATCTGATTGTTTCTGCTAATTTCCGCTCTGCCTTTATGACCAAATCAAAATCCTTTTTATGTTTTGCCCTTATCTTTTTACGTTTAAAGTTGGAAAAGCTGAGAGTTTCGCCTCTTAGAACCGATTTAAAGGTGTCCCAAACGATTCTCTGCTCAGCTGTTGCTTTATTAATTTTGAAAAACTCCTGGATAATATGAGTCATATGTTGACGGTACTCCTCGTCCATTAATAGCTTTCTGTCAAAAGACCGGAGCTGACTATCTACTTTAACCTCAGGACCTATAATGAGCTCTAATATTACCGGATTATGATCCGAAATCAGCTTGGGCTATATCTCAATGTTAGCATTTATCAGCAGTTCGGACGCAGCAAAAAAAGTAAACCCTGGATCGTTAGGGTGCAGTGCATACCAGACATCGTTAAGTCCATGTTCTAAAATCAAATCCCTTAGTGAAGTAAATACCTGCTTTTTCCTGCCTGTATACACCATATTTGCTCTGATATTCATCTGGGCTTCAATATGTACATTAAAATCACCACATATGATCACCGGTTGCTTCCACTGAGCTAACTCTATATTCAGATAATTCAAAAGTTCAGCATCGTCCAAGTTAGGACCATAGACATTGCATAGTGTAAATCTAAAATGGTAAATCTTGCTTTCACTAATTGCCCAGCGGCCCCATTTATCTGCAGCAGTTTTTGTACAAACACCCAACCCACATTTTTTAAGTATTTCCACCCCTCTCTTAACCCCTGTTTGTTTAGAACACACTACTAACTCCATCCCTAAACTTTTCAGAAATCCCCTATTAGCCCAGGCCATATGCATTTCCTGTAAACATAATACATCAATATGTAGCAGCTGCACAATTGTAGACAATACCTGCCTCTTCTTAGGATCATTGAGGCCACATACATTCAAAGTACAGATCTTTAATTTCCTATCCATGATCATAAACGAAAAATACACACCAGGCCTTCAATGCATAATACGGAACATAAACTCTTATACATCTTTTATACATCCTACAATAGTTTGACGTCCGTTGAACATAGAGAACCACTTCAAAATTCATCTTATCTGTTGCTGATTTTTCAACCCCCAGCACCAAACCCCTGACCCACCACCTTAACCCAGGACCCCTCCCCCATTACCCTCCCACCCCACCCCACCCAGCCACCCAACCCTCCCTACCCACCATACGAGGCCCAAGGACAGTCAGTCCCTGCAAAATATGGAATGCCGTACCCCCCCAACCCCCCGGGACCAGGGAAGAGAACATATATACAAGAGAAAAGAGAAAATAAACCCACCCTATACCTTAATAACGGACATGTTGCAGAGCCTGCTTTAATATCATTAGCCCTTCCCCTTCCTACAAAGATTCCAAATACTCTTTAGCCTTTATTTTAGACAGGAAGAATCTTGTTTGACCTTTTATGATAACTTTAAGCTTTGCCGGGTTCTGCAAATACACCATGGCCCCTTTTTTCTGGAAATCAGGTATCAGCTGACACAGACACCAGCGTTTAGACACTGTAGCCTGACAAAAATCTGGTCTCACGAAAAAAATACAGCCCTTGGCTAACGCTTTTTTATCTGGCCTGGCTAGCACATATATATCTTCTCTAGCTAGGAAGTTATTGAAGCACACTAGAATTGCCCTTGGGCGTTCTTCCTCCCCCTGCCGGGGTTTCCTGATAGTGAACGGAAACCGGTGTGCTCTTTGGATTTCTCTTGACCAGTCCCACAAAGTCAGTTCTGGAAAAGCTTCGGATAATAATTCCGCTACAAATTTCCGCATATCAGGCCCCTCCTTCTTCTCAGGAATTTCTAAAAAGCGCAGGTTATTCCTGCGTGCTTGATCCTCCAGGTCTGACATTTTATAACAGAGATCGTCCCGATGGGCTTTGATAGACTCCAGTTCTAATTTTTGAGCAGCAGCATCCTCTTCTAATGCAGATATTCTAGCCTCCGCTTCAGTTACTCTATCTGCTGTTTCGGTACAAAATTTTAATCGTCCGTCGAACAGCATTTTTAACTTTACAGCAGGTTGCCTGCGTGCGTGAGTTTTCAGCTTTACTTTCCGCTCAATGGCTCATCATTGTATTATAAATTGTAGCCAAAGTAATCTCTGGAGAAGTATTCAGGTCCTTCCCGTTCTTTTCAGCTTCGGGTCTGGCGCTATCAGGGGCATCCAATTCTACTCCCGAAATTTCCTTTGCGCTCTCGGAGATCAGCTCTTCAGTTTTAGATTTAGTGCGGTGCCACCCTCTTTTCTTTCGTCTCCTAACCATGGAAACACTAACATTTGTCGAAGCTGGGTTTAGCCTTGATTCCTCCGCCGAGCTACTGTCTGCGCTATCATCGACCCAGTCTTTGCTCAAATTAGTGCTCTCATCTAATGAGGGATCCGATAAGGAATAAACATTATCCCCAGCTTCTTGCAGACCCGTCAGTTCTTGTATGGGTGCATCTTCCGTTAAAGCCAGCAGATCTATTTCTTAAACTAGATTGTCTAAGCTCCCAGTCTGAGCCTCATTTGACACGTTATTCGAAACTCCATCTCCCATAATGCCACTCTTAGCGTTCAAATTGCACGGAACAATACTATGCTGGTTAATGGTTACATACTCCTTTCCTTAGAAGTAGCTGTGCTGATAAGGGGCGTGTGTTCACTTCCACCAAGTGTATCCGCAGGATTAGTAATATCTTTGTCAGAGGCTAATTCTGAACCGCCCGACTGAGACACAATATTTTTTGATATCTGCCGCTCAAACATCGCAGGGAGGGTATGAGTCCCTTGCTTAACACGTGAAACAGCCACTAAATTTCCAGAGGGCTCTCCCACCCTTCTAACTTTAGAAGAAACAGCATTTTGTGAACAAATCTCACCTCCTTTAGGCAGCTCCCCACCAGCACTCTCAGCCGCTTCCTCCGTTACGGGTGGCTCCTTCGTTTTTCCACTTCGTGTAGTATCCTTTAATAGAGTTTTCGGTGGCATTTTCTTGCGGATCGCGACTCCTCCACATCCGCGAACAACTCCGCTCTGGAGTCCAAACAACAGCACGGGGAGCCACTATGATGGAGCCCGATGCCGAGAGACCAGAAAACTAACCAGCATCTGCTCAGTATCCCGCCGAGCCGCGCTGCTGGGCCACTGGAAGTTACTGAATGCTCAATGCGCACCGCAGGGTCGAAACGGCCGGGAGTTAGCCCAGGTGCTCCCAATTAGCCGTTCCTCCGTCCTCCATGGCGATTTCTTAAAAATAATCCACGGTTGCAGTAAACAAAAGACGTGGAGAGATACAGGTCACGATTCAAAAAAACAGCGCTATAGAGCCATCGCAATTCAAAAGGTGGGTCGCAATCAACTCGGGTAGCGAAACTCTTCACTGGAACCCGGAGCGAGGGACTGAGCTGCTTACACATCCCACGCCACGGCCGCCATCTTGCCTCTACTCATTTTTTGCGAATCTTGGTTTGGGACAGTTTAGTGTGCCAGATGTTATTATGGGCCAGTTTTTGTTAATTATCTTTTTTACGGCATTGCTCGCTATGCTGTAATGTGCCCCATGCAAATGAGGGATTCCCTTTGCCTTTGCGCCCGCACCGTATTACTGAATTGGGCGCAGAGGCAAAGAAGCCCTCAAGAGGTGAACTGAAAGTGCTCCATCTAAAAGGTCCCCTGACTGCAGCCCTCTGAAGGAGGTAAAGGGGTTCCCATGGAACCCCCCAGACTTCCCTTTCAAAAGAGAAGGCAGATTTCAGTTTGTGGCTGCCTTGGGGGCAGCGCATTCATGGTGATAGGGTGCACTTTTTTAAAGTGCTTCAGGCGCAAACAATGAAAAGGCGCAATTACCATAATATCGCCCCAGGTGTGCCCAACTCCAGAGGGCTGACTTTGCCAGGCAGGCAAAAGGATCATGGCAGCACAATGGACCATGCAGGGCAGGCAGGAGGGACAGTGGTAGAACAACGGATCCTGGAGGGCGTGGCAGAGGTGAGCATGAGCAAGGGCAGCAAGCCACTCATGTACAAAAGGCAAGAGAGCCTTGGGCAGCACAATAAACCATGGGGGGCAGGAGGTGGGGCAGTGGTAGCACAATGTACCATGGAGGCCCTGAGGGAGGAAATAGTGGCATGGACTCAGACAATGAAAGGCGGGGGAGGGAAGGGACATGGGCAACAAGCTGACCATGTTGGGCAGGTGAGAGGGCCAGTGGCAGCACAATGGGCAATGGAGGCCCAGAGAGAAGCAATAGTAGCATGGACTCCGACAATGGAAGTTGGAGGGGAGGGCAGGGTCAAGGGTAGCAAGCTGACCATGCTGGGTAGGTGGGAGGGGCAGTGGCAGCAGAAAGGAGCACACCAGGCAGGCAGGAGGGGCAGTGGCAGTTCAATGGGCTATGGACGGCAAGAGACACGGGGCATGAACACGTACAGCAAATAATGGGGACAAGGGTAGGGACAGCAAGCTGACAACACAGAGCAGGTGGAAGGTGCAGTGCACCACAACAGACTGAGGTGAGAAGTAGGTAAGGTGCAGTGGCAAGAGAGACACACGAGGGCCTGGGGGGAAGAGCAGCAAGCTGACAATGCACGCCAGGTAAGAAGGAAAGGTAGTAGCAGTACAACAGACCATGGAGGGCAGTAGGATGGCACAGACATGGACAATGAGAGCAGGGGTTGGGGAAGGAGCTCAATGGAGCATGGACGGCAGGAGGGAGGGAACAGAGGAACTTACATCCACCACAGAGGGCAAGAGGGAGGGGCAAGGGCTAGAAGCTCTAAGCTGGACATGCAGGGCAGGGCCGGCAGGAAGAGCAACGGAAACACAACATACCAGGAGGGAGGGAGGAAAGGTGGGAGGTAGTCAGGGGCAGCAAGCTGACAGTGTAGTGTAGTTCCTATTTTCCCTATAGGCCCTGCGCATTGGAATAACATAAACAGCAGTGTAGACGTAGAAGTGCGGTATTCCAGGTCTCTACTGACTATGTTAGACTTAATTGGGTTTGTACCAACTAGCTCAGAGGTCACTGCAAACTTTCTTGACTGAATAGGAAGTGATCAGCTTCCCAGGCACAGACAAGAAGGGATTCAGTTTTCCAACAACCGCATAAACATGACAACTTTGCTCCTTAGAATAAGAGTCAATCTCTAGAGTCGTGTGAAACAATAGACAGCTATTTCACACAGTCAGTTGTGCAAGAATTACTTTCACTAGGATGCAGAGAATAGAGAGACAGGTGTTTTCAATAAATGGTATTATTTATTGAACAGTCTTTCTTCTCATGCAAGAGAAATGAATTGCCACATTTGCAAGACTTGTTATTATAAAAAGTGCGTACAGTAAAATGAGTATTGCGAAATAATACTGTAAAAGCATTGATATGGTTTCTTAGCCATATGATAGTTAAAATGAGTAAAATATATACATTCATATATACATTAGGCTAACATCCTCAACTGGTGCTTCTAACTACGTCTACCCCAGTGTACCTGACCTAAGCCTAATACTTGGGAGGGAGTAAGTAGCAGTTTAAGTTAAGTTGGTTTTGCCAAGGGTTTGCTTCCAGAATTCTCTCTAAGGGTTTAGTCAACACCATACCTCTGGAATAGAATGTTGGAGGGCTGGTATCTCCTTTCAGGACTCAATATTTCAGTCACCCGCAAGGGTAGGCTGGAAACGCTGAAGCTGGATTTTCTCGGCAGGAGAAAAGACAGCGTCTTTCTCAGCGCGTCAAGGAAGAGAAGGGGCAGCAACCGTGGGCGTCTCGCATCTGCTGGGCTATGTAAGGGACAGCTGTTCTGCTCCTCTATTCACCACCACCATCGCATTTGCTTAAGGCAACGTTGGTATTATTTATACCTGAAAGGTGCCTCGCTTGACGTAAGTTTTTGGACATAAGACGTCAATAAAGATGTCACTAAGAACTGGTCGTTCTTACAGTGCTCATTAGAGTTCTATTACTAATAAAAACAAAGCAAGCGGGGCTTTCCCAGGTTGCTGGGGGTTTTATCTGTTGAAGAACTCGGAGTGAAATCTAGGAATCTAAGATAGTGGCTTCTGCTGTGTCATGTACTGTAATGAGCTGCGTAGGCGAGTTTCTGAAATATGGCTGAAATATGGCTCTGATCGTTTATGCCATTATAGGGATATGAATTGATCATAGCCGTATAGGGGCATAAGGTCACAATATTGATCGGGGTCCTAGATAGAACACGACACCCACTCCACAAATTTATGTCCATCAAATTACTAAAAACTAAAGCAATAAGATGCGTGTGTAACATTACCAACCGCAAAATACATATTGCATTTGAAATGGCGTATTTGGAAATACATGAAAATAGTACTGTACGTAGTTAAGCATAGAAATCATTCAAAATTATTGCATATATAATCAATTGAATGAGTTTGCGAAAAAAATTACACATGAAATGTCTCTTAGTACAGAAAAGAAGGGCGAGACTATTTCATCACATTGAAATGCATTTTGCTGTAAAATGTGCTAGAGGCTAATGTAAAGTTTTCTGTCTCTAGATTTACTAAAAATAGAAGTTCTGTTCTTTATGAATAGTTCTACTTTAAGCAAAAGTATTTGTGCCAGAAAAAGGTAAATATTTTGAAAAAATGTTCAATTAAAAAAAAAACTTTTCATGGTGAACGGGGGAATAGAGTTCCAACGCTTTTCAGTAGTTTTTGTTGATCAAAACTGAAGGCCGAATTCAGAGTTCATGGGAACGCTGTGCGCGGGTATGTATTTCAAAAATTCTATGTTTCTGTTCTGGGGAGAACATCATATCAGACAAGCTTTCAAAGAATAGGTCTACATATTCAGGTGACAGTTCGACCAAGTTCGATAACGCTGTAACTTGGCAGGTGTGAGAGTGATTGCTATCATCAATGTTCTGGATCAGCAATGCTCACAGAAGGTCGTACCTGGGTGATGTTGCTTTTTTGTATCGCTTCACTGTCGCCACCTAGTCGTAGCGCAGGAGTCTCCACGAATGCCGTCATCAGGATTGGTAGCCGCTCGGGATAACACGATGCATGAGCCATTACAGGACTTAGCAAAGTATCGATATCCATTGGTACTGCTGATGGTAGTGCAAGACAGGTGTCTAACACGCATTCTTCTCCGCATAGCATACATCGAAGCACAGGTAAGATGCAGGTCTGCCATATAGGTCTGAATGAAAGAAACCAGGCCATGTTCAGATCTCTCAGCCTGGCCAATCCAAGGACTCTAGTTATGCGGTCCCGGTAGCGTACTGCTAGGATCGTTTCTTCCATCCTTGACGGAGTCATGTCTGTGTTTTGGCTTGCCATATCGGAGCAGGAGGGTCAAAAATAAAATGCCTGCTACGAGTCCCAAAATCAGGGGTATGCCGCCAAAAACTGAATGGACAAAATTAGGAATGATTCCCAGGAATGCTTTGAATGGGGTTAACAGTCCGAAAAAATCATCTTAAATACGTTTGAGATACCTACGGCATCCGACATATTTAGAATTTGGCTAAGCATTTCTGTGAAATGCACGGGGCAATTTGTTGATAAAATTTCATGTATCTCCGATGTTGTCCTTGCAACTTGGAGATCATACGTCTCTTTTGATGACGTGATGGGCACTGTTGTCTGTAAGAGCACAGACTTCATTCTGCCTAAAGTATCAATTCGTATAGAAGAGACATTCAAAGGAGGCCAAATCGGTGTCTCGGAATCTTCATGGCCGTTTGGAAACAATGCTTGCATACAGCAAGTGACCATGGACGTTACGCGTACGAGATATGCTTTCCCTGGCACCAGGCCACAACAGCTGTGATCCGTTATTAGAATGTAACTCCAGTTAGCAAGTTGCTTAAAGAAAGGCTCTATCTGCGTTGCAGGTGTGACATGTTGGTGGCATGAAAAGGTTGTTTGAAGTTTCTTCACAGGCCCCTTGTAAATTAATAGCCTGGCACAAAAGTATACCGCTTAGTGAATGTTTGCAATTTTCACCACTAAGAAATACATTTTTGTTGTTGTCACTGTAGCATGTGTGAGTATATGGTAATTTCCATGCTGACTTAATGTACCCTTTACCCAATCGTTCATACTGGCCAGTCGGTATATACTCAAGGCAATTTTTAAACCGGAAAGTTGTTATCGGAATTGTGATAATCCCGTGTATTATCCATTCAATGACAGGTCTTTCCGACATTGTCAATGGTAATCTCTCAAGTTTTTCGATGCTCAGGATTGTATAGTCTGCTCCTTTCTGTGCCATGCTGATTTGTTTATCAGTAAGGTTAAAGATGGAAAACAATGACGTTGTGTTGATTAAACGCCATGGCACATAGCCTGAACGAAGATTTTGCAGCGTCCAGCCTAGCTGTACAATAGAACGTAATTGTGACTGGCCATGTTGTAACATTAGCATGTCTTTATCTATTATATCGATGGCAGATGATACAATACTGTTCAGTGAATATATTCTGGAGGACAGAGTCATTAACCCATTGTCCACAACAGAAAGTGATTTTTCCAAATTAATACGATCAATTTCTCGTATTTTTTCAGCTGTTTCAATTTGCATTACTTTCCATGCCTCGTTGTAAGCCGCTATACACTTGCCGCTATGAAACGTTTTTTTACGCTGTTTGCGTGGTCCCATAATGAAATCACGCAAGTCAGCACCATCTTTAAGTAAAGATAAATGTTGCTTAATTTCTGCCAGTGTGGATGATTCTAGCCATTCAAGGCAAAGTTTCCCTACACTGTATGTTGTTACTATCCCTGGATGTTGTCTCTGGGAGTATCTTGGGTCTGGTCTGGTCATTTTTAACCCCTGTGTTTTGTTCAGGAATCTATATTGACAGTTATTCGTGTCAGTAGGCCAGATTAACCACTTTTCCAATCAGGATGTGTTCTGTTTAGATGTAAAATTTGTGATACGTCTATTTCAATATCTGTGGTTGCATTATCAGGTATTGGCTTCGGAATAGACGGTTTGTTAAGGTCTTTAATCTTAGCTAGGCCAAGACAGGTTGTTTGGTGAATTGTGTCATTTAAGAACATTATTTGTTCTGGGATCATGCAGGCTCGAAATAATGCTTCTAGGCCTTGTGCCTGCCAATCTTTTGTACACCAGATGGTTTTTGTTTCAATGTTTTTTTTCCAAAAATCAAAACCAAATGTCATGATTTTTTCATAAAATGCTTCTGAATATATCAATTTAGTATTTGTCAGCATTGTTTTCAACCCTGTTTTACCAAACAGTTTATAATAAAATGTTTCTGCATCACTGGTATTAAACCCTGAGAAGTATTGGAATCTCTCATAGAATGTTTTCGAACTACTTTTAGGTGGAGTAGCACAATGTTCTCCTTGGTTATACTTTAAAACATTTCTAGGTTGTGCAGATTTATGCAAGTAGTGGTCTCCGTAATGTGAGAAACAATACATCTGTTCATAATTAGATGAACCTTGTAAATAATCATGTTCTGTAAATTTTGCTGACAACACTAAATCAGACATCATATTATTTATACTTTCTAAATCCCAATCATCAGAAAATGTACTTGGTTTTACAAAGTCAGTTAATGAAACCTTGAACTGGTGAGGATATTTCAAGATCTCGACCGGGCCATATACTTCATAGTCAGTTTTATCCCATACTACCCCGCCGGGTATTGTTATGGCTGTGACATTTACTGATGATAGTCCTCTTTTCTTGACGTGCGATGATTTGTGTGGTTTCAGGACTAAGTTGATGTTCTGACTTGCTGTGTCCATTGAACTGTATTTTCCCTCAATGAATTTTCCCAAACAAAGTACCATGATGAGTCAAAGCAGGAGGAAAAATACCCCTGGAGAAACAAGATAAGTTTCCTTAAGTTGATGAAAGAGTTCTGTTGTTTTTTCCTTAAAAGTCTTTGTTTCTGGCATCACTTCAGGGTCGTTTTGATCTTCAGAAAAATTATCGAAGTTGATGAAGTAGCCAGAGGCAGTTCTGTCAATTGTTGGAATTGTTTTGTCAATTTGTCTTTCATTAGCACATTCTGATGCCACATCATTGTAGACGGGTGTTTCATGACGAACTGTTTCAATCTGTGTTTCAAGAGGCACGAGTTCCATGGCATTATTGCATAGTCCCTCTCTGTGCACTGCAGGTTTATCAATGTGATTAATCTTTCAGTTTGAACCTCTTGGATTGTTGCAAATTTGGGTATTCTGTTATTTCTTGGGAGTCCACTTGGCCTACTGTTGATTATAGGCCACATGATTGTGGTTTTACCAGGTCGATTGATACAACTCTGTTCTCCTTTTTACCAGCAAGGGGCGGTAGTACTACTGATCTTGTTCCATTGATTGCTCAGACAGGTACTGCTTTTCTGTAAGAAGGCCCAAATTCCTTCTTCATCGCTATTTTCTCTCTGACTAGATCCCCAATCTTTGGAATCCAGACAGGTCTTGCTGGGGCTGGTGGTGCGTCTTCAGTGGTAGTTAGCTGTTGCTCTATTTTTATGTTGCTTAAGGATTTTCTTGTTTCATTCAAGTCCTGTAAAATAGCCAAACGATCTTTGATGTCAAAGTCTTTATTCTTATCTTTTCCCACTGAAGCCTGACTATCAAGGTTCTGAACATGCATTCTAGTTCCGAAAAATAGTTCGTACGGGCTAAAACCTTTTAGAGAATTTCTTGGCAAATTATTTAGACTAAGTTGGACACTTATTAAATGTTTGACCCACCCATCACCCGAACCTAATACCTTCGCTGTTATAGATTGCTTTATTTCTCGTTTTTTTCTTTCCACTACACTGTTTCCTTCAGGGTGAAATGAACAAGAGAACCACAACCCAACGCCCATACTGGCCATGGCCTCCTTATAAGCTCGTGAGCTGAAAGCAGGACCCTGGTCAGAATGGAACAAGGCAATTGCGTATGTGCCGATAAAGACTCGCAGATCTTTTATAACAGTTTTGGCGTCAGCCGAGCGCTGGGGCCACATCCATATGAATCTAGTACAGGAATCCACTGCGACCATGATATATTTATAGTTGCCATCCTTTTGTATGGGACCACAGTGGTCCAGGTAAACACATGCTAATGGTTTATCTGAGATGAGAAGGGGCGTCTGCGCTGGTCGTTTTACTGTTGATACTTTTATTCTTTGGCATATTTCGCATTCTAATACATATTTCTTAGTTTGTATTCCCATGTGGGGCCACCTATATCTCTGTTTTAATAATGATATTGTTGCGGAAACGCCAGCGTGTGCAGAAGCAAGCCCTTCATGTGCCTCTGGTTATTAGTCCTAACCTGTGTTCCATGTTTGGAATTACTCTATCCCCCACTCTAGGGATTCGAGCAAAAAGAACATTATTTGTATCTGTTAAATATAAGTACTTTTCTGGAAAGACTTTTGGGAGTGTTTTTCTATCATCTTTTACTGACGCACTGACAGCTTGTAGTGTATTGCTGTCTATTTTTGTTTGTGACCGAGTAATCGCAGCTACGGAAGCCGTTTGCACAGCTGCCTTAGCGGCTTCATCAGCCAATGAATTCCCTGCAACGTGAACACCATCACGTTGATGACTCAGAGTGTGCATCACGTGAGTCTTTTGTAGTTCCTTCTGAAAAAGAACTACTTGTTCCCAAAGCATTTTATGCTTAATTGTGCCACCTTTTGCATCTTTGAATCCATTTTCAACCCAATTCTGCAAATATTCATTATAAGATTGTACGCAATAATAGGAATTGCACACTATAAGTGTGGGGAATTCGCGATCGGTATTTTCAAGCGCCATCTTAAATGCTAGTAGTTCAGGTCGCTGAGCTGTACAATCTCCTAGAGATTGCGTCTTAGTGACCAGTGGTCTAAATTTTCCTTTGTGCCAACGACCTTTAATAATCGCGCACGCAGCACTGTAGGCTTGTTTACCCCCAAATGCGGGTTGTGCTGATCCATCTGTGTATATGATGCTTCCGTATTGTTCTAGAGGCAGGATTTCAATTGGCAGAGGACATTCATATTCATATTGTAAAAATTCCTGTGTCTTTAAGTTAGGATCAAATTCATACACTACGTCTGTTGCAGTCAGAGAATTAACCCATTGTATCCATCTTGGATGCAGTGCTTTAGCATTTGGAATGCTCGCTTTGGTTACCGCTTCTAAAGCAGGTATAGGTGTAATGATTATTATTCGTTTACCTTATGCTGGGGCCCTTTCTTTTGCTACAGCAGTCTGAACCGCAGTTAGAATTTTTTTCGTCGAACTGAATTTTATTTCAGCTTTTGTGTACAAATGTGATTTGTAAGCTATTGGTACCGTTTCTCCCTCACTAGAGGTCAGGTACGTGAATCCGGATCTTCCTGGGATGACTCGGATAGCAAGGTTGCGTGTATTGTCACGTGTTCCTAGTTTTGTTTTTGCTAACATGTCTGTTTGCAGTGATCTCAACATTTCTGTGTGTTTTTGAGTCCAGTTGATTGGTTTAAAATCAGATTTAATTAATTCGTAGAGAGGTTTAACCCTCTCCGCATAATTTAGAATGTAAGTTCTTCCGAAATTCAGGAAACCTAGAATCGATTGTAAGTTCTTCAGCGTTTTAGGTGCTTGGGGTACAGCGCACTTCTCTAAGAAGTTGTCCGCTAGGCTTTTCCCTTCACTTGATAATTTGTATCCTAAAAATAATACTGTCAGATGGGCAATTCTTGACTTTTTAAATTTGAATTTGTAACCCTCTGCAGCGAACCCAAGTATTATGGTGTTCACCCTTTTTTAGTGAGTATCCAAGTCGTCGTCTGTGAGATAGATATCATCCACATAAGATAATGCCTCATCATCATATATTTGTAGTAACTCTGTTACTCTGGCTGAGAATAGTCCTGGGCTGTTCTTGAATCCCTGTGGGAGCCTACAGAAATTTTCTGTGACCCCATTACTGAGAAAGCGGTCAAGTACCCGCTTTCTTGTGCAAGATTTTGACAAAAGAACCCATTAGATATGTCTAATGTCGTTTTATATTTTTTCCGAACTATGTTATTCATAAGTGCCGCACTGTGCAAATTTTGTACTGCAAATGTTTTGCAACATGAGTCAAGGTGTCTGTAGTCCAAGACTAGACGATATGAATCGTCCGGTTTGGAGACAGGAAACAAAGGATTGTTCATTTGAGAGGTGCATGTTTCAATCACCCCCTGGTATTCAAGTTGATCTAAAATCTCCCTGACTTGTTTTTTAGCTTCTTGCTTAATTGGATACTGCCTTTGTGAAGTCAGTTGACTTTTTAACTGGATTTTGTGAGGAGGAGAGTCCTCATCCCATCCTACATGATTCTTATATAATGCTGGTGCCTGGGCTACTGCCCATTTCCCCGCATATATATTTTTAGTGTGAATTGGAATGTGATTTGAGAAGGCAGGCATAATCATTTCTTCGCCACGAGGGCACTCCCTGACAAACTCCGGGGGCCAGTCTTTTTCAGCTAACAGGATGCCATAGCCTTTTGAGAGGTTATCCCAAAATAGACCCCTTATTTTCCTAGTCTTATCACCCTCTATACGCAGTGTTATTTCGTTTATCTTATAAGGTTTGCTAACTCTGGTGTCGGCAGTTTCTACTTGAATGTATTCATTTGTGTCCACTGTCTCTAGATGACTCATCAGGATCTTGCGAGCTATGGTGATTTCTGCTGCACTGTCTAGCATTGTCTGTGCCCACTCCCCGTTTTTCAACTGTGTCCTCAGTGTTCTCGTCATGTTCGATTACTCTAATACTGGCTACCTTCTTTCTTGGAAATTGTAATTTTTTACTTTGAGCAGGTTCCTTGTCTTTGGACTTGGTGTGCTCTCCTGAGTCTGACCGTCCTCTTCTTTCCGATTTCTGCGAAAAAGATCGAGAGGGACGTGTATCAATACTTTGATATCTATCAGGCTTCTTCAAGTTATCCTTATTTCTAAGGTTATATCTCTTCTCAGAGGGTTCCCTCTGGGGAGACGGGTGTTCTCGAGTCGGAGTTCTTTCCCTCCGTCGAGGAGACCTTCCTCTGGACTGGAAAACTTTTTCCTTGGGAGTGGACTGTTTATTTCCATCCCAGTTCTTTTTAGGAGTGTTTGAGTTATTTTTAAGAAATAATTTTTCAGGATTTTCGAGTAGTTGGGGTTTTACTGGTTTCCCACCCAAACTATCTCTACCTAATTCTTCATAACTTTTTTCTATAATTCTGGCAAGCTCAATTGGTTGATCTGTTATATCTGTTTCCTTCAATTTCTGGCGGATCGCCACAGATGCTGCTTCTCCTTTTATATTGGCTAGTAATATAGCTGAGACCTGCTTGAAGTCTTTCAGTAATTTCATACCAAGAGTTAAAGCAGGTTGTGGACCGTATTCGTTCTGAATCTGTTTTAGCACATCTGGTATTACCGCCATGGTCGGAACACCATGTGTTTTTGTGTAAATGGAAGCAAAGACTGTACCCCAAGTGTCACAGTCCTCCACATGTCGTGCGACCCCCATTGGAAGGCAGATGGTCAAGATTCTGTGTTTCTCAATAGGGGTAGTATTCGGAAATACTGCCTCTATTTGAGTAATTTTCTGCGCTAACCAGAAAGGAATTTGTTCCCGTTTTATGGGTGTTTTACCAAGACATGATTGTATGTTCTGTGGTGTAATTGTATTTGTGTTCCCCTGATGAGGGGTCAGCTGTGGAACATTAACAGCTGTTTGGACTGTTGCAGTCCGCATTACATATTGGACTAATTGTCTATGTATTTTAATTAGTGTTTTTAGCTGTACTAATAGCTCTTCTTTTGACATTTTTGCAATGTCCGGGTGTGGTGTGTAGCTGGCTAGAACCGGCCACGTTGCTCCTGGTCTACCTAGTGGACCAAGCCTGTTAATATGATCATTGTGTTTTAGGGCGCCTTTAAAAAAGAGCAGATGCTCTTGGTATTTTAATGGGATTTCAATCTCCTCGAAAAGAGCGTACTCATCCGGTGGTTCCCCTATTTTGTAATAGTGGAACTCGTTTGTTGCAGCGTTTGCCGCTGGAAATTTTATCCAAGAATAGAATACCTCTGTCTGCTGATATTCGTGTGGCTCTATCACGAAGACGACTGTGCCACCTTGTGTGGTCAGTCCGTTTTCTATAAGTTTTAACGTTATAGTTTTTCTTATGTTGACCGGGATGGTTATTGCACCCGGTTCATTAATCCCTGTACCATCGGGACCCTGTTGAGTCGCATTTACTGTGGCATCAGCGATTCCGTTGTCTTCTAGTGAAATTGTATAAATGAAGGTTTTGTAGAGTAGGTCTCCAAGGAGACAAAGATTAGGTGCACAATATTTTGGAACACTGTATCCTTCAACGTTGAATAAACCAGAAACTCTACATAGGAATCTCTTCCTACTAAGTTCAGGCGGATTTTAGCCTTTCACCCACTCCAGACGTCTATTGGAGTATTTGCAGGAGAAAGGGTCTGTGTGAAAAAGCACGACTGAGTTACTCTAACGTCTTGCGTTAGTTTTATCGCCTTACCAAACGTTGGGCGCCATGTAGTGTAGTTCCTATTTTCCCTACAGGCCCTGCGCATTGGAATAACATAAACAGCAGTGTAGACATAGAAGTGCGGTCTTCCAGGTCTCTACTGACTATGTTAGACTTAATTGGGTTTGTACCAACTAGCTCAGAGGTCACTGCAAACTTTCTTGACTGAATAGGAAGTGATCAGCTTCCCAGGCACAGACAAGAAGGGATTCAGTTTTCCAACAACCGCATAGACATGACAACTTTGCTCCTTAGAATAAGAGTCAATCTCTAGAGTCGCGTGAAACAATAGACAGCTATTTCACTCAGTCAGTTGTGCAAGAATTACTTTCACCAGGATGCAGAGAATAGAGAGACAGGCGTTTTCAATAAAAGGTATTATTTATTGAACAGTCTTTCTTCTCATGCAAGAGAAATGAATTGCCACAATTTCAAGACTTGTTATTATAAAAAGTGCGTACAGTAAAATGAGTATTGCGAAATAATACTGTAAAAGCATTGATATGGTTTCTTAGCCATTTGATAGTTAAAATGAGTAAAATATGTATATTCATATATACATTAGGCTAACGTCCTCAACTGGTGCTTCTAACTACGCCTACCCCAGTGTACCTGACCTAAGCCTAATAATTGGAAGGGAGTAAGTAGCAGTTTAAGTTAAGTTGGTTTTGCCAAGGGTTTGCTTCAAGAATTCTCTCTAAGGGCTTAGTCAACACCATACCTCTGGAATAGAATGTTGGAGGGCTGGTATCTCCTTTCAGGACTCGATATTCCAGTCACCCGCAAGGGTAGGCTGGAAACGCTGGAGCTGGATTTTCTCGGCAGGAGAAAAGAGAGCGTCTTTCTCAGCGCGTCAAGGAGGAGGAGGGGCAGCGTCCGTGGGCTTCTCGCATCTGCAGGGCTCTGTAAGGGACAGCTGTTCTTCTCCTCTATTCACCACAACCATCGCATTTGCTTAAGGCAACGTTGGTACTATTTATACCTGAAAGGTGCCTCGTTTGACGTAAGTTTTTGGACATAAGACGTCAATAAAGATGTCAGTAAGAACTGGTCGTTCTTACAGTGCTCATTAGAGTTCTATTACTAATAAAAACAAAGCAAGCGGGGCATTCCCAGGTTGCTGGGGGTTTTATCTGTTGAAGAACTCGGAGTGTAATCTAGGAATCTAAGATAGTGCCTTCTGCTGCGTCATGCACTGTAATGAGCTGCGGAGGCGAGTTTCTGAAATATGGCTGAAATATGGCTCTGATCGTTTATGCCATTATAGGGATATGAATTGATTATAGCCGTATAGGGCATAAGGTCACAATATTGATCGGGGTCCTAGATAGAACACGACAACAGCATGTATCTCAGGAATATCATGCCTTTTTATTTGTGACTACAATCAAATAGGGCACATTTTAGGAAAATGCTAAAGACCTGGCCCTTTACTACCTATAATAATTGGATATTTTAGCCTACTCATTGGACGCTAGCTGAAAGATGCCGCGCCAGGTCAGTGTAAGGGGACAAGAGCAGCAAGTTGACCATGTAGGGTGGCCATGAGGGGCAGTGGCAGCACAACAGACCATGGAGGGTAGTTGGAACTGGATAGGGGCATAGACTCTGATGATGGGAGGCAGGGGAAGGGCTATGGCAGCAAGTTGGCCACGTTAGGCTGGTGGCATGGGCATAACAGCCAGCATAAGGATTGGATAAAATGTATAGAGCGCACTAAAACCCGCAGGTGCCAAAGCGCTATATCAGGACAGATAGATCAATATGAATGGAACAGCCAAGAATCAAGGATTCTGAAATGAGAAAAGCCACGTTTTCAGATGTTTATTGAGGGACATAAAGGAATATGCTTCAGAAGTGTGGGTAGGCAGTGTGTTCCATAATTTGACAGTGATCACCGAGATGGAACACTCTCCCCATCCGGTCTTTCGAAATCTAGGGATCCTATGTTTTTTTTCAGCTCAAAGATCAAAATGGTCTTCCAGGAGTGCACCGCTGAAAGGGAGCATTCAATTGGCTGGGGCCCTTCTAGTGTTGAGCCTCAAAGACTAAGCACAAAGCCTTGATGGGAGCCAGTGGAGGTAGCGAATCCCATCTCTAACCGAGTGCCATTTGGGGATGTTCACAATAAGGCGGGCGCAGCATTCTGCAAAACCTAAAGTTTGTTCAGGGAAGAACTGTTGATATTGAGGTACAGTGCATTACAATAGTCAAGCCATGAGGTGACAAGGGCATCAGTGACAACCTGGTGCAGTCCTGGTGGAATGTAAGGAAAGATCTTTTTCAGGGTCTTAATGATGTAAAAGCAAGTGCTAGTTGTACGATGGTCCTGTGCATCAAAACTAAGAGTGTTATCAAAGTTGACACCAAGTTTTTTACTTTTTACAGGAGTGGGCAGTGGTACACAGGCTTCCGGCTACCAGATGTTAGATCAAATAGAATCTCGAGAGCCAAACAAAAGCACTGCAGTTTTGTCTTCATCAGCCTTCAAATAATTGTCTTTTATCCATTCATCCAACAGATAATGCTAGACATGCACTGATTGAACCTCCACACCACCAAAGACAGATTGTTGGAAATAGATACAATAATCTGAGTATCATTACGCAGGAAAGCACTTGAAACCCAAATGAGTGCACTAGATCAATCATAGGGGCCACATAAAGATTCAAGAGGGTCGGGCTCAAGGAAGAGCCCTGAAGCACCCCACAGGGAAGGCTGAAAGCCTTTCCCTTGAAACCACTGCAACTGACAGTTTGCACCCTATTGGATAGAAAAGAGTGGAGAAGCTGAAGGGATGTTCCACTAACTGCTGCGGACCCTGAAACAGTCAAGACAGTATCGGATGATGCAGACAGATCTAGCATTACCAAGATATCCACCAGCCTGATCGACTTCACAGTGGATGCTATCTGCTGCCACAATAAAGGCAGTTTCCCTACTGTGGCTGACACAAAACTCATTTTGATAAGGAACTAGGATTCCATGGGTGTTATTGAATTTCATCAGCTCCTGATTGATACACTTTTCTAGGATCTTGGCAGGGGCTGGCAGTAGAGAGATGGGAAGAAGATTTTTCATATCTTCAGGATCCTTCCAGATAACAGGAAAAATGCCCAATTGAAGCACGTAATTAAACACCTTCTGCAAAGATTTAGCTACAGGATCCGGAGCACGTTGTAGTGTTTTGGGTGAGCAGGGATCAGACAGTGATCCTGATTTTAAATTTAGCAATAAGTCCTTGATTTGCTGGACAGAAATAGGAGGGAAGAATGAAAGAAGGTTGTCAGAAAGACAAGTAACAGAATTATCAGAAAAGTAATCATTTGCAACAGGCGAATTGAAGTTTGAGAAAATGTACAAGACAGGAAGAGGGGCAGTGGCACCTCAATATTCCAGGATGGGAAGAATGGAGGGGGAAGGGGCATGTACACAGCCAATGGAAGGAAGCAGGGACAGGGCAAAGGCAGTAAGTCAACCATGCAAATCAAGTGAGAAGGCCTTTCGCATTATAACCGACCATGCAGGGCTGGAGTAAAGAAGCAGGAGCATGAACTTGTACAATGTAGGGCAGGGAGAAGGGTCAATAACAAGAAGCTAACCACAGAGGGCAAGCGGGAGGGGCAGTAACAGCACATCAGACCATACAGGGCAGAAGAGAGGGGGCTGAGTTATGTACTCTGACAACATAGGACATGGAGGATGTAGAAGGGAGCAGCAAGCTAAACAAGCGGGGGCAGTGGCAGTACAAATGGGGCGGGGAGAGGGGCTGGGGTAGCAAGTTGACCACAGAGGACAGACGGCAGAGGCAGCACAATGGGTCATGAAGGGCAGGCAGCAGTAGGTTGGGGCCGACAGGGGCTGGGCTTGTACCAACACCTGGTAGCAAATGGCAGAAAACTATGTGCAGAGGAAGTGTTGGCTGAATATGTTTAAAAACCTAAACATTCACTAGAAAAAACAAAGGTTAAATTGACATTATAGTCAGATATGATAATATGATCTTCCCTAACATTAAAACACACCAGAAATTCATGTTAAAAAAGAAAGGTCAAAGTGACGTTATAGTTAGGTATGGTTATGAGATCTTAGCTTGCATTAAAAAAAAACAAGAAGTACACTGAAAAAAACAAAGGTTACAGTAATGTCACAAAATAGGTGTTAAAATAAGTAAATAATTCAAACTTAAAAACACTGAAGTTAGCCAGTTATAGTTCATTGAGCTAACTGCATATGACCTTCCATATTACATTATTCATGACATGTTATGCACCATCATTGGTGATATCACTATGGCATCACAAATGATGTCACTGATCACATCATTCAGCACTGTCTCCAATTGGACAACTTATATCAAGGGCAACATGCTCAGTGTTCCTTAGCTTTTGTCAGAGTTAACAAATGTTATGATAAAATGCTTACAAAGAATTGTTCTTAAAGCAGAACTTTCCAAGTATGTTATCATGTACGTGCAAAGCATATAAAAAGTCACAGTCTAAAAAGATGTCAAGTTTAAATATGCATTAAAAATGGAGGCTTTTGTGCATAGGCGTTGTTGAACCTTCCAAAGCTGGAAGGAATCACTGAGCTACATCTAGATCCAGCAAAGCTGCTGCACAATCGCTGCATTCGATCATGCCCCCACACTACCTCCCCGAGAAGCCTTTGGCTTCTCACCATCGCTACCACAGAGGCTCAAGTGCTGATGGGGTTGGACTTGGCCCAGTTTGCAGAACTATATTAGGGCGGACCCTGAGACAACGGAGCCAAACAACCGTCAAGCCTACACAGTTGAGGCACAGTAGCCGCTGCTTCCCCATGGTTCATGAGATTATAATCTTATGAGATGATATATCACTGTGCAGCTTTAACCTGTTGTGCTATGACATTTGCGCAGTAAATTTCTATAACTTCTGCACAGATTAACCCATACATGCATATCCATGAAGTGAAACACTCTATTTATTATTGTTGCTGGAAGAGTGGAAGGATGTTATGACCTACTCAAGGCCTCATATCTTGTGAATGCCCCTCACGACCCTCGACAATGGTAATAAATAGACGAATACAAGAAATGCCTATGCATATATTCTATATATAGTAGCACACAATGACCCATGTACTACAGAAAACAGACATTCTTAGACCACGGTTGCAGAATCGAGCCCTCAAGGTTGGTAAGGCTTTTTTTGCAAAGTGCAATGTTACTTCCCTCCCAAAAAAACATGAAAATTAGATATACATTAAAATTTCCCCTGTTATCCTCTTCTACTTTGGCCTTAAATGCAGTAAATTGGCAGGACATACGAAGTCAGAATCACCTGGAAATGTATGTGATTAATGGTTCAGCTGTTGTAGTCACCATCATTAAAGCTAGTCACCAGGTCTAGGTGGCTGAGCCCAGCAGAGGAGTGGGCATCGGGAAGGATCTGACCTCACCCAATGGTTTTTAGAGATTGGAGAATTTTATGACTTTGAACATAGGGGGTGATGCTGAAACAGCGCTTACAGTGAATAGTGCCCCTTACTTGTTTTTATCTGTGTTCAACTCCTTGGGGAAGTATGTAAAGATTGAACAGTTGGGGTGAAACATGCAGAGGAGCCGGCAATGCTCAACGTCGATGGCCAAGACATGGTCAATTTCCCTGCTGTTGAGTTCCCATCCACTTAGTAGGAGATCATTGCAGCCTTTGTCACCTGGAAGCAAACACAATGTCCAGAGTCAGCACTTTAAGGAGCAGCTGTTCTCCTGTGGGAAGAACACATTTGAAATACCATTCTTGCAAACAGCCATTATATGAAAAGTGTTTTATTACATGGAAGTGGCTAAATCAGTGGTAATGCAAGGCTGAGGTACTTACATAACTGCAGTAGGAATGTGCAGCATTGCCATGGATTTTGCTTAAAAATGGGAATAATGTTCCATAGGTTTGTCCCACAGTCCTTTGTCGAGAGTTAACTACAGCTTTGTTTGTTGTGGGGTTACTTCCCCCTGTAAAGTGGTGATACTCTATAACAAAGGCAATAATACCCACCACAGAACCATTATTTAAGGGATAAATGTGCAGTGATCCAGTTAGCACATATTTATTGCATTTTACTTGTCTTAAGGATTAAATTCCTCCCTCTGTATCTGTTCCCCCAATCTTGAATAATTTGACAATTTAACCCTGTCACCCCTCCCCAGGGTACTGTATTAGCGTTTTCTACAAAGTAAAACATAATTGTAAGATATCGGTGTTCCTCTTTGGTATTCCTGTTCCTCTGCTGAACTGATGATCCCACTCACGGGTTATAGACAGTGCTGCTTCAACACAACAATGGATCTTGTCAACACTGTCCTTGATCCTTTGAAGATGGCGGGGTGTCTAGAACGACACACCTCCCACTTGTTGGGATCTTTGGCCATCCGCTATCGCCCTGAATCTGTGCCCGGTTATGAGCAATTTAAAACCCAGCAATTGTGATGGTTCACCTTAATTTCTTGCCACTGTCCTTAAATTGTCCACAAGTTAGTTAATGGCAGAGATATCTCAGGGGGTTATTACCTTCTCGTGAATTGGGAGGAAGCCGGAGGTCAGAAGGACCCCAACATTTACCCACTTGGGCTCCAGAAGTGTTTCTTGGAGGGATTTACCCTCTTGATTCGTGGTGCTACAGTAAATTATGGATTCCGCTCCCTGAAAACCTTAGATGGGTGAGCGATCATGTACCGTTAAGAAAGTCGTGAAAGTGCTTCCTCGCTAGAGAGCGTTATCCATCAGCCTCCCTCGCAGGGACTATGAGGCATATGATGCCTGTTAAACCTGTCTGTTGGCCCTGGGCCCCGGCACCCTGAAGCAACACTAGGGATTCCTGCCAGGAGAAGTGTATGCAAAGCCCAACACTATCATTGTTATTAGTGATAGTAACAATAATCACAATGATGGTGTTGGTGATCATGATAATGATTTTAATTACATTGGAATGTTTAGAGCTCCACTAAAGGTGATCAAGGTACTAGGGTCGATAATGATTGGCAGTGACCCTCTGCTCCAACATTGCAATGCTTGTCTTTCTGTTTCTCCCTTCTTAATTTGGATCATTATAACCCAGTGCGTGGGATGTCCTAGTATCAATACAGCTGTTCTTCTTTCAGCTATAACAGTTAAAGGCCTACACCCTTGCTACAGGCCCTCGATTGGGCTCCGGCCTATAACTCAGATTCAGGGCTTTAACAACCGTTATTGCCCTGAGCAGCTCAATAAGGTGCGTAAATACTAATATTCCATCAACAAATAAAGCAATAGCATACTTACCTCCTATATCCTACTACACCTTGTTCCCTACACGCATCAATCTGCCTTATGATATTTTACCATATTTGATGTCATCAGGTATGATAAGCTGACCACTCCCCAAGAATTTAGCCATTGTTTCTGATGTTTAGTAACTTTGCAGTTTGTGGTCTTGTGTGAAAGCAGACCTGCTTGCAGGCCACATGGGTCATTACCCCTTGTAGACATCCATATTTCTCATCAAAATATATCCAATGGATCAGTGGAATCCTTCAGCATAAGGACTGGTTGTGGGGTACCACAGGGATCTGCCAATCTCCCCCACTAGTCAATATTTGTGTTTCATGGCATGTGCACTGCCTGGTTCTGGGGAAAATATCTAGGTTGGGCCTATTAATAGACTGCAGTGAATACATATTTTGGCGACACAACTGAGCAGTGGCCTGAAAAGGCAAGCATGTGACAACACAAGCTCCTCAGGACTCAGAGCATTATCCTGGCAGTGCTGAGAAGAAAGCATGCCAGCTCCATCTTTGCCTTCACACTCAAGCGGTACAAAAGGGGGTGGTGATGGATGGAGCATCTGAACCAATCAAACACTTACACCCAGTCAACAGATCTGGGTTTAATCCATCACCGTTCTTTAGCCCACTCTGCCACCCCAGTTCAGACATGGCCATATGCAAATTAGTCTGACCTTGTGACTCATGGGAACAGTCCAGCCCGAACTGCCAAGCCATGTCTTCCCTGGACAGGAAACAAGTATCCTAGGACCGGTTTCTGGCATTCCAGCCGTCTTCAGCCAGGCTTGCTTGAATCCAGTGGCAAAGTGAGCAAGGGACTCAAGTCTGAGCATACCCTG
This sequence comes from Lissotriton vulgaris, assembly GCF_964263255.1. NCBI lineage: Eukaryota > Metazoa > Chordata > Amphibia > Caudata > Salamandridae > Lissotriton > Lissotriton vulgaris. The sequence goes on from NC_141690.1 coordinate 261,946,722, forward strand.
CCAACGTATAGCAAACAACCTTTCAAAGAACATGAAACTCATGGAGTTCACTCTTTACATGTTCAACATAACCATGTGATCTCTGGTGCACAAAGATGTCCACTGCCCAATTTCTTATGACTTTGATCCTGCTGTTTGGTTAATTATATAATTTTCACTGTCTTATATTATAGGTGAAACATTTTTGATCATGAGTCATTGCCCTCCAGTCTTGTTGGCCAGGGAGGTCCAACATTGGTACATTTTTTTAGGCTGGTCACTACGTGTATCTATGAGTTTCAGTTCGAAGAATTCTATGTATAATTGTCTCAGGTGGAGATCCTGCCAGTCTGTATTTGAACCAATGCACACTACCGTTTCCTCAAAACCACAAAGAAAACTGCCTTCCAAGACAGAATAAATGCCAACGCACACAAACAGCAAAGAACTCTTCTCCATTGTCAAGGAGTTTGCCAGGCCCAACAGCAAGACCACAGATGCCCCACCCTCCCAAGACCTAAGCAGAAAATGTGCTCCTTCTTCCACCAAAATATCAGGCAGATCTACATCTAATTCGACACCCGAGACCCCGCCACCACGCCCACCACCACCTCATATAATCACGCTGCACCCCAACAGATCATGCTCAACTGAACTCTGCTCAACACAGACGACCCACTCAAGACCATGAAGAGTATCCACCAGGAGCCCCATTAGATCCCTGCACATCCTACATCTTCCACAGAGCATCTGCCTCCATCGCCCCCCAGCTTTGCCGCACATTCAAAGGCTCCATCCAAACTGCCACCTACACAGATGACTGAAAACACGCAGAGACTAACCCCCTGCTGAAGAAACCATCCACCAACCTGACAGACCTCAAAAACTTCAGACTCATCTTCCTCCTCCCCTTCCCAGCTAAGGTCATTGAGAAGGCCATCAACGTCCAACTCTCTGAGTTCATCGAAGAGAACCACATACTGGACACCTCCCAATTGGGCTTCCGAAGCAACTTCAGCACCAAGACTGAACTTCTCGCTGCCACCTTCGACATACTTTCCCTCCTCAACCAGGGAGAATCCGCAGTCCTTCTCCTACTGGGCCTCTTTCAACACAGTCTCCCACCGCACCCTAATCACAAGACTCCACAATGCCAGCATCTGCGACAAAGCACTGGACTGGATCCACTCCTTCCTGACCGGTGGAACACGGCGAGTCAGACTTCCCTCGTTAATCTCAGAACCTAAATAGATCCTCTGTGGAGTTCCCCAGGGCTCCACCCTGAGCCCCAACCACTTCAACATCTACATGGCCCCCCTCACAACCATTGTCAGAAGCCACAGATGCATCATTATCTCCAATGCCGACGACACCCAGCAGATAATCTCCATCACCAATGTACCCACAACTTCCAGAAACAACGTTCACAACGGAATGACGTTATTAGCCACCTGGATGCAAGACAGCTACCTCAAGTTCAATTTGGACAAAACTGAAGTACTCATCCTGGGACCAACCCCCTCAGCCTGGCACAACTCCTGGTGGCACACTACAATCGGAACCCATTGCACCCCTACGGACCACATACTCAACCTTGGCATTATATTGGACTCCTCGCCCTCAATGAAAGGCGAAATCAACCTAGTATCCTCATGCTGTTTCCACATGCTCCACCTACTTCGAAAGACCTTCAGATGGCTCCCCACAGAATCCAGAAAGACGGTCACTCATCACTAGTAGACTGGACTACGGCAAAGCACTCTACTCCGGCGTCACTTAGAAACAGTTCAGGAAACTACAGAATGTCCAAAATACCGCAGCCAGACTGGTTCTCGACATCCTCCGCCACAACCACATGAAACAACTCCTCCAAAAGCTCCATTGGCTCCCTATCAACAAGAGAATCCTATTCAACCTCCTCACACATGCCTACAATGCTCTCCACGACGCAGCAGCAGAATATCTGAACCACTGCCTCGCCTTCCACACACTCGCCAGACATCTCGACTCTGCCCAACTCACAGGGGCACCCGTCCTATGGATCCACAAGACCAGAACCGGGGAAAGATACCTCCCTTACCTCGCTGCCAAGACCTGGAACACCCTGACCCTCCACCAATCTGTGCCACTGACGTAGTTCAGGATGGGCCTTAAGACTTGGCTCTTTGACTGAACCTCCACATCTAGACGGATCAGCAGCCCTTCAACCCCCTCAGAGGTGTGAGACCCTCACGGTGTATAGCGCGCTATATAAACTCCTGATTGATTTAATGATTGATGCATTTCCCATGCCATCTCTAGCATGGCACTACAGTGGAGAAAATCATTTCTGAAGGAAAGAACACATATGCCCTGTAGCACTTTACACTTGCACCCACATAAACCAAGATGCGGGGCTCCTCCCTGCCCCACTGTTTATTAATAAATGACTTGTGACCACACTCTAGGCTGATAGATCCATAAGGTAGCATGGTCTCAGTCATGCTGACTAATCTGTTAGTAAATATTGGACCATGATTACCTAGTGTGTCTAACAGTTTCACTTCATGTTTAGTAGCATACAAAGGGGTGAATAGCACGTTCTTGAGACTGCGTCTTTCTAAAAACAAGATACTAGTATTGGAACCACTTGACAATAGTGCCTCAAATATTGACTGTGTTCCAAACATGCTTCTGTCAGCTTTGCTACCTTTGTTTCCACCCTTAGTCCTGACAACAGTGTAACTAGTCTTCTCCAGGTGAGCAGTGCCTTCCTGGGACTCCCCTTGCACGGAAGCTTGGTAGTGCAGAGTGGTTATCACACAGTACCACATTTCACCTCCTGCAGTGTCTGAACACAGGAGGTGCCTCGGGTCTTGTGCTGGGCTGGCTGAAATCCTTTCTGACAGAGCGCAGTTTCCAGATCCAACGAGGATCCTTTCAGTCCAAAGAGGTGGCACTTGAGAAGGGGGTTCCTCAGGGCTCAGGAACCCACTTTGTTCAACTTATACTTGTCCCCCTTGGCTGAGGTGGTGCAGGCGCTTGGAATGGAATTAGTATCGTATGCTGATGACACTCAGTTGCTGATCTCCTTATCCCAAGCACCATCGGCGGAGGCTTCCAACTTTAAGGAGTGCATGCAGGAGCTTGCCTCCTGGATGAATAAAAACTGCTTGAAGCTGAACGGTGCCAAAACAGAGGTGATAGTGGTTGGCAGAGACAAATCTTACTGGCCCGCAAAGTGGTGGCCACAATGTTTGGGCCCTGCCCCCACACCCTGCCTAGAGGCCAAAAATCTGGGAGTCTGGGTGGACTCTGCCCTCTCTTATGAAGGACATATCCGTCGGCTAGTGGGGAAATGTTTTGGTGTACTAAAAACCCTCAACAAAACATTAGACTTGCTGCCACTAGATGCCAGGCGGACTCTGACGCATGCTCTAGTTACTTCCCGCTTAGATTACGGGAATGTTCTTTTTCAGGGTGCTCCGGAAAAGAATCTCAGGTGGCTTCAAATTCTGCAGAATGCAGCAGCTCCTCTGATCCTGAGACTACCCAGAAGGGCAGCGTCTAAATCAGCCCTTGAGGCTCTTCATTGGCTCCCAGTTAAGAAAAGGGTATTGTTCAAATCCCTTCTCATTTGTCATCGTATCCTCTGGCACAAGGCTCCAATGTACCTGGGAAACCTGATTACTAGGTATGTACCGGGTAGAACATTGAGGTCAGGTGGGACAGGACAGCTGGTAATCCCTAGATTAAGAAAGCGAGAATGGGTGGTCGCTCTTTTCGCCTCTTAGCTGCGCAAAATTGGAATAAACTCCCGCTTTGCCTGAGGTTGGAACAATCAGAAACCAGATTTAGGAGTCTTCTAAAAACTCACCTGTTCTCTGAATAGTCCTATAGGATCAGTTGGGCCTGTGGCTTCTCTATACTGTCTTTGAACCAGCCTCTTCTCCACAGCGCGGGGACACGCCGGAAGGCGTAACCAGGCACTTTATAAATGCCTTTATTATTATTATTATTATTATTATTAAGACATGGTTACTTGAAGGGTTAGCAGCAAAGACAGGTGATAGTCCTTTCGGAATATTCAGGACCCGGTGATCTTCAAGAAGAACTTGAAAACGTATCTATTTGCTTAACTCTCTGATGGTTGCCCCTCTCTGCTCTGCGCCGGGACACTTTCGAGTATTTGTGCGCGATATAAATTAAATTAACATAACATAACATAACATGCAGTTAGTTTGTACCTGCATGCAGCACTGAGAAGGGAAAGCAAACCATGCTTGCTGAAGAGCCCTACACAGGAAGGCAGGTGCCCTGTTCAATAACACTGTAAATAAAGCGGTCCTGCCACTCTGGCACTGCACCTACTACTAGGATGCAAGATTCGGAAGAAAGCTCATTTATGCATTTCTTAAGTTATTTGGGAAAGGTAGAGATCAATCAGAAACTAACTGTTTTATTATTTATCACATTGTACCCGAGTTACGTTCTTTAGTCAAATCCTGGCATGGGATGGATTTGTGAATTCTCGGCCAATACTCCCTGCTCAGTGATTTTCATCAGGGCCATCAAGTTTGTATTAACTATTCTTCTATAAAAATAAAAGTCATTGGCATCAGTGCCCAGTATGGTGCATATTACGGGGCTTATTACAAGCCCATTGCGCCGCCGGTGAGTCACTTTTATTGACGCACCGGAAGCGGAATAGGAGTCCCCATATTTACAAGACCACGCAGAGCCCCCGCGTGACTTTTCATGGCCTTGTAAATATGTTTCACTTTCACGCATAACTCTGATTGAATGGGGCTTTCCATGGGTGTTGCTGTGAGTGTCTCCATGCAACATCCATGGAACGTGACGCCTTCCCAGATTTACAACATTTTGTGAACCCGGGAATGAATGCTTCATAATCCTCCCCTCCCCAGGGGGGGCGTAAGGAGGCACAACTAGGAGAAACATTTTTATTTCTCCTCATTTTTTCCTCTTTCTATGCGTGCTACATTCTGCAGCATGCATAGAAAGAGGAAAATGCCTTTAATGGAGGTGCAGCTGGCACAGGTAAGAGCAGTGATACAGCGGTGCGGCGAATGCAAGGTAAGTGGTTTTATTTATTTTTTTATTTAATTTTACCTATCCCACCCCACCGCTCCTACCTGTTCCAGCCACGCCTGCTTTGATGATTGTTTTTGTGTAGGAAGGTGTCCCATCTTGCACAACAACAATTATCTCTGCAACACAGGCACCCTTGCAACATGATGCAAGGGTGTCTGTGCTGTGCACTGGGGCAGGGGGGACAGGAATGTGAAGTATCTTGTAAATACAGTGCATTCCTGCCCTTTTATTTTGATGCAAACAGCACAGCAGAAAGGCAAGGTATGAGTGCAGATCACATATCATTTGAGTATGATCCAGATAGGGCAATCCCTTTACACCTAATTCCAATCATATTTTTTCATTTATCAGGTTTTATCTCACTGAAAAATCGTCTCTTTGAAGTTTGCCATCGCCCTTGCCTAAGGACTGCAAGGATTGAGTATTTTGGCATTAAACTCCATGCTGCACAATGGCTGAAAGGTTTAAAGGGCAAGCGGTGAACTGAGCTTTGCTCTTTTGTCTGACGTAGCGAGTGATATCTGGTGAACTGAAGGCCCTACCTACTGATGGGCTCTTCTCAAGTTGAACAGAAACACCGGGCCAACAAAATACATTTTAGTTGGGTCCTCATCCTAACTAAGGGGCCGATTATGATGGCGGACAGACCTGAGTCCGTCCGCCACCATAGAGTAGGAGGGAACCTCCGCATGACCTGCGGAGTTCCCTCCTGTGCAATTAGGATGTGACCGCCACCCTGGCAGTCACATCCTCTATTTTTACCATTGCGGCGGGTGCGGCTTCAAGCTGCATCTGCCGCAATGGTAAAAATGCATACATTGCATTTGTATGCAGAAAGCGGCAGGCACCGTGCAGTGCCTGCCGAATTCTGCATACAAATGCAGGGGGGTTCCATAGGTACCCCCCATGTGCACCCCTCACCCCCCCTTCACCCAGGGGGCCAACAACGGTCCCCCGCATTAAAGTTACAAATGCTTTTCCACGGCAGAAAAGCAGCCGCGTAAAAGCATGTTTCACAGCCCATCCTAATCTGGCTGACGGTGTCTGAGAGACACTGTCACCATATTAGAGCTTTTCCGCCGCGGTTGTAAGCCAACCGTGGCGGAAAAGCTGCGGACGGAAACCAGAACCCACCAGCCATCCTAATGTGGCGGTGGGTCTTTGGTGGGTCCGCAGAGGATTTTCCGAATCCTCCGGGCCGGCGGTGGCTTTCGTAATAGGCCCCTAAGTGTTTGCCTGAACTGACTCTTTTTTGAGCCATTCAATACCCAGCGTATATGATATAAGTTTTTCTTAGGTGTAAAAACTTTTGGCCCGATTCACAGAACTAATCTGAGACAAAATCCTAAATTCACAGAAGGCATTTAGTTGTAGTAAAGTTAGTATTTTGTCTTAAGTTTGACTTAAGACAGACTTAAGACAGACTTAAGACAGACTTAAGACAAATTTAAGACAGATTTAAGACAAACTTAAGACAGACTTTGACAGATTAAAGACTGATTTAAGACAAAATCCTAACTGTACGACTACCAAATGCCAAATGCCTTGGAGAAGCAAATGCCTTCTGTGAATACCAAAAGTAGTAAGTTTAGGATTTGTCTCAGATTAGCTCTGTAAATCAGGCCCTATGATGTTAAGTCTTTGAAGATGTATTTCCAATTTTTGATTCCCAACATGCTTTTATGGCTTCACAAGTTGCCTTTGAGTATAACATAATTGCTAACATGAATATTGGTAAACTGGTGCAATAGGAATGCATGTTAGGTGAAAAGCCAGGCATGGTGGTCAAACAGATGAGAATGCTAGTTGTGAATTTGTGGACCTATTAAAAGCCTAACCCAAGTGTTTCAGCGTACTTCATAAGACTTCTTTGATGATCGATTGCAATTCTCGAAACACTCAATTTAGACCAAAGACTTGAGTTGTCCACCTTATTGAAGGTGCAGTAGAACGTCATATATGCAGTAGAGACCCTCTTCATTGGTGACCAGAATATCTATGTAAAATCAGTCGAAATGTCACAACATCATCCGTGGAGCAACAATTGACTATGAACTCTTCTTGTAAGATGGGGGTTAGATCGGCTTCCTTTTCCCAATCCTATAGATATAGACGGTGGTCTGCAAGGATGCTCACTCAGTCCACAGTGTTCACTGTCTACATGACCCCACTTGTCAGCATCACGTAAGCCATGAAACCAACATAATATCCTAAGCTGATAGAACACAGTTCATGCTCTTCCTCTCCGACAAGACACCAACCACCTGGACAAATTTCTCCACCAGCGGGCCTGAAATCGCCATATTAGGAGGAGATGTCAAGGTGGGACCTAAACTCGAGCTGCAGAAAAACTTTGGGAAAATACCTCTATTTCACATGCTTTGTGTTTAGAATCCATTCATGACATAAAGGATTTAATGAGACCAAGAGTGTGGTTTGCTGTGGTTTTGAAGTTTAAAATAGTCCTTCATGAGGTGCAATGGAAGTGCTTCTAAGACGCAGAATGATACATCAGCCATGCTGTGTAGGGAAAAAATCCTCAGAAGCAACTGTAGGTACATTTTCTATGAGAGTTGTGCCAACAAGTCTGACACACAGCTGCCTGGGCAAGCCAAAGCTAAAGAGAGTGGTTCTTCTTATCCAATAACATAGACTAAATCATTGATATTCATGATATGTATACTGCTTTTTTAATTTGACTTAAACACACATTTTTGGATTTGAATATTGTTCTTATTTGTTGGTTTTAGTTTGGACTATGATCTTGATGTTCATGTCAAATATTGAATGAGAAGTGTGACAGGGTATGACCAGTGGAGTCACGGAGCCTCTTCCACTCACCCTTCTGAATCCCAGAAGCCCTCCGTGAGAAGCCGGAAGTGACGTCTGGAGAAGGTCGCAGGTCCTGGGGTGTGCCAACAGAGTTTGCTTTAAGAAAGCACGTTCTATAGATAAAAGAAAAGAACATAAGTGTGATGCAATGGAGTTACAGAACAGCAAGCAAGTTTATGATGCTTGGGACATGTCTAGAGGTAACAGGATGTGACGTGTAAACATTCTTTGCCTGTGGACAGGTGGGTCTTATTTTCTACGCTGTATTGGTCAGCTGTATGCAAAGCTATTGTCCAAGTCATTTTAACTGGTTGTTTGAAATTTTCAGAATGTAATGGCTTATTTGAATTAATATTTACTGTTGTCCATAAGAAGGGATATTTTGCTCTCATGATGTTTGATATTGTCAAAGTCTAAGTGAGATTTCTCGAATTCCTAGTATCTCTCCAGTTCTTTAATATTAGACTGTTATAAGCAATTTAAGTATGGGATGAGCATGGGTTATGGATTATCGCATTCTGTTGTTACATGGCAGTGTGGTTCCAATGCAGAGCTTAATAAGCATTCAAAATGACACTTTAGTGCAATAAGAACATGGAAGAACATTTTTCCTTTGGAATATGCACATTTCTATTTTGAGCAATTTGCATTTCTTGCTTGGACTGTATGACTTTTTCCTATGGACTCTGACACCAAACATATATTGTGAAACTGGTTACACCCAACTGGCTTATTTAACTTTCCATTAAAGCCATGGTAAGTTGGTGCAGGAAATGCACAAGTGGCTTGAAGTTAAATATGTGTGCTGTAATGTATATGTTCACCACCCAGGCATTTGACTAACAAGCATGGTTCCAGAGAGTACGATTAATTTACGGTAAGTTGCCCTTTCAACTATTAGAGTGACACATGGCATGGAAAAGTGCTTAGATATGTAGAAAACTTGCATTTATACTTTCAGTAAATCACCTTAAGTGTGTTCGATAACACCCACAGATCTGGGGGCTTAGTTTATAAAAGTGAACCAAAATTAATTTTAAGAAATGTTATGCCTATAGTATGAAAAGTTACCAAAAGCTGTATGCCACTCTTTAGGCTAGGTTACATTCTCCCTCCATGAGCCTATTTTGTATTTTCACTTAGCAACATTATTAAAACGTAATTCAATGTTATTTTTCACTTTCTGTCAAAAATCTAATTCAATGTTCAAAGCAGGTTGTAGTGCAAAAGTGTAAGGTGGGCAGCTAGTAAATCTATGCCAACAGCTTTCAAGACACAAGAAGACTCTGTAAGCAGACAAGCCGTGCACTTATTGCATAGTCAACGCGCTGCATGGCCTTGCGCTCAGCATCTGGCGGGGCGTCCACATGGGCTACACTATGAAAGTGTTCCTGCAGGCGTGGCCATCTGGATGAGTGTCCCACGACTCGCGAGGAGCATCGAATGAGACGGGCGGCTACGAGAGTATGGAGGTCCTCAGTAGACGAAAGGTCTCAAACTAGTCTTCTTTGGAACCTTGAGTTAGGTGAGAATGGCCCTTTCCAAGACAGTGTTGTTACATTGAAGTAGGAATCTTTGAGAGGTAACCAAATCCAAAAGGAAAAGCAGGATGTAACAAGTGTCTTATCCAGAGATGTTTGCCTAAGGTTCCAAATCCAAGATGAAGTAAATTTGTTCCCTGTGATGTCACTTCCTGTTTGAATATTGTCAGTGAGAACCTGAAGAGTAATGGATGCATCCCGACACTTTTCATTATTTTCCATCTCATTCATCACACAATAGCTGCTATTTTTCACCCTGAAGTTTTGCTCCTTGCAGTCTACCTTGTATCTTCTGCTGGATGTCCTGGCTTGGCTCTTTCCTCTCCCCTGATGCCAGGGACATTACCTTCTTGACTTTTTAGGAAACACCGACACCTTTCATGTGAACTGACTGCAGGGTAGGACTGTGCTTAGAAGAGTCGCCCTCTCACCATGCACTGAAGACATTACTTCGCAGTGTCCAGCCCTCGTCAGTGACACATAAAATACAAGTTTTAAGACTTTATTAGGGCTCTCAGCTTGATAGCCAGGCCAGCAACTGTTTTAAAACGCAGATGGCCTGAACAAATAATAACATTAAGAAACTCACTTACCAAACTGCACATGAGAGGTAAACCATATTCTATTTACATGATGTTAAACCATTTCACATCTCTCTATATTTCATACCAAATAATAATTTACAACAAAAATAAATATCAGAAAATAACATATAAAGTATCACTGAGAAAACTCGTAAATGTAAAGATTGGTGCAGGATGAGGTGACAAAGTTATCCCAGTGGTGACGCACCTTCTGCATCTACAAAATACAGCTTTGTCCCACTAGGAGCTTTTGTTGACAAAACAAAACTGTAGGCTCCAGCAGGAGTATGGCAATAATAGATCTGACTTCCAGACATTCGCTAGCTTTAGCAGGAGTATGACAATAATAGATCTGACTTCCAGACACTCACTGGCTGCATCAGGAGTATGACAATAATAGATCTGTCTTCCAGACACTCACTGGCAGCAGCAGGAGTATGGCAATAATAGATCTGACTTCCAGACATTCGCTAGCTTTAGCAGGAGTATGACAATAATAGATCTGTCTTCCAGACACTCACTGGCTGCATCAGGAGTATGACAATAATAGATCTGACTTCCAGACACTCACTGGCTGCATCAGGAGTATGACAATAATAGATCTGACTTCCAGACACTCGCTGGCTTCAGCAGGAGTATGACAATAATAGATATGACTTGTAGACACTCACTGGCTGCAGCAGGAGTATGACAATATTACATCCGACTTCCAGACACTCACTGGCTGCATCAGGAGTATGACAATAACAGATCTGACTTCCAGACACTCACTTACTGCATCAGGAGTATGGCAATAATAGATCTAACTTCCAGACATTCGCTAGCTTTAGCAGGAGTATGACAATAATAGATCTGACTTCCAGACACTCACTGGCTGCATCAGGAGTATGACAATAATAGATCTGTCTTCCAGACACTCACTGGCAGCAGCAGGAGTATGACAATAATAGATCTGACTTCCAGACATTCACAAGCTTCAGCAGGAGTATGACAATAATAGATCTGACTTCCAGACACTCACTGGCTGCATCAGGAGTATGACAATAACAGATCTGACTTCCAGAAACTCACTGGCTGCATCAGGAGTATGACAATAACAGATCTGACTTCCAAACACTCACTGGCTGCATCGGGAGTATGACAATAACAGATCTGACTTCCAGACACTCACTGGCTGCATCAGGAGTATGACAATAACAGATCTGACTTGCAGACACTCACTGGCTGCATCAGTAGTATGACAATAATAGATCTGTCTTCCAGACACTCACTGGCAGCAGCAGGAGTATGACAATAATAGATCTGACTTCCAGACATTCGCAAGCTTCAGCAGGAGTATGACAATAATAGATCTGACTTCCAGACACTCACTGGCTGCAGCAGGAGTATGACAATAACAGATCTGACTTGCAGACACTCACTGGCTGCATCAGGAGTATGACAATAACAGATCTGACTTCCAGACACTCACTGGCTGCATCGGGAGTATGACAATAACAGATCTGACTTCCAGACACTCACTGGCTGCATCAGGAGTATGACAATAACAGATCTGACTTGCAGACACTCACTGGCTGCATCAGGAGTATGACAATAATAGATCTGTCTTCCAGACACTCACTGGCAGCAGCAGGAGTATGACAATAATAGATCTGACTTCCAGACATTCGCAAGCTTCAGCAGGAGTATGACAATAATAGATCTGACTTCCAGACACTCACTGGCTGCAGCAGGAGTATGACAATAACAGATCTGACTTGCAGACACTCACTGGCTGCATCAGGAGTATGTCAATAACAGATCTGACTTCCAGACACTCACTGGCTGCATCAGGAGTATGACAATAATAGATCTGTCTTCCAGACACTCACTGGCAGCAGCAGGAGTATGACAATAATAGATCTGACTTCCAGACATTCGCAAGCTTCAGCAGGAGTATGACAATAATAGATCTGACTTCCAGACACTCACTGGCTTCAGCAGGAGTTAGACAATAACAGATCTGACTTGCAGACACTCACTGGCTGCAGCAGGAGTATGACAATATTAGATCCGACTTCCAGACACTCACTGGCTGCATCAGGAGTATGACAATAACAGATCTGACTTCCAGACACTCACTGGCTGCATCAGGAGTATGACAATAATAGATCTGACTTCCAGACACTCACTGGCTGCATCAGGAGTATGACAATAACAGATATGACTTCCAGACACTCACTGGCTGCATCAGGAGTATGACAATAACAGATCTGACTTTCAGACACTCGCTGGCTGCAGCAGGAGCATGACAATAATAGATCTAACTTCCAGACACTCGCTGGCTGCAGCAGGAGTATGACAATACAAGATCTGAATTTCAGACACTCGCTGGCTGCAGCAGGAGTATGACAATACAAGATCTGGCGTCCAGACACTCGCTGGCTGCAGCAGGAGTATGACAATAAAAGATCTGACTTTCAGACACTCGCTGGCTGCAGCAGGAGCATGACAATAATAGATCTGACTTCCAGACACTCGCTGGCTGCAGCAGGAGTATGACAATACAAGATCTGACTTTCAGACACTCACTGGCTGCATCAGGAGTATGGCAATAATAGATCTAACTTCCAGACATTCGCTAGCTTTAGCAGGAGTATGACAATAATAGATCTGACTTCCAGACACTCACTGGCTGCATCAGGAGTATGACAATAATAGATCTGACTGCCAGACACTCCCTGGCTTCAGCAGGAGTTAGACAATAAAAGATCCAACTTCCAGACACTCACTGGCTGCATCAGGAGTATGACAATAAAAGATCTGACTTCCAGACACTCCCTGGCTTCAGCAGGAGTTAGACAATAATAGATCTGTCTTCCAGACACTCACTGGCAGCAGCAGGAGTATGACAATAATAGATCTGACTTCCAGACACTCACTGGCTTCAGCAGGAGTATGAAAATAACAGATCTGACTTCCAGACACTCACTGGCTGCATCAGGAGTATGACAATAATAGATCTGACTTCCAGACACTCACTGGCTTCAGCAGGAGTTAGACAAAAACAGATCTGACTTCCAGACACTCACTGGCTGCATCAGGAGTATGGCAATAATAGATCTAACTTCCAGACATTCGCTAGCTTTAGCAGGAGTATGACAATAATAGATCTGACTTCCAGACACTCACTGGCTTGTGGTAAATAGAATTACCATGCAATTCTTTCCGTATAATTAATGACAGGTAAAAGAATAGCTCAATCAAATGAGAGGCAGAGTCCGTGGTATCTGAGTCATACGGGCTTTAATTGGCATGGCTCGAGCCATGGAAATCAGATCCATCAATACAAGGGTTCAGGAGGGGGTAAAATGATGGCAAAAGATGTCAACGATTTATTAACAGTACATGACATATATAGTAAAACTGTACAATGGTGATGGATACAGTAGGCGTGACAAGTGAAAAGAATATGATAAGAACACATGTGCGTAGCAAAAAGGCGTGTACAAGGGCGTACACGGAGGTGTGTGCTGGAAACGTCACAGAAAGTGTCATAAGTGGGTGGGTGCGTAGACGATTCTGCAGAGTCAGCTGAAACTTTTCACCTGAGTGCACGCGCAATTAGTATGACGTGTGATTGACGTGGAACTGGGGAAAGCTGGAGGTCTGACTTTTAGCACTAATAGAGGAGACAGAAGTCGGGCATGTCAGATCGACCTGTTCCTATAACATATCTGATATCTTGTGTTTGGAGGATGTTTAATCTGAAGTAAAAGGTCTCTCTCTCGCGCAGAGGCTATTCTATACTGAATGCATATGTGTCTAAGTGCAATGCGCGGGGCCATAGGCCTACCATGGTAACGGGAGCAATGAATTACATGAAGGAGACAGGAAGGCTTGGCCCTTTGCTCTGCAGCCGGGAAGCTGTTTACCTATTTCACTAGACTGGAATGTGTTTTCGAGGAGGCTGGACTGATAACTTGAAGGCAAAACACTGTTTTGGCAGGCAGGCCAGGCCGAGCCAGGCACCGCTTCGCTTGGCAGGAAGTAAGGCAGAGGTCAGGGATGCATCTCCATGCTGCAGCTTTCAGAGGCAGAGACAGAAGTGGTTCGGAGTCAGAAATCAGGGCCTAGCTCGACAGAGCCAGGAAAACATAAAAGTGCACCATGTAAAGACGTTGGCATGGCATGTTTAGAGACTGAATTATTGATCCATTCATGGTGGATCTGGTAGAGGACATGTTGACGTTGGACGCAAATGTATTTGCGTCTTCAGATTCGGTCGGGGAGGGAAGTTACATGTACTTTTAGCTCGTACATGGAGACGTTGGGGTACACGTTAGGGGACATACTGGACCATAAAAAATTTCAATTACCTCATTCCCTCCTTGTCCCCTACGTTCCCTTCAGGATATATCTATTTTCATGAGACCATCTATCTGTTCATATAACATCATCTGCTCATCCTTTCTCATACGGGAACTGGAACGTGAACTAGGATGTGGAACGCAGGCTGTGGCACACAAGCCTCATATCGCTGGCCCGCATTGTAGGCATAGACAACAACTGAATACTATGAGCAGTATGATACCTAGGAATGACAGTAGCTTCCATCCCCAGGCTGATATTACACTCCAGAGCCAACCGGACCAAGTCCAGGTGCCTGGATTCTGGTGTATCTGATGGGCAATTTCGTGAAGCCTGGTAATAGCTTTGTATACTGATGGTGCGTTATTTGGAATAAACACGCAACAACTGGATCCGATGACTCTACAAGCTCCGCCCCTAGCGGCCAGGATGACGTCAAGGACAAGGCGGTTCTGAAGTACAACAAGTCTCATAGCAGACTGCTCCTCTGTTAAGTTACCCAAAGCAGAAGTAGTCTCATTCACTAGCGCTTCGAGGATTCTGGTTAATTTGCGTATCAGTTTACTATTTGAGACAGTGCCTAGATAAGGAAAGAATCCTTTATTGAAATCTGTATATTGCTCCCAGGTAGTTTCAGTCTGATCGACAATTGGGAGATCTCTCTTGTGTCTAACGTGAGTGAGGCGGGAATTCCTGTGATAATCAGGTGGGGCTAGAAAAACTGGTGGCAATAGGAATGCAATGAAACAAGTACCATCCCAGTCTAGAGGTAAACGTACATAAGCTGTCTGACCACAAATGAAATAGGAATGTCGGGAAGCTTTGAAAGTAGACTTGCCTTCATCACTGAATTCGACCACAGTAGTACAGTCACTGTGACCTAGATGTACTGAACCATTCTTTCTGACGCATAATACACCTTTTGCTGGTAAAACTGTTATAGATGGCAAGTCTGGAGTAGTCTCTGACTGAACATTTAGAATCATAAGGTTAAGTGTAAAATTACCTAATCCATACACTTCATTTTCTAGATCGGTCCCTGTCATTTGTGGAAGACCTTCCTCGTCTGGGAAACATGCTTTGTTCATGACTGTGTTCAGGTTTCCCCATATCCAATTGCCTTGGGAAACTCTGGATTCGGTGTCTAAAGAGGATATTAAACTAAACCATGCACCACAGGAACCATTATGTGTAAACGAATAAGGAAAGAGGGGCAGAGCTCCCTTATAGTTCTGATAGGGAGGCAGTCGGCCACATATCCAACAATTAGTAGCATTGTTGATCTGGTGAGAATGGTGTAACATACGGATGAATGTATTGTTGCGCAGCGCAAGTCGATAAGACAGTTCATGTGGAGGTAGAGCACTAGACGTGTGCTCTGCAGTGTCATTAGAAAAGGAATGTGCAATAGGAAAGTATATATGTAACATCCAACTAATGCAGATTAACGTAAGACTTGGAAAAAACATTATAAGTAATGTCAGTATACAACGACTTCGGAGATTTTTACAATACTTTCGTTTCTTGATCTCCTGTCTATCTCTCTCTCTATTGGGGTCTATCTTATACATGTCAGGAACCTGTCTAACCGCTTCACCCAGGAGGGGACCTAAACAATTAAACTGTCTGACTTACTAGACCTCAATTTCAATCTGTACTCCTGCTGCGGAGTTTACTCTAACAGGGGGAGTTTAGTATCAGTGTCTGGAATGCGGCAGTCCTGGGAAACAGTCTTTGGCGGAAGTCCATAAAATTCTTTTACGTGGCTCGAGTGCAGCCACCCTTTCCTGCCTTCGACCTTTACAGCAGTCCTTGTGGTCATCAAAACGATCTTCGGTTCTTTCCAGCGGGGCTCCAGAGGGCTTGATCTGTCAAAGTTGCGGACCACGACGACATCACCTGGGACGAGTTCATGCGGCTTCACCTCGGTGTTGTCTGGGAAGGCTGCCGCGACCTGTGAACGACATGATAGTAGTGCAGACATCAAGGAAGCAAGGTAATCTGTCAGCATAGTACTGTCAACATCTGTAATCTTACGGGGCATAGGCGTCCCCCACATATTAGGAGGCCTACCAAAGACCACCTCATACGGGGATAGCCCTGTCCTAGAATGGGCTACCATTCGCATATAAAAGAGGGCAACTGGTAAAGCTACCATCCAATCTACACCTTTCTCTGCACATACTTTGGCAAGATGGGTTTTCAGAGTTTAATTGTGTCTCTCCACGAGACCAGCGGCCTCGGGATGTCGAACACAGTGGAACTTCCATTGATAGCCTAACAGGAGTGAAATCTGCTTCATGAGTTCGGACGAGAATGGCTGACCGTTATCTGAGTATACGACATGGGGCAAACCGTACCGAGGGAAAAATTCACGAACCAACTGCTTGGCAGTGGTTACGGCAGTGTAATCTGGGACGGGATATGCTTCAGTCCATCTGGATAGGGCACATACAACTACGAGGACATACTTGAACCCTCGACATCTGTCCATCTGGATATAATCCATCTGGAGGACTTCAAAAGGATGGTCGGGAGGATGAAATCCACCTCGTTCCACGGGAATACCTTTTCCTGGATTGAACTGACAACAGATCATGCAGGTACGCACTTTCTGTTTTGCTGCTGCACGTAAATGCTTGTTGAACCAGAGGTTCTGTAAACTGTCTAACATGGCTTTCTCTCCTAAATGTGCTGGACTGTGTGCTGTGTTGATGATAACTTGAACCATAGAGTCGGGGAGAAACCATGTGGTCTTTCCCTTCGTCATCCATCCCTGTTCTGTCAGGACCCCTCCTTGTTCAGTCCATTTCTTTATTTCGTCTGGGGTTGCATGTGTCTGTATGTCTATGACATCTTGTGTGGGATCCCTAACAGCCATGCAATGTGTCAGTGAAGTTACGTCAGTCTTTGTCATATCAGTCGTATGAGTATGAGTCTGGGCTGTATGTTTCGCTGTTCGATCTGCCAGGTCGTTACCCTGGGAAATGGTGTCCGTGACTTTAGTATGTGCTTTGCACTTCATAATGGCTATGGCTGTAGGCAAATGTATTGCTTCCAACAGAGCTTGGATGAGGGGACCATGCTGGATCTTGGCTCCGTGAGAGGTCAAAAAACCTCTCTCTTGCCAGAGGACACCGAAGTTGTGTACGACTCCAAATGCATAACGTGAATCTGTGTATATGTTTACTTTAAGGTTCTTGGCTCGTATACAGGCTTGGGTCAGAGCAATAAGCTCTGCTGCTTGAGCTGACAGGGTGTCAATGCGATGGGTTTCTATAACTTCGGTTTCAGTGGTCATTGCATATGCGGCCACTAACTCTCCTGTACTTGTTCTCATACATGAACCATCCACATAAAGTGTCAGGTCTGGATCGGTTAATGCAACATCTGTCAAGTCTTGTCTGGGCTTCGTGATTGTATTAATGACATCCACGCAGTCATGTGGAGTAGGATCTGTTGTGCTTGATGGTAAAAGTGTAGCAGGATTTAGTGTATTGCAGCGTCTGATCTCTATGTGTGGTTGAAACAATGTCAATTCATAACCTGTCAATCGTGCTATAGTCAAGTGTTGAGTCTGTGTTCTGTTTAGGAGAACTTCCACAGAGTGTGGAACCTGTACTGTCAATTGATGTCCCAATACAATGGAATCACTCTGTCTGATTGCTAGAGCTGTTGCTGCAACTGATTTTAAACACGCAGGCAAGGCCTGGGCTACTGGATCCAATGTACTCGAAAAATAAGCACACGGTCTGTGTTTGTCTGCTTGAACCTGAGTGAGAACCGATAACGCTGTGCCATCGCGTTCTGTGACAAAAAGGGTAAAAGGTTTGCTGTAACATGGTGTTGCTAAAACAGGTGCTTGACATAAGGCCTTCTTTAATTCGTCAAAAGCTTGTGTATGTTCCTGAGTCCAAGGGAGAACAGTCGAAGACGCTGCCTCCTGTGTTGTCAACTGTATGAGTGGTTTAGCTAGATATGCATATTGGGGAATCCATTGTCTGCAATAAGAAGTGAGTCCAATAAAGGCTCGCACTTCCTTCTGTGTCTTGGGCTGTGGAAGATGTGCAATTAACTGGATACGATCAGGTGTCAGCTGCCTACCCCACTTGGACAGCAAGTGCCCAAGGTACACCACTTGCTGGGCCCAGAATTGCAGCTTCAAAGGAGACACCTTGTGTCCCTTGTCCGCCAGAAAATACAAGACTGTCAGTGATGCATGTTCACATTCTTGTTCATTCCCGGCGGTGATCAGTAGATCATCGACGTACTGGAGTAGGGCAGTGTTAGGAGGCATATGAATACTGTCAAGTTGTCGTTTCAATGCTTGGCTGTAGATGCTGGGGCTTTCTGTGAATCCTTGAGGGGCACGTGCAAATTTGAAGCTACGGCCATTTAAACAGAATCCGAAAAGGTACTGGCTTTCCGGATCAATGGGGACACTAAAGAAGGCGTTCTTGAGATCGATTACAGTAAAGAACGTCGCTTCTGAATCAATAGCTGTCAATAATGATGAGATGTCTGGGACCACCGGGTACTGTGGTACAATACATTTATTTAACTCTCGCAAATCGATCACCAATCGATAGACTGGAGGTGCATTCGGATCAGTGCGTTTAAGAATCGGAATGATAGGGGAATTACAAACATTTGAGTCGGTTTCTACAACCACTCCTTGTGCAATGAGCTCGTCAATGATTTTCAGTAAAGCCACTACAGCATCAGGTGGTAACTTGTATTGTCGGATTCGGGGTAGTACAACTCCTGGCTTGAGTGTAACACGGTATGGTGTAATGTGCATACAACCTACATCAGTTGGGCCTTGTGCCCACAAATGTGCAGGAACATTCTGTAACCTGGGATCAAAATCTCTCAACACATAATGACCCTTAAAATCACTAAGGAACAGCCTTACTCCTTCCGGAGAACAACAAATTACAGCTCCTAGAGCTTTCAGTGTTTTAATGCCAAGCAAGTTCTCTGGACATGATTTTGTAAGCAACAAATCTGTAGTACGGGATAATGGACCAACTGCAAGGGGAACTGGTTTCGATACTTCATTAACAATAGGCTTTCCTGAAAATCCAAGGGAAACATTCTGTGAGCCTGAGAGGGGTGCCCCTGGAACCTCGTCATGACTAATGGTAGTTCTGCTTGCCCCTGTGCCAATCAAAATTTTCTATCCTTTCCTAATACCTGACTATGTACATAAGGACCCTCTTGATCTACAGGAACCTCAATAAGAGGCAAGCCAACCTCCCTCTCTAGGCTATTTCATGTATACTGCTGATAATCGGGGTAATCGGACTGTGCATACTGGTACATCTGCTGTGTGACATGTTGTGTTGCGGCAATGGGCTGGGGCTGTGGTACCGCTACGGTCTGTTGAGGTACCTGCATAGGCTGCACATTCTGCGGAATATGTTGTTGGACCTGATCCTGTCTAGGTGGACGCGGTCTTTCTTTCGTTTTACCTGTAGCTATATTGTGTTTCAGAACTGCACAATCGCTGATATAGTGACCTGGCTGTTTACAATAGTTGCATGTCCCTTTAACAGGAGCTGTCGGATTATTGGACTGTGTCGTACCCCTTTTCTGACCATCAGCTGGGACTGACTGAGCAACTAGCACTTTCATTTTCGTGTCTTTCATACGTCTCTGTTCGTGTTCATGTTCCTCCCTGATTCTGTTCTGGTGGTACTGTAACATTTGTAACATTTGGGAAGGCGTATTTGCTTGCCATGTGCTCTCGACTTTCAATACACGGTTTTTAACCTGGGGTAAGGAATTCTCGACTAATTTGGTCACAAAAAGGTGTGGGTAAGACTCGCTACTTGTTTTCAGGCCGCTATTAATAATAAAACATTTCTCGAATCTAGAATAAAAATCACTAGTGTCTTCGTCTTGTTTCTGTTTGCAGGCTGAGATTGCGTCCCAATCTTCCTTTTTAGTTGTCAACAACCCTGGCAAAACCTGTACTAATAATCCTGGTAATGCTTTTGTTTTGTCCCCAAGACCTAAACCTGGGGTTCGTCCGGTTTCTTCGTTTTCTAGTTCAGTCCAGTTGATCTTTTGATCTCCCACCTCCCATTCTTTTTCTTTGAGTTTCTCGTAAATACCGGCAGGTAATAATACTTTTAATATTTTCATGATATCGGGATATGTGTAATCACCCATGAGTAACATGTCTTTTATTTCACGGTGAAACCCTGCTGGATCTTTATCATGACTAGGCACTATTTTCTTCATTTCCAATAATTCCATTTTACTTATGGGAGTGTATACGAACACGTGTTGAAGCGCACCCCAGGGAGATGTCTGGACGGGATGAACTTCTCGTAAAGGGTTCTGTCTGTCTACGTGAAAAGGATAACTTACTGGGGGTGGAACAGGAACGAAATGTGGGGTCAAAAAGGTTCTGTATCTATGACGTTGTTCGAGAATCACATTAATCAAATCAGTACCTAGGCCTCTCCATCTGTTCAGGAGTAATTCGTCCAATACATTGTATAGGGGACCTGGATCAGAATGCTGACTCTCATATAGCATAATGATATGCTGGATCATGTACATACCAACTAAACGTTGTTCAGTTGGAGTAAGACTCAAAAATGTTTGCGCTACTGAATCGTCTTTATATACGCTATCATTATCGGCCCACTGTACTGCGGATCGTGCTAGTTCTTGTTCACGCATTGTACTAAGTTCATTGTAACCTATTTTATCTTTCAGGATTTTATCAGTGGCTTGGAATAAATGTTCAAGCGAGCATTTTTCTGGTATGGGAGTAAGAAAACATCTTTTGTTTTCTAGGCGTATCGGTCTGTCAAAAGGTCTATCAGAAGAATACTGTTTAGGGAGTTTCGCCCTACCTACGTACGCTATTGTGTCTTGAGTCGCTACTGGATTCTCTGGTTCTTCCTCCTCTGAGGAATCTTTTTCGTCTGACTCGGCTGTCCTATCGGCTTTCCGTCGGATATGTATTGCCACTATTTCTTTACGGATCTTTCTGGACATGGCATCTATACAAGTCTGTTTATCATGTTTACAATCTGCAATATTCTGACTCCATTTTGTCAATCCCTCCATCTCTTCTTGAGAAATACCTGGCTGATCTTGTTCCCTTATCAAACAATTTATCAAAAATCGCAATATCAACCCTTGTGTCTCAACTTTCTGATATGCCATGGCCTCACGAATACTACCTGGTCCCTCCCCCGTTCTAATAAAATGATATATTTTGTCTAGATGGTCTGGCATTTCTGGCAATGTCATCAAATAATCTGTAACACGTCGTAGACGTAACGATGCTAACACCATGTCCCCCTGCTTGCCAGGTACGGGATCATATCTACAATCTGTAAGTAATTGTTTAAGCTTTTCAGATGTGCCCGCTTTCGGTGTACGCTGCGTTGCTAATTCTCTGATTATTATTCGTTGCAATTGTGGCGGGGTGTGGGGTAGGCCACCTACGCCCCCCCCTAAAACGGAAGCGTGGGCATAACCTGACTGTGTTGTGGCAGTTGAAGTCATGGCGGGTATATGTAATGGGGTTGGACTCTGGATTGCAGTAGTCGAAAAAGGATTAGTAGTACCAATAGTAGGGGGAACAGTAGCAGGAAGGCCAGTAGGGGAAGTGACAACATGCGCGGGAAATTGGTGACGTGGAGGGGTCATGGCTTGAGCAGCCGGTGCAAGCTGCTGTGCATTGTTATCGGGGGGTACGGGTACATTAGTATATGCTGGAGCTACACCATCTAAATAGGAAGAAAGGAATATGTCTGCTGCAGTCTGTTTGTGACGGAGTTTGGTCGGAACCAATGGTGGCGGCAGATCACTAGGCATTTCCGAGGTAGCCTTGGGCAGGCCCTCGGCTAGAACTGGATACAGTCCTGTAATAAGGGCATTTCTCTGTCTGTCTTGTTGTTCTATTCTGACTCGTTCTCCTTCTTCTAGTAGTTCTTTTTCTCTGGCTTTTTCGGAATCTTCTCTACTTTTTTCTGCTTTTCTGAGTTCTTTCTCAGTTCTTCTATGCGATTCTTTACGCCACAATTCTATGGCATCTTTCTGAGATTGTCTGGCTTTCTTTTTCCACAACGCTTCCTCTACTCTCATGATGCACTCGGCATCCCATGTCCCTGTAATGGGCCATCTCTGTTTCTCTTCCAGGTCCTTCGTATAATCCACCCATAAGTCTAAGTACAGTATGGCATCTAAGCCATGTTTATGGTACATAAAATGCCCCGGAGTGTCCCTAGGTGGGACGGGAACTGCTTCTTCGAGTATCCCTTTCCTAGTTCCTATCTGTCGTAACTTCGAAAACAAAGGCATGATTACCTCTTACCTGGACGTAAACACGATGAACACAATAATAAAAAGCAAACAATCATTCATACCACGACATTAAACACATTGAAACATTTCAAACAGATACTGTCTAATATGATGCTAGAAGACCAGAATACTGAATTACTGAATTACTGAATCACTGAAACTGAATTACTAGATGCACTGCTAAACAGTACAGATGCACTGCTAAAACAGTACAGACCGGATCTGTGTACCCAAACCCGTCTTGACCGGACACAAATTAATGCACCCGTCTAGATGCATCCCCAGCAACGGTACTCACCGGGAAGCACGGAACGGAAGGCCTCGGAAACTTGACTGGACTGAACTGCTACGACGTCACTGCACTACGCATGCGCCTCGATGCTTCGGACAGGTGGGCCTCTGGATACCTCGGACACTGCTCTCTCGGCTGGGCTCTGGTCGGGATCCTCCGCACTCCTCACCGCCTCATCTGGATGCTGTCCCGCAGTCTCCGTCTCCCCCGTAGGCCTGAGGGAGATACAGGAAAACCTGCAGATGCACATAGGAGTCCGTCACGGCTGTGGTAGGGGGCAAGGCCTGCGACGCATCGCCGGCGCGTGGGGTGGGGGAGGGGTCCCTATTCGGGCGCCAAATTATGTGGTAAATAGAATTACCATGCAATTCTTTCCGTATAATTAATGACAGGTAAAAGAATAGCTCAATGAAATGAGAGGCAGAGTCCGTGGTATCTGAGTCATACGGGCTTTAATCGGGATGGCTCGAGCCATGGAAATCAGATCCATCAATACAAGGGTTCAGGAGGGGGTAAAATGATGGCAAAAAATGTCAACGATTTATTAACAGTACATGACATATATAGTAAAACTGTACAATGGTGATGGATACAGTAGGCGTGACAAGTGAAAAGAATATGATAAGAACACATGTGCGTAGCAAAAAGGCGTGTACAAGGGCGTACACGGAGGTGTGTGCTGGAAACGTCACAGAAAGTGTCATAAGTGGGTGGGTGCGTAGAGGATTCTGCAGAGTCAGCTGAAACTTTTCACCTGAGTGCGCGCGCAATTAGTATGACGTGTGATTGACGTGGAACTGGGGAAAGCTGGAGGTCTGACTTTTAGCACTAATAGAGGAGACAGAAGTCGGGCATGTCAGATCGACCTGTTCCTATAACATATCTGATATCTTGTGTTTGGAGGATGTTTAATCTGAAGTAAAAGGTCTCTCGGGCAGAGGCTATCCTATACTGAATGCATATGTGTCTAAGTGCAATGCGCGGGGCCATAGGCCTACCATGGTAACGGGAGCAATGAATTACACGAAGGAGACAGGAAGGCTTGGCCCTTTGCTCTGCAGCCGGGAAGCTGTTTACCTATTTCACTAGACTGGAATGTGTTTTCGAGGAGGCTGGACTGATAACTTGAAGGAAAAACACTGTTTTGGCAGGCAGGCCAGGCCGAGCCAGGCACCGCTTCGCTTGGCAGGAAGTAAGGCAGAGGTCAGGGATGCATCTCCATGCTGCAGCTTTCAGAGGCAGAGACAGAAGTGGTTCGGAGTCAGAAATCAGGGCCTAGCTCGACAGAGCCAGGAAAACATAAAAGTGCACCATGTAAAGACGTTGGCATGGCATGTTTAGAGACTGAATTATTGATCCATTCATGGTGGATCTGGTAGAGGACATGTTGACGTTGGACGCAAATGTATTTGCGTCTTCAGATTCGGTCGGGGAGGGAAGTTACTTTTAGCTCGTACATGGAGACGTTGGGGTACACGTTAGGGGACATACTGGACCATAAAAAAATTCAATTACCTCAGGCTGCATCAGGAGTATGACAATAATAGATCTGACTTCCAGACACTCCCTGGCTTCAGCAGGAGTTAGACGATAAAAGAGCCGACTTCCAGACACTCACTGGCTGCATCAGGAGTATGACAATAATAGATCTGTCTTCCATACACTCACTGGCTGCATCAGGAGTATGACAATAATAGATCTGACTTCCAGACACTCACTGGCTGCATCAGGAGTATGACAATAACAGATCTGACTTTCAGACACTCGCTGGCTGCAGCAGGAGCATGACAATAATAGATCTAACTTCCAGTCACTCGCTGGCTGCAGCAGGAGTATGACAATACAAGATCTGAATTTCAGACACTCGCTGGCTGCAGCTGGAGTATGACAATACAAG
Source organism: Lissotriton vulgaris (assembly GCF_964263255.1). NCBI lineage: Eukaryota > Metazoa > Chordata > Amphibia > Caudata > Salamandridae > Lissotriton > Lissotriton vulgaris. The sequence goes on from NC_141690.1 coordinate 261,971,625, forward strand.
ATCTGACGTCCAGACACTCGCTGGCTGCAGCAAGAGTATGACAATAAAAGATCTGACTTTCAGACACTCGCTGGCTGCAGCAGGAACATGACAATAATAGATCTGACTTCCAGACACCCGCTGGCTGCAGCAGGAGTATGACAATACAAGATCTGACTTTCAGACACTCACTGGCTGCATCAGGAGTATGGCAATAATAGATCTAACTTCCAGACATTCGCTAGCTTTAGCAGGAGTATGACAATAATAGATCTGACTTCCAGACACTCACTGGCTGCACCAGGAGTATGACAATAATAGATCTGACTTCCAGACACTCCCTGGCTTCAGCAGGAGTTAGACAATAAAAGATCCAACTTCCAGACACTCACTGGCTGCATCAGGAGTATGACAATAAAAGATCTGACTTCCAGACACTCCCTGGCTTCAGCAGGAGTTAGACAATAATATATCTGTCTTCCAGACACTCACTGGCAGCAGCAGGAGTATGACAATAATAGATCTGACTTCCAGACACTCACTGGCTTCAGCAGGAGTATGAAAATAACAGATCTGTCTTCCAGACACTCACTGGCTGCATCAGGAGTATGACAATAATAGATCTGACTTCCAGACACTCACTGGCTTTAGCAGGAGTTAGACAATAACAGATCTGACTTCCAGACACTCACTGGCTGCATCAGGAGTATGGCAATAATAGATCTAACTTCCAGACATTCGCTAGCTTTAGCAGGAGTATGACAATAATAGATCTGACTTCCAGACACTCACTGGCTGCATCAGGAGTATGACAATATTAGATCTGACTTCCAGACACTCCCTGGCTTCAGCAGGAGTTAGACGATAAAAGAGCCGACTTCCAGACACTCACTGGCTGCATCAGGAGTATGACAATTAAAGATCTGACTTCCAGACACTCACTGGCTGCATCAGGAGTATGACAATAATTGATCTGACTTCCAAACACTCACTGGCTGCAGCAGGAGTATGACAATAACAGATCTGACTTCCAGACACTCACTGGCTGCATCAGGAGTATGACAATAACAGATCTGACTTCCAGACACTCACTGGCTGCATCAGGAGTATGCCAATAATAGATCTGACTTCCAGACACTCACTGGCTTCAGCAGGAGTTAGGCAATAACAGATCTGACTTCCACACATTCACTGGTTGTACCAGGAGTATGACAATATTAGATCTGACTTTCAGACACTCACTGGCTTCAGCAGGAGTTAGACAATAATAGATCTGACTTCCAGACACTCGCTGGCAGCAGCAGGAGTTAGACAATAATAGACCTGACTTCCAGACACTCACTGGCTGCCTCAGGAGTATGACAATAATAGATCTGACTTCCAGACACTCACTGGCTTCAGCAGGAGTTAGACAATAATAGATCTGTCTTCCAGACACTCACTGGCTGCATCAGGAGTATGACAATAAAAAATCTGACTTCCAGACACTCCCTGGCTTCAGCGGGAGTTAGACAATAATAGATCTGACTTCCAGACACTCCCTGGCTTCAGCAGGAGTTAGGCAATAATAGATCTGACTTACAGACACTCCCTGGCTTCAGCAGGAGGTAGACAATAATAGATCTGACTTCCAGACACTCACTGGCTGCAGCAGGAGTTAGACAATAATAGATCTGACTTCCAGACATTCGCTAGCTTTAGCAGGAGTATGACAATAATAGATCTGTCTTCCAGACACTCACTGGCTGCATCAGGAGTATGGCAATAATAGATCTAACTTCCAGACATTCGCTAGCTTTAGCAGGAGTATGACAATAATAGATCTGACTTCCAGACACTCACTGGCTGCATCAGGAGTATGACAATAATAGATCTAACTTCCAGACATTCGCTAGCTTTAGCAGGAGTATGACAATAATAGATCTGACTTCCAGACACTCACTGGCTGCATCAGGAGTATGACAATAATAGATCTGTCTTCCAGACACTCACTGGCAGCAGCAGGAGTATGACAATAATAGATCTGACTTCCAGACATTCTCAAGCTTCAGCAGGAGTATGACAATAATAGATCTGACTTCCAGACACTCACTGGCTGCATCAGGAGTATGACAATAACAGATCTGACTTCCAGAAACTCACTGGCTGCATCAGGAGTATGACAATAACAGATCTGACTTCCAGACACTCACTGGCTGCATCAGGAGTATGACAATAACAGATCTGACTTCCAGACACTCACTGGCTGCATCAGGAGTATGACAATAACATATCTGACTTGCAGACACTCACTGGCTGCATCAGGAGTATGACAATAATAGATCTGTCTTCCAGACACTCACTGGCAGCAGCAGGAGTATGACAATAATAGATCTGACTTCCAGACATTCGCAAGCTTCAGCAGGAGTATGACAATAATAGATCTGACTTCCAGACACTCACTGGCTGCATCAGGAGTATGACAATAACAGATCTGTCTTCCAGACACTCACTGGCAGCAGCAGGAGTATGACAATAATAGATCTGACTTCCAGACATTCGCAAGCTTCAGCAGGAGTATGACAATAATAGATCTGACTTCCAGACACTCACTGGCTGCATCAGGAGTATGACAATAACAGATCTGACTTCCAGACACTCACTGGCTGCATCAGGAGTATGACAATAATAGATCTGTCTTCCAGACACTCACTGGCAGCAGCAGGAGTATGACAATAATAGATCTGACTTCCAGACATTCGCAAGCTTCAGCAGGAGTATGACAATAATAGATCTGACTTCCAGACACTCACTGGCTTCAGCAGGAGTTAGACAATAACAGATCTGACTTGCAGACACTCACTGGCTGCAGCAGGAGTATGACAATATTAGATCCGACTTCCAGACACTCACTGGCTGCATCAGGAGTATGACAATAACAGATCTGACTTCCAGACACTCACTGGCTGCATCAGGAGTATGACAATAATAGATCTGACTTCCAGACACTCACTGGCTGCATCAGGAGTATGACAATAACAGATCTGACTTCCAGACACTCACTGGCTGCATCAGGAGTATGACAATAACAGATCTGACTTTCAGACACTCGCTGGCTGCAGCAGGAGCATGACAATAATAGATCTAACTTCCAGACACTCGCTGGCTGCAGCAGGAGTATGACAATACAAGATCTGAATTTCAGACACTCGCTGGCTGCAGCAGGAGTATGACAATACAAGATCTGACGTCCAGACACTCGCTGGCTGCAGCAGGAGTATGACAATGAAAGATCTGACTTTCAGACACTCGCTGGCTGCAGCAGGAGCATGACAATAATAGATCTGACTTCCAGACACTCGCTGGCTGCAGCAGGAGTATGACAATACAAGATCTGACTTTCAGACACTCACTGGCTGCATCAGGAGTATGGCAATAATAAATCTAACTTCCAGACATTCGCTAGCTTTAGCAGGAGTATGACAATAATAGATCTGACTTCCAGACACTCACTGGCTGCATCAGGAGTATGACAATAATAGATCTGACTTCCAGACACTCCCTGGCTTCAGCAGGAGTTAGACAATAAAAGATCCGACTTCCAGACACTCACTGGCTGCATCAGGAGTATGACAATAAAAGATCTGACTTCCAGACACTCCCTGACTTCAGCAGGAGTTAGACAATAACAGATCTGACTTCCAGACACTCACTGGCTTCAGCAGGAGTATGAAAATAATAGATCTGACTTCCAGACACTCCCTGGCTTCAGCAGGAGTTAGATGATAAAAGAGCCGACTTCCAGACACTCACTGGCTGCATCAGGAGTATGACAATCAAAGATCTGACTTCCAGACACTCACTGGCTGCATCAGGAGTATGACAATAATTGATCTGACTTCCAGACACTCACTGGCTGCAGCAGGAGTATGACAATAACAGATCTGACTTCCAGACACTCACTGGCTGCATCAGGAGTATGACAATAACAGATCTGACTTCCAGACACTCACTGGCTGCATCAGGAGTATGACAATAATAGATCTGACTTCCAGACACTCACTGGCTTCAGCAGGAGTTAGACAATAACAGATCTGACTTCCAGACACTCACTGGTTGTACCAGGAGTATGACAATATTAGATCTGACTTCCAGACACTCACTGGCTTCAGCAGGAGTTAGACAATATTAGATCTGACTTCCAGACACTCCCTGGCTTCAGCAGGAGTTAGACAATAATAGATCTGACTTCCAGACACTCCCTGGCTTCAGCAGGAGTTAGACAATAATAGATCTGACTTCCAGACACTCCCTGGCTTCAGCAGGAGTTAGACAATAATAGATCTGACTTCCAGACACTCGCTGGCTTCATCAGGAGTATAACAATAAAAGATCTGACTTACAGACACTTACTGGCTTCAGAAGGAGTATGACAATATTAGATCTGACTTCCAGACACTCGCTGGCTTCAGCAGGAGTATGACAATAATAGATCTGACTTCCAGACACTCGCTGACTTCAGCAGGAGTATGTCAATAACAGATCAGACTTGCAGACACTCACTGGCTGCAGCAGGAGTATTCAAAATACCTAGGAGCTCAGATGGAATACGGACAGGGTCGCCCTCCACTCACAAACTACAATTCAAATAAAGACCCAGTCCAATGGCGTGCCTATATATCAGTGACTAACAGGGTTTTTTTTTCTTCAAAAGTCCTATTCCCCACTACACTCTTATACACATTATAAAGTGGTAATGCACTGTGCTCCGCCCACGTTAAAAGACCTGTTCTCTCTGGCAACACCACAGAAGACCCCACTCAAAATGAGCCAACCCGGAAGTGGTCACTCAAGTCCACAACAAGCATTGGACCTTCCACTAAATAGAGGAAAAAATGTGCGAGAAGCAAGTGACCCCTCACGGAAACACCACCCTCGGGGTAACGGATATGAAATTTCCAGACAGGCCCCTGTCTCATCATCGGTGGTCACCTGCTTCTCAAAGAAAAGTGAGAAGAAAGAAAAGACGTGTCCAAAACACACAACACATATAGTGACAAAACGTGAAGTGCAGAAAAATCTGCTAGTGACAGACAAACACAAATATAACCGAGTGCTTAAAAACACACACAGCACACCAGTCCCTTAACCAATTTTATTCATAGGGCGGTGATCGTGTACTGTCGAATATTAAAAAGGCTGGTAGCTAATCATGCATACCATTACCTACTGCCAGTGCCGACATGTTTCACTGCTATGTTTCGTTAAGCAGTTTCATCAGGGCTGCACTCAAATGCTGCCACTTCACTATTTTGGACACTAGTTCTGTAAAATGCTGCCGAGAGAGAACAGGTAAAAGACATATTTAAAAACATGTAAACCCTAGGGTGGCAAGAAACACAGTAGGGGGATAGTAAGTATGGTAATGTGTGGAATGTTACCAGGAGACAGCCAAGCTACTCATACCGGCCGCTCCGGTATCAACAAGGTCACCGGGTATTTCTAACATGAGTTTATCCCTTGATCCTTGGAGGAACTTATAATCTGCAAGAAAAAAGACGTAAAGGGGCTTGTATACTGTACTCTGTAGGGCGCTGTTCTGCTGTCTTACACTGTGCACATTCATACTTCAAAATGGGTGCGTATCAAAAGTGCCCTTAATAGAGCGTGAAACAACTACCTCCCTAATCGCTGCATTCAGGTGTATGGGAGAACTACCCACTTCGATGCGGTCATGGTGCTGTTGCTCGTGCCACCGAGCCACAAACCTAGCCACTTTGCCCACCCGATTCAAGCTGGCAACTCAAAATGCGATCGTAACTGATTATTGTATCGAGCCCAGACACACTGCGCTTTAAATACGCCCTCGGCGTAGAACACTCTCCCCAACACGCATCAGGCACAATGGCCCGAGGTACTTCCCTGTCATATCAATCTCGAAAAACACCTCCTCACCGTCACGGGCATGGATTCAAACTGGCAACTCAAAATGCGATCGTAACTGATTATTATATCGAGCCCAGACACACTGCGCTTTAAATACGCCCTCGGCGTAGAACACTCTCACCAACACGCATCAGGCACAATGGCCCCGAGGTACTTCCCTGTAATATCAATCTCGAAAAACACCTCCTCACCGTCACGGGCATGGAAGAGCTCCTTTCCTCAGCCACACCGGTCACTCATCCCGGAGGTATACAAATACTGGGAGTAGGCGGGGCCCCGCCCCTCACGTAAGACCACGTGATCGCGATCTCGGGCGTGGCGGCCATCTTAGCCTAGTCACAGACCCAAGTATTGAGGCATATGTGAGGGCATTATATTACTGTTGTGCCCCGAATTGGTCAAAAGGTGCCACACTATTCAGGGACTCTTAGCCTGGCAGGGAAAGGGTGGTAACTAATTCAAGACAAAGGGTTATAACTATAGTGATCTGTAAGTTGTGGATGTAGAACTAGTTGAGGGAAAGTTCAAGTGTGTCCATAGAGCAAGAGATTTTTTTAAAAACAACCAATTATGTGCACAGAAGGAAATCAGCCTGCCCCCCCCAGCGAGGCAAATTGAACCAGTTACAACCAAACGCCCAGCAGGAATTCAGAGGACGGAAGGGACCTACTCTACCCTCCTAAAGGGCACACTGCTTTTAATGCCCACCCTGTGTCATAACAATGTGTGAACCACTCGGACCCCTCACATGACCATGGTAATATAGGCCACTGTGGCTGCATAACAACTGGTACGGGAGTATAGAAGGACCCCCTTAACAACTGGGCAGGTATAACACCAACTCCCTCACCCACGCCTGGGGGAGGCAACTTGTACAGGTATTGCAGGTCAAGGGACTTCAATAGAGCAGAATGTCCATCATAGTTTGATCCTGTTCCATTCTATGATCTCATTGAGCCCCGTCCTGTCCGTTTTCTCATTGTAGATCCAGCGTGCTTCTTTGGCTAGAAGGATACCATCAATGTTCTGAGGGGAACCCTTGATTTTCTCAAGCACTGTCCACTAAAATGTATGTTTCTCAGTGAAACAGTGTTGGACCAGTTTAGTTGTTAGTCTGCCGGCTCTGATGGTACTCAGATGTTCCTGTATACATACTTTAATCTTGCGAGAAGTGAGTCCTATATAATATAGACCACACTGGCACGTAAGTCTATATATCACTTGTGTAGAGTTGCAATTGCTAAACTGATTGTGGAACCACTCCCTACCCGATGAGAGTATCACACTCTTGCTCTTCTTGGTGAGCGGACATACAGAGCATGTACCGCATGGGAAATGGGCATTGGGTATGGTGGAATTACAATCAGTTTGTGCTGCATGGGCCTTAGAATGTACAAGTCTATCTTTCAAGTTAGTCGCCCTCTTAAAGGCGAATCTCGGAGGTGGCATACGGAACTCGCTATTGGACAAAATTGACCAGTGCTTGCGGATCGACTGTCGGATTTTCGTGGCCATAGGATCGTACGTCATGACGACCGGTACACAGTCGTCCTTCTGTTTGACTACTTTCTCTAGGAGGACGCTCCTAGGTGTGTTAAGAGCTCTCTTTTTTGCTTGTTTCACTATCTTGTTGGGGTAGTTCCTATTGGTCAACTTCGACGCCAGTTCTTCAGATTGTTCTAAAAAGGTGTTGGTGGTGGAACAATAACGTCTGTATCTCAGAAATTGCCCCACAGGCAAATTGTCCCTCAATGCCCTGGGGTGAAAGGAATCATAGGAGAGTAAAGAATTCCTATCTGTGGGCTTTTGATGTACACAGGTGTTAATGGTGCCCATGCTGTACTCAATGTCAAGATCAAGATACACTGCCTTGTGTCTATCATAAGTCCAAGTGAACTTGAGGTTACCATCTTGTACATTCAGCCAGTTGAGAAATTCTAGGAGAGATTCCTCTGTTCCTGACCAGATGCATAGCACGTCATCTATATATCTCTTCGAGAGCCGGAGCTGGCTCTGGAAAGGATCGCTGTTATGATAGATGACGTGCTCCTCGAACTGTCCAACATAGATACAGGCTATGCTGGGTGCCATCATAGCTCCCATAGATGTACCAGACACCTGGAGATAAAGCTGATCTTTATAGCCAAAGTAGTTCCTTGTTAAAGCAAGCTCGATACACTGCAGTACGAATGTCTGGGTTGTATCATAGAACCATTCTTGATTCCCCAGGGCGCGGGCTGCTGCCACCAGCGCCGCGTCCTGGGGTATGCAGGTGTACAAAGATTCGATGTCGATAGTGACAAAGAATTCATTTGCAGGGTCATACTGGATGTCCTCAAGTACATTCAAGATGTCAGTCGTGTCCTTGACAAAAGATCTTTGATTAACCACAGATTCTCTTAAAAAATAATCCGCGTACTGGGATAGCGGTTCAAGTATAGATTGAATACCCACAACGATCGGGCGTCCAGGAGGTGGACGCGTGGGTTTATGGATTTTTGGTAAAATATAGAAGGACGGAGTCCTGGGGTTGGTATTAACAAGGAACTCCGTCTCTTTAACTGAAATCCATTTCCTTTCCTTGGCTTCACCGACCATATCGTGAATGATTTTTGACAGTTCTTCCACAGGGTCTTTATTCAGTGGAACATAGTTAGTTCTGACACTCAGGAGGCGAAGAACTTCAGCCTCGTAGTCGGTTGTATTGAGAAGGACAATCGCCCCACCCTTGTCAGCCGATTTTATGGTCAACATATGGTTATTTTGGAGGCTTTTGACTGCTTCCCAGTCTTCCTTCGTCATATTTTTATAGTTGGACTGGTTCTGGGTCTGTTCTATTTTTTCTATGTCCCGTAGGACAAGAGATTCAAAAACCACTACTTCTGGGCCATTGCTGTGGTGGGGGGACAGAACGTGGAAGGTTTCCTCAGATTGGAGGTGTAGGTAATATTCTCTGTTTGTTGATTGTCCTTAAAAAACTTCTTCAACTTGATTTTCCTCATTGTCTCGTGGAATTCAAGCCTGCATTTAAATGCGTCATGCGTAGGGGTAGGAATAAACCCCAAACCTTTATTAAGTACTCTTCTCTCGTTCTCAGTAAGGACATAATCTGAGAGATTAACCACAATGTTTCTCCTCACTTCTGGGTCCTGCCTCTGCTGCGAGTCAGGAACTACCCCAACAAGATAGTGAAACAAGCAACAGTCGATCCGCAAGCACTGGCCAATTTTGTCCAATAGCGAGTTCCGTATGCCACCTCCGAGATTCGCCTTTAAGAGGGCGACTAACTTGAAAGATAGACTTGTACATTCTAAGGCCCATGCAGCACAAACTGATTGTAATTCCACCATACCCAATGCCCATTTCCCATGCGGTACATGCTCTGTATGTCCGCTCACCAAGAAGAGCAAGAGTGTGATACTCTCATCGGGTAGGGAGTGGTTCCACAATCAGTTTAGCAATTGCAACTCTACACAAGTGATATATAGACTTACGTGCCAGTGTGGTCTATATTATATAGGACTCACTTCTCGCAAGATTAAAGTACGTATACAGGAACATCTGAGTACCATCAGAGCAGGCAGATTAACAACTAAACTGGTCCAACACTGTTTCACTGAGAAACATGCATTTCAGTGGACAGTGCTTGAGAAAATCAAGGGTTCCCCTCAGAACATTGATGGTATCCTTCTAGCCAAAGAAGCACGCTGGATCTACAATGAGAAAACGGACAGGACGGGGCTCAATGAGATCATAGAATGGAACAGGATCAAACTATGATTGACATTCTGCTCTATTGAAGTCCCTTGACCTGCAATACCTGTACAAGTTGCCTCCCCCAGGCGTGGGTGAGGGAGTTGGTGTTATACCTGCCCAGTTGTTAAGGGGGTCCTTCTATACTCCTGTACCAGTTGTTATGCAGCCACAGTGGCCTATATTACCATGGTCATGTGAGGGGTCCGAGTGGTTCACACATTGTTATGACACAGGGTGGGCATTAAAAGCAGTGTGCCCTTTAGGAGGGTAGAGTAGGTCCATTCCGTCCTCTGAATTCCTGCTGGGCGTTTGGTTGTAACTGGTTCAATTTGCCTCGCTGGGGGGGGCAGGCTGATTTCCTTCTGTGCCCATAATTGGTTGTTTTAAAAAAAATCTCTTGCTCTATGGACACACTTGAACTTTCCCTCAACTAGTTCTACATCCACAACTTACAGATCACTATAGTTATAACCCTTTGTCTTGAATTAGTTACCACCCTCTCCCTGCCAGGCTAAGAGTCCCTGAATAGTGTGGCACCTTTTGACCAATTCGGGGCACAACAGTAATATAATGCCCTCACATATGCCTCAATACTTGGGTCTGTGACTAGGCTAAGATGGCCGACACGCCCGAGATCGCGATCACGTGGTCTTACGTGAGGGGCGGGGCCCCGCCTACTCCCAGTATTTGTATACCTCCGGGATGAGTGACCGGCGTGGCTGAGGAAAGGAGCTCTTCCATGCCTGTGACGGTGAGGAGGTGTTTTTCGAGATTGATATTACAGGGAAGTACCTCGGGGCCATTGTGCCTGATGCGTGTTGGTGAGAGTGTTCTACGCCGAGGGCGTATTTAAAGCGCAGTGTGTCTGGGCTCGATATAATAATCAGTTACGATCGCATTTTGAGTTGCCAGTTTGAATCCATGCCCGTGACGGTGAGGAGGTGTTTTTCGAGATTGATATGACAGGGAAGTACCTCGGGGCCATTGTGCCTGATGCGTGTTGGTGAGAGTGTTCTACGCCGAGGGCGTATTTAAAGCGCAGTGTGTCTGGGCTCGATATAATAATCAGTTACGATCGCATTTTGAGTTTCCAGTTTGAATCGGGTGGGCAAAGTGGCTAGGTTTGTGGCTCGGTGGCACGAGCAACAGCACCATGACCGCTTCGAAGTGGGTAGTTCTCCCATACACCTCTATATGAATGCAGCGATGAGGGAGGTAGTTGTTTCACGCTCTATTAAGGGCACTTTTGATACGCACCCATTTTGAAGTATGAATGTGCACAGTGTAAGACAGCAGAACAGCGCCCTACAGAGTACAGTATACAAGCCCCTTTACGTCTTTTTTCTTGCAGATTATAAGTTCCTCCAAGGATCAAGGGATAAACTCATGTTGGAAATACCTGGTGACCTTGTTGATACCGGAGCGGCCGGTATGAGTAGCTTGGCTGTCTCCTAGTCAGTTATTAGAGATAAAAAAAGGTGTTTTAAGGACAAATGTTGGGATAATTTACTTGTGGCAATTGAAGACAAAAATGTGAAAGACTTTTGGAGGCTAATACAGGACTGTATGGGAAAAGCACAAGGGACCATGCAGTGCTCAGTACCAGAGGACAAGTGGCTGACCTATCTAGAGGAAATTTAAGGGAAATGGCCAATGAGGGAGGGAATAATGGTAAATGCCTGGCCAGGAATAAGTGAAGAATTAAAAACCCATTTTCTCCCAGATCAAATTAGAACCATAATATCTAGACTAAACCTAACACAGGCAGCCGGCCCTGACAACCTGCCAGCTGTCATAATAAAAACAAACATAGAATGGTGGGCAGAGTTCCTTTCAAATATGTTTTTATGGATCTTAAATACAGGTGAATTCCCTGCAAATTGGAAAGGGGCTATTGTTAGGCCAATCCATAAAAAAGGTGATGTAAACACCCCCAAAAATTACCGCTTAATAAACCTCTTGGATATAGGCGAAAAGGTTTTTGCCAAGGTAATCCTAGGGATTCAAAAGGAGTGGGTGGAAGACAAACAGATAATACCCCCAGAGCAGGGTGGGTTCAAAGAAGGCCACTCAACGATTGACCATTGTTTTGCTCTGTGGTCCATCGCACGGAAGTCAATTGATCAGAGGAGTAATCTATTCTGCTGTTTCGTTGACTTCCGTGCAGCCTTTGATCTTGTGGACAGGGATCAGCTGTGGGCAACACTAACAGGGTATGAACTACAGGATGACCTGCTGGCCCTTGTCCAAGCATTACATACAGAAAATTGGGCACAGATAATATTGGACACGGATGGAGGACTGACCGGGAGAATCCCTATTGGGAACGGCTTAAGACAGGGGTGCGTTCTAGCCCCCCTGCTGTTCGCCCTGTTTTTAGCTGACCTATCCCAAGTATTAAGAGATGTCAGAGGGGCGAACCCGAAGTTGGGAGGAAGGCACATATCGTGCCTCCTTTATGCAGATGATCTAGTAATAATGGATCAAACGGAGATAGGCCTCCAGAGAAAACTCAATAGGTTTAAAGATTACTGTACGAGTAAAAAACTAGTGGTAAATATGGATAAAACCAAAATTGTATGTTTTGGGAGAAGGAAAGTGAAGTTCTCGTGGTATCTTGGCACAACCTTGCTTGAGAGGGTGACCAACTATAGATATTTGGGAATGTGGTTCTCAGGTAACTTGAAATGGCATACACACCTGCAAGCATTAAAAATAAGGGCACTGGCGTCGGTCAAAGGCCTTAAAAGCTTTAATAACACCTATGGTGAAAGGTCAGATAGACCGGTCTTAAAAGCTTATCAAGCAATGGTCCCCCCACAATTTCTGTATGGAGCCGAGGGTATTTATCTCAGTGGCAAGACCTCCTGGGATAGTGAAGAGGGAAATATATTAAAAAGCTTATTTGCTCTGCCAAAATCCTCTATGGTGCAGGAAGCACGACTGGAGCTGGGAATAACCTCCTGGGCTATTACAGTTTGTATGAGCCTTGTACGCTTCTGGCAGCGGTTGGGAGTAGGGGAAATTGCTAAAATCTCCCAATGGGCTAAGGAGGAAATTACCAATAGTGAGCTCCCCTGGGCAAAAGAGGTAAGAGCCTCAATAAGCAAGGCTTATGGGGTGTTAGATTTGAAGGTACGTTTGCCGCAAGACCCCATAAGATTTGGGAAAAAAGAATTAAAGACTCAAGGGGTCAATTTGTCCCGTAGTTATGATCGGGAATACCTTGCTCAAAAGACCTCGGTATCACACATGAAAGTGGCTTGGGAGAGCAGTCAACACTTCCCTTACGTGGACCGGTTACCCAGCCATAGTCTGAGGCGAGAAGTCCTGAAAATGCGAATTGGCATAAACCCATGCTATGCAAATAACGGGGTTCGAAATTTAATGATAGGAAGTAATGGGAAATGCACTTGCACTTTAGGAACCACCTGTGATATGTCCCATATTTTATTAGATTGTACGAGATTTTTAGACTTTCGAAAGGAGTTTTTATGTCCGATTTTTAAAAAATATAAGATTACGTACAGAATGCAAGCTGCCACTCTTTTGGTGGAAATGGAGACTTTAGATATAGCCTGCGCGTTGGGGAAATATATGAATAAAGTTAGGTGGTTCCTCAAATGCGCAGAAGAACATGTATAGTGCAGCCCTTATCCCTGAATAAAGGTAGAGATACTAAGGGACAATAGTAGTAAAAACTGCATTCTGAAGAAGGTATATATAGGAAATTTTAGCGATTTTAACAAATAAATGTTATAATACTCCGTTTTAAAAGGAACAAGAGAAGTTAATTTTTAAGTATCTTGAGGTGTAATTGTGGTTTTAATATTATCCTGTTATGCTGCTGCTCTTTTTCTTGTTGAATATTACCATGTTTTGCTGTTGTCCTTTCTCTTATCACGGAAAGTGGAATGTACTTTTAAGGTTTTAACAAATCAAATAAAGTTTTGTTTGACTGACTGACTGACTGGTGTGCTGTGTGTGTTTTTAAGCACTCGGTTATATTTGTGTTTGTCTGTCACTAGCAGATTTTTTTGCACTTCACGTTTTGTCACTATATGTGTTGTGTGTTTTGGACATGTCTTTTCTTTCTTCTCACTTTTCTTTGAGAAGCAGGTGACCACCGATGATGAGACAGGGGCCTGTCTGGAAATTTCATACCAATTACCCCGAGGGTGGTGTTTCCGTGAGGGGTCACTTGCTTCTCGCACATTTTTTCCTCTATTTAGTGGAAGGTCCAATGCTTGTTGTGGACTTGAGTGACCACTTCCGGGTTGGCTCATTTTGAGTGGAGTCTTCTGTGGTGTTGCCAGAGAGAACAGGTCTTTTAACGTGGGCGGAGCACAGTGCATTACCACTTTATAATGTGTATAAGAGTGTAGTGGGGAATAGGACTTTTGAACCCCCCCCCCCCCCCCCCCCCCCCCTGTGAGTCACTGATATATAGGCACACCATTGGACTGGGTCTTTATTTGAATTGCAGCAGGAGTTTGACAATATTAGATCCGACTTCCAGACACTCACTGGCAGCAGCAGGAGTATGCCAATAAAAGATCTGACTTCCAGACACTCGCTGGCTTCAGCAGGAGTATGCCAATAAAATATCTGACTTCCAGACATTCGCTGATTCAGCAGGAGTATGCCAAAAAAAGATCCGACTTCCAGACACTCACTGGCTGCAGCAGCCTGCCTGGTGCCACAGAAGGATTTTGAGAAGCTGGAGAGGGAGTCCCAAGGGACATCCTTTAGGGTGTGATCTGCTAGTCAAGCCTTTGCTCCATTGAGGTCATCCTGAAATCACACCTAGCTCCTGGTCTACTGCATACAATGAATTGATTGGCACTTTGAGTTTTATTTCTGGTTTTTCTTTCAAACTTAAAAAAATATGTATTTCTGGTTCCCCTTATCCAATTGTAACCATTTCTGTGCTTTTGCTCATTAAATTGATCTTGATTTTTCTAACGTTTAAAACAAAAAATTAATTTTGTTTTGTTTTTAACTTTAATGTTATCTGGTACAGTTCATGGGCGTTGTAAGAAAATGCCTCTTTTCCTCACGATCAACCACATTTGCTTTGGACGAATGCTGCTGGGTCTTTGCAGAGAAGTCTCAGACTGTATTCTCAGTTCTGAGGGCGGCTTTTATGCATGTTTATAGTGGTATTTGTAGAGTTTAAGCCTAGATAGTAAGCAACTTACACTGAACTGGGGGTATAAGTCACAGCCGGGAGCAGCGATCTTTTGTGACTATTTTAAACTGTGTATTACCTGTGTTTTTAAAACTACTTACTTATTGATCCTCTGGGCATTTAAATCTCTTCAAGCACTGACACCCCCGCACAGCGGATTTATCGCTGCTGCGGGCGAGGTGTTTTGACCTTCTTGCCGCCATTTCCGCGACCTGCAAGACACGCCCACTTGCTCTGGCCACGCCCCCTCCACCAAGCTTATATAAAGCGCTGAGTACAAGCGCCGCCCTGTACATTGAATCCTCCTGAGGCACAGCCGGGAGCAGCGATCTTTTGTGACTATTTTAAACTGTGTATTACCTGTGTTTTTAAAACTACTTACTTATTGATCCTCTGGGCATTTAAATCTCTTCAAGCACTGACACCCCCACACAGCGTATTTATCGCTGCTGCGGGCGAGGTGTTTTGACCTTCTTGCCGCCATTTCCGTGACCTGCAAGACACGCCCACTTCTGCTGGCCACGCCCCCTTCTAACTCCCTCCCTACTTGTATAAGGTATGTGTCCCTACCGGAAACGCAGCGGACGAGCGCAGCGGGCGCAACTTTTGTGCGCCAAAGGCGCGCCTAAGGCAAGCCCGTCTGCGCCCGTCCGCGACCGACCGGGCCAAGGGCCACCCCCCCCATGCCCTAATGAGACAATACTCGTCTGCCCAACTTTACGGACTTCAAGGCCCCTGGCCGATCAATGATTCTATGACCTTCTACATCGACAGTTTGGGTCTCACAGCCCTTATCTCCTCTCCTTCTTTCCCCTCCCCGTCTCACTCCCCCTCTCTCCCCCCTGCCTCCTGTCCCGACCCCCCGCTGCACCCAAACCCCCTTTCCTCTCTATCTACTATCTTAACACGCGCTCTGCTGTCAAGCACTATCATGAACTCTTTGTTCTACTAGACCTGCACAAACCTGATCTCTTATTCCTCACAGAGACCTGGTTTCGCGATAGCTCCCTCCCTTCCTTATTAGCAGCTCTCCCTGCCACTTACTACGCGCTTCGCGCCGACCGACCCGCTGATAAAGCGGGCGGGGGTGTCGCCTTGATCGTTCGCAAAGAACCTCCTTTTCAGCCTCTTACTTTCCCCCCTATCGGTACCTCTGATTTCCTAGTTGTCCGTTCCCTCTCCAACAAAGTCCCTCTTACTTGTCTACTCATGTACCGTCCTCCCCAACCTTCTCAAGCCTTCCTCCCTGGGTTTCAAGAGCTGGTGGCCACCCTAGCGGTCAGCAACTCCTCCATCATCTTGCCAGGTGATTTCAACTTTTGGCCCTCTGACCCAGCTGAATGCTCTACTTCTAAAGAATTTTCAGACATCCTTCATTCTCTTAACTTTAATTCTTATGTCCACTCCCCCACTCACACTCAGGGCCACACCCTTGACCAGATCTCGTCCCTCAACTATCCTATAACGTCCCTCTCCACCTCTCCCTGTCCCTGGTCTGACCACTTTTTGATTTCTTTTTCTTCACCTCTTGATTTAACCACTAAGCTTCCACTTTCCAAAAATATCTGGGCACGTTCTTGGGGCCGGATTGATGCATCCTCAGTGGCCTCCACACTCTCTCCCTCCTGCCCAAATCTATTTGGATTACCTCTTACAGCACAAGCAGACTCCATCAACTCGTGGCTCCAGTCAGGCTGCGACTCGATCGCCCCTTTCAGGTGAGTTTCCTCTAAACGGCCTAACGACACCAACCGCTGGTTCAACGAGGAACTAAAGGCCTTAAAACTCTCAGTTCGCCACACCGAACGAGCCTGGAGACGTCAATACTGCCCCAGCCTTAAAGCCCAGTATACCTCCCTCCTGTCGCAATACAAAAGAACCATCCTAACCACCAAATCGGACTACTTCTCTTTGAAAATCTTAGCCGCCGAGAATAAGCCCAGAGAAATGTTCTCGATAGTCCACAACCTCGCTTATTCTGATAGAACTTCCCTCAAACCTCCTCCGTCACAGTCTCTATTTGACTGCCTGAACATTTATTTCTTGGACAAGATTGAAAAAATCAAAGCCAACAATACTCCCCCCTCTTCTTCCTTTTTCAATCCCCCTAGTCCTCCTGCAAAGGCTCGCTTTGACTCATTCCCCCCCTTAACGGAAGAATCCTTCCTTTCCCTTCTATCCTTGGTTAAATCAGGCTCCCCTCTAGATCCGTGCCCCGCTCACATCCTCAGGCTCATCTTCACGACCTGTGTGTTACCCCCACTCTCTTTTCTCAACTGTTCCCTATCTCAGGGCGTTGTCCCTCCAATTCTAAAAACAGTCATAATTCTTCCCATCCTCAAAAAACCTGGTGCTGATCCTTCTGCTCCTGTCAACTACCGGCCCATCTCTTTACTACCCTTTTTAGGGAAAGTACTGGAACGACATGTAACCAGAGCCCTCACCACCTATGTGGAAGAAAACCAAGTACTAGCCCCCCGTCAGGCCGGATTTCGCCCGCTCACTCCACCGAGTCGGTGGCGTTATCCGTCCTTGACAACCTTAGAGAAGGTATGGACACTAACCGTCCTCAGGCCCTGGTCCTCCTCGACCTCTCCGCCGCCTTCGACACGGTGGACCACTCCATCTTACTTTCCCGTGTCGGGGCGGCCGGGGTCGGTAGTGTGGCCCTGGTCTGGCTGTCCTCCTTCCTAAGGGACCGCACCCAAGCGGTGCGGCTGGGCGACTTTTCGGCTGAACCCTGTAAGGTGCCTTGCGGGGTCCCCCAGGGTTCTTCCCTTTCCCCGTTACTCTTTAATCTGTACATTGCCCCCCTCATCTTTGCCCTTCAACAAATGAAGGTCTCCGTATTTAATTATGCGGATGACCTCCAGCTCATATTTTCCTTATCCTCATGCCCTGATTCTATGTCCAACTTTCAAACTACTATGATCTTTATCCGGGACTGGATGAACCACAACCACCTGAAATTAAACCCAGACAAAACCGAACTGGTTTTGACAGGTGGTTGTGCCAGTCCCTGGTCTCTTCTCTTTTGGCCCCCCTCCCTTGGTCTCCATGCCATCCCCCTCTCCCTCCGATAAAACGCTTGGTTTCAAGATCAATGATCAACTCGTTCTGCACTCCCAGGTGAGCTCAGTGGTTTCCTCTTCCTTCCTCTCTCTCCGCACCATTCGCAAGGTATCCCGCTTTTTTTCTTTCCCTGCCCTAAAACTTATTGTACTGGCTATGGTCATTTCTGCTTCTTGCACTGTGAGAAAGCAGAAGGGTATGCCTGTTTGGGGGCGGGCAGTTGGGCGGGTCGGGGAGGAATGACTTGCCCAATCCTGTGGGCCCTGACTGTTTGGTCAGCCCTCTTGGACCGACCAAACCAGTCATGCTCACTCCACCTTTTCTCTATGTAGGCTGCATGCGTGTGATTGGCTTAGGGGAGGGGAGGTAGGCTGCCTGTGGCTGCTTCCTATTCAGGAGAGCAGCAGGAAAATGCGGGACCCGGCTAGGAGCTGAGGCGGTGCGGAATCCGGGTAGGTAGGTTTTTAAAACATTCAACTAAACCCATCCCGCCTCCCCCACAAAACTGCTAGAGCCTAGCTCGATCCCCCACACCCACCGCCATACCCGGGATTCATGCCGGCCGCGGCTGGATCTTACTAATATTACATGCATAATTTAGGCATTTAAAGTGGATTTAAGTCAGGTTTCTGCATGCCTTAGTCTGTTATTGTGTAGTTCACATTTTTGTTCCATCCTGTATAGCATGCAGTATGGGGCAGCCCACTTCAGCCATTGGCTAACTTCACTGTGAGTGATGGCGTTCTGCCCTTTCACAAGGAGCGCATACACACATAAAGTAGTCCCCATATTGAAAGGCCTACAATGCCAAAGCGAGCCCAAAAACTATAAGCATGCTTTTAGCTGATGTTTTTTATTTAGAATGGTTATGGCCCTGCAGCTTCCCCAACATAAACATTTTGCAAATACCAGAGCAAAACAAGTGCTGGTAATGCCAAAGGCTAGTGACTATCATCAGAGTCATTGGCTTTGCCAGGGCTTGTTTTCTTTACTGCACTTTCTTACAGTGAGTCATGCAATTAGGTGGGAGTCAAACAACTTTTGCTTTGACAGTTTTATGAATGCTTTACTTTTGTAGTTGAGGGTGGCATGAACATGTTTTCAAACTGGTTCTGATTTAGAGTGCCTTACCACTCCCAAGTGTAATGCATTCACATATGCACACCCACACATTCATTCACCTGTCCCCGCCCAATGCATTCATTCAGTTATCCAGACCCATACATCCATTCCCCTCCCTCCACTCAGTGTATTCATTCACCTATCCACACCTAACACATTCATTTGCCTGTCTAAACCCATTCATATATTTATCTACCCACACAGATGCATTCAATCACTTCTTCAACCTCATACATTAATTCCCCTGTCCCCATCCATACATTCATTCACCTGTCCACATCTATCCATTCATTCACCTATCCACACTCAATACATTCATTCACTTATTCCCACTGTGGGCGAAAACATCTTTCTTCTAGATCAATTCCCTTTTTGAAGACGAATACTGCTGTTTTTTAACTCTGCCCACTGGGGCACTGCTAACCAAGCCCCAGTGCATGTGCTCTGACCCCTAAAACATGTACAAATTGGCATACTTAGCTTTCCGATAAGTCCATAATAAATGGTTCCTAATACACCACAGCCCGAAAGACAAAAGTCACAACTGGACTGTACCACCACTAGAGCAAAACATGATTGCAGGCCTAGCACTGTAGCTTGGCTATGAGAATTTAAAACAGCAAATTCATCCTGTAGAAATAAACCCTTTGATAGACCTAAACCTTGCTTTTAAATATCAATAGGTTACCCCTAAGTAACCCTTATTACCCATTAAGAATGAATACCTAGGGCCTCATTTATGAGGTTATCAGGCCTTCCTGCTGCGCTTCCATACGGCAAAAGAAAAGGGTAGGAATGCCCCATAACTATAAGATACGGTGCATTCCTGTCCTTTTCGCCTGTGCTGGCACACAGTGGGCTGCAGTGCACCAATGCAGGCACCTTTGCACCATGGTGCAAGGGTGCCTGCGTTGCGGGGATGATTATTTTTGTACGATATGCAATACGCAGCACACATAGAAAAAGGAAAATAGAGGAGAAATAAAGATTTTTCTCCTCGTTGCGCCTCCTATCCTCCCCTGGGAAGGCGTACGTTTTTGGCACTGCCTCAGATTTACGATTTCTCGTAAATCTGGGGAGGCGTCCAAAGGTCATGGATGTTGCTGGGCAGACCCCCAGCAACAACCATTGCACGCCCCTTTAACGCAGAACACTGCGTTGCAGCGTTAAAGGGACTATTGCTGCCTGATAAATATCACGCAGGCTTCTGTGCCACGGAACTTCACAAAAAGTGAAGTTCCGACGCCTCACGGGGCCTCATAAATGAGACCTCTAGCATTTAACCATGGGACATGAAAAGGTTTGATGGTAAACATTTCTTTACAGTGAAAACGTCTTAAGTCATTTTCATTGGAGCAGGCTTAGGTATTCCATTGGAAAGGATTGTCGGGTAACAATATAGTTAGGCTTTCCGGTTTTAGGCTTAAACCTAATTTAACTGATAAAACCCCACTGAAAGGTAAATAGCCCTCAACTGTGAAAACATATAAACACTGAAAAAACACCTGCATAACCACAAAATAAATGCCATTCAAAGAAAGGAAAAGGAGAGTGAAGGAGTCATTTTGCTTCTTCCTGAAAGGGCCAATACAATGTAACTTTGATATACCAGCTAGCAGCAAGAAAGACTGGGCTAACATTATTCTGCTTGAGTTTTGTTGTTTAGGGATGTCACTAAAGTACTGTTTCTTCTTCATTTAACTTTTTTCAGTTTTGTGGTCTTTGGTCTAAAGATGCAGGGTTTAGTAGCGTGTTTTAGGTCTTGTTTAATTGTTTTATAAACTGTAGAGAATCAGGAAATATCAAAATCATGTTTGATATTTTGGCTGACTTTGATTCTTTCAATGATCGGTAAAATGGCTGGTTTCAGAAGAATCTTTCCAAACATGTGCCATCAAATTTACCCACAGATAATAGGTACAACCCTTTGATATATCAGCCCCTACCTTCTAGTGAGTCAATATTGAAGGTGGGTGAATTGCCCACATCTCAGGCTTTAAACATTCAATGCAAGGTAAAGTGACGAGTATATGTGAAAAGAGTACTATCACCAAGCATCTGGGATAGTGGTAAAAACATGACAGGATGGAACATGGAAAACAGTGTCACTTGGAATGCTGCTGCAAAAAGGTTTTTTCCAAGTTCAACCAAGATTGGAGTGATATTGATAGTATTAGCAGGGATTCAGCTACGTATATGAAAAAGTTGTGTGACAACTTGTCAAAATCAATACCTGAGCTGAAGTGCTTCCCTGTAAGAGATCCCTGCCACTTGTTAGATGTTATGTTGAAAGGATCTTTACAATCTACAGAGTTAATGAAGAATGCTATTGACTATTTTCTCTGTAGTTTCAAAAGTGCTGCTTCATTTTTGACCGCTTTAATAACTCTGAGGGTATAAGCGCCCAGTTCAACGCAAATGTTGCAGAACCTGCCCAGAGAATCGCAATCTTCAAGTGCAACAGTATTGGCATGGAAAGCTAAGTCAGTGGTCAGAGTTAGCAAATTGTGTACTGGCTGTTTTGTTGTTGCCCGTCTCAAGTGTCAATGTTGAGAGGGCCTTTTCCCAGAAAAAAGTTTACATGGGAAGGAAAAAACGAGTGCACATGACCAAATACTCACAGAAGAAGTATTGTATGGTTGACTACAATAGGTTTGATTTGCAAAAATGTATTTGGACCTCATATACACTGTATGTACTCTGCCATGCATTATCAGTATAGAAAGCAAGCAATAGTAAAAGCAAAACGTTCCATAAACACTGGCAAAACACTGTTTCTGTTGTTTTTTTATGGCGTGAAAATGTGTAACCACTGTTTTTTTAAGGTATTGAAATCACTTGAAAACATTGAAAAAACCCTACCACAATTTACCAAAAATAGAAACTGAAAACAGGAAAGCCTAATTATAGTTAAAAAATATTATTTCTGTGTAGGAAACAGACACAAAGTTCCTGTTTGGACTTTTTAAAATAGTTACTACAAGCCCAATTCATTGAGAAAGTCAGATTTGTAATAAATAATTTAGAAATGGTACATGTAAAAAGCTACATTTTATCAGTTTACAGCCTCTAAAATCCTACTGTACGAGTTTACAACTGTCACCTAGTAGCTCAATAGCACCTTGTTGAGCTGAGACAAAGGCCTTGGGTATGGGAAGGCATTCTCTTCTTCCCACAAGAACACCATCTGGCTGTGCCAGGAACTTAAGATTCTACAAAGAGGCCTACCCTGTCACAGGAAAATGTTAGTGGACACCTGGGCATGACCCTCTTTTGTCTCCCTAGTCAGACAGACACTAATTCCAGTGGAAGATAAGCTGCTCCCAGAATCAGTTTTGAGTGACCACAGTGGAGGGGCTGCTAATGTTCCTGACAGCACCACAGGGGTGATCACAGGAGGTCTGCACAGCAGAAGAAAGGGTCTGCCAAGATGGATATAGGTAGAAAGAGTCACACTGGGACTGTTTGCAGTATGGCACTCTAGAACTGTTGCAACAGTGGGTGCATTACCCTTGGGAATGTTTTCCCTATTGACTAGGGAGAGGCCCGGAGTCGTGCCCACCCACAGGCTAGTGCAAGGAGTAAACAAGGCGCCCCTGGGGACGCTCTAAAGAACACTTCTGGACATGTGAAAGACAGAAGAAAGACTGCACCTGCTGTTGAGATCTGTGAGGAGACCTGAAAGGCCGGACCTACTCCCACTTGTAACCTCGACAAACGAGTGGACTCCAAGTGTAAGTTGGCTGACCTCCTGTCAAGCTACAAGGACACAAAGCTACAAGAAGCCCCCTTTCCTGCAAGACTCCAGCTGCCTAACTCCTGCTGGACCTGCTCTGACCCTGTGATGGTTTCTATTCAGGTGAGTCCTGGAACTACTGGCTGGAGTCCGGAGTGTACTCCTCCTGCCTAACCCAGAAAGTTGGGACTGAGAAACCTTCTAAAAACGTTTTACCTAGAGAACCAACAGGAGACTGGTAGCCACCTGCCCAGTGATCTGACGAAGGTGCATAGCCACTTGGCCAGATTTCTCTGTAGCTCCTGCTGCCTTAATCTATCAAAGTGGAGCCCTCTTTGGTTCCAAACCACTGCTTAGTCTAAGCCGCCGCTGAAGGAGAACCAAATTATGTTCGAAACCTCCAATGCGTGAAAATGTGAACTTCTCCCTTCTGAGCGTTTCCTTCCCAAAAACAATGGTTTTGCCATGGCTCCATCCTGACGCTAGAATCCCTTGACATGAAGCTCCTTATCTTAGTGCCGGCCCAATGTTTGTTTCACTGAAGGCTGTCAACGTCAGGAGGAAACTTTGACAATAGGACGAACCTGGTTGCTATATCTGACCCGAAGTCCATCACGCTCAGCCTAATTCACGGCTAATTACTCGTCAAACGCATCCAGATGACTGCAAATGCCAAGAAATGCTTTTGGCACTATTTTAATTTAAAACTTTAAAAATGTATATCTCCTGTTTGCCGTATTGGATGTTTATTGTTTTAGTGTCATTTTGTTCATTAGATTATTCTCTATTTTTAAACTTGGTTTGAAAATGTTATTGTGTTGTGTTTTCAACTTTTTAATTCTTTGAGCACTTCTAAACACTTTACTCATTTACTTAAAATAAGCCTGTCTTCTTTGTGCTGTAGGTACTATGGGTTGAACTTTCTGACACATACTAAAGCATGCATTATGTATTCAACCAAAATATTGAAAAAAGATATTGATGTTAAAAAGATCTATGTTGTTAAAATCACAGTTAAAAATATCTATGTTGTTAATATCATTTACAAAAATATTGTTGTTAATATCATTTTTTTATTACTTTTCATATATTTTAGAATGTATTTAAATTGTATATGTTTTAAATTGTTTGTATAATTTTTTGTTCATGTTTTTATTATAGTTTGTAAATCTTTAGTTGTTTTTAAATTTAATTTAACAGTATATCTGTATTTTTAGTGCCGCAGTGGGTTGTGGGGTGTATAGGGGTACAGGGTGGGAGAAAATCTTAATTATAATTAATAATTTATTTCATAATAAATATGTACTCGATAATTTATTATGTAGAATATGTAATTATTTTTTTTAAATACTTTTAGTTTTAGGTGTCGGTTGTGGAGTTTGTAGGGGTGAAGGGCGGGAAGTACTTTAATTATAATTATTTTGTAAGTCTTTTTTAATTATTTAACTGATATATAATTATGTACATTGTGTGATTAATTCTAGTTTTAATAAATATTTATGGTGTGTTTTGAGGTTTTTGTAGGGATAAACAGTGTGTAGGAAATTCATTTCAATAATTAATGTTAATTGTTAATAATTATTTAATTTACAATTAGTTATTTAAATTGTGTAATTACGAAATGTTTTAAGTCATTAATCAGGTACAGGTTGTTGTGTTCGTAGGGGTAAATTTAGGAAAGTTAATTAAATATAATTAATTTATTATTAGCTAATTTTTTATTAATTGTTTAATTGATAAATAATTATGTAAAATGTGTATTTTTTATCATTTCGAGATACATTTTAGGTGTGGGATTTTTACTTTGTAGGACCATAGGGTAGGAAGGTCTTAAAACAATAATACATGTAAAAATTGTTATTTATTGTTTAAAAGCTTAATCATTTATGAGCTATTTATTTAATTGTAAATAACATTATATTTGTTGGTTTTTATGATTGCGAAATAGAGGACGGTATTTTAGTTATAATATTATCATTTGTTTTAATTTAAAGTATTTTTATACATTATAATAAATATGTATTTTTTCCTTTTAAAAATATTCTATATATATTTTATATTTATTATATTTGCTGGTATTTAATGTAGTTGCTAAAATATTTCATTTGTTTGGAGTGAACTACTCTCTCTCTACTGTTGCACACACTGGAGTTAAAGTTGGAGTTGGAATTGTAAATTGCACCCCTCCGCAATCCTATATTTTCTCTGCTGTTGCACCTACTGGAGGGGGAATAGTAAATTGTTACCCCTCCTAAGTCCATCCCTTTCCCTACTGTTGCACTGACTGGAGTGGGAATAGTACATCTAACCCCTCCACAATTCAATACTTTCCCTACTGTTGCAGTGACTGACGTAGGGATAGTAAATTGTTACTCGTCCTGATTCCAACCCTTTCCCTATTGTTGCAGCTACTGGAGGATTTTACCCCTCCGAATCCAATTCTTTCCCTACTTCTGCAGACATTGGAGTGGGAATAGTATATGTATTATTTCTAAAATGTTATAGTTTTGTTTATATTGTTTACATTGCTATTATTAGGATATTTCTGTGTGTTTAATATTATATTATTTATTAATGATTGTAATATATAATATAATTTTAGTCAAATTACATTTTTTATATTGTTTACTTTTTTATCTGTAATTAAATTGGTTTGTTTTTCAGATTGTTATGTTATGTTATGTTAAAAATACTTGTACCGCGCACGGTCACCAATTGGTTTCTTGGCGCTCAGTGACAAGTGGAGGGAGGACGCAGGGGAGTAAGAGCGGCTAATCATGAGCAAGATGAAACAGGTAAGTTTTCAAGTGTTTACGGAAAGTAATGTAGTCAGGAGTGAGCCGAATTGAGAGGGGAAAGGAGTTCCAGGTGGACGGGGCGAGAAAAGAAAAACAAGCACCACCGTGTTTCTTACGTTTAAACCTAGGAGTGGTTAAGAGATTGTGAGTAGAAGATTTAAGGTGTCGTGAGTGGACATGATGGTGAAGGCTAAGAGAAATAAAGGCAGGGGCAGAAGCAGATAGAGATTTGAAGACAGTGCATCCCATTTTGAAGATGCAGCAGTGCGCAACCGGGAGCCAGTGTAGTTTTTTCAACATAGGCGTGACATGTTGGTATTTGGGCTGTTGAAAAACCAGTCTGGCTGCCTGGTTTTGCACCAGTTGGAGCCGGTGTAGGTGGTATGTGGGAATCCCCACGTACAGACAGTTGGCATAGTCAATACGTGAGGTGTCCAGGGCCATGATGACAAGGATGAGAGCCTCTGATGATAAGAACCTTCGGATTTTCTCAATTCTGCGAAGGTGATAGAAGCAGGCTGAGGTGACAGCGTTGATTTAGGGCCGCATCAATAGGTCACTAGAGATGATGACTCCAAGGCTCTTCACAGAGTTAACTGGGCAGGGGGGGAACCAAGGGCTGGGGGCTAGAAATTAGGAGTCCAAGGGTGCGTAGGCCCACCGATCAAAACCAACTCTGTCTTGCTGGGGTTGAGCTTCAGCTGGCTGAAGTTCATCCACTCGTAGATGGTAAGCATTGTTGATTGAAAGTTGGAGCAAGAGAGAGGGGAGGAGTCGATGGGAAAGATTAGTTGCAGATCATCTGCGTAGTTGAAGATGGTGACAGAAGAGTGACGAAGAGAGGCAAAAAGGGGCTGCATATATAGATTGAACAAGAGAGGGGACAAGGCGGAACCCTGGGGAACACCACAAGAAAGTGAGATTTGGGGAGCAGAGAAGGTGGACAGTTGTACCGATTGGGAGCGGTGTTGAAGGAAGGACCCAATCCATGACAGGAGATTCTTTTCCAGTTTATTTGTTACTTGTTACAGTTCGACATTTCTTGTGTTTGTGTGTATATATATATATATATATATATATATATATATACCAGCTCCGACACTTGCAAAGATACTGCTCGCTTTAAATGCATTTGTTTTTAAAGAGATAGCCTGAAAGTGCTTATTTTAAAGGCAATTCACTGCCTTGTCTACCTCCACCCTCATAACAAATGAAATATAAATAAAGTAGCAGAACATGGGGCCAATGGGGTGGGGGAAGCAAACGGGAGTGGAAGGGGTGAGGTGAAAAGCAGAACATGAGGGGCAGCAAAACCCGGGCAGGGGGGCAGGCACATGAATTAGAAACAGTCACACAGAGTGCGGTGAGGCTGCAAATTATTTTTTGGGCGGAAGGACGCAAAAGAGATCTTGCAACACGAGGGGAAACATCAACATGGAGCATTGGTGGACAGGTTTGTGGTGAGGGGAAAACTACACAAGGGAGAGAGCTGAAAAACACATGCACTATCATTTAATACTGAAGCAAAAAGAAAAAAGTAGGGGCATATTATCAAGGACCTGTGTTAAAATTATTGCCGTTTTATCGGCAGGAAACTGCCGATAAAGCGGCGGTAATGGGCTTGATAATACGCCCTTGTTAATTCCCATAGAAGCCCATGTTCTGGTGTTAACATGGGCTTCTATGGGAATTAACAAGAGCGTATTATCAATCCCATTATCGCCGTTTTATCGGCAGTTCCTGCCGATAAAACGGCGATAATTTTAATACCGGTCCTTGATAATATGCCCGGTAGTTCTGTAAATGTTAGCAGTGGAAGGATATAAGCCAATCAGAGGGATGGCAAAGAGACTATACTTCAGGGACGGGACAAATACAACATAGACAAATTGGAACAAAAAAGTTATCGAATAAGAAGTAAAAGCCAATGGCAGAAATAATAAAAGTCAAATAATGGTAAGCAATAGATGGCTTTAAGCCCCTTTAAATTCTTGGAAAGCCCACAGTAGGAATTTTGTAAACAGTGCTGTCTGGTAGACTTGATGTAAAAAAACAAGCATTGCCAATGCTTCTGATAAAGTGATTCTTTATTGACTGTTTGCATGTGTGATTTTATGGATGGTGACTCTATGACAGTGAACAATTCATTGGTTACATGAATTCTTAGATGAGTGAGTATGTTTATAAAAAGAAGATTAAGTGCTTGGATTTAGGTTTTGATGGTCGAATGAGTACCTGGGTGGCAAGATGAATGCACAATGAGCTCTGGGGTAACCGAGCCTCCATCAGCCAGTGTGTCCCCATGCCTACATTAGCGTTGTTCGCTGCATGAGTGTCTTCGGCCCTCGCATACTAGCACTTCCATCTGCAGTATTTCAATGCATCAGCTGTAAAGCGTGGGTGTCAGTCAAAAGTTGTGTAAAATATTAGTTAATTACAAAATCACTAGCAACTGTGTACTATGCAATTTACCACTGACAAAGCCAAATATCGCGAACACCTTTTACAAAAACAAATTCAAATTCCGCTACCAGAAAAATGTTTAAATGATCTATCCCCAGGTGTTGGTTCATGGACAGTTAACAGACAGTAAGAGACGATATTGCCTAGCATTGCCCGGTCCTATCTTTTCTCAGCACCTGTAACTGGATTCGAAGGTGAAGAACTGGCATTGAGGGTTGTTCGTACAACGCACGTGGCATGCTGCGGCATCGGTCCCCTGGGTGATTTCAACATTTGGCTCAGAGAACATAATGCCTGGGAAGAGCAGGTCAGAACACTCTGCATTACCTATATTCAAACAGAAAGGTGGGCACAGTTAGTTCCACAGGTGGATTTCCTGCTTCATACCTTGGCAGAGATATTTATTTCTAGCTGAAGATTGTCAGAAGTTCAGATAAGAGATTTGGAGAACCACAATCACTCATGGCTAAACCATCCCTGGATGAGATATGACTGAAGTGACTTCACTGTTCTCGATGTTCACATTGTTGTCTATTGGCATTTAGCACTCAAGTTTTAGATCTGGCTTTAACACCTTAGCAGCGTCGAACGTTCAGCGCCCAGTGCTGAACGTTCGAAAAACGGGTGCTGGCCCGTCGGCCAACGGTCATGCGCAGCACTGGCAAGGTCGTGCTCGCGACGACCGGTGGCTGACGGCAGCACTTAAAGGGTTAACGTTCTTCACAGGTTTGTAGGTTCAGAGCCCTCTATGGAGTCATCCATACAGAGAGTTAACAGAAGCCTTAAGAAAATCTACTAAGTTACCCTGATGGAGACTCTAGAAATCTTCTTTTACAACTGAGAAGGAATCTCTTTAAAATGCCTTATAGATTGGTGGAGTTATTGACTAACGGTTTGTGTGGGCACTTGCATGGTGGAAAGTGATGTATAACATTGTGTAGATTTACATAACTGTAAAAAGTCCCACACATGTAGCACACCATTGCATGGGGTATTGCTGTTACTTATGCTGTAGATGCCCTGTCTCACATAGCATTCTTATGTACATTATGTTATTAGGGAAAACAAAACGTCTGGAAAGATTATGAAAAATATTGAGGTTGAACCTAACGATATCAAACTTTGCTATATTTTATCTTGCTTCTGCTGTAGATATTTTAATCAATGCTCTATAATTGTACATTAATAGTGAGTTGCATAAGTTGCGACTTTGGCATAACTCTACAAGATGTGCTTTCCTATCCACGGGTGAACTTGGTTCAATGCACCATTGATGAATGTGAATGACAAATTTTAGCCCTGCAAAATACTAGTCAATGTGTTATAGACATAGAAGTATTGCTTTTGTATTACTAACAGTGCCATAAAGGAATCAGATTTACAACAAGGGGTGGTGAGGGACAGAGTCTCTGAATTAAACAGAAAGCTCTCACCCAGTCAAGAGATCAGGGCTAGATCCAACACCGTTTTTTAGCTCACTGCACCATCCCAGTTTCAGAACCTGGCTGTATGCAAATTAGTCTGTTCCTGTCCCAGTGCATGATGGGAACAGGGCAAACCAAACTACAAAAGCCAATTCTTACACTGGGAAGGAAACAAGCTCCCGGGGACCGGTTTCTGGCATTACAGCCGTCTTCGGCCCGGTTTGCTTGAATCCTGATGGTGCAATGAGCAAGGGTCTCACATCTGAGAATACCCTTCCACGCTTAGGGTGGACAAAAATATTTACAACAAGGGGTGGTGAGGGACAGAGTCTCTGAATTAAACAGAAAGCTCTCACCCAGTCAAGAGATCAGGGCTAGATCCAACACCGTTTTTTAGCTCACTGCACCATCCCAGTTTCAGAACCTGGCTGTATGCAAATTAGTCTGTTCCTGTCCCAGTGCATGATGGGAACAGGGCAAACCAAACTACAAAAGCCAATTCTTACACTGGGAAGGAAACAAGCTCCCGGGGACCGGTTTCTGGCATTACAGCCGTCTTCGGCCCGGTTTGCTTGAATCCTGATGGTGCAATGAGCAAGGGTCTCACATCTGAGAATACCCTTCCACGCTTAGGGTGGACAAAAATATTTACAACAAGGGGTGGTGAGGGACAGAGTCTCTGAATTAAACAGAAAGCTCTCACCCAGTCAAGAGATCAGGGCTAGATCCAACACCGTTCATCACCACCCCCTTTTCTAAATCGTTTTTGGCCACTATAGGTGTGGCAGAGTATACTCAGACATGAGTCCCTTTCTCACTGCTCCATCAGGATTCAAGCAAGCCGGGCCGAAGAAGGCTGAAATGCCAGAAACCGGTCCCCGGTAGCTTGTCTCCTTTCTGGTGAAGAATTGGCTTGGTAGTTTAGTCTGCCCTGTTCCCATGATGCACTGGGCCAGGGACAGACTGATTTGCATATAGCCAGGTTCTGAGCTGGGATGGGGCAGTGAGATAAATAACGGTGATGGATCAAGCCCTGATCTTTGGACTGGGTAAGAGTGGTCTGTTTAACTCAGACACTCTGTTCATCACCACCCCCTTTTCTAAATCATAAAGGAATCAGAGGCACCGTGGGTACCGCAAGAACCTTATTTTGTAATTCAAAGTATCACAAACACTGTATAAGAAGAATAAACATGTGTACATTAAAAGTATTTATTACTACATGAACAATCTGTATCCTGGCACATCTAAAACAACTACACATAATATTATAAAAAGAGCAACAAGACGTCAAAAATAACAAGAATAAAATGAACATTTCCAAAATTATTAAAATATAATTTAAATATATTCTCTATAATCAAATACCCTAACACCTTCTTCCATATGCTATACTGTGAGAGCCTGCAAGGCAGAGCAACTTTGCAAGCTAGAGTTACCTACAGAGAGGAGATGCGCTGCATGCCTTATTGGCAGCATAGGTTGTCTTAATCAATGGAGGTGTGAAGAAGGTGTTCTCCATGAAGGGTAAAGACCCACTGTAGAAGCAGTCGGTGAGTCTGCCTCCAGGGCTTGGCTCTATCAGCTTCAGGCATCAGACGAGATGTATTATCTGCAAAGTGTGAAGTGTGCTGCCCGCAGGTGCGACCATCTCTGGCAGATTCATGGGTGATAATCTGTGCAGAAGACCTTTCCTGACAAGTGGTCGGATGGCAGTTCTTATATTCTAGACCTTATCAGAAATTGGAATTTCTGACAAATGTTTATGGATGTCTAACCTAGATAATATGTGCATTAAGGTATGAATCCCAGATGTTTCTTCATGAACATATGAGGCAAAAGGACGTCAGTGCAGACTACATTATTTTTTATATGTCTGTTTGTATGGTTTTTTTGATCTTGACATAATGAGGAGTAGATATTTGACCCAAACAAATGTCGCCATAGATGTTGTATCTATGTCAGTAATTGAAGAATTTAAGGCTATCACAGCTCCTAGAAAGATCATGTCTGGAGACATCTACAGTTAAAGGCAGACAGGACAATTATTCTCCATTAAACAGGAAATATGACAATGTTCATGAACTGAGTTAAGGAAGATGGCGGCCTCCTTGAACTAAGATGGAATGGGGGCAGATATATGTTGGAGTTGGACCCTAGGGACTATATGTCATGTGACATAAAGGGACTTCAAAGTTTTTACATTTTGATCTTTAAAATAGGTTACACACCTCATCAGCGCTGGAAAGTAAATTGGAAAAAAAGATTTTGTGCTGTTTTGCATTAAGTTTGTGATGCAAATTTTCACCCATGTTTTTTAGTGCAGAGACCCCTGTTTTATTTCAGTTTGAAGATGTGTGTTATTGGACATGTAACAAATGATGATTTACTATTTCATCAAATGCATGTTTCTGGCAAGTGCTTTTATTCTGTAAATGTATAATGACTATGTCTGATAAGCAAGATCAATCAAAACCCATTCATTGACATTTAATGATTATTAGACCTGTCAGCCTTGGGTGGTCTTCCAACACTTTTTTTGCCTACTTACCTCCAACTTTTGCTGGAATCTATTTTTGTTGGCCATAGAACTCTGAGAACTTTACCACTGCTAACCAGTGCTAAAGTGCTTGTGCTCATTCCCTAAAAATGGTTTAATTGACATATATATCTGATTGGTATATTTTGTTACAGGGATTCTTCCTAGAAACAGAACTATGCCTGAGACCACAGGACATCAATAAGTAGGTACTGATTCATCATATCACCTCAGTACCTATGGACCCAAATGTAAACTAGTTAAAAATGTGGTTATCATAATCAACAGACTATTCACAATAAAAAGCCCTGTCATACTGAAAGACAGGTCTGCCTAAGCCTACCCTAACAATAGAAACACAGTTTTATAATATAGATCTCTGGGATTAGTGTGGGACCCCATACCTGGCATACATAAGTAGTAGTTCTACACCTCGTGCCACGGGGCTCTCTCTCATCTCGGGATCATTGCTCTGTGTGAATGTGTTCTCTCTGTTTTCAAAACAACAAACTCTGGCTTATATGATAAAAGTTGCATGTTCAAAACAGCAGCTAGATTTGTCTATTATGTCTCTGTGTTAGTGTTCAACCTCAGAGAAGACAGCACTGTGTTTTTTTACCTTTAACTTATACATCCCTTGTAGAGTGGCATACCTTATACCCAGGGTCTGTAAAGCAAATGCTACCAGGGGGCTGCAACAATTACTGTGCTACCCACTTAAGTAGTACTCTTAAACATGTCCCAGGCCTGCCATTGCAGCCTGAGTGCTGTTTTAAACTACCATGCCAACTTGGCATTTAGACCCCTTTGCCAAGTCTTAAACTCCCCTTTTATTACATATAAGACACCCTTAATGTAGGCCCTAGGTAGCCAATAGAGCAGGGTACCCTGTATTTGAAAGGTTGGACATCTACTTTTAGGTTTTAAATATCCTGGTAGTGAAAAGCACCTACATTTGTTTTTCATTACAGTGGGGCTTACCCCTCTCATAGAATAACAATGGAGATTCCTTATTATATTTAATACGCTTTATTTCCAATTGGTAGCATGTGCTATGTCATATATGGTACCTATGAAATTGTAATGATAAACCTGCTTTAATGGTAAAGTCAGAATTTCATTTGAATTCTGAAAGTTAGCATTTCCCTGCACTTAGCCCTTTGTGCTTGCAGCCTGTCTTGGGTCACATGACTGGGTGTAGCTGACAGTTAGATATTTTGAATTCCTCCCAGTCACACAATACAGGGATTATGTGTGCCTTAATGGGCCATCTAATGGCAGGATGGGTGGGCGGCGGAACTGAGCACAGCCCCACTTACAACTGGACATCCTGTGCTCTGGCCTCACTCAAAGGGCCTATCGACCCTGCATGTGAATGTGAACATAATTTCTTGATTATTGGAGGATGGGGACTAAAAGGAGGAACAGATCCAGCATTTCCCGGAATCTATTATATATGTGGGAACAAAGCTTATTTTAAACTACCCGAAAGGTAGTATGGAAGTTGCTATTTTGGAATAGTATTTCCTAAAGTTTACCATGTAAAAAGAATAACTGGAAGCAATGAAAATAGTAATGAACTAATACGTAGTAAAAGAGCTTGTTCGCAGAAGTTGTAAGAGAGATATTCAGTGCATTGATACCATCAGTGGGAGTCATTCTGAATTCACCTGGAGTCAGGTCTGCACAAATAGCTGAATTGATTGCTTTATTTAAAGCCTGGAAAAATGGGAAAAATTGGAGAGTAACCATTTATACTGATAGTCAGTATGGTTACAGGGTTGTGCATGACTTTGGCCAACTTTGGTTGCAAAGGGATTTCATTACTTCTTCAGGAACCCCTACCAAAAATGGACAAGATGTGAAAGTCAAGTCAAGTCAAGTCGAGATTTATATAGCGCACTACATACCCAGAGGGTCTCAAGGCGCTTGAGGAAGGGGGGGAGGTTTACTTATCGAATATCCAGGTTTTAAGCTGTTTTCTGAAGGCTTGGTAGTTTTGAGTAAGGCGTAGGTGGGTGGGAAGGGAATTCCAGGTTTTGGCCGCTAAGTAGGAGAAGGATCTCCCCCCCATGGTGGCTTTGTGGATGCGCGGCACAGCGGCGAGGGCTTGGTTAGACGAACGCAGCTGGCGGGTGGGGGTGTAAAAGGAAAGGCGCGTGTTGAGACAATCAGGTCCAAGTTCGTATAGGGCTTTGTGTGCGTGGGTGAGGAGACGGAACGTTATCCTCTTGTTGACGGGGAGCCAGTGAAGGTCTTTCAGGTGAATGGAAATGTGGTCTGTGCTGGGGATGTCAAGTATGAGTCTGGCTGAAGCATTTTGGATGCGTTGGAGTTTTTTCTGCAGTTTTGCGGTGGTACCGGCGTAGAGGGTGTTTCCGTAGTCCAGACGGCTAGTAATCAGTGCGTGGGTGACCGTTTTTCTTGTTTCGGTGGGGATCCAGCGAAATGTTTTTTGAGCATGCGTAGGATGTTGAAGCATGAAGATGAGACGGCGTTGACTTGTCTGGTCATCCAGAGTGAGGAGTCCAGGATGATGCCCAGGTTCCGTGCGTGGTCGTTGGTATGGGGGCTTTTCCTAGTGCCGTTGGCCACCAAAAGTCGTCCCAGGCGGAGGGAGGTGCGTCTAAGATAAGGACTTCCGTTTTGTCCGAGTTCAGTTTTAGACGGCTTTGCTTCATCCACTCGGCTACTTCTTTCATCCCTTCATGTAGGTTGGTTTTGGCGGAGATTGGGTCTTTGGTGAGTGAGAGGATCAGCTGAGTGTCATCTGCGTAGGAGATGATGTTGAGGTTGCGTTGACGTGCGATGGTTGCGAGGGGGCTCATGTAGACGTTGAAGAGGGTGGGGCTGAGTGATGATCCTTGCGGGACACCGCAGATGACTTCGGTGGCCTCTGACTTAAAAGGGGGGAGGCGGACTCTCTGAGTTCTTCCAGCGAGGAACAAGATGATCCAGTCTAATGCTTTTCCTTGAATTCCGATGTTTCTGAGGCGTTGTATCAGGGTGCTATGGCAGACTGTGTCGAAGGCTGCAGAGAGGTCAAGGAGGATAAGGGCGACTGTGTCTCCGTTGTCCAGTAGTGTTCGAATGTCATCTGTTGCTGCGATGAGGGCGGTCTCGGTGCTGTGTTTGGCTCGGAATCCAGACTGTGAGGAGTCGAGTGATTTGTTGGTTTCGAGGAAGGCGGCGAGCTGATTGTTGACGGCTTTCTCAATGACTTTGGCAGGGAATGGGAGGAGCGAGATGGGGCGGTAATGTTTGAGTTTGGTGGGGTCAGCTGTGGGCTTCTTCAGAAGGGCGCTGAGTTCGGCGTGTTTCCAGCTTTCTGGGAATGTGGTGGAGTTGAGGGAGCAGTTGATGACGTCTGGGAGATGGGGTGCGATAATGGAGTTTGCCTTGTTGAAGATGTGATGGGGGCATGGGTCTGTAGGGGATCCTGAGTGGATGGAGTTCATTAGGCGAATGGTGTCTTCTGTGGTGATTGGGTTCCAGTCGAAAAGGTTATTCGGAGGAGTTACAGGTTCGGAGGTAAGTGAGGTTGACTGGTTTACGGGTTGGTTGTCGAAGCTGTTACGAATGTCGGCGATTTTGTCATGGAAGAATGAGGCGAGGGAGTCGCAGAGGACTTGAGAGGGGGTGTTGTCGTTTGAGCTGGCGGTGGGGTTGGTGAATTCTTTGATGATGTTGAAAAGTTCCTTGCTGTTGTGGGCATTGTTGTCTAGTCGGTCTTTGAGTGCTGATTTCTTGGCTGTCCGAATTAGTTGGTGGTGTTTGCGGGTGGCGTTTTTGAAGGCGGCTTGGGTGGTAGTGTTTGGGTCTTTTTTCCAAGTTTTCTCAAGGGAACGACAGAGCTTCTTGGATTTTTTAGGGTCATCGTTGAACCAGGGGGCGTTCTTGCTGCCTTGTTTGATTTGATGTTTTTTCAAGGGAGCTAGTTTGTCGGCGGTTTGGGTTAACCATTGTGTGAGGTTGATGGCGGCTTGGTTAGGGTTCGTTGAGTAGGCCGGGGGTTTTTGAAGCAGTGATGTGGAGATCTGGTCAACGGTGATTTTGTTCCAATTTCTTCGCAGAGTTGGTTGAGGGTGGTTGTGGATCGTGGTCTTATTGTAAATGAAGTGGATGCAACTGTGGTCCATCTAGTGGAGGGGTGTGGTGTGCGTGAAGGAGATATGCTTGCTGGAAGTGAAGATAGGGTCGAGTGTGTGTCCTGCATAGTGTGTGGGGGTGTTAACAAGTTGTTTGAGTCCGAGATTGGCGAGGTTTTCCAGGAGGGTGGTAGTGTTACTGTTGTTGCTCTTTTCCAGGTGGAAATTGAGGTCTCCCAGTAGAATGTATTCTTCCGAGGGGAGGGCGCGTGGGGTGATGAAGTCAGTGATGTCTTCGCTGAATCTAGTGCGGGGTCCTGGTGGCCTGTAGAGGAGGGTGCCTCTAAGTGTGGTCTTGGGGTCGGTGTGGATCTGGAAGTGAAAGTGTTCGGCGATAGCGAGGTTGTCTTCTGAGCTGGTTGAGACGCGGATGGTGTTCTTGTGGACGATGGCGATGCCTCCTCCTGTTTGGATGGTGCGGTCATTACGGATGATCTTGTAGCCGTCCGGGATGGCTATGGTGATGTCAAAGAGCTTTTAGAAGCCATCCAAGTGGTTGGAGTTTCCAACAGACAGATCAGAACCCCAGTTACAGAACCAATGGAAGTGTGTATAGAGAATTTTAAAGAAATGCATAAATTCATGGTCTGTGATTCCAGTCCTGTGAATTTGTTAGGTAGGGATTTATTATGTAAAATGAACTGCACCATATATTGTACATCGGATGGTGTGACAATCCAAACCCCTGATGAAGATAGTATCTATAAATTGATGTTAGCAAAACAAGGAACAGAGGTAGATGAGATGTACTCCATGAAAACAAAAGATGACCTACTAGATGAGTTAAAATTAACAGTAAATCCAAAAGTATCGGATTTCACTGGAAAAGAAGTAGGATTGATGGCAGATGTGGACCCAGTGAAAGTGACTGTAAAGGAAGGTGCCATTTACCCAAATACAAGACAATATAGAATGAGTCCAGAAATAAAATCAGGTGTCATAGCAGAAATATAACGAATGATTCAACAAGGCATGTTGAAAGAAATAACAAGCATCCTATGTAATTCACCCATAATTGGCATTAAGAAACCAAACAGGAAATATAGTATAGTGCAAGACCTTAGAAAAATAAATACAATAGTGGGCAAAAAGAAGTAGTAGGTCTAATGTGCTGCACATCAGTCAGGAAATGACTATGTGACTGCTGGTAATCGTTATTCTCACGAAGTTGCTCAATATTGTGCTAAAACAAAAATGGCAGTGAACAAGAAAGTTGAAACTACAGGAATCAGATGCCAACTTATACTTATTTCAGCGTTAGAACCCTAGGATGAAGTGAGAAATTTAAAAGAATAGGTAGAAGTAAGCGAAAAGGAAGAGTGGATCAAAGTAAGATGTCAAAGAAGAGAAGGAGATGGTGTCTGGATGTATCCAGATGGCAGACCAGTCATGCCAGATTATTTACTTTCACAATTTGCAAGAATGTATCATGGAAACACATACATAGATAGGGATGCTATGATCAGACTTTTCAGACAGGATTGGTACAATTCAAAGTTTGGAACTGTTGCAGAAAGCCTTTGCCAGAGATGTTTAATTTGCCATCAAAATAACCCAGGTAGGAAAACAGTGGTCCGTTGGGGAAGAATTGGAAAGGCAGTAGGACCATTTGTGAGTTTGCAAGTTGATTTCATTCAGTTACCACCATGTAGGGGACTAAAATACATACTAGTCATAGTGTGTCTGTTCTCACGATGGGTGGAAGCATACCCACCCAGGAGAAATGACAGCATAACAGTTGCCAAATTATTTTTGAGGGAGATTATCCTGCGTTTTGTTTTTCCAGTAACGGTGGAATCAGACAGAGGATCTCACTTTAATAATGAAATAATTGGATTGATCTGTGAAGCATGCAAGATTGAACAAAAGTTGCACTGTGTCTACTGCCCAGAGGCTTCTGGGGTAGTGGAAAAATTGAATGGCACAATAAAATGAAGATTGGCAAAGGTGTACGCATCCACTTCACTGTATTGGCCAGATGGATTGCCTCTTGTTCTGATGGAACTCAGAAATATTCCTGACAGAAATACGGGGTTGAGTCCCCATGGAGTACTCATGGGAAGAACAATGAGATTAGCTTTCATACCTGGACACAGATTGTTAAGCATAACTGATGATCTGGTATTGGATTATTGTAAAATATTGGCTGACCTAGTGCGTTCAGTCTCTCACCAGGATGGAGAAGTAGTAAAGGCCAGGCAGCCGGATCAAGCACATGATCTAAATCCAGGTGAATAGGTGGTAGTGAAGAATCACACCTGAGAAACGTATCTCGCACCCAGGTGGTGTACTCCAAAACAGGTCATATTGGTTAGAACAACCGCAGTGAAATGTGCATGATTGCCTAACTGGATACATGCCAGCCATACAAAGAAAGTACAAGCTCCTGATGAAGGAAATCAACAACAAGAAATTGAAGTTGAAGGTGCAGAAGGTTGTGCAGCTGAAGAGCTTAGAATAACAAACTCTGAAGTAGTTGATCAAGAACAGCCAATCACTACTCAGGAGGATTGGGTACCAGCAGTTGACTTACATAATGCAGAAATAAGAACAAGGAGCAGAACAAAAGCAGAGAAGCTAGACGTTATTGAAGAACAGAACACAAAATTATTCAAGACTCTGAGCAGGAACAGATAAGAGTAGAAAAATACACGCAGACTGATTTGAGACACAATTCTGAAGTAGAAAAACGTAAACCAAATCAAATAAGAATAAGGAAACAAGAACAGGGAGAAGAACAGGTTAGCAGGGAATCAGTACAGGGTCAGTTGGATAATGCGGAATATATTCAGGTGAGGACTAGTACTCAAAAAGTCCGGAATTCGGTCAACTAGAGAGGGATTCCAAAGACAAAGAAAATCAAGTTGTGCCACAACAAAATACAAATAAAAGAATATTCGAAAGTCATGAAGAAAGTGAAAATACAGTGCAACCCAAAAGAGTCAGAAAAGGTGATAATTGGCCCACATATGTGAAAAGATTGAGGTATCACCTTGAGACCATTGATGAAGAACCTGAACAAGTAAATGAAGTCACTAGTCAATCAGGACAGAATAATGCGAAACTAAAGTGAAGGAGTCAGAGATTAAGAATATTGAATAATAAATTCAAAGGACCTGAATGGACTTACATTATTCGTGACGATCTTGACAATTTAGATCTGAATGAAGAAAGTAATGAAGAAATAATTGCAGATCAAATTAACGAGGTGAGGTGAGTCCTCCTTGAAAACGAATTATTTACATTTTGTGCATTGTCTGAAAGAAAGAAGAGAAATCTTCTTAAATTATGGCTAAAAATAGAGTTGCTGAAAGACCAAAACGAAAATGTTTGCAAAAATGTTGTAGAATATGTATATGTAGTATTTTATTAGCGATTATAGTATTGTTAGGATTAACAATAGCAATACCATATTTGATGAGTATAGAAAAGAAAAATACTGCAGTTGCAGATGAAAGACTAGCTAACATAAAGGGGAATAAAGTAGACTTAGAATCATCAGATGAGTTAGAGATACATCACACAGTAACAGATAATAACACAGACCTGAATGTCTTTACAAAATTATTATTTTAATATGTAGATACTATAGAGGTTAGTGATTGTTATGTATGCATGAAATTACCAGCTTCAGTATCAGAAGGAGTAACATATCATCATTTACTGTTAACCTATGGCAAATCATGTAGTGTACTAACAGGTCTGTTCTATAAAACAGGAAAAGTGCAGTATTATTATTCAAATTTAGATGTGAAATTTTAAGAAGTTCCTGTTAGAAAGAATATGAATCCAATTCTCACGAGTCTAGCTGCACAGTTTATGGGACAATTTTTCTTAGCACAAAACGCAATAGCTATAGCAGAAGCTCATAAACATAATTTAACATGTTCTCTAAAAGACGAAGAAAATATATTTTTGAATTTAGTAGAAGACAGGAGACAAGATTTCCAGAAGAAGGGCAATGAAAAGAAACCCAAAGTTCCATCATGGGCGGAGAAAGGAAAATGTTATACACCTGGCAAGGCTCAGGCTGCAATGGCATTAGATTTCGAGAAGAAAGGGAAAATTTGTCTCCACAGGTTGAAAACTGACTATAACGATGTATTTATTGGTTCCAGTGAATGTGAACATAATTTCTTGATTATTGGAGGATAGGGACTAAAAGGAGGAACAGATCCAGTATT
The DNA here is from genome assembly GCF_964263255.1 of Lissotriton vulgaris. Classification (NCBI taxonomy): domain Eukaryota; kingdom Metazoa; phylum Chordata; class Amphibia; order Caudata; family Salamandridae; genus Lissotriton; species Lissotriton vulgaris. The sequence goes on from NC_141690.1 coordinate 262,011,962, forward strand.
TCCTGGAGTCTATTATATACGTGGGAACGACGCTTATTTTAAACTACCCGAAAGGTGGTATGGAAGCTGCCATTTTGGAATAGTATTTCCTAAAGTTGACCATGTAAAAAGAATCACTGGAAGCAATGAAAATAATAATAAACTGATACGTAGTAAAAGAGCTAGTTTCGCAGAAATTGTAAGAGAGATATTCAGTGCATTGATACCTTCAGTGGGAGTAATTCTGAATTCACGAAGAATTTGTCAATTGTCCACAGTAGTTGATCGCATATCGACTGACACTGCTGGAGGATTCCTAATGATCAATACTGAAATGGTTGCGATCAGACCTATGGTTTTGCAAAATTGACTTGCCCTTGATATATTATCAGCAAAAGAGTGTGGAGTCTGTGAAATGTTGAAGCGCAACATTGTTGCACTTACATACCTGATAAAAGTATAGAAATCGGGAAATATATTAAGAATAGTACTAATTTGGAAGAGGAATTAAAACCACTGGAGGTTGACGGTGTTTGGAAAAGACTGACAAATAGTTTAACTTCAATAGGGTCTTGGTTTACTAGTTTTGGTAAAGGAGCTGTAGCTCAAATAATACTACCTATACTTGGAATAACCTTGACATGGCTTATATTAATGATCAGGTGCAAATGCATTAAAAGGAGAAGAAAATATGAAAAAAATATACAGGGAAAGAAAAGAAATATGAAGAAATTAGGCTGGAAGAATTAAAAGGTGAATTATATAAGAAAATGAAGACCATGGAAGGAAAAGAAGAAATAGAAATGGACAAAATAGAAAAGGGAATGGGAATATGCTAAAGTTGGCATTTGATTTGGGTATGGGTAGTTGTTGATGGCATAAGTGCCATCAGAGAGGGGATTGATGGAGCAAGGATTTGCATGTAAGCAACTTGCTGGATGAATCCTCTCATAAAATCAGAATAAAGTACTAATAAATGTTTGTAATACTAATTTACACAACATTCGTACTCAATGTAGAAGAAGGGGAAGCTTGCCTATGTGTCTCCTAACAAGTAACCTGAATGAGACTAAAATGGCCGCTAAATAACGCGGGAATTGAATTCAGCATGCGCCATTTGCATAATGTCATAAGGATTGAAGTGAAAGATTTGCTTCTGCGCACTAACAACGAAAATGGCCGCTTCAGAACTCACATGCTAAGCATCTGCTCTGCTTGAAACTAAACTGTATTTTATACTAAGTGCTAATGCATAAAGAATTATTTTGATTAAATGAGATTAGAGTAGAAATAAGCATGGGCGTCCGCAGAAATTTTTCCAGGGGGGGGCAAAATGTTATTGTTATTGTTATTGTTAATTTAGATTTATAGCGCGCCCAATCACCTGCAGGCCTCTAGGCGCTTGGAAATCGATGTCATTACAATAACTTGGTTCACTCCTGAGAGAGATGCAGCTACAGGACTACACTGCAATCAAGGCTCTTCTAAACAGCAGGGTTTTCAGTGATTTCCTGAACCGCAGGAGATTCATCTCCCTGCGTAGCCCCTCAGGCAGCTTGTTCCATAATTGGGGGGCCAGGACAGAGAAGGCTCTCCCTCCCTTAGTCACTAATTTGTAGCGGGGGCAGACCAGTAACTGAGAGTCTGATGATCTGAGTGTTCTCGTCGGGTTGTACACTTCCAGGCGGGCTTTGATGTAGGCCGGCGCATGGCCGTAGATCGCCTTATGCGCTATACAGAGGCTCTTGAATTCAACCCTCTCCTTAACAGGGAGCCAATGAAGGTTTTGGAGAAGAGGGGAGGCCTTTGTTCGTCTGGGCACTCTGAAGATTAGCCGTGCGGCGTCGTTCATTACGACCTGGAGTCTGTTTGTCAACATTTTTGGGAGGCCAAGATACAGGGCATTCCCATAATCGATCCGGGAGATGACAGTTGCTGCTACAATTGAACGTATCATCGAATGAGAAAGGAAGGGAGCTATCTTTCTCAATTGTCTGATGATGTTCGTGCAAGTTCCAACAACAGCGGAGACTTGACTGCACATTGACAGGTCACAATCTAATTTAATCCCCAGACTCTTTACGTTGGCACTAGGCTTTGGGGCTGATCCAAGCTCAGCAGGCCAATACATGTTAAGGTCATCACCATCCTCCGACGCCATGATGTGTGCCAGGTGGGAAACAAGAAACACTGGGGCGCAGGAGGAGCCATGTAGCTCTGAATGCCCCTCTTGCTGTTTTCCAAGCTCTCTGCACTTCCTAGGACATTCCTGTTCACGTGACAGACAGGCTACCCCGATGGCACTGCTGAGATACACAAGTATTATTCATCTATAGATTTTCTCTGTAATATGTACACCATGTGCACTCGTGTCGATCTGGGTGTGTGCAAAGAGCCACAGAGACTGCTTCTGGGGTAGCTTCCAATTCAGTGCCAAGAGACCTTTGGTGTACGTGCGCTCAATAAATTCCCTATAAATAACATAACATAACAATAATCTTATACAAAGAGGCTGAAGCTATAGCGCATCACACCTAACAAACAGTCCATGCACAGTCTTGTGTATGCAGGGCACATTTAAATAAATACAATAAATAAAAACAAAATAACAGTGAGTTGGCCATCAGAGTCGAGAGTGGTGTAGAAATAGTAAAAGGGTGGATGGGAGACAGGCAGGTGGATGGGAGCTTACAGGCAGGCAGGTGGATAGTATGTCAAAGGCAGGCAAGTGGGTGGAAGGTTAGAAGAGGCAGGTGAATGGGAGACAAACAGGTGGATACCAGGTTAGAGGCAGGTGGGTGGGAGCTTAGAGGAGGCAGCAGGATGGGAGCTTAGACCCAGGCAGGTGGATGGGAGGTTAGATGCATGCAGGTGGATGGTAGACAGGCAGGTGGATAGTAGGTTGTAGAGGCAGGTGGATGGGAGCTTAGAGGAGGCAGGTGGATGGGAGGGTAGAGGCAGACAGGTGGATGGGAGGGTAGAGGCAAACAGGTGGATGGGAGGGTAGAGGCAGACAGGTGGATGGGAGGGTAGAGGCAGACAGGTGGATGGGAGGGTAGAGGCAAACAGGTGGATGGGAGCTTAGAGGAGGCAGGTGGATGGGAGGGTAGAGGCAGACAGGTGGATGGGAGGGTAGAGGCAAACAGGTGGATGGGAGGGTAGAGGCAGACAGGTGGATGGGAGGGTAGAGGCAGACAGGTGGATGGGAGGGTAGAGGCAAACAGGTGGATGGGAGGGTAGAGGCAAACAGGTGGATGGGAGCTTAGAGGCAGACAGGCAGGTGGTGGTTATTGGCAGATGGATGGATCCGACCAGGACGTGATAGTGGTGGCTGCCTATTACGTATTATGTCCTGACATACCTGAATGCGTTCAAACTTCCCCAGACAGTGTGGTATATTTGTTTGTTCTCCACGGGGCACTGTTGGTGTCAGGTGGGGCAGGGGCTGGCCCTGTGCCCTTAATTGGCTGGTGACTGCTCCATAATACGGGGTGAACTTTTCTACCACACACCTTTGGCTGCAAGGCCCTCTTTGTGCACATCGTTATAGTTAGTACTTTTGGTTGGTCCTTTCCTTGCTTTTCCTGTTCTCAGGTTGGTTCAGGCCTCACACGCAGCATTTCCTAAGGGTGCTAGGGGCAGGTGCCCCCTATCCCCGCCACCCCCTTGTGTCCAGGTCTGTTTGTTGCTGAAGCTCCTCTGAGCAGGGCTTCTCCTGGCCTACTGTCCTCTGAGATTGGAATGCCTGTCACACACACTACACCATCTAGACCCTAGGGGTGCAAAGGGCATGTTCCTCCCCTTACCCAACCCCCACCCCCTCCAGACCCTCTGGTTCAGGACTATGGTAGGAGCTCAGAGCACACACCTTCCGGGCCTCCTGCCCCCTGAGGTGGAAGCGTTCCTCACACAGGTGTCTGTCCCTCTCAGTACAAGGGCAGTAGCTGACTGGAGCTCAGAGTAGGGCTCTTTCTGGGTGTTCCTTCCCTCTGGCGGGTCCGGCCCTCCCACACAGCCTCAACGGATGAGAGCCGAGGTTAGGTACCCACCCTCTCAGTGCACCACGCCCCAGCCTCAAAGGCCCGTCCGCCCCACGCCTTAAAATATGCATTACTGGAGTCCCTACCACCAGGGGGTGTGGGTGAAAGGTAGGGTGCTAGGTCGCCATACTCCCTTGACCATGGGGACGCCTAAGCACGTTGCCTCCGAAGCCTCCACATGTCCCCAAGTGCACCTTGCCGCTGTGGTGCTGCTCTGCTTGGGACCAAGGCGCTTTCAGAGCCAGACTCCATCCTTTTACAATGCAAGTGCCGCTTGTTCCGAGAACTCCGGTTAAAGCACTCACATAGTCAGATCAAAAAGATTCACCTAAGTGCCTTTCAAGCAAAATATTTACATATTGTATGGTGTAACGGAGAGAGTGCTGTACTGAGCATTCTATGAAGCTGGTGTGAATGCCACATACATAGCATATCTCTGCTGTGAGAGTACCTTTTCAAAGCGGAATCCCTATATAGGTGTCCAGCGGGCAGGTATTTTCATAAAAAAATGTAGTGGGTGCAGATAGATCGGGCTAACATGCATTCGCGGCTGCACTTTGGATTAGAAAATGTCAGAAAAAGACATTCCCAGCAAAAACGATTACTTCCTTTTTAGATCAATTTCACTGGGGAACAAATGAAGCAAAGGAGTAGAAAGAAAGGGTAAGAGGCAGTTCTTGGAGCCGAGTCACGGTTTTCAGCAAGTGAGGAGCTAGACAGAGGCAGAAAACAGGAGCGGTTATGACTTACTTCAAGCTGTGGGAGCAGGCAGACCCGGACCTTCTCTCTTATCTTGCCGATCAGCAGCAGTTTTCCTGCTCATCAAGCAGGGCCTGCAGACAAACACCACTGTGGGGGGCTGTCCTTGACCCGATGCGTGGTTCGTTACAGCGTAAGATAGGTGGCGCAGCTGCAGCACTCCTCATGATGTCATGATAAGAGTGCTACTAGCTTAAAATATATAATGAAGAGGCCTGCTCACAAATTAAAAAATCCATCCATTCTAGTGTTAAGGCAAAAGCAGGAACAGCATTATAAAAAAGAATGGCACCTGCACCACGGCACAAGTACGGATGGCTGGGTGATCCAGGGGGGGGGCAAGTGCCCCTCCTTGCCCCTCCCTGCGGACGCCCATGGAAATAAGTGGTATACAGTGAAACCATTTCATTTGAATCTAACGTCTTGTCTTTTTGACTTCTCTGTTAGTTAGTAATTGGGCCTAAAAGGAGAGACAAGGCTAATAACCACGTGGGCTGTGCGCACAGGCGTATTAGAAATAACTCCAGAGTTGTGATCCCAAGTCTTGGAATGCGATCACGGACGACCTTTTCTCATAGTCTGAAAGATGGCAGAACATCCTGAAGACTCAATGAACAAATGTATAAATGTTATACTATGTTTAAAAATGAATCTGAAAAGGGGTGGGAATAAAGCTTGGGTGAAACAATTTAATGGGCGGGAACATAAGACAATGCTTTTAAGAAAAAGTAATAAACTTAGTATGGTGAGACGATCATCCCCTTGGCTTGTCCAAACAGAATACAAATTTACACTAGTTTGCAACCTTTGGGGGTGGAACAGGCCACCAAATGTATAATTGGGATAGTTAGTTAAATGAAGTAGCCTGATCACTGCCAGAAAGCTGAGAGATAGAGATGCTGTCCGATTGCTGATCAATTTACTTGAAAGCAGACTTAAGAATTAAAAAAAAGAAAATTAGGAACGAGATTATCGGAAGAAATCGAGGAGGTGGGGGACCTAGGAACGATATTTTCAGAAGAAATCGAGGAGGGAATCTAGAACCAACGAGGGGTTTGACGCTGGCGTTAAATCCAGGAGAGGTGACCTGTCCTGTTCTAAATCTGTCCTGAACCTGTTACCTGTTATTTTTTTGAGTGGCCCAAACTCTTGGCCAGAGGGGTCTGATCTTGTACCATCCTAGGTAAATATAATCTGTGTATTGTGTCAATGTGCCTTTTCTCTCTTTCTCTTTTTCCTAAGGTACTCGTCATAAAAATGATATAATCTAATTAAGGTACCTGAATCTTACCTCTTCAGAATGATGGAGTTAACAATGTAATTTGTGTTTGATTCACTAAAATATTTCAGATAAAACTTTAAATCTAAACTGAGTCTGTGGTCATTTAAATGAAATAAGCAGGTAAATGTATTATAGTCATAAATTACCAAATATAATCAACTAAAATAGATCCATGTGTAAGAAAGTGCTAGTAATTAAATAGGCTGAATATGTTAGGTAGATTTGGACATATAGAAAAGCCCTAAAATTGATTTCCAGCGAGGTTTCATTGACCGGATAATGTAAGTGAGTGTGGTTTATGGGCCCCAATGTGTGTACTTTGGTGGTACTTGCCCGCAGGTTGGTGTCTCGCTGGATCAATAGAATTCCATGACCTTCTTGATATGTATGGCATACATATAGGGCAATTTATAACTTACAGTTACATCTCAGCCGCACTTCAGACTCTATGGCAGGCAAGACCATAAGAACCTCCCAGGCACAAACTCCCCCAAACCATGCACATCTTCAGACGAGGCCGCAACGTGTCAGTTGCTCCATAGCTCTGCTACAGCCAGTAGTAATGGGAATATCCACACTCAAAGATTAATGGGAGCTTGATATTGGTAGGGTATTTAAAGATGAAGAGTGCAGGAGGGTGCTACAATATCCCGCAACTCTAGGTTCCAGATTATCCTACTTTATTTGTTGCATTGAGCATAAGATTAGCAGGATTTTATCTAGATCCACCAATCATTGCCCAAAATGCACCTGTCAGGAGGCTGGCTTCTTCAATATGCTATGGGTTTGCCCGTGGCTCACCCCCTATTGGGGACTGGTCATGACCACTCTCTGCAAAAGCACAGGGATAGCTAATTTGCAGACTTCTGAGTTTTACCTGCTAGGATCTTTTAAGAAGGCCTTAATCTGACAGGGCACTGATCCACTTTGTTTACCTGGCACTCCTGCTCGCCGCAATGTTACCATGGCGTGGAGAAGTACTGCACCTCCCTCCCTAGCCGAGAGGAAGGTGTGCTCCTGCACTGTGCGACCGCTGAACATCACTCCTTTCATACAGAAGAGTTGAGAGGGATAAACAAGTACCCCATAGCACACTGCTGGGAGGAACTTATAACACAATTACAGGTGCACGTTAAAAGCGATGGCAGGCCTCCTTGAGCCTCCTTCCTGGACAACGACCGTACACACATCACACTTGCATGTACTATTCCAGGGCTCCATTAGCCCTCTGAGGCATCTGACTCTCATAACACTGACCCTGCTGTCCCTTACACCCAATGGATGTAAGACTGGGGAGTGGCTCTGCACCGCAAGGATATTTTTGATTATTCCTACACCCCTCTACCTGCCTCCTCTTCCTTTTTTGCGCCCTGAGTAACCAAGTGTTTCTTCTTCACGCCCTAGACTCCAATGCCAGTGCAATTGTTAGAATCTAAAATCAATTTTGCATGTTATGAGTTACTAGTTAGTGTTTTCTTTTGTTTTGTACTGGTAGGAGCAATAGGGGACTTGAATGTTTAATGATTCTGTATTCAAAAACAAAAAGCATAGTAATAACTTTAATACTATCATTTTGTAAGACGTTGTTCCGTTGTTTAATGTTTGTTCTGCTGCACACCCATGGATGCCTGACTACCCTCGTCTGCCAATAAAACTCTATAAAAAAAAACAACAACAAAAAAAACAAGAGCACCATGTTTCTTTTACTCCCAGTAGGGAAGATGATACAGAGGCGGATACCATGGGGGTTGTGCAAGATCTTAGGTGTCTAATGGTAGCTCATGTTCAAGTAAATATTCTGCACTGAATACCTACCTCTCTTCAGACGGTGCAGGCTTACAGGATAGAATTCCTGGGCATATTACCAAGGGGGGCAATAGGCAATTATCGCCGATTTAGCGGCCGTTTTCGGCCGCTAAACTGCGATAATTCTATCGCCCTATTAGCAAGCTGTCGCTAAATGATGTTAGAGACAGCTTTTAGGCGATAGCGAGCAGTTTGGGGCCCGCTTGCATGTCAGCGATGTATATCGCTAATGACTTGCAAAGTGGGCGTACCCAACCAGCTAGCGACAGCAGTTGCTAACGTCGCTATCGCCTATTACCAAGGCAGGCGTAGCGGTGGAAATATTTGCGCTAAGCGCAAATATCTCCAAATACTAACACATGCCCAGACCAGTTCTTTGCCATGTTATCCAATGGGAGGTGGATAACATGGCTAAGAGCATTTTGTCACTAATGCGTGAATATCGCTGTATTCTCAGCGATATTCACGCGTTTCGCCGCTATCGCTGGATATTTGAGCACAATGGAGAAAAACGTTGCTAATAGCATGTTCTCTCCGCTAACATATCCAGCAATAGGCAGCGATAAAAAAATTGCCGCTAAGCCTATTTAGCAATAAATATCGCTACTTGTTGGTAATATGCCCCCATTCCCTTTAAGTTCAGTTCACTTGTACCCTCCATATCTCTGATCTTTTCAGAAAAGCATCAAGTTTTGGTGAAGGGGACGTTTCTCAGTTTTACAATAGTGCCTGATTGAGAAGGTTCTCTTTCAATCCTCAGGATTTGTCAGAAATGTATTCCTGGTGTACCATCCAGTCATAAATCTCAGATTGATGAACAGTTTTATCTTCTACATGAATGTCAAGAGGGAGCCTGTTAATTGCGCAAAGCAGTGGTCCCCAAAATGTTTAGAACTATGACCCACATTTTAGAAAAAACATTTGCGTCCCACCTACCTTTAATGGACATGAGGTGAGACACATTTTTAAGGTAACAAAAGCATTGTGTGGTGGCGCGTGGTCATTTACAGACAATATATTTTTCATTAACATGGCCACTAAATTTGTACATATATGCTGTTTTACAGATAAAACCATATTGCACACAACTAATAATTTGTGGAAAGTAGGTTTCTGTGAATATGTATCATGTGTGCATCACCAAGTGTCTTGATATGTTTTGATCCTATTAAAATCATTATTTCCTCCACACCTTAGAATGACAACACAAAGTGCTTCAATTTTTCTTAACCTAACTGCTGGATGTGTGCAGTTAATTTACAGGTAACTACATTGTCTTGTGTACTGCAAAAAACAACATCCTACATTGTCACATACTTCACTTTAAAAACTCGTCGTACTTTGCAGTTAAAGAAAGAAACTTAAACTCCAATCCCCATATTAAAAGAATCCAGCAGCCCACATTTGACCTCTGTCGTTTGGCAAATATGACCAGTGAAGCACAGATATTAAAGGCATCTTAGGGGCATATGTATCAAGCCCTTTTCACGTTCGCAAACGGGACGATTCTCAGAATCGGTCCGTTTGCGAACAGGAAAAGGCCTTTTTGGATGTATCATCCCAAAAGGGCATTACAAATTAGAGAATCGCAACATTTGCGATTATCTATTTTGTGATTCCATTTAAGGAATCGCAAAATGGGATTCCTTAAATGCAATGTATGAAGCACAGAAAAAGTGCAATTTGACCGTAAGAAATCGCAAATTAGCACCAACTTCAAGTTGGTGGTAATTTGCGATTTCTTAGAAAAATTCACTTTTTTGCATTTTTCAAAGTGCCATGTGGCGCACATACATGCCCTTAGGGCATGTATGTGTGCCACATGTGTACACATACATATTTCAGGGGTGCAACAGGGTTTCCTTTTGACACTCTGACACCCTTGAAATTGCATTCTCAATTTGTGATTCTCTAATTGTGAATCGCAAATTGAGAATGTCTTCCCATTCATTCCTATGGGCCTCCAAGCCCATAGGAATGAATGGGAAGGTATTTCTTGATTGCGATTTGCGATTCGCAATTAAGGAATTTTAGGGATTCGCAATTATTATTGCGATTCCTACATACATAGCATTTTGCGATTCCTTAATAGCAATTCGCTAAAAATCGCTATTAAGGAATCGCAAATGGGCTTGTGCCTACATATGCCCCTTAATTCATTGCTTTGATTCTCCAGACCCACCAAAAATCAGCTCGCACAATTTGGGAGACACTGGCTTAAAGGATTTCCTTTTGAAGGTAGACTAGGTGATCAACCCTTTTGGTTCCACTTTGGCCCCTGCATCACCTACTTCCCCACAAAAACTCCATTCTACTTTTTTTTATATACCCCACATGTGAGTGATAGCCCTACCAATGTCAAGAGCGTTAGGACAGATTGTTTACTTTTTAAAAAGAAAACGTTATTGTCCATTCAAATAAAGTTACACACAAGGGCCTACAACCACAGGGGCCGGCCGCTAGTCAAAGTAGAAATAATCATTATATACCACAGCTCTTTCGCCGACATCCCTGAGGCCCGGCAGCGATTCAGGATAAGATCCGTAGCAACACGGGATAGAGTCATAATGAAGTATTATTTTATTTTTTACAAAAGAAGAAAAATAAAGGAAAGAAAAAAAACAAGTCTCAAGGCATAGAACATTGTACACGGAATTGTGCTCGTACGGGAGGGACCTCCAAGTGCAAAGCTGTATGAACTGATAGTGGAGGAGGTTAGGGAGGTCTGTGGGGGAGCTAAGAATAGGAAGAAAATTTAAACAAGACATGGAATGTTGGATCAGGGGGAGAGGGAGATGTCCAAATTGTCATCAAACGGGGGTGTACATACGTTCCGCGGTAGGCATTCCACTGGCTCCAGACTTTAGTACATGCCCTAGGTCTGCCCCTAGCCAAATACACAGTCTTTTCTCTAAACATACACCAATACATATTTTCCTTCCATACTGACACAGTGGGCGGCCGCCGGGAACCCCACAACTGTGCAATGTCTCTCTTGGCAATCATGTTCCCAAGGGTCGCCCACCGGGTCTGAGCGACACTATATTCATTCGGTTCCCACACATTCAACAGACATCTCCGGGCTTCAGGCAACAGCGCGACTCCGGTGACACTCTCCATCACTGCATGCTTACGATTCCAAAATGCGGCCACCTCCGGGCACTCCCAAATAATATGGAGGAAGGTACCAATCACTCCACAACCACGCTTACATAACCCATTAGCAGAATAACCCATAGAAACCAGACGAGGACCGGTGACATACACACGGTTGAGAATTTTAAGTTGGACGAGGCGGAGACGGGCGGGAATAGCCACCTCCTTGGGTGAAGGTAATGCAGACTGCAAGTCTTCATCGTCCAGTTCCAGCCCATCCCCAGTCCAGACTCCTCTGAGGCGTACAAGGAGATCCGCACAATTATTGATCAACTTCTTGTATATTAATGAAATCGTACTATCAGGCACATGTCCATCAAGCACACGATCTTCCAGCGGGGAGGACTCAGGGATATTGGCACCGGCAGTGAAGACCAAGGTCAAGTCATGACGTACCTGTTCGTACCTAAAAAACTCACTGTCACTCAACTCATATTCCTTCTGCAACGTTTCAAAAGTCTTAACTGCACCCTTGGCCCAGAGGTCGCCCACCCTGCCAATACCAATCATATCCCATTTCTCAAAACCTTTCGTTGTCCAGAGGCATCCCAATCTCTCAGACGCATACAAAGGAGTCGCGCGTGTCAGTCGATCCTTTCAACCCAGGGCCGCATTCGCATCACACCAGACTCGTACAGCAATCTTAGTGGGACCTGTTAAATTTCTCCTTGCCACCTTAGAGTAGAGCGCCCTGTAATAATTCCCACCCGGCAACTGATGCTTATCCATCTCAAATGCAGGATTTGGGCTGGGTGCATACATTGCGTGGTTAAGCGCGCTCAACTGAGAGGCCCAATAATACCGCCTGATGTCTGGGAGCGCCATGTCCCCGTCATACCAGGGGAGGGTTAGCTTAGCGAGGGCGATTCTCGCACGCCTGTCCCAGAAAAGCTGCCTCTGCAAGCTCTCCACCTCCCGGAAATAGCCTGCAGGGATAATGTTGAATGAATTCTGGAGCTCGTACAAAAAACGTAGCAGGGACATCATTTTAAAAAGTGCAGCGTGACCGAGCGGTGACAATGGTAATCTACGCCAGCGAACAACGTTGAGTTTCAGCCTCTGGAGAGGGGGAAGCAAATTGCGTTCATAGCGAACAGCGGGGTCTAATGATATAAAAATCCCCAAATATTTGAATCCCGTCTGCGAGACCTGGATGGGAAATCTACGAGGTAAAGGGGGAAGACCACCCGAAATTACATAGACACAGGATTTAGTCCAATTAATGACTAGACCTGAGTTCTTGCCAAACGAAGTGAGAACATTGAACAAAACATTAAGAGATTTTTGGGGGGAGGTAAGGTATAACAGGATATCATCAGCGTAAAGCGAGATCCGATCTTCAAAATCTGGAGTCAACTGGATGCCCTTTATTGAAGGCTCCCATCGGAGCCAAGCAGCCAGAGGCTCTAAGGCAAGCGCAAAAAGTAGGGGGGGACAACGGGCAGCCCTGTCTCGTACCCCTCCCAAGAGCAAAAGAATCAGATACCCGGCCATTAACGACCACCTGAGCCAGCGTGTCCTCGTATAGAGGTTTCACCCACCCGATAAACTCGGAACCAAAACCAAATTTCGCGAGGGTGGCCCAGAGATACAGCCATTCTATAGTGTCAAAGGCCATCGTGGCGTCCAAAGAAGCCAAGATGGCCGGCTCATGAAGAGACTCTGCCCTCGCGAGGACGCCATGCAAACGCCGCAAGTTGAGTGCGGTGTTACGATGCGGGATAAAACCAGATTGGTCCGGGTGGATCAGGTCACCAATCACCCTGATTAGCCGATTAGCCAACACTTTAGCTAGGATTTTAGGTTCGGCGTTCAGCAGTGAGATGGGCCTGTATGAAGCACAGCGATCCCGAGGCTTCCCCTCCTTAGGAATTACCACAATCTTAGCTAAACGCTGATCACAAGGGAGAGAGCCAAGGTCTCGCGACTCCAGGAACATATCTCGGAGATACGGTGCAACTTTATCAGGGCGCAATTTGTATAGTTCGATGGGCAGAACGTTGGGGCCCATGGCCTTGCCAGAGCGAACGGAGCGAATGGCGATTGCAATCTCATCCGACGACAGTGGAGCATCCATTAGGTCTCGGTCAGCCTCTGATAGGCGTGGCAGTGCAATATCACGTAGGAACAAATCAGAGTCTTCCTCAGCTCTATCAGAGACCGGAGAATACACTGTACGAAAATATTGTACAAAACACCCCACTATCTCACTCGGATCAGTCACACACACTCCATTCAGTTTCTGAATCACGGGGACCACACGATTCGCCCTTTCTTTCTTATCAAGCCATGCAATCAATTTACCCGCCTTGTCCCCAACATCGTACAATCTGCCCTGCTGCTCCCTGTGCATTGTTTTGGCAGCATCCGTAACCAGGGATTTGTAATCTAGTTGTTTCAGACCAAGGGCGTGAAGTTTGGCATGGGTAACGCCTGATTCCAAATCACTCTCCAGTTCGACTATTTCTGTCTCAAGACGGATATTTTCTTGATTTTTAGTTTTCTTAGCATCAGCAATTAAGGATAGAGCCTGCCCACGAATAACCGTCTTGAAGGCTTCCCATAGTGACACAGATGAGGACACAGACCCCTCGTTTTCAAGGAAATATTGATCCAGGGACTTTACCAAACCAGCACGGGTCTTAGGATTACGTAAATACCAGGGGTTTATGGGAGCGACTCGTCCTGCACCACACACTCTAGTGTCCATACAGAGCCACAATGGGGAATGGTCTGAAATGCCCCGGGCAAGGTGTCTGATCGCTCTGACAGAAGGGGACTGCGCCCGGCATCAGAATGTAATCAAGTCTGGAAAGACTCCCATGGGCCCCAGAATGAAAAGTGTATTGTATCTGCTCTGGATGCATCAACCTCCAGCAGTCCACCAGACCAAAAGTCTCCAAACACCCACTCAGCCATGATTGAGACTTGGTCAGATCTCTGGGGGGGTGATGATCTACATTGCAAGAAACAACAGAATTAAAGTCCCCACCCATAACCAGGGTACCATCAGGGAGTCCCAGCACTACTCGCCTAATATCTTAGAAAATGGAGGTCTGTAGACCCGGTGGAACATATACAGTGATCAGCGAAACAGTCCTACCCTCCCATCTACCAGTGAGGGCGGCGTAGCGCCCCCAGTCGTTGAGGATTAAGTTGTCTATCTCCAAGGGGAGAGAAGACCGAACAAGAATGCCAACGCCCCTAGAACCAGTGGTGAACCCAGAATGTGCAGCGAGACGGTAACCCCACCTGTTCATGGCATGACACGTGTTCCCCACCAGATGCGTCTTCTGTAAAAGAACGACATCGGGGGACAGGCGACGCAAGAATTGTAGCACCACTCCCCATTTTATTCTATCACCCAACCCGTTGACATTCCAAGATATTAGCCTCAACCCACTACCCCCCATCCCAGCAAGAAATGTGGAACCCACCCCACAAGGAACATTTAGCCGGATCATAGAAAGGAGCAATACGTTGCCTTGAGAAAAGATAACAAACCCTCAAACACTCCCCCCACCCCCCAACTTGAACCCGTTACAACTCCCCCCACCCTGCACCCCTGCTTTAGACTAAAAAGCCACCCCAACTTGCATTGTGCCTGTCGCCCTACCATTATACTAATCTACAAGAAGAACCCTGGAGGAGGAAAGAGTCTCGCCACCCCCGCCACCCTCGGGTATACGACTATGAAATACAACAATGGTAGAATAATCAAACCCAGCTGTGAAGAGTCAACTATTCGGAAATCGGGAACCGCATCGTCACTTCTTTTCTGGCTCACCACCCTCGGTGCCACCAGGGTGCTCAGTTCGATCATTCTGGGCAGGCAGAGAATCCAGCCAGTCACTCACATTCTCTGGCCGGTCGAAGAAAAACGTCCGGTCCTCGTACTCAACACGAAGTCTGGTAGGAAACAACATAGCATATTTCAGGCCCAAGTGTCAGAGTCTTCGCTTCACACCCTGAAAGCCCATCCTTTGCCTCTGAACAAGCTGAGTGAAGTCCGGGTAAAAGCTGACTGTAGTGTTTTCGAATTTTACCGGGCCGCTCACCCTCGAGGCCTGCAGGATAGCATCCCGGTCTCTGAAATGAAGGAGCTTGGCAATAATAGGCCTTGGAGGGGCGCCCGGCCTCGGCTTTCCACCGGGCACACTGTGGGCACGTTCCCTGGCAAAGAATTTGCTCAGTCCTGTAGGGGCAAGGTGGTTCAGAACGAGGTCTTCCACCAAAAGGTCAGTTGAAGGATTTTCGGGGTTTTCAGGGACACCGATGACGCGGATGTTGTTGCGTCTAGCCCTATTTTCAAAATCCTCCAGTCGATGAAACATGAGGTCGTTGGATGATTTAAGGTTGCCGATTTCCTTTTGTAATTCCGACACATCGGCCGTAAGGCTAGAAGTCTTCAAGTCCAGCGATTTCACTTTCTCATTAGTTTTAGACAAGTCGGCTCTGATCAAGGTGACATCGATGGCAATCGTGTCAATTTTATGAGCCAGAGCTTCATATTGCTGGCCGATGGTAGCCTTCATATTGGCAATGGCGCTCATGACGTCTTGAAGAGACAGTTCAGTCAGCGCAGCTGGGTCTTCCTTGCCGTCCTCCGGAGTGCGGCTGGCGCCACCGGGGGATCCTTTAGATGGGGTATAACGATCCATGATATTGGTTTGAATCGGTCCCCCGCGAATAGGCGCATTGGTTTTCCGCATCTCGTTGTCGGCCCTAGTAGCCAGACTGGAAGATGCGCCCCGGAGGGGCCCGTGAGACCTGGTGAAAATGGCCGCTCGCAGGCAAGTCACCAAAAGTCTACAAGAGCAGGCTCGCGTGGCCGAGGTGACAACGCAGTTCGATACAGAAGCGTTAAGAGTCGAAGGCACACAATGATGAGGCAGAGCCAGGCCGGACCTCCGACAGAACGGAACAGTCCTGCGATCTGACGGTGCCATGACCCAAAAGCGAAACCGAAAGTTGATGCAGGGCTACTGGGGGAAGACCCATCAGCCGTTGTTGTTCAACTTCGTCCCGGCGTGCCAGCTTGCCAAGCCCCCGGCTTACTGCAAGGTGGGCCTCAAAAGTTCAGACCAACGTAACTGTGGTTCCCAGAGTCCAAATCAAATTCTTCAAAGAGCAAAGGTACCATCTGAAAAATCAGGATAGCGTCAGGATATTTTGCAAAGAGCGGCGAGGGTCCCTGGAGCTCTGTGCTCACGTTGCCATCTCAGATGCTCGCGTAGCTCCTCCTCCTGATTGTTTATTTTGATGACAAGTCATTAATGAGCCAGGATCGGTTTAAGCTGAGGAATCAGCTGTTCATGGCAGTAGTGGTCATGCATCAGTTGGGGTTTGTTATTCATCATAAGAAATCACTTTAATTCCCTATCACATGATTCAGTTATTTGGGTTCCAACAGGATTCTATGAAAGTGTTTATGTTTCTTTCTTAAATTCACATTCTTCCATTACAGAACTCTTTAGAGCCCAAAGGCTCTTCATCTGCTAAAAGGCCTCCCTTACACTGCATTACTTTCCCTGTCCAAGGACAGACATTAGGAGCTGGAAGGAGTCTCTACAAACAGAAACCTGGAATGAAAGATCTATTTTTGTCAAGGTACCAGATGTCAAGTTAGTGTTAGACACCAGCAAACTAGTTTGGATGTGAGATGTGGAGATGATGGAACAGGAGTAAACGGATCAACAGCAGATAAGCATTGATGGGTCAATAAACAGCTCAGTATAAGGCATGGTTAATAGTATTTATTGCTTCATATGACTAGAAGTTCTGGGAAAGGTTTTCACATGTGTGTCTGACAAACAATAAATTAGTTTAATCACAAGATAAAATGTTATCGTTTGTCGTGCAAACAAATGTGTTTGATAGGTGTATCAATATTTCACCTATGCATTTATCAACATCTTGCCACTGCAGTCTCATATTATTGTATACAAACAAGCATATTGCATTCAAACAATATACCAAGCATGAAGTAATGGAGTATACTAAAGATGGCTCTAGTATGTTTCATATACATACACATGTTCTTGCTGTGTGTATCACCATGGGTGATATGAACCATTATGAGACGTATCCGAGGCAATTTATTTTTTGCTCGATTAATAAGAACAGAAGGGAAACTGTGGAGTAAGAGGAGATACTGCTGCAAACATGTGCCTGTGGGCAAAATTAAAATAGGCCCTGGACATGTCACGGTGTCTCTTCTGGACAGTGGTACATGAGCTTACATTATAGAGTTAAAGGTAAGCGACATCCTCATCATCATCCCAACTCATCAAAGCAAGAATTTCTTTGCCTAATAACAAATCAATATACTTACTTTTCTGGAGACCAGAGACCATCAGAGAGAACCCAGAAATGACATCTGCGAGGGGGTAGATATTTTCCGGAATCATTTTATCAGACCTCTTCAGGTAGCAGGTTAGCCTGTTGGGAGACATTAAAAGGTTTGGAGCGCTGCTTCTGATAGTGTTGAATGTACTCCTCAGAGTGAGCCCAAAACGTCATACATCTGCAAAAGATTTTAATCTAGCAGGGTGCAAAATTACAGCTTTCTTGAATTTGCAAAGCTTTTTTATCTGACCATACATGGAAACAAGCCAGAGTGGTGGTGATTGCATCCGAAACTTATTCTAGAACTGTTTTCTTAATTGTCCCATTGATGTGATAAAAAAAAGAAATTGCAAGATAGTTACACTTACATTCAGAAATTGATATTTTGGAATTTCGAATTAGGACTTTAGCCTTAAAGAAGTTAATCAAAGAATGGGAATAACACATGTTGGTCGTTTTGATTTAGGTGAAACAAAAAAATAAAGAAACTATTTGAAAGCAACAGACTTTTTCATTGGAACAAAAATATAAAATGATGGGATGAGTGCAATCCATATTAATGTTAAATATAAGTTTGTACACTGTGGCCAGGTACACATGGGAAAATGGCATCACCTTTGTGAAAGGTCACAATTTAACTTTACTTGCTTTAGCCTCAGGACAACCATTTGATATGTGGAGAAACCCATTCCCTATTCACACACACACACACACCTTATCTCTCTCACTCTCTCTCTCTCTCTCTCTCTCTCTCTCTCTCTCTCTCTCTCTCTCACTCTCTCTCTCTCACTCTCTCTCTCTCACTCTCTCTCTCTCACACTCTCCCGCTCTCTCTCTCTCTCACTTTCTCCAATATGGCGCCCTGGTATTAATGTACACACTCTTGGTGTGTGCTTTTCTACTTCTAGGGATGATAATGGGAACGTGTTGTTACTTCTGGTTGTTGCTGCTCCATGTTTCAGTGATGAAGGTGAAGAACTGGCACTGTGGGTGCTGGGTGCAGATTCGCTGGCAGTGCCACTCATCCGATGCCAAGATGGAGGCAATGTCGTTTCTTTCAAAGTTCACATTCGGCAGCAGGAAATCAGCGCATTCTTTCTCACCTGAGACAGGAGAATGTGGGCCACAATTAAAGCAGTTATTGTTAACTTTACTGAGCATACAGAATCTATACAATGATCTGTGTTTCTAGCCTGTGTTAGAACAAACAAGCTTTGTGCAGTATCTGATAGAGACCTTTAGCTACAGATTCCTTACTGTAAAATATTTTCCTGGATCTTGAAACTCTTTGAGCAGTACCTCTGCGTGGCGGTAGGTGGTGTTGATCAGCTCCGCATCCACCATTCCAGGAGTGACGGGCATGGTGCCTATGTAAGCGCCACCTCAGCGTGCTGACATCAGTTCTTTTCTTTCTGCACCATTGGCACAGTTCCTCTGTCCACTTTTTGGACAACTTTTTCTCAACTCTTTGTCAAGCCTTTTTGTCTCCCAGTTTGTTCAGGGATGTCTTCCAAGAAACCAGGTGGGTTTAATCCCTGTGGTGCCTGTCACACACTGATGTCTGTGACAGACCCCCAACTGGATAGACCACGACTCCAAGTCATGAATCCTGAGGTGCTGAAGGAGCGATCCCTGAAGCTTCTGGTAGCCTAACACCGGTAGCAAGGAAGGGCTCAGGCCCATTCATGGAGCGGTTTCAAACACTCTTCATCATGCTTGAAGTCGTCGGGTAAATTTCATAACAAAAACAAAAAAAAAAACAAGCAACTTTGCGGAACTGGTTCAAATCGTCAGATGAGGCACGGGAACACTCTGGTCCCCGTTGCCACGCGGAGCCCTCTTCTGGTTCCGCTCCATGCCTCCCTGAGTTATCACCCCCACCCTACTCTGAGAATTGTATGGGGCCATGCACCTCCTGTTTGGGTGGACAGACCCCTCTGGAGTGACCTTGAATTCCCAAGGGTTCGGCAGGTGCTCCCACTGGATTGCCCCCCGTGGGTCCACTCCAGAGCCTGTTCCAATAGTATCACTCCAGGGCCTTCTTTGGCTATGGTAGTGCCCTTTATGTTCCAGCCACTAAGGCCAATAGCTCCCCATTCATTTTGAGGTCTAAGCAGTCCATCAACCCGCCATCAGGTGCAGCCTAAAAACATCTTTAGTTTGCCCTCTTACCATCACAGGCAACCAGTCGGTGACAGGTTCTGATGTAATCTGCCCCATTGGCAGCCGATACCATTGGACAAGTGGATACTCCAAATAGTCCAGCGGGGTTACTCCATCTCATTCTTAGAAGCCCTGCCACCCACGCCGCCATCCATAGACCAACTGACGGAGGACCACCACTCCTTGCTCTGTCAGGAAGTGCAGGCTCTTTTGGCCAGAAGTGCCATCAAGAGTGTGCCGCCATCCGAAGTAAGACATAATTGTTATTCCCTCTACTTTCTGGCAACCAAAAAAGGACAGATGCCTCCGCCCTATTTTGGACCTGCACCTTCTCAACTTCTTCCTGAAGAAGAAGAAATTTAAGAGTATCATGTTGGATCCGGTTTTGTCTGATCTGTACTCTGGAGACTAGATGGTAGCACTGGACTTGCAGCACTCCTATTTCTAAATATCTGTCCTGCATGCCCGCAAGCATTACCTGTGGTTCACGGATAGCCATGAGTAAATGTAGTTTATTTTGCTACCGTTTGGTCTCACCAGCACCCCTCATGTGTTCACCTGAGTGATGGCAGTGGTTGCAACAGATCTACCAAGGTCAGGGGTTCCAGTCTTCCCCAACCTCGATGACTGGCTGTTGAAAGCGGGCTCACCCCAGGTAGTTGTCTCCCACCTCCGGAGCACGGTGGACCTCCTGATTTCGCTGGGGTTCACTATCAATGTGCCAAAATCACACTTGACTCCCTCTCAAACGCTTTCTTTCATCGCAGCCATTCTGGGCACAAAACAGTTTTGGGCCTATCCACCGGAATAGCGAGTCAAGGATATGCAGTCTGTAATTCTGATGTTTCAGACTCTACCCTGGACTTTGGTGAGATTGGCTCTGAGGA
Organism: Lissotriton vulgaris; assembly: GCF_964263255.1. Lineage (NCBI taxonomy): Eukaryota > Metazoa > Chordata > Amphibia > Caudata > Salamandridae > Lissotriton > Lissotriton vulgaris. Next base: position 262,032,382 of record NC_141690.1, read on the forward strand.
TGCTGGGCATCATGGCCTCCAACATCCTGAAGGTGACACATGCTAGCTGGCATATGTGAGCTCTGCATTGAGACCTAAAATCCCAGTGGGAGCAGCATCAGTTAAAACTCTCTGACCTGGTTCAGATTTCGGAGGAAACTGTTGGGTCTGTGGCCAACCCCTCTCCCTTCCCCACCTAGAGCTCACAGTGGCCACAGATAAGTCACTCTTCTGTTAGGGCCACTAATTGTTGATAGGTGTAGATCAGGAGACTTTGGTTTCCAGAGGAATCTCAGCTCCACGTCAGCCTGTTGGAGTTGAGAGCGATCTCACTGACATTGAAGGCCTTTCCTCCTTACATCAAGGGAAGTCTGGGCCAGGCGTTCACAGGCAACATCATTGCCATGTGGTATTGCAACAAGTAGGGTGAGATGGGGGTCTTTGATGCTGTATCAAGAGGCACTGCGTCTCTGGACACATTTGGAACATTAGGACAAATTCCTGGTGGTTCCATATTTGGTGGGCTCTCTGAACACCAGAGCAGACAAACTCAGCCATAGATCCCTGGTTGAACACAAATGCTGTCTCCATCTGGAGGTGACGCAAAGTCTCTTTGCAGATTAGGGAGAACCTTGGTTACATCTGTTCACCACTGCTGAGAACATGTAAAATCAGCACTTTTGAGGGCTGGAGTTTCCAAGGCAACTCTCGCTCAGAGATGCTTGTCATCTCAAGTGGCGCTCAGGCCTCCTGTACACTTACCACTCCTGTCCAGGATCATCAAGAAGATCAGGAAAGACCAGGTTGTGAGAAAGTGAGTTTCTGTTGCAGTACCCCCCACGTTTTGCCTGATACCTGATGCACTTTTCCTTGGTGTGCCCTGGGTCCCTGCCAATCAGGTACCCAGGGCCTATGTTCCTTCCCTAAAAACTGTACTAAAGCCTAAACCCAATTGGCATCCCTGGCCACATGTCAGCCCCTAGTAAATGGTACCCTAGGTACCCAGGGCATTGTGACCAGAGAAGACGTCTAAGGGCTGCAGTTCTTATTGTGCCACCCTTAGGGGGCCTGTACCCTGACACACACACTGCCTTTTCAGGCTGAGTGTCCTGGTGCAGAACTAAACAAAGAGTCGACATGGCACACATCCCTGTGTGCCATGCCCACACACCCACTGCTCTGGCATACATCAGCCACCCTTCTAGCTGGGTGCCCTATGCCAGTGGTTCTGGGCACAGGTGCATGAGCCGTGTGCCCCTACAGTACCCAGGGCCATTCCTGGGCACTGTAAGTGCAGTGATGCCATTAAGAGTATATGGTGCTGGGAGGTTGTCATTGTGAATCCACAGCACCATAATGGCTACACTGAAGGCTGACAAGTTTGATATCAAACTTCTCAGCACATTAAACCCCCACTGATGCCAGTGTGGGATTTAATGTAAAATGCACTACAGAGGGCATCTTAGAGATGCCCCCTGAAACCTAACCTACAATCCACATCTTGTCTGAGAGGCTGCCTAGGCTGCCACACTGCAGACATGTTGCTGGACCCCTGGGTAGAGAGCCCCCGCTCTCCTGGGCCTGCAACAATGCACATCCTGGGACGAGGTGCCAAGCCTCCTCCCCCAGGAGAGGCAGGGGAAGCTTCAAAGGCATTCCACCTTTGTGAGCTTCTCCAGACCACTGCTGTACTCAGCAACTGGCCCCCACCAGTTCTGATACCCACTCTGGCAGGAAGACTGGCGGGAAACCCTACTTCAGAAAGGGGGTGTGCCAGCCTGTGCCAACTCCACCCCTCAGGTGGGAGAGGCGAGGTGATGCACGACCCCGGGCTCCGGCCATCTTGAGGATGGGGAGCCCTGCCCAATCACAGCTAGGTTTCTGCCCCCCTCCCACAGGAGAAGAGCCTGCTAGGGGGTGTAACCACCCCAGGACAGGAACCCATTGGTCCCTGCCTTTGCCCTACCTGTAACGCCCCTAAATTTAGTATTTAGGGGCACTCTGAACCTTCTTCCTGAGATCCAGATTACGAAACAAGAAAGAAGAACGAGGAACAAGAAGACCTGCTGTGCAGCTGCTAAAAAGAGGAAGACACCAACTGATTTGTCCCCAGCCCTACCGGCCTGTCGATCCTCGAACCTGCTCCTGCTAAACCTCGGCGTCCCCAGTGGTCAGCAACCTCAAAACCCCCCGGAGGATCTGACTGCCTTGTGACTCTGACTACCTGGGTCTCCCACGAGCAGTGGTACTGCTCAAAGCAAGTAACAAGCCCTGGCATCAGCCCGAGACCACAAACCCTGCACACTCTGCACCCGCCAAGCCTGGCCTGTGCTGGAGTGAATCAAGACCCTGAGAACGTCCCCCTGCCGATTCTGACCTGGAATCCAGTGCCCAAGGACCCTCCTCGATGACCCTGACGACGCCTGCATCTACTGGACAATGGACCCCTCCAACCGCAACCAGCAGGGGGTAAGATTTCCCGACCTCAAAAGACACCCCTGCACCTGGCGCCCCACGGCCCCCTGTGCCCAACTCCTGGGTGCCTATCTATCCTCCAAGATCCCAACTTACCCCTCAAAGTGTTGGTCGCACCAGAAGATCCTCCGTCCCCGAGCCTGCAGCCTTTGTTCCCTTTTCAAGATCTCCATTGAATAATATTGATCACCCGACGGCTCAAAAGCACCCTGCACCCAGTCGCCCGAGTGCCCCTGGCAGTGCAACCTTTGTCCTTCTACTTCCCCATTTGCCCTGAGCAAGTGACCAGGAGCCCATCTCCCACAGCCGCGTGGCCTGCTAGTCAGCAGCCACCAACCGACGGCCCCCTGCCTCGCATTGGACATTGGGCCTAACTACCTTTGCACCCGGCTGCCCCTGTGCCGCTGAGGGTGACTAACTGTACCTACCTGACCCTAGGGGACCCCTGAGTCTATGCCCAGAACCTTAACTTTACCAGTCGAGTACTCACCTGATAACTCACTTTCCTTCCATAGGATAACATTGACTGGTTTGACTCGAAAAATCTTTTCAGTGTGAAGTTGTGAAACTTTAAAATATTCATCTAAAAAATACCATAAAACCAGGAGCCCTAATCATATAAGACAAAACTACATTGTCTACTTAAGAGTATCATTATTATTACTGTTAGTCAACCTTAAATCTATTTTCACTTCAGTTACTAGGGCATTTTCTTTTTTACATTTTTTTGGTTTTGCACAATTGTATTTGATGCTGCATGTGTGGGAGTATGATGCTGGTTGTGGTCTTTAAGGGTGGTTGTGTGGTCATCTGATTGCAGATGTATAGTTGTCTCATGATTGGTGTGTTGCACATGATTCTGGCCGTGTGTAAAAAGAATTAAGGTTTTGTGATTTTATGATGGTGGTCGTGATGGTGTGTGATAGTGGGTATGTTGATGTATGATGGTGAATTCATAGATGTATACTGGTGGCTGTGCGACCATGCAATGGTGGGCATGTGGTTGTTTCATGTATGTGTAGTAGTAAGTGATGGGGTGGGCGGTTGTGTTTTGGGTATTTGTTGGCATATGGTGGCTTTGTGGGAATATGGTGGTGGGTGTGTAGGCATTTCATTTTGGGTCTGATGACATATGATGTGTATGTGTGGGTATGTTGGCTTATGATAGTGTGTGTGTGAATGTATGCTGCTGGTGTGTTGGCATTTGGTAGTGGTGGTGTGATTCCATGTATGTGTGAGCATTAAATATAAAGCATCTCACAACTCTTGCAGTGCTCAGATCACAATTGTGAACTGAGTGCTGGGACAGTTTTGAGAAGATCAGATCACAATTGTGCTCTAAGCTCTAGGGGCATTATAAAGGGGGGTAGAACCCAAGCAGTCACGGGGACCTGGGCGTTAAGTAGTAAATGTATAGAAAGGTCCCCGTGGGAGGGAAAATATTTCTGCACAAACAATAACATTTTTTTACAAGAACTAGGATGGTACTCAAAAGACAAGATTGTTGTCATTTATTCAACAACAACAGGTTTAACAATTTACAGCATTATTTGTAATCATTTATAGATGAAAAAGAGAAATCGAAAGTTCGAAAGGGCCCCAAGGGGGAGAGGGGGGAAGGAAGGATGTGCTCAAAGGTTGTGTAAAGGGTTAAGGATAATACACAGGTTTACACATACTGTACATATACACAATCAACAAGGAATTGCAAATTATTCCAAAAAACCAAAACGGCCTACATCAATTAAGGCAAAATTCAACAAAAAAGTCAACAAAAAAGTGGGGCATTCCACGGTCACGTGTACAAATCAATCGAGTACTGGAAATGTGCCGGATGTCCCAAGGTAATGAGGTGTCGACGTTTCGACCCCTATGTCTAGGATCAATTTATTCCTTTACCGGGGTCTTCATCAGGACCGTTGTAGAAGGAAAGGGACGAGGAGGGGCCGTCCTATCTGAAAAATGGAAACCCGTATCAGGGAATGGAGTATCAATTAATAAACCTAAACAGTCATTAATACTGTGCACCACTGAGGTGGCATTGATTAAAAACAAAATGAAAACCATGGAGTCCGGGTCAAGAGACCTCTAGACGAAGGAACCAGAAGCTGAATATGCGATTCATCCATAAACACGCTTAAGAAATTAATTATTCCAATACATCAGGGACACATTAGCCAGGACATAGAGGTGTCCGCTCAGAATGGGGAACCCATTGGCAGTACTTTTAGTGATACATGCTTTGAGTGGCATGTGGGCGTTTAAACAAAAGGGCCCTGAATGCATATGTACTTTAAGGGCACGGTAGTTAATAAAAAGAGCTGTGAGCAATTACCTGTGGTAGAATAAGACACACTCTTTGAATGTGTGGGCTGCCTGTTTTAGAAAAATATGCTGCTGGGCACGTCTTAAATGAAGCGTCTAAATAAAACACGAGATTTGCGTCAGTCAAAGTAACCACAAGGGCAATTATTTGATAAGGCCAGTTCAAAAAGTGGGAAAAAGGGTTACCTCAGTATATTGGGCTGCAACGTAGCAAGGAGGATTAGGCGCTGTGTTATAGTCAATAAACTGTAAATGCAAAATATACAGGAATTTAAAATTTGCAGCAATTATGATGTAACCGCAACGCGGTGGTCTGCTAAGCAGACTCCACAGTCTCGTGTGTCCATACCTTCAAAAGAGTCTGTACAGTGCCTGACGGACTGGGGAGCTTGACGATGTTTTAGGCAAAATGCCGATCGGCTCCGTTTGGTCGCGGAAGCAACCTGCAATAATTATGGACGCTCGTAAATCACACGGAGTTAAGACTATAGACAGCCGAGGAAAGCGGGACCGAAGGGTTCTCCACTTACTTTCAACGCAGACCGCGAGGCAGCAGAGCGTCTTGCTGCAATCCTATCACCGAATGTTGTCCACCGCTGAGTGAAGCAGGCAGGCTTCTCGCGTTGGGACACAAACCCTGCCGACCACTACGCGGAGTTAGGGGGCGGGGCTTGCGATGTGACGTTGGTTGGGAAAATAATAGAGAAAAGACTCCGGTGCCGTGGAAGACAGCCCTTTTGCAAAAAATGTAACCTATTGTAGCTCTTAGCTCTAATTAAAGAATTATTAAAGGAATTCACAAACAGTACATTTGCATCCAGCCCATATATGGACAAGTAAAATGAATTTCACAGTTAGAGTGGACTCGCGCACAGCCCATGCAAGGGAGTGAAGGCGAGTGGGGAGTAAATAAAGAATTAATTAAAGAAACAATTAAGAGACCGTACATTTGCATCCAGCCCAATAGGGCGAGTGAATTGAGATTACACAGTTAGAATGGACTCAAGCACAGCCCTTGTAAGGGAGTGAAGGCGAATACTCATCAAGGTCATTCTATTTAAAAGATTTCAACATAAGAGTTATTGAGGAGAAATGAGATCACATTATACAAGCACTGCATATTAACATTTTTGATGAATACTCGTGCACCCGTCTCACAGGATGGTGTAGACGAGTCACATGCATATTTCAAATTGATTGAATTGGATTTGAGCATATTGTACAGACACTGCATGTTAACCTTTGATACGCTATCTACGCTTTTTGGAAAATACTCGTGCACCTGTCTCGCAGGATAGTGTAGACGAGTTACATGCGTATATCAAATAGTTAAAATGAATAGGGATCACCCATAGGGTATCAGGAAAGTATCAGTTTGGCAATGAGTTAATTATTCATCTCAGGGCGGCTAGCTGTGCAAAGCTGCCGTCCTGTTCATTTAGGCCATTTTTAATGGAGTCCAGGAGAGACATCCATTTGCATTCTCGTACATTTAGCACCACAGCTAGGTTACCGCCTCGTCTCCCTAGGGAAACTTTCTCGATTATAAGCCACCGTAAATCTTTCACGGTATGTCCAGCGGTATGCCAATGGTCTACCAGGGGGGCACCTGGGACCTTGCAACGTAATCTACTGCAATGTGCGGAGATCCGAGATTTAATTTTCTGCTGAGTTTGCCCCACATATACTTTACTACATGGGCACGTTATTATGTAAATCACACCATCGGTGTTACAATTAGTGTGATGTTTTAGTTTAAAAGTCTGTTGTCCATGGGTAAAGGTCTTGGTCTGAATTGTTGTCTCGCAGGCAATGCAGGTCCCGCATCTAAAGTGACCTATCACAGGTGGTAAATTCCATAGACTTGTGAGTGTTGGAGGGCTCTCCGGTTCCAGGTATGAGTGAACCACTATATCTCGAATGTTTCTAGATCTCTTAAAGGAGTGGAGAGGAAGCTGCGGTTGGTCAATTTCCTGAGCTATTAATGGCCAATTCTTGTTGATCACTTTTTTGACATCATTACTCCTTGTGGTATAGGTGGTGACGCAAATCATCCTATTCGTCTCAGGATCTATGCGACTCTCAGGATTCAGCAAATTCTCCCTCGGGTTATACCAGGCCCGTTTTCTCGCGCGTCTCACCATGCGTGTTGGATACCCCCGCGACACAAGGCGATCCCTGAGGATCTCTGATTCATCTGACCCAAAGGGTCAGCATGGATGAAAAGGGATTGTTCAATGAGAAAACGTGTTCTTGCTCAAAGTGATCCATATAGATTATAGCCAGATTGGGAGCAAATGTAGCGCCCATGGCTACGCCCTTGGATTGCACATAAAATTTCTCTTGGAAAATGAAGAAGTTTTTCTTCATGGCTATATTAAGTAGGTCGATGATGAATTCCGTGGGAACCTGGAACGGAGCCGGTCTGTGATTTAATGCAACCTCCATTATGTCTAGGGCCTCTTGTTGAGGGATGCTGGTGTACAGTGATATAATATGTGAGTATCCCACAGTTCTCCCACACTCAGATTACATTTGTGAGCTGAGTTTTGTAGAGCTTTTCCAGTGCTCATATCACAGCATTGAAGTGAATGTTCTAAGCGCTTCTAACTACTCTTGTCTTCCACTGCCCTCAGCATTTTGGGCTCACATGGAGGAGTGAGGACAGCAGGATAATGTGAGGCTGGTCAATTTGCTCTTGCGCTGGTTGGGCATCTTGCTAGTAATTCACCAGCATCTCTGCCCGGGGTATGTTGCTGTGTGGATTACTGGAGCTTCTCTAATTACTTCCCCTCCATTTTGGTGACAGCATACAGCACCCCGCTGCCCCTAAGATTCTCACATACTCTCACCCATCACATCACCATGTGCTACTTCCCATTACACAATAGCCGCACCTTGGTGGTCATCATACACAACATGAAAACACTTTCCACATAGGCTCAAAACTAAAACAACACCTTTCCAACCACCCACCACCACAAAGTAACTTGCTCTTCTTGTGGATAAATGCTTCAACCCACTATATTTTTTTTATCCTTCCTGATGATCAAAACAACAGAAGGGATTAAGAAAGAATTGCCTTTACCCCGTCCCTTTCGGGCTAGGACTAAAGGTGCTGCAAATATATACACACCCAAGGGTGGTGTGGGATACCTTTCCTAGGGGTGCCAAGCACTTGCTATACCCCTTCCACTGCCAATCCGTGGGGGATATTTTGCACATCTTTCCCACAACTTTGCCCATGCTGAGCTGGCTAAAAAAGGGGGAGGTAGGGAAAGCATCTAGTTCTTCCTGGCTCCTCCTTGGCCTGGGAAAGTTTTGAACTGCTGTGAACAGGTAGACGTAGTTTTCTAGGTAATAATTTCCTCGCCAGGTAAATCTGTGACTATCACGTCATTGTTAGTCAGTTCTGTTAAAAGTGTTTGTGCGTCCCTGATCCTGGCACTGAGCGGATTGGCCATTTTGGCTTGGGCTCTGAATGCAGTGTCTGCTCCTCAGCTTCCCTGATACCTCTCTGGACTCAGTTCTTTCAGGAAAGGTTCGCCGAGGAGAAGCAATATCTGTGAGCACCGGGATAAAAGGTGATCCCACAGTCTGCAGAATTTGGCAGTGAAGTGGTCTTCCCTAATAATTGTGTGATACAAGATTGCACCCAAGGAGAGCAGCAGCATTGTGGTCCTGGTATATATATACCAAGTCGCCACTGGGTAGTTATAGTTAGGTCAGTATTTCAGTAGGAAATGCATTTTTGTTTTGCTCATAACTTTGGTGTTGTTTCATGAATCTCCACAAAACTTTCTAAAAAAGTGCTTTATTATACACAATACAGCACTTCTTTAGAAAGTTTTGTGCATGGAAAGTTAAAGGATGATCTCTCAAGTGGTAAAAAGTGGTAAAAAGGGGGTCCCAAAACACACAATCACCATGTATTTTCCTTTGACTTTTTCAGGCGGAGCTACAGCAAAAACTGCTGAGCACAATTTCACCAAGTTTGTCAGAAAGCTAGATCTCTGTCCCCAGATTGTGATGTTGGTGATGTGGTGTAAATCCATTCAGTAGTTTTTTTTAGAAATTAAGGGTCAGAAATATTACTATATCTGGATGGTAGTATCCGGAGCACCAAATTAAAAATAGAGCATTCTAATTGGCCTTTACTTGATTTGGGCCATGCCACTCCTGTGGGAGTCAGATTCCAGCTGGAGCGAGTGTTCTGATTGGCTGCTAGCAACATCAGGAAAATCTGGGAGCTGATTCCTTTAAGGGAGGGGGCTTCCCCTCCCTGAGCCATTAATGGCCCCTAGGATCCCATCATCCAGAACCCCCTCACTGGATATGTCCCTGGGAGTCCAGACTGTTTTTGCTCCTGCTTGGCGGGAGCATTTTCATGTTTCCCGCCAAGCGGGAGCAAACCCCAAATCTGCTCCCAGCTGGAGGAACCATCAATACTGATCCCCTCCACTTGGAGAGGACTTAAATCTGTTTCTCTGTTCACAGTGATGGGGGCAGCAAAACAGATTGAAATATTGGTCCTGCCCGCAGGGGGCCAGTTTTATTAGATGCTCCCTGCAGGCAGGAGCAATGCCGGTTCCCGCTGGATGCAGAGAGCTGGCAGGGGTCACAAGGGCCTTGGGAATCCCCTGTTTGCCTCCCTCAAAGACAATGCAGTGGGTGCCCTGGGTGGGCAGTAGGGCAATCACATTCCTTTGCATTTGGCCCCAGGGGATGAGGCCCCAGGGCCTCAAAACAGCTCGGTAGGGGGGCTGTGTGCCCTACTCCCCCTTGAATATCTTAACGGAACCCAGGATGGGGTCTCCGGGCTCGTCATTGACTGAGCTTTGAGTCAATAACTCACTTGCTCTGTATATACCCTATACTCCTGAAAGACCGCAGAAGATTGCTCCGGTTCCAGTGGGCTAAGGAGGGGACAGTGACATTGCCATCTGCTGTCAGCTCCCTTTTGAACAATGCACAGCCGCAAGGGATCACCAAACTGGTAAAATCTTTGGAGAATATTGAGAAGCAACTAAGAATAAACCCAGACGCCCAAAATGAAGAAGAGGAGGAACCTTGAATCTCAGTAGTCTCAAAGACTACCTTCAAATAGACCGTCAGTACTGCTTTTTTTGTTAGTTTTTTAAGTACATGTTTTTATCCAAACAGACAGAAAAAGTAATAGCAAGCTAGACACAGCAAAATTTTAACCAAAGACTATTTACCAAGTTTGTAGTTGTCTATCCAATTGTGTTTTAATTTTTTTAACCGTTGAGGAAAGATGCAGATGAACTATGGGTTATCTGTTGAATTATTGACACTTATGAAAAATTGGGACATTATCTATCATTTTAATGCTAATTGGCAGTAATGCACTTTAACAGACGTCACTGTGTAAAAAAAATCTTTTTTGAATCTGAATCTGAATGACTCGGCTTGGGGAACTCACATGCCTCCTTTCCATTGAATATGTTGATGGGCCCTGGGGGTGATAGGGTAACCAAGGCCAAAAGCGTCTTTGGGTAGGGGCCGGCATGCCCTCCCATCAAACTTGCACCAGGCCCTGAGAGATGTGGTCGCCGGGGCCAAAATCGGGCCAGGGAGGGGGATTTCATGCCCCCACCCTATTCAAATTTCACCTGCCCCTGTCAAATGGGGTCTCTGAGGATGAAATTGGACCAGGTAGGGTAACCACATGCCCTCCTACCCCAAAGAAGCACGCTGTGGCCCTGGGAGTGGGAGTAAAAGTGTGGCCCTGGGAGGTGGGGTCTACAGGACTTACCAAGGTTTGGAGAGGTGGGCCACATGGACCACCTCTTCTTTATTTAAATAAGTGTCTCAGTGGATTGGGTCCCTGGGGCTTATATCAGCTTGGGAAGGGGCCACACTGCCCACCCCCCTATTAATAAAAAAAACAGCCCTGGTGTACGGGGTCTTGGGTGCTATGCCCTGTGGCCAAGCCCCCATTGTGCATGACCTATGGGCATGTGCAGTGTGGGGTTGGATATATGGGTGGGTTTTGGCTGCTGGGCCTGGCCACATTTGTGCATGATAATTAATTATTACTATTGCCCAACTTCCCTAAGGAAGCCAAACCCCCAATGCGCCAGGCAGGGGTTGGCCACAGGGATTGGCCTGCGGACCACAGCAAGCTTAAACCCCACACTTCGCATAGCCTTTGTAGTGCACAGTGTAATTTTGGCCTTCAGCCTTGGTGACCCCATCCCTTGGGGCCAAAACATATATAAAGGAGAGGAGGGCTTGCAGCCCACCTACCCATTCTTTACTTGGACAGAGAATCCGTAGCTCCCAGACCAGGGAAAAGGGAAGGGGCCATGTGGCCCACTCCACAAACCTTTAAAGACCCCATGCTCAAATGCGATTATACGGGAGTGGGGCATGCAGCCTCTCTCACCAGGAGGAGCCCATCCACCGGGCCTACAATCTAAGTGAATGAGGGCATGCTGCTTCCTCCCTGAGTGGGGTGGGGAGGGTGGCCTCCCTCCCTGAGCCTCATTAGACACTGGGAGCCCCATCCCCCAAGGCTGTATCTAATTTGCATCCAACCTTTCACTGTGCACAGCCAACTTATTAGCATATTAAACCGTTGACGGCGGCGGGAATTCCGCCGCAGTGCAGGTGATTTATGACTGGGCGTTGTCAGGACGGCCCCCGGCCATCCTCCGCACACGCCCACCGTGACGTCGGACGGCCGAGGGCCGTCCGACGCAAGCAAAGGGTTAATATGTTTTTATCCGGAGGTTTTGTGTTATTAGTTTTTAACTCATTGGAAGTATTGGAAGTTAAGGGTACAATCTTGCATTTAAGGTGTTTGTGTGCATCAGTGCTACTACCCCTCCTATTCCATACTTTCTGCCCTTACCAAGGACTGAGCATTCTTGGAGAAACATTTTTTTTTTTGGGGGGTTCAAACTGCTTTATTGGAGTAAACAGAGTATGGTACACAGCTTGATCCGCCTACAACCCGGAGGCTGGCAGCAAAAATTATGAACAGTACACGGCCCAGAAGCCGGCATCCCGGGGGCCCGGCGGCGTATAGGAAAACATACATGACGCTGGTTCTGCAGCCCGGGGCGTAGGACAAGCAAGGATGAGCAGCAGTTGAACAGGGTTTTGTAGTCGAGAGATGAAATCCCTCTCCTTTTTTTTTTTTTTGTCAAACAGGAACCAAAACTTCCCAACTTAGGTAACAACTATGAGGCCGTATAAGACTGTGTGAAAGTTCCAACGAAGGGTGGTGTAGCAAGGCGGGTCAGGCAGGCCGCAGCCCATGGGGGATCTAATGTCCAGGACTGCTATCCCAGTGAGGCAGAGCTCTGCAAAGGTGCATCCCATAGAAGCATGGAATATAACGGGGTGTCACTCAGCAGTAGTGTGAGGCGTGCTGTGGATGCAGAAAAAATAGGATATGCATGCCCAATTACGAGGGGGGTGTGGGTCAGGCCAAGAGAGGGCGGCCCAAGTCACTCAGGACGCTGCAGGGGCATGAGAGCGCATGGGGACAAGGAAAGTCATACGGTGCAGGAGGTATTAACGGGTTGCGATCTGGGAGGGACGTCAGCGCGTTGAGGAGGGGGAGGCAGATCATCCGATCGTGCATCGTCATCCGAGCGCGTGAGCAGGTAGTGCATCAGAGGTTCCCAAATATCCCTGGGCCTACAAGAAAGGGGTATCAATTCAGCAAAAGTGGTATGCTGGTCTTGGCAATAAGTCAAATCCGTAAGCCAGTCCTTAAATTTGGGCGCCCTTCCTCTGCCCCAGCGACAAGCAACACGTCTCTTGGCTAAGAGCAAGGCGGTGTCGACAAATTTCCTGCATCCTCTAGGCAAGTGCACTGTGTATCCGAGGATGGCGATCAAGGGGTCTGCGGGCACCGCCTCACCCACCATCTCTGCGATAGCCTCCACAACCAGCTGCCAGTAATGAGCAACCTGGGGACAGTCCCATGCCAGGTGTAGGAAATCAGCATGGTCGGCATGGCAGCGTTCACATCGGTCGCTGTCAGCTAACCCGAACCTATATTTCCGAGCCGGAGTATAGTAGATCCGCTGAAGGAATTTGTAGTGAATAATTTTCAATCTGCTGCTAGCAGAGACGCGAGAGGTGAGCGTGCAACAGTATTTCCACTGCTCATCGGTAATATCGAAGGCAAGTTCAGCAGCCCATCGTAGCCGAGCATTGGAGACCGGTTCCGGAGCAGCGTTTCGGATTTGGCGGTAAAGACCAGAGACCAAGTGGGTCCCGTCTTGTGATCCCAACAGGAAATGCAGTGGCGCTAGGGTCTCAGGTTCATTGGGATAATCAGGTAAGATGTCCCGCATCCCCGCACGCAGCCGAATGTAGTAAAAGAGTTCAAGGGAGGTGTGTTCCTGTGCCTTAAAGAACAGTTCCTTAGTCTTGAAACTACTCTCATGGAACAGGTCGCCCCAGCAGGCGATGAGTAACTTATCACATAATTGACGGAAACCACGTTCCGACAAGAGAGATAATTGCGGGTGATAAGTAAGCGGTAATTTGGGAGAATAGGGCATCGGACACGACAGGTTTCTAGCGATGCGGCGCCACGCATCTAATGTGCAGGAAACTGAGGTATGCGCAGTGGTGATGGATGTCTCAGGACAGTGTAGCAGTCCGTTGAGTGGTATAGGGTGCACGATCCAGTCCTCCACCGCTATGTGCGGCATGAAAGGAGTTGGAGCCATCCAATGGTAGGCAAAGTGTGCCTGTGCACATTGGTAGTAAGTTTCAAAATTAGGGATGTCAAAACCTCCTCTATCGTAGGGAAGAGTCAGCGTTGACCATTTCAAGCGGGGGGATTTGCCGCCCCAGAAAAGCCTGCGCAGCTCCGCACGGAGCGTCCTGAAGAAAAAGGCGCCAGGGTAGTAGGGGATATTGAGGAAAAGATATAGGAAGCGGGGCAATATCACCATTTTTATGAGTGAGGCTCTTCCCGCCATGGAGAGTGGTAACGTAACCCACCTGTCCACTGAAGCCGTTAATTTGGTCATGGCCACTCCATAATTGGCACGCAGCGTCTCATCTTTATCGCGAGATATGCGAATCCCCAAATATCTAAGATCATCGCTACACCACTCTAGTGGGTAATCGAGAGGGAAGGCATGCACTGCATCCGTGAGGGGGAAAAACTGCGATTTTGCCCAATTGATGTGGACACCCGACACTCCTCCGAACAATATGAATTCTCGAAGCAGGGGATTGAGATGCGTCTCGGGATGTTTAATGTAGAGCGTGATATCATCAGCATAGAGGGATACATCTATTTGCCGCTGCAGGCATTGCACTGCCCCCGCTCGGTGTAGCTGCCGTAAACGACAGGCGAGTGGTTCGACCGCGATGGCAAATAGCAGGGGAGAGAGCGGGCATCCCTGACGGGTGCCTCTAGTGAGTGCAATTGGTTGTGACAGGCGGGCATTGATTAGCACCCTCGCCGTCGGGTCCGTATACAAAAGTCGAACCCAAGAGAGAAATAATTTGGGGAAACCCATGCTGGCTAAAACCGAAAACAGGTAAGGCCACTCGATCGAGTCGAATGCCTTAGTGGCATCTAGGAACACGGCCGCGATAGGGATGTCGGGGTGGACCGTGCGAAGCAAGGTAAAAAGAGTGCGAGGATTATGGGACGTAGACCTTCCTGCCACGAAGCCAGACTGATCAGGCAGGACAAGCCGGGTCATGAGCAGCGACAGCCGGGTAGCTAAGACTTTGGCTAGTATCTTAACATCGCAGTTTAGGAGGGATAGTGGACGGTACGAATCGCAGGTGGCAGGGTTTTTATCCGGTTTCAGAAGGGAGGTGATCGCCACTTCACGCATAGAGCAGGGAAGTATCCCATCGGCTAGTGATTCCGTGAAGACCTCACTGAGCACCGGTGCCATTATGTCAACGTAGGTTTTGTAAAATTCGGCCGGTAAGCCATCGAGGCCCGGCGCCTTGCCATTTTGAAGGGACATGATGGCCTCACGGACCTCATCCAGCTCGAAAGGAGCCGCAAGAAACTCCCTGTCCCCATCGCTGAGCCAGCACAGCGCCACATCGTTAAGGTAGGCAGCATATGAAGTGTTTTCCTCTGCTGTAGAAGTATAAAGCGAAGAGTAGTGTGCTGTGAAGGTGGATAGTATCTCTGCCGGGTCCCTGACAGCCGTGCCGGTGTCATCAATAAGCTCCAGTATAGTGTTGTGCACCCGTGGTGGTCGTGTGATTGCAGCAAGTACTTTTCCGGGCCTATCTCCCTCACAATATCTCCGGGCCACCCAGTGTTTACCCCGGTATTTCACCTCCCTGGCTGCCTCTTCTTCAAATTTTGACAGTGTCTCTCTAAAGGTGGCGTGTAAGTGTGGGTCAGAATTCGTGATCATGCGGTGTTCCAGAGTCCGCAGTTCGCGTTCCAGTGCAGAAATGGACTGCAGGATATCACGCAGCACCCCATGACTTTTAGAGATGCAGAAGCCCCTTATGGTGACCTTAAAAGCCTCCCAGATGTGCTCAACTGACTCTACCGAGCCCTTATTTCCAGGGAAGAAATCTGCTATCTCCTCCCCCAGCTCAGTGCAGAAGACATTGTCCAAGAGCACATCAGGACGCAGTCTCCACTGAGGTCGTGGATTGTCCCACCCGGGAATGCTGAATTGCATAGACACAGGGCTGTGATCGGAAAAGGCTCTAGGAAGGTGCTCTACTCTTAACAACTCTGCAGCAGCTTCTCTGTTAACTAGGAAGTAGTCAAGACGCGCCCATGTCCCGGTGTGAGAGGTAAAGTGTGTCCCCTCCAGCCCCTGGGAATGTAGATGTCTCCAGGCATCCAAGAGTCCACCCTCCTCCATGATTCCCTCCAACGTCTCCCTGGACCGGGGCTTGTAGGAGCTGACACCATCCGCCCTATCCATGGGGGGCACCAGTGCGAGGTTGAAATCACCACCCCATACAACATGTCTTGCCCCAACAGCTACGATCTTCCCCCACAATGTGGAAAAAAAGGCAGGAGTATCAACATTCGGTGCATACATAGATACAAATACATAGACATCGCGGCCAACCCTTCCCCACAGTAAAGCATACCGCCCCTCCCTGTCCATTGCCTCTCCGAGATGATGAAAAGGCACTCCGCGGGCAATGAGCACTGCAACCCCCCTGGCATAGGTCGAGTAAGAGGAAAAAACACGGGTACTAGCCCATTTCGTCGCAAAAGTGGCAGCGCCCTGAGCAGGCAGATGCGTCTCCTGCAACATAACAACTTGCACATGATGTCTGTTCAGATAGGCAATTATATTTCTGCATTTCTTAGCATTGTTCAGACCCCTGACATTCCACGATAAGCATGTCAATCTAGCATTTGCATTCAATACCGCCATGGATACAGCAAGCCTATATGTGAAAGTGACCTAGCAGGCCTAGCCCCGCCCCCACCCAAAGAAACACCAGTTCAGCAGATAAAAATACAGTCTGAGCAACAGAAGCCTCTTAAAATCCAACCTCCCCCCACCCACCCCAGCATCCCAAACATGCCAGTAGCCATGGATCCCACCCTCGCAGTCCCACCCCCACCCCCCTTTCAACCGCAACTGCAACTTCGAAAAACACAACCAAGTAATGGGGAGCACCCAGTAGGGGTAGAGCATAGAGTGCGCACTGCCACTACCTGGTCCTTAGCTCCAGTACTGTACCACCCTCGGTGGAGACTAAGGCCAAGGGAGTGGTCCTTGGCATACATTACCACTGGGGTGCAGTGTCCATGCAGGTCCATCGTTCTCACAGCACTCCAGCCACCAAAGTTCCATACGCTGTTGGAGGGCCAGCCGTTGTGGCCGGCACCGTGCATATACCATGCAAATATAGTTAATTATCTTGTTGTTCAGGGGGTAAATCAGCATTCTCCAGGTCCTCTGCAGGCATATTTCCGCCTCTGCGCGCTGTTCGAACCGATTTCAAAAAATCCTCAGCCTTCTGCGGGTTAGTAAAGAAACGCTGTTTACCCTGATGGGTAACTCGCAGTTTCGCCGGATATAGGAGGGCGTAGTCAATTTGGGCTTCCCGCAGCTTTTTCTTTACGGGCAGAAACTTGCGCCGTTCGTCCTGGACCATCGGCGTGAAATCAGGATAGATTGAGAACGTAACCCCATTATACTGCAGTGTTTTCTGAGTCCGGGCTGCCCTGAGGGCCGTGTCGCGATCACGATAGTTCAAAAGCCGTGCTATTATAGGCCTAGGAGGTAAGCCAGGCTGGGGCATTGGTGCCAGTGATCGGTGGGCCCTCTCCACTATAATGAACAACAAAATGGTGTACAGAGTTCCCCCGGGAGAGCTCAAGAATTCTAGCTCAACCTGTAATTCTCTCTCGTGATATCTAGACAGGGGGTGAAGAAAGGGTCTCAAGTGTGCAGTGTAGACCCATATTCCAGAATGAAAAGGTACCTCACACAGGCTATCAACAGGACCACAACTGTAGCCCCAGTCGATAGTTGTCCAGCCTCATCATCGGTACCTTGCTCCTTCGGCAGGCTGGCGGTGCAATGCCCGTCGGGCAGCGATGAAAGCTGCACTTTTAGTGGAGATCTTTAATTCTGGGCCAGCGGGTGTGTGCGTGTGAGGGGCCAAAAGGAGTGTAATAGTGAGCGTGGTGGTGAAGTTAAAAGAAGTCAGGGAAGTCCTGTTGGTGAACAATTTATTGGTCAGGCTTCCTGCTTCAGTAAAAAGGAAAGGGGTACTAAGGGGTGGCAAGTAATGGAACCAACCCGTATTCAACCCTTTGTGTGCAAGAAGTGGTCAACATGTTTCACGCCCTGAGGGCGATTCATCAGGACCTGGATGCTCATAAATTACTTGGTTCCTTAAAGAATTTTTCAGGACACCAGTATACGACCTGAGTTAGTGTCGTATCGTAATGGTTCCACAGAGGGGACCTTCTGGAACCCTAGTGTTTCCTCCTAGAAACCTCACGGGCCATCCAAGTGGGGCCAGCAGCGAGATGAGGGAGTCCTCTAGCGTCGCTGCAGGCAAGCTGCTCTGCACCTACCCCTCCCACAGGAAACAAAGGTCTGGATAGCCACTATAAACTGAGGAGAAAAAGCGTCTTCTCCTATGGAACCTTTAAGCAACTTTTCCACGTAGAGCTCCATTCTGCCCGTGGCCGTGGATTCCGGCACGTTCGTTATGCGCACGTTGTTGCGGCGGCTTCGCGCCTCCAAATCTTCGTTCTTTACGCTATGACACGTAGCAGGTTGTCCATCCTGGCCAATTGTGACGTATGGGTCGCGGTGGTGTCTGTATTGTCGGAGATCCGCTGCTCCGCAGCCGTAATGCGTTCCTCATGGCGGTCAACCTTGTGCACAAGGGCATCCAACCGGGCCGTGACCCCATCCACTTTTTCCACGACAGTGGCAAAACCCTGTCGCATCTCTTGGATCAGACTTGTAAGATCCGCCGCGGGGGCTGGGGGCGAGGGGGGGGGGGGGTAGATTGTGGAGAAGATGTGCTCGGCCCTGGGTTCATCTGCGTCGATTTAGCGCTCTTGCGCGCGTTGTCGAAGCTCAGTTTAGGCTGGCGATTCTCAGGTCGCCCCATGGCAACTCCCAACGACGGACCACAAGCCCGGACGGGCAGTAGCAGGGCAGTTCGATAGGAGTATAGGCCTTGTAAGGAGTGGGCAGTTGGGGGTGGGCAGGTGGACCCAAACGCAGCGCGATCTGGTAGAGCAGAGTAGGAGAGACGTCGCTGAGCCCCGCCGGTGTGCACCCCCCAGGCCCCAGTGGAGCGCCCGTGAATGTCCGAGCAGAGATATGCAAGCCTCGTTGAGGTCACTAGCGGTGTTGGGCTAATTGAGAACAAATCCTAGGCATTAGGGTCCACAGCAGCCCTAGGTCAACAGGATCCAGGTCAGCAGGATAGGCAGCGTCGGTCAGCAGCGAGATAGCGTGCCTCACGGGAAGCGCCACACAGGGGGGCAACACAGGGTCTCCACGCAGGGTAGAGATACAGCAAATCCTCAACCAGACAGGGCCACCTGGTGTGGAGACGGCGTAGGGGTCCGCAGGCAAGGAGCACGTTCCAGCGGTAAGTGCCAGCGCGGTGGGGCAGGCCCCAGTCTCTGCAGGTCCGCCAAGCCGCGCCGCACAAGCCAGTACCGTCAGTGAGGCGGGGAGCAGTCCGGGTAGGACGGAGCTTCGTCCGGCATGCAAAGAGCAGCCCCCCTCCTAGCACCAGCAGTGAGGGTCTAGCGGCGATCGGAGGAGGGGGGGGGGCGATCCAGCTCGAGGCAGGGCCCACAGTCGTCTCCTACCTGCGCGGCGACCGCCGCACTCCTTCACAGTAGGGTCGCAGGCTGTGGCGATGAAGCGCGGCCTGAAGCCTCGTGGCGATCCCCAGGGTCGCGTGGATATGGCAGCCGGACCGGCGCTTGCCTCGGTTCCAGTGGCAGAGTCGGCTAAGCTGCAGCTGCACGTATCTTCGGTTCTGGTGCACGCAGAGCCTCCAAATTTGGATCGGGTGTGGAGAACGATGCCAGGATACAGGAGAGGAACTTTTGGGGTGAATCAGCACCCCGTGGCGCAGGATCAGTGGAGGATCTTGTACCAAGGAACGGGAGCTGCGTGTCTAGGCAGCCATTCCGTAAGCGCGCCCTCTAGCGCCCCCATTCTTGGAGAAACATAATGTTAATCATGGGGAGGGAGTGGATGTTTACCTGAATCTTGTCAATGAATAATACGTCCAGTTCTAGAGGTAACTGGGTGTCTGTTACTTCAATTCAGTCCAGTTCTAGAAGTAGCTGGGCTTCTGTTATCTCAATTCAGTCCAGTTCTAGAAGTAGCTGGGTGTCTGTTACTTCGATTCAGTCCAGTGCTAGAGGTAACTGGGTGTCTGTTATCTCAATTCAGTCCAGTTCTAGAAGTAGCTGGGAGTCTGTTACTTCAATTCAGTCCAGTTCTAAAAGTAGCTGGGAGTCTGTTACCTCAATTCAGTCCAGTTCTAGAAGTAGCTGGGTGTCTGTTACTTCACTTCAGTCCAGTTCTAGAAGTAGCAGGGTGTCTGTTACTTCATTTCAGTCCAGTTCTAGAAGTAGCTGGGTGTCTTTTACTTCAATTCAGTCCATTTCCAGAAGTAGTTGGGTGTCTGTTACTTCATTTCAGTCCAGTTCTAGAAGTAGCGGGGTGTCTGTTACTTCATTTCAGTCCAGTTGTAGAGGTACCTGGGTGTCTGTTATCTCAATTCAGTCCAGTTCTAGAAGTAGCTGGGAGTCTGTTACTTCAATTCAGTCAAGTTCTAGAAATAGCTGGGAGTCTGTTATCTCAATTCAGTCCAGTTCTAGAAGTAGGTGGGCGGCTGTTACTTCAATTCAGTCCAGTTCTTAAAGTAGCTGGGCGCTTGCTATCTCAATTCTCTATGCTGCAGGAGTTCTGCAGTTATGCAGTATGCAATCTATACTATAAGCCCATTTTTGATTGATGCTTTTGGTAGGTGTTTATTTTCTGAAAGTTGTCATATGGCTTTTATGAGATGTTCTTGCCAGGAAGATGGTATAAATCTGGAACTTGACAGGATGCTATGACTAATGTTCTTGTCTATAAATGTGTATGTAGATTTTGGCATGTAATTTAAACCAATTCAGTCCAGTTCTAGAAGTAGCTGGGTCTCTTTTACTTCAATTCAGTCCAGTTCTAGAAGTAGCTGGGTGTCTGTTACTTCAATTCAGTCCAGTTCTAGAAGTAGCTGGGTGTCTGTTACTTCAATTCAGTCCAGTGCTAGAGGTAACTGGGTGTCTGTTATCTCAATTCAGTCCAGTTCTAGAAGTAGCTGGGAGTCTGTTACTTCAATTCAGTCCAGTTCTAAAAGTAGCTGGGGGTCTGTTACCTCAATTCAGTCCAGTTCTAGAAGTAGCAGGGTGTCTGTTACTTCAATTCAGTCCAGTTCTAGAAGTAGCTGGGTGTCTTTTACTTCAATTCAGTCCATTTCCAGAAGTAGTTGGGTGTTTGTTACTTCATTTCAGTCCAGTTCTAGAAGTAGCTGGGCGTCTGTTACTTCATTTCAGACCAGTTGTAGAGGTACCTGGGTGTCTGTTATCTCAATTCAGTCCAGTTCTAGAAGTAGCTGGGATTCTGTTATCTCAATTCAGTCCAGTTCTAGAAGTAGGTGGGCGGCTGTTACTTCAATTCAGTCCAGTTCTTAAAGTAGCTGGGTGCTTGCTATCTCAATTCTCCATGCTGCAGGAGTTCTGCAGTTATGCAGTATGCAATCTATACTATAAGCTCATTTTTGATTGATGCTTTTGGTAGGTGTTTTTATGAGATGTTCTTGCCAGGAAGATGGTATAAATCTGAAACTTGACAGGATGCTATGACTAATGTTCTTGTCTATAAATGTGTATGTAGATTTTGGCATGTAATTTAAACCAGTTGATATAGGCTTGTCTTCGTTACCTTTGGCCTTTAAATGTTATACATAAAAAATCATGAAGCATGCAACATTTGGGACATCATGCCATGGGATATATTGAAGCAACCCTCCCACCCCCCAATTCAATATAATTCATTTTGCAATACTATGAAGGAAAAAATTCAAGTAGCGGGTCGAAGACTAGAAAAGAGCTAATTAAGGAACAAAGATTCAAATTTTACTTTTTGCAGTATGTACGAGTCCTCCATCATTGGAGGTTAACAGATATTGATCAAAACTCACTTTTCTGGAACTCTGACGATTTCTTTGTGAAACCTGACAGGACGTTTGCCAAATATGGACTTCCAGTTGGCACCCCTGAGTTGCTTTTCCTTAGCGAACACATGAGCCTGTAAAGAATGACAGAACATTTTACTACTGTTTATTTACTTTATAGGTGAGAAAAGGATACAGTGACAACAGAGGATAACGTTTGAGGCAGCGAGCGGGGAGGGGAGGTGATCCGTTTAGAAAGATGTATAGAACTGAGGGGCAGAGAAACTCCCATTCACTCTGTCATTAGACAAGGCCACTGAAAGGATTGCCACAAGATAAAAGGATCAACTTTACCTCTTTAGAAAGAGATAACAAGAGGCCTTTTAAATCTGTGGACAACTGTGAGAAAATGTGTGGAAATATTTTCAGATTTTTTGTGGGAAGAAGCGCTTTAATCTGTGGAAACTACAGTGAATAGTGATATTAATGTTTGATGGCAGAAATAATAATTCAAATTGCTCTCATTGGACCAAGATCACAAAGATTGTGCTCTAACTAGGTGTGACTTACTCTTGCACTCAAATCAATTCAACTCAATCCATTTTCAATTTTATTGGTAAATTATTTAAAATCAGTCCAAAATGTGATCAATTGTGTAATACAAGCATCAAGACAAGCAACATCAGTACTTCCATAGATCATAACTAGGCTATCTGGTTTTAGGTTTAAACCTATAGTAACTGATAAAACCCCACCAAAAGGAAAATAACCATCACCGGTGTAAACATATAAACACTGAAAAAACACCTTCTCAACCACAAACTAAGTGCCATTCAAAGAAAGGAAAGATACATTTTTATTTCTCCCTGAAGGGGCCAATACAATGTAACTTTGTTATACAAGGTAGCATCAAGAAAGACTGGGCTAACATTATTCTGCTTGAGTGTTGTTGTTTGGGGATGGCACTAAAACAGTGTCTCTTCTTCCTTCTGCTTTTTCAGTTTTGTGGTCATTGGTCTAAAGAAGCATTTTTTTTAGATATTTTTAGTTATTTTGTAAACTATAGAGAATCGGGAAATATCAAAATCATATTTGATATGTTGGCTACATTTGATTTCACTGATAGGTAAAATGGCTGGATTCATAAGAATCTTTCCTAACATGTACCATCACGTTTATCCATAGACAAAGAATGGGTGAATTCATTTGATACATCAGTTCCCTTTTCTAGTGAGTCAGTATTGATTGTAAGTGAATTGCCAAACACCCCAAGGCAATGCAAGATCTAGTGATAGGTATATGTGAAAAGAATGTTGCCACTAAGCATCTGAGATAAAGGTGAAAGCATGACACCAGGCGTTTGGTAAACATGGACTGCAGTGCCACTTGGAATGCTGCTGAAAACAGTACCTACCAAGTTCAATAAAGATTGGAGTGATATTGTTTGCATTAGCAGTAATTCAGTTATGCATGTGAAAAAGTTGTATGATGGTCTATCAAAATCGATACCTGAGCTGAAGTGCTTCCGTGTAAGAGAGCCTTGTAACTTGCTAGATGGTATGCTGAAAGCATCTTTACAATCTTCAGAGTTAATGAAGAATGCTATTGACTTTGTAGTCCATTCTGGTGCAGTAAAAATGTATTTGGACCTCTTATACCCTGTGCACACCTTATCTATACATATGCAGAAAGCAATCAATAATTAAAATTAAATAACAATTCCATAAACACCGGAAAAACACTGTTTCTGTTGTTTTTAATGGTGCAAATATGTGTAACCACTGATAACCATTTTTTTTAAGGTTTTGAAAAACCAGAAACTGCAAACAGGAATGTATACAGTGTCAGCTAGAATGATAAATGTACTGTCCATCTTTTGTTAAATATTACCCCTCCTGTACTCTCATCACCACTTCCATCCATTCATCTTTCATGACAGTGAAAAATAATCTATTTATCTAATTCTGGAATTTGCCCTATCGTCTCTGCTCTAACTAGACCCTCCTAAAAACAGTTTGACTCTAACATAAGTATAACTTCTTTGAAGCTTTGCAGGACGCTCAATGAGAGGCAGATACAGCCTTCTCCAATGCATGGCCTGTTTTAATCAATAATTTAAAGTGGGTTTGAAACCTCATCTAGTTTGTCTCTAATCTACTTTTTAAATGAGCCAGATGGCCTGGATTGACATGATGACCAGATGGCCCAGGCCAACAGGCAACAAGAGTGCTCAGTCCCACGACAGCCGATGACTCGAGCGGCCATGCACGCTGAACTGGGTGCTCAGGAGGCCCTTCCTAGAGCCACCCCTGGCTTACCTTCTGGTACACTGGACATCTTGATGTCTTACTAACCTGCAAGGAAGCATGCTCCTGACCCTTCACCCAGTGGCACAGGGCTAGAGTGGGATGCTCCCATCCATTCAGCACATGGCGGAGGCAGCCTCTCACAGGGCCACACCATGACTCTCTCAATAGCCGGCAGCAGAGGGACACCAGAGTCAGTTAAACACAAAAGGAGAAAAAACTTGGCTCAGAGTATGACTTTCAACAGATCTCAGCAAGGTAACTGCTATGCCATTTATGAAACCCTGACCCATAATCAGGATGTATATGAATGATTTCGTAGCAGGTGCCCCACAAACATGCAGTGCACTAACGGTGATGGAGGCAGGAGCCTTGCGTCCATGCTTCAGTCGAACAGTGGCTCTAGGCACCATCTCATTAACCAGCTATCCCAGGCCAACTGAGGCTCCATGGCACTGTGGCATCATTAGAGTTTAGGGGGATTCTGACCTAGAGATGTCCAGTCATAATTCTCATTGGCTCCTCAACCAAGTGTCTGTACCTGTGGCTCCTCTCGTCCCCAGCAGGATTACTACAGGATTACTATTGCAAAAACACATCATTAATATGACAAAACTATCCTGTCTTTCGACAGTCTAAAGCCAGCTCACGTTCCTTACTAGAAGTTGAACAATCCAATGCTGTGTGAATTCTGTTTCATTATGTTTAGAAGAGTCTCTATCGAAGGATCAGAAAGCAATGCTGCTATGAACTTCTGACCGCCACAAGCTAATTATTCCTGTGGTAGCTCTTCGGACTCCTCCTGCTTGAGGCCCATAAAATCAGAAGGCTCTTGAGTCCCTGCTTTCACAGTCTACATTCATATTGAAAATCGAAACAAAGAAAGCTTTTGTCCTACTGCTCCGTGGGAGGTTTATGCCCTCCCTGAGTCCATCTCGGGACACCTGTATTATAACATGAGAGGCATAATGCCCCAGTAAAATTCCCAACCTGCTGCTGTCACGGGAGCAGGTCCTGCATGGAGCCAGAAGTGCAAGCCCGACAAGACTTACTCACCCACATCACTGGGTAATTGAGAGCCTCCCACTTATCTAACACCTCTCATGTCTCTTCACTAGCTAAGGACAGTGTGAATCTGCCATGCTACCAGGGTCCAGGATCACCATGTCTGACACCTCTGTAGGCGCAGCGCTCCACTGAGGGTACCTGGAATGAGAGCCCCTGGGCCAAGTGTCGGTAAGGTCCTTTGGGGTGGAGGACTCCGCCCCCTCCCCAGTTCTCGCCCATTCACCTGGTAACCCCAGACTGTTTTGTTGGCTGGAAAACAAGGGAAGGGTCAGGCTCTATGACTGGGTTCCTTCTCAGAGGTGGCTGTGGGTTGGGAATCAGCCACTCAGACCACTCTGCTATTAATGATCCTTCCACAGGCTCACCTTGTTACAACTTATACTTTAGCTAGATAGTCAAGGCTATTACCAACCTTGGTGAGCCTATGTAGTAGTAGTAAAATCTTTATTCGGTTTCATTTTTACAAAGAGAACCATAAAAGTATACAAACATTTTATAAAATTTAACAATACAGATTAAAATTCAGTTTGGTAAGAGATCATCATTGACTTATCAAATAATTTTAGAGGTTGTTATTTTCAAGGTTTAGCCTATGCTTAAAAATGCATTTTAAGAAGGTGCTAACAACTTTACACACGTAAGCCGAATTTAAGAATTGTAGCCATAACATAGCAGGGCGACATCTTCTAAAATGTAAAGATCGAAGCAGAGGAATTAACCAAAGTTTGCGATGAACAGAATAGAATTTACAAAACAAAACAGTGTGCATTGTTGACTGTTCTGATAGTTCGTCGCATGGGCAAAGAGTTAAACATTCATCCCAGCTGTTTCTTTTAGGGAATGCTACCACCCTGTGGAAAATGTTCAACCTAAATCTCGTTAATAAGAAACATTCAAACTGCGAGTTTACGTATGTTAGATAGGGTTCCATTTCCAGGGTGGACATAACTGCTATGGAATGCTGTACTGATTGTTTCCTGATCTCCACAGTGATGCGAAGCTCTTCGAAATAGCTCAGTGCTTTTACCTTTAGTTCTTTTTTTGTTATCTCGGCGATAGTTTCAGGATTGTAATAGTACTCCGGCATTCCCAGGTCTGCAAAAAGTTTCTTTACATATGTAAGCCAGGCTATTTTTTCGGCCCTGTCTAGAGTCATACAGTCCATGATTATAGCTTTGGTAAGTGTGTTTTTTTGTTGAGACCCATATTCTGCGCCAAAGAAGTACTGGTTCGACTTTAGCCAGATCTTCAATGTGTGGGAGTCCCAGTTCTGCATGACAAGCATAGGTGGAGGCTCTTTTTGGGACCGCAAGCAAGAATCTCAGAAAAATGTTTTCTGCTACCTGCAGGGCGTTTGTATTTTTGTGTCCCCATAGGCCCGCCCCGTATAGAGCGATGGAATGGCACTTGGCTCTATATATCTTAAGTAGTTCTACCGGAGGTTTTTTCCCCCAGTTTTTGGGCAAATTTCATTAGGGCAGCGATAGAGCGCAGTAGTTGGTGTTTGCGCGCTTCTATGGCTGCTCTCCAGGTGAGCCTCTCATCTATCATAATCCCTAAATAAGGGTACTGGGAGGTGGTTTCCAGCTTTTCACTATTTAGGAAGATAGCTTTTCCCTGTTTCCTTGCTTGTCCCGCCACCATCACATAAGTTTTTTTTATATTTATGTGGAGGTCTAGGTCGCTCATAAATTTAGCGTAGGTGTTCAGGGATTTTTGGAGCTCTCGTGGGGTGCGTGCTAAAAGCACTGCGTCATCCGCGTACAGGAGCGCGGGCACCAGTCTCTTGTTCACTCAGGGCAGGTCCAAACCCCCCCTCAACATTTCCGCCTCGAGACCATTTGTGTAGAGGGAGAAGAGGAAGGGGGCGAGGACGCACCCCTGCCTGACCCCAGGCTCCACAGAAAATGGTGAGCCTATGTTAGGACCTGACTAGACCGCTGAATCTGTGGTAGCGATGGACGGTGTGTGCAAAGGGGAGGGACTTAATCAATGCAAGTTTATCGCCAGCATTTACTGGGAATTTCCTGTTCTTGGGAAATAATTGCAATACCTCTAATGAACGGGGTTCATGAGATAACCTGCACCTGTTGGCAAAGCATAGACACATACTGAGCCATGTAGTGTAGCATGCGTGCAGCCCCAGACATCTGAGGAAATCACAGACATTTTTTCGCTCCATCTTGTGTAGCGGAACGCCACTTTTTCCTCTAAGTAGTAGAATTCAAAACAATAGGGGTCACATAACTATTAGATTCGATACTTTCTTGTTCATTATTGGAATTAACTAGACAAATTGCTCCACCGATTAAGAACAGCCTTGCACCACCACCCACAGGACCAAGAAAGAGATATCAATTTGTCAAAGTTTTTGGTGTCAAGGCCGACTTACTTTTCCTGTGATATGTCAAATTAAGCTGCAGACTCCACTCCTGGTTGTGCCGTTCCACCAATTCCTTTACGTTTTCGCTCTCCAGCCATACTCGCCCTGGAAGCCGATTACTCTGGGTTCCCAGAAGCTGCTTGATGGGTCATGGGAATAACGCAGTCAGAGCGTTAGTCGGCATCGCTTATGTCTGGAACTACGACTGTATCTTATCGTCTTCGTACCTCAGAGATTTTCTTTTTTTATAAATGAAAACATTCATGGCAAATACTTTCACCTTGGTTTGTCTTGTCCTGATCCAAAAATGTCAGCTCTAGTGGCACAATACAAATACCATTGGCCGCTCTTCTTAATCATGGCCACTGCTCTGAAAACCAACAAAATAGAACCAGAGTCCTGTTCCATTATTCCTAGTTGAACTATTCAGGAGACCGGCCTGCTTTGAGCACTCTCATTTTTTCAAAGTAAACTCTTTGGACCTCCAGGACACTCAGTCAAGAACATCAAGTGGTGGTGTAGGTGCAGGACCTGGGAGAGGCGGTAACCTGCCTTGTGACGGACCACTAGCTCAATCCCAAAATCCAACCTTGCACTTTTTTAACTGAAGAAACTTTATTCTATGTTACTGAGGAGGGAATTACTGCAGCTGCTGGCACTAGATGTGCTCTCCAATGGGCCCCTGTTAACCCCTTGCATGCTTGTGATGGAACCGTTCCGTCACAAGCCTCGGGTGAGCTGTGCTTGTGACGGAATGGTTCCGTCATGGCCCGCTCGCCGCGCCTGCACGGCGCGAATTCCGCACCTGCGCTGACGATTTAATGGGCGGGCGGGTTCGTGACGGAACCGGTCCGTCACAAGCACAGCTCGCCCGCGAGCCGTGACGGAGCGGTTCCATCACAAGCACAGAACCGCCGCGCGGCCGCCCCACCCCCTTGGCGCTGCGGCGGCTATTCCGAAGGGGTTAAAGGATTTACAGAGTACTCATTTCAAGTACAGGTCCTCGGAAGAGCCCTGTATTGGTTTTTTTGGTCAATAATCTCCCTAGGAAATGATTGATTTACTCTCCTCCCCGTGTGGGAAGGGGAATGGATCACTGCCAGACGCCATGGGGGTGTGGTGGAAGGACTTCCCATAAATATGTGTGGATTTCTGTAGTGATGGTTCCGCTTTGCACTCTATGTGCCCAACCGGGACCTGCGCTCTGCAGCCCAACGCAGAATGGTGGTCCCACGCTTCCGCAAGGTCCGACTGGGAGGCAAATCCATTTCTGTCAAAGCGGCGGAGGCCTGGAACCTACTGCCAGTGGGGCTTCAACATATTTCTGTGTTCCAGACCTTCAAGAAGCAGCTCAAAACACACATGTTCAGCTCGGTGCTCTAATTTCCCGATTCCCCCATCTGCTCTCTTCTCCGCGCCAGGACACTCCAGAGTAACAGTGCGCGTTACAAAAACCACTATATAAAATAACAATATGTCCACTGTTGGTAATTAGATCCAGTTGAGGTTATTAAAGGCATTATAGGAAGCACAAGTTCTCAGCCACCAAGAGCATCTTTGGTGCTCCTCATCCGGCTAGTGCTGCAATGCCCAATGGGCCCCCGGAGAAGCTCTTTGCCAGAGATCTTTTTCTTTGCCTGGGAGTCTGGACTGCTAGAGTCAAACCCCCGGAGTTTTTGTGGGGAAAAGAGTTTGTAAGGAGTAGATTGGCCAAAAAGAGCGAAACAGATTAAAAGTATAAAAACTATTAAAACTAAAGGACCCCAAAGTCTCTTTATATTAAAGAACCCTTTGATAAGACTAAAACCAGTGAGGAGCCCTCAGAATATAACATTCCCGAAGATCAAAGGAGAATGGTAAACAGGTTTCTTGCTTACTTTGCCTTCTTTTTTATCAACATCAATTTCTCAGGACCAGAAAAGAAATGGCTAATCTATGTGATTGGTTTTCCTAACAAGGAGGGTGATATGAGTCAACCTAATTTCACCCCAAAAAAGTGTCCTAATATACAAAAACGTTTTTAATAGTAGCCACTTGGCAGTTTTGCTGCCATATATGACCTGTATCCCAAAGCAATCAGGCCCCCTTGGGAACCTTGGGGAAGAGAACGCACATGCCAGCCATTTGCTTAGAATGGAGTCAAACTCAATTTCCACTGAAACAATGAATATTACAAATAGGTGGAGAATCAAAGACTCAATACAGATAGGTTCTCATTTCCCGAAATTCATTCTGTATCAATGTTAATGTTAATGTTAATGACATTTATAGAGCGCACTGCTGCCCATGTGTCACGACCGGATTTTCGGACCAGATAGGATCAGCTCACCAAGACACCACCAACCCAGCCGAAACGTAACCACCTCCCTCCTCAGGACCCATCTATCCAGGCACCTGGGTACCTACCTGAGGATGGGGAACTAGCAATATACAAGCTCATATCATCAAAAACACCACTAAATCTATGGGGATTACTAGGAATACTCACTGATTACTAAGGACGTCCATGCCCTACACCACACTCATACCTTATAGTCTCGCGGCCACTCAGACCCAGACTTTGCTACCCTCCTACTCATAGTGAAGGGGGCAGTTCCAATAACTTACCATTACACACTGACACACTCAGTGCTCTCTCAAGCCACAATCCTGTGGGTATACGCACTGTGTCCTCCCAGTGCTCTCACTATTTCATACATACACAAGCCACAATCCTGTGGGTATAGACACCAGTATCCCCCCTGGTGCTCTCTTTAACATCCAAGCCACAATCCTGTGGATATAGACACCAGTATCCCCCCTGGTGCTCTCATTAACGTCGCCTTACAACGACGATCACTTTCCTATGAGTACCTTTAGCTCTCTCTCTCTCTGTTGGGAAGTTTCTCTCACTATTCACTAGAGGTACAATACTACAATATTATGGATCACACAAGAATGGCCAAATTACACTGTGCAATTATTGTCATCTAATACAAGTTCTCCTCTCCCCCTCATTATTCAGTTACCATTTACCTGTCCGGGAGTCGCATCTGTCCACATAATAGCACCTGACTAGAAGAAAGGTTAACCCTATCATAAAACAATAACAGTTATACACTATATGCAAAAGTTATTCCCTGATTTAAGCGCTCCTCCTCCCTTTTGATCCATCAGTTACCATTACAGCATCTGGCTAGAAGAAAGGTTAGCTTTATCATAAGAATAACATCTACACAGCTGTTTATTAAGAACTGGGGTTCCTTTATTTACTACAATAACAATAACAATATAATACTGCACTATAACACATAACCTGAAAAGTAAAAGGGCAATAGACACATACACAGATCTGTATTATAATGGAAAGCTTTATTACTATAACACATCCACATGTAACTAACAGGGACTGTAAATAGCTAAAGAGGGAATGGATTATACTGCACACCGCTGAAAGAAAAAGGATTAGCAATACAATAGGGACAAGGTTAATGTTTAAATGTAAAGCAAACTAATATAACAGGACAGATATCACCTGATTAGTATGAAGTCTTGCTCTAGCTGTCATCTGGGTTCCTCTCTCGTCTGTGCCTTAGCACGTCTCAGATTCTCCCCTGCACTCTTGGACACGCATCTGCGCTGATCACTCTGCACTGGATTCCTCTCCCCCACAAACTGTCTTCACTTCCCAGCTTCAGTCTAATAGTTTCTGCCGCTCTGATAACCGTTCGCTCCACTAGCTTCTTCACTCTGTCTGATTATCCCAGCTCCAATGTCCAATTCACTCCAGCTGCTCCCACAGACTAATCCACGATATAACTTCAGTCTCTTCCAAAAGGCATCACTCTAGACTCCAGCTGATCACAACTCCTTCTGATAAGTAACTGCTTCTGACTGCTTCCTTCAGTTCCAAACATCATCTCACTTCTCTCTGTTCAAAACACCATCTGCTCACAACTGCTTCTGACTTCTCTCTCTGGTTCCAACTCACTGACTGACTTCTCTCTGTTCCAAGCATCGACTAGCTGACCCTCCTCCTCTTCTGCACTTCACTAATATGGAATGCTCTCCCCTCATGGAAATTTCCAACAGAGGGCTGCCTCCCACCGAATTCCTGTGCCAAATAACACTTAGCTCTGTCAGAGTACATACACAAACCATACCAATATGTAATATAAGGTCAGGACTACAGGGTCCACCTTCTACTATAGGTAGGATGATGAAAGGACACATAATTATGTCAAAGACAATAGGCAATAGATGGATTAGAGTCAAGAATAAGGGATCTATCATCATATAAAGCAGCTATCCTCTAGTTTATGCTTCTAGGTCTGGAAAAAGGCCTGAAAAGGACCAACACAAGGCAAGAATAGGGATTCAGGATGGTAGCAAGCTTAAAGTCACCATCACTCAGAAATAGAGCCAAAAACACGGTCACTACACCATGGGCGCCCTGGCGCTATGTGAGATGTCCCCCTAGAGGATGATAGTGTTATTGCCTTGAGCTTTATGAGTTGAACAACCAGGTTTTTAGGGCTTTTCTAAAAGTGAGCAGCTCTGCTGTGCCTCTAAGAGAGAGTGGAAGGACGTTCCAAGCCTTGGCGGCGCCTACAAAAAAGCTCCTGCCACCCCAATTGGCTTTTTTTGCCAATGGAATGCGGATCAATTTAGCTTCTGAGGAGCGCAGAGATCTTGTCGGGGCATACCAATTGGTATTTTGTATCAGATGTTTTCGACCTGTTGAGTATAGTGATTAATGAGTTATGCATAGGGCCTTGAACAAAACTCACTTCTTAACTGGCAACCAGTGTAACTTTTTTAAGTCCGCCGAGATAGATTTATATTTTGGGGTGCCCCCCAGTAGTCTGGCTGCCGCATTCTGTAGGAGTTGTAATTTCCTTAGGAGATCTTCTTGCGCGTTGACATATAGGCCATTGCAATAGTCCAGCCTGGACATAGCTAGGGCCGTAATTACTGTCTTCTGACTGTCTGTGGGGAGATAGGTTAGTATTTTTTACATGATTTTAAAATGAATGAGGTTGTTGAGACAACTGAGTTTACTTGGTCTTTATGGGTCAGTTTGTTGTCAATTATAAACCCTAGGTTTTTCACTTTTCTGACCGGTGTTGGAAGGGGGCCAAGAGAATCTGGCCACCATGCCGGGGTTCAGAATTGAGGGTTGTTTCCAAACAGAATCACTTCTGTTTTAGCAGAATTGAGTTTCAAACAATTCTGGGCCATTCATCCAGCCACTGCTGTCATACAATCGTGAAAACGCCTTGCTGGCTCCTGGGTTTCCTTGGGGAGCATAGAGACTACTATCTGGGTATCATCAGCGTATGAGGTCAGCTTGAGTCCAAAGGAACCAACAAGGGGAGCGAGCTGGGAAACATAAACATTGAAGAGGGTGGGGCTCATGGATGAACCCTGCGGCACCCCACAGGGGAGGGAGAATGACTTTGCAGAGAAGTTGCCAAGCGTAACTGTCTGCACCATGTCTGCTTGAAAAGATTCAATCAATTTCCAAGCTTTGCCTGTGACACCAATCTCGTGCCGCTGGTCCATCAGCAACTTATGATGGACCGTGTCAAATGCCGCAGAAAGGTCCAACATAATCAGGGCTCCGTTTCCTCCCTAATCCACGGTGGCTCTTATTTCTTCGGTAGATTTAATGAGAGCCGACTCAGTACTATGGTTACATCTGAAACCACACTCTGAGGGATCAAGTTTATTCTCTTCCTTTAGAAAGCAACTAAGTTGGGTGTTTATTAGGTTTTCTGTTATTTTTGCGGGGAGCGTTAGTCCTGAGATTGGCCTAAAATTGTTGGGGTCCATGGGGTCAGGTTTAGGCTTTTGAGCAAGGAAAGAATTGATGCTGCTTTCCAGGCTTTTGGAAAGTAGCCCTCTGAGAAGATCATATTGATGATCTATGTCAGGATTGGTGTAACTGATTCGGGTACCAACTTCAGTATGGAGGAGGGACAGGGTTCTGTTGGGGATCCTGATTTAACTTTCGTAAGAATGGTGTGTACCTCTGCTACTGTAGTGGGTGTAAAGTTACAGAGTGGAGGCGTGATGTTCCCAGGTTCAACCACATTGGCCGTCTTTGTTTGAGGGATGAGGTTAGAGTCAACTGTAAATGTATCATAGATATCCTCCACTTTTTTTAGGAAGAAGTTGGCTATCTTATTGAACAGTTCTTGACTGGCTATGACTGGATTTGACAGGGTATGGGCCAAGGCTGTAACGGTTTTAAATAGTTCTTCGGTGGAATTCTTTGCAGACTGTATTTTCTTTATGAAGAAGTCTTGTTTAGTTTTGTGTAGTAATTTCTTGTAATGTGCTAAACAGAGTTTATATTTATTTTTTTCCACAGGATTGTACTCCCTCCTCCATTCCCTGTCTTGGTGTTTGCAGAGAAGTTTACTTTCTCTTAGGTCGTGCGAGTACCACGGAGAACTTGGCCGTTCCCTATTTTTTTAAAGGTTTTTATTGGTGCAAGTTTATTGGTCGCTCCTTCTAACCAGGTAAAATAGGCCCCAGTTGCCTCGTCAAACTCTCCTGGTAGCGTAGGAGCTGTAGCGACAAGTTGTTTTTGCAGTTCATTTGCATTTATTCTGTTCCAAGCTCTGGTGGTTATTTGTTTCAGTCTTGGTCTCCGGGTATCAAGAGCTGGTGATGATACTGCAAAAAACACTACCTTGTGGTCTGACCAGATGACCGGGAGCGTGTTTGTGAACCTCAGATGGCTGTTATTAGAGAAGATGCCATCGAATGTATGTCCAGCTAGGTGTGTGGCCTCAGTAACCAGTTGATGTAGAGCAAGCGAATTCATTAGGTCTACCAGATTGAGAGTGTCTCCGTCGTTGTCTCTTTCTAAGTGAAAATTCAAATCCCCTAGTATGGTATGGGAACTGGCATATATCCCTCTTTCTAGCCAGGTGTCTGCTTGTGTTGTAAATCGACTCCTGGGACCAGGCGGTCTATATATCAGTGTGCCTTTAAAAGTGGAGTTGTGCCCCAGTGAGAAACAGATGTCTAATGCCTCGCACTCCATGTTGGGGGATGGGCTAAAGTTTACTTTCAGTGTTTGTATATGTATCACTTCTAGCCCCCCTCCCTTTTTACCCAGCCTATTTAGTGTATAGCAGGTGTACCCCGGGGGTCTAGCTTTTATCAGGTCTGGACCAGACCCTTCATCTGTCCACGACTCAGTAATGAATGCAATCCCAATATCTTTCTCCTGAATTAGGTCTGCTACCTCGATGCTGTGTTTGACCAGGGATCTTGCATTCAGTAGGGCACATTTATACCATTTTCCTGCATTGCTTCCTGTTTTACCCATGGGTGATTGTTTAGGTGGCCCGTCCTGTCGGCTCATAGAGTGTCGATCAATTTTATTACAGCCCGGGCAGTTTTCTAGGTTCAACATGGTGTATTGTTGAGGCCTCATGGTGATGCAAGCAGAATTAGGTTTCATGGGGTTCAGGCTGTGGAGGTGTTTTCTGGAATAGGAGTAAGTGCATGGGATATCGTTGGTTAAACGGGCAGCATGGCCGCCGCTGTGCACTGGCCGTGCGCGGACGGGCACAGACGGGCTTGCCTTTGGCGCGCCTTTGGCGCGCATACGGCGCTTCAGATGCGCGCTCGCGCCAGCTTCCTCTTTTATCGTCAGGGAGCGGTGAAGTACTAGCCCGGTAACCCACTCCCTCCCAAGATGGCGGTCGCGTGTTGCCGCCCGATCAATGGTTCGGGGAGAGTTCCCAACTAAGTAAGTGCAAAATAGCAGTTTTAAAGCACACAACAATTACTCAAACTATTTTAAAATGTAATAGAGAATTATAAAATAGCCCCAGAGAATTGTTAGTCCACCCGGCTCAATTAGTAAAGAGCGATAATTTTTCCTTAAAATGTACATATATTATGCATTATTTGTGTTTAACATCCTTCAGAATGTGCATAAATATCGGCATGAGTGTTTCTATAAACACTCGATGATTTATGTTTTTCACTATCTATATTTTTACAGCCCTGAAGAATTGTCAAGTGCAATAGCAGCGAAACACGTGTCGGCTGTACAGCTGCAATAATCAAAGTGGGCAAATCAGCTTGGATAAACAATTGTGTATTGTTGCTTTAGTCTTATAATTGTATAAATGTGCCTGGCAACTTATGAGGAGTTATTAGGATTGGTTGTGAATCCATGTTTAGGTTGTATATCAATTGTATCAAATGAAATGATTGTTCTTCACTAATTGATTCCAAATGAATTTCTAGGAATGAGTAAATACATTTGATAAATACAGATCGTAAGTGAATACATCTTTTGATTACAATGGAAATGGATTCGGTGAAACAGGGTTGTTTCAGGAACTGACAACCTTGGCGGATTAGTTTTGCAGGGTCACTGGGATTTATTGTAAATAACTTTAATTTCTCTACAATTTCCAGTATTTTATTTTAGAATAGAGCATCTACTATTCACTTAATCATGTCCATGGTTCCAGTTAGAGTCTGGCAATCCAGACATCAAAGCAAAATAAAAGATTAGATAACTGATGAAAGACTCCCTAGAGGGCCCACTGGGCATTGCAGCGCCAGCCTGACGAGGCGCACACCCCAATGATGAAGCATGCCACCCAGTGGCGCTTCGCCGAGGGACTCCTGTGGGATGGTGGGACGGGGCTGGGAGGGGCATGGTGGAGGTACTGAACTCGGACACGCGACGGAACGGAGTACAGTAAGTAAATAAATTAATACAACTATTTACCTTGCGCTCGCTGCATCGCCAACTCGGCGATGCAGCAAGCACAAGGTAAATAATTGTATTTATTTATTTACTTACTTTACTCCGTTCTGTCATATGTCCGAGTCCACTACCCCCCCACCCGGCCCCTTCCCCGTGCCACTGCCCCGCAGCACTCCCTCGGCGAGCTGTCACTGATGCCACCCCTTGGTGGATGAGTGTGAGCTTCCTATAAAGGACGCCTTTGATGACTACAACTGGTCCAATTACAAAAAATCAGACATATAGGACCATCAATACAGAACTGCACACCTATGACCTATTTACGGATTAGCCTTATTAGGGAGGACATGTGCTGGACATGAATGTCTCTCTTCCCCTCTCTTTTTATTGAGTCGAAGAGCTTTATGCATGGGCAAAAGTGTTTATCCTCAGAGAAAAATGTGCATTTGCAGAGAGACAGTACAAAGAAATGGGGGAGAAGGAGGATAAGGACAAGGTTGCCCTCCCAGAACGTATAGTAAGACACAAACCTAAGGTGTTGGGTTCTGGGACCTAGTTCGTGATTTTAGGCTGCTGGCCACTATGGTCAGACAACTGCCAAAGAAGAAAGAAAAATGCCTTCTAGAGTCCCCTCACTCACCAGGGTTTCCCCATGGTGACATGCTTCATCATTGGGCCAACCCAGCTCTCTACGAACTGGGGCGTGCTACGACTTGCGAAGTTACGTAGGAGCACTTTTTGAAGGACTATGTGTTGTGCAATGTGAAGTGGAGTGGGTGTAGGTGATTAAAAATACCGTTCTAGTGGGCCTGAAATAATTTTTATTCCTGCTCCTAGGTGGGTATGATTAAAAGTGGGGTAGGCACTGTGTACCAATCTATAATGAGAAGGGAATCAGTGTATGTTGACATGTTTCGAGCTTCCCCTAGCTCTTACTCAGGACCACACAGGGACCGTTCACTGTGTATGCCACTCCTAATTTAACCTAATAGGAAAACAAACATAAACAAGCAATTGAAATAATAAT
Source organism: Lissotriton vulgaris (assembly GCF_964263255.1). Lineage (NCBI taxonomy): Eukaryota > Metazoa > Chordata > Amphibia > Caudata > Salamandridae > Lissotriton > Lissotriton vulgaris. The sequence continues at coordinate 262,069,347 of NC_141690.1, forward strand.
GAACGCTGCTACTTATAAAAGCATGCGTCTAAATACATACGATTCCTATTTCTCATAGTATATCTGAAAAAATAAATGGAAAGAAATTTGAAATAAAATCCCCCTCCTTTGAGCGGGGGTACACATTATTCCTTTCAAAATTGCATATCAATATGGGTGGATTGCTCCATATTGGTGCGTGCAGGCTCTCAGCGTTCCAGTGAGTGTGCCAAGAAAAATAGGTGATGGTGCATAGTGTGAATTCACACATAAATACACAGCACAGGACTTAATATGACAATTAAAACACACACGTTATTTCACACATATTTCGTAATTATAGCGAGAATTATTACTTGTCAATGTGCCTAATAGCACCTCATGGTCTCGGCGGGTGGCAGTGTCTCCTATGAAACAATCCTGTTATTAAGGATAAAGATGGGAGAGAAATAGGGAAATGGCTGTGATTGTTTGCCGGTTTTTTGTAAAAGGAAGAACTCGGTAAAGAACCTTTTAAGCTGGCTGTGAGGGTGTTGCCTCTACCCTCGTAAGTTGTACAACCTGTTCGAAAGAAAGAACTTACTTCAAGCTCGAAGATGCTGCGCACGAGCATCTAGTCCGCTTCCCTGCCGGACCGCATCTTAGCGTGTCTGGAGGCGGGGGAGCTCAAAAGACTTCTGCGTTCTGTGTTTGCTGCGTGTGGCGGCAAGCATAGACTGTCAATTGGTTATTAATGGCCGCCACCGTTTGGCAAGTGTGGCGGCCACCAAAAAAGTAACCCTAAATAACAACACAACGTGGGAATTACGTCAGTTTACCAACTGCAATACCACAGGAGTGGTCTATTTGATTACCTGTACATGCAACTTACACTACGTAGGAATGACGACAAGAAAGGTGAGCACACGTATAGTGGAGCATAGAAGCAACATTCGATGCAAACGGGGAACCACCTTCATAACAGGATTGTTTCGTAGGATACCCCGCCACCCGCTAAGACCATGATGTGCTCTTAGGCACATTAACAAGTAATAATTCTCGCTATAATTACGAAATCATGTTGTCATATGTGTGAAATAACATGTGTGTTTTAATTGTCATATTAAGTCCTGTGTTTTTTTTATGTGTGAATTCACACCATGCACGATCACCTATTTTTCTAGGCACATTCACTGGAACGCTGAGAGCCTGCACGCACCAATATGGAGCAATCCAGCCATATTGATATGCAATTTTGGAGGAATAATGTGTACCCCCCCTCAAAGGAGGGGGGTTTTATTTCTAATTTCTTTCCATTTATTTTTTCAGATATACTACGAGAAATAGGAATCGTATGTATTTAGACGCATGCTTTTATTAGTAGCAGTGTTCATTATTATTTCAATTGCTTGTTTATGTTTGTTTTCCTATTAGGTTAAATTAGGAGTGGCATACACTGGGGTGATCCCTGTGTGGTCCTGAGGAAGAGCTAGAGGAATCTCGAAACATGTCGACCATACACTGATTCCCTTCTCATCATAGATTGGTACACAGTGTCTACCCCACTTTTAACCATACCCACCTAGGAGCAGGAATAAAAATTATTTTAGGCCCACTAGAACGGTATTTTTAATCACCTACACCCACTCCACTTCACATTGCACAACAAGTCCTTCAAAAAGTGCTCCTACGTAACTTCGCAAGTCGTAGCACACCCCAGTTCTTAGAGAGCTGGGATGGCCCCAATGATGAAGCATGTCACCATGGGGAAACCCTGGTGAGTGAGGGGACTCGAGAAGGCATTTTTCTTTCTTCTTTGGCAGTTGTCTGACCATAGTCTAAAATCACGAACTAGGTCCCAGAACCCAACACCTTAGGTTTGTGTCTTACTATTTGCAGAGAGACTCCATTCCTCCTGTGGTGTGGAATTCTACCCTATGTAGGATTCTGCAGAGGCGAGAAAAGGACCCAGGGATCATCACGTGACATTCCCAATGGAACACAGGTTCCTGGTCCATCTTTCCAGGGATGCTGTTGGGAATGTTTGTGAACTGGAAAATAGATGTAAATCTTTACCCACATTTTACGCTTTTTCGTACAGTTCTAATATATATCTATGTAAAATAAATGTGGATTTAAACACTGTTATCTGTCAAACATGTTAATTGTGAATTTGTAATTACAACTATTCATGGAACCACTAATGAGGGCCAGTTGTAATCCATTCATTTGTTTTATTCTGAAAACCTTAAGGTGGTCCCCTGAAAACATACTTCAGTCCCAACATTAAGCTGAGGGTAAAGTTTCAATTTAAGCCTTTGAAGTTGTGCAAAGCTGGCAATCTGTTTCCAAAGGTTGCAGAATTGTTTTGGCTTTGCCCAGCATTACATGTGGGGACAATTGTCATTTAGAAATGTGATACCATGAGAGAATAGGTCAACCTAAATCTTTTATTCAAGTCCTTCGCCTGTAAAACTATTTTAGTGGAAGTACTCACTAGCTATTTTGTTTAAAAAAACTTTTCAATAATTGAGAAGCTCACAGCTATAGCTAAGGTTTGAAAACAATGAATGACGTTGTGGGGAAAACCCTTTGCCCCCTTGCAGACATTGATTAAAACATTTTCAGAGGTGAACTGACCCATGCTTGAGTGAAGGCCCAAACCAACTCATGATGTTGTGCTTGTTCAGGCGGAGGGAGTCCACAGCTTTGCTTAGTGACCCTATCACTTATCCCACATTTGCAATGATCCAGTAAAATGTGCTTGAATTGAAGCTTGTACAAGGACCAATCAGCACATCTCACCTTTTGCTGCTCAATTCAAACTGATTTGTATAAAAGGTGAAGAAATGGCACAGAGGGTTCTTGGTGCAGGCGAGCTGGCAACCCGAAACATCAGATCCACCAAACTCAGCTACAGCGGTGCCTTCAAAGTCAATGTTGGGGATGATGACGTCAGCACACCCCTTCTCACCTGAAGCAGAAACAGGAAGAAAATGAATGAGTCCATTAGCAAGCAATGGAACATGATTCCTGTGACAAATGCCATCTAGAGGTCAATACTGCCCAGACATCAATCAGAGGCACAATGTCCAGTATCAATACTTCCTAGATATCAATCAGAACAGTAAATTCCAGTATCAATACGTTTTACAGGCAAAATATTCAGTAAAAAATATCGAATTACATAAATATTGACTTCAAAATATAGAATGGACAAAATATAGTCAGCAAAAATATCGAATTTAAGGTAAGTAATGTAATATCGATTTTTATAAATATAGAAAGAAGAATTTTTGAAAGTGTTTTGCATGTTAGTATATGTGTGAAAAGTGTATATTTTTTGGGGGGTAATTTATTTTAAGTAATGAGTTTTATGTTATTTCATTTTAGCATAATTTCATACTGTAGCGGGTTGTGAGTTTATAGGGGAATAGGGTGGAAAGTAATTTAATTATATTAAATAAAATATTAATTTTTAGAAATGAGTAATTATTTTTAATTTAATTTTGCGTTTTAGTTATGTAGCGGGTTGTGGGTTTATAGGGGAATAGGGTGGGAAGTAATTTAATTGTAATTAATTAAATATTTAAATTTATTTATTGGTATTTATTTTGAATGAATTGTTAAGTAATTTTTAATTGATAATTAATTAATTTTTAATTGGTAATTAATTTTTATTATTGATGAATTGATAATTATGTGAATTTCTTTTTTTTTTTCCGTAGTGGGTTGTGGGTTTTTAGGGGAATATGGTGGGAAGATACTTAATCGTAATTAATTAAATGTTTTTATTTATTTATTGGTATTTATTTTGAATTAATTGGTAAATAAATTGTATTTGTTAATTAATTAATTGCAAATTGGTAATTAATTTGCATCAATAGGTAATGAATTTTAATAATTAATATTTTGTTTAATTGATTAATTATTATAATATATTAAATTGGTATTTACTTTTAATTAATTTTTTATTGGTATTGATATTTAATTTATTTTTATTAATATATTAAATATTTACTTTCCCTACTGTTAAGCTCACTAGAGTAGGAATAGTAATTTTTAACTCTACGCTATCCAACGCTTTCCCTACTGTTGCATTCTCTGGAGTGTGAATATGAATTTTTACCCCTACGCTATCCAACGCTTTCCCTACTGTTGCACTCTCTGGAGTGGGAATAGTAATTTTTATCCTCCCGCTATCCAATGCTTTCCCTACTGTTGCACTCACTGGAGTTCGAATAGTCATTTTTACCCCTACGCTATCCAACGCTTTCCCTACTGTTGCACTCTCTGGAGTGGGAATAGTAATTTTTACTCCTACGCTATCAAACGCTTTCCCTACTGTTGCACTCTCTGGAGTGGGAATACTAATTTTTACCCCTACGCTATCCAACGCTTTCCCTACTGTTGCACTCTCTGGAGTGGGAATAGTAATTTTTTTCCTCCCGCTATCCAACGCTTTCCCTACTGTTGCACATACTGGAGTTGGAATAGTCATTTTTACCCCTACGCTATCCAACGCTTTCCCTACTGTTGCACTCTCTGGAGTGGGAATAGTAATTTTTACCCCTACGCTATCAAACGCTTTCCCTACTGTTGCACTCTCTGGAGTGGGAATAGTAATTTTTACCCCTACGCTATCCAACGCTTTCCCTACTGTTGCACTCACTGGAGTGGGAATAGTCATTTTTACCCCTACGCTATCCAACGCTTTCCCTACTGTTGCACTCACTTGAGTGGGAATAGTAATTTTTACCCCTACGCTATCCAATGCTTTCCCTACTGTTGCACTCACTGGAGTGGGAATAGTAATTTTTACCCCCACGCTATCCAACACTTTCCCTACTGTTGCACTCACTGGAGTGGTAATAGTAAATGTTACCCTCCTGCTATCCTATGGTAAAAATATTGTATGTTTTTTATTAATATCTTGTGAATATATATATATATATATGTTTTAAAAAATAAAATGGTATGTTTTTCTTAGCTTAAATTAATTATTTTATAATTTTAAGGTTATTTAGGTATTTTAAAGTATTTTTTAGTTAATTATTTTTAATATTTCATTTATTTTAAATTACTTTTAAGACATTCACAAAAATTCGATATTTTGACTAACTATATATATATTTTTTTTTTAAATAAATTTTATTAAAATTGGAATCATGTGTACAACCAGCATCTTTTCCATTAAATACATCAGTTTGAATCTCATTAAAAACAATCTGTATCATTTCATCTTGGATGTCTTATAAAGATTAAAAGTACATCATGTTATAAAATAAAACTGTGCATATCATGAAAAAGGCATAGGTACAAAACAAGGACAAGAACTAAAAGCTTTCTAGCAAACCCTCCAGCTACAAAGGGAAAATTCATCATAAACCTCTTTTTAGCAATAGTAACCATTATATGTTAAGGCATATCAAGGCTAATAATTGCGTTTTTTTTTATATAGCGCTAGGAATCGACTCCCGGAGGGGTATCTCCACGCTTCGACCGCTGGGGAACCCGTCCTGGCTCACCCTGAGAGATGGTCCCTGATGGGTATCTCTAAGATGCGACCAAGCATCCCCGGCGGTCTGGGGGGGCTGTTGTGAAGATGAGGCAAGCTGATGCCCAGAGTTGCCGAGTGTGGTCTTTGACTAAAGTAGGCACCGAGGCGAGAATTATCGAGTCCGCTGACCCTGGTCCATGACCCTGCCGCGTCGGGAATCGAACCCTGGTCCTGGGCCGTCCTCTGCTTACGGGTCTGCCGCCTCTAACCAGTGAGCCACACAATAATATTTAAAACATTTAACCTTTTAAACAGACATACAAAGAGGTGCAGTGCCTAGTGCTTTCTAGCATCCCTCCAGCTTTTAAGAGGAGCCCAGATACTCTGCCCCAACACCCTCATCCTCCTCCCCCTTTGGGAATATAGGGCATCTTCGATATTATGAATGCCGAGAAGTCTAGATAGCCACATCTGGAAAGAAGGTGCCATAGAGTCCTTCCAGCGTGCCGCCACCAATATTTTAAGAACTGCAATACCGATAAATACGAATGCTTCTGCCTCTTTTTTCAAATTTAACTTATCATCAAATCCAAATATCATTAGGACCGGGGATAGGGTGATCTTATTCCCTAGCATCCCCTCCCAAAATGTTTCCATTTCCACCTTAAGCTGTTTCAGCATGGTACAGTCATAGAACATATGGACTAAGTTAGCCGACCCCCCACACATCTAGGGCACTTGTCGTCATCTCTTTTCCCCAACTCAAAACGCTTGGCTGGGGTGTAATACAATTTAAATAATGTTTTATAATGTTGTGCCCTTAGGTTTGTGGATCGGAATAATCTATCTGCCATCTGCAGCTCTCTATCCAGATCCACATCCGGGTCCCCAAGTTTAACAGCCCACGAGGCCTCGACTTTTTCCATATCATCTTGCCAGGTCTCCGAGAGGGCCTCGTAAATCGTGCTGATCCTGGTCCCCCCACCCAAGAGAAGGTCAAGGATTTTAACTCTTCCACCTGGGTTAAGTTCTCGGTCTAATGGCCATCAGTGTTTGATATATTTGCATATATTTGAAGCTGTGTTTAGATTCCAATCCATACGACCCAAATATCCCCTATTCTATGGATTGCCAGGGATTCCCATTCAGACCACCCTCCATCACAGCTGAGGAAGGGAAAACATTTTGAATTCTAAAACGGTGTATAGTAATTACATTTCAAAATACCTAAAGATTTTTTAACTTCTTTCCAGACCCACCATGCCGAATCCAATACCTTGTATTTTTTTTTGTTGTAATATCGCCGATCGGTATTGCGTAGAAGTGACCCCACCGCTTCCTTCCCCATCAGTAATTCATAAATAGTGGGTGGGGAAATACTACCTGGAAGCCTAGGACTAGCTGTTGTGGCATAGCCCAGAAGTATCACCATTTGACTAAGCAGGGAAGCCAGAAGATAACACCTAATGTTGGGGGCCCCTACGCCACCTCTTTTCTGTGGAAGCGCTAAATATTTTAGTTCCCGTCTTGTCTGGCCATACTGCCACAGGAAGTTGGTGAATGTGCTCTCGATGGAGTAGAGCAGAGGTATTCAAACTTTTCCAGGTTGAGCTCCCCAGCTGAATTCCCCCAGATGTTGGGCCCCCCCACCACCCGACCGAAACCTCGGGAATCCGGCACACCACATGATCGACTGCAACGCGCACACCACGGGCCATATCCGGCAAACAATGCTCAACACAACAAGAGTGCCTAGCAAACTGCAGTCCTGTGAGTGGGTGTGGCGAAACGACAGAGGCGTACCACACAGCTCAGAACACAATCCTCTAAGGCAAAGGAAGTCATCACAAACCTCCCCATCCATCATGTACACCTTGTCATCCACCAACTCCCCCACCATTCATTCCGTCCCTCCATCTGTGCCCCATCCACATCCAAACCCCTTCAACCACTTGCAAACCCATCCACCATCCACCCCTCCATCCATCATCTCACCCATCCATCCCTCCATCCACCCCCTCACCCATCCATCCATCCCTTCACCCAATCCATCCCCTCACCAATCCATCCACCCACCAATCTATCCACTCTTCCACCCATCCATCACCCACCCACTCATCCATCCAACCACTCACCCCTTCACCCAAGCTATCCTCCCACTCATCCATCACTCCTCCATTCATCCATCCACTCTTCCACCCATCCATCCACTCCTCCACCCATCCATCCACTCACTCATCCATCCAACCACCCACCCTCTCACCCATCCAGCCATCCCCCCACCCACTCATCCCTCCACCCAGTCACTCATCTGTCCACCCACTCAACCCCCACTCATCCATCCACCCACCCACCCATCCATCCGTCCCGCTCTCCACCCTCCCCCCACTCATGCATGCACTCTCTGACCCATCCATCTCCATGCTCCTCTCCTCACCCATCCATGCACACACCTGCCCATCCACTCTGCCAATCATTCAGCCATGTCCTCACTCATCCATCCATCCATCCTCCCCCTCTCTCTCCATTCCCCCCTCACCCAGCCACCCATCCCTCCGTCCACCCTTCACCCATCCACCCACTCATCCATCCACTCATCCACTCATGAATCCATCCATTGACCTCTCACCCACCCCTTCACTCCTCCATCTATGCCCCCGTCCATCCACCCTCCTCAATCACCCATCCATCCCCACATCCACACCTTCACTCATCCATCCATCCATTCATTCATTCACCCTTTCACCCATCAATACATCAATCCATCCATCACCTCTCTCATCCATCCACCCACCGACTCGTCCACCATCCACCCCCCATCGATCCATCCACCATTTCACTGATCCATCCATCCCTCCACCCATCCATCTACCCTTCCAACCATACACACATCCATCCACTCCCATCCATCCCTCCACTCATGCATCCATCCTCTCTCCCACCATCCATCCACCCCTTCACCCATCCATCCATCCCCTCACTCTTCCATCCACCGCCCCACCCATACATCCACCATGTCACCCACACATCCACCATTCCACCCATCACTCCACCCATACATCCACCACTCCACCCATACATCTATTCACCCACATGGCAACATAACGGACGTCTGGTGGCCGGCTCCACCCGACATCCCTCACACATTTGATGATTCAAATTCGAATCTGCAGACCAACATCCCATAACACAGACACTTCGGTGCCCCACACAAAGATCCTCATGAGTTGATGACCGCAGACCAGAGCCCACCGTCCCGATTCATGGCCCAAACCCGGATTGCAACCTCTCCCTCCCTTCCCAAAATAACTGAAGGACTCCCACCCGGCCCCCCCCGCTCCCCCTGCTCCCCCTCACTCCCACCCCACTTGAAAGGTTGGGGCCCTGGGCCAGAGCCCACCCCGCCCGTGCCTCAAACCCTCTCCGGAAACCTTCTCTCCCTTCTGGGAAGAGCTAACTCTCCCAGGAGGGGGCCAATTCACGGAGTGACAGCTTCAGCTGCAGTGGGAGGCAAGGGGTCTCCTCTGCTAAAGCTGAAAGTGTGTCTGTTTGTTTGCTTTCGTTTTTAGCAGAGGAGACTCCTTGCCTGCACTGCAGCCGAAGCTGTCGACTCCATGAATTGGCCCCCTCCTAGGAGAATCACCCAGACAAAGGAACGGGCACAAAGGGAAGATCGGAGAGGAGCGCGCGCCCCCCCTGGGATGGTGCCGCGCCATCCCAGGGGGGCGTGCCCCACAGTTTGAAGAACCCTGGAGTAGAGCAACTTCTCCCCCAGCATTAACGGTATTGCTCGAAAAAGGTAGAGAAATCTGGGCATCATAGTCATCTTTTCGAGAAGAGATTATTAGTTAACCCAGAGTATGTGAACCATCTTAAAAACTGGGCAAAGTGTTATTTTGATACAAACAGATATAGTGCCTCCCGCAATACAGTGTGGGACGCTTTTAAGGCAGCGCTAAGAGGGGAGAGTATTAGTTTGTAGCTTTCCAAAGAAAAAAAGCAGGTGCGATTCATGAATCCCTCATGGTTCATCTGGCTCAAGGAGAAGAACAACATTTGAGAGATGTTGTGCAGGGGAGCGATACTAGTGAAAGCTTAAGTAAGATTTTAGCACTGAAGGCAGAAATATACAAGGCAGATGCTCAGAGAACTGCCAACAACTATCAGATCTCCAGGGGGAAACTGTATGAGACAGGAGAACAAGCCGGCAAGCTATTGGCCTTGAGGATAGGGCAAGGAGTAAGTAAAAACCACATAGCTAAAATTCAGTCAGGCAATCAGACGTATACAGACCCGAAGGATATAAGACGGGTGTTTAAGGAGTTTTATCAAAACTTGTATCAAGAAGAGGCTAGGGCGGATCCAGCGACCCTGGCTTTTGACGATCTAGGGCATCCACTTTCGGCTTATGAGAGGAACATACTCGATAGGGATATAGAAATAGATGAAATCCTGTCAGCTCTCCAGAACGTACCATCCGGCAAGACCTCAGGGCCTGATAATATCCCCGCCGAAGTATATAAATGCCTACAGGATATACTTGCCCCTATACTGCTGGATTTATTTACTGGCGTTGTCTGGACTGGTATTACCCCGGATTTATGGAAGGATACCAACATTATAGTCTTCCATAAAAAGGGCAAAGTAAGGGTGGACCCGGGGGTCATACCGCCCAATAACCCTCATGACACAAAACTATATGCTAAGGTCATGGCTAAAAGGCTGGGAGGGGTCATTGGCGGGTTGGTCTCCCCTTGGCAGCACAGGTTCATGAAAGGCAGGGGCACAACAGACCATACTAGACGTGCCATTGCCTTGTTTGATGCCCTTGCTGCCTCGAGAGGTCGCGGCGCCATGATCCTTCTTGACACCGAAAAAGCCTTCATCCGCGTGACCTGGACGTGTTTATGGGGGATATTGAAATGGAGGGGCCTTGGCCCCAAAATCAATAAGGCTATAGGGGCTTTGTATGTGGATCCATGTGCAAGTATACAGTTAATGGGAGGAGCATCGGATAAAATCCCTATTTCCCGGGGGACCCGGCAAGGCTGCCCCTGCTCCCCAATCCTTTTTGCTTTATATATCGACCCGTTAGTTAGAAGGATTTTGGGTAGTGGGGGCTTCAACCCATTGGTATTGGGGGGCCATGAGACAAAGTTGCTGGCATACGCGGATGACATGGCAGTTCTAACTAACGATGCGGCTGCTGCAATGTTGGACCTGGAGGCAATAACTACAGAGTTTGGTCGCTGCTCAGGTTATCTACTTAACGTAAATAAAACGCAGATAATTTGTACAAGCAACATTACTAAACAAGACAGTAGATACATGAATTTGGCAACCTATCTGGGGGTTAAAATCAGCCCTTCGATGGAGTCTATAGTCAAAGAGAATTATGATCCACTGATCATGTCAGTTACATCGGAGTTAAAACGGATTGATTCTTTCCACCTTTCATTGATCGGTAGAATCAATGTTTTAAAGATGACCATGATGCCCAGATAACTATATTATTTTTAAACAATATTTTTGATTCAATATTTTTGTACTTACCTGTTTGTAGATAGGAATTCGATATTTTTGTAGTCAATATTTTATCCTCAATATTTTTGTATGTCTATATTTTTTTTTGTACTCAATATTATTTCAGTGATCAATCAATACTGCCTAGATATCAATCGGAGCAATAAAGTCCAGTATCAATACTACCTAGGTAACAACCAGATTAACAAAGTCCAATATCAATATTGCCGAGATATCAACCACAGAAACAAAGTCCAGTATCAATCCTCCCTAGATATCAATCAGAGCAACAATGTCCAGTATCAATCCTGCCTAGATATCAATCAGTGCAACAAAGTCCAGTATCAATACTGCCTAGATATCAACCAGAGCAGCAAAGTCCGGTATCAATACTGCCCAAATATATCAATCAAAGCAACAAAGTCCAGTATCAATCCTCCCTAGATATCAATCAAAGCAACAAAGTCCAGTATCAATACTGCCCAAATATATCAATCAAAGCAACAAAGTCCAGTATCAATACTGTCTAGATATCAACCAGAGCAGCAAAGTCCAATATCAATACTGCCTAGATATCAGCCACAGAAACAAGGTCCAGTATCAATCCTCTCTAGATATCAATCAAAGCAACAAAGTCCAGTATCTATACTGCCCGAATATATCAATCAAAGCAACAAGGTCCAGTATCACTACTACCTAGATATCAATCAGAACAACAAAGTCCAGTATCACTACTGCTTAGATATCAATCAGAGAAACAAAATACAGTATCAATACTACCTAGATATCAATCAGAGCAATAAGGTCCAGTCTCAGTGTTGCCTACATAGCAATCGGAGCAACAAAGTCCAGTATCAATACTGCCCAGACATTAATCAGAGCAACGAAGTCCAATATCAATATTGCCCAGATATTAATCAAAGCAACAAAGTACAAAATCAGTACAACCTAGATATTAATCAGAGCAACAACGTCAAGTATTAATACTGCCTAGACCTCAATCAGAGCAAAAAAATCTAGTATCAATACTGTCCAAATAACATTCAAAGCAACAAAGTCCAGTATCAATACTGTCTAGATATCAACCAGAACAGCCACGTCCAATATCAATACTGTCTAGATATCAATTTGAGCAACAAAGTACAGTATCAATACTGGCTAGATATCAATCAGAGCAACACAGTCCAATATCAATCATCCCTAGATATCAATCAAAGCAACAAAGTCCAGTATCAATCCTCCCTAGATATCAATCAGAGCAACAATGTCCAGTATCACTACTACCTAGAAATCAATCAGAGCAACAAAGTAGAGTATCAATACTACCTAGATATCAATCAGAGCAACAAAGTGCAGTATCAATACTGCCCAGTTATCAATCAGAGCAACAAAGTGCAATATCAATACTACCTAGATATCAATCAGAGCAACAAAGTCCAGTATCACTATTGCCTAGATCTCAATCAGAGCAGGAAAGTCCAGTATCAATACTTCCTTGATATCAATGAGAGAATAAAGTCCAGTATCATTACTGCCCAATTATATCAATCAAAGTAACAAAGTCCAGTATTAATACTGTCTAGATATCAACCAGAGCAGCAAAGTCCAATATCAATACTGCCTAGATATCAACCACAGAAACAAAGTCCAATATCAATCCTCCCTAGATATCAATCAAAGCAACAACGTCCAGTATCAATTCTCGCTAGATATCAATCAGAGCAACAAAGTCCAGTATCAATCCTCCCTAGATATCAATCAGAGCAAAAATGTCCAGTCTCAATACTGCCTAGATATCAATCAGAGCAACAAAGTACAGTATCAATACTACCGGAATATCAATCAGAGCAGCAAAGTCCAATATCAATACTGCCTAGATATCAACCACAGAAACAAAGTCCAGTTTCAATCCTCCTTAGATATCAATCAGAGCAACAATGTCCAGTCTCAATACTGCCTAGATATCAATCAGAGCAACAAAGTACAGTATCAATACTACCAAGATATCAATCAGAGCAACAACGTCCAGTATTATTACTGCCCAGATATCAATCAGAGCAACAACGTCCAGTATCACTACTGCCCAAATATATCAATCAAATCAACAAAGTCCAGTATCAATCCTCCCTAGATATCTTTCAGAGCAACAAAGTCCAGTATCACTACTGCCCAATTTTATCAATCAAAGCAACAATGTCCAATATCAATACTGTCTAGATATCAATCAGAGCAGCAAATTCCAATATTAATACTGCCTAGATATCAACCACAGAAACAAAGTCCAGTATCAATCCTCCCTAGATATCAATCAGAGCAACAAAATACAGTATCAATACTACATAGATATCAATCAGAGCAACAACGTCCAGTATTAATACTGCCCAGATATCAATCAGAGCAACAAAGTACAGTATCAATGCTATCTAGATATCAATCAGAGCAACAAAGTCCAGTATTAATACTGCCCAGATATCAATCAGAGCAACAAAGTACAGTATCAATGCTACCTAGATATCAATCAGAGCAACAAAGTCCAGTATTAATACTGCCCAGATATCAATCAGAGCAACAAAGTACAGTATCATTACTACCTAGATATCAATCAGAGGAACCATGTCCAGTATTAATACTGCCCAGATATCAATCAGAGCAACAAAGTCCAGTATCAATCCTCCCTAGATATCAATCAGAGCAACAAAGTCCAGTATGATTACTAGCTAGATATCAATCCGAGCAACAAAGCCAAGTATCAGTACTGCTCAATTATATCAATCAAAGCAACAAAGTCCAGTATCAATACTGCTCAATTATATCAAAGCATCAAAGTCCAGTATCAATACTGCCTAGATATCAATCAGAGCAACAAAGCCAAGTATCAGTACTGCCCAGATATCAACCAGAGTAACACAGTCCAGTATCAATACTACCTAGATATCAATCGGAGCAACAAAGCCCAGTATCAATACTGCCTAGATATCAATCAGTTTACAAAAGGGGGTGGTGATGAACAGAGTGTCTGAATTGAGCAGACCACTCTTACCCAGTCCAAAGATCAGGGCTTGATCCATCACCATTATTTATCTCACTGCCCCATCCCAGCTCAGAATCTGGCTATATGCAAATCAGTCTGTCCCTGGCCCAGTGCATCATGGGAACAGGGCAGACTAAACTACCAAGCCAATTCTTTACCAGAAAGGAGACAAGCTACCGGGGACCGGTTTCTGGCATTTCAGCCTCTTCGGCCCGGCTTGCTTGAATCCTGATGGAGCAGTGAGAAAGGGACTCATGTCTGAGTATACCCTGCCACACCTATAGTGGCCAAAATCGATTTACAAAAGGGGGTGGTGATGAACAGAGTGTCTGAATTGAGCAGACCACTCTTACCCAGTCCAAAGATCAGGGCTTGATCCATCACCATTATTTATCTCACTGCCCCATCCCAGCTCAGAATCTGGCTATATGCAAATCAGTCTGTCCCTGGCCCAGTGCATCATGGGAACAGGGCAGACTAAACTACCAAGCCAATTCTTTACCAGAAAGGAGACAAGCTACCGGGGACCGGTTTCTGGCATTTCAGCCTCTTCGGCCCGGCTTGCTTGAATCCTGATGGAGCAGTGAGAAAGGGACTCATGTCTGAGTATACCCTGCCACACCTATAGTGGCCAAAATCGATTTACAAAAGGGGGTGGTGATGAACAGAGTGTCTGAATTGAGCAGACCACTCTTACCCAGTCCAAAGATCAGGGCTTGATCCATCACCATTATTTATCTCACTGCCCCATCCCAGCTCAGAATCTGGCTATATGCAAATCAGTCTGTCCCTGGCCCAGTGCATCATGGGAACAGGGCAGACTAAACTACCAAGCCAATTCTTTACCAGAAAGGAGACAAGCTACCGGGGACCGGTTTCTGGCATTTCAGCCTCTTCGGCCCGGCTTGCTTGAATCCTGATGGAGCAGTGAGAAAGGGACTCATGTCTGAGTATACCCTGCCACACCTATAGTGGCCAAAGTCGATTTACAAAAGGGGGTGGTGATGAACAGAGTGTCTGAATTGAGCAGACCACTCTTACCCAGTCCAAAGATCAGGGCTTGATCCATCACCATTATTTATCTCACTGCCCCATCCCAGCTCAGAATCTGGCTATATGCAAATCAGTCTGTCCCTGGCCCAGTGCATCATGGGAACAGGGCAGACTAAACTACCAAGCCAATTCTTTACCAGAAAGGAGACAAGCTACCGGGGACCGGTTTCTGGCATTTCAGCCTCTTCGGCCCGGCTTGCTTGAATCCTGATGGAGCAGTGAGAAAGGGACTCATGTCTGAGTATACCCTGCCACACCTATAGTGGCCAAAATCGATTTACAAAAGGGGGTGGTGATGAACAGAGTGTCTGAATTGAGCAGACCACTCTTACCCAGTCCAAAGATCAGGGCTTGATCCATCACCATTATTTATCTCACTGCCCCATCCCAGCTCAGAATCTGGCTATATGCAAATCAGTCTGTCCCTGGCCCAGTGCATCATGGGAACAGGGCAGACTAAACTACCAAGCCAATTCTTTACCAGAAAGGAGACAAGCTACCGGGGACCGGTTTCTGGCATTTCAGCCTCTTCGGCCCGGCTTGCTTGAATCCTGATGGAGCAGTGAGAAAGGGACTCATGTCTGAGTATACCCTGCCACACCTATAGTGGCCAAAATCGATTTACAAAAGGGGGTGGTGATGAACAGAGTGTCTGAATTGAGCAGACCACTCTTACCCAGTCCAAAGATCAGGGCTTGATCCATCACCATTATTTATCTCACTGCCCCATCCCAGCTCAGAATCTGGCTATATGCAAATCAGTCTGTCCCTGGCCCAGTGCATCATGGGAACAGGGCAGACTAAACTACCAAGCCAATTCTTTACCAGAAAGGAGACAAGCTACCGGGGACCGGTTTCTGGCATTTCAGCCTCTTCGGCCCGGCTTGCTTGAATCCTGATGGAGCAGTGAGAAAGGGACTCATGTCTGAGTATACCCTGCCACACCTATAGTGGCCAAAATCGATTTACAAAAGGGGGTGGTGATGAACAGAGTGTCTGAATTGAGCAGACCACTCTTACCCAGTCCAAAGATCAGGGCTTGATCCATCACCATTATTTATCTCACTGCCCCATCCCAGCTCAGAATCTGGCTATATGCAAATCAGTCTGTCCCTGGCCCAGTGCATCATGGGAACAGGGCAGACTAAACTACCAAGCCAATTCTTTACCAGAAAGGAGACAAGCTACCGGGGACCGGTTTCTGGCATTTCAGCCTCTTCGGCCCGGCTTGCTTGAATCCTGATGGAGCAGTGAGAAAGGGACTCATGTCTGAGTATACCCTGCCACACCTATAGTGGCCAAAATCGATTTACAAAAGGGGGTGGTGATGAACAGAGTGTCTGAATTGAGCAGACCACTCTTACCCAGTCCAAAGATCAGGGCTTGATCCATCACCATTATTTATCTCACTGCCCCATCCCAGCTCAGAATCTGGCTATATGCAAATCAGTCTGTCCCTGGCCCAGTGCATCATGGGAACAGGGCAGACTAAACTACCAAGCCAATTCTTTACCAGAAAGGAGACAAGCTACCGGGGACCGGTTTCTGGCATTTCAGCCTCTTCGGCCCGGCTTGCTTGAATCCTGATGGAGCAGTGAGAAAGGGACTCATGTCTGAGTATACCCTGCCACACCTATAGTGGCCAAAATCGATTTACAAAAGGGGGTGGTGATGAACAGAGTGTCTGAATTGAGCAGACCACTCTTACCCAGTCCAAAGATCAGGGCTTGATCCATCACCATTATTTATCTCACTGCCCCATCCCAGCTCAGAATCTGGCTATATGCAAATCAGTCTGTCCCTGGCCCAGTGCATCATGGGAACAGGGCAGACTAAACTACCAAGCCAATTCTTTACCAGAAAGGAGACAAGCTACCGGGGACCGGTTTCTGGCATTTCAGCCTCTTCGGCCCGGCTTGCTTGAATCCTGATGGAGCAGTGAGAAAGGGACTCATGTCTGAGTATACCCTGCCACACCTATAGTGGCCAAAATCGATTTACAAAAGGGGGTGGTGATGAACAGAGTGTCTGAATTGAGCAGACCACTCTTACCCAGTCCAAAGATCAGGGCTTGATCCATCACCATTATTTATCTCACTGCCCCATCCCAGCTCAGAATCTGGCTATATGCAAATCAGTCTGTCCCTGGCCCAGTGCATCATGGGAACAGGGCAGACTAAACTACCAAGCCAATTCTTTACCAGAAAGGAGACAAGCTACCGGGGACCGGTTTCTGGCATTTCAGCCTCTTCGGCCCGGCTTGCTTGAATCCTGATGGAGCAGTGAGAAAGGGACTCATGTCTGAGTATACCCTGCCACACCTATAGTGGCCAAAATCGATTTACAAAAGGGGGTGGTGATGAACAGAGTGTCTGAATTGAGCAGACCACTCTTACCCAGTCCAAAGATCAGGGCTTGATCCATCACCATTATTTATCTCACTGCCCCATCCCAGCTCAGAATCTGGCTATATGCAAATCAGTCTGTCCCTGGCCCAGTGCATCATGGGAACAGGGCAGACTAAACTACCAAGCCAATTCTTTACCAGAAAGGAGACAAGCTACCGGGGACCGGTTTCTGGCATTTCAGCCTCTTCGGCCCGGCTTGCTTGAATCCTGATGGAGCAGTGAGAAAGGGACTCATGTCTGAGTATACCCTGCCACACCTATAGTGGCCAAAATCGATTTACAAAAGGGGGTGGTGATGAACAGAGTGTCTGAATTGAGCAGACCACTCTTACCCAGTCCAAAGATCAGGGCTTGATCCATCACCATTATTTATCTCACTGCCCCATCCCAGCTCAGAATCTGGCTATATGCAAATCAGTCTGTCCCTGGCCCAGTGCATCATGGGAACAGGGCAGACTAAACTACCAAGCCAATTCTTTACCAGAAAAGAGACAAGCTACCGGGGACCGGTTTCTGGCATTTCAGCCTCTTCGGCCCGGCTTGCTTGAATCCTGATGGAGCAGTGAGAAAGGGACTCATGTCTGAGTATACCCTGCCACACCTATAGTGGCCAAAATCGATTTACAAAAGGGGGTGGTGATGAACAGAGTGTCTGAATTGAGCAGACCACTCTTACCCAGTCCAAAGATCAGGGCTTGATCCATCACCATTATTTATCTCACTGCCCCATCCCAGCTCAGAATCTGGCTATATGCAAATCAGTCTGTCCCTGGCCCAGTGCATCATGGGAACAGGGCAGACTAAACTACCAAGCCAATTCTTTACCAGAAAGGAGACAAGCTACCGGGGACCGGTTTCTGGCATTTCAGCCTCTTCGGCCCGGCTTGCTTGAATCCTGATGGAGCAGTGAGAAAGGGACTCATGTCTGAGTATACCCTGCCACACCTATAGTGGCCAAAATCGATTTACAAAAGGGGGTGGTGATGAACAGAGTGTCTGAATTGAGCAGACCACTCTTACCCAGTCCAAAGATCAGGGCTTGATCCATCACCATTATTTATCTCACTGCCCCATCCCAGCTCAGAATCTGGCTATATGCAAATCAGTCTGTCCCTGGCCCAGTGCATCATGGGAACAGGGCAGACTAAACTACCAAGCCAATTCTTTACCAGAAAGGAGACAAGCTACCGGGGACCGGTTTCTGGCATTTCAGCCTCTTCGGCCCGGCTTGCTTGAATCCTGATGGAGCAGTGAGAAAGGGACTCATGTCTGAGTATACCCTGCCACACCTATAGTGGCCAAAATCGATTTACAAAAGGGGGTGGTGATGAACAGAGTGTCTGAATTGAGCAGACCACTCTTACCCAGTCCAAAGATCAGGGCTTGATCCATCACCATTATTTATCTCACTGCCCCATCCCAGCTCAGAATCTGGCTATATGCAAATCAGTCTGTCCCTGGCCCAGTGCATCATGGGAACAGGGCAGACTAAACTACCAAGCCAATTCTTTACCAGAAAGGAGACAAGCTACCGGGGACCGGTTTCTGGCATTTCAGCCTCTTCGGCCCGGCTTGCTTGAATCCTGATGGAGCGTGGAAGGGTATACTCAGATGTGAGTCCCTTGCTCATTGCACCATCAGGATTCAAGCAAGCCGGGCCGAAGAGGCTGAAATGCCAGAAACCGGTCCCCGGTAGCTTGTTTCCTTCCCAGTGTAAGAATTGGCTTTTGTAGTTTGGTTTGCCCTGTTCCCATCATGCACTGGGACAGGAACAGACTAATTTGCATACAGCCAGGTTCTGAAACTGGGATGGTGCAGTGAGCTAAAAAACGGTGTTGGATCTAGCCCTGATCTCTTGACTGGGTGAGAGTATTCTTTTTAATTCAGAGACTCTGTCCCTCACCACCCCTTGTTGTAAATATTTTTGTCCACCCTAAGCGTGGAAGGGTATACTCAGATGTGAGTCCCTTGCTCATTGCACCATCAGGATTCAAGCAAGCCGGGCCGAAGAGGCTGAAATGCCAGAAACCGGTCCCCGGTAGCTTGTTTCCTTCCCAGTGTAAGAATTGGCTTTTGTAGTTTGGTTTGCCCTGTTCCCATCATGCACTGGGACAGGAACAGACTAATTTGCATACAGCCAGTTTCTGAAACTGGGATGGTGCAGTGAGCTAAAAAACGGTGTTGGATCTAGCCCTGATCTCTTGACTGGGTGAGAGTATTCTGTTTAATTCAGAGACTCTGTCCCTCACCACCCCTTGTTGTAAATATTTTTGTCCACCCTAAGCGTGGAAGGGTATACTCAGATGTGAGTCCCTTGCTCATTGCACCATCAGGATTCAAGCAAGCCGGGCCGAAGAGGCTGAAATGCCAGAAACCGGTCCCCGGTAGCTTGTTTCCTTCCCAGTGTAAGAATTGGCTTTTGTAGTTTGATTTGCCCTGTTCCCATCATGCACTGGGACAGGAACAGACTAATTTGCATACAGCCAGGTTCTGAAACTGGGATGGTGCAGTGAGCTAAAAAACGGTGTTGGATCTAGCCCTGATCTCTTGACTGGGTGAGAGTATTCTGTTTAATTCAGAGACTCTGTCCCTCACCACCCCTTGTTGTAAATATTTTTGTCCACCCTAAGCGTGGAAGGGTATACTCAGATGTGAGTCCCTTGCTCATTGCACCATCAGGATTCAAGCAAGCCGGGCCGAAGAGGCTGAAATGCCAGAAACCGGTCCCCGGTAGCTTGTTTCCTTCCCAGTGTAAGAATTGGCTTT
The DNA here is from genome assembly GCF_964263255.1 of Lissotriton vulgaris. Lineage (NCBI taxonomy): Eukaryota > Metazoa > Chordata > Amphibia > Caudata > Salamandridae > Lissotriton > Lissotriton vulgaris. Next base: position 262,089,586 of record NC_141690.1, read on the forward strand.
TGTAGTTTGGTTTGCCCTGTTCCCATCATGCACTGGGACAGGAACAGACTAATTTGCATACAGCCAGGTTCTGAAACTGGGATGGTGCAGTGAGCTAAAAAACGGTGTTGGATCTAGCCCTGATCTCTTGACTGGGTGAGAGTATTCTGTTTAATTCAGAGACTCTGTCCCTCACCACCCCTTGTTGTAAATATTTTTGTCCACCCTAAGCGTGGAAGGGTATACTCAGATGTGAGTCCCTTGCTCATTGCACCATCAGGATTCAAGCAAGCCGGGCCGAAGAGGCTGAAATGCCAGAAACCGGTCCCCGGTAGCTTGTTTCCTTCCCAGTGTAAGAATTGGCTTTTGTAGTTTGGTTTGCCCTGTTCCCATCATGCACTGGGACAGGAACAGACTAATTTGCATACAGCCAGTTTCTGAAACTGGGATGGTGCAGTGAGCTAAAAAACGGTGTTGGATCTAGCCCTGATCTCTTGACTGGGTGAGAGTATTCTGTTTAATTCAGAGACTCTGTCCCTCACCACCCCTTGTTGTAAATATTTTTGTCCACCCTAAGCGTGGAAGGGTATACTCAGATGTGAGTCCCTTGCTCATTGCACCATCAGGATTCAAGCAAGCCGGGCCGAAGAGGCTGAAATGCCAGAAACCGGTCCCCGGTAGCTTGTTTCCTTCCCAGTGTAAGAATTGGCTTTTGTAGTTTGGTTTGCCCTGTTCCCATCATGCACTGGGACAGGAACAGACTAATTTGCATACAGCCAGTTTCTGAAACTGGGATGGTGCAGTGAGCTAAAAAACGGTGTTGGATCTAGCCCTGATCTCTTGACTGGGTGAGAGTATTCTGTTTAATTCAGAGACTCTGTCCCTCACCACCCCTTGTTGTAAATATTTTTGTCCACCCTAAGCGTGGAAGGGTATACTCAGATGTGAGTCCCTTGCTCATTGCACCATCAGGATTCAAGCAAGCCGGGCCGAAGAGGCTGAAATGCCAGAAACCGGTCCCCGGTAGCTTGTTTCCTTCCCAGTGTAAGAATTGGCTTTTGTAGTTTGATTTGCCCTGTTCCCATCATGCACTGGGACAGGAACAGACTAATTTGCATACAGCCAGGTTCTGAAACTGGGATGGTGCAGTGAGCTAAAAAACGGTGTTGGATCTAGCCCTGATCTCTTGACTGGGTGAGAGTATTCTGTTTAATTCAGAGACTCTGTCCCTCACCACCCCTTGTTGTAAATATTTTTGTCCACCCTAAGCGTGGAAGGGTATACTCAGATGTGAGTCCCTTGCTCATTGCACCATCAGGATTCAAGCAAGCCGGGCCGAAGAGGCTGAAATGCCAGAAACCGGTCCCCGGTAGCTTGTTTCCTTCCCAGTGTAAGAATTGGCTTTTGTAGTTTGGTTTGCCCTGTTCCCATCATGCACTGGGACAGGAACAGACTAATTTGCATACAGCCAGGTTCTGAAACTGGGATGGTGCAGTGAGCTAAAAAACGGTGTTGGATCTAGCCCTGATCTCTTGACTGGGTGAGAGTATTCTGTTTAATTCAGAGACTCTGTCCCTCACCACCCCTTGTTGTAAATATTTTTGTCCACCCTAAGCGTGGAAGGGTATACTCAGATGTGAGTCCCTTGCTCATTGCACCATCAGGATTCAAGCAAGCCGGGCCGAAGAGGCTGAAATGCCAGAAACCGGTCCCCGGTAGCTTGTTTCCTTCCCAGTGTAAGAATTGGCTTTTGTAGTTTGGTTTGCCCTGTTCCCATCATGCACTGGGACAGGAACAGACTAATTTGCATACAGCCAGGTTCTGAAACTGGGATGGTGCAGTGAGCTAAAAAACGGTGTTGGATCTAGCCCTGATCTCTTGACTGGGTGAGAGTATTCTGTTTAATTCAGAGACTCTGTCCCTCACCACCCCTTGTTGTAAATATTTTTGTCCACCCTAAGCGTGGAAGGGTATACTCAGATGTGAGTCCCTTGCTCATTGCACCATCAGGATTCAAGCAAGCCGGGCCGAAGAGGCTGAAATGCCAGAAACCGGTCCCCGGTAGCTTGTTTCCTTCCCAGTGTAAGAATTGGCTTTTGTAGTTTGGTTTGCCCTGTTCCCATCATGCACTGGGACAGGAACAGACTAATTTGCATACAGCCAGGTTCTGAAACTGGGATGGTGCAGTGAGCTAAAAAACGGTGTTGGATCTAGCCCTGATCTCTTGACTGGGTGAGAGTATTCTGTTTAATTCAGAGACTCTGTCCCTCACCACCCCTTGTTGTAAATAGATATCAATCAGAGCAGCAAAGTCCAGTATCACTACTGCCTAATTATATCAATCAAAACAACAAAGTCCAGTATCAATACTGTCTAGATATCAACCAGAGCAGCAAAGTCCAATATCAATACTGCCTAGATATCAATCAGAGTAACAAAGTACTGTATCACTACTACATGGATATCAATCAGAACAACAAAGTCCAGTATCACTACTGCTTAGATATCAATCAGAGCAACAAAATACAGTATCAATACTACCTAGATATCAGTCAGAACAATAAGGTCCAGTCTTAGTGCTGCCTACATATCGATCGGAGCTACAAAGTCCAGTATCAATACTGCCCAGACATTAATCAGAGCAACAAAGTCCAATATCAATATTTCCCAGATATCAATCAAAGCAACAAAGTACAACATCAGTACAACCTAGATATCAATCAGAGCAACAAATTCAAGTATCAATACTGCCTAGACCTCAATCAGAGCAATAAAATCTAGTATCAATACTGTCCAAATAACATTCAAAGCAACAAAGTCTGTATCAATACTGTCTAGATATCAACCAGAACAGCAAGGTCCAATATCAATACTGTCTAGATATCAATCAGAGCAACAAAGTAAAGTATCAATACTGTCTAGATATCAATCAGAGCAACAAAGTAAAGTATCAATACTGGCTAGATATCAATCAGAGCAACAAAGTCTAGTATTTAGTATCTTTTGCATTTGTGAAGAGCCCAAAACTTCAGGATTTATTCTGTTCTTCAAGGAGGAGTACAACAGATACCACACCATGGGTTTAGCACCCGTGGGGCACCTCTTGGCAATTAGGGACTCACTGCAGCATAGGCCAGGAGGGCTCAGGCAGTTCTAGATGCATGTCCAGTTGCAGATCCCGTGCGCAGGTCAGCTAGGCAGATTCGGGTTGGCAGCTGGAGTTTGTTATGTACCTGTAGCTCAGAACAGATGGTCAGTCAGCTGACCCTTGGAGTCACTACAGCCTGGGATGAAGGATGCAGATTCAGTCGTCCTTCTCAGCGAGCAGAGCAGGTCTCAATCAGCAGAGCAGCAGGGCATCCTTCTTCTGTAGTGTCCATAGGCCGAGTGGCGCACTGAAGAGTGCTTTTATACATGGTGCCCAATTTGAAGTGGGAAAAGCTTCTGGAGTTTTCCCCCTACATGGGCAACTAGAATGTCCTGACTCCCTGCCCTGGATCCACTCTGTCTGGGGCACAGTAGGCTGGTGTGAAGTCCTTTGTGTATGAGCCTGGGCCAGCGCATTTAAAGTGCAAGGGTGGCAGATAACAGCTCTGCGCCCGTTAAGCCAGAATGGCTTATCCTGCCAACACCCTTACCCTCTCTTGTGATGCTGTCTGGTAGAAATTCACAAAGGCAAGCTGCCAACTACAGCTTGCAATGTGATACAGGCTGCAGACACCACATGGTTAGGGCAAGAAAATTGCAACTTTCTAAAAGTGGCATTTTCAGAGTAGTGACATAAAATCGTTCTTTACCAGTAAAGAAGGTTTTAAATTACAATTCTTCAGACATCAAATATAACATTCCTACCTACCCCCTCACAGATTTGATCACTTATTAAAGGTAAGAAGGTACACCAATGGTATTCTATAGGAGAGGTAGGCCTTGCAGTAGTGAAAAACTAATTTAGGAGTTTTTCACTTCCAGAACTGAGAGAGGGGTTTAACTCTGTTGACATGTTGATTACCTTGAGTACAACATTTGGTTGGACATAATTTCTGTGCTTCCACAGAAAAAGAGTGCTTTTTTTTACACTTTCTGCATGGTGAGAAAACATATGCTTAATAAATCAATAATCAAATCAATAGACCTGATCTGTTTGTTATGGAAAATTATAACATAGGCAGTAAGCCAGATGAATTTTTTTGGAAAAACATATGTTAAAATGAATAGGCATTTAAAGGGAATTTGTATTACACTTGAATAAAGCCTGAAGACAGGTACAGATTACTGTAGTAGGCAAAGGTTTTGGGGTCAGGTATATGCAGTCATTTACAAACCCTGGAATTTGCTAAACCACAGGGTTTGTATCGGCTAAATGGCTCTTTAGTATGTATTAAAAGCTTTTTGCAATCTGGAAAGTAGAATTGAATAGCAAATCACAATTTGGAAGAAGCTTATTTAGGGGAAACCTTCCAAGAAGCAACAGGGACAACTACCTAGAAATAGATTAGGGCCGCAATTTTGGTTGCGAACCATTGATCGGTTACCGACTCCTATGTGAATTAAAACATTGGTTGTTTGGGGGTGGCCATGGTCCATGGTACCACTGCCAACCTACGATACATGGCGACAGCACCTCCATTTCCTAATTGGATCATATGGCACCAATCACAGGTTGGCATATAACCTGACAAATGTGACATATATCCTGTCTGCCATATTAAAAGTACATTATATCCTATGGCACTTGTAATGCGGCAGGTGGGATATCCATCAAGTTTGTGATGGAGTGCTCTATCCGCTAAATTCTAAACTAGGCCTTTAGAACTAGTAAGTCTTTGATGCCACAAGGCATCTGGAAGTGTCTATGGCACTCTCAGAGATTGTAGAACTAACACAACACTAACACTAACACTTTCCAACCTAAATGAACTCATTGAGAGGCCGCAGTCACTACCAGGCTGGGGTTTGAATTTACATCTGCAGAAGCGGGCCAGACAAACATGAGTATATGGCCAGGATTGGGGTCCTGATGAAACAAATGCACAACCCCAATGGTGACTGACTAGAGAATGTAACTGAAGAGAGAATAGAGGTAGAACATTGGGGATATTCTGACTGGTCACTGCCCATCTGGCCGTAGGAACAGAAAGGACCACTCAGTAAAAGAAATAGGGGCTTAACCAGGTTTGAAGAAAGATATCAAAGAGGGTGGATCAGAACACATTCTGGAGGAAGCAAGACAAAGCTCTGTGCCACCCAGCATCGCACAGGAACATCCAGACAGCTTCTTGTGGGAAGTAAGATGAGAGGCCAGATCAATGCAGCTGGATCTAACATCATACCAGCAGGAATGCTAAGGAAAGGTGGTGTAACTGGGGGAAGAATTAACAACCTGGAGAGGGTAAACACTGTCAGGTTAGAAGAACAAGTGCAGCGGTGGACCATAATCTAGGCACTATAAAAACAGACTGGTCAAGCAGGAGGACCTCAAAAACGTTTCCAGATGGAGCAATGCTAGAATCACAGGAGTTCTAAAGAGAGAAGAAAGAGACGACATGTAGGAGTTTGCCAAAAACGTACTCCATTCCATCCACAACCTTTCAGATGTCCCTATATGCCTGACAGCAAATAGAGTGAAGCTACAGTGCCCTTGTAATGTGGCAGAGCCACATATACCTATGAGGGTGCACTTTAAAAAAAAAAAATTGATCGGATTATTCAGTATTTCCGATTAAAAGACATTGTGGTCTTCAAGGGGCACAAACCATGGACATTTTTAGATCAGTTTGTGAGCACCTTGTGAAAATGCAGTAATGTCTGCTTGATTACTGACGTTCTCAGAGAAAAACAAATCCCATACAGCGTGCCCCCCATTCCACATATTGTACCCATGAAAAGGGAAGCAGAGAACAGTCCAAATGTTTAGGAAGCAAGGTAGAAATCCTGGGGCTAAAAGAAGGAAACAACAAAAAGGGCCATCCGTCAGTTTGGCAAACCATGAAACACAACAGAGACTTCAGACAGTTGTCCATGGCTGTCAGGCTGAGGACAGGGAGAGGCTGCTAAAGAAGAGATGATTGATAGAGAAGACAACAAAGAACCTTTGGAGTGAGCAGGGGATGGCTGACTTTTTAGAGGTGATGCCAGGAGGACAACAAGTACAATTTTACTCGGAAAGGTGATGACAACAGCAGATGGGTGGGGATGATGTGAAGCACCCCGAAGGCTTAAAAGTTATTAATTTGTTTCATTGTAATGTCCGTTACACCACAGACTTGAAAGTAACTAGAGATTTTAAAATCAATAGGGGGGTTAGGCAGGGCTGTATTTTAGCACCTTTTCTTTTTAACTTATATATAAACGGTCTCGAGGAGCATCTTTTAAAAACTGACACGGACTACCCTCGCATAGGGAAAAGGGGCGTTCCCGTTCTGCTCTACGCAGATGACGCCGTCCTTATAGCCAGAACGGCACTTGGACTCCAAAAACTATTAGATTCCTTTCTTCAATTTATGAACTTGCGTGGTCTGAGCATCAACAACTCCAAATCATTTGTCATGAAAATAGGCTCAGGATCTAAAAAGTCTTACCCCTTTTCAGTCAACGGGGAAAAAATACCAACAACAAAAACCTTTTCATACCTTGGAGTATTGTTTGATCATAAACTTACATGGAGTCCCGCTATAAACAAAAAGAAAGGTGAAATAATAAGGACCAATGCTGGAATAATGGACTTTACACGCAAAATGGGCAACACACCAGTGACCGCCGTGATGAAGTTATATCAAGCGAAAAGCATTGCGGTTGCCTGTTATGGAAGTGAACTTTGGGGCTTTGCTACAGTGGACGCCCTCACAGCTACTGAAAATAACTTCCTGAAACAGGTCCTGTGTCTACCAAAAAGCACTGCTAATTTCTCCACTCACGAGGAACTGGGCATACCACACTTAGGAGATAAACTTGCTGTAAATCCTCTGCTCTGCTGGCTAAATTGCTGGTTGAACGATGCAATACCATTAACCCATAACATCCTTCTTGAAGCACTCACCTGGGAAGGGCAATTCAAGATACCCTGGCTAAAATACATCAGAAACTGCCTTCAAGACCTGGGCAGGTTGGATCTCTTTCTAACACCTCAGCATATATCCAAGAAAGATGTAACATACGTAAAGGATACTTTTCTATTAAATCGACAGCTCGCCAGGGAAGAAACTGAATTGAAGAAGAGTAGCGTAATGAGACACATTTTAACCAAAACTTGTATGTGTATTGAACCATACCTATCCTGGCCCATCTCCAGATATGAGCGCTTCTTGCTGAGCAGATTTCGTTTTGGTTTATATCACCTGTTGTTAGCCGTACCGAGTGGAGCCCACAGAGGACAAGTGTTGCCACCTTGCGGCTGCGACAACAAGTCTCCACAAGATTTGGCACACTTTTTATTCTTATGCTCATTTTATTCGGGACCACGAAAAATATTTTTAAAACCTTTACTTAAGAAACTGAACTTTGTGCAAATAAAGCCAGCACTACTATATCTCCAAATGCTGCACTGTGATAGCACCTACTTTACTTTTAACTTTTAACTTTTTAAAAACAGCCCTGAAATTCAGAAAAAGCATGGAAGGCTAACTCCCAACTGAACTTTATTACCTCAGTAAATAAGTCTTTGGAAAAGAAAGCACACCTACATTTGACCGTGATATCGATTACTCTTTCTGTGATAATCTGTTTCTGTTGTTTTAAATTTTTTTAACCCATGATTTGTATATATATGTATTTTTCTGAACTTTTATGACTGCATTTCAGACAGTCGAATAAAGAACTTTGAATTGAATTGAATTGAAGTACAATTTTACTCGGAAAAGTGATGACAACAGCAGATGGGTGGGGATGATGTGAAGCACCCCAAAGGCTTAAAAGTTATTAATTTGTTTCATTGTAATAAGCTCACCAGCAAAATATGTTAAGTGGAAAAAAAAACGTGAGAATTCAGTATTCCATCCAAACTTGTAGTAGTGTAATCCAGAGTAAATCTGTGCTACATTTTAAGAGAGATAATTTCAAAATGAGTAGAAACTGAGGTAAATTCAAGCTGACTGCTTACAATCAAACCCAAAAACAGCTCTGGAAAGATTCAACTATCATTGGTGGCGATATTATTAACCATTGAGAAGTAAAACAAAGAGCAGATTTTCCTAAATGCATGAATAAACACAGATACATCTGTGATGGGTTGGCTAATGCTGCTTGTAATCCTTTCCTACCCTATCCACCACTTCCTTTGTTATAAACCATTGCAAAGCGATAGACGTACACATACAGTCCTCTAAGCATACTCTAGACCCCCTTCTCTAGAAGAACCTTTAACAGTCTGTGCACCAGCAAGTCATAACCCTTTAAATCACTATACTCCCTGTGTGCCACTACAACATGGGGGACACATTTGACTTTGTCAGAGTGTCACCAGAGAAATCAAAGACAAAATATACATTCAAAAACAATCCAAATCATTATTCCAAACTTTTCACTTTTCGTTAACATACACAGGTATGCCAGTGTGTATTCTGAACAATGCAGTGTTTGAATCTTTGGCCCATCTCAAATAAGGGTGCTCAGCAGCACAAGAGCAAGCAGAAAAAATCCATGCATCCCAGACCCTGGAGCCCAAGGAGCCAGCCCCAGGAATGTTTACAACCCAGAGCAATCCTCTGACAGGCCACTCTTACTATGAGCTGGTAGATTGAGGGCATATAGCTCTTAAATGTTACGCGAGGCTCCTGTGGTAGCCAGCCCCCATCCTGGCAGTGTCTGCAGCCAATACAGCCTCTTGCAGAGGGCTTCCTAGACTAGCTCTCTGCAGAACACAAGATTCGATAGGTAAGTCTGGGAGAAATCTAGGGAAGTAGTTTCTTTTTCCATACTGTCAAACTGTGGAATAGATTGCCGTTATCTATAAAGAGCAGCACAACTCTTGTCTCTTTCAGAAAGGCGATGAAAACTTGGCTTTTTATGCACTGATTCTCTCATTGGTATTTTCTCCTCCGCTGTAGCGCCTAGACGCCCTTGGGCAATCGAGCACGATATAAATCATAAATCATCATCATCATCACATTCATGAGCAGGGCTTTGTTCTGTCTCATATGAGAGGTATGTCTGGTAGAATGCAGCAAGGACATTAGTATGTGTTACAAATGATAGAGTCTCCAGTCCACTAATATGGGAAAAAGTAGTGCTCTTTAGGGTTATCTGGATATCAGATTCTGCCACTTGGCTATCAATGTGAGTCAAGATTCCACAGTGGATGAAGTGCCAATAGTAACTGGATCAAACCTGGGTCCTTGCCTCTTTCCTGTTGTCATTGACAGTAGGAAAGACTGTACAGCGAAGAGAGTAAGGAACATTTCGAATTCAAAATATTGGTGGAAAATGAAGGGGTTTGCCATATTTAAAAAAAAAAACTTTGCATCCCCCATCAAACATCTCTGGAGGGTCTCTGCAAAAAGGGGGTGATATCAAAACAGTTCACATGGATTTATCAACTCACTCCAAATTCAGCACTGGGCTAGTCCACAGTGTTGATGTTACTTGAGGTCTCACAAATACAGTAGGTAGATGAAAACATGTCACTTACAGTCATTACCAGAGCAGCAGTCCCTCTGGCTGAACCCTGAATCAATGCCAGGTTGTTCGAATATGGCAACGGGTGATGCCAGCGTAGTTTTCCACTTTAGGAAACACTGGAGGCTGGAAAGGAAAGGTGAAGAGAACATGTTAACAAACATCAGTAGTGGTGCGATAACACCTTGCACAATTCACATTTATTTGACAGTATAGGGCTACCCTAGAGGTGCCAAATTGTCCAGCCACTGTTAGGTTTATTGGACCAGAAATGATTGCCAAATCTCCTAAATTTCTTCATAACTGGATTATCAACAACATTATAGTAATAATAATTACGGTATTCTGAGAGAAGTATTTCAAATATTAGAACACTGGAATGTTGGGAGCTCCATTGTAGACAATGGAGTGCTCCCGACATCCAATGTTTTACAAAGGCCTCTCGGAGCTTGAGGGGATTTAAATCCCCTGGAGCTTCGAGAGGCCTTTGTTTTATTTGTTAGAGCATTCTGTCCTCGAGTGGCATAATGTTCTAATAGCCTTATAGCCCTTCGTAGCAGGGCTATACCAGCTATTAAAGTCCTGTCCCCTTGTTAAAGTCCCTCGGCTTTGGCTCGGACCTTTAACGTGGGAGTGGGCCTTTATAGCCGATATAGCCCACTATGGTGGGCTATAATAAAGCTTTTTGAGCATTTTAAATATAAAGGCCCTGATTTCCCAAAACGTTGCACCATGTTCACATTACTTTTGTAATGAAAACCCAAAGCTAAGTGTTATGCTAGGATTTACCAACCAATGTAAATCATGATTTGAGTTGGATAGTTTTCCAAAGTAAAGCAAAGTTATACTATGGACTGCTTTGTGTTACTTATTATATTATGTAATGCAGATTTCTAGAGAGCAATATCACCCAGGAGGGTATCCTGACATTGGGAAAGTATGCACCTAAAAAACCTAGATCCATGTGAGTCTACACGAAAAACCAGGTCTTCAGCTTCTAGCGTAATTCATGAAGTAAGTAGGAGGTTCTTATGTGTACCCAAAGGTTGTTTCTCGCTTTAGGAGGAATGTAGCAGAAAGCTTGACTGCCAGATCTGGTTGTCCATATGTTTGGGATGTGTGAAAGTAAGAGAAGGTATCTGTAAGGTTATGAAAGGAGATGCAATTTTTGTGGTATGCTGGACTAGTATTATCTAGTGTCTTGAAAGTGTGGATCAGGAGTTTGAATTGTGTTTGTTTGTGTATGGGGACCCGGTGGAGCTTCTTCAGGTGTGGTGTGGAGTGCGGCATTAGAGATAGTCTGCAGCCTTCTTTTTTATCCGGGTTTAGGGGGTGTTCTCATAGTACAGCTTGCTTCTTACCAGGGTATGCATGATGGTTTTAAGGATCCTGATTGGGAGTCATTTTGGAAATCCTCCTCAGCATGTTCAGGGTATGAAAGCATGAGGGGGTGACAGGGTTGTCTTGGGTGGTCATAATGACGATCCCAAGGTTCACGGTGTGTGTGGTAGGGGTGGGAGTCGGTCACAGCACTGTTGGCCACTAGGGCCCTTATTGCACGTAGGGTGCATTTTTCCTATGTGTGCCATGCCACACCTTTAAATAGGTGTGCCATGTGGAGAATGCATTGCACTCAGGGCAGCCGCAAACTGGTGCTGCCCTGGGGCAGTGCATTCAAGTAAAAATGGAGCAGCTGCTTCAAAGCCACTCTGTGTTTCACAGTGGAGGTGGCAACTTGCCTGCACTCTGAGGAAGGATTTGAGAACTATACTGTTGGAGTGGTGAATGACTGCACCAACTTGCAGGGTAATTTGTCCCCTCCAGAGTGCTGCCCTCGGGGGGTGCACTTTCAGTGTGCCTCCTTTTTGAGGTACACTTTCAGACCATCTCCTGACAGCTTCCTTGCCTTTGGCATTCATAATACCGTGCAGGAAAAGAGGCAAAGGTATTCCTTCATTTGCATGAGAGCGTTCCCTACATACTGGAGGCTGCACTCCAGTATGTAGACCACGTGGTCTGTTTTACATGTTAGATGTTTCTAAATGATTGATTGATGTTTCTAAATGAGCTGCATTTTGTCACTAAATGCTGTACGGTGTGTGGTTTTATTAATACCATATTTACAAGCTTTGCAAGTGGCGCATTTGTAAAAACCTTTTCTTGCAATCAACCGAGAGCCTGTTCGTATATCCTTTGGGCTACTTTTTACTAGGGCGTTTCCCATGGAAGCTGTCTTTCTATTGGAGATGGAAGGTGTTTTGGGCAGCAGGTGGCCTATTACTGGGTCATATAATCCTATAGGCCAAGTATGTTTGATTATGCCCCTGAGTTGTTTTTCCTGTTTGGTATACGTTAAAATTAATCTTGTGGGTTCTTCCTGTGATGTACGTTGTGCCTCACTCTCAATACTTCTTTTGTTGACGGTACATTCAAGGAGATCAGATCTAGATCTTCATTTTGATTTCCTTATGGCGACATCTATCATTTGCGTTTTGGCAGAAATCTCTCCTTGCTTTGCTGTTGTTTTATAGCCAAATCCACCTCATCACTACAAATCCTCCTGATCCTTAACATATCTCCATAAGGTATACTCCATATAAGGTGTGCAGGGTGTGGGCTTGTGGCATGCAAAACTGGATTGTCTGTAGTGGGTTTGCGGTGCAAAGATGTTTTGATCTGATTATTCTTTGTATACACCTGTACATCTAAAAACGTTACCTGCTCTGAACTGATGGCAGGTGTAAAGTTCAAATTCATATTATTTACATTGATTTGTGAAATAAAATCCAATGCACTTTGCTTCGTTCCGCTCCAAATTATAAATAAGTCGTCAATAAACCTAAGCCAACGTATTATTTTCTCTTGGAGTATGTGACCATATTGCTGTTTGAGGACCTCCTCCCACCAGCCCATATGCAAGCAAGCCTAGCTGGGAGAGAAGCCGACCCCTATTGCCACACCTTGTATCTGTTGGTAAACTTGGTTTTTGAACATAAATACATTATTTTCCAGGCAGAACGTAAGCATGTTTATCGACATTCGATTGTGCAGTGCAAATTTTAGATGGCGACTATTAAGGAAGTATTCCACTGCTCTGATACCATCTTTGTGTCCGATATTCGTATAGAGCGATGTGACGTTGAGTGCAATCAGCAAATATCCAGATTGCCATTGCACTTTCTGAATTTTTTTTAAAAAGTCACTTGTGTCCTGCACCTAGGACTATAGGCCTTTCACATGATCTGGCAAGAAGAAATCTAAATACCTGGACATGTTTTGTAAGAGGCCTTCGCATGCCGCTATACTGGGCCTGCCTGGTGGCTTGTTCATGTTCTTATGAATTTTAGGGATGAAATATATGGTTGGTGTTATAGGATGTTCTTTCTTGAAAAATGTATATTCATCCATACTTGTAAGGCTTATGCTTTTCCATGCCAGTAATTTTGCAAAAACATCATCTTGTATGTTCTTAATTTTTTGGACCAAACTTTTTCTGAAACACTCAACGTCTTTAAGCCGTAATAATGCTTCTTCCATATAGTCGACAAGCGGCCACAGTACGATGTTACCTCCATTATCAGAATTTCTGAAGACCACTTGTTTTTCCATTTGCAATTTCTCAATTAGTTGGTAATATTTCCTTTCATGATTTGCATATTTTTTCTTTGTTTTGTGTAGGCTAATGAGGCATAATACGAGTAAATTTCGATTTAATTTTGAAGGAGGTATTGGGTTTAGCAGAAGTTTCATTAGATTTACATTGGAAATGTTGGTTGCATGTTGTTATTCAATTAAGTCTCCATGATTAGGTTGGATTGCATGTTCTTTCAAGGCCCTGTAGTAAAAGCAGGTCTCCTACTGTCAGATTTGATGTATCCTGTGATGTTATATTTGTTACATCCCTACAATCATGGTTTAAAATCTTTTGGAGCAAATTATATTTTATTTTATTTCAGTTTTCTTATGAACTTATAAACGTCACTTCTTGTTTGCGTATAGTCAATGTTGCTCTCCGGACACTAGGACAATCGGACAATCCTAACGCAAGTAGTTGTTGTTCAGCTGCAGTGAGATTTTATGTGCGCTAGATTGATTATGGTGTCGGCGCTGCAGTTTCCTTTAGAATTTAATTCATTTTCCAATAACCCCGTCCCCGATCTGGCTTCTTATTTGATCTGTTTGTGCACACATGCATATATTTCAGGGGGGCAACAGGGTGTCTTTGGACATCCTGGCACTCTTGAAATACCGCCCGGTATTACCGATTCGGTAATACTAAATCGGTAATACCGAATGTCTTCACATTCATTCCTATGGGCCTCCAAGCCCATAGGAATGAATGGATAGGTATTCGTTATTACCGAACCTCAATTACAGATTCGGTAATAACGAATATTAAGAATTCAGTATTTTTTACCGAATTCTTACCTACATCTGAAATACCGATTTCTAAATAGCGAATCAGTAAATTTCGGTATTTAGGAATTGGCATTTCCCTATTACCTACATCGGGCCCCAAATCTCCCCATGCCTTACAAAAAATGAATGTGTGTCCTCATGTAACGCAACTGGTGCTATGTAAAGCGCTCTGATACCCGATACCGGGTCAAGTTTGCACTATATAAAACTCTGTAAAAAAAAACAAAAAAAAACCTCTTCATCCACCTTATCCAAAGCGTACTTCTGTCCTTCAAGTGGCGGTGGGGGCGTTTGTAGATGGTTAGCTAACAAGACTGCTATGTTGACTGACCTCGACTTGGCAGCTAACGCTAACCGTTTTGGGAAGCTGTACTTTTCACAGATAAAGAACATAAGAAATATAACCTTAGAAATGGACCCCACAACCGTACTGCTGGGGGACACGAGCCAACACTCGGGTTACCGGTTGTCAACCATTGGGGGAGGCTTCTCACTCAGTTTCTTCTCACCCGCCGATGGGGGGCTCAGGTGCCCACAGTGATTCAAATGTGGTGAGTATGGTCCCTATATACCATGGAAAAGGGGACTGCTGTGGGGGGAGAGAGAAAGGGCTTCTGAGTTTGAAAAATGATAGGCCCCATTTCACACATTTATGAAAATCCAGGGGAGCATTAGCCTGGTCCTGGCTGCCTTATGAGGCTCACACAGGCATTGGGTCTCTGCGACCCAAGCTCCTCAGAGAACTCTGTTGAAGGGACGTCATGTCCGAACAGTCCTATACTCACTAACTATAGTCTGGTATATTCTGTTTGATGCACTTGCAATGCTCCCATGAATCAATCTGAGGATACTAACGCATTTCTAGCCCCCGGTTTCAATACTTTGACATTTACAGAACGTTCTAAAACTTTTAAATTTTCAATTTTTCTCTTTATTTATATACACTTTATTAATATTTTTCATTTTCTCAGCAGTTGCAGACCCCCTGAGTAAGCTTTGCGAGTTCCCAGGGGTACCTGGATCACAGGTTAAGAACCAGTGGTCTAAAGTTTTAAAACTAGCTATATGAGCCCCTGTAACATATGGAGGACGACCCTACACCCGACACACTCTAGCTTGATTTGGAGATTGTGCTGTCTTTTTCTTTAATTCGCCTTATTTCTGTTTCACATTGCTTATGTTGGTTAATATCGTGTAACTAGTGGTCGCTCTAAATTCTCTCAATTCCACACCAGCACTTTTAATGTGAAGTTATTGGACTAAGTGTAAATCTGACAACATTATGTCTCATTTCATTGTGTGCACAACTGACACTTTGGTCAATGACGTTTGCTGGTTCATGTACACTGGGACATTCTCAGTGCTTCTAATGGGCAGGTGCTGTCCGGTACTGAGTTTCTGCACTTCTTTAATGTGAAAGGCTGAGTGCCTGCACTTCTCAGCACTGCTGCAGCACATTTAATAGGAGAGTACCAGCACTTCACAGCACTACTGCCATACATTTAATGGGAGAGTACCTGCACTTCTCAGTACTACTGCAGTACATATAAGGGGAGAGTACCTGCACTTCTAAGCACTACTGCCGTACATTTAATGGGAGAGTACCTGCACTTCTGCAGTACATTTAAGTGGAGAGTACCTGCACTTCTCAGCACTACAGCAGTACATTTAAGGGGAGAGTACCTGCACTTCTCTCTATTGCTGAAATACATTCAATGGGGAGTACCTCACTTCTCCGCACTGCTGCAGTACACTTAATGGGGAGTACCTGCACTTCTCAGCACTGCTGCAGTACATTTAATGGGAGAGGACCTGCACTTCTCAGCACTGGTGCAACACATTTAATGGGGGTGTACCTGCACTTCTATGAAGTGCTGCAATACATTTAATGAGGAGCACGTGCACTTCTCAGTGCTGCTGCAGCACATTTAATATGGTGTACCTGCACTTCTCAGCACTGCTGCAGTACATTTAATGGGGGAGCACCTGCACTTCTCTGCACTGCTGCAGTACATTTAATGAGGAGCACCTGCACTACTCAGCACTACTGTAGCACATTTAATGGGAGAGGATTTTCACTTCTATGCACTGCTGCAATACATTTATTGAGGAGCACCTGCACTTCTCAGCACTGCTGCAGTACATTTAATGGGAGAGTACCTGCACCTCTATGCACTGCTGCAGTACATTTAATGGGGGTGTACCTTCACTTCTCAGCACTGCTGCAACACATTTAATGAGGAGCACATGCACGTCTCTGCACTGCTGCAGTACATTTAATGGGGGTGTACCTGCACTTCTATGCACTGCTGCAATACATTTAATGAGGAGCACCTGCACTTCTCTGCACTGCTGCAGTACATTTAATGGGGTGTACCTTCACTTCTCTACACTGCTGCAGTACATTTAATGGGGTGTACCTTCACTTCTCAGCACTGCTGCAGTACATTTAATGGGGTGTACCTGCAGTTCTCAGGAGCAAAGTGTTTCTATAGATAATGAATACCTGCACTTTTATATTTTCATGTAAAGTGCTGGACATGCTGAGGGTTTCACTGGCATCCACAGGAGGAGACCTGAGGGTATCTAGAGTTTCTAATCGGTCACTGTAGCCATTATGGATTTTTTGGTTTTGAATAGGGCATCGCACGGCATGGTTGGAACATTGTATCATGCAATATGTGGCACTTTGCAGGATCTGACTCAAACCCACAACTCTCTGCATGAAGCTGTCTATTTGTCATCATTCTCAGAGCCCTGGAGCATCAAACGGAGGAGTGTGGCGCTTTGCAAAACCCAGAAACTTGAGGCCTCACTTATGAGATTTTGGCAGAGGGCAGCTTCTGAAAGTGCTTTGCTGCAGTGCCCTACGTCAAAGTGAAAGGGCAGGAATGCACTGTATTTATGCAATACGGTGCATTCATGTCCTTACTTCCTGCACTGGTTCCGTTCTGGCAGCCTAGCGCCAACGTAGGCGCCCTTTAACCGGTACCTCAGTTGCATGCAGGAATGTTTTTGTGCTCGAATTTGCACCTTCCTGCACAAAAAGAATCCAGTGAGGCATTTTCCTCTACACATGGAAAGAGGAACAAGCATTGGCATAGCCAATAGTTCTCCCCTTTGGGACCTTATAAGTATTTTGAAAGAGCTATTGGCTTCGTTAATGTGTTTAAGCTATGTTGTAGAGCACTTGTGACTCCATGTTTAGTAGTAAAATATAGCAATATTCGGTGTTTAGAGGAGTTCTGACAACTTTTTGGCCGGGTGGCATTGCACCTGCTGCACCATTCAAATATTTATAAAAACAAGTGTGATTAGTACACTGTTTAACAGTGCACAATTTATTAACCTGAGAAAGGTGAAAGGTGGTGATGGCCCACCAGATTTGGAAATTGCTTTCTGCATGAGGAAGAGGTAGAAAGAGGAAGGAACATGCCATTGAAAGCGAGGGAGAGAGAAACTGGAATATGCTTTAATAGAGAGTTCTAGAATTTGCAAGAATTAGTAATAAGCAGCAGAGGCAAAAGACACCAGAAATAACATTCTTAAGAACGAACTTGATCTTGACAATCACTCAACTTTTCATCGTTCAGGATCCCTTTTAGGGCCTGTGAATACATGATTGCTGAAAACATATTTTAATCAAGGATGCCCAGCATTCTACACTCATGTGGAGAAACGCATTACGCCTCAATGATTTAGCAGTCACTGTAGGCGCACCTGAGGAATCGCATACCTGGCGCTGAGTGATTGCAGTCCGCAACACATGGTACTTAGCAGTCTATGCAGAACTCGTCTGATTTTAACAGCTTGTGGTCAATTGCAAAAGATTTGTGTATCTTCTGCAAAACGAGAAAGGGCTGTTGAGAAGCCGGCACAAAGAATTCATGCACAGCAGGCAAAGATTTCTGGATGATATTACATTGATGGGTGTAGACAGGACTTTGGACTGCGCTGGCTTGTATTTTATTTAGTCCTTTCTTGTCTGAATTCACTCTTTTGAGCATAATAAAAGTGGCAGCCGAATGATGTGCCACCACAACAGTGTAACCTACCTCCTTTACAACTCAGCTTTAAAGAAAAGCATTGCCGAGGCTTGGTAACGGTTTGCACAACACGCAAAGACAAATAACATTCGGCAACAGAGCTCAAAGTGGAGCGAATGAAAGAAACAAGCATGGCACAAAAGTGAAAGCGACCCCGAGACAGGCAAATGTAAACAAGCACAACCACACTAATTTGAACTAGATGGCCCCTGCGCGCTGTGCTCAGTCCCGCAAAGTGGATGCAGTGTGAGCCAACATTTTGAGAAAAAAGTGGGTCAAGTACCAGCTCTTGGCCAATTGTGTGCTTTCTTTTCTGAAAGACAAATGCAAAGGCCAATAAAATTACTGCAAAAAAAAGTCAAATGCACGCGTTTCAGAAAAGTGCAGACCAATTCCAAGAGGTCATCTCCTAGAACAGCACATGCGCGCTGCGCTAGGCTCGACCTAAAAATGTGGCTCACTGGTTAGAGCAGGCAGACGTTGAAGCTGAGGTCAGACCCGGGACCAGGGTTCAATTCCCGACGCGGCAGGGTCTTGAGCTCAAATGTCCACGGACTCGATAATTCTCGCTTCGGTGCCTGACCTAATCATGGGTTCACACTCTGCAACTCTGGGCATTAAGCTTGCTTAATCTCCACAACAGCCCCCACACGGCGGGATTCCTGCCTTTCACCTTGGGGATGCCCGTTAGGGGCTATCTCACAGGGAAAAGCCAGGACGGGTTCCCAAGGCAAGCGCCGAGATGCCTCCCCGTGATTCGAGCGCTATATAAGAACATACAAAAAAATAATGAATATATTTCTCCTCTTGACACCACACCTTGGGAGGCGCACTGATTTGACGCTTGCCCAGGTTCTCATCAATTTATAAATATGAGGCTGCATTAAATTCCAAGGGTGTTGCATAGGAAAACCCACTGCCACGCCCATGGAACGCCTCCAGGGTGCAAAGTAAGGCGACTCAGCGATTTGCGCTGCGTCGTTCTGCTCACAAATTTTGAGGCCACTCAAAACCAAGCATGATAACTGTGCGTGGCTTCATAAATCTTTATGCGTCACGCATGTACCACTATACGTGGTGCAAAAGTGACGCATGGCTCGCGTAAATAAACCCTAATCTACGCACAGCAGCGTTGTTTTGTAAATAAGTTGGTGCTATACAAACCCTGCAAACATACAAACACCATGCTTAGGGCACCCCTGTGGAGCTTAACAGTTCTTACTTGTCTGGAGCAGGTGTCCCACTCTGAGGATTTTTGCAGGTAAATAACTGACAGTATGGATTCCTGGAACACGCGTCCTGGCAGGCTGTGACGTCACCGACACTGACATTCTTCAGGTCACCCCCAGGAAACCTGGTCTCAAGGAATATTTTAGGATAACAGCCTAAAAAGACAAAAAGTAGATATGAAGTCATCAAAGAATGTAAGTGCCTCTGTTAGACTCCCCAGAAGCCCGCCTCTCTAAGGCCCGGTGTGAGGGGCGCTGGTAATCCCCACTCTTCTGCGGTAACTCGGCGGGTCAGTGGGGTTCCATCTGGTGCAACCCTTGTCAGCGGGTGAAACAGGCCCACCCAAACAGGAGCCTTGGCCCTCAGCAGTGAGGGCTGGAAGGCAGGCGCGCAACGCGCAGGTCGTGTGTTTCAGCCCGGCCGAGGCAGCTTCCCGGGCGCACACACACAGACAGATTTAGAGATTATCGCAGCCCATCACCCGAGTACTTCAAAGGTCTCTAAAGACCAATAACATGTTAACGAGGCTTTTTTTTTTACTTATTTCACCCCTTCATCTCGGCACAGCGAAAGGTGACAAATCCTTTCTTTGAGACTGGTAACCTTTGGTAACCTTTGCCTATTGTCCTGCTGCGTTGATTTTTCTTTATCTATGCAGCTCAGGCAAAAAGAAGTTTGTTTATTCTTAGTCACCTTTCCTAACCCCTGCAGTGGCTTATCACATCAGACTGTGACACAAAGTTTGACTAATGGAGTAGGTAAGAGAATGTGTTACTACCTTTTTTTCTTTTTAAAATCTGCACAGGCCCAGCAGGACACATACTTCGTGTGCGCGTCATTTAAACAGTTTTTATCTTTATCATGGCCAATGCAGGACAGCAATAAGACAATCCAAAATGCCCAGATAACGCTGGTGATTAATGATCCTTCTTGAGAGCAATCATTTGTTTGTTAGTAGTTTTTAAATGCAGATGAACTGTATTGTATCTGGATAGCTCAGTGGGTTACTGCCTTTGTCGCAGACATCCTTGTGTTACTTGGAGTTTAGAAGTTACAATCGTATCATAGGACAGTGACCTATGAACTGTCATCTAAGAGCTGTCTACAAACATGAATGGTATAGTTAGAACTTCCCTTTTTTTGTTTTGTGATATAGTTAGAACTTCCCCAGTCTTTCATTATTCTAATGTTGCTAAAATGAGTATGTTTGGACAGATATACATTTTTATCAGTAAAGCTGACCCCCATGGAATGCTCTTTAAATCCTAAGGTTGTGGTACCCCAGACCAAACCCTCTTAAAATATACTGCCCGCCAGTATGGATGGCATGTGATTTCTACACCTTGTAATCCTCATTGGCTAATGTGACAATCCCTGTAGACTGATTTACATACTTGTATGATTCATTGTCTCTGTATAATGTGTGTGTGATGTAAAGTACTAACACACACTACACTGATATGAGTAGCGCTATACAACAAATGAAATGCATATGAGAGAGGGGCTACGTAAAGGTGAGGGGTGCTGGTGGAGGGTGGCAGTGAGGGAATCCGAGGAGGAGGTAGTGGGAGGGGCTAACGAGCGATGAGGGGCACTGGTGGAGGGTGGCAGTGAGGGAATCCGAGGAAGAGGTCATGGGCAGGAGGGGGGAGCTAGAGAGAGATGAGGGGCACTGGTGGAAGGTGGTAGTGAGGGAGTCTGAGGAGGAGGTCAATAGGGGGGGTCATGGAGGAATGAGGGGCACTGGTGGAGGGTGGTAGTGAGGGAGTTAGACAAGGAGGTCTTGAGTGGGAGGGGCTACCAAGAGATAAGGGGTACTGGTCTCCATGGCCGGGATGCCCGTCACCCCCTCCCAACACAATCCCCAAGGATGGGAAGTCGGACGCAGTTCTGAACTTTTGGAAGGCGGGAGGGAGTCACCCTCCCGGCCGTATTTATTAAAATATGAAACAAAATTTAAAACATTAAATAAAAGTTTCATAATCATGTACAATTTTCATTTATTACATTTCGATGAAGACATGTTCTTTGGCTAACCTTAACAAATCTCTAATACAAAGGTTTCCTAGCCGAGTCTAACATCCTGCAAATGCATACATTCTAAATTAAAATTGTACATCCTAGCATTAAGGGCCAACGGCAAGGTCTTAACCGGTGTCAGATCCCTACTGCCAAAAACTCTCGCCCCACAGTGTGAGTGGCGGCCGCGCAGAGGACTGTACCCTCCTTGCCAACTCTAATTTCCCTTGTCTTGTCGGGGGCCCCCCTTTCCGCTCGACGCCATCTTAAAGGTCGTCCGAGCACCCGTGTGAGGTATCTGTAGGAAGGACAGCGTGGACTCCCCCCCCACCCCCACACTCTCTATCACATCCGCCGTCGCGGATATCTGGGCCCCGGGAAATACGTAGGAGGGGCATATAGCCGCCTCCTCCCCTGGAAGGGGCCTATGCCCGTCTCCCCTTAGGCGACCCATCCTTAGTGGGTGCCGCCTCCCAGTGGGAGGGGCCAATGGCCGCCTCCCCCCGGGCACTCCCATCCATAGTGGGTGGCGCCCCCCTCTAGGGACCTTGAAATTACTGCTCACCGATCATGACCTTACCGCCCGACCAAAAATAAATACGACATTTGTTCACCTACTAAGGAAGAAAATATCAGCCTGTCTAATTGTATCAAGCTGTTCTACTCCTAAAGAAAAAACAGTATCCTACAGACAGCAGTCACATCCTCAATCTAGACATTCATTTTCCTTCTATACGGAGGGAAAAAAGGGGTTATCAGAGCAAAACTTTATTGCAAAACCAAACATTGCCATAAGGGGCTGGTGGGTGGGTCAAAATTGCTCCTTGTTCCGTCGAGGGCTCACGAGCAATGAGTGGGTGCAGCCTTCCAAGCACAGGAACAAGAGGATGCTTCTTCGGATTCCCGCTCTATTTATTCTTCTTCGGGAGGGCGTGTACCCTCCCCCGGTACGCCTACTGGGCGTGGCCATCGGTGTAGGTGTCTAGGACAACCCCTCTTGGGCGGGAAAAGGCGCGCCCCGGCTACGCCGCTTCGGGCATACCAGCCGAGACACGCCTCCCGCCCAAAATGGTTTCCCGGGAGGATCGGGGCACCCAACCATACGTTCAGGGGGACCGAGTGGTTGCCCCTTTCCATATGGCCGGGATGCCCGTCACCCCCTCCCAACACAATCCCCAAGGATGGGAAGTCGGACGCAGTTCTGAACTTTTGGAAGGCGGGAGGGAGTCACCCTCCCGGCCGTATTTATTAAAATATGATACAAAATTTAAAACATTAAATAAAAGTTTCATAATCATGTACAATTTTCATTTATTACATTTCGATGAAGACATGTTCTTTGGCTAACCTTAACAAATCTCTAATACAAAGGTTTCCTAGCCGAGTCTAACATCCTGCAAATGCATACATTCTAAATTAAAATTGTACATCCTAGCATTAAGGGCCAACGGCAAGGTCTTAACCGGTGTCAGATCCCTACTACCAAAAACTCTCGCCCCACGGTGTGAGTGGCGGCCGCGCAGAGGACTGTACCCTCCTTGCCAACTCTAATTTCCCTTGTCTTGTCGGGGGCCCCCCTTTCCGCTCGACGCCATCTTAAAGGTCGTCCGAGCACCCGTGTGAGGTATCTGTAGGAAGGACAGCGTGGACTCCCCCCCCCACCCCCACACTCTCTATCACATCCGCCGTCGCGGATATCCGGGCCCCGGGAAATTCATAGGAGGGGCATATAGCCGCCTCCTCCCCTGGAAGGGGCCTATGGCCGTCTCCCCTTAGGCGACCCATCCTTAGTGGGTGCCGCCTCCCAGTGGGAGGGGCCAATGGCCGCCTCCCCCCGGGCACTCCCATCCATAGTGGGTGGCGCCCCCCTCTAGGGACCTTGAAATTACTGCTCACCGATCATGACCTTACCGCCCGACCAAAAATAAATACGACATTTGTTCACCTACTAAGGAAGAAAATATCAGCCTGTCTAATTGTATCAAGCTGTTCTACTCCTAAAGAAAAAACAGTATCCTACAGACAGCAGTCACATCCTCAATCTAGACATTCATTTTCCTTCTATACGGAGGGAAAAAAGGGGTTATCAGAGCAAAACTTTATTGCAAAACCAAACATTGCCATAAGGGGCTGGTGGGTGGGTCAAAATTGCTCCTTGTTCCGTCGAGGGCTCACGAGCAACGAGTGGGTGCAGCCTTCCAAGCACAGGAACAAGAGGATGCTTCTTCGGATTCCCGCTCTATTTATTCTTCTTCGGGAGGGCGTGTACCCTCCCCCGGTACGCCTACTGGGCGTGGCCATCGGTGTAGGTGTCTAGGACAACCCCTCTTGGGCGGGAAAAGGCGCGCCCCGGCTACGCCGCTTCGGGCATACCAGCCGAGACACGCCTCCCGCCCAAAATGGTTTCCCGGGAGGATCGGGGCACCCAACCATACGTTCGGGGGGATCGAGTGGTCGCCCCTTTCCAGGGGCTATGGGGATATGATGGGCACTTGTGGCGTGAGGCAGTGAGGAAATCTGAGGAGGAGGTCAATAGAGGTAGTCATGGAGGGATGAGGGGCACTGTTGGAAGGTGGTAGTAAAGGTATTTACGGAGAAAGAGGTTATTGGTGTGGCACCAAAAAAGTATTTTGCATCAGCGATAAAGCCGGCCCTGTCATGGCCTTTCTGTTTTTGTTTATTTAATTAGCAGTCAGGTCATAAGGGCTACTGTGGAACATAGTTGAAAGTGCGTGCTAATTACATTTACTGCTACATTCAGTGTTTTAAGTTTAAAGGTGATTTTTCTAATGTTTTTACCGGGCAAAATGAAAGTGGAGCCCGATGGTGCCTGATATGGGGCTGGGGCCCAAGGTCAGCTGTGACATAAGGTGCACTGGAGAGGAGTAGTGGATATTCAAGCCTGTAAGGGAGTGTGTTGCAGAGTCTGGGGTCAGGTGGAGGTAGTAATGAAGAGGGATTCTCCCTGAAGGCTCGCACAGAGGGAGCCCGAGAAGTGTCATTTGCCTGATATCCCCACCTCCGAAACCTCCTCTTCCCAGCAAAAGAACATTACAAGGAAAAAACACTTTTTGAGAGTAATAACATTTAGAAAGAGATTTGGAAAAGAGTGCGTTTTACTGGGCCTTGCAAGAGTAAGAAGAGATACATGAGGGCCCTGAAGCAGGCCTGCCCAGAAATATATGCAACAAATTGAGTCCCAGTGGCCCACCCTAATGCACCCTTGGCCCACCCAAATAAAAATTCCTGGAGCCGGGCCTGGGGTGAAATACCCAGGAAATATAAGGAAACAGGAGGAAACAGGGACAGGGATTACAGATTCACCCAGTAACTCCTCATTCCTACATGGCCTCTAGGGCCCCACTTCCACTTGTAACACACGGAGCGGAGTTAGTAGTGCTCCGGAATCGGTAATTTTTGTAATGAGGTCAAAGCTGCATAGGTGGACTCAACAATGCCATTGTGGTCAACTCATTCATACTCATTTGGAGTGTCAGTAACAAGACATTTGTTGCCATAAAGTGCACCTGTAGCTCAAAAAGCTACACTGGATTTAATCATATGTTTTTTCATGTAATGCCTGGCACCAAAGTTGCTGCAGTTTCTCTGCTCTGTGAATAACGCAGTCTTTACAATAAAATAGATGCAACAGTTATTGCAACACATCCTGTCCCGCAGTGGCAAATACTTCTATCTTTATCTAAGTTTAGTGGTTATGGCTGCATCAATAATGTAAACTGTATCATTACGTTTATTAGCACATAAAATATCCAAGTAATAATAAAAGTGTGCAAACAATATCTTCATTATTCAACATTTGACTTGCACGGTCAGCAAAGTAAGCCATGGACTTTTGCAATCGACTGAGAGATATTGTAATATTTCCTGGTACTATTTAAAAACGTGTTATTACATTTGTACAATATAATCAAAAGACGCACAATTACATATATGCCACGACCAGAGAGTCATCTGTATGCAAATTGTATTTAAAAAATATATATATATATATTTTCCACCATTTTGCCTGTGTGGAAAGGCTGCAGGGGAGTGTTTACCAGGTAAACAGGTCTGACTCATTTGCACGTTTTGTGATTCGCGAAACATCTAAGTGGGATTTACACTATAAGAAGGTTTCATCTGATTTACATTTCCTGTTCGTGGCCGCACCCATAAAACACTCCAGCTTTCCATATTCAAATTAGGAGATTGTCCTGAACCTTCGACTCTTATTGACACATTATTTCGAATGTAGACAACTGACAAATGTGTAATTTATGCACATGCAATACAAGTGGCAAAGAGACCGCGCACCATGCACCGGGCACATGTTCGTTTTGAACCTTTCTTGTTTGTTCAACACCCACATTCTGCCCTTGTACAAATTGATCGATTATTGGTAGGAATGCACCAGATACCATAAGAAAAGTTTTATGAATCAGGCCTTTTATGTGAGTTATTGTATGAACGGAAGAGCATTAACAACACATTAAAAAAATAAATCTCGCGCAGCTGGCCGCAATAACCACCGTAAACATTCCGTAAAACAGAAGAGCAAGCATTGGCAAAGCCAATATGTCTCAAATTCAAATTTCAAAATTACGTAGGTAGTAACACAAGAGGTAATGATCAAATAATAGAGGTTCTGTTGATAAAAATTATGAATTTTATTATAGCAAAGGATGATATTTGACATTCATTAACATTTTATAAAAACAAATTATCACTTTCATTTTATTAAAAAACATAATATGACAATTTTTTAACAAAGGTAAAAAGCACAATAAATATCTTGTGTTACTACCTACGTAAATTTGAAATGTGTTCCTAACTGGTATGGAGAAAACAATATGACTCATATTGATTAGACTTGAAGTGTAAATTTGTTACCGTGTTGTGTGCCCCATACTTGATTATACTCCTAGCTGTACTATAAATCATGTTCCAATAGTAGGACTGCTAATCGAAGTCTGACCTATCACCTACAACCAGGAAAAGGGAAACCTTCTTTTTTGTTGTGACTGAAAAATTATAGTTCTTCCTAATTTTTACAATTTTCACCAAGCAAAAGCAGAAGCCATGGCTTACTGTATTTATTTTATTTATGACGTTATTGTGTGCATCATTCCTGAAGCTTCGTGGTGCTAGATAACCTCGAGTCCCTCAGAGAGGCTAACTTCCATGTTCTTTGCCACTTTAAAGAGTAGAGTCTCCAATATTCTTTTAACCCCTCCCATGCTGGTGACAAGCTCAGCTAGTCATGAGGCGCAGCGGAGCTGAGCTCTTCACGGGCATTTTTAACGTTCGCACGCAGGGCTAATTTAGCGCTGTGCTGAACGTTCTGAAAACGGGTGTGGCCGCGATGAGCTCAGCTCGTCATGAGGGCAGCTCCGCTGCGCCTCATGACGAGCTGAGCTCGTCACCAGCATGGGGGCGCCACGCGTGGCCCCGCAGGGAAGGGGTTAAAGAGCCCAATGCACACTTGATTTTCTAGGTCCAAGGTGAGACAATTCCATCCTTGGGCTGCAGAGTAAGAGAAATTCCAACTTCCAAAAGATGAGGTCCTTTATTCTAGATACTGCTAAGAAAAAACATGCATTTGGAAGAAGATGGTAGGAGGTTAAGAACTCTGAATATTTCAACTAATAGGGAAGGGAACTGTTCTGGGGACTCTTATGGACCATAACCATGGCCTTGAAAAGAATCCTTTGCTTCATGAGCAGCCAATGCATTTACCTCAAAATGGGTGTAACAAGCTCCCTGGTAGAGACTCCAACAATGACTCTGTCAGCTGTATTTTGGGCCAGATGAGGCCTCCAAATAGGTTATTTCATCGAAGGACAAATAAACAGAATTAGATAGTCTAGGCATGTCTTACCGACAGTGGTGACCGTCTGCAAATATAGCACATTACGCATGCTTTCACTACGCAGTAATTCACAACGCGGTCATTACAACAACCGCATTGTTACCACGCAATGCCATTACTATGCAAGTCATTACATCGACTTGCCGCAGATGGCGCCGTACCATTAGGAATGTATGATTTACTATTCCAACTCCAGCCTACACAACAGTAGGGAAGGTGTTGGAATAGTAAACTATACTATTCCTTATGTTAGAGCGCCATCTACTGCAAGTCAATGTAATGACTTGCGTAGTAGTGGCATTGTGTGGTAACAACGCGTTCATTACAACAACCGCGTTGTAATGGCATTGCAGTCTAATGACCGCAATGTAAAGATTATTTTCCCCGTCGGCTTGTGGAGATCTGTGGGTAAAAAATATGTAATATTTTTTTTTAAAGATTTTCATGTAGCAAACTCGGTTACTGGTTACTTTATAATTTCTGAGTTCTTAAAGTACAGTGTGTGTCTAAAGTAAACATCATGTTTTTTTAATCGTTTTTGAGGGGTTGTGGGCAGTCCCAAACGAAGATGCCATAGCGATGTAATCGATTTCTCTGTGAGATTTGTACTGGTCAACATCTGTAATTTGTTAGATTTTCTTTCAAAAATTTGCAAAACCATCATGGGCTTATTTGTGAAAGCCTGCGTCACGTTTGCACTACATCAAGTGGTCCAGGTGTGACTCAGGGCTCTCAATCCGATTTATAAAGCCACGCAAAGCCACTCTGCGTGGCTTCGAGTGGCTTCATAAATCATGAGTGAGGCGACGGAGCGCAAATTGCTGCGTCGCAGTACTCGTAGCCTGAGAGGCGTTAAATGGGTGTTGCGGTGGGTTTTCCCCGCAACACCCATGGGATTTGATGCTGCCCCAGATTTCCAAAGTGAGGTAAACATAGGGAAGCGCAAAATCCTTAACCCTCCTGAGGGGAGGCGTAAAAAGAGAATTGTCTTTATTTCTCCTTGTTTTGTCCCCTTTCCATGCGTGCTGCACTGTGCAGCCCACATAGAAAGATGATTGCTTTAGTGCATGAAGGTGCTCCTTCCTGCACATAAACAATCCTCCATGCAACGTTTACCATGGCGCTAGGCTACCAAAATGGCACCAGCACTGGGGTAAAGGACAGGAATGTACCGTATTGTTAAAATACGGTGCAATCCTGCCCTTTCACTTTGGGGTAGAGCAGCGGAGCAAGGCGCCATGCGTCGCTGCCCTACACAAAAATCTCATAAATGAGGGTCCCAGTGTCTTACAAGCGTTTTGCCAAGGAGATCTTTATTGCCCATCACACCACAAAGCTTAAATTTCAACTGCCTATCATTGGCGTACAAGTAAATCTGAATTACTGTATCACCTAATGCCGATTCTAACGGAGCTCCATTAAGATTAAAAACCAGAGGAGATAAGATTGATCCCAATTGAACTTCCCAGTAAACAGAGCAGGAAGTGAGACATGCTGACTGACAGCTGACAATTTGTTTGCATCCATGCAAAAAAGGATAGCCATTTAACCCGTTTCGTGCTCACGTCGGCCAACTGCCGTCGCGCGCACTACCTCCCTGGTGCTACGCATGACCGTTGGCCAACGCAGCCCCGCCCACCTAATAAAACACCTGCACCGCGGCGAAATTCATGCCGCAGGTAATGGGTTAATGGCTGAATCTTCTAGTCCAAAAGATTGGCTCTATTTACTAAAGGTGAAGATCGATGGTAGCAAAGGCTGTGAAAAAGTCATGCAGAATAAGACACTGACTGAGCCATGATCATTCCCTCTTGGCATTTCATTCAGTGCAGAGGGAGGGTAGTGAAGATTCTGTGTCCATGCCACCTAAAGCCAGCCTGGAGGGGGCAGAGATGTTGTTCATCCTAACTATAGACTTCATGGGCCCGATTCACAGAACTAACTTAAGACAAAATCCTAAACTTACTACTTTTAGTATTCACAGAAGTTAGGATTTTGTCTTAAGTTTGTCTTAAGACAGACTTAAGACAGACTTAAGACAAAATCCTAACTTCTGTGTGTACCAAATATAGTAAGTTTAGGATTTTGTCTTAAGTTAGTTCTGTGAATCGGGCCCGAAGTTAATGGAAAGCAACCTTTTCCAGAATTTTGGCCAAAAATGGTAAATGAGAAAAGGGACAATAGATATTTACATCATCCAGCGAGGGCTTTATAATATCAGCTTTGACAAAGCTACTTTCCTGGAGTCAGAAACCTTTCCCTGGATGAAAGACTGATTGAAGAAGAAAGCCAGGTTGGAAGCATATCCTGTGAAAACTGTTCCATGCCCTAAGCCGGACACAAGTCGTTATGGGAGCCAGAGGCTTTGGTCAGCACGATGGTATAACTGACCTCTGAGACAGGAACTTCACGAGACAAAAATATACCTAGAGTAACAACTTACCTTTAAGTTTATATTTTTACAATATCTTTATATTCTCCTCCACCCCCTCTGCGGTACCTGTATTTTTTCAAGTGCTCTCAGTGGAGGTGTAACAAGGAGGCAGGGACGGGGGGACTGGGATGAGGAGGACTAAGTATCCGGGTAATAAAGATTGTCGGAAAGTAAATAAATCATCACCGCGTCAACTCCGTCCGTCGCATCCCAGTCGTAAAAGTATGAGAATCTACCAAGTCAATAAATTGCACCAACAAAACTGCAGCAGAAATAACTTTAATATGGATCAACAATGACTTCATTGCTGAAGATAAAACAGCAGAACCAACATTTGCATCAGATGCAGAAGACAAAACAAGTCGATAATGTTTAACAAACATCAGGAGCGAGGTCCAACTCGCTGCTCTACAAAGCTCTTGGAGAGAGGTTCTCCATACTGCGGCTAAGATGCCAAGACGTCTCTAGTGCAGAGACCTTGAACCTGAGAAGGCACAACGGTCCTAGCTAACAAGTCTGGAAAATAGCTTGTTTGATCCATCTACGAATGATTTGTGATGTTGCCTTTTTATCTCTATTGGCTGCTCCATAAGAAACAAAAAGTGAAGAAGACACTGAAAAGTCTTTGGTGCATTCAATATGAATGGCCAAAGCCCTCTTGACATCGAGAGAGTCAAAGAAAACAGAAAGCGCCATCTCTGTGACAAATGAAAGCAAGATTGGTTAAGGCTCAAACTTGGAATCAAGTTTCATAAGGACTTGATCTGGAAAAAATCTCAAATAAGGAAAAGAAATTAAAAGAGCTTCCAACTCCCCCAGATTATTGGCTGAGGTGATCACTACAAGAAAAAACAGTTTTAGCAGAAAGTCAAAGCAAATCTGCTTGATCCAGAGGTTCAAAGGGATATTGTTGCAGATGCTTAAGCATGAGGGAAAGGTCCCTGGATGGTATTTGGTTCTTAACTACAGGGCTTTCTAATCTAAAACCTTTCAACAGTTGAACCACCATTGGAGAAACTTTAGAACAATTGTCTCTTACTTTAAGTGCTTTTATTGTTGCCTACAGTGCTGCATGGTTGAAGGGGTAAAGCCCTCAAGGAAGCCCTCCCTTAAAAAATCCAGAATTTTAAAGGGCTTCACAGAAGATGCTTCCAGATGGTTAGAAATGCACCTTTTATGGAAATAAGGCCAATACCTCTTATAGGAAAGCAAAGTGGATGGTTTCCCAGAAGTATCAATAACCAAGGCAACCAGATCTGAACAATCCAATTTTTGCAGTTCTAACCAAGCCACCAACTTTAGTCGTGTTATTTGTAACACCGGAAGTTGATAGGATTGAAGGGGAGGAGGATGCTATGCATTAGGAATCCTATGATTTAAGAAAGAGAAGTGTTACTAGAAAGACGTGTTGTCTGTGTTTATGTGACTTTTCCTTACTTCTGTATATGAACTTCAATGACGTAATTTACTTTAGGGTGAACACGGCAAGAGACTTGAGCTGAATGTTTGGATTGTGTTATATTATCTTTTGAAAGACCTCCGTTAGGACTGTATGGATTTAGAATGCACCATGGGAGTCAGGTGCAGGAGGTGAATGGAACTACTTCCCTAGCCTGGATGGTGGTATAAAACTTTAATGTGCTAACTATAACGTATACCCTGACAATTCCTCAATCATGCTAAGCACTGGTAGACCAGCGGTCAGTAGCCTAATGCAAATTAGCATAGTGAAGGTCAGTCTGAATCCATTAAATCAGATTTTTACTAAATATTAAAAATAGTCTTTGAATCACTTTTGTAGCTAATTACTGTTTAACTAAAGCTTATAATCTGTATTTTGACTTTTCAAAGGATTCTGCTGTAGAAAATAACTTTTGGTGTCTACTGGAGGAACATGCCTATTTTAATTTTGTACATGTTCCACTGTTAAATACTAGGCACCTTACTTTCTAGGTGACAAGCTGCACTTATGGGTGATTATTATTTAAAAGCAGGGTTTCCCAGAATGCCATAAAGGGTTATTTAGACAGCTCTCTACAACAGGTTGTAGGCTGCCGTACTGAGGCCTGACAGAACAAGCCAGAAGCTGTGTTTTCTCTGTCACTGTAGTGGATGGCACAATCAGTGCAGCAGTTTGCAAGTAAAGTTTAACTTTCCATGTCATGGGTATATTTCTGCACAATATATTATGGCCTTATATGAAAATGAAATGTGGGAATTAGAGTTAAGCCAATTTTGTCATGTTTAATTGGGGAGCACAGCCCCTTTACTGCCGGTTCGCAGGGTTTAAGTATGTCACACCCTCACCTGTTCCCAACCGTGGAGAACACACTTGAGCCAAGGCTGTCCCTCCTATCCCTCTCCGAGCCAAGAAATATCAAGGGACCAAACTCCTTAGATTATGCATGGCCCCCGAGGGCTAATGGGTTGGGATAAAATATGAAAAGAGAGACTTACAGTAATGGATCAGCTCTGTGGCTGCGCGACACTGCATAACAGGATCAGTCACTTCTAAGAACTTCTACGTTTGCTAAGTAGATGTGCGCTGGACCAGAACATCTGGTTTAAATATGGTGCAATGCACTGGAAATAACAAGAGGAGCCAGTTACCACCAGTACATTAACAGGTCTCTCCATACAATGAACATGCATTAGCTTCAGTGGCAAACACTCACATGTTCCATAAGCAGCACAGCATGAGAGCGGAATAACCAAAATCACAGATTGGAGTGTGAAACTCCCAGGGATTGACTCAGAACACAGATTAGAGTTACTTACACTCCCAGGGACAAACTCAGAACAGAGTATGGAGTTACTTGCACTCCAAAGGAAACCCTCAGAATGGAAGTTGGAGTTACTTGCACTACCAAATATAAACTCGGAACAAACGTTGGAGTTACTTTCACTCCCAGTGATAAACTCAGAATAAAGGTATGAGTTTCTTGCACTCACAAGGATACACTCTGAACACAGGTTGGAATTACTTACACTCCCAAGGATAAACACGGAACACAGGTTGGGGGGGACAAGGTTCATGCACATATCAAAGACTCTAAAGGACTTTCTCTTGGCACGACTGTTTATCAGAGAAACAAGAAGCTCGAGTCTTCAATCCTGGCACAGTAACAGTTCTAGCAGCCAAGGTTTCAGGAAGCTTCCAGAGGATAAACACAAAAGAAGCGCTGGAGTCAAGAGGTCATGAAGGAAAAGTCTAGTGTCTTTGAAGATGTGGATACTCAGTCCTGCTACTAGTATAGGACGATTAGTGCGTGTTAACCTGATATCAAGTAGTTAGGCTAGTTCTTCCACTTGACTGAAGTTCGAAGAAGACCTCGAGGCTTTGAGTCAGGAGCTGCAGGGGGTCCAGACTTGCTGTTCAGGAGGGAGAGAGGAGGAAGATCTCAAGGGAGCTGGAGCCACGGGAGCTTCATCTTCAGATGGAATTGAAGAAGACTGGAGCCCTTCTGGGTTCCTGCAGGATTCTTCAGGTGAGTGGGAATGAAGAACCTTGTTCCGCAGGGAGTAAGGCCAAGACACGAGTCGGGATTGGGAGAGGTTTATATACCCTCTTGAAGACTCAATGGTTGTAGCTAGATCACATGTGGCACAACGGGGTGCAAGCCATCTGGAAGGTTCTTGAACCTTAGAGAAAATAAATGTTAGTACACTCTCTTCGACCTTTCAGGAAAGGCAGGTGCAATTTGAAGATTGGAACCTAATAAAAGGAAATGGATGTATCGTTTTTGCTCAATCGTGCATTATACAAAACAACACCAAAGCCCCAGTAACAGCGGGAACAAGGCTTGCTATTGGCTCACAGGATTCTCGAGGAAGGTTACAGCGATTCAATGGAAAACCACACCATGGCCCTAGGAACGGTGATTGCAGAGTATCTCTTGGTTCACGGGTTATGGAGGACGCATGCGGGGATTCAAGCGCAATGGAATTAGGGCTGTCAGGAAACATCGCTCATGGTATCTCACCATGGCATAAAGCTCCACTGGGGTATTACTACATGAGCCCTGCACGCTAGATCATTTTGCATGGGGCGCTGGAACAGGTCATGACAGAGAGGACACAAGAGGGGGTTCGTGACAAAGTACGCAGAGTTCTAAATCCAGAATTGAATTCAAATTTATTGAATTGAAATTCAATTTATAAAATGCAGCTCATGCCCAAAGGCGTCTTGGCGCTATAAACGACCTGAGAACAGTGAAAACACTAGTACAGACGGCAATCAGGCTAGTTCATTCAGATGGTCTGTGCTAAAAGCCACGTTTTCAAACCTTTCCTGAAGCTCCTGTGAAAATTTGGGGGAACAATGCATAAGATTGTCATTTCCTACAGGAAAGGTCCCTGAGAATTGGGGGCAAAATTTGTCCTTAAGGCCATGACATGATTGATGGCAGCAAATTGCTAGACATGGACAGGTGTTGTTGCTTACACTCCATGTTTATCAGTACCCTATGGTCCCTTCCTGGTAACTCTGTTGTTTGGGATCCCTTCATTCCGTCTGAAAGAGTGATGTGCGTGTCCATGTGTATTTGTGTGTATTCGTGTACATGAGAGATCGGAGTATCTCGGACGGTGGTTCGTATATTTGTGTCATATTGCATGTCCTTGTGTAACGACCGGATTTTCGGACCATATAGGATCAGCTCACCAAGACACCACCAACCCAGCCGAAACGCAACCACCTCCCTCCTCAGGACCCATCTATCCAGGCACCTGGGTACATACCCGAGGATGGGGAATTAGCAATATACAAGCTCATATTATCAGAAACACCACTAAATCTATAGGGATTACTAGGAATACTCACTGATTACTAAGGACGTCCATGCCCTACACCACACTCATACCTCATAGTCTTGCGACCACATGGGTCCAGACTAATCTACCCTGGGGCAGTTCTGACTACTTACCATTACACACTGACCACAACCAGTGCTCTCATTAAACAAGCCACAATCTTGTGGGTATAAACACCTGTGTCCCCCCTGGTGCTCTCACTATTTCATACATATACAAGCCACAATCCTGTGGGTATACACACTGACCACAATCAGTGCTCTCACTAATGCCACTTTTCCTAGAGGCGATCTCATTACACACCAGTTTCCCCCCTGGTGCTCTCTCAAGCCACAATCTTGTGGGTATACACACTGACCACAATCAGTGCTCTCACTAACGCCGCTACACAACGACGATCACTTTCCTATGAATACCTTCAGCTCTCTCTCTCTCTGTTGGGAAGTTTCTCTCACTATTCACTAGAGGTACAATAATATTATGGAATGGCCGAATTACACGGTGTACAACTTATTCTCTAGTTCAAGGGCTCCTCTCTCCCTAATTATTCAGGTACCACTTACCTGATCGGGGGTCGCTTCCGTGCAATGACACCTGACTAGAAGAAGAGGTTACCTTTACTGTATAAGAACAAGGCACACGCTGGTTCACTAAGAACTGGGGTTCCTTTATTACAATAACATTAACAATATAACACTATACTATAACATATAGCCTGCAAAGGAAAATGGGAATAGACACATACACAGATCTGCGGGGTCTCTGTAAAGCTTTATTACTATAACACATCCACATGTAATTGACTGGGAATAGCTAAAGAGGGAATGGATTATACTGCACCACGCTGAAAGAAAAAGAATTAGCAATACAGTAAGGACAAGGTTAATGTTTAAATGTAAAGCAAACTATATAACAGGAGGGGTATCACCTGATTAGTATGAAGTCTTGCTCTAGCTGTCATCTGGGTTCCTCTCTCGTCTGTGCCTTAGCTCGTCTCAGATCCTCCCCTGTACTCTTGGACACGCATCTGCGCTGATCACTCTGCACTGGATTCCTCTCCCCCACAAACTCTCTCCACCTTCCAACTTCAGCCTAATAGTTTCTGCCGCTCTGATAACCGTTCGCTCCACTAGCTTCTTCACTCTGTCTGATTATCTCAGCTCCAATGTCCAATTCACTCCAGCTGCTCCCACAGACTAATCAACGATATAACTTCAGTCTCTTCCAAAAGGCATCACTTCAGACTCCAGCTGATCACAACTCCTTCTGATAAGTAACTGATTGTGACTGCTTCCTTCAGTTCCAAACATCATCTCACTTCTCTCTGTTCAAAACACCATCTGCTCACAACTGCTTCTGACGTCTCTCTCTGGTTCCAACTCACTGACTGTCTGTCTGTCTTCTCTCTGTTCCAAGCATCTTCTTCTCTCTCTGGCTCCAACTGTGTCACTGACAAACTGACTAACTGACAAACTGACTAACCGACTTCTCTCTGTTCCAAGCATTGACTGTCTTCTTCTCTCCTCTGCTCCAACTCCACTAACTGACTCCGCCTCTGCACTTCACTAATATGGAATGCTCTCTCCTCATGGAAAGTTCCAACAGAGGGCTGCCTCCCACCGAATTCCTGTGCCAGCTCCGAGGCCTCTTGCGCAGCCTGCAGTGACCATCTGCATGTTACGTCTAGGCCCAAGAGACAAACACATTCCTCCGATAAGAACCAGTCTCGGCTGGTTTTCCCCTAGCGAACAACACCTCATAACTAAAACATCACCTTTACCCTGCAAGCATCTCAGTCTGCAGGGACAGAAAGCAAAATGGAGTCTCTCTAGTTCTGGGCCTTGTAGGACTGAGAAGGATGAAATAACACTTAGCTCTGTCAGAGTACATACACAAACCATAATATAAAGTCAGGACTACAGGATCCACCCTCTACTATAGGTAGGATGATGAAAGGACACATAATTATGTCAAAGCCAATAGGCAATAGATGGATTAGAGTCAAGAATAAGGGATCTATCATCATATTAAGCAGCTATCCTCTAGTTTATGCTTCTAGGTGTGGAAAAAGGCCTGAAAGGGACCAACACAAGCCAAGAATAGAGATCCAGGATGGTAGCAAGCTTAAAGTCACCATCATTCAGATATAGAGCCAAAAATACGGTCACTACACCTTGTCTGCTCACTCCTCTCCTATCTCCCTCCACAGGCTTGGATGGTTTTATGCTTGCTTTGGATCAACAAATACTTCAGTGGAACAGAGGGGGCTCTTTTCATGTTCCCTACTAGATAGAAGAGGTTAACACAGAGCAGCAGTTGGTGCCAAGAAACAACCCCTGTATAAAGGAAGTAGCCATGGGCACATCTGTGACCTAAACAGTGATAGTTCCTTCCTGATCATCCCCCGCATGTTATGGCAAGTACTGGAGAGCAAGCTGAAGCCTATCAACAGCAATGGGAAATGGACTTATTGGATGTCTACCATGGGATATTGATTACCATGTTAATGGCCTGTGTCCATGGAAAGATGCATCCTGATTTGGTTGGCTCCTTCAAGATCACCTTTCAACTTCAGCCTCCTGGGCGCCAGCTTGAAAGGAGGGAATAAACTAATGGCATGACTTTTCTTTTGCTCACCACACCATCCATATTGGACCCAGCCATATGTAAATCAGTCTTGCCCCTGTTCCTCATGGGAACAGTCCAGCCCCAATTGCCAAGCCAGGTCCTCCCTGGACCAGAAACGAGCATCATGAGACCAGTTTCGGGGAATCACCCCTCATCAGCCAGGCTAGCTTGAATCCAGTGGCGCAGTGAGCACGGGACCACGTCTGGGCATACCTTCCGAACTTAGGGCAACAAAAGCAAAAGGAACAAATGATGGACAGAATGCTGAACAATGTAAACTGGACTCAAGCTAGCTTGGCTGATATGGGGTGAAACCACAAAACCGGTCCCAGGATGCTTGTTTCTGGTCCAGGAAGGACGAGGCCTGGCAGTTTGGGCTGGACTGTTTCGATGGGGAGAAGGGTCAAGACTAATTTGCATATATTGCTGTGTTTAAACTGTAATGTCATGGTGAGCAAAGAAGCAATGGATTTAGGCCCAGATCTCTGTGCTAGGGTGAATGTTTGACATTCATCAGCATTCTGTCCATTAAATGTTCTTTTGGCATTTGTCACCCCGAGTGGCACGGGTAAGCCCAGACGTGGGTGCTGGGCCTCCATGCCACTGAAGTTAAGCTACCCTGGCTGACAAGGGGTGAAACCCCAAAATCGGTTCCATGATGTTTTTTTCTAGTCCAGGAAGGACGTGGCCTGTCCAGTCATGAGAATGGCATGGGGAGCAAAAAAACGATGGATTTAGGCTCAGAGCTCTGTACTGTGGTGAGCGTTTGATATTGATCAGCATTCTGTCCATCAATTGTTCTTTTTACCTATGTGAGGGGCCAGTCAGAGACAAAAGCAACAGGAGCTGAGACTTAATAATTGATCATTTTTAGTTCCTTTTAAATTATTTCCAATACACTTTTATTCAAATCCCTTAAAATTCTTTTTCAGGTATGTTGTCTTCTCTGCCAACACATTTATTTGCAACACCTCTAATATATTTTAGTGTTTTGTCAGAGAATAATAATAATAGCATTTATAGAGCGCAACAGCTACCTCAAGCAGAGAGAGGCTAGCTAAATGTTGATTACTTAAAATTTGCAAGAGTAAATACACAGAGTGTAACAAAGTGCAATACATTGAAGTCAAAAGTCAAAATGCTATAAAACAAAAGAGTGAAAAGGGAGAAAAAAGGAAAATATAAACAAAATTAGAACAGTGGAATGTTGAGAGCTCTATTGAAGACAATGGAGTACCTTCAGGCTGATAATGGCAGGTGTAAGCCTAGAGCTCTAACATTCCAAAGTTTATCTTTCTGTTTCTCCCTTTTTAGTTTAAAACGTTCTATCCTTAGTGGGTGGAATGTTCTAATACCATTAAAGCCCTTCTGCCTTGGGCTATACCGGTCCCTGAAGGCCCTCTCCCTTGTTATAGGCCCTCGATTCAGCTCAGGCCTATAACTCGGGTTCAGGACCTTTAACAACTGGTATAACCCTTGGCAGCCGCCTATATGGCTATATTAGAACATTGGAATGTTGAGAGCTCCATTGAAGACAATGGAGTGGCACCGGGCTTATAATGACTTGTATAAGACTGGAGCTCCATGTTTAAGCCCGGAGCTCCAACATTCTGATGTTGGTCTTCATGTTTCTCCTTTTAATGTAGAACATTCTTCCATTAGTGGGTGAATGTTGTAATAGCTTTATAGCACTTCTGCTTTGGCTATACCGATTGTTAAAGGCCCTTTCCCTCGTTGTAGGCCCACGTGTCGGGTTCAGAGTCTTTAACAACTGGTATAGCCCTGTACAGCGAGTTATTAGGGTATCACCATGACTTTTTAATCTAATGATATCAACAGAATTATAATTTTACAGAGTTATTTTAAGGTGAAGATAGCCTACCCAAGGTTTGATGATTTGCGAACTGTTCTATGAGTACTGATATTCAAATCCTTGTTGAGTTGGGAATTTCCAATACATTTTTGTAGTAATCAGGCAGAAACACTCGTAATAAAGTTAGATTAGGTCTTTATTGAGTCCCACAGGAAACGGGAACACAAGCGGCTGCACAGGTCACAGGGGAAAATATCCAACTGCCTTCAACTGTCACAGAGTGCCAGAACGCACGCACGCAGGCGGCGCGCGGCCAACGCTAGACAGAGGTCGCGAGCATGTTGCGCGAAGGCTAGATCATAACATATATCTCCTTTTCTTAACAGATGCAAGAAAAAGAAAGTAGGAACAAGCAGGGGAAAGGAGAACAGAGAAGGGGAGGAGAAAGAGGAGAGAGAGAGAGAGAGAGAGAGAGAGAGAGAGAGAGAGAGATTGAGAATGAGCAAAGACGAGAGTAAGACAAGAATAAGTAAAGAGAGAAAGAAACTAACGCCTGTATCTGACAGGCAAACAGACCACTCTTGAGCTCCTCCTTGAAACAATAGGAGGATTGCATGAATCAGGAACTGAACAGTTACCAGGTACAACATGCGGAGCAGTTTCTGAGTCATCGTTGGTGTTGCCCCGATGACTATTAATGACTTTACTCTTTACAATCTTGTTCATGTTCCACCAATTACGTCCATTGACGCGAACAGCACTTCCACATACTTTATCCACAATAACAGGGTCACCGAATTTGGACTCTCCTTTTTTTACAAAACCCTCTCTTTTTATTCTAACTACGTCTCCCACAACAAAGTCTCTGCTGGCAACCCTTTTTCTCTTATCAAAATATTTTTTTGTTTGGCTTGATTTTCACCAACCTTGAGTCTGACTCTTTCATCCAAATCTTGTAGGGTACTATTAGACTTGAACCATTTCGACATTCAAGCAGGTCTAAATTCCGTGCAAGGTTTCCTGCCTCTCAGGAGTTTAAAAGGGGAAATGCCTGTAGAAGAGTGAGGAGTGGTTCTGTAGAACCATAGCATTGTCCTCACTGTGGGGGGTACCATTTTATTGTGTTGTATATCCCACAACCCTGTTTAGTCTTTCAACCAGTCCATTAGTTTGGGGATGATACAAGGAACTTCTGAGGTGGGTTACAGAGGATTCTTTAAGGAATTCTTCCACCTCAGCAGAAACAAATTGAACCCCATTGTCAGATACGACATATTTGGGGAAACTTTCTCACATGAAGATATCTTTCATAAATTCAAGAATTTCTTGTGAGTCTGCTCTGGGTCCAAATCTTACTTCAGGCCATTTAGTGTAGTAGTCCATCATCACTATGGTAAATTTGCGTTGATGAGGCAAATTGTGGAAAGGTCCAAGTACATCAATGCCTAGTTTCTCCCAGGGAGCCTCAGGAAGAGGTATGGGGGTGAGAGGGGGAACCGAAGTGCGAAGGCACTTGTCACTTGAGGCACAAATTGGACACTCTAACACCAGAGCTTCGATGTCCCTATCCATTTGTGGCCACCAAAAGTATTCTCTCACTCTATGTTTAGTGAGCGTGGCACCCAGATGTCCCTCATGAGCTTTATTAAGAATGGTGCATCTGATACTCACTGGGGGTATCAGTTTGTCGGATCTGAACACAAGACCATCCTCCAACGATAATTCATCACAAACTTTCACAAAAGGTTGTAAATCAACATCAACATTTCTTTCTTTAGGCCAACCTTGCATTATGTATTTCTTCACATCACTCAAAATTACATCCTTTTCCATGGCAGTATGCCAACTGCTTTCCATTACTGAACACACTTTTTCCAATTCTACACTTGCTATTATACAGTCTTCTTTGTCATTATATTCAACATCATCTTCACAATGCATA
This sequence comes from Lissotriton vulgaris, assembly GCF_964263255.1. Lineage (NCBI taxonomy): Eukaryota > Metazoa > Chordata > Amphibia > Caudata > Salamandridae > Lissotriton > Lissotriton vulgaris. Next base: position 262,130,386 of record NC_141690.1, read on the forward strand.
GTCTTATTATAAGGAGGAGGTAAGCGAGACAGAGCATCAGCCCTAACATTTTTCCCTCCTGCAATGTGTATTATATCAAAATTGAATTGCAAGAGATTAGACGCCAGGCGAGCTATACGTGGCGTAGCATTGCCGTTATTGACACTGCCTAAGATAGTAACTGGTGGTTTGTGGTCTGTTTGCAACGTCAACTTTTTGCCCCACAGATAGTTCCTGAACTTTTCAATCCCCCACCAACATGCCAAGAGTTCTTTCTCTATAACAGAGTAATGTGCTTTTGCTTCTCTCAATACCCTTGAAGCAAATCCGATGGTGTGTTCCAGATTGCCAACCTCCTGAGTCAGGATGGCTCCCAACCCATAGCTGCTTGCATCAACAGTCAGTATACATGGCAATGAGGGTTCAAACGGTTTAAGTGCTTTAACAGTGCTCAATTGTTCTTTGAGCCATGTAAATGCTAGCTCACATTCAGAGTCCCACACAAACTCATTCCTCTCTTTAAGTAACTTTGAGATGGGGCGAACTTTTGAGGCATAATCTTGAATAAACCGGACATAAAACTCAGTCAAACCAAGCCAGAATTTGACGCCTGCCTTGTCTTTGGGAGCTGACGCATCAATAATGGCTTGGACCAAGCTGGGCTTAGGAGTGACACCTTCACTGGAAATGGTGTGACCTAAATACTCCACTTTACTTTTTGAGAATACACACTTCTCGCGTTTTAGGACCACACCATGTTCTTGGAAGATGAAAAGAATTTTACCAATATCACATCATGTTCAGCCTGATCTTTTGCATAAATAAGGACATCATCCTGGAAGATAGCAAAAATGTTTATGTCTTTTAGTAAATTGACCATTACTCTTTGGAAAACCGATGCGGCCGATGCCAGGCCAAATGGCATGTGGCAAAACTGAAACATTCCTGATGGTGAATTAAATGCAGTGAAGTGACGTGAATCTTTATCTAACTCAATTTGGTGATAAGCTGAGGCGTAGTCTAACTTAGTGAAAACTTTAGTACCCGCGTACCACTCTTAGCATTTCTGTTATATTGGGTAACGGGTGAGAGTGCACCCAAATAACCTTGTTGAGACTGCGTAAATCAATGCAGATTCTCAATTCGTTATTTTTTTTCCTAGCGATCACCAAAGATGAAGCCCAATCCGAGGATTCTGTGGGTTCAATCACTCACTTTCTTTGCATGGACATGAGCTCTTTTTCCAAATCATCCCTGATACTGACGGGAACACTTCTTATCTTGTGTTTGACAGGTACAGCATCATCTCTAATTTTTATCTTATGTCTGAACCCTTTAATTTTTCCCAATTCACCTGAGAATACTTTTGGGAATTTGTTGAGTAATTCTTCCACATGGTCATGATCACGAACAGCTAAGACCTGCTCTTTTACCCCAGGGCGTAACAACATACTGAAAAGGCCTTGATGGAACCAACCTAATATGTCTAGACCATTTATGGCCACATATATTTTCCCATGAATACGCCTATTTTTAAACACCATAACATCCTCAAAATATCCAAGAGGTCAATTTTGCGCCCTTCATAAGACACTGGTTCTCGGTCAGGTGGTTGAAGAGGTCTTTTCCCCCATTTTTCTCTGAGGAGTGACTCAGTTATCATTGTAATGCGCGACCCCGAGTCCACAAGAAGTCTTAGACTTTTGTCACCAACCTCAACCGTCACATGAGGATCTACACAATCATTTGGATCACCCCTTTTTATACCATCATCACTTACCACAAGCACTGTTTCCTTTAACTCACTAAGTGTGTCATCATTGTCGCTATCACTTGAGTCTTTGACACAACTCACACGAGTATTTCCCTTTTTATAAGTCTGACACACTTTATCAAAATGCCCCATTTTTCCACAAGAACGGCATACAGCATTTTTAGCAGGACAAGGTCTACCACTTTTAGCGTGATGAGTATATCCACATCTGAAACAAATGTCAGTCCTCTTGAAGAAATTATTTTGTTGAAAGTCTTTCTTCTTCTTGAAGTTGGATGAGTGCACGGAAGTGACCAATTCAGTGTTTTTATTTTCCAATTCTTTAATGGATGTCTGTGACGTTTCAATACTCTTAGCAATACGAATGGATTCATCCAACGAAGGCTTTTCAAGAGATAAAAGTTTTTGTCTAATGGTCTTGTCACTACATTTACTGATGAACTGATCACGAACTAGCTGTTCACTAAAGTTCTCAAATTCGCATTCTGCCACCATTTTCCTGAGCGCTGTTATATAGGTATCAACATCCTCCTCCATTTTGTGAGCTCTTTTAAAGAATTTGTGTCTCTGTACAACAATACTGGGTTGCTTGTCATATCTTTTTTCTAATTTCTTTACTGTGCTTTTGTATTCATCAATTTTCTCCTCACCTTCATTCTCGGGTTCAGGTAAGTGTTTTAAGGTATCCCTACCTTCAAACCCTAAAGAGTGTAATAACAAAAACTTTTTCCTTTCAGGACGAAATCTATGTGCCCCTATTGCCCCCAAATAGTTCTCAAAAGCATCAATCCATTTTTTCCACACAATGGGCGGTTCTCCTGGAGCATCGAGAAATGGGGTTGGAGGGTGGACAGACTGCATTTCGTATTACACTGAAGAGACAAAATCCTAATATTTAAAATTGTCTCAATAAGATAAAGAGATGTATTCACAATGTTTTGTTTTCACTGGTTATTTATTGTCGCCAAGACAATTTCATCTTCAATTAAGCTTTGAATTTATCTTTGTTTGCCGCTAATACAAGTAATTTTCAAAGTTCCCAAAAAAGAAGGGGTAAACAGTGACGTGTGATGTTTGAGTTTGTTCACCGCACTTTCATGTGTGAAGTCAGGCGATGCTTCCGCACAGAATACACACGCCTTTACCCAACACGATAAAATCCCTCGAAGTGAAGGAGTTAATCTGTGAAGCCAGAAGAGTGATCGGGGCGGGACAAACAGCCACGTGATATGAGTCACAGCCCTTCCGTGAGAGAAGACAAGCGATTCCACCACACGGGGTTTACTCGCCTGGAACAAACACAGTTTTTTCTCCTCAAATAATAAGCAGAATTCCACACCCGATATTTCACTCACGCAAAGCTGCTCTTGCTCGATCTTCTGCTTCGCTTCTGGTGAGGGGGTATATGACTTCATATGATCTCTCTTTCTTTTTCTTAATATTTTTTCTCCGTGGGTTCTTCGTGGGACTCAAACCTACGTCACCATATTCGAGTGTAGTAATCAGGCGGAAACACTGGTAATAAAGTTAGATTAAGTCTTAATTGAGTCCCAGAGGAAACGGTAACACAAGCGGCTGCATAGGTCACAGGGGAAAATATCCAACTGCCTTCAACTGTCACAGAGTGCCAGAACGCACGCACGCACGCACGCACGCACGCACGCAGGCGGCGCGAGGCCAACGCTAGACAGAGGTCGCGAGCATGTCGCGCGAAGGCTAGATCATAACAATTTTGTAATGTAATAAGACCTGAGGAGACTTAATATATTGTTAGCACCAAGGTAAATATAACCTCACAATAGATTAGTACAAGTATCGATGATTACACTATTGGATCTTTAGTGATGATGCATCTACTGTAGGCAGAATTATCGGAACCGGAAGCAGAAATCACAGAATCGCAGAGCCCATCAGCCACATCAGCCAGAGCTGTGGAGCTGCTGCTGACCCCCGTACCTGCGAGCACTGTGAAAACTCCATGAGGGCATCCACAGAGAAGAGAGATGGAAGGTATGCGAAACAAAGAGAGCGGGCGCTTGGGGGTGGCAGGCTAGTGCTGTGGTTTCTCTCACACATGCAGAGGCATTCGGCGTTATGCCACTGCGGCTTATGTTGCGGTGAGGCCCGCTTTAAGCCCCCCTGCACTCCTACGCCCCCACCGCACTGTGTCCTAAGCTCTGGAGCCTAGAGCCGTGGCACACTGAGGCAGGGGATGGCGTTGGCCCCAGGGTCAACGGAGTAGTGCTCCGAAGCCTCAATAGCAGAAGTGGCAACAGAGTGTTCAGCCAGACAGCCAGCCACCAGCTGACACAGTGGCCATCTGGACTATAGAGGCTGGTAAATTAATGGCAAATAACAGGCAAGCAAGGTGGATGGTGATGTGCATGTTCTGACCACTGATCGGTTGGTCGGGTCTGATTCCATGCACTGAGTAGGCCAAGTCAGACTGATAGCACTCATTATTGTCGAGGCAAAAATCTACACATCTAACTTGCTGGCAGACCTTGAGGACTGGGTCGGTAGCATAGACCTCATTCTGAAATCACAAACAGGATTACTGGCAGGGATGGGCGCTTTAACAAACATATCCGCAGTCACTCTTCTGGCCAACCAAGCCATCACAAAATCGAATATCCTTCATGTATTCTTTGTAGACCTCAAGAAAAAAAGAGTGTGGCCAGAAGGACTAGTTTGCACACTTTAAAGAGAATACCCTAGACCATCAATTCTAGGGTTCTTATTGCTTTATTTAGCTTATTTTAAATTATTTAGATTAGCGAAGCAAATACATGTTTTTTCATGTCTTAGAAAAGAAACCTTCCATTTACAGAACACCACATTTACAAAAACACATTTATACACATTGTTATATTCCACTTCAAAATGAAAAAATTCAAAGACAAAAAATGACAAATGAAACAAACTTAGACAATCATGTGAAACAACATTAACATTGAAAGTACAACACCAGTCCTAGTTTTTACATAAGGCACCAAGTAGACGTTAGATTCCTAACTAGACGTTGTTAATTGCCCTGCCTAGTCCAAGAGACCAGGGGTTATGTCTTCAAAACCAATGTTACCTACACAAGAGGAAAAAAGTATTACTACATTCCTTAAGGCACAATATATACACAATCCCCCGAGCTCACAAGAGCCAACGCGTTTCGAATCCACACAATTCACAGATTATCCTCAGGACTTGGACAAGGTTGATATCTATAAAAAACTACAAAACCATAAGTGAATGTTTTCTGTTTCCTAAACTGCGACCCAAATAATATTTGCAACAGATACTACATTTTAATTGAGTACCTTGAAAGTGGCGCGATGTGCGTCCCCCCTGTGTGCAGAGGAATAGTTGAAACCTCTTATAAGTGCCTGACGGTTCAATTTGCAATGAGATGTGACGAAAAGTCTAGGGGGAAAGGTAATGACCAAAACATTACGTTGCACGCACATATGGCTGTATTTATACAATGAGCTGGTGTTCACAAGCTATAGGGATTAGTAAAGAGCGACCTTTACCTCTAGTTAGAAATCCCACTTGCCACAGAGACTTTGCAAAGTTGTACTGATGGCTTGACTGTAGTCTGTAATTGGCGCCTCACTGTTGGAAAACAATGTTCCATTAGTGAAGTGTTTTTATGTCTAAAGCCTCTCAAAATCGACATAAGTACTCTATATCTGTTTACCTGCCGGTGGAATCAATTTCACTCCATCAGGCTGCTCAGGCGATGCCCATCCCGATTCCACACTTCTTTAAACTTAGTCTAAAGTGGAAACGGTAAAAGTTACTAAAACACTTGACCTAAATGTACTTTCCTATTTATAAAGGCAGTGCCTCATGCCGCTTACTTGATTAAAATGTTTTAGAACATTCTCCACACACCCGATGTCTGCTACAATTAAGCAAACATTTGAGTGAAGCAAGGCACTTCCTTTTAACCCGGCAGAGAGTGCCCAGGAAGTTACAGAGTCCCCAGGAATTATGGTACTGGTAGTTCTCAAAGGAGTAAATCACTCACTTTGGGTGCTGGAAAATCCGAAATGGATCTTAAACTCATGAGCTCAAATATCGACGTTGTTGGTAAAATAGCCTGATTTAAGTGTAATGTATGTGCCCAGGATATAAATTTATCTTGAGACATGAAATGTTTAGAGCCCTAAACAAAGAAAATCACCCGGCAAAAATACTGAAATTAGGGGGAATGTCTAAAGTTGTAATTACGGTTTTGTGATCTCAGACAATTCATTAAGCCCATGCAGTGCTGAGTAAAATTTCACAAAGAGGAAAGCCTCCCTCTGTGCCAACCGGACTTCAGGGTCACCATCCAGGTAAAATCAGTGTACAGGTGTTTTGAGGACACAAAGTGTTTCACCATGGGTGCAGTGAGTATCTTATTCTTCAAGCGAGACCGATGTTGGACAATGCAGTGACGTACCTCCTGACTTGTTTTGCCAATGTAAATCATTTTACATGGACATGTAATGGCGTATACCACGTTTTTAGATTTACAATTCGTAAATTCATTATGGCGCCAGTGCCGTAGTCCATCTGTTTATAATGTCCCTTTGTGTGTCGAATCACACACCAAACAGGTACCACATTTGTGGTGTCCCTCTATCGGTTGGAGGTTGAGCATAGTGCATAATGTAGATGGTTTTTTTTAAAAGCCCGAAGAGCTAGTAACTTGCTGCCCAATGTTTTAGTGCAAAAAGTGGCAACACCACATCTTTTATGGTTCCTTCAATCAGATGCCAGTTGCTTCGGATAATCTTTTTAATGGGATGTGTGCGTGGTCCAAACTTGGGCACACGTACAATTCGATCTGTTTGCCTTTTTGTCTTTTTTGTTAGTAAGTGCTCTCACAGAGTAAACCATGCTCTTTATAGTGACTTTTCTAACAAATTTCTAGGGTATCCCCTCTCTCTCAGTTTATTGACTAGCCCCTCCGCATGTAATTTGAAGTCCTCTCTTCTAGAGCAATTCCGCCGGATACACAAGAATTGCCCATAGGCCAAGTTGTTCTTAAGGTTGGACAGATGATAACTCTGATAGTGGAGGGAATTGTTCTTATCCGTGGGTTTGGTGTGTAATGTGGTGATTAACCCACCTTGGGATGTTTCTACATTGACATCCAAAAATGTCATATTCTTTTTGCTGAATTCAAGGCTAAATTTAATGTCAGGGCTACGATTGTTCGGCCACCCATGGAATTCTTTAAGCATGATTTCCTCATACTTCCTAAATGCATGCTTTGTAGACCTCAAAGCAGCCTTTGACAAAGTACTGAGAATTAAGCTATGGGCGAAAATGAAAGCATGGCAAACCCCCACCAAACTACTAGCGGCACTCATCAATCTTTACTCACAAACATGAGTTCAAATAAAAAAAGGAGACTGGTGAGGTCTAACAAACAAAATCCCAACCAGTAACGGCTTAAAACAGGGCTGTGTGCTGGCCCCCTGTTCATTCAACATCTATACAGTAACAGTTGACTTTGAGAAAAATCTTCGCTTATCACACGATGACCCTCCAAAATTGGGTAAAATCCTAATAGTAACTCCCCAATATGCGGACGACATTGTCCTATTTTATCAAACACCTTGAGGTTTGCAGTGGCTGATCTTCCAACTAGCAGCATATACCACCTCAGCTCAATTAGTAACCAACCATCAAAAATTGAAGGTCTTGTGCTTTTCCAGCTCCCATAAAAAAAAAACTAAATTCATCTGGACGCTAAATGAAAAAATCTCTGTCCCAGGAGGACACATACAAATATCTGGGGTTCCATCTAGAACACCACCTCAATTTCAAGCAACATCTGGACCGAGGGGAAATTAAAGCCAAACAACTGCTATTCCCATTGAAGATCTTGCAGAAAGAAATCAGCAAATGCTCAACAAACTATCTGCTAAAGGTCATTGTGGCAAAATTTCTGCCATCCATTTCGTATAGATCAGAAATGATAAACATAAAGGACACAACTGTTTTAAATACAGCTCAATCTAGCCTCTTTAAGAAACTGTTCTCAATCCCACATCATATTTCACAAGCTCAAGTATGACTAGAATGTGGATTAAAAAACCAGATACAAGCAAGACAAGGAGCCCTGGTTAAATGTGATTGGAGGATGAGGGCAGCAGAAGACAACACCTTAGCCCATCATTGCTGGCAGGAGATCGAAAAACAATCCATGCTAAGCAAGTCAGTATTCCCAGCGGTTTGAGCATACAGTGGTGTTTTCACAGGGGTGTGGGATGCCACTTGCACAAGGCAAACTTTTCAAAATAGCTGCACTATGTAAACTGCATTCTCACACGGCTGCGAGTTTTATCTGAACAAGAAAAGTTGAACTGTCATACCTACTCTGTGAAAGGTGAGAGCAATGAAAAAACTGATTGACGCAGGTTCCTCTGCCTGATTCCTCACTCTTCGAATGCCCTGCAAGATCTTCAAACTGCTCCTGGTCAACACCAGGTGAACCTTCACCCAGGCCCTAATCTTCAGCCAGCTTGACTACTACAATACGCTCTATGCAGGAATCCCTCCAACATCTCCTGAAGGGACTGCAGATCATACAGAACTTGGTGGCTAGACTCATCCTTGACCTCCCCAAGCAGACCCACATCACTTCCCAGCTGTCCCCATGCTGCTGCATGAAGCTGCTGCTGTTGCTCCTATCTTCTGCTTGCTTTTTCCCCATTTTCACTGCTTTCTCCTTGCTTTACCCCTTGTTTTTTGGGTGCTTTCTCATTGCTTTTCCCTCCTATTCACTGCTTTCTCCTTGCTTTTTCCTTTGAGTGCCTTCTTGTTGCTTTTCCTCATTTTCACTGCTTTCTCCTTGATATTTACCCATTTTTGAGTGCCTTCTTCTTGCTTGTTCCTCGTTTTCATTGCTTTCTCACTGTTTCTCCCGAATTGCCACAGCCGCCTGCCACTTCGGCCTGCCACATTTTTACCCCCCTCCTGCCTAGCCCAACCCACTGCCTCCTAGCACCCTTCCCGCTCCAAGGACCTTCTCAATAGAGGCCTCACTTCACCCCATGAAGAAGGTCCAAGGCCCAACTCTCCCTGTGCTATTGAATTCGTCTGGCTCCTGTCTTCTCTTTGCTTTTACCTCATTTTCACTACGTTCTCCTTGCTTTTAACTCATTTTCACTGCTTTCTCCTTGCTTTTAACTGTTTTTCACTGCTTTCTCCTTGCTTTTTTCTTTCGTTTATGAGTGCCTTCTCCTTGCTTTTCCTTGTTTTTACTGATTTCTCCTTGTTTCTCCCCTCATTTATGAATGCCATCTCCTGCTTTTCCTTTGTTTTCACAGCATTCTCCTTCCTTTTCCTCCTTTCTTTTTTGAGTGCCTTCTCCTTGCTTTTTGTTTTCATTGCTTTCTCTGTGTTTCTCCTTCATGCCGCTCCTGCCTAATGCCCATTTTTCCCGCTTCATTTTCACTTCTTTCTCCTTGCTTTTTTCCCTGATTTTTGAGAGCACTGTCCTTGTTTTTACCTAGTTTTAATTGCTTTCTCCTTGTTTTTTCCTTTTATTCTTCGACTGATCCCAGCACAAACCCAGCTCCTGGATACCCTCACAGGGGATTAGCCTCGCTCTACAAATCTAAGTTGATTGATTGACCTCAGGAAACTCCACTGACTTCCCATTCAGAAGAGTTTTCACTTCGATCCACACATACAAGGCCCTGTACAACCTAGGATCAGCATACATCAACCACCGACTGGACTTCCACCAACCCACCAGACACCTTCACTCCACCTAGAATTCCTTGTAAGTAGTCATTTAGTACCATTATTTACCTGATGACAAGGTGGTACCAAAGGAGCTATTGCCTGCATAAAGCTCTTCCCCCTCTGCTCATCAGCCAAACCTAGGTTGATGTCCCATCATGAGCTCCACCAACTAACAGCATCTGAGATCAGATGTCATCCAGAGGCTTATAGGACAAGTAGGCAGGAAGTGTGGGATACCAGTGGCCACCTCCCACAACACTGGGGGTTGGACTCTATGCCCGCTACCTGATGCCCACCACCTGCTCAGCCACCACCTATTGAAACATCTCCAACCTTACCTATGATGGTCCACAGAATGTTCCTCTGTCTAGTCTCTACTCCCAGAAAAAAATGATGTAAGTGAGCAACGGGACATGATTCCCCTGGTCCACTGCCTGCATCAGTCGGTGACTGCTCAAAATGCTACAAGTGTGTTATAGGTAGGCTCAGGCGATGCTCCAGGTAAAGGCTACACATACCCAGTTAGGTGTAGAATACATGTCCTCAACTCCTAAATGTTATCACCCCACTACCCCAGCACATAAAGGGGAACCGAGAAAAGGACTGGCATATCACATTGGCAACAGCCATCTTTTCCACTCAGTTGATCCTAAGAACTTGACTGAACCAGACTTTGTGCGGGGAGCTCATGCCAGCAATTTTGCTAGACCGAGTTATTTTATTTGTTTGCCCTGTTGCTGAAGTTTTACTCAGGTCACAGAGTGTGTTGGGTAACCATCTGTGAAGCTAGTATTATCCTCCAATGCATTTAACTATGAGACATACTGTAGCATGTTCCCTTAAGCCTGTAAAGAAATACAAAACTGACAATGTAAAAACATTCACAGTATAGAAAATCATACAACAGATAAATAAAGTAAAATAAATTAAATACTTAACCATTAATTGTTATTGTATACTGTATCTGGGCCCATTTGCAGATTCTGGGTTTTAATTCTCCCATGTGTTAAATGGCTAAGAAGTGGACATTGTTATTGAGGCTTCTAAGTCAATGGTCCAAGCTGAATTAGCAGAAAGCATACAAAGAAGGGTGGAGCCTTGTACCTTATATGTCTAACATTCCATATAATTTTACCTGTAGTTTTTGGTTTAAACCACAAATAAAAAGCACTGATACGTGTGAATAAGATTGAAATGCCAGGTGTTATCCACATATTTATGTTTAGAAAAGCAGAAGCAACTTTATCAAATATTTTAGAGTTCCAATGATTGTCCATTGGACTGAGAACCTCAGCCTGGAGCTGTTTCCGGTTGCCCCACACTGGAGACCTGTGAAAACTCCAGAGCACGTCCCTGCTCTAGAAGGAGGTCCTTCCTCCATGAGGGTACGACTAGAACCTGTAACCAACACCTGCATGTGAAAGGGGAGGAGGCCTGAAGCATCCTAAAACACAGCGGCTCACGCAGGACCTCCTAATGCTGGGTAACTATCAACTGTAGAGCTCCACCTTTACTTGGTACCCTGGATAAACTGAAAGATGAAAAAAGTAAAGTCCAGGATTGAGGGATCATCCACTTGTGGTGAGTGATTTCTATTGTCAGGATCTACGATCATCAGCGCGCCTGCCTAGCGTTTTAGACTACATCTCCCAGAATTCCCGGTGTTACAGAGGGGAATAAAAGAGGGGGCGTGGCATAGAGACGTTGCACGTAATTTGTTATTATTGCCAGAGTGTTCCTGGAAGAAGGCTGTGTCGCGGTATTCCGAAGCGACTTCTGAGGACCTTGGTAACTTGGAAATAGGAAGATTCCCTCAACTGTGTGAACGCTGTTCATACAGCGACGTCAGGTATCTAAGGGCGGACTGTGCCAAAAACAGTTACTCTCCTTGCCGGTGTCTTGTGTTTTCCGGAGCTGGAAGACGGAGGGGACACTATTGGAAATCTCAGCGGGCTCGCTGTGTTTGTGCTCGATCTCTTCATTACTAGAGCGGCGTGCCTAGGTAAGAAGATAACCGTGTTGTGGTGATCCGGGGTTACAGGAAGGAGTTATCAACTGTTTCCCCTAGAGCGGAGGATAGTGGGGTAGCGCCCTACATTCTACCGTTTCTTAGCATACTTGGAACTTTGTCGGATAGTAAACGGAGGTGGAGTGAACTTCCTGTTTGACTGTCTCGCGGATGATGGTAGTAGGAAGCTACATCATACCGTGTGCTGGATTTGGCAGCTTGTATTGAATACTTTACTTTGGAGCACGTTTTTTGGGAATTAAACACTTATGATTTGCGATTGAATCTAATTCTGAAGGAGTGAAAAAATACTAATTGGGAATACTTCACGATATCACCTTTCTAACAAACCAGGAGGGTAGGTGTGTGCTGTGGTGTGATCTCCATCATGCTTAGTATGAATATTGTTGGCCAGAACATTAACCTGTGTCTTTGTTTCATGTAGGGGCTGTGTTATACGAGATAGTGCGAGGTGCTACTCACAGAGTGGAGTTTTGGGATTCTGTTATTCAGGTGAATATAGGATCAAGGGCGGGTAGCGAGAATGAAATGAGAGTAGGATTAAGATTGGTGTATTAACCTGTGGCTTTTTCTCATTTCAGCTATCCCTTCCCCCGCTGACCCCTTCCTTCCCTTCCTGGTTCCTGTTTTGTTCTTTTATAATCCCTCGCTTGATCACTCGAACACCCTGTATATAAAAAGGGGTGTTGGTGAGGTCAGGAGGTGGACCCATATTGCCACAATCGTTTCCTGCGGAGTCCGGCCCTGACAGAATTACGTGCCCACGAATTATACTCCGCAGGGTTCGATTGTGGTAGATATGGCCACCTTAGATGATGTACTGCGTGCGTTAGTATTGGTGCAACAGGAATTGGTAGCATCTAAGGCTGAGGCAGTAGCATTGAAGGATAGGGTGGAACAACTATCTAAAAATCCTTTTTCTTCTGGTCCAGCTCAAGTCCAGGTTACGGTTCCTCCTCCTATTCCTTTGGCCAACCCAGAGCGTTTTTCAGGGGATCCTCGCAAGATTCAGGTGTTCCTCACCCAGGTGCTGCTTCATTTCTCCTGCAAACCAGCAGCTTTTCCCAATAACCATTCCAGGGTGGCGTTTGCCATTTCTTATTTTGTGGGGGAGGCAGCAAATTGGGCCGTTCCTCTGGTTAGAAATGACGATGCTATACTCTCGGATTGGAATGAGTTCAGGAAGGCGTTTGAGAAGGTGTTTGATAGAAGGGCTAATACCTTAAGTGCTGATAAAGAATTGATGGAGTTGAAACAGGGAAGAGGCGAGTTGATCACGTATTTGACCTCCTTTAATCGCCTAGTGGCAGAATCTGAGTGGCCTGAAGGGAAGAGAATGTCTCTTTTCTATCAAGGTCTCAGGGATGAGATTAAGGATGTAATAGCTCAAATAGATCCCCAGCCCACCACTTGTATTGACATGATCAACTTGGCTCTGAGACTGGACAGCAGAATGTCAGAAAGAGGTGGGGAAAGGAAAAGATGGGAAAAAGGGAGTTACCGGTATGATAGATTCCCACGCAAAACTGTGAGTGTAGCAGAACCAGGAGCCGAACCCATGGAAATAGGAGCGATAAGAGCACCCCTGTCTAGAGAAGAAAGAGAGAGTAGAAGGGTCCAAGGGTTGTGTATGTACTGTGGCCGGAAAGGTCATTATGTCCGGGAGTGCCCAGTAAAAAACAAGGGAGCTAACAGTTGGGATAAAAACAAGAAGGCTGTGGCATCTTCCACAGTAAAGGCAGTGGAGGGTAGGGAAATCCCGCAGATGGGGGAGGACGGAACCCTTCAGTGGAAGCTGACATCTTTATCTACGAATGTAATAACAGAGACTGAAGCCCATTTGGTACTAACTATGCTGGTCGAGAGTGATAACAGGACCCATAAGGTTTTAGTGATGTTAGACTCTGGAGCCACCGGCAATTTTATAGATAATGGTCTGGTCTCTCGGTTGGAGCTATCAAGGGTCCCAAGGGATAGCCCAGAGGAGGTGTTGGCGGTAGATGGGCAACCGATTAAATCAGGTCTCATTACTGAAAAAACAGCAGAAATGTTGGTGTCTATAGAGGTGGAGGAAGGGAGGCACTCAGAAATGTTGGAATTGAACATCATAGAAGCCCCACAGTACGAAATTATCTTGGGCATGCCCTGGTTGACATACCATAATCCCAGGATAGACTGGAAATCCAGAACCATACATTTTCTGCCGGAGTTTTGTCAAGAGCATTTGATAGCTAGTGAAGTCTCTCATGTAGCAGTGTTGGCCAGTCCGTTTCTTGTAGCTACTGCTGCTGAAAAGGACGTGAAACTTCCGGTGGAATATACAGCCTACGAGGACGTTTTCAGTGAAAGTCAAGCTGAGGTGTTACCCCCACATAGGGAATACGACTGTCGCATTGACCTAATAGACGGGGCTACTATACCGTCCTGCCGAGTCTATGCACTGTCGGTTCCGGAGACTAACCATTTGAAAGAGTATCTGGACCATTATGTGCAATTGGGTTTCATTAGACCATCTAGATCTCCTGCAGCCTCCCCCCCTTTTTTTATAGCGAAGGCCAATGGGGATCTCAGGGCATGTGTGGACTACCGCGTCCTGAATAAAAACACAATACGCAACCGATACCCTCTCCCCCTCATTACTGTATTGATCGACCAAGTGAGGGAAGCAAGTATTTATACCCGATTGGACTTGCGGGGTGCTTACCACTTGGTCAGAGTGCGTGAGGGGGATGAGTGGAAAACGGCCTTCAAGACGCGGTATGGGTTGTATGAGTATTTGGTCATGCCGTTCGGTTTATGCAATGCCCCCGCAGCTTTCCAGTTTTTTATTAATGATGTGCTGAAAGAGTATATTGATCTGTTCGTGGTGGTATACATAGATGACATCCTGGTGTACTCCATGGAAACATCCAGTCATTCTGAACATGTGTGTTGGAAAAGTTAAGAGAACACTGTCTATATGTTAAACTAAGCAAATGCGAGTTTAGCGTGTACAATGTGGAGTTCTTAGGGGTGATGCTTAGCCCTAGAGGGCTGCAGATGTCAGAGCGTAAGGTACAAGCAGTCCAGGATTGGCCTATTCCTAAGAATGTCAGGGAAGTCCAGAGTTTCTTGGGCTTCGCCAACTACTATCGTAGATTCATTGTACAGTTCTTGCAGGTGGCTGTTCCCATTACCAGACTACTAAGAAAAGGGGTTATCTTTTCCTGGACAAGTGAGGCGGGGGAGGCTTTTGAGAAATTAAAAACTGCATTCATTACTGCACCAGTCTTAGCCCATCCGGATTTGGAACATCCATTCGTGGTAGAAGCGGATGCTTCTGATGAGGCCATCGGTGCGGTGTTGTCCCAGAGAGACAAACAAACGGGACAGTTGCACCCGGTGGCGTACCTGTCCAAGAAGTTGAGTTCGGCTGAACTCAACTATACAATAGCCGAAAAAGAACTTCTGTCTATTAAAAGGGCATTTCAGGAGTGGAGACAGTATTTGTGGGGAGCCCGTCATGTCATCACGGTATACTCCGATCATAGGAACCTACAATATATGTCCTCCGCGAGACATCTGACGCAGAGACAAATGCGTTGGATGCTCTTCTTCGCGGAATACAATTTTGTGGTGACCTTCAGGCCGGGTTCTGAAAACCGCAAAGCTGATGCTTTATCAAGACAGACCTTACCAGTGGTGGCTAAGGAAGAGGAAAGACAGGCAATAATCCCAGCAGAGAAGGTGGTGTGTGTGGTGAGAGCTGAGACCTTTTTGGAGGAGATAAAAACACATAAACATCCTGGGGGATGGCCAGCATGGGCAGATGGTAATCCAGCACGGAAGGTGAAACAGGGATTACCGTTTCAACATGATCGCTTGTATGTACCTGAAATCCTTTTGCAGAAAAAGGCATTTCGATGGTGTCATGAAGTGCCTATGGCTGGACATCCGGGCATACGGAAAACGATTGTCACCGTCCAACGACATTTCTGGTGGGACTCCCTGGTTAAAGACGTTACCTTGTGGGTAGTGCAGTGTGATGTATGTGCCCGAGCAAAAGGGGTTACTACAGGGAAGGTGGGTAAACTGATCCCTATGCCCACTCCTAGACGCCCTTGGCTGAACATCAGCTTAGATTATGTGACGGGTCTGCCTATGGATCAAGGATGTAATGCCATTCTGGTGGTAGTGGACAGCCTTACCAAGATGGGACATTTCATCCCTTGTAAGAACTTGCCTACAGCTGGTCAAACGGTGCAATTGTTGGCCAGTCATGTAATCAGATTGCATGGCCTACCTAAGGTGATAGTCAGCGACAGAGGGCCTCAGTTTATAGCACGCTTCTGGCGCATGTGGTGTCATGCGTTAAACATTGATGTGTCTCTTTCTACCAGCTTTCATCCCCAAACTGATGGGCAAACGGAGAGGCTCAATCAAACTTTAAAATAATATCTGAGATGCTATTCTAAGGAAGCCCATGAATCCTGGGTAGAACTGCTGTGGATGGCTGAGCTGGCGTATAATAATGCATGGCATAGCTCGACGGGTATGTCTCCCTTTAGAGCTAATTTTGGGTTTGATGCACACACTCTGCCTGTGGACATTCCAGAAGAGGTTCAAAATCAGCCTGCTGTGAGAGAGCAGGTGAGACTATTGAGGAGGGTGCATAAGGGGGTGCAAGCTCATTTGATCAAGGCTAAAGAAACCTATAAGAAATGGGAGGACAAACACAGGGTGGAAGGTCATCAGTATGCTGTGGGCGATAGAGTCTGGCTGTCAACAAAAAATATTCGATTTAAGCTACGTAGTGTTTTCCACACCCGCTACATTGGCCCCTATCAAATTGTTAAACGAATCAACCCTGTGGCTTATAAGCTCAAGTTGCCCGGTTCGCTGCGGATACACCCCGTGTTCCATGTTCAATTGTTGAAACCAGCTTTGGCATCTAAAAGGGCGGTTCCTCCGCCGGTGATGAGCAAGGGGAGTGTGGAGTATGAGGTCCGGAGTATCAGAGATTCGAAAATTCGCCGAGGAGTTCTGTGGTACCTGGTTTCCTGGAAGGGGTACACTGCAGAGGATGACTCCTGGGAGCCCTGGTCGAATGTTCACGCCCCCAGGGCAGTGAGATCATTTCATCAGCGTTGTCCGGATAAGCCTGGGCCTAGGAGGCGCTAGGGACGGGGACATACTGTCAGGATCTACGATCATCAGCGCGCCTGCCTAGCGTTTTAGACTACATCTCCCAGAATTCCCGGTGTTACAGAGGGGAATAAAAGAGGGGGCGTGGCATAGAGACGTTGCACGTAATTTGTTATTATTGCCAGAGTGTTCCTGGAAGAAGGCTGTGTCGCGGTATTCCGAAGCGACTTCTGAGGACCTTGGTAACTTGGAAATAGGAAGATTCCCTCAACTGTGTGAACGCTGTTCATACAGCGACGTCAGGTATCTAAGGGCGGACTGTGCCAAAAACAGTTACTCTCCTTGCCGGTGTCTTGTGTTTTCCGGAGCTGGAAGACGGAGGGGACACTATTGGAAATCTCAGCGGGCTCGCTGTGTTTGTGCTCGATCTCTTCATTACTAGAGCGGCGTGCCTAGGTAAGAAGATAACCGTGTTGTGGTGATCCGGGGTTACAGGAAGGAGTTATCAACTGTTTCCCCTAGAGCGGAGGATAGTGGGGTAGCGCCCTACATTCTACCGTTTCTTAGCGTACTTGGAACTTTGTCGGATAGTAAACGGAGGTGGAGTGAACTTCCTGTTTGACTGTCTCGCGGATGATGGTAGTGGGAAGCTACATCATACCGTGTGCTGGATTTGGCAGCTTGTATTGAATACTTTACTTTGGAGCACGTTTTTTGGGAATTAAACACTTATGATTTGCGATTGAATCTAATTCTGAAGGAGTGAAAAAATACTAATTGGGAATACTTCACGATATCACCTTTCTAACAAACCAGGAGGGTAGGTGTGTGCTGTGGTGTGATCTCCATCATGCTTAGTATGAATATTGTTGGCCAGAACATTAACCTGTGTCTTTGTTTCATGTAGGGGCTGTGTTATACGAGATAGTGCGAGGTGCTACTCACAGAGTGGAGTTTTGGGATTCTGTTATTCAGGTGAATATAGGATCAAGGGCGGGTAGCGAGAATGAAATGAGAGTAGGATTAAGATTGGTGTATTAACCTGTGGCTTTTTCTCATTTCAGCTATCCCTTCCCCCGCTGACCCCTTCCTTCCCTTCCTGGTTCCTGTTTTGTTCTTTTATAATCCCTCGCTTGATCACTCGAACACCCTGTATATAAAAAGGGGTGTTAGTGAGGTCAGGAGGTGGACCCATATTGCCACAATCGTTTCCTGCGGAGTCCGGCCCTGACATCTATTCCAAAGATGTGTTTTTAATAGTGGGCTTACATGATGTTCACTCAGGAAGAGATCAGATTATACAGTCAATAACACACCATGGCCCACATGCATCAAGGTATTTAGGAGTCGCAAACGGTGCGAATCGGTAAATTCGGCCGTTTGCGATTCCTAAATATCTTTTTTGGATGCATCAAAAAATTTTGGGAAAATCGCTATTTTTAGCGAATTCCAAAAATGCGATTGCTTTTAAGGAATCGCAAATTTGCAATTCCTTAAAAGCAATGCATGATTGCATTTTAAATTGCGAATTCACAATTAGGGGGTGCAAATTACCCCGAGGTTGAACCTCGGGGTAATTTGCGAAAAAGTTTAAAAATACTCAAAATTGCATTTTAAACACTGTAATGTTACAGACACACATGTCCTTAGGACATGTGTGTGCGAAACATGCACTTAAAAATGCATTTCAGGGGTGCAGGGGGGGTCATTTGGACCCCCCCTGCACCCATGTAATGCATGAACATTTTGCGAATCGCAAATAGAAATTCGCAAAATGTCAATGCCTTCCCATTGATTCCTATGGGCCTTTTGGCCCATAGGAATCAATGGGAACTGCGAAATCGCAATTTAGAATTCGCATAATCCTTATGATTCGGTAAAAATTGCGATTTTCACCGAATCGCAAAAATTATGCGAAAAAATAATGCATCCCATTTTGCGATTCCTTATTTGCGATTCCCTATTTTTCACAAGTAAGGAATCGCAAAATGTCCCGATGATGCATGTGGCCCCATGTCACTACCAGGAGGAGTTACTAAGGGGGAACAGCGTTTACAACGCAACTTTACCACGCACTACTTTTACCACGCAGCTTTTACAATGCAAGTCGTTACAACGACTTGCGCTGGGGGGGCGCTGTAGGATAGGGAATGGTTAAATTTACTATCCAAAACATTCCCTACTATCCACAGGGACTGGAGTTGGAATAGTAAATTAAACTATTCACTATCCAGCGCTCCCCAACGCAAGTCGTTGTAACGACTTGCGTTGTAAAAGTTGCATGGTAAAGGCATGCGTTGTAAAAGCATGCGTAGTAACGACATACATCCTTACTAAGGAGGTAAAAGCTTCCAATCAGAGAAGCTGTTAGGACTCTTTTCCTGAATTGTACCAAGTGATGACGCTGCCAGCTGCACATGCTCCTCACGACGCCCTCATCAACAAAAGCACCTACTAAGTCATGAAAGTGTTGGCATTTCAATTGCATATGGTACTTACGGGCCAGGTTTTTAGTATTCTTGGTCAAAGTATATCCAGAGATAGCATTTCGCACAGGGACAGAGGCTGTACGGTTAGAGGTTAGGTTGGTCTTCAAGTAACAGGTAAATCTAAGACACAAAGTTATGGAGACATGGTGAATATTGATAAAGTAAGGCATGAGATTGCATTAAATAAAGTTCATTGAAGACATAAAAATAGAAATGCATTACAAAAATAGCCTCAAGATAGATAAAATTAAGTTTAATGTGCCACTGTTCTGCCTAAATGTACATTTAGACTTCTGATCTTTCTGGTGTCATCAAGTCTTTCTCTAACACTGTACAGTTATCTGGCAACTGCTCGTGCAGGTGTTTCTTGTTCTGGCGAGAAATCAACAACACATGTAATTTGCTACTTAGAACTAGGAAATATGCACAACTCATATATTTATTTTATTTCTTTTGTTTTGAATCTTTAGAAAGTGCTGTAAGTCGACGGGTCACGAAATAGCATGAAAAATATATGATTTGATAAAGAAGACACTTGATTTACAATTAAAAGAAAGACTAATAATAGCAGTATGCCTACTAAATTAAGGCGAGGAAGAAGAACCACAGCCTGGAATGGCAAGTAGCTTTCAAACAGAAACAGGTTTAACTCTTTCCTAAATAATAGTCTGTTGAAGGAATTCTAATGTCCTTAAGTTCTGGACTGTCTTATTTTATCAACAGAACACTGATTGAATTTGGAGCAGACATCAACAGATTGTGATTGAAGTCAGGGATCACTGCATTGATGCATGAGGAAAACAAGTTTTGTAGCAGTTGTTTGTACAGGTAATCAGACGGCTTTAAATCACTGCATTTCATCTCACATGCTATAATTATGCAAATGACACACAAATACTTCTTAAACTGTAAAGCCCCAAAGACATTGGAAACTTCAAAATGTTCATTTGCCTCTGAGTCTTGGATCAATGTATGACATGAAGCCATCACAACTTGAGTGCTTCCAAAACTAAAATAATCATGCGTGGCATTGGAAAAATTCTGACACACTCTGCGATTGGCTTGACGATCTGGGACCACCTCTAAAAGTATCTAAGGAATTAAGAAACCTTGGAATTACCATGGGCTCTAAGTTTTCAATGAATGCCCGAGTGGATACATTAGTAAGATCAAGCTTCATCACCATGAAAAGTCTGCAACACATCTTCCCCTACGTGGGATTTCCTCCCAAGGTCCAGGCTACCATCTCTCTTATACTGTTTAAACATGATTACGCCAATGACCTTTATCACAGTTCATCTTTATCAGCTGTGAAAAGCCTACAACACATTCTGAACTCTGCTGCCAGACTACTCCTACGTGTAAAGCTACAAGCTCACATCTACCCTGCTTTGAGGGCCCTACATTGGTTACCGGCTGCCAGACGTTCTACTTTGAGGCTTATTTATTTATAAAGTTTTATATAGCGTGAACAAGATCCCAAGGGATGTCAGAGCGCTTTACAATAGGATGGGAGGAAGGAAATAAATGCAAAATCGACATCAAGTAGGAGTTAAAAAACAGGAATGATCGCATATTCAGGGACAGATGCACAAAAAAGAACTATAACAAATGATAGTCCAATGGAAGTAAGAGCAATGACTTCGAGCAGGTGCGCCTGGCCCAATTAGGGTAAGAATTTATTCGTAAAGAATTTTTTGGCTTCCAATTTGAATGCCGTTGTTGAAGAGATTTGGCGTACTTCCAGTGGAAGAGCGTTCCATAGCTTTGGGGCAGCGCCGGAAAAGGCTCTGTGACAAGTTCTCTTTTTCCTAAAGATGAGTGGTTTCAAGAGGAAAGTTTTGGCACGTCTTGAGGCTCTTACACCACAAGAGAGCTCCCGATTTTGCGCCAGGTACCTGGGAGTATTGAAGTGAAGGGCTTTGTGCTCCAGAACGACAATCTTTAACTGAATACATGATTCATAAGGCAACCATTTGAGAGGTTTTAAGACTGGGGAAATCTGCTTGTTTCTCTTAGTGCCTGTAACTAGTCTAGCCGCTATATTCAATGATGCTGTTAGTGGAGCCAGGGAGTATTTGGGAAGGCCACAAAGGGTCGAGCTGCCGTTGTCCAGCCTAGGCAGGAAAAGCGCTTGCACCACCTCCTTGAAATCATTTTGTGGAAGGAAAGGTTTGATATTTCTGAGTGTCCTCATCAAGTGGTTTGCAACCTTGCATACCTTACTGATGTGATTTTTCATATTCAGGTGCTTATCCAAGGCCAAGCGATTTGGCTGAGTCTATGATGAAAGGAGTGCAGTTGAAGGCAGTGAGGTAATTCAACCAGAGGTCAAGCTTGGGGTTGTGGTTCGGAGGGGAGATGACCAGGAATTCCGTTTTGGAGGTGTTGAGCAGAAGATGGTTCTCAGTTAACCAGTTTTGAGTAGACGTTAGGGTTGAGTTGAGAGAGATTATGTTTTCGGGGGAAGACATTTTCAAATAGAGTTGCATATCTTCCACATAAATATTGAAGAGAGTGTTTGAAGAGTTTAAAGAGTTAGCTAAAGGTTCCAAAAAAAGGTTGAAGAGGATCGGAGATAAGGTGGATCCTTGGGGGACCCCCATGAGAACTGGAGAAGGCTGGGAGAGAGAGTGGTTTGCCTTGACCCGTTGAGATCTGTGGTTGAGGATAGACGATAACCACTGTAGCACCTGACCAGAAATACCCATTCTATTTTTCACAGTGGCGAGGTGGTTGTCATGATTAAACGGGCGAATGTGGAAGAAAGGTCAAGAGGATCAAGAGGCAGAATTTGTTTTGGTCAAGCATTTTTAACAAGTCATCCATGATGTGAGTGAGCACCGACTCGGTGATATGCCCCTTCCGAAAGCTTGATTGATGCTGGTCAAGGAGTTGGAAATTCTCTATATGTCCACAGAGTTGGGATTGTAGACATTTTTCTATGAGTTTCGCAAGGGTGGGGATGTTGGAGCTAGGACGGAAGTTATTGAGATCTGCTTTGTCAGTGTTAAGTTTTGCTTTGTATCACCCACAAAGCATTACATGGTACAGGACCACTTTTTATCAGGAATAAAACCACCAAATACATACAAAAATGGAACTTCCATTCCAGATTGGCACCTCCCCTTAAAAACCTAGCATACAAGAAAAACACATGGCTGGTACATTTTTCTCTGTTCAAGCAGTCAAACTATGCAATTCATTACCCCCAAAAATAAGATCATCATAGAAATATCTTATCTCCCCGCCCGACTGCCCTGGGTGGGGAGTTGTACTTAGGCAGAGCTGCTCGGTGCCTACCAACTATCTTCAGGGGTACTCAAAGTACGGCCCGCGGGCCAGTGGCGGCCCGCCAGGCCTTCCTTGGCGGCCGCGGACCTTCTTTCCATTATAACAACGTTTTTCCCAGGAAGTTAGTAAACCGAAAAGATGGCCAGAACATACGTAGTGAATACGTATACAATACCTATTCACTACACTACTTGCTCCTGCGGCCATCGTCTCTGCCTACTGCTTGTCTCTAATTGGCCTGCCTTTGTGACGTCACATACGGCCCCCGGCCGGCGCGAACCACAGGTCCTTTAAAAGTCAGCTGTAACTAGCGCTTTTACAGCTGACTTTTAAAGGACCTTTCGGAAGCTTCCTGGATCCATGGTGACGACGTCCTTGCAGCCGCGGAGAATCTTTGCAGCAGCCTTTCTAGTCGGAGAATATTCAGTTCCTTTACTCGCAGGTACGTGTTCTGATTCTTGCCGCCCGCCATGCTTCTGACCCCCTCCTCGGTCCCCTTGTTTCCGGCTCCCCACCCACACCCACTATCATTAGCGGTGTTAGGAAAACAAATTGTGAGCATGGGGGGGGGGGGGGGGGGGGTCTGTTTTGAGGCACAAGCCAACCCTCGCCTGTGTGAAAGGTCTTTCTACGGATGTCGCAATGGCCTGGCTCGTGCCTCAAAACAGACACCTCCATGCTCACAATTTGTTTCCTAACCTGCAGGTACGTGTCCTGAGTCTTGCCGCCCGCCATGCGTCTAACCCCGCATCTTCTGTGACCCCGCATATTCCTTGTTTCCCTCCTCGGTCCCCTTGTTTCCACCTCCCCACCCACACCCACTTTCATTAGCGGTGTTTTGAAAACAAATTGTGAGCATGGAGGCGTCTCCCACCTCACGGGGATGCCGAGGTAAACACCGCAGCCACCGAGACAATGCACTCTCATTCCAGCCGGTGTTAATAGCTTCGTCAAAGTTTTTATTCTTTTTTCATTGTTTTGCTTCTCAATTGAACTGAGAGCAAATAAGAGCGCATCAGGAAAAAAACGACTGGCGATTTTCGGCCAGAGGCCTTCGTTCGACTCATAGAATGTGAAGTGCAGAGTGTATTAAAAGAGGCTTAACCAACCCCTCCCTCCACCATCCAAGAATTGTTTTTAACTTTTTATGGCTTTTTTGTTAGAGTGGTGATAGGGCAGGGTGGGCAGTTGTTCCTATTCTGCAAACGCTTCTGTAAATCGTGAGTTTTTCATTTGGGTAGATAAAAATGTCAGTGTAGTATCTGCTAAAATAAATACGTATTAATTATTTTACATACTGAATATTCATGGCATTGCACTGTTCAAATAGTTGTAAATAAATCTCTTTTGCCCCTTAATCCTGAGTCGGTACCAAAGTCTGTTCTTACAAGATTGTCGTTCTTCTCCGTCAAAGTCCTTTTGCAGTTGAGGTGGAGCTGTCACCCCTGGCAACTCAGCTGATTTGATGCTTTTTTCTGTTACAAACTTTTCTCTACAAGGTCCCGGGATTCCTCTTCAATCCATTTTTAAATAACGCTGTGTCCCTGCCCTGTACTCAAATTTCTTTCAGGAATGTAGATGTATCTTTTATTCTCTCATTACCTAGGATGGGTTCCAAATGGTCTGATAAAGGTAAGCCCAAACAAGTGTTGCTTTGTAGGCGTTTTAGCTCTCTTTAGCAGGCTATACCTATTTTTAGGTAGCGCTGCTAGTTCTCTTTGGTCACCTGGCCCCTAGAACCGTCTTTGAAAGCAGCAAGCTCGAAGGATTGTCACCTCGGAGTGGTCTTGCACAGAAAGGCTAATCCCTGGCTGGCCTTCCCCCAAAAATAAAAAAGGGCGTGGGCACAGCATTTTGGATGGCTCCCTAGAAAAATAAGTGAGGGAGTGGCTCATGTTACACCGTCTGTAAACAATGCAGTCTGTTGAAGTCTCCACCCTCTTTTTCTCTCTCCATATCCCTCCCTCTCTCATACCTCTCTCTCCCCTCTCTCCTCTCTCCATATCCTCTCTCCCCTCTCTCCATATCCCTCCCTCTCACACCTCCCTCCCCTCTCTCCTCTCTCCATATCCCTCCCTCTCACACCTCTCTCTCTTCTCTCCTCTCTCCATATCCCTCCCTCTCACACCTCTCTCCCCTCTCTCCTCTCTCCATATCCCTCCCTCTCACACCTCTCTCCCCTCTCTCCTCTCTCCATATCCCTCCCTCTCTCACACCTCTCCCCTCTCTCCTCTCTCCATATCCCTCCCTCTCTCACACCTCTCCCCTCTCTCCTCTCTCCATATCCCTCCCTCTCTCACACCTCTCTCTCCCCTCTCTCCATATCCCTCCCTCTCACACCTCTCTCCCCTCTCTCCTCTCTCCATATCCCTCCCTCTCACACCTCTCTCCCCTCTCTCTCCTCTCTCCATATCCCTCCCTCTCACACCTCTCTCCTCTCTCCATATCCCTCCCTCTCACACCTCTCCCCCCTCTCTCCTCTCTCCATATCCCTCCCTCTCACACCTCTCTCCTCTCTCCATATCCCTCCCTCTCACACCTCTCTCCCCTCTCTCCATATCCCTCCCTCTCACACCTCTCTCTCTCTCTCTCTCTCTATATCCCTCCCTCTCACACCTCTCTCCCCTCTCTCCTCTCTCCATATCCCTCCCTCTCACCTCTCTCCCCTCTCTCCATATCCCTCCCTCTCACACCTCTCTCTCCCCTCTTTCCTCTCTCCTCTATCCATATCCCTCCCTCTCTCACACCTCTCTCCTCTCTCCATATCCCTCCCTCTCTCCATATCCCTCCCTCTCTCACACCTCTCTCTTCCCTCTCTCCTCTCTCCATATTCCTCCCTCTCTCACACCTCTCTCTCCCCCTCTCTCCAAATCCCTCCCTCTCTCACACCTTTCTCACCCCCCTCTCTCCTCTCTCCATATCCCTCCCTCTCTCTCTCCATATCCCTCCCTCTCACACCTCTCTCCCCCTCTCTCCTCTCTTCATATCCCTCCCTCTCTCTCTCCTCTCTATCTCCTCTCTCCATATCCCTCTCTCTCTCCTCTCTCCTCTCTCCATATCCCTCCCTCTCTCACACCTCTCCCCCCCCCCCTCTCTCTCCCCCATCTCTCCTCTCTCCATATCTCTCACACTGTGCACACAGGGTCTGGTGGCTCAGTGGACTAATGCGTCCACTGCAGGTGCCTGTGTTCTAGCTCATGGTCACAGGTTCAAATCCCGGCAGGTCCTGCCTTTCATCCATCTGAGGTCGATAAAATGAGTTGGGTAGCAATAAACATCTGTTATTCAGCACTAAGATACCTATGGATGAACGTGCGCTGGTATATACATGTGTGTGTGCATGCCATTTATTTCAAATCCCTATTGAGTGACACATTTCCTGCATAAACCACTGGCTTTAGGAAAGCTTCCTGTTTTTCATTTGCAGGCTTACCCATTACTTTGCCATTCAATCCCACTTAAGATTGCCCTTGTCTGCTAATAAAAAAATATTATAAACATGTGCTGCATGTAGTTACATCTGCTTCGGAAATACAGCATTGTCTTGTAATGTTTTGAAACGGCACTATTTTTTTTACCCTTCTCTAGCCCCACCCCCAATGACCCCGCCCCCAAATGACTCCGCCCACACTGGTGCGGCCCTCGGCCACAAACCACACTGTAAATTCGGCCCCCGAGAGAAAGTTTGTGAGTACCCATGATCTATATCCAGTGCATAGGTATTGAATCTTTTTCCTAAACAAATTTCCAGTATCACTATTGGCAGGGTAGGGACATAATGCAGAAGCCTAAGTGGTGCCACCATCCTTGCAACAGCTATACTACTCACTTCCAATAGAGAGAGGTTTCCAAAAGTGTGCTCTGCATCTCAATGTGGTCAATGACGGACTGATATCCCATCTAGATATATTTGATAGCATGAATAAGTCCGCACCCCAGATAGTATATGGCGACAAGCCCTATTTGAGACTCCCTAAGGTGGAAGGGATGACTTCCCCTTCTTCAGAGGTGCAGCAGCACAACCTCCTCAGCTCTGGTGTAAGAACTGGGGCATTGGGAAGTCATGCACCGTGTGTGCTTCTTGTTTATTGGAGCTGCAGAGGTTATGCTGTTGCAGAAGAGCTGAAGCAAGGCATATGCAGGACATGTGAAATAATGTAAGTGACGGCACTGCGGGAGTCCCCTCAGCTTCTGTGACTCCTGGCACCTTGAAAGATCAGCTGAAGTCGCTCAGCTTCTCTGTCACCCAGTATCTTGATAGATCTGATGAAGTCACCTCAGCCTATATGCCCCTGGCTCCTGTCCCCGGCTCCTTGAAAGCTCTATTGAAGTCCCTTCAGCTTCTCATCCTCCCAGCAACTTGAAAGTTTCACTGAAGTCCCCTTAGCTTTTCATCTCCTTGTACCTTAAAAGATCTGTTAAAGTAGAAATACAAGGCAAGATGGCGCCTGAGTAGTTTTCTGTGCCGTCCTCTGCCGTGACCATGCTGTTTGTTGGTCCCTAGCGGCTATGCAGTCTGGACTCCGGATCCTGCTACGCGTGTTGTGGCAGCTCTCACTGGGAGGACGCAGATACTTTCGCCCGACTTTGATAGCTCTCCATTGCGAATCTGTTCCACCTTCATGCTTGATTAGGTCCAAGGGGAGAAATGTGGAGGACTCTCTGGGGGGGTGGTGTTTCCACTAAAACCCTGGCCTTGGAGGTTGAGGCCCGATTTACCGCTATTACACACCCCCTGAACAACTGGTTAAGAACCGCTTTTGAGTCATTCTCAGTAAGCACAGATGGGTTCCCTGATGGGCAAAACTGCGCCTCGGATACAGGGGGACTCTAAATCCAGCTTGTTGGCTTCCCTCAGTAAGGGCCAAACCCAGGGTGTGACTCATGGTTCCTTGAAAGAGGCTGATTGTGAAGTTAATAAACCTGCTGCCCCATCGCTTGAAACTGGGGCTACTTCTGAGGGCTGGCGACAGCGAGCAACTTCCTCCCCTGAGGCGGTTGTGGGCAATTGTTTTTCATTAACGGACAGATCCGAATCTTCCTTGGATGGAAATCTGTCCTCAAGTGATGAGTGAAAGAAACAGGAGTATAACCCATAGACCAAAATGGGACTGGGTACGTTAATTGTAATAAGAAACAATGTCCCACTGGGTATCAATGAAGAAGGCAGTTCAAAATTATGCATACAGTACGTATTACAAAGGAAGGACAACAGGGAGTCTCAGTACATTTTGTGATAGGGTTATTAATTACCAATTGCATCAAACACGGGAAGCACAGTTAAAGGCAGCACTGTACATGAAAAGACATCATGAAACAACCCAAAGAACACTTGGTGAGAATGTGATGACGTAGTGATGGTGACGACGCAAGTGAAAGTGAGAAAAACAGCGTGGTCGGCGCAAAGTGGTAAAAACAATCAATTAAAGGCTTTCACATTAGGTATGTACAATCAGACTGGTTGAATTTGAGATAGTGATAAGCCTATTGGTAGTGCGCCGTGAAATTGCGCTGTTGTAGTCGACGGCGTTTCGATCCTCTGTAAATCGGGATCCTCTTCAGGACAGGGTTGGCGTTGAATTAAGGTGCTGGTAGAAAGGTGCATCGACAGGATCCAGAGATAAATAGTGGGTCCAGGACCTAATACACACTGAAGGTGTATAGTGATTGCAGCGCCTGAATCGCTGGAGGCAGAGCGTAGTCCGTTAGAAATCGGGCGGTAACGCTGGGCGATTTGGAGATTCTATTCAGTTTGCTGAGCCTGGATGAGTCAGGCAGCGGTAGCCGGTTGGATCAAGGCATTGTCATCCCGTGCAGAGTAGCGGGTCGACCCGCTACTCTGCACGGGATGACAATGCCTTGATCCAACCGGCTACCGCTGCCTGACTCATCCAGGCTCAGCAAACTGAATAGAATCTCCAAATCGCCCAGCGTTACCGCCCGATTTCTAACGGACTACGCTCTGCCTCCAGCGATTCAGGCGCTGCAATCACCATACACCTTCAGTGTGTATTAGGTCCTGGACCCACTATTTATCTCTGGATCCTGTCGATGCACCTTTCTACCAGCACCTTAATTCAACGCCAACCCTGTCCTGAAGAGGATCCCGATTTACAGAGGATCGAAACGCCGTCGACTACAACAGCGCAATTTCACGGCGCACTACCAATAGGCTTATCACTATCTCAAATTCAACCAGTCTGATTGTACATACCTAATGTGAAAGCCTTTAATTGATTGTTTTTACCACTTTGCGCCGACCACGCTGTTTTTCTCACTTTCACTTGCGTCGTCACCATCACTACGTCATCACATTCTCACCAAGTGTTCTTTGGGTTGTTTCATGATGTCTTTTCATGTACAGTGCTGCCTTTAACTGTGCTTCCCGTGTTTGATGCAATTGGTAATTAATAACCCTATCACAAAATGTACTGAGACTCCCTGTTGTCCTTCCTTTGTAATACGTACTGTATGCATAATTTTGAACTGCCTTCTTCATTGATACCCAGTGGGACATTGTTTCTCAAGTGATGAAGCACACTCAGACACAAATAGCAGTCGTATCGCGAATGATGCAATCTTAACACAGTGCAGGAAATTAGCTCAGAATAAGAGAAGAGGGAAATGGAGCCAGAATAGCCACCAACTAACATGGGACTATTCCGCCACTCAGCTTACCTTCCCTAATGGAATGAATCCTTTAAAGAGCCTGTCCAAGAAGATATAAGCAAACTAAGCGTGGATATGGGAGAGCCCTCTGATCAAACTAACTGGAATTTTGACAAAGAGATACAACAAGCACATCAATTACCTTTCATGACAAAGAAGCAGCAATCAAATGCAGTTGAGAGACCAAGAGTCATGCTCTTTTAGTTTGAAACTTTTTGTTAAGACAACTTGTTTATGAGCGAGCTCGACTGAACTCTAAAAAAGTATATGAAGGGGTGTCGTTCTTTGTCAAGCCATGCAACTGTTGAACGTAGATGGCCCTTACGCCAAATGTTTGCTTCATTCCTGTACTGACGGAGCCACACGACCCGTCCACTCACGCATGCACGCACTCATACAACCTGGGGGCGGGTCAGCCCTCGGGTATAAATAAATGGGCACGAGACCGCTCGTGGTCTTCGGCCCCTAACGTGCAGCTAGTGTCTGGTGTGTACTTTGTGCGAGTGTTCAGTTAGGCCCCGCTTTGCGGCGTAGGCCTTCCTTGCCCCCGCTCACTACACTGGCGATGAGGCAGGTACTCTGGGCATGCCTCGCCCCCGCGGACATGCTTGCCGTGTCCCGCGGTGCTGCTGGTGTCGCGCTCGCGCTGGAGCCCGCGGCCGTAGCCGATGTCCCTCGCGGGTGCTACCCCGCTGTACCGGCCGGTCTGGCCCTACCTGGTGACGGCGGTGTCTTCGCGCCTACTGCGGCGCATGAGGTGAGCCCTGTCTGCGGCCCTGCTCCACCTCCTTGCCTGCTCAGGCGTCGCCCATCGTGAGGCCCTGCTCCACCTCCCTGCTGCCCGTGTGCTCCAGCCCGTCTGCGCCTGGGTGGGAGCTCACGCGGCGACACGATCGGCGTCATTCGGAGGGACTGGATCGGCCCTCGCCGTTTTCCCCGTCACCGCTCACGCATCTCGCGGACGCGGAGGGTTTGCCCTGCGGATGCTCACGCATCTCGCGGAGCTCCCGATTTGGCCGTTTGGAGGGTGGAGCACACCCAGAGGCACATACACCGGCCGTCAGGACCTCGGAGGAGTCTGTAAGGCAGGCAGATCCACAGGAAAGGGAAGACACCGGCCCCAGGGGATGAGTGCAACCCAACATTTTGCCGCCACAGCAAGACACCACGTGCCACCACTTCACACCTGCGTCACCGCGTAGCCCACGCGCCATCAGCGACCGGAAATGAATCAGCAAGCCACAGGAGGGGCGGCAGCCGCTGGAACAGCCCAACGGCCCCCAACTCCGCCACCTTTGCCACCACAGAATGCCGGGCCAGCACCTGCAGGGCCAACAGCTCAGGCCCCTGCAGTCAACGTCGTGTCTACCATGCCTGCTCATGCCATGACAGCCCCGCTCCCGCCATTCAGTGAACTATCAGATCCCGCCACAGCGGCCGCGTGGTGGCGCCTCTGGCTTGGACGCTTGGAACATTACTTTGTAGGCGTCAGAGAAACGGATAGAAAAGTCAAACGCTCGCTCCTGATGTGCTACGGGGGTGACGAGCTCTATGAACTATTCGAAACCCTGCCAGACCGAGGTGACGACAGCGACTACACAGCTGCAGTCACGGCCCTTAACCGCCACTTTGACCCCCGCACCAACCCGGATTATGAGTGGTTCAAGCTGCGCCAGGCCCGCCAAGCGGAGGGAGAGTCGATCGACGTCTTCTATGCAAGGCTGCGCAAGCTAGCGATGTCATGTGAGCTGCCAGACAGGACACTAGAAATCAGAGCACAACTCATACAAGGGTGTCGGTTGTCCAGTTGAGGCGCCTGATCCTACCAAAGCCACGGATCAGCCTAGACGAGATCCTCGTGCTAGCGAGGTCACACAAACTATCCAATGCAAGGGTGGAAGTGATGCAGGCCGCGTTGGACGGACCCGCGACGCCAGCAAGGCACTTGTCCATCAAAGAAGAGCACATGGACATTATCCGGAAAAGGCCGCCTCCCTCCACGCAAAGAAACCAACCGTCAACAACATCACGTTCCACGTGCGGAAACTGTGGAATGGAGCATCCCCTGAACGAATGCTGTGGCAAGATGAATCATTTCGCGAAAGTATGCCGCAGCAGCCGCCGAGCCGGTCCAAGCGGAAGGAGCGCCACACAAGGGGTACGTCAGATCTCCCTCGAGGATCCCGGACCATGCGGTGACGCACCCCAGACAGCATTCCGGTTGGAAGAGGACGAGGAGGACGACGTCTTCTTCGTTTCCTTCGTTGATCGAGATGGATCCAGGAAAAGGCCGCCACCGATGTGCGAAGTCGAGATAGGTGGCTCCCCGGTACAGGCATTGATCGACACAGGAGCGTCTGTAAATGTAATGGACAACGCTCAATACGAACAGCTACAGCCTCGACCGCTGCTCATGCCCTCGAAAGCCAGAATCTACACATACGACAGTGATGAACCCCTGCCTCTACGCGGAGTCATAGACGTGCTCATTTTGTGCAATGGCCAAAAAGTGAACACAAAATTCCATGTGACCGGTGGCAAACGCGGCACGCTGCTCAGCTGCCACACCGCAGAAGACCTCCAGCTGGTATTTTTCGCTAACCAAGTTCATGAACGACACGCGGACGCCATGCTGAAAGATTTCCCGACACTCTTCCAGGGCCTGGGCCACCTGCGAGGAAAAGTCTTTAAGCTACACATCGACCGCACAGTGAGGCCGACAGCCCTGCGACATCGGAGAGTGCCGTTCCACCTGCGGCCGCAGGTGGAGGAGGAGTTGACGAAGCTCGAACAGATGAGGGTAATCGAAAAAGTATCGGGGCCCACCCCATGGGTGTCACCCCTCGTCGTGGCGCCCAAGCCCAAACAGCCAGGCGCGATAAGATTGTGCATGGACATGCGCCTCCCCAACAAGGCAGTCAAGAGGGAGCGTCACCTCACGCCGACTATGGACGATATAGTAGCGGACTTAAATGGGGCAAAGTGGTTCTCTAAGTTGGACTTAAATGTGGGCTACCACCAGCTGGAGCTCCATCCTGACAGCCGCAATATCACAACTTTTTCGACCCATGTCGGCCTCCGCAGGTACAAGCGCCTAAGCTTCGGCGTGTCATCGGCAGCCGAAGTCTTCCAAAACGCAGTCAAGGAGACGCTGTCGGGACTGCCAGGAGTCATCAAT
Organism: Lissotriton vulgaris; assembly: GCF_964263255.1. Classification (NCBI taxonomy): domain Eukaryota; kingdom Metazoa; phylum Chordata; class Amphibia; order Caudata; family Salamandridae; genus Lissotriton; species Lissotriton vulgaris. Next base: position 262,162,668 of record NC_141690.1, read on the forward strand.
CTAAGTGATGATATTCTAATCTTCTCCAAGACTCTAGAGGAGCACCATGGACACCTAAGAGCCACACTTCAGCGCCTTGCGGACCACGGACTCACACTGCACCGAGAAAAGTGTTCATTCTACAACGAATCGGTGGAATTCTTTGGCTACATCTTTTCTCGCGACGGACACAGAATAGACCCAAAGAAGGCCGAGGCCATTCAGTCAGCGCCCAAGCCGACGTCAGCAACCGAAGTCCGCAGCTCCCTTGGGATGGCCACATACTGTGGCCGATTCATCCCCAATCTGGCGTCCCTATCAGAACCCCTGCGCACACTCACCAAAGCAGGGCAGCCGTGGGCCTGGTCCATGAGGGAAGATAACGCATTCCGAGCTGTGAAAGAAGCCCTGATAGATGACAAAGTCATGGCATACTTCAGGCCACATCGACAGACAGAGGTCGTCGTGGATGCCAGCCCGGTGAGGTTGGGGGCAGTACTGATGCAGAAAACGGAAGATCACGTGTGGGTGCCCACGGCATACGCCAGCCGGGCAATAACTGCAACCGAGATGCGCTACACGCAGATTGAAAGGGAGGCTCTCGCCATAAAGTGGGCATGCCAACACTTTCATCTATATCTTTTCGGTCATGAATTCACGGTCGTGACGGACCACAAACCTCTGGTTCTGCTGTTCGCGGGGACGGCCAGGCTTGCACCGCCCAGGATTGAAAGGTGGGCCGTCCAGCTCAAGACATACAGATTTGAAGTCATCTTCCGCCCCGGAGCGGACAACCCAGCGGACTTCCTCTCGCGGCATCCGGGACATGATTCCAACACATCGGAGCACGGGGACCTGGAGGAGGTGGAAGAGCTGTCGCAGGACGTGTGTCCCAAAGCTCTCACACTGGAAGAGATTGGAGCGGCCACAGACCAGGACGTGTGTCTCCGCAGAGTGAAACAGACACTGGAGAATCGTGGCTGGAAACATTTTCTGGACAGGGCCAGCGCCCTCACAGCTGAGGAGCAGACATTCCGCCAACAAATGTGGCGAGCACAGAGTGAACTCAGCACGGGACCCCACGGAGTGGTCCTGCAAGGGGCCACTATCGTCACTCCCTCGAGCCTGCATAGGGAGGTAGTACGCCTCGCCCATCAAGGCCACCAAGGCGTAGCCAAGACGGAAGCGCGACTGCGAGGAAGGGTGTGGTTTCCAGGCATGGACAGCGTGGTGGAGGAGGAGATCCGCAACTGCCACTCGTGTGTCATCACAAGTCAGGATCCAGCACCACATCCAGTTATCACGGAAGACTCCTGTGACACTCCCTGGTCCAAGATAAGCATTGATTTCGGGTAATTTCTGGATGGACGGCAAGCCCTGGTACTAATTGACTCATGCTCTCGGTTTCCAGTGGTAGAAGTGATCCCTTCCACCGCCTTCAATCACGTCAAACCAGCCCTAGATCGAACATTCGCCATGCTCGGTTTCCCAGACGAGATAAGATCAGACAATGGGCCACCATTTCAGGGTGCCAAATTCAAAGCATACCTAACCAGACGAGGTATACATCACCGAAAGATCATGCCACAATGGCCTCAGGCCTATGGAGAGGTTGAACGGTTCATGAGGACAATGAACCGGGCACTAAAGATCGGTGTAGAAAGAGGCGAAGTGCCAGAAGAATACTTGTCGCAGTTTCTAATCGCTTACAGGCAGACCTCACATTGTACCACCAAGTGCGCCCCAGCTCACGTCATGTTCCGAAAACCGCCAAGGGATTGTGTACCGACAAGCCCAGCGTGGCAGGCCCCGGAGCTAAATCACGAAGAAGCCTAGGACCGGAGACAACGCACAAATGAGAGAGCAAGCAGAACAAGAAGAGCAGGAGTCAGACCACTGGCAGTAGGGCACAAGGTGGTCCTAAAGACTCGCCAACACAACTGGAAATATCAAACAACATTTGAACCCGAGGTGTGGGAGATGGTGAACATTCATGGCACCATGGTGTCAGCATCCCGTGGGTCAAGAGTAGTGACACGCAATGTGTCGTGGTTCAAGCGCACACCCACAAAGGAGGCGGCACAGGAACAGATGTCGGAAGATGGGGAGGGCGGTGAAGACAACTCTACTCCTCCCGAAGAGTCAGCCAGTCAAAGAGAGAGAGAACCATCACCACCCAGAAGAAACGCAGAGCCAAATGTCATCCAGGCCAGTCCCGAAAAAGTAACAGCAGACCCAGCGAGAGAAGGAGTGACTGGAGGGCAGAGAAGCCGGAGGTACAACCTACGCCCAAACCCGACTCCCAGTCAAAGACTCTAGGACTATGCATGGAGACTACGAGTCGCCAAGAACTCGAAATAAGACTGGACTATTCATCTGTGAGTTTGGAGGGATGTACTGACGGAGCCACACGGCCCGTCCACTCACGCACGCACGCATACAACCTGGGGGGCGGGTCAGCCCTCGGGTATAAATAAATGGGCGCAAGACCGCTTGTGGTCTTCGGCCCCTAACGTGCAGCTAGTGCCTGGTGTGTACTTTGTGCAAGTGTTCAGTTAGGCCCCACTTTGCGGCATAGGCCTTCCTTGCCCCTGCTCACTACAATTCCTGCAGATAAGTGCCGAAGTTTTTTTTAATAAATCCCGCAAAGTTAAACGGTTTCTCCGGCAGCGTGGCATCAGAAATGAAGGCTCAAGAATATTGCAACAAACTTAAGGCAAAACTGGGAAACCCTAATCATCCAAGCTGATTATGCCTGTGCACCATAGGTCGCCTGCTTATGGGAAATCAGGCCAATTATAAATTGTCTTAGCATGGCCGAATGGTTGAATGTTTCTTTTTTCTTAGCACGGTGGGGTTGGGAGGTGAGCTTATTAGTCAGGTGTACATCATTCAGGCGTGTCCTGATTGCTCGGTTTTTTGGAGGGTGTGGTAGGGGAATGGGGTCTGGGGTGAGGGTGGGAGTGGTGGGTGGGCTACGGAAGGAGGTCTGTATGTTTAACTGGAAATGCTTGCTGGTTATGTTGTGTACTCAGGACGGCAAGAGGAATTGCTGTGTAATAATTAAAAGTGCGATATGGAGGGACCTAGGCCTGCTTGAATGCCAGGTATAGGGAAACTCAGGATTGTCACCTTTAATATTTGGGGATAAATTGATCTGCGGAAAAGGCAGAGAGTCTCACAAGGGTTGCCACTCTTGGGTGCAGATTTAGTCTGCCTGCAGGAGACTCACATCAATAGGCACAGAAGGGCGAATTAAACATACTGGGGTATACCCTGATTGGTAGGATTTCTCAAAGTGTACGCATTCAAGGGGTGGCAATCTTAGGTCGGGGTAAGTTGTTGCAATGCAAGCAAATGAAGGTGGATCTTCATGAGAGGTGGGTTTAATCAATTACCGAACTTTAGCTTTTTCTCCTTTAAACCTATGCGCAGTTTACAGAAGCACTGCCGATGACCCTGGCCTTTTTGAATGGCTTTCAAACGAGCTAGCACATTGGCTTTAACCAATCATAATCTGTGGAGAATTGGATATTAACCTACCTCGTGATTGGGTTATGGATCCATGATACACCGGTAGGAAAATAAAAGTCTTGCAATCCCTTAGAGACCTAAGTCGCAACCATGGGCTTGTTGATGTATGGTCCAGTTTGAGACCAACTAATTACGGGTATACATATTATTCTGCTCCACATCAGACGCATGCTTGTTTAGATTATTTTTTGTTATCCTCTTCTCTGATCCAGGATGTCAATATACAGCTTGTCCCCCGGATTATGTCGGATCATAACCCATTAATATTGGAGATCAACGGGAAAGGAGCTACTTAGAAGGCTGCCGCCTGGCGTTTTGAGAGAGCCTTATTATACAATAAGGAGCATTGTAACCACATGAAAGGGTGAATTCCGAATTTTTGGGACAGAAATGTCAGCTCTGCACCAATAGGGGTGGTGTGGGACATATTCAGGGTGGAAGTGTTCCGTTTTCTGTAAGGAACGGCAAAGGTAAAAAATGTTTGTTACAAGAATTACAAAAGAAATTGGAGATGGCAGAAGAGAAGCTCATATTGGCAGTCCAGCTGAAGAAAGAAGTGTGAATGGCCCGATTGGAAGTTGCGATCACCAAGGCGGCGGCTGGAGATATTTTTGCAGAGAAAGCTGCCTCTGAGTGGGCCGCTTCTAGTGAAAGGGCCTATGAATTTAGAGAACAAATTGGACACCATCTAGCCTTGAGAACTAGACAGTAAATAACAAGCAATGGGATACCGTCTATTAGGGACCCAATGTTTGGGGTGGTAAAAAAACCAGATAGGATAAGGGAATCTTTTCAAAAGTACTGTCACACACTGTAAACAGAGACCACGGCTGGAGATGTTCAGGCTAGACGGAAGGCCATGGATAAGTATCTTGATCCTATTTTGTTGACTCCATTGAATTGGGAGAAACAAGAACTAATAGAAGGTCCCCCTTCTTGGGAGGTGATTATTATGACATCAATTAGTTTAGCCCTCATACCCAACTTGCACTCACTGGAGTGGGATTAGTAATGTTTAATCCTACACTATCCAACACTTACCCTATTGTTGCCCTAACAGTATTATGTGTATTAATGGTATGCATTGTAATGGTGTGCGTTTTAATGAATGCGTGTAATGGTAATTTTAAAAAATGCGTTGTAATAGGGTTGTGAAATCATGCAATGCAATGGTAGTTGCAATGTAAAAAAATGCGTTGTAAAAGCATGCATTGTAATTGTTTGCACTGTAAAGTCATATATTCAATCCTAAGTGGCAGTACAGGTTCATACCTGAGAAGGGTACTATTGATCATGTAAGAAGGGCCTTTTCTCTGCTTGATTCAACACAGGTTGCAAGAGACCCTATGGCGCTGATTCTGCTCAACGCGGAAAAAGCTTTTGATTGGATCTCCTGGCTTTTCCTTTGGACCGTCATGCAGATAATGGGGATCGGCTCTGGTTTTATTCAAGCAGTACAGGCATTATATAAAAAACCCACCTCCAGCGTGCTGATAAAAGGGGAGTAGACAGAACAATTTAAAATTTCACAGGGGACTCAGCCGAAGTGTCTCTGCTTTCCTTTGCTCTTCGCAATATATATCGACCCCTTCATTAAGAGGTTAGAAAATAGTCCGATATTTGTCCACTTCTCAGGCATGGGCACAACATGAAAGTTATGCATATGCCGATGACATTGCGTTGATAACCCCCGATCCGGAAACTTCAAATGAGGCGATCGAATTAGGGGCCCAAAGTTTTGGGGACGTGTCGGGATATGCCTTTAATGAGGAAAAGACAGAAATTATCCTTAATTAGAAAATAGAATGGGCTGACCCCAGAGTGGTGGAAAAGGCAAGGTATCTATGGGTGAACATAGTGGCTAATACGGTCTTAATTGTTGAAGAAAACCTATCTCCTCTAGCCACTGAGACCAAGAGCTCCTTGTATAGACTGAATAATGTGTACTTTTCTTTTGTAGGTAGAAGTAACGTATTCGAAATTATCGTTTTCCTGCAAATGTTATACTTTTTAGAGCTATCCCTTTAGAATATTCAAATCAATTTCTGAAGAAGTTTGATAACCTATTTTCACAATTTCTCTGGGCCTATTCTCAGTGCAGAAGGTCTATAAAGTGTTTGATCACTCCTAAATGATAAAGGTGGACTTAAATAAAACTGCCCAACCTAAAACTGTATTATTGGGCGACCACCCTTCAACACTGTCCCGTGTTATTACAAGACTGTTCTAATGGTCAGAGTTTGGATCCTCCTGTTTGAACTCTTAACTGGGCCCAAAGTCTGGGGCTCTCTCTGGCGGCAACTTGAATTGGGGTATTACAAAATGGTTTAAGACCCTTTTTGGAGTATAACGTTTTTTACCTCGGTTTGCAAACTCTTAGGTATTGGTCGATTGAGTGTTAATACCCCAACGAGAAATAATGAGAATGTACCTGAGATTTTTGGGGACCATTGTGCCCGATTCACAGAGCTAACTTAAGACACAATCCTTAACTTACTACCATTTTGGTATTCATAGAAGGCGCTTACTCATTGATGAGTAAGGGCCTTCTGTGAATACCAAAATGAGTAAACAGTAGTAAATTTAGGATTTTGTCTTACGTTAGTTCTATGAATCGGGCCCAACATTTGGCAACATGGATCAAGGCTGGGATAAGTAAACTCGGTGTCTTCTTCTTGCCTTGCCTGTTGAAATTATATCATTTAGTGATTTAAGAAGTAATTTTTGCCTTAGTCACAGGGCAAGTTTTTAAAAAATATCTACAAATTAGGTGTTTCTATAGTGCAAGAGGGGAGGACCCTCTGGTTTTGGTAAAAGTGAACCCATGGAGAAACTGCTCGAAAGTAACCTTAATCGAATATGGACTATTTTATATTTATCCTTATTAGCCTGATGACTGATGATCAGAACGAATACTCTGGGAAATGGCAATCTAAAAATTGGAATTACTGATAAGGCCTTTGAGCAAGCCACCGTAAATGCACAATCTGATTTACTTTCTGCAAATCTTCAGGCCCGGTTTTATAAAACCTGTTTTTTTTAAATATTATACCCGGAATAAAATTTCCAAATGGGGAGGGGGAGGCAAAGGCACCCGGTGTCCCCGTTGTACGGGGCTGACTTAGTGCATATGTTTGCCACCTGTGGTGTTCTTTCGCCTTTGCTGGAGGAAATCTCGGGCTGTGTTAGAGATACTTTGTCCCTGAATCTAACCTTAACCCCCTCAGTGATATTATTGAGGGTACAGGACACCTTTAGAAGAAAGTAGGGGGTGCCTTGATTTGTATTGCTATGGCCTGCATTCTCAGGATCTGAATTGCCTCGGCATGGCTGGATGCTAATCCCCCTTTCTTTCAGCAATGGCTGGCTCAATTGTTATCGAGTCATAATCTGGAAAAAGCAATTTACGCTAAGAAAGTAACCCAAGCCAGGAAAAAGGGAATGGATAAATGGGGTCGTTTGACCAATTGGGTATGCCATACAACCCCGTAAAAAAGAGGGTAAACATTAGTATGTAGGGCACCCTTGGGGCAATTCAGGATAAAAAAGCATTTTGCACTTGGCACTTTTGGGCTCTTCTTGTCTGTCTTTGTCTACTAAAGGAATGCTTCTAGGATTGTACGAATTTATATTTAAAACTGGTGTGTTTTATGCTTGTATGTAAAACACTGTGACTTAAACATTTTTTAAGGATTCAGCTGAAATGTCACTGTTTGTGTAGGGCCGGGTGGGGAGGAGGCGGGGGGGGGGGGGGGGTTAGGGTGACGAATTGTTTTGACATATGCACTTTGGTTGTATACTTTCTTAAAATGGCAATAAAGATCCGCTAAAGTCCCCTCAGCTTCACTGTGCCGCTCCTGAAATATCCACTGAAGCCCCTCAGATTTTCTGTCTCCCAGTACCTTGTTAATGTTAATGTTAATGAAATGTATAAAAGCGCACAAATACTCAAGGGTGTCTTGGTGCTAAGGACTACAATAAGCATGCTGTGCGCCTAGTCCTGGAACAGCCAGGTTTATAAGTTTCTCCTAAAGCCAGTTAGGGAGCTGGCGTTGGTAAGCTCAAGCAGAAGAGAGTTCCAAAGTTTTTGATGTTCCGTAATGAAAACCACGGCCACCCTAGTGTAAAGTCTGAATTCTAGGCACTTGCCCCCATCGACCGAAGATGTCTAGTTGGTTGGTACCTCGAAAGATCCTCTGAAGTCCCCTGGGCTTCCCTGCCCCTGGCTTCTGTGCCCGGCTCCTTGAAGCTCTGTGGAAGTCCTCTCAGCTATCTGTCTCCTGGCACTTTGAAAGATCAGCTGAAGTCCCCTCAGCTTCTTGGTTCCCGGGTCCTTCAATGCTGGGGCAATGCTCCGGTGAAGCTGCAGGACACACACTGGTCTCCAGGACCAGACCCTCTCTATGTCCTTTCATGTGAGCACAACCTATAAAAAATCTAAAGCTTTAAGTGCCACTGAAAACCACCGCAGACGGTCCTAAGATACGGACTCCTTTGCCTGTCGGTGCTGCTCTTTGCATTGTGCACTCAGCAATAAAGAGGCAAAAAGCAGTTCCTCAAGATGACTCCCACTCCAATTACCCAACGGAAGCCATGTGGGATGATCCAAATTCTATATGAGACTTCCAGCAAAGCAATGCGTGAAGGGAGCTGAAATACTTGCCATCTATGTACAGAAACTGTGGGCGGATCCACAATGTGAATGACAGTCCAACAGTGCAATGGCTGGAAGAGGCTGGACATGAGCCTGTGTATACATATGTTGTCTTGAATGTAAATGTCTAGCAGACATTAAAGCTGTCTCTAGCCAGACTTAAAAATGACCATGAAACTTAGGGGTGCCAATAAAAGAACCAAGATATCCTTACTGAAAAAGCCAATGTGTTTAGTCAGTGTTAAAGAAAGGACAGGTTGTGCATTTTACAGACACAGTGGTTGTGATTCACAGGCCCAGAAGAGGTCACAGACAAAGATAAACCATGCACTGGGCAGAATCTGTCACGTGCAGTGCACGTGGCCAATAAATACACGCGTTGGTGGTAGTGTCATGGACTGTGAGGGGCCTGGGACCGATGTAACATCTACAACTACATCCTCGAATGCTGTGGAGTTCTTTTAATTCTTCCATTAGTTTATGCTCCAAGAAACCTGAATAAAAACAACACTTCACAGTAAGATGCTCCATTACATCACCAGACGCCTCCCTTGTATGGCAATGCTACCAGATGTAATAGGTGTCAGGACTTGAGGCTGCCTTCGGAGAGGGGGCAGAGTAGAGGGTGCCCTACTATATGTGTGTTGTCTCATGAATTAGGGAAAATACTGTAAAATAATGTGAGGAAGTAAAGAAGCTGTTACTATTATTGCTTTGCAGAATCCTGGGAAACTGACAGTTTTTGGCAGGAAGTTGATCAGGGATTCAGTGGTTATTTAGTGCACCATTTTGATGATTACCCAGTGAAAATCTGTCAGAACAAAAGACAATCTTTTAGTGACACCTCTCTTATTGATTGGGCCAATGATGTTAGAGCTAGTTTTCCCATGGTTTGTCCAGAATGGAAACTGGGGATAGAGGTGCCATCTGAGTGTGTTTGGTTTTGTCACTATTGGCGCATATGGTGCAGTTTTTGACTTTGCTCTCGACCATAGAGTCCATGTTGGGGAACCAATAGTGCTCCCTGAGTCTAGTTTTTGTTTGGCTTCTCCCTAGGTGGCCTCATGAACCAAGTCTATTATTTTGTCTTTCAATCCATCCAGAGGGATGATTTTGTTGTTCCTCCATATCTAATAATTGTTCAGATTGAACTCATGTCTTATTTCCCAGAAGTTGTCTAGATCTTGGCTGACACTTTTGCGCGAAGCTGGCTATCCTTGAAGAGTATATTCTTTAAGACAAGTAGGTGTGGCGTCTTGGGTCATGCTCTCGATCCATTCATCTTTCTTTATTGTGGAGGAGTGGACCTGTAAGATGGGGAATTCCGATGTTTCAAAGTTGTCCATCAGATCTAATGGTGCCCTCGAAAGGAAGTCAGCTGCAGTGTTGAGGTCACCTGTGACATATTCGAGTTTGAAAACAAAGCTTTCCAGGCCTAATACCCATCTAGCTATTCTCGGTGTATTGTTAACTGAACCTTTAGAACTGAACATGAAGATGAGGGGCTTGTGATTGGTGCGAACTGTATACCCCACAGGTAGAATTTGAAATGTTTAATCACCCAGAAGCAGACCAGGGCTTTCCTTTCTACTCCAGAGTAGTTTCTTTCTGAGTTGTTCAGGGTGCGGGAAGCAAAAGCAACAATGCGTTCTCTCCCACCGAAAACTTGAGAGAGAGTTGCTCCTAGGACTTTGCTGCTGGTGTCGGTGGTCAGTATGGTCTTTCTGGAAGGGTCAAAATTGCATAAGTGGAGGGCATTTCATATGTTTCTTTTACTGTTGTTAAAAGCTGCTTGGTGCACCACTAGCCATTTGAAGGGAGTATGTTTTTTGTGAGTTCCCTAAGATCGTTGGAATTATCAGAAACGTTCTTAACATATTTTGCCATGTATTCTGCACGACCCAGGAAGGATAATAGTTCTTAATTGGTGGTGGGTGCATTGGCTTTTTCGGCAGCATCAAGGAGGCTTAATTTGGGTTTAAATCCGTCCCTTGATATGGTGTGCCCAAGGTACTCAACAGTTCCTACCCTGATTTGGAATTTTTCTTCTTTAAGGGTAAGACCCACCTCCTTGAATCTCTCAAGGACTGTCCTGAGAGAGGAGTCATGTTCATCTGGGGTTGCCCGGTAGATCAAGAGATTGTCTTGGAAGCACATTGTTTTGGGGACCCCTCCAAGTATGTGCTGCATTATTTTTTGAAACACCGCTGCTGCTGAAGCGAGTCCAAACGGCATTCTGAGGAACATGTATGACACCTGCGGAGTAGTAAAAGCAGTTAATTCTCTGGAGTCGGGGTGTAATTCTACCTGATGGTAGGCTCTAGGAAAGTCTAGTACACTAAAGCAGGTGGCTTCCCGCATGGTACTTAAAACCTTGTGGATGCACAGAAGTGGGTGTCTTTCAATGATGATGTTATCATTAGGGTCTCTAAGGTCGATACACATCAAATGTCATTTCCATAGACTTTCTTAGCGATGACCACAGGCGCGACCCATGCGGTGCAATCCACCGGTTGTATAACACCTAGGCACTGTAATCTGGCCAGTTCCATTTTTAGGGGGTCCACCTAAGATGAGGTATGGGCCTTGTTTTGTGTGCATTGGGTTTGGCATTGGGTTTCAATTTTATTTTACGTTGGAAATTCTTAAGGAGTCCTAGTTTGGAAGTGAAAACATTAGGGAACCCTTTGACAAAGGTTTTACCCTGGGTTGATAAATCAATGGTGAGGACTTGTTCCGGGTTGTTAGGGTCCAGTTTGATACCTAATTCTTTTTTGTGTTGCCAACCGAGAAGATTAGACCCCTCCTCAACTGTGTAAACTTCCCAAAAGTAACACGATCTTTGAATGAAATGTGGGTTTTAACCATGCCCTTCAAAGGGATAGATTCTCTGGCGTAGCTGCTGGGGGAAATGTCAGGTTTCATTGATTCACTTTCTCTACAAAAGTTCATGTTATTAAAATCTGAAATGTTCACAAAAGTGAAAGGGAAACAGGAATCCGCAAACATGTTGATTTTTTTGCCACCCAGCCCAACTTTTCATTGTGGGTAGTTTATTTGATTGACGTCCCGGACTTGGAAGATCATTTTCTTTACTGACTGTATTTTAGGCCCAGGAGTAACTTCCGCACTGTTCTGTTTACTGTGACAAACTGTAGGAACATTCCAAGGGGTGGAAAGAAGGAGGGGGGCAGAGAGAGAGAGAGAGGGAGAGACCAAAGGGTACAGGGAAATACCATAAAACAAACCTAGTAAGGGTAGTGAATTATAACAGAATGTATTGCCAGAGAGTGAGTGCCAATGATAAAGAGCTAATATCTGTGTAGTAAATTAGAGGACCCAGGATCACACAGTACACCTTTGCCTGTCACTACACCTAACAAGAACTGCTCTTGAACCATCATAACCTAGGTTTACAGCATATAACCAAAACAGTGTGTTCACTTGGATTTCAGTTATCTAAGTATCTCAATAGACCAAAATAGTTCTGGCCATCAACTAATGCAAGAAAGACTGTTAGTGACTGCTTAATCACTATGCACTTTATGTCTCAGGCGCTGAGCTACTTGCAGGCTTTTAGGCTATCCACTAAGCATTTTTACTTTTTGTGTTAAATAACAAAAAAAGTAGATTCTTCATTGTAAAATATGTCAACTTTACTTGTTCAATTGTTTTTAAATTATGTCTTTTAATGACGTTTTATATTTCAATCATTTTAATTAACATCAATAAATACTGATTCATATTAAGTTGCAAGTAAGAGGGACACACTATTGCCCCAGTAGTGATCTGTAGCAATGATGAGGTTAATAGGGACCATAGTCTAAACTCAAATCACAGTATTATTAGCAAGACATACACTAGGTGACTAAACAGGGAACATACAGAATATAATTGTGCGCAGTGTCCCAATGTCAGAAAGCACAAAGAGGTAGAAGAGTTGTAGTTATATGTTATGTTATGTTAAATTATTTATAGAGCAGTGAGATGGGTAAGGAGTGAAATCATTGATTAAAAAGACAGGTTTTCAGCAGCCTCCTAAATTGAGATATGGAGGGAGCGGATTTGAGATTAAGTGGAAGGAGATTCCAGGCTATCGCCGTTCTAACCATGAAGCTGTTGCCACCCCATTTAGATATTTTTTTTTATTAAAAAGATACTCTCAAGCATGTGCACAGATAAAGTTCAGGATATATTTATTATCCCAACATCAATTTGCGTGCTGAAATGTCGACAACCTTTCGAACCTGATTGAAATGTGGGGTTTTCATCACGACAAGAGCCACTTCTATGTTGTTCCTGACACTGGGACACTGCACACAATTACTTTCTGTCTCTTTACCTTATATTCATGTATGTATACGTCATGCGGTTTATGTCTTGTTAAGAAAACTATTTTGATATTCAAATTGTGGTCCATATTAAATTACTGCTGATGCCAAAAATAGTTTTGAGGTATTAAGATGCTTTGATAAATGAAATCCTGACGAAGCATTTTTTTGTCATAAACCTGCAAATATGTTAAGATTTGGGCGACACATTGGGGCTGTAATTGGGCTTCACTTTATTCAGAGTAGCTCAAGGGGTTCCAGAGAGATGAGAGGTTTGAGACGTCTCATCAACTCATATCTCTGGTGTTGGAGACTTAGCAGAAGGATTTGTCGGATCCCTGGAGAGCTTTATGTCTCTCCTAATAATCGTAATATACAGCCCAAGAAAAACCTCAAACGCTTATGTTGACAGCTTGACCAGCTTCACCATAGCAAGTCTGGGGCGGCGAGGTTGGGGGGGGGGGAGTTTAAAACTCCAGCACCAAGAGCAGTGAGGGTGTCATTTACAATGAATTGGCGTAGGGCAGTGCCGCAAATCTTTTCTCTGTGCTGCCACATGTTAAGGTGAAAGTGTGGGCATGCACCATATTTACGAGATACGCTCCTCGTTACGCCTGCTCTGGGAGGCTTAAGGTTTTGGTGCTGCCCCAGGCTTACGTGATTTTGTAAATCTGGGACAGCATCAAAATACATGGTCGTTGAGTGGGAACACCTAACACAATGCCCATGGAACGTCTCCTTCACGCAGAGTACGGCAATGCAGTGCCTTGCGCTGCCATGTCTTACTCCTTATCTATGAGGCCATTCTAAGCCACGCAGAGCGCCTTTGCATCGCCTCATAGATATGATTGAGAGGTTTGCGTCACTGGAGCGTCTCAAAAACTCATGCTCCGGCGGCATAGGACTCTTGTAAATAATCCCCTAGTTCTTCACAGACAAGGTCGTGAGTATGAGATAGAAGGAGGTGTATAAACGGATGGGATGCTGTTCCACCGTATCATAACTGCCCGCTGTTCCTGAAACAGTTTTTTTTGGCTGAGGGAACAACGACTTGAATTACCGGCCACTAGTTCAGACTGTATGAAAACTGCATAAGGCTTTGGCTGCAACAGAAGCAAAGTTTCACACCCTCCACCCCAAAGGCCCACCCAACCTTTTTTCTGGCAAGAACTATCCTTCCCTCCCCTTCCCTTCCTAAGTCGCTCCCTAAACACCCACCCCACACAGAAGCACCTGGGCGTTAAGACGATGGAACAAGTAATCTGTGTCTGTAAGTAACTCTTAATAGGCATTCGCCCTTCCGGAAATACCAGCTGGTAATGATGATTCCAACTTCTGGTAATCACGGCTTGTCCTTCTGCCTGGCTTGTAATCAGGGCCCACGAGGAGGGTGACATTGAAACTCCGGCATGCAGTATGGTATTGTGGACTCTTGGAGAATACAGATGTGACAGGTTAGTTTGACACAGATGTGAATCAGATTCCAATTCAAAAATCTAATTTATAGACACACCAATTGGAGGTATCCTTCCCATCTTAGCACTGCCCAGAGTGAGTAGTCCCATTAGAGCCACCGAAACCAGAATGTCGTCCTGTGAGGCTGGAAATGTTTTCACTCGAGAACCAGCCTCTCGCTGCTACCTTTGCATACCTTTGCATGTCCCTACACAACCTTACTACTTACTGTGCCTACTACGGGACCAATAAGCATCTCATGATGCTGCACCATAGATGGTAAAACTATGCAATCAGGATTGGTCTGATTCCCCTCTTTGGTAGAGGTGTAGGTGGAGTATCATATCTTAGACCCAGGACTGAGTTGTGCCCACCATCAGACCCCTTGGAGCATTGTAAAGGTCATCTGCTGGGGGTTGGAGTGGCCTAGCATGTCTTTCACCTAGATATGAGTTGTGCCCACCATCAGACGTGGCTGACCCTATAAGCATTGGAAAGGTCATGTATGATAAATACATGTAGACTGTAGGCTTTGGTCTTGGTTCTCCATATGGCATGTGGACTTCACTGCAATTCTTTCCTTCTATGTCTTTCTGCTCGTTTGTTTGCTTTGGGATTTGATCTTCATTGTTGTATTGAAATCTTTCAGATGCTCCCTAAGTGGAGGCAAGATGTGCCAATATATAATAAATGAAATATGTTTTAATGTATTCAGCATCAAATCTTTTTCTTACTCACTGTAGTACTTTTGGGCACAGATTGCAATTTCAGCAGAAAACTGCCCGCATACCAACCAACTTCTTGATTGCTGGTTGGACCTGTAACTAAATTACAAGACGTACAAAAAGGGGATTGTGGTTGGAGGAGCCCCCCGTACACCACACTCTGTTGGTTACCTTGGTGCACCTGGGTGTAGATCCGCAGCGGCGAAGGTGAAGGCGGAGCAGGATGGGTGGTAGGTACAGAGGAGCTGACAGTACTCGGCGTCAGGTGCCAAGACCTTCTTCAGGTCACTCCCAGATAGATCTGTGTTCATCAGGAGGTCCCCTGGAGGAGTCAAGGATGGATTTGTTTCAAAAGTCATCATGATTGGAAACTCGGTGCCACATAACTATGTAGGCACCTCTAAAACTGATAACAAAATTAAATAATTAAGTCAATTTTCTGAGCAATCTTTTAAAAATGTCCAACTGCACCCTAAAAATTATTTGAAATGCTTTCCCAGCAGGGGAAAAAAGTTGTTGGGTTGCTTGTGTTCCAGTTCAGAGAGGACCAGGCATGGCAGTTCCGGCTGGACTGTTCCGGTTGGTGCAGGTACAAGGTTGATTTGCAAATGACTGGGTCTAAACTAAAGTAGGACGGTGGTCAAAGGAATGATGGGTTGGAATATTAAACCGAGCTATTGTCAGTGCTTAGACTAATTATCAGCATTCCTCATCACCTTTTGTGTGTTTGATGTACTGCCGTAAGTGCCAAGAGTATGCCCCGACGGAGGTCCCGTGCTCACTGTGGCACTGAAACCAAACTAAATCCGACTGATAGGCCTCAAACAGGGCAAAACTGGTATTTGGTTTTTGTTCAGGGAGGACCTGACCTGTCAGTTCAGGCTGGATTGTTCCTATTGGAGCAGCTTCAAGGCTGCTATTGCCTGCTATTGCTGAGCCCAAACTGAGGTGGTACGGTGGGCAAAGGAACGATGGGTTGGAATGGTACCCTGCATGACTGCTAGTAGTTAGACCTATTGCAAGCATCCTCCCATCACCTTTGGTATATACTCTGAGGTTAGGCCACCTAGTCGCATGTTGAGATTGCTTTCTGTACGTAAATGTGGCCTTACCAAGAATCCGTGGGTCACCACATGCACTTGGTAATATTCTAACCCTACGCTTCCATCATTCTGTTCCTATAACCTTAAAATGTGTCCAAGGTTCATAAGGTCACTCTTTTTCAATGAGGGTTAGGTACCTCTAGTAGATATTGCTCAACTCCATACCTTGATTTATATTCAGGCAAGTATGTTTAGGATGCATTTAAGGTTCTACAGGCTTCACCTGAGTCGAAGGAGAATTCATAACTTCTCCTTCAGAGATTTATTTGGACTATCAACTCCTCCATTCTAACATCTTCCTGGCAGAGTTTTATGCTGTACTTTTCAATAAATCTTTTCATGTTGATATCTTTCTTATGGGCCATTCCTTTTTGTGTCTCAACAAGTCCATAGTTTGCTTTGCAGATGGCATCTTTCTATTCACATGGAATGCAACACATGCCATTCTTAATATATCTGCTTAAAGTTTCACAGCTCAAAAACCTAGCTCCAGTCTCAATGCCTCCATGCCACAAGACCCTCTTTAGCGCCTTAATCTCAAATGTCTTATAATTCACATATTTTCTTTAATCAAAGCTGCAGGTCCATATAAGATGATCTGACCAACCCTCAGGATGGACACTTTCAACACTAGTGGATCTGATGGTCCACCATACTCCCTATTACAAAGAGAACGTCAATGTATTGCTGTAACGGTGCTTTCAAAATTCAATAGAGCCATAGTTTTGAAGGCACTCAATAAGAAAAGAGACATCCTCAAGGTGTTGAAAGAAAGGCGCAGGGGGCATCAGTGAGGGTTCGCATTCTGCATGTTATTTGGTCTGGTAGAACGTTTTACCTCTTTAGGGAAATGCCAACCACAGACTGACTACATAGCATAGCAGCAAACATCTGTTGATGCATTAAGAGGTGTCTACAGTGAATTTTAAAAACGTAGAGTAATTTACATCTATGTTGTAGAGAACCATGGACGATCAAGTACATTGGACAAAATTTAGATGTGTCATTATGGTTCACGAAAGAGGTGAGACTTTTATTTCATTTTTAACAAGCATTTGCAGTGTAATCGGTCTCAACTTTGGGTCCTTATATGTATTTAGCTATGCAGCACATTAGCCTGGGTGCTGAAACATCTACTGTTCTTTAACATGGAGGGAGAGTAAGCACCAAACGACTGAACATGCCAAGTATGGGAACACATGGAGAGAAATACTGCCTATCAGGGGGAAATTGTATTGTCCAAAGCTCTGTTTTTAATATAAAATCAGCCACTTTGGTGGTCATATCACTGAAAATACAAGATTTGAAACAAATATCATTGTCTACGGATGCTTGTTGAATACAAGTTTCTATGGCCTGGAATCTAGGAAATGCTCAAGTGATTCTGGTACTTTACTGACCTCTGCTGGTCGTTTTCTATCAAGAAAGTTAAAAAGAGGCAGTTGCCAGAAAAATAAAAAAAGAAAGTCCCTAAGCAGAAAGCAATTCTTGTATTGTACTGACCTCTACTGGTCATTTTCTAGCAAGACAGTTAAATAGAGACAGTTGAACAGAAAAGAAAGTCATTAAGCAAAGGCGGAAGCAGACAAGTCCTGACCTCCAGATCCCACAAAGTACATACAACAGATCTTCCAGACAGCACAAGCACTAGCTTCGACCTAAAAATGAAAATGGTGCCTATGGTGACCTGTGATGCTGACTTAAACTGGCATCTACTTGGCTAACCATGGGAGGCCCGTGCTATCAGGAGACACACTACAGGCACTTGTTGTGGAAGTTTCAAGAGCAGGCTGTACACAGACCACATTCACTGGGTAGTCACTAAAAGTCTCATTCCCTACAGGGGAGGCTCAGCCGCATATTCTGTATCAGGAGGCTGTTCTGTGCCATACTGAACAAAATATCAAGAATTTATTAACATCAAAGTCAGACACCAAATACGTTTTTTCGCCAATCACAGTTCCAGTGAGAATGCACACCCAAGCAGCCTTCAGCACAAACGTATCCTTAGGAAAAATGGTGCTTCCAGGTCAAAGATGTCATGAAATTTATATAAAAGGAACAACAGTCTCATAGGGAATGACACTCTTCCAGGTGGAAAGAGAAGCCTCATGGGCCACTGAAGGTAAGGCAGAGGCCGAGGAGCCAGTTTTCCACCGGCAGGGGACTGTTGAAAGAACATCCTGACTATCTGCACCAGTACAGGTATCGGGTGAGAAATAGGTATCACTCGATTGCCCAGCAGGACTGGGGTGCAGAGGAAGGCCAGTATAAGGGGTCAATCGGCCGCACTAGTCCTGGGACGGGGGCAGCTCACCTAATGACTTCCCATCGACTAGTCCTTGGACATTGTCACTCGATGAGACACAGCCTCAGACATGGCCTTGTTCGGTTAAATGTTTTGTGACAATGCCAGCTGATACTTAGCATCAACAGTTTGAAGCGTCTCTCATTCTGAGTAGAGTTTGGGCACCTCAGATCTGTCTCAAGAAAGTTGGGGAATGATCCCAAACTAAAGGGCTGGGTCTGTCAACACAACTTATGCTCTGAAGGAGGAGAGGCTATGAAATTGATGCATTTACTGCTCTGAGAGACACATGAAGTGATTTCTGCAACATTCATTTCTGAGATTGCCTCTAGAGGCAATGTCTCATTACAGAGTATCTACTTCATTCAGGTCTCACCGTGGACTTTCGGAAAGATCTGCTGTAAATGTTTCCTGGTTAGGAGAACGGCATTACGTTGGGAACTCAACTAATACTGGCCCCTTTTTTTTCAGAGTTTTCAGCGCCGGGACGCCCCGTTGGGGCCGCTGCGCGCTATACAAAATTCTCAAATAAAATAAATAAATAATGAGACACCGGCGAGCCTAAGGTCAAAGCCTTGCAAGCTGATGCATGAAACTGGCCTCAGATTTATGACATGGAAGACGGGATTTATGGAAGGTGGAGGTAGGTAGGTAGTGGAGAAGTGTGGCTCAATGGTTAGAGCGGCAGACCCTGATGCAGAGGTCTAGCCCGGGACCAGGGTTCAATTCCCCGCCTCGGCGGGTCTTGGGCTCAAAAATTCCACAGACCTGATAATTCTCACCTCGGTGCCTATTCCAATCATGGAGTCCCACTCTGCAACTCTGGGCAATAGCTTGCTTAATCTCCACAACGGACCCCACAACGCTAAGGATGCCTGGCTCCCACCTTGGGGGTGCCCAGGAGGGGACGCCTCACAGGGAAAGCCAGGATGGGTTCCACAGCGGTATTCGTACAAGCGCCTTGAGACCCTTGCGGGTGAGTATTGCGCTATATAAGTATCAATTTACATTTTACATTTACAGGCGAGATTCTAGACTTCTCATCCCAAGATCCACACAACAGCTGTCATTCAGAAAAAGTCCTGCTGTGAGCACACTCGACGCTGAATGTGATGTCTATGTTTCATCCTAACCAGACGTCACCTTCAGGACACCAATGTCTAAGATGGAAAGAGTGCTGCACACAGTGAAGTTAAGATGTCCCTTGGCTATAGCATCAAACACTAACCTTCTTATGACCTTTGCACTGCCCTAAAAGGGTCAGTTGGTGGCCAGGGTGCGAGGCCCCAGGGCGGTTATGCGCTATACAAATGCAATTTTTCATTTCATTTCATTTCATTTCAGGGTTCTAATAAGGACATTGTCCATGGATTGCACCTTTTTGAATAGCAGGGTGTGGACAAACAACTGTGCAGATGGACTGAAGAACTCACTCTGAGGGGATGCTATAAGCCTTCAGTCACCACCCCCCTCCCCGGTAATCACTGCGTGACATTCTATAGGTCTACTATTCAAGTAACGTAGAACTCCACAGAAGATCTAACCCTGTAGAAGAAGAGGCCGGGTGCAGACACTGAGGCCTCCAGCATTAGTGTCTTTTAAGGATCTGTATGGGATCCTCCGCCTTTGTGGAATGCGGTTTACTGTGGTTGGTTCTGCTCGGCTTTTGGTTACAAACACAGCGTGCTTTATTTTTTAGCCGAGAATCCCTCTTTGGACAAAGGAGGATAGTCATAGTGCATGTGAATCATTGAAAAGTTGGCTTTGTTCTTTGCATTTGCCAGGTTAGAAGCTCTTCCAAATAAGCCCTAAAACCTCCCACGTTTAAGGCAGCAGTTCAAGGCCCATTGAAGCAGAGCGCCCTGAGCTGCAGCTTCACACAATCCATGGGGCTGAATCTTAACTAATTTGTATGGTTAATGGGCTATTGTTAGTCTCACCCCAAGCATCCTTATTAACCCTATTCTCAAAGAAATTACTTTTATGAGCTCCCAGATGAATGCAAGGCCTCACGTAAGGCGATGTTGTCTTGATAACATTAAGGAGACCTCAGTGCCACCACACCAGACTCCTGTCTCTAACTCTCAGGACGAATCCAGGCTCAGGATTCCATTACTGCCTGGAAGAGCTTAGCTTCTCTTTCAATATGAGTAACAGCACTGACCCCAGCTGTGCACACTTGCACCCAATCACAGCAGCAGATGACCATTATTTGCGCATTCATGAGCCAAAACTATTCATTTTAAAAGTAATCACCAGCTCAAAAACAACTGAGCTTTCTTTAACCTTACCAGCGATGGTCCCCAAAAGAAAGACCAAGAAGCAGTAGCGGGCCCCCGGAATAAGCATAGTTCACTTCCGGAAGATCACTGCAAGAGAAGAGCATTCTGTAAGTACCTCTGCTGGTCATGTGGTCTCTGTGATAATCTGCACCTGGAACAATACAATGGAACAGTACCGGCACTTTTCAGGAGCAAGCAGGAAGTCTGGAAAGTGAGTATCAGCACTTCAAATTTTTCAGTTAAAGCACCGCTAACCAGTGGCGTAACAAAACTTGCGGGGGCCCCCTTGCAAAGTACATGAAGGGGGCCCCCCTGTCAACCCGGTCCACCCCCTTCGCCCCACCGCCAACAAATCGGGTACATTTTTATTTGAAACCTCCAATATTTAATGAAATGCCTCTATATTGTCTTGCTCAACGTTCTAATGAGAAAGTGGGAAACACTCTTAACATATAAAACTATGTCATTTGTAACATCGTCAAGAGCAGATTATTTACTTGAGACAGCAGTCAGAACGGAGCGGTCCTGTTGTCTCTGGAACTGCCTATCGCTGAAGAACAAAGAACAACTATGTAGGGCCTGAATTAGAAGATAAATTGATGGACAATAACTTGAAACTGTCCCAGCAGCTCTACGGAATTGATTGTCATCATTAATGCCAACTGCTGAGAAAAAATAGCTGGAGTGTATTTCAAATTTAAGGAAGCCAGGCAGTGTTGCGTTCCATCATTACCACCCACTTGAGTTCAGGATTCTAAGACACTTTGCCGTGCTAACATTATTTACATTCTGTTACTCCCTGCAGGAGCGCCCAAGTTCATTCAACTTAGTTCTTGTGAGTTTTCTGGTAAATAACATAGGAGATGGAAAGTATTACCTCCCATTTGAATGATAAATACTTTTTTTGAAAACATGCTTTTGATTATAATTTAGGCCTTGTTACGCTGCTCATTTGGTTGTACCATTCTTGATGATATGAAGCGAGAATGTTAGCTATTTTGACATTAAGCAGTCTACAAAAGAAGAAGTTAGTGCAATCAATAGAGTGTGGAACTTCTGAATACTACCAATGTTTCTTACATTTTAGAGTAGTGTAACACATATTAAAATAAATGCCAGACTGCCCAATCCCCATGTTACACACCCACAAACCTCAAGCTCACATTTGAAAAAGGCTTTGAAGGTTCAACTAACTCTGAATTCTATGAAATTTGGGCGATGCAGAATTCATCAACCTTTATTTCCTACGGGGAAACAACCATAACAAATCGGTCATCACATCGCGTTACCTTTACAACGCTGTTGTTAAAACGACCACGCTGTTGTATTGCAGTACATTACAACGCAGGTCGTTGCAACGACTTGCTCTAGATGGCGCTCTAAACTAAGGAATAGTGTAATTTACTATTCCTTACTGTTGCACACACTGGAGTTCGAATAGTAAATTATACTACTCCTAAGTCCAGCTCACCATCTAGAGCAAGTCATTGTAATGACTTTTGTTGTAATGTACTGCAATGTAATTGTATTGTATATTGGATTTATATAGCGCTTATCACCCAGGGGTTTCTAAGCGCTTGCCTTGGGAACCCGTCCTGGCTTTTCCCTGTGAGATAGCCCCTACAGGGCATCCCCAAGGTGATAGCCAGGCATCCCGCCGCGGGGGGCCGTTGTGGAGATTAAGCAAGCTTAATGCCCAGAGTTGCAGAGTGTGAACCCATGATTAGGTCAGGCACCGAAGCGAGAATTATCGAGTCCGTGGACATTTGAGCTCAAGACCCTGCCGCGTGGGGAATTGAACTCTGGTCCCGGGTCTGACCTCTGCTTCAGGGTCTGCCTGCTCTAACCAGTGAGCCACACTTCTCCCCATGTAACAACGTTGTAATAGCATGAGTTGTAAATGCATGCAATGTAATGGTATAGATTCTTACTAAGAGATGTGTGGATGAAGTACATCTCTAGATGTAGGATTCGTTTCTGCATCATGGTGTTTTTTTCCCCAAGGTAATATTTCACATTGACGGAATGTGATGTGAGCACACTTGTAATACAAAGAGAACTGATGTACAGTGCCTGTAGCTTTTCATATAACCTCAGAAACACTTGAGTTTAAACATTTTGAAGCTTTGCTATAATTTGCTTTTTTGTGGAACTTTGTGCACAAAATGTCTTTTCCATGGGCCTAGACGTGTCAACACATGTGGTAATTGGGGCCATCATATTCGCAGATGGCGGCACTAGGGACATCCTAAGGAAAGTGGGAGACAAGGGCCAAGCATATTTTGGGGCCCCTGTAAGGAACAGTTTTGAATTTATGATTCTATTTCACCTCTTTCATGCCTCTTTGGCCAAGTCACTGACAATGCACAGGCGCTCTTGTCCAAATTCTAAATGTGTTACATGTAATATTCAGGGATAGTGATGTGTGTTTTCAATATTGTAACACAGCAGATGTTTGCTAATATTATTGCAAATAATCTATGTGACACACTCCCATTTCCCATACGCGAGGTCCTTATTTGATCCAAAAGAAACTATTTCATGGATGTTGCATGAAACACCCACAGTGAAAATAAAGCTAAGGAAAATGGTATTTAAAACAATCTGTTTAAGAATCATTCAAAGCAATCAGGTTGAGCAAGACTCTACAGAACAAAGCTGATTCTATCAGGGGGCCCCCTGAAATGCTGGGGCACTGGGCTAGAGGCCACTTTGCCCATGCCTTAAAACGCCTCTGGCATTGGCCCTTAATTGGTTGCAACAATCTCCCATCCAGTAACGGCCACCTAATAAGAGGCAGCAATCATGACCTGGGGAAAACAAAGGAGGCCCTAGCAGGAGGGTTGCATAGACATACTGAGACAAGGGCCCACTTTGATGTACCTAGTCGCAGCAAGCAAGCCCAAAAAAAGCAGCATTGCCATCACAGCCCCCATAGGAACTCCAACCAGCCCCTCCCTCCCTTACAGCAACTAGAGTCACTGGACACTTCATTAATAAAAATCACGCAGTCCAATGCCTTCGCAGGGCTGCGTGCAGGCTAAACTGGGCTGCATCTAAAATGTAAGGCCTTGCCTACGAAAGCTTGATATATCGTAAAAGGTGCAGGGCCAGCTGCAGAGACCATTGTTACATCTTTAAAAAGCTTTAGAGTGTAAATTAGAAACGTAATGTCTCTTCTGCCTCAAGTCAGGCCACAGCGCTGTGCGTAAATAAGACGCTGCTTTTGAGCAGCGAACCCTTTTTAAATTGGTCAGCCGTTTTCATAATTTTAACATTTGTTGTTTATACCCAAGAGGGTACACCAGCGGCAAGAAAATGTATTCCCCAACCCAACTGCTGTCATCCAAGTTGGAGAACAACAATAATAATAACAGCGTACTGAAAACCCAGCAGTAACAATGAAAGTGCTGTCAATAAAGCATGGCACATAAGGCTTTGCTGCGCCGGGAGAGAGAGTGAAGCCGCCATCTGCCGCTGGGAATGAAAGCAGGGCCACAGAATCAAAACTCTCAGAACACTTTTGGTCCCCAAACTTGCGGAACAGTGGGTCAGACGTAGGCTAAATGGACATATGTCAAAAAATACAAATAATCACGAGTACATAAGAAGAAAAATAAGGGACTAGGGGCCAGATGTAGGTTGCCAATTACCAGTTTGTAACGGCCGATTTCGGTAATTTGTTTTTGAGATGTAGGTGGCTCGGAATTTACAGAATCGGTATATTTACCGATTCGGTAAATTTACCGCTTCAGTATTTTTCAGAATCGGTAAATATACCGATTCTGTAAATTCATATGTAGGTGGCACAGTTTGCAGTGCCACAGGCCCTTAGGAATTCTTAATTTACCACCCAATCCTATTGGGTGGTAAATTACCGAATTCCAGTGTACATGCACATCTGTGCATGTACACCTATGCCATGTGACACACAGACATGCCCTTATGGCACACAAGCCTGCAATTGGGGTGCTACAGGGTGTCAAAGTGACACCCCGTTCCCCCTGCCAGGATTCGGTATTTACCGAATCGTTAAATACTGATTCGGTATTTCCCATTGATTCCTATGGGCTTCAAGGCCCATAGGAATCAATGGGAAATACTGATTCGGTATTTACCGATTTGGTAAATACCGAATCCTACAGAATCGGTAATTAAAAAATAAAAATTACCTACATCTGCCTACTTCCAATTTACCTACTCTTTAATACCGAATCGGTATGATTCGGTATTTAAGAGTAGCTAAATCGGAATTACCTACATCTGGCCCTAGGACCGCAATTTTATTTTTGGCCTCACTCACCGTCTCAGTGTCCCGGACCCACCAGGATGCCGCCTCACGTGCAGTGTGCACTGCGCATTAACAGTCCAGACCAGCCCTGCCCCACCCTTGGCCCCGCCCTTAGACCGAAGACCACGAAGCTGTGCGCTGCGCTCGGCGCACCACAAAGCATTTAATTTATAGTGAGGGGACTGACCACATGCCCCTCCATAAGGCTGACATCCACCGAGCTGTGTGCTGCGCACGGCGCACCACGCAGCATTTCATTCATTATGAGGGGACTGGCAGTATATCCCACCCTGAGGCCAAAATCCACACAGCTGTGTGCAGCACACGGGGCACCATGCACATAGCTGCCAAGGTTTGAGATTGCTTATTTTTTGACATTTTCATAGTTTCAGTATAATTAAGAGTGACATTCAACAACCAATGTGTGTCACCTAAGAATGACACTTTCTACCGAGTAAAATCCAGCAATGAAGTCCATGGAACAGATAAATACCAAAAGTTACACCCATATGAGCAATGAGAAACTAAAAAGGATCTCGAAACTGCTGCAACGCACCATTACTAGTGTAGGGTGTCAGAACTTTACATCATGCACACATTATAGAGAGACAATGATTCATACGCGTCTAATCAATCTGACGGAAATGTTACATACGACAGTGAGGATTATAAATTGCAAGAGTCACATGTCATCCATACTGGTAGACAGTATATTGTCAGTGTTTGGTCAGGAGAAGCTGAAACTCAGGACTTAAAACTTACCACAGTGGTTGGGTATGCTAAGAACAATGTATTTCTTCCCAAAAAAAACTTTTCGCAAAACATTAGGATAATGAAAGTCTCAGGGGAAAAATGATGTTGTAAACGTACCACGCAGTTTGAATACAAACTCTTTACTGCAGTTCAGAAGTAATTGTGTTATATTAGGATTATAATTTATGAACTGTAAGTAACTAAAGAATCTCTGTGACAAAAGCAGCAACCCCCTGAGCTACCTACCCACATAAAATACACTTTGTGATCTGTGTGTACACGTTCTTTGCAACATGCATATTATCATTCTATGCTACTTCAGGATGGGTGAAAACCGCTACTGGACAAAAGGCTAATTGTGCTTCAGCAGGAAAATTATTCATAAGAGTTACCTTGGCATGGTTTTAATTGTTGCCAGAAAACTGGACACACAAGTTTTTTGGCAGGTGTTTTTTTATTTGTTCAAACACAGCACCTAAGGGAAGAGGGAGTCCCCACATTGTTGTAGTAAAAAGAGCCGATTCCAGGATTCCTTTTCACTCGCAGAGAGAACAAATAAAACAAAAGTAAGGCCCAGCACTGGCTGCAACAGTTTACAAGTACACAGAACACACAGGCTTCTGCACTGCAAGAAGTAAAAGCAAACAGAAACACCGTCTGGAGAGTGAAACCTGGCGTATGCAACATTCACCACCTCATCTGAAACAAACAATACTCCATTATTAAAAGAAAAACTGTTCCTACCTTAGAACTTAAAAACTTTGGGAAAAGGAGGCCCCTGCAGTACGAGGGAAGCATGCAGCAACCTTCAGAGCAAGCCAGGCCCATGATGTCAGACAGCAGGCCCATGGTGTCACAAACTCTGTGCCACACTTTCCTGCTGTAGTGGGCTGCCATGAAGGAAAATAAAACTGCGCAGCAGCAATTATTGGCAGGTGTCGTCGACATCAGCAAATGCCACTTTACCTGTGCTAGATGACATATTCGCTGCCTGGGGCTCCCCACAAACATTAAAGACGGACAATGGGCCGCCATTCTCATGAGAAGAATTTCGCCCTTTTCATGGATTACCTCGGAATAAAACATCGGAAAATAACGCCCCTGTGGCCACAAGCAAATGGGATGGCAGAACGTTTCATGGGGACTATTAAGAAAGCCATCCAAAGGGCAAAGTTGACACAGATATCTACTGGGCAGGCACTGTGCCAGGTTTTGAGGGACTACAGGAATACCCCTCACAGCTCCACAGGCTGATGCCCGGCTGAACTGGTACTAGGACGAACAAGCAAAACAAGATTACCACAAATGGAAGCCAAAATGAGTACAGATCGAAGCGAAGTTGCAAGAAGAGATCGGGAGGCAAAGGAAAAGATGAAAACATATGCAGATCACCGGAGACATGCATCAGAACCAAAACTGCATTTTTTGATTTATTAGCAGGATTATTGAGGAGTAATCAGACAAGAGATAATTTTTTTCTTACAAGAATGCTACAAGAGGCAGGTTCCCAAATTCCAGTTTTCTTTTTAAATTGCAAAGCTCCCAAAGAGTTCAAGATATAAGACGTTAAGAGAATATGCCTCAAGATTGTCGCTCCTTTTCAAAAAACATGGAACTGATGGCTCTCTTTATTTAAGTTTATTTGAATGTACCCAAATAGGCCTCCCACTAAGTTTGAACCATATTAAAACCTGGGCACTTTGTGGGCTCCAGGAGTTGAGACATATGGTAGTCCAAAACAGGGTAATTAGTTGGCAGGAGGTAGTTGCTAGAACTAATGGTCCATTGCGCCCGACCTTTTTTGAATACATGCAGATTTTCTATTTTATTAGAAATGAGATAAGTGGTCTGCTTAATGCTCCTAATGCTATACTAACAGCCTTGTATGGTGGAATGAGCAAAGTATCGGATACTGGTACAAGATGCTTCACTGCTCAAATCAAATTGAATTAGTAGACAGACATCTTGAGAAAATAAATCTCTCTACACAATGTAACTTTTCCACAATGGATTGGGAGGTCATTTGTCACTTGAGGAATAGATCTTTACGAGCAGCCAACTACAAAAGGATGTCTTTTCTATCTCGCTGGTTAGCGTATTATACACGGGAGGCCCTGGAAAAGATGTATCCTGAAGTTCAGAATAAATGCTTCAGATGTATGGCTAGTAGCCAGGGAGGATGGCATCATATTTTTTTACCTGCCGACAGCTAGAAACTTTCTGGAAGGGAAGATTTGCTGATATCGAACAGGCAATTGGGAAATCAAATCCCCCAACAGCAGAAGTAGCCCTGTTCGGTATATGCAAAGACAGGAGTGGGCTTAATAAAGCAGAAGAAGTATTTATATTTATATCTTGTGCAGTAGCTCGCTCCTTAATACTTCAAAATTGGAAGTCCAGCGAGATTCCATCACATATAAATTGGTTTAACAAAATGAGGAGAACATGTTTTTTTGAAAAGGCTTATGCTGGCAGAGTGGGAGCTAATTATGGGCGAATTTTGCGAATTTGCGATCCGCAAATTTGCGGATTTGTGAATTCGCAATCTGCAAAATTCGCAAATTCGTGCAAATTTATGGATTTTTTATTTTTGGGTGTTCGCGGGTGTTCGCGGGGAGCTTTGCGTGTTTGCGGGTTTTTTTTTGCCTTGTTCATCACTGCCACACTCTCGTTTTTTATGCCCTTCTGCCCTCTGTACCACTTGTTTTTGTGCCTTTCTGCCCTCTGCCCCACTATTGTTTGTGCCCTTTTGCCCTCTGCCCCACTGGTTTCTGTGCCCTTCTGCCCTCTGCCTAACTCATGCCCTCTGTCCCACTTTGTGTCCTTCTGCCCTCAGCCATAAGTCAGCTTTAACAGGAAGCAGTAATAGATAAAGTAAAGCAGGTGCTTGAGTTGAAGGTCAAATTAAGTTACACAGTCATTAATCACCCCAAGTTTGGGGTGATTAATGATTGTGTAACTAAATTTGAGATTCAACTCTAGCACCTGCTTTACTTTATCTATTAGTGTTTCCTGTTGAAGCTGACTTTTGTAAATATTTTAGAGGCTCTGGCAGCTTGCCAGCGCTATTCTAAAATAATTACAAAAAGTCCGCTTGAACTTTTGACCCAATCCGTTCCACTCGCGGATTTTGCAGGAAATTTGCGAATCTCGCGGATTGCGAATTTACCGAAAATCCGCAAAATCCGCAAGCGGAAAGGATTTTCCGCCCATGCTTAGTGGGAGCCGTTGGGAGATTTGAGAGGAACTGGAAATATTTTGAGAACCTAGAAGAAATCTAAAGTAGAACATGTTTTGTACCATTGGTTTTTACCTATTTCTCTATTCAATAAAAAAGTTTAAAAACAAAAACAAAAAAAAGAACCAAAACTGAACGAAGGGGACCTGGTGGTGGTGCGACAGAAACAACAAAGGAAGTCAAACAGCCCATTCTCCGATAAACCGCTGATGGTGACGAAAGTGAAAGGAGCAATGGTGACGGCAGCCTCCGAACAACAACGAATCACAAGAAACAGCTCACACTTTAAGGAACTGAAGATGGAAGAAGAAGGGATATCAACACAGCCAACAGCAGCCCTGAAAGATGATGACCAAGGGCAAAGAAATGAAGCTGACGCAAGACCAAGAAGAACATGCAGGAAACCGCAGAGACTAATTGAAGAGATGTAGAGCGACAGACGATTTTCTTTTTCTCTCTCTCTCTCTCTCTCTCTCTCTCTCTCTCTCTCTCTCTCTCTAAGTGAGTATTATCAGGGATGGGCTAACGTGACTGTGAACTGGTCAAGAACTTTTGTTTGTAACAAGGGGGGAGATGTCATGACCCAACAACAAAGCGCCCTGG
Source organism: Lissotriton vulgaris (assembly GCF_964263255.1). Classification (NCBI taxonomy): domain Eukaryota; kingdom Metazoa; phylum Chordata; class Amphibia; order Caudata; family Salamandridae; genus Lissotriton; species Lissotriton vulgaris. Next base: position 262,191,924 of record NC_141690.1, read on the forward strand.
CAGTATAGCGCTAGGACCCTGTAGGTCCTAATAAAAGGGGACAGGTCACCGGACACCACATCCGGTCAGGGGGGCGTGGGGACGACAGAGTGACCAGGACGATGACAGGGGACAGATGTACTGGGTGCCTGCAGAGTGTGTACAAGTAATAAAGAGATGCGACTCTAACCTGCGTCCTGTCTTTGGTGTAGCTAAACACGACAGGGGACCAGGTCCACAGGCAGGAAACTGAAGAAACTGAAGAAATAGAAAACACATCATGCTACCCTGTGCTGAGGTAAACTCCAGCAAAGTCAGAGTTTGTTCTTGTGACCTGACAGGTGCCAGCGGCCCAGTCTAGCAGCAGATGGCGCTAATTCATGATAGTAAATGCTCATGTGATCATCTGCAGATAATGTCCCAGGGGCCACAAAAAGGTGTCAGTGGCTCTAACTGGGAGTCCATGGGGTGGCGCCAGTTAGCAGCATGTAATTTATTTGAGGGGACTGGAGCTATAACTTCTAAACTACATTCCGAGCCAGCCTGGTGCGCGGACTTCCGACCTTGCTGTCAATTACTGTACTTTGTGCTGACGGGGCCCCCTGGGAGCTTGGGCCCCCTCCGCAACGCGGTAGCTGCGGGGCCCTGTGTTACGCCCCTATTTCAAGCAGGCGCAGGTTTTTGACATAGCATGGACGTAAAAGCGACTCAGTGAAATCTTATAGATTTCACTATGTCACTTTAAAGAGACGTTTCTGCGACAGAACTCCCAACCTGCGCCGGAACACCCATGTGAAACCTAACACAGGTTTTACGTGGCGCAGGGCTTTACAACGTGACACATCTGCCTAGATGCATCACATTGTAAATAAGACGGAACGTGGCACATGGTTTACGCAGCCGCTGCATCACAGAAGTGACGCAACAGCCGCGTACATGTGGCGCACGGGGCTTGTAAATCTGCCCTATTGCCTCTAAGGTAAGCCTGACGGCTTTTGTGTGAAGCTACAAGAGGGTTAAGCACAGGTTACTTCAGTGACATCTGTGGTTCACCCTGAAAGGGATAGTGGCAGTTGTTTGACAAGGGCTCACCCCGACCCCCACCCCGTTCCCCCCCAAATCCAACAACTCAATTTCTCACAGGGGACAAACAGCAAGCTAGTATAGGTGGTAGACACTTCCTATGCGACTTCTTCGCGTCATCTGCATGTGCACGCCTTACCACAAGAAGGGATTTGTGGCAGATGACCAAGGCTGGTGCCCCGGGGGTTCCACAAGTGAAAATGCCATGAATGAGTTTGGGAGGGCCTAATGAGGGGGTGGCCAGCCCAGGATGCAGTGCCAGGTAAGATGGTTAGGGTGTTACTGGATAATCCCAGAGTGAAAGGGCACCTTCGGAAAGATGCAGGGACTGTGGAGAGGCACGGGTCAGACCTTACGCACAGATGTCGCGTGGTTCTGACATGGAGTCAGGGTGCACAGCCTGTAAGAACCTAGACATGTCTGACACCTTCTGCCGAGGGAGGTACTGAGACAGCGCCCTTACCTTATCCCCTTACAAAGATGCAGGGTGTGGAGAGGCACCAGGCAGGCCCTGCACAGAGATCGATGTCATGGGGTCTGACATGGAGTCAGTCAGGTGGTAGACAAGGGAATTACTGAGACAGCGCCCTTACCTTCTTGTGTGTTTCCAGCTTTCTTGTCAGTGGTCTGCAGCGCCCAGAGGCCTTGACCCAGAGTGTTGGCACTTTTCCACCAGTAGGAGGAAGTACTCAGAAAAATATCTTTATTTGCGTTAACAGCGCTGCTGACGTCATCCATCTGGGCTCTTGTAAAGCTCGATCTATAGACACAATGCAAAGCCCCGGCGGCCTCTCCGGTTTTGAATACACCTGAGGCGAGCAGAGGCTCTCGGTTACAATGGACAGGTGGACACAGTACAGCCAGACATGAGTGATACAGCATGGGGGGGAGGGGGGGGGGGGGGTGGATGACAGGGACACAGATAACATACTCCACTCAGAGCCAATTAATCGTGAAATTGCAATACCTTTTATTTGTAGCACCTAGAGAAGGCGAATGTGAGTTATAAAGCGCTTTGTAGAAAGTTATTACGATTATTGTGGCGAAGTGTGGCTCAGGGGTTAGAGGCGGCAGACCCGGAAGCTGAGATCGGTCCTGGACTAGGGTTCAATTCCCTGCCTCGGCGGGTCTTGGGCTAAAAAAAAATTCCACGGACTCGATAATTCTCGCTCCGGTGCCTTCTCGACTCACGGGTTCACACTCTGCGACTCTGGGCAATAGCTTGCTTAATCTCCACAACGGCCCCTCGCGGCGGGATGCCTGACTTTCACCTTGTGGATACCCGCTGGGGCTATCACACAGGGGAATATCAGGACGGGTTCCCTAAGCAAGCGCCGGGACACCCACTGCGGGTAGCTGTGCGCTATATAAGCTCAACTACATTTACATTTACATTTACATTTATTCTTGTTATTACAGTAAAAGGGTGCACGCTTCTGCCCTGATGAGCATATGTCAGACATGAAGGGCCCTGACACTACCACTGCAGATGTCCTGCCAATCACCCTTCAGTGCCCGTCCCTTACCAGGAAACCGTTGACCGTCTGGCACCTTTGTTACATCCCCCCCAGTGGCAGAGCTAACAAGGGACAAGAGGATCCGTGGCTGTCTCTGGCTCACCTTGTTCTCTTCGAAGGGACAAACATTCACATCATGCAGCACACCCTCTGGCAGGGTTGTTTTCGTCCATTTAAAATCCAAATAACACAAGTTTGTGAATTCTGCAAATGATGCCACTTACGTAGCAAAAGTGGCAAATTCATTATTATGCAATAAACGTTGAAGCCACAGAATCCAATTCAACCAGTGGCCCTCTCCATGGAACATTGTGTGTTTTAAAAAAAAAATAAAGCGTGTATTCATGAAAGTTAAACGAAGTCCAAACATTCGAATTCCAATCAGTGACCTTTGTTAGCTGCGTTTTGAAGAACAGAGCGACTCTGAAATAAGCAGAAACTATAGAAATCACATAACACATAACGGGTATTATAGTCCTTCATTGACATCTTGACTTTATTGCGACATTTATACACCATGTGATGATGACATCACAACCCTCAGAGGCAATAATGCACATACACCACCGTTAATCTTTCCAGAGCCTCCTGTTTCCAGATAAGGGGTTAAGATAAGCCAAGGAGTGCAAACCACAGCTGATGAGCTGGGACCTCAGGGCGCTGTCCCTGCTTCTCCCTTCACGAGCCCTGAGACTCGAGCAGCTGAATTCAGGTGGGGGTTGGGGAGAGGCCTGCCTCTGTGTTTGAACTTTGAACTCCTGGAATGTACAGGTGCCAGAAGGAAGCTAGGGTTTCCGACTTGTCCATCAGAGCAGTGATTTAGTCTTTCTTGCCTTTGTTTTTAGAGCTGTAGCTACTTAGGTAAATGATTTTGAAGCAGTTGGTGCAAGCCTCCTATAGAGTGGGGAGCTACTTGTAGCGCTGAGGCTTCAGGGCGCTGTGAATGGCCTGGAACCAACTGGCCTCTGTACCTTTATCTATATGAGGATGGCTCATTTCAACCTGGAACTGGAGGTGGGGAGGCGTCTGCGGACTGCGAAGAATGGTGACCAGGTGAGCAGATTCTGGCTGGGTGAGGACATGATCTGGAAAAAGACTTTCTAGACTCTCTGGCTCTGAGGACTTTGTCAATGTGCTGACCCGACACAGAAAGCCAGATGGACCGCAACCCACTGGCCACTGTTTGGGTGAGATGAGTTCTGGAGAAGAATCATTCCTATGAGATATCACACGTTATTAAAACTCAAACCCTGTGAAGACACGCTCAGGAATGCTAGGAAACCAGTGGCGTATCTTAAAATCAAAATGCTATCCTAGTGCATACAATATGAATAGTAACTGTTATAAAAAATCAAAAACAAAATAGTGCCTGCACGATTTAACTAAAAGTGTGACAAGCACATAGTATTACAACAAGTTGGTGATATCGTAAAGCGTTTATACCACCTTCAAACCCACCCCCATCTCTTTGGCAAACAAAATTAAATTTAGAACCTAAAAAGGGCACAAATTGAAGTTTCAAAGATAAAACCACTCCACCTATTCTAAAGAAAAGCGCCAGTGTGCAGCAGAATAGCGCATGAATATACTCGTCTGCTTCGGCATGCAGGCCAATAAAACCTCTGAACAGAGGCTAAATATGGTAAGTAAGGTGATATGCTTTAGAATGGACTCTGTCTGTATGTCTCTTTCACAAAGTTTCTCTCTATCTCATCACACTGTATGTTTATGGGCATATTTACCAAATATTCACTCAGTGCAACACAGCAAACAACCCAGAATGTGCCCTGTTAGTAAATATATGGTGCATTCCTGTTCTCTACCTGCACTGGTGCACAAACTGCTGTCTAGCAACAATGCGGGCACCCTGGCACCATGGTGCAAGGGAACCTGCATTTTAGGCATTCATATTTTCGTGCAGGAAGGGGCACCTTCCTGCAAAAAACAATCCTCAAAGACATTTTCCAGATACAGCCCATATTTATCAAGGTTTGACGTCGCACTTGCGCCATGTAAGTGGAAAACAAAAGCACCACAAAACCCAAATGAGATATACCAACCCATGCAAGGCTCCATTGCATGACCTGATAAATCCAGAGTAGCACAAGGCAGTGCACATCGCTGCCTTGTGTTACGCTGTGGCAGGGAGGTGTGCCATGGGTGGACTGTGGGTGTTCCCACGCATTCACCCATTCATTCTGACACATTCCCAGACTTATCAACACTGGTAGACCTGGGAATGCATCGGAAATGTACACCTCCCCACCGGAGGCACACTTAGAGCAAAACACCTCTGAGAATTGTTTTTCTGCAGGAAGGTGCTCCGTCCTGCACAAAAATATTCCTGCCTACAGCGCAGGCACCCTTGCACCATGGATCAGTGGTGCTGGCATTGGCGCGAGGCAGCAGTTTGTGCACCAGTGCCGGCAGAGAGCAGGACCGCGCCATATAGTGTTAAATGCAGCACATTCCTCTCCCTTTCTGGCAGTGCAGCAAGGTGGCCTGCTGCGTTGTGTGAAATGTTGATACATTTGGACCCTAGAAAGAGCAAACAATGAGGGGAAATGAAGATATTTCTCTTTGTCGCGCCTCTGGTGGGGAGGCATTTAATTCCGATGCTTTCCCAGTCTACCACTGTTGGTTACTCAGGGAATGTGGCAAAATGCATGGGCGGATGGATGAGAACACCCAAGCTCACCCTTGGGCACGCCTCACTGCCCTACAGTAGCACAAGGCAGTGATTTTTATGTGCATGTTACATTGAAATATTGAATACCCACATCTAAATAACCAGCATATATAATTGGAGGTAGGGGATACCTCAAAACATAATTGTATTGTAATTTTCGATCTTCATGTAGCATTCTGGTTCATTGATGTCCAGGTTGTCCAGAGCGATGATGTGTCTTTATCTATGTGGTTTCCCCACCTCACCTTGGAATTTGTTCGCTTAGTATGTCCTCCAGTCATCATTTTTATGACTTATACTAGCTTTTCTATTTTTTACACATTTTCTCTTTTCCCTTTTGTGTCAATTATTTTCTTTCTGTATTCGTCATCTCAACTTTTGCTGGTATTTCTAATTTTGTAAATATTTTGCAACAGTGTGTTTGTATAGGATGACATATCTGTTTGATATATTCATGCTATTCATTCTAATTCAGAGTTCTTTAACACTTAGCCAAGTTCAAGACTGACATAACTTTGATACAAGAATCACACCTTCCTGAAGTAGAAGCATTAAAACGTAAGATATGTTGGGTGGACGTGAGCTTGTCTCCCTTCTTTGAAGAAAAGAATGGTTTGAATTTTCGATACAAGAAGCATCGCAAAATATCTGTTAACGTTTTATTTAATGATGCCGAAGGATGGTGGATTGTGGTTTAATTGATTGTTTACAAAATATTGCTTACAATTTTTAATGAGCATTCTCATACAACAGTGTTTGCTTCTTTTTGGAATATTGTTGTTAAGAAAATAATGAATATGAGGGAGAATGTTTTTATACTTGTATACTATCCCAACTAGCATGAACAAACAATTCTGCTCTGATACTACTCAAAACTCATTTTGTAATATATGGAGACCTTCCCCATGATCTGGCCTTCCTAACTCGGGGAACCACAAGGAGATTTCTCCGGAAGATAGGTGGGACCAAGATTAAACAACGCCTTATGGATGGTACAGGAAACTTTGAATCTTACCCGTTGGCATGTACAAATCCAATGAAGTAGCATGGGAGGAGGGCGAGAGGCTGTCCTAGGGAAGGCATTGTGGACCAATCACGCCGCCATGTTCTGGACGACCAGCAATTTGCTGAGTGAGGCCTCATTGGCGGAGATCAGCAGACCGTTGCAGTAGTCCAGTTGGCTTAATACAAGTGCCTGAGTCAGAATCTTCAAGTTGAGTCAGGAAGCAGAGGAAAGACTCGGCGGAGTAGGCCCTGTGTATGGAAACAGGAGCCAGCTCTCTGAGCAGCATACTCCTTCAGAGTAAGGGTTTGATCCAGACGGATGCCTAAGTTCTTAACAGTAGATTTGGGGGCATGAGGAGCACCCAAATCGACTGGCCACCATTCAGGGGTCAATAGTAAGGGGTCCTCTCCAAAAAGCAGAATCTCTGTTTTCCCAACACTGCACTGGAGGAAAGTACTCTTCATCCAGTGTGAGATGGCTCTCATACCAGAGGAGAAGGCCAACTGTACAGATGGAGTAAGTTTGTCAAATGGAAAGAGCAGCTGTGTATCGTCGGCGAAGGATATGGGGGTGAACCCATACGTCCTCAGGAGATTGGCCAAGGGTACAACATAGATGTTAAACAATGTAGGGCTCAAACATGAGCCCTGGGGTACTCCCTTGGACAATTTCATAGGTGCCAAACGATACGGGCCCAGATTGACGGTCTGGGAGCGAGCAGATAGAAAGCTCATCATCCACTGCAAGGCAGAGTTTCTTAGTTCAATCTCCTTTAATCTTCTGAGCAATATCTGATGTGAGACCGTGTTGAATGCAACAGATAGGCCCAACAGCACCAATATCGTAGAATGGCACTTATCTAGGGTTATACTGATGTTGTCCGTGACCGATAGCAGAGCTGATTCAGTGCTGTATTTGGCCTAAAGCCTGACTGGGAAGGGTCTAAACAGTCAGTGAGCTAGACATGGTTGGAGAGATGTTTATTGATATGTTGTTCGAATAGTTTGTTCAGAAATGGAAGAAGCGAGATGATGCAGAGATTGGAAAGATTCGTCAAAGGACTTTGGTGTAAATTCTCTGTAGCTGTTCTGATAATGCCCCTGCTATCTGGCATTTCCCTCTATGGGGAAATGCCAGATAGCATTTCCCTCTCAAGGATCTATCGCCGAGTTAACGGCACTTTATCACAGCCAAACTTGCGATAACTACATCGCCCCATTCACAAGCTGGTGCAAACAGCCCATAGCACTAGTTTCCCTGCTAGTGCAGCCGCAAAAACATCACCACAGATGACCACGGCAACTATCGCTAATGAGATGCAGAGTAGGCATTCCCGTGCGAAAAGCCGCGAAAACACCACTCCTCAACATTCTCAACAACCAGCCACATCGGTGATAAGAACACAAAACAGGTAATAAGGCGCGTTAGCACCAGGAAACTAACACCTGCTCAGACCAGGTGTAAAGTCGGACGACAGCCTGCACTACAAAAGGGAGACCAGCCCAGAGCCACACCTGAAGAACAACAGATGCACCGGGCAACTGAACATGCAGCCTGGAGCCCCAATAGGGCGACAACACCCACGGTCACCACCCCCAGGACCCCCCCTCCACATGCCAAATGAAAGACATATGGTGGCTCCGCTCGGACAATCTGTAGGCCACAGCCTGCAAGACAAAAATCATGATGAGAAGGTGCGTCCTGCGCACATCAAGGGACAGAGAGAGAGTGAAGGAGAGAAAGAGGAAGAGAGGGAGAGAGAGATAGACAGACAGAGAGGGGGAGAGAGAGAGATAGACGGAGTGAGAGGGAGAGAGAGATAGACAGACATAGAGGGGGAGAGAAAGAGAGAAGAAGAGTGGGGGGAGAGAGAGAGAAGAAGAGGGGGAGAGATAGAGAAGAGAGGGACAGGGAGAGAGAGTGCCGACACTGCGCACCCAGGCCACACTGCTCACCAGCTGCCACTGGTGGCTCTCCAACCATGTGCCAGTATGAAGTGCAGTTGACCAGGTCCCACATCTGAGACAGGCCCGTCATCTGAAACAGGGTCCAGATACATGAATGGCACAGTACATACAATTGCAGAAGACAACATCACCTGCCCGCCCCTGCACGCCCAGGCAGAGGCACCACAGCCACTTCCACCGCCCAGAGGTGCATGCCTGCCCCTGCACACCCAAGCAGAGGCACCCCGCCCCTCCCACTGCCCCTCGGCGCATGCCTGTCCCTGCACACAAGGCCCCACTGCTCACCTTCCGCCACCACGTGTCGCTGCAAGCTACAAGCCCAGGGCCTGCGGACATGGCACCCTCCATATCATGCAGCCCCGCTACGCAGGCCACCAGGTCTCACATTTGATTCTGGGTCTTGATTTTGCCATGGCAGAGGAAATACCAGTGCACCGGGCATCATCGCAGGCTGCACACCCGCTCAGCCCTTGAGGTGCCACTAACTCTGTGATCCGGGATGCGAAACCACATGGCGGTAGGCCCACGCTGCCCACTGGCTCTGGCTATACTGCGATTCAGCAGGCACACAAAACCTGAGCAGTCCGGACCACCGGCGCGGGGCATCATCGCAGGCTGCACATTCCCTCAGCAGTTAAGGTGCCCCTACCTCAGTGCGCCCAAAGTCACCGTCCCGTGGCAGTGTGCCTGTGCCTGCCGCAATGTATCTGGTGTCACAAACTTTGTGCCCTGCAAGTCATGGACCCTTTGGCTATTCTGGTGCGGACGCCATCATGTCACCTCCAGTCCTGCGGAATGTGATGTTTCAGGCCCCTGGGCCCCCATGCCTACCACACGGTACACCCTGAGAGAGGCTGGAAATAGCATCGAGAATGTGCGCCCGCCCGTTTTTGTTGGCAGGGTCACCTGTGCTGTGACGTGTGTGCTGGGTGGGTGTGGTGTGTGTGTACACCAGCCGTGAGGGAGTGACTGTGACATGCTGACAACTAGACCTGTGAGCAGCAGATCCCTACAGGGAAGACCTGGGACATATAGCGTTGTCGTCGTCCCCTGTAAGCGTAAGCGGACTGAGCTGGCCTGGCGTCTGCCAGTCCAGCGAAAGGGTTGGAGCAATGACTGCGGGGCTCGGGGCGTTGTTCGGTATGGGGCAGGGCAAGGAAGTAACAAATGTCTGTGTCGCTGTTGTTGCATCAACGCCACTCTGACAACATTCAGCAATGTGTCACCCTGTGACCCAAGTCCAATGACATGAGCCACATGGACGTAAGAGGAATTCACTGACCCAACATTCGTGCATACTACCACACTAGAAAGACCATGGACAAAACACATCTGTATGATTCGGAATGTTTCATGCACATTCAGTGGAGTCATGCATCTGGAGCAGTACAGGACCATGCCAAGCCCACTGTACAATGTTGGCCCATGGAGGGCCAGCCAGAGTCCTTCAGGGACAGGGCCGGACTGGCATTTGCGGGCACCGGGCATTTCCCCGGTGGGCTGGAGGGGTGGGGGCCGGTTTTGTGGCTGCAGGGGGCCGCTTTTCTTACAGAGTGCCGGTTTTGTAGCAGCGCTGCAAAATCGGCCCTCTGTAAGAAAAGCGGTAGCAGTGCTTTGCGGGTAACAACCCCCTCCCCTCCCGTTACCAGGGCCGGTGGAGAAGCAACCTGCCAGGGCTGGTTGCTGGCCTCAGTCCGGCCCTGTTCAGGGAATGACAATTTCAAAGGGAGGGGAAGAGTTCAGTCCGCAGTCTGTTAGCTGTGTCATTGGTGATCAAAATAATACCACCACTGGGTTTGGGCTCCCAACAGTAAGGCCAAGCCACTGACCTATATTAAACTAAACAAATGCCAATACTGTTCTTTTATTTATGCCTGATTCATGCAACCATATTGAAAGAAACAACATGTGCCATAGACGTCTAGTTCTGTCATGAATACATCTTTTGCTTTTTAATTAGTTTTTTCTCAAAACACACATTTTTTGAATTTCGCAAAACATTTACATTTTTCACATCATGATTATAACACAAATAATACATTAAAACCTTTACATATCTCGATTTCCCCTTTCAATCTCTCATTCAACCTTTACACTCATTCAAACATACATTCACTGCATCCACAGCTGTCACTATCTATTTACAATTTACTCTTTTTGATTTGAAAAAATGCCATAGAAACCTAAATCATCTTTTAATCTTTTTACACACAATTCAACACTTTGTTAGACTTTCTTATGGCTAGAAAAAGACTGGTCTACACGTTTCGAACTCGTAATAGCTGTAGAGTTCTCTTCAGGACCCAATAGCTTATCTGAATAGTCAAGTCAAGTCAAGTCAATTAATTTATATAGCGCGCTACATACCCAGAGGGTCTCAAGGCGCTTGAAGAAGGGTGGGGAATTACATGTCGAATATCCAGGTTTTAAGTTGCTTTCTGAATGCTAGGTGGTTCTGAGTGAGGCGAAGGTGAATGGGGAGTGAGTTCCAGGTTTTAGCCGCCAGGTAGGAAAAGGATCTTCCTCCCATGGTGGTTTTGTTGATGCGAGGTACAGCAGCAAGGGCTTGGTTGGAAGAGCGAAGCTGGCGGGAGGGGGTGTAGAAGGAAAGTCGTGTGCTGAGTCATTCGGGTCCAAGTTCGTAAAGTGCTTTGTGTGCGTGGGTTAGGAGGCGGAATGTTATCCTCTTATTGATGGGGAGCCAGTGGAGGTTTTTCAGGTGATCAGAAATGTGGTCTTTACGCGGGATGTCTAGTATGAGTCTGGCTGATGCGTTCTGGATGCGTTGGAGTTTTTTCTGAAGTTTTGCGGTGGTACCGGCGTATAGGGTGTTTCCGTAGTCCAGGCGGCTTGTAACCAGTGCGTGGGTGACCGTTTTTCTAGTTTCGGTGGGTATCCAGCGAAATGTTTTTTTGAGCATGCGAAGAATGTTGAAGCAAGATGATGAAACGGCGTTGACTTGTCTGGTCATCGAGAGTGAGGAGTCCAGGATGACGCCCAGGTTCCGTGCGTGGTCCGTCAGGATGGGTGCTTTTCCAAAGGCCTCTGGCCACCAGGAGTCGTCCCAGGCGGAGGGGGAGGTGCCTAAAATAAGGACTTCTGTTTTGTCTGAATTCAGTTTCAGACGGCTGTGCTTCATCCACTCGGCTACTTCTTTCATTCCTTCATGCAGGTTAGTTTTGGCGGTGTTTGGGTCTTTGGTGAGTGAGAGGATCAGTTGAGTGTTGTCAGCGTAGGAGATGATGTTGAGGTTGTGTTGGCGTGCGATGGCCGCGAGGGGGCTCATGTATACGTTGAAGAGGGTGGGGCTGAGTGAAGATCCTTGTGGTACGCCGCAAATGACTTCAATGGCCTCTGACTTGAAAGGTGGGAGGCGGACTCTCTGAGTTCTTCCGGCAAGGAACGAGGTGATCCATTACAGTGCTTTTCCTTGGATTCCGATGTTTCTGAGGCGTTGTAACAGGGTGCTATGACAGACTGTGTCGAAGGCTGCAGAGAGGTCGAGGAGGATGAGGGCGACTGTGTCCCCATTGTCCAGTAGAGTTCGAATGTCGTCTGTTGCTGCGATGAGTGCGGTCTCAGTGCTGTGTTTGGCTCGGAAGCCGGACTGTGAAGAGTCGAGGGATTTGTTGGTTTCGAGGAAGGCGGCGAGCTGGTTGTTGACAGCTTTCTCGATGACTTTGGCCGGGAATGGAAGGAGCGAGATGGGGCTGTAGTTTTTGAATTCGGTGGGGACAGCTGTGGGTTTTTCAGAAGGGCGCTGAGTTCGGCGTGTTTCCAGCTTTCCGGGAAGGTGGCGGAGTTGAGTGAGCAGTTGATGACGTCTCGGAGGTGTGGTGCTATGATGGAGTCTGCTTTGTTGAAGATGTGGTGAGGGCATGGGTCTGTTGGTGATCCTGAGTGGATTGAGTTCATCAGGCGGATGGTGTCCTCAGTGGAGATTGGGTTCCAGTCATTAAGGATGTTCAAGGGGGGTGAAGGTACGGCAGAAGGTTTGGTGGATTGGTCTCCGGATTGGTCGTCGAAGCTGTTGTGGATGTCTGCGATTTTGTTGTAGAAGAACGAAGCTAGGGAGTCGCAAAGGGTTTGAGAGGGAGTGATGTCATTGGAGTTGGCAGTGGGGTTGGTAAACTCTTTGACGATGTTGAATAGTTCCTTGCTGTTGTGGGCGTTGTTGTCTATTCGGTCTTTGAATGCGGCTTTCTTGGCAGTCCGGATCAGTTGGTGGTGTATGCGGGTGACGTTTTTGAAGGCGTCCCTGGTGCTGGAATTTGGGTCTTTTTTCCAGGCCTTCTCAAGGGAGCGACAGAGTTTCTTGGATTTCTTAAGATCATCGTTGAATCAGGGGGCGTTTTTGCTGCCTAGTTTGATTTGACGTTTTTTCAGAGGTGCTAGGTTGTCGGCGCTGTTGGTTAGCCATTGAGTGAGGCTAATGGCTGCTTGGTTGGGGTTCGAAGAGTGGGCAGGGGGGTTTTGAAGAAGCGATGAGGAGATCTGGTCGATGGTGATTTTGTTCCAGTTTCTTCGCAGAGTGGGTTGAGGATGGTTGTGGGTTGTGGTCTTTTTGTAGACAAAGTGAACGCAGCTGTGGTCTGTCCAATGGAGAGCTGTGGTGTGACTGAAGGAGATATGTTTGCTGGAGGTGAAGATAGGGTCGAGTGTGTGACCTGCGTAGTGAGTGGGGGTATTAACAAGTTGTTTGAGTCCCAGGTTGGCGAGATTGTCCAGAAGGGTCGTGGCGTTGCTGTCGTTGCTCTTTTCCAGTTGAAAATTGAGGTCTCCCAGTAGAATGTAGTCCTCGGAGGGGAGGGCGTGTGGGGTGATAAAGTCAGTGATGTCTTCGTTGAATTGTGCACGGGGTCCTGGTGGCCTGTAGAGGAGGGTGCCTCTGAGTGTGGTCTTGGGGTCGGTGTGGATCTGGAAGTGAAGGTGTTCGGCGCTAGTGAGGTTGACGTCAGAGCTGGTTGAGATGCGGATGGAATTCTTATGGACGATAGCGATGCCTCCTCCTGTTTGGATGGTGTGGTCCTTACGGATGATCTTGTAGCCTTCTGGGATGGCAATGGTGATGTCTGGGGCTGAGGAGGCGTTCATCCATGTTTCTGTCAGGAAGGCGACGTCCGGAGAGATGGTGTCTAGTAGATTCCAGAGGTCGATGGCGTGTCTGTGGACCGAGCGGGTGTTGAGCAGGATGCATTTTAGGTGGTTGGTGTCAGATCTCTGTTTGGTGTTAGTGGGTGAGGAGTTGGTCTTGGTGCTGTCATACTTGCAGGAGTGGCATGTGAAGGGTCCATGGGTGTGTCCGGGAGCGGCTTGGGCGCATTTGGGGTGTCGACCGGGGTTTAGGGCTAAGAAGGTGGAGGTGTCGTATGTAATGCGGGCGGGGTGGGTGGGACGGGAGCCAGGGGGTCTGGCGCTGGGCACGGGCTTGGCGCGGACGGGCGCAGACGGGCTTACCTTTGGCGCGACTGGGGCGCGATCGCTGTGCGTGAACGCTGCGCGCGAGTGCATCTGTCATATGTGGATAGAGGAAGGGGAGGGGAGAGGGAGGGTCAGCAGGGAGGCGGGGTGGAGATCGGGGAAAGGAGGCACAAACAACAAACAAAATGGCAGCAAGCAGTCAAACTGCAAACAACACTGGGGCACAGAGTAGGCGATCGCGATGACAAAGGCGGTCAGGCAGGTACACAATGCAATGACGGGCGCAGGTCAAATACAGGCAGAGATGTGCAAAACAGCAGTCCAACTAGCGCACTGAACTCGTCAATCGTTATGGGTCAGATGGCCTCGCCAAAAGTAAACAAAGCTGCTCGGCGGGCGGGGCACTGTAGCGCTACGCTCTGGCTGCAATGAAGTTGAAATGTGCAGGATCTTAAATAAGGTAGATTTTATATTAGGTAACGATACCGCTTTTGAGAGGCTTCTGGGAGGCTGGGAGCAGCGTGAGGAGCGGCCGCTTCTGATCAAACCGACGGTGGGAAATCAATCTTATAATCCCATGTCTCACTCTGCTTCATCTCCTTCGCCTTCAAACTTGTTTTCAACCGGTACTTCTTGTGTAAGCCTGTATTTTTTACAATGTAGTGACGGCGTTTTGCCTAGTCCGGGGGAACCTGCGAGCTCGTGACTTAGCTCCGGCTGCTGTGCTCAGGGTACTCCATAGTCGCTGCCACGACTGCACACCAGCGAGAGGTAGCTGGGTTCCACAATGACCTCAAATCCATCCTCATGGCATTGCTGCCACAAGGCCTAGCGCTGATGCATGCTGCTGCTACCACTACATCCACATTTGCGGCCCCTGAGTTGTCACTGCCACACAGTACTGGAGAAAGGCCAGCACCACCCACACGTGAGGCACGTGAGACACAGGAGGACGAAGATGCGGAGGATTCTGCCCTTGTGGTATGAAGGACGCAGCAGCATTCATCTCAGCCATAGGTCCGGCTTCAGCTTAGTATTGCCCTCTGCATCATCACCTTCCAATGTCCCCCAATGCACTCTGCGACACTCACCTTGTACCTCACAATGGACTTCCACATGCTGTTTGATCACCAATATTAAACTAAACAAATGCCAATACTGTTCTTTTATTTATGCCTGATTCATGCAACCATATTGAAAGAAACAACATGTGCCTCGCTCACTCTCCCAGCAGTTGATAACCTTGTGATCAACCTGGGCACGAAAGAAGGCGCTGTCACGCTCGTGGTGCTATACCGCCCCCCTTATCCTATGCCTCTTTTTCCCTCTTCTTTTGTTGAACAAATAGCCAACCTTACTACTTCTTCCCCCCGTGTGGCCATTTTTGGGGACTTTAACTATTGGTACCAACATAAGGATGCTGGTCCTCAGGCCATTGAGCTTTTCGAGGCCCTATCGTCCCTTACCCTAAAACAACACATAGACGTCCCCACACACACTGGAGGTCACACTCTCGACCACATCTGGACCCATGGGGTCAAGCTTTCCCACCCGGTGATCACTCCCTGCATTTGGTCCGACCATTTTCTGGTCGACGCCACCCTTACCATCACTGGCCACATCAGAGCCCCTCCCTCAGAGGGCGGCATGGCACGAAAGTAGAGGGCTGTAGACACTCAGGTTTTTCTTGACCTCCTCTCGAAATCCCGCCCTTCCTTTACGTCTGACCTTAGTACTGACAAGCTAGCCCATGACATCTCTCATTGGCTTGTCTCGGCCAGCGATATCTTAGCCCCCCTCACTAAATTCCCTCGGTCCCGGCACAATCACTCTCATAAGTGGTACAACTCCGATCTTAAACAGCAACACCTTGAACTTCGCCAATTGGAGCGCAGGTGGAGAAGGGATTATTGCACCTCAAGCAGGGAGACTTACTTGGTCGCGCGCAACAAGTATAAGAAAGCCATCATCGCGGCCAAATCTGCATATATTGCTGAAAGAATTCTCTCTGCACCCATCCAATCCAAAGAAATCTTTAAAGTAATTGGGGAACTTACCACCGACACCAGGACTCTTCCCACCCAGGCCCCTACCCAGGAATCCTGCAATGCCCTTAGCTCCTTCTTTGTGGATAAAATTGTTATGATTAAGGACTCCATCACCGCCTCCTTTCCTGACGCTGTTACTACTCCGGTTCCCCATAACCCTTCCTCACTTTTGCACTTCCCTACTCTTGACTCAGCCACCTTAGCAAAACTAGTCACCCGGGTCAAGTCTGGTTCCCCGGATGACTGTTGCCCCCCGTCTATACTGCGAGACATCTGCCTCTCCCTTCCCGAATGCATTCTTCCTCTGCTGAACTCGTCTCTCTCCTCGGGCACGGTGCCTGGCTCTTTTAAGGAGGCCGTTTTAGTCCCTCTCTTGAAGAAGCCGGGGGCCGACCCATCGGTCCCAGCCAATTACCGACCCATCTCCCTCCTTCCCTACCTTTCCAAAATCCTGGAAGCCCATGTTACGGCTAGCCTCTCACAGTTTGTCGAAAATTCGAACTTCCTGGAGTCCAACCAGGCCGGATTCCGACCCGGCCACTCTACAGAGGCAGTCATCTTGGCCGTGCTCGACACTCTGAGAGGCAATGCCGACAAGGGCATCCCCCAGGCCCTGGTCTTGTTAGATCTGTCGGCCGCGTTCGACACGGTGGACCATGACATTCTTATCCGCCGTGTCGAACAAGCCGGCCTCCAGGGCCCGGCGTTGGCCTGGATCCACTCCTTTCTATCTGGCAGGTCCCAGACGGTCAGTCTGGGTACCTTTCGTGGACCCAAAGTATCCTCCACTTGTGGTGTCCCCCAGGGTTCTTCTCTGTCTCCCCTCCTTTTCAATCTCTATCTTCGCACCCTTCTTCTTTCTCTGAGGCAGTGGGACGTCACCGTCTTTAACTACGCTGACGACCTACAACTCATCTTTCCTCTTTCCACCCCTTCTGCTGTCTCCAATTTCCACTCTGTCATGTCTCATATTCTCCTCTGGATGAGCCAAAATCAGCTTAAGCTGAACCCTGGAAAGACGGAGCTCCTTCTTCCTGGCAGGAGCTCCACCTACTGGGGTCCACACTTCTGGCCCACTGGACTCGGCCCTCCCCCTGTCCCTGTGACATCCGTGAAGAGCTTGGGTGTCATTATTGACTCCGAACTCTCCCTTAAGGCCCAGGTGGGGGCAGTGGTCTCCTCCTGCATGTACCAGCTCCGCAGGATCAGGAAGGTTGCTTACCTTCTGTCCCCCGCAGTCCTACTCCAAGTCACTCTGGCCTTAGTCCTTTCCCGCTTGGACTTCTCGAATTCTCTATATCATGGCCTGCCAAAAACCTTGCTCTACAGGCTGCAGGTCGTTCAGAACCAAGCGGCGCAACTTGTATTTAGGACTCCCAAATGGCAGTCGGCCAAGCCTCTTCTTGCCAAATTGCACTGGCTCCCAATCAATCTCAGGGCAGCCTTTAAGATCGGCTGCCTAGTGTTCAAGTCCCTCACTGGCCCCTCCCCTAGTTTTCTGAAATCTCTTATCACTCCGTACTGCCCCCCTCGCACTCTCAGATCCTCTCACCTTCACCTCCTGGTCATCCCATCCTTCAAACTTGCGAGGATTGGAGGTCGAAGTTTCTCATACCTTGCCCCCACATTCTGGAACTCTCTTCCTCTTCCCCTCAAATCCGTTAAATCACTTATCCTCTTCCGTAAGTCTCTTAAAACCTGGCTTTTCCCCCAATCTGGATAAACTCTAATCTGCCATTTTCAGAATCCCAATCAGCGCCAGGAAACCTACGGTGATAGTGCGCTCTAAAAGAACCTCCTAACATAACATAGACTTCTAGTTCTGTCATGAACAAATCTTTTGCTTTTTAATTAGTTTTTTCTCAAAACACAAATTTTTTGAATTTCGCAAAACATTTACATTTTTCACATCATGATTACAACACAAATAATACATTAAAACATTTACATATCTCGATTTCCCCTTTCAATCTCTCATTCAACCTTTACACTCATTCAAACATACATTCACTGCATTCACAGCTGTCACTATCTATTTACAATTTAGTCTTTTTGATTTGAAAAAAAGCCATAGAAACCTAAATCATCTTTTAATCTTTTTACACACAATTCAAAACTTTGTTAGACTTTCTTATGGCTAGAAAAAGACTGGTCTACACGTTTCGAACTCGTAATAGCTGTAGAGTTCTCTTCAGGACCCAATAGCTTATCTGAATAAGCTTTCTGATCAAACCGACGGTGGGAAGTCAATCTTATCTCATGTCTCACTCTGCTTCATCACCTTCGCCTTCAAACTTGTTTTCATCCGGTACATCTTGTGTAAGCATGTATTTTTTACAATGTAGTTACGGCGATTTGCGCAGTCCGGGGTACCTGCGAGATCGGCACTTAGCTCCGGCTGCTGTGTTCAGCGTACTCCATAGTCGCAAACTGGCCTATGGAGAACAGATAGCCTTGCAATAGTGAAAAACGAAAATGGATGTAATTCACTATTAGGACATGCCACGCACATCGGGGCTTGTCCTACCTTATACTTACAATGCACCCTGCCCTTGGGCCTACCATAGGGGTGACTGATATGAAGAAAAGGGAAGGTTTAGGGACTGGCAAGTGGGTGCACTTGCCCAGTCAGCATGACAGTACCAGACTGCACACAGGCTCTGCAATAGCAGACCTTAGACACATTTTACAAGGCTGCTTCTGTGGGTGCTACAACCAGTGCTGCAGGCCCACCAGCAGCATTTGGATTTACACGCCCTGGGCACACTTAGTGCACTAGACTAGGGTTTGACAAGTAAACCAAATAGCCAAACATGGAACCACTGATTAATACATCAAATTACAATAGGGAGCACTTGGACTGTGGCACTGGACAGCAGTGGCACAGTGCCCAAAGCATCTAAAACCAGCAACAATACATGAGGCAACAGCAAAAATGGAAGGGGGGCCCGTGCCAATTGTGCCAGGTCTAACAATGTCAAAAAGAACACTCCTGAAGGAAAAGAATGGAAACATTTTGAATTTCTGGTTAGTCATGGCTGCTTCACCTGAGGAAAAATCACCTGTTATCAAAGTAAAAGATACCCTTGTCATGGAAAGCCAACAACACTTCCTATTCTCAATTGCATTCTTATGTTAGGTGTGTCTAAATCAGCATTACTTGCAAACAGGATAATAAACAGAGTACTTCACGCTCCGGATTGTTCATCTGGTCCCACCCGATCTCATAACTGAAAGTGTCAGTTTTCCCCTGAAGTTTGTGGACCAGCCCCAGGTGTGATGTTTGTGGATATCTCTGCACCTCGTTCTCACCCCTGTAAACAAACAGTGAGCTGGTGCCACTGGGTTTTCCTACCACAATACTGATTTGACATTTGAACTTTGGCGTGTAACTAAACACTCAAAAGGTGGCAGAAACTGTTACAGACCCCTCATTATGTGGGGTTTACCCTTGGTGGGCGTGGTCTGTCACCTTTCATGATCGATGCATGATGACATCGGGCACCGCTGGCCCACACTGTCCTATCACTTTAAGAGCTCATTTCAACAAGGAGGCATCTACCCCAAACCCTGAGAGCCCCAAGGAGCAGGGTGCTCTAATCACAGGACACTGTATCCATTTGCAAAAGAGTCGTAAATTCTCTGGAGCGGAGTAGTACGCACGCGCACAGCGTCATTATTTTATTTATTTATTTTATTTTAATTTCTTCTATAGCGCAGGAATCAATCCCGTGAGGGTATCTCCGCGCTTTGCTAGCTGAGGAATTTTCAGATAGAGGAATTTTCAGATAGAATTACCACCCGCTCGCCTATGGGGTAATGAACCACGTAACAAGAGCACAACAGATAGACAGAATTGTTGGATTTAGATTTGGATAGCATTCTTAAAAGCACAACCTTTATGGACAGGTTTATGGTATGGCTAGTATCAGCCCCCTTGGCAGCTGTGCCATTTCCTGGGAGGTGTTGTGTCGGGCCCTAGGATGAGTCTGAGGTGCATGTGGGCCCACTCCCCCAAAGGAGTGGTTAACATTGCTGTGTCTGCTGAGACGCTAGAACGTGTCCAGCAGGACACAACATTCATCCCAAATTTGATTGAAGACAAAACAATCATTAATCCAACCTGTAGGGGTAAACAACAATTACTTATACACCACAGGGTCCAACAGCTTCTTGTGTCAGGTATCCAGAGGACTGCAGAAAAGGACTAATGACTCTGACTGCAGCATGATGATCTCGGTAGGCACTCATAATTTAACCTGGGTTGCCCAGGACATGAACGCCGGCTTGGAGACGTTAGCGGCACTCTTGCAACATGCTCGTGGAACAAAGTTCTTTGGTCCGAAGTGGCTCCTCTTTGCTTAAGTTGAGGATGGTATGTGGTGGGTATAACAGTTCATTAACCAGGGTGCGTCAAGAACATTGTTGGAGTCCATAGTGAAAGTTCGGGATAGTGTTGCGGGATCGTCTAAAGTCTCTGTTAGACTATTTTGCTGTATCCGGTAACGTGTTGGTGGGGCAATGTCTCTTCCAACTCTGCCGCCTGGGGAGGCCCTTTATCAGGTTTGCCACAGAACTGCTTGTGGGCTGCCCTGGGGCTGCGTCTGTGCCAACTGGGGGCAGCTGCAAGACCACCGAGGAGCCAGCACCTAGTTGCTGGCACAAACCTCAGGGATTGATGAGTCTTTGGCAAGACATGCTCTCGCTTCCGCAGTTTAGGTGTAAACCAGGTTTGCAGGTAGCCTCTGGTCCTCTTCTTGTCGGCTGATTTAACAATGTTGTAGGACTCCAGTCCATTGGTACTCGATATGGTAGTGTTTGGCGCAGTTGACGAGGACTGGCGTGATGGCATTGCCAGCCATGTGGTTAATCGGGACCCCAGTTGATGATGACTTGCCATGATGGTTGAATGTCTTCTGTCTTGCGTCGATCACCTGTAGCAGGGGTGGCAAGGTGCTCCCGTTTTCTTTTGGGGAGGCAGTTACATCAATGCACATGGTCTTCTTGGGCTACTAGGATGTTGATGACAGTAGCCAGATGGACACGCGAAGAAACGTGAGTCATGAGACTCTGTTCACGTAGGCTTGCGCCTTACTCTCGGTATCCCGCTGGGTGGTCGCCAGTTGATTCTCTGGTTGTCACCCCCTTCACTTGCTGTTGGTGTGTTGGAATGCCCTCCTTAGTGTCGACCCTCCGGTCACACTTCCACATTTCCTGCTAAGTGCGGTGTCATGCACATGGCAATGATGATGTAGGTGCCATTGGGCGTGGATGACAGGTGATGACAATCTTCTAGGAGAGGAGGTTTCTGGAGGGACTTCGCAGCTACATGTTTCTGCCTTGCTGAGGCTGTTCTTTCCCCTCTGGCACTTTGATCAGGAGCCGGGATGCCGCCCGACTTAAATTGCCGACACTCGGGGATGGACTTTCGCACTGGGAAGTGATGGGGAGCAACGTGGTTCGCGCTTGCTGTGGCTTACATTTGGTTCTCCCTTAGGGCTGTCTCCAGGGACTTCAGTCCGCCTTGGTGGCTGTCTGGTGTCTCTGGGTGTGATCTTGGCTTGTGGTGCTACGAATCCTCGTACTTCTCCTCTTGTTTTCCTTAACGCACCTGTGTTTGTCCAGCTCTTCAAGGTGAGAGGATTGTCACTTTTCTTTTTACTTCTCCTCTAGGTGCAGTTGACATGCACCATGTTCCAAAAAAGGCCAACAGGGCCTATCACCTTCACTGCTCTCTGGACCATGCGGTCAAGACTTCTGTCACTCTTCTTTGCTGGGTGGCGAACAGCCACTTATCTCCTGTGCTCCTTCTTCAGACAGCTTTTTGAAGCTCCTACTCTGGGTGTTCCCTCTTCTGGGAATGACTTCCACGGGCAGTAGGGAGCTGTGGTAGTGGCTGGCCACTTGGAGTGTGTGACTCTCCTCTTGCCAGTCTTGTGTCACCGGTGACTCTGTCTTGAGATACTGTGAGCTAAGACCCTGGGCTGAGTTTGGCCCACTTGTGGCTCCATTGCTGCTGTGGAGGTATATAGGATCTCCCTGCTGACTCCAGTAGTGCTTCTCTTCTTTGGTGAGGTCTCTTTCCCTCCTGGGAATTTACCCATGCTGACGCACTTCTGGGTGCACGTGTCACGCACCTCGGACTGTGCATGCTTCACCTTTTTGATGGGCGCCCTCTTCTGGCACCTGGCGTGCCTGCTCTTCCTCCTTGCTGTGGTAATCGTTTACTGCCAGGGGTGTGTGGTGCACTCTTCTCACTTCTGGTGGCATTGGGCAGCCACTGGTGGCGCGGGCTCTGCACCAGTCTTTCTTGTACTATTGGCGGGGAGTGCTACCTTGAGCTGTTGCTTGATCTTCTATCCTTGCTGATGATGGCTCTAGTTGGTGTTGCTGCTTGTGTTTAGCTCAGAATTTCTAGTGCTTCCATGCGGGGCTTGTCAGTCTCTTCCTGTATTTTGCAGAGGAAGCAGTCAGTACCGCCTTGTGCCTGTGTGCCCTTGTCAACTTGACGCTTGTCTGGGCAGGTGTAGCTTTGGGCTCTATTGGTGCTCTAGCATTGTCTCTGCAAACTTGGTGAGGTCACACCTGGGTAAGCTAGTGCCTCTCGCTGATGTCTGGCAGGCCTGTGCTTCCACTTTGGTGCTTGACTGGGGCAGCTGTGTGCTACTTGAGTGCTCTCTGTGATGGGACAGCACTATGGTCCCCACCACCACGTGTCTCCCTGCTGTCTGGTGTGGAACCCCTTCTGGTCCTTCTTTCCCCCCTCTTAATAGTTCTCAGGGCTTTGCAGTGCACTTGGGGTGCTGTATGTGGACAGGCATAGAACTGCCTCTCCCTCCGCTGTCACTATGTGTTGTAGCAGCTATCTCAGTGCTGCTAACTGTTTCTATGTGGTGCACTCGTTTTCCAAGTGTGGTGAGATGAACTGGCCACTAGGTGGCTTTCACAGTCTTTGGGCACTTAAGCTCTCAGCCAAACCTCTGGCCTGCTGCATGCCAGGTGCGCTGTGACTGCAGGTCTCCAGGTGACTTGGTGGTCATCTTCTCCCTCCACTCATGTAGGGTTGGGGTCCTTACACTCCAGGCAGGCACAGTGCGGGAGCTGGGCTTGGGCGCCGGAGGAACAAACAGCGCTAACACTGTAATGCGGTTCCTCCTGCTCAATTTACTGCTCTGCCATAATTTCTGTACTGGTCTGCCTCTCGTGGACACTGCTACATACTCAGGCGACCGATAGGTGGCGCTGCCCACTTCTTTCCAGCCTCAGCAGCCGTCTCTCTGATCGCGGGCATGATGTCGGAGTTAGGCGCGCCTCTTCATTCACGGGCTGTATCTGGGTGCAGCAGGCAGATCACTTTCTGGGCCGATTCCCACAGGCCAGTCGCTGCTTGGGGCCAGAACCTCGAAGACAGGCCAGACCTCTTCGCGGAGCAGCTAGCGTGGGGTGAGACAGCCTCCAAGCGCCCGAGCAGGTAAGGAGGCATGGACCCGTTCCCCGCGCTGCTGCTTTGCTTTCACTTCCTCCCAGGCGCTCATATGGCAGTGACAGCACAGCGTTCCCTCATTCGGCAATTCCAGTCCTACCTCTGGTGCTACAACTGCTCTTCTGCACCGGTGCCCACAGGCACTCTTCAGCGCCGGGACTCATTGAAGCCTGCGCTCTGCTGGGGTGCTGTAGGGTGGCCCACTCTTCCTACCTGTGTGGGTGCCTCAGGAGACGAACCAGAGACCATGTTCATGCGGCATCTTGCTGGGCCTCGACGCTTCACCAGCTGGCCAACGTCTCGGGTTGCCGCTGTACCCGGGAGTGATGCAGGGGTTTCAGTTTCGGGTCACCGGGCTCTTCACCTACTGCAGTGGCAGATGTAATGACCCAGAGTCAAAGTCAGCACTCTAGTGTTCAGCAAGTAACCACACTGAACACCCACCCACCACTGATGTCACTGGTCAGGTGACACAGCTATATTAAAAGTGGCCGAGCGCACGTGCTCTGGGCCAGTTGCACCACTACCGGACTGTGTCTGTGTCAGAGGTTCTTTCCAGCATGCGGGCCTAGGGCCCGACCCTACATTGGCAACGAGGGTAAGTTGAGCCCATGCGTGCCACAGCTAAAAGAAAACTTGATGAAAAGGGGGAGAGAGCTGCCTGCAGCGAGGGCACACCCCCCTGCGAATGGCGCCTGACGCCGAGAGGCCCGGGCCTGGAAGATACTGAGAGAGTGACCGGGAGCCCACCCCGCACCTCTCGGGCCTGCCGTAATCCGCCCTGCTGTGGCGGTGCCCTGAGGGAGAAGAGCGGGCCGACTGGAGCCCACCCGCGTCGGCCGCGACTGAGCCCCCATCAATGGTAAAGCCTTCACGGAGCCAATCCGCGTGGCTAGAGTGGCCCATTGGCCGAAGGTGAGGCCATGACAGTGACCGACATCGAAAGCGGAGCCCACCTGCAACGGTCACAGCGGCGATAATATCGGTCACAGCGGCGCCAGCTAGCGCCGCCGAGAACACGTCCAAAGCGGAGCCCACCCGCTGTAAACGCTAACTTTGCCCCAACAGAGTAAGCGGCGCCGGCTACTGCCCCCTAGTGAAGCAAGACCAGCGGAGCCCACCCGCGGCCTGCCTGCAGCGACCCCTACCCCCGCTGCACAGCGAATGACTGAAGCTGCTGCGGTGGCGGGGTGAGTGAACCCACAGCGTGTGGAGAGCTGCCGGGCATTGCCCAAAGCCAGCGGGAGGCCACCCCACTCCTTGATGTGCCCACAGTGAGCCCCCCCCCCCGCATGGAGAACAGAGCGGACTGCGGAAGGAGGGAGAGTGGGGTAGCTGTCCACTCCCCATCCCGGGAGGGTAACCAACTGTGCCCACAACAGAGTGAGCGGACTCTGGCGCCAATCCTAGCCTCCGCCACCACGCGCAGCGTGTGAGGCAAGAGGCTGCGGCTGTGGAGGGGAGAGCGAGCAGCTTGTGACCGTACCTAGCGGCCAGAGTGAAAGAGACTCCAGCCCTAGCCTCAGCGCAGCAAGCAACAAGGGGAAGCAGAAAGTGGCCAGCACCAACACCCCCTCCCTGCGTGGCCTGGTAAGAGAAAGGCCTGCCGCGAGGGGTGGGGAAAAGCAGAATGAGAAGAGCCCCCCCTAACTGAATGTATTTTGTGCTCGCAGAGCCAGGGGATATGAAAACAACAGAAATAGACTCATGGTAGAGCAGAGTGAACCTGACAGCGAGGCGACCGTCCGAGGATGTCCCCGCCCATGGCATGGCGAGTGTGGAACCCTCGGGAGTCAAGGGACAGGCCTGCATGAGCCCGGCGTATGGCCTGCTCACAAGCGGTAGCACATGAAGCCAGCGAGGAGACAGTTCATCAAAGTGAAAAGCCAAGTTTCAATTCCCATCAAACATCCCGGGCCCACGCTTTCAGAGAAGAGAACACTGCTATCTAGTGGCCAAAATGCAGCATTGCACTCGCACAATGAAAGACACTGGAACCAAAGTTACATTCCATAAGGTGATGTGAGCCAGTAGACTGCGAGGCAACTGTGTCCCCAGAAGAGACACTGCAGCGCAAGACAGACTGCCAAGCAGGAAAGACTGTCAAGCATAAAAGTGGGCACACAGCAGCACAGAGTTGAATGGCAGCTGTGTACAGCTGAAGAACCAAGAGCACCTGCCAATAGAAAGAAAGGACCTACTTAGAAGGCACACAAGGAGAAACTGACCAAGCGCAAGAACACTGCCACACAGGAACGCCACCAAGTCATCACACAGCCTGAGAGGATAAAAGGTGACGATGCAGGAACACTCAGGAAGCGCAAAGAACACCCCAGGAACGGGAGTGCAAAAGCTCCTCAGAAGACACTCAAAAGCACACAGCAAGTGCTCCCAGAGAAGTTCACATGGATCGCAACCAGCAACGAACAGAAGAAGCAAGACCAGAAGAAGGCCAACGGAGTGGTGACGCAACCCTCCAAAAGCAACATCCAAGAAGCACTTACGCCATGCCGCAAGCAAGTACAGCGATGCCTGGTGGTCACAGGCCATCGCTGCAGCAGTATGGCGAAGACAGGAATACGAACCACACGAACCGACGGTGGTTCTGGAACCCGGCAACAGGAAGTGCGAAGGCTCATGACACAAATTCGCAGCAGTGCAGACAGCACTATCCCAAAGCAGCAGTACACGAAGAGCGCACACAGATGCGCACCAAAGCAATCCAACTGCAATGAAAGGAAAATGGTTGCGCAGACAACCGGCAGCATTGAAGACTCAACACAAGAGCAACCTGACCACTCAGCCTGGTCACAAAACATGAAGCCGACCAGCCAGATGGTCACACCAAGAAGCCGACCAGCCAGATGGTCGCACCAAGAAGCCTACCTGCCAGAGATTGGCAGAAGGGACCAGCACGAGGTCCAAGAAGTTCAGCTAAGGCGCGTTCCGCGAACATTGGATCAACGAACTTCAACTCCACAAATTAACGGAGGCGACCGAAAGAGGAAGTGAAGGTCGCGACGCTAACCCTGGGAGTTGAGTGACAAGAAGACAGTGTCCTAGGACTAAGACAAGACAAGGAATACACATGCAGAGTGCGCGCGCTACATGGGCAAGCCTGGCCAGAGAGATGAAAGAAGATCGGGCCAGGTTACTTCGCGAGAAGGAGAGTGGCCATCGCCACTGAGAATAGAAGGAAGGAGAAATCAGAGTGGCACGCTGCCACTGCAAGAAGAAGGACGAAAGATCAGAGTGGCACACCGCCACTGAGAAAAGAAGGAAGGAGAAATAACAGTGGCACGCTGCCACTGCAAGAAGAAGGAAGAAAGATCAGAGTGGCACAACGCCACTGAGAAAAGAAGGAAGGAGAAATCAGAGTGGCCACCGCCACTGAGAAAAGAAGGAAGGAGAAATCAGAGTGGCATGCTGCCACTGCAAGAAGAAGCCGGCGCTGCGAAAAGAAGGAAGGTGACAGGCACTGGAACATCTGAGTGCATTGGAGGACAAGGCCTGGCAAGAACACCGGCAGCACAGATCAAAGATGTCTACCTACGAGCCATCCATCCACATGGCGATCGCAGAAGAGAGCAAGCTAGACTGTTGGCGACATCTACCTCTGGGGTTGAGTGGAAGATTGGATGGTGAGAGTGCTCAGGCATCTGGAAGCTGAGGAACTGACCACCTCACACCAGCCCATGGCAACCCAATAAGCAGAGGCCTCAAGGGACTCTGGTGGCAGCAAGTCCCGCATGGGAGACAGATCTACAGCTGGGCGTCTGCAGGACCCATGGGGATGAAAGCCTCACGAGCAAGGAAAAGAGTCAACAACTCAACCTTCAGGTGGAACTAGGACACAACGGTGAGGCTTGTGGAGTGCCCTGCTCACGGCCCGAAGGCTATGGTGGAGCATCACGACCGAAAACACCAGTACAGTGGAAAACTGGCAAAGAGGTCCTCCCAGACACCGGCGAGAGGGGCATCCTAGTGAGAAGGATGTTTGAACCTACTCTCTTCACCTGCCAAGAGACACATTGAAGCCTGCCCGGAAACATCACGGAACCAGAATGGAGAAAAAAGCCAGAAGACAAACAACACCCTTATCAACAATCTCTCTCCAACTACTCATCGTCACCAATTGAGCGAAGCAAAGGCAAGGCTGAAAACAACGTCCAGGCGGAGCAGACAGGAGACCGAACCCGCCAAACAACTGCAAGCCGTGCCACAGAGAACAGTTGGTCCTGGATGCCAAAACTACACTGCCTGTGGCTTGCAAGCAGCTAAAGAGACTCATTTGAAGTCATGAGTCCAATGTTATATATCGGTATCTTTTCTTTTCCACCGGGTTTTGGACTTTTCCCGTTTGGTTTGATTTGTCACCAAGTTTGGGAGGGATGTAATTACCTAGATTCAAAGTCAGCACTCTAGTGTTCAGCATGTAACCACACTGAACACCCACCCACCACTGATGTCACTGGTCAGGTGACACAGCTATAATAAAAGTGGCCGAGCGCACCTGCTCTGGGCCAGTTGCACCACTACCTGACTGTGTCTGTGTCAGAGGTTCTTTCAAGCATGCAGGCCTAGGGCCCGACCCTACAGCAGCCTGAGTGCGGTAGCAGGCTAATTGCTCACTCATTGCTCGCGTAGCGGGGCTGGGTAGCTGCGTTTCTTCTCCTTTTTCACCAGAGCCAGTGGAGGTAGGAGACAGCCAGTCCCCAGTCGTCACTCCGTGACTGTGTCGAGCTCGATCCTCCGCATTGGGAAGGTCACACCCGGACTTATTTCCTCCCCATGAGGGACAATGAAGTGTCTAGCAGCGGGCACACAGAGACAGACCTGCCTCATCGCCAATGTTGTGTCGGGTCCTAGGCCCACATGACTACAAGGACTGAGACCCAAACCGGGTAGTATAGTACTATAATTGGCCACAAGCACGTCACATGGGCCCTTTTATTAACAGGCTCACGTCACTCGTGATGGATGGGTGTGGGGTGCATATGTGCCCACTCTCCCAAGGGAGTGGTTAACAACTCTGTGTCTGCTGAGACACTAGAACGTGTCCAGAAGGACACAACAAGAGGAAGGGGCTGTAGGGAGGTTGTTACTACAACACACCTATATTGCTAATCCTGCTGGACTAGAGGGTCAGAACACAGCTCATAGAAGCCAAACACACAGACACCTCTCTGTGACGTCCACACCTTTGCTTCTGGCTTCCCAGCGGGTATTTGCATGTTTGTTGTTTGCACCAGCTGCTTCCTCTGATGTTTGTTGTTTGGTGATTTTGAATCCTGTGTTTGCTGTCTGTTATTAATTATCAGGGCTGTCCATAATTATCTTCACTCTGCTGGGGGTGGGAGCTGTTTGCTTTCATGTGCCTGCGGCTCGCGCTCCTCATGTTTGCCTGACTACTGTTGTAGAGAAAATTATAACTTGAAGTTTTAATATATACTAAAGTAATGATAGTACACACAAACATATGCACACACATACACATACATATTCACACAAAAAAGTATAGTAGTGTGGAATGGCCTCAATTATCACACCCATACGTATCCATACCTCTCTCCTCCAGTACTACCAGCTCTCACTCCCCACCTTGCGTGCTTACGTGCTTCTCTCCACCTCTCCACCCCTCCCCTTGGGCCCTCCGGCTCCTCCTATAAAGAGATGGTTTAGCTGATAGCACAGCACAGAGGACCAGTCCCAGGAGCAGCCCAAGGAAAGGCACTAGGAAGGTAAGAGTGGGGTCCCATCCTCAATGCTTCCATAGGTTGTTATCAGAGCCTCAAATAGACACCTATAAGTGTAGGTACTTACTACATCAGAGTTCTTGGGGTTACTAGAATATTATTGTCTGCTGCATGGTATGTGAGAACGGTGGCTATGTAAGTGCAGAAATGTAGGTAGGTGGCTGTGTCTGCAAATGTAGGGGGTGGGCCCTTGCGGTACTGGCTGGGATGGGGGACACCTTAGAAGCACGCCTACAGCCAGCCACTCCTTGAGACCCAGGGTCGTCTAATGTGAGGGTGGTCTATGTGCAGAACTGCTGTGGGGGTCTCCAGTCTCCACGGCATGGAGCAGGAAGTATTGAAGGATGTGCTCATTGAAGACAGAGAATGTAATGCAAGGACCTGATATTCTAGAGATGCAGCGAGATGTTGGCGAAGGCGGCCGGTGAGCAAGGGCGTTGAGTGCGAGACCTAACTCTAGAATCCGATTCGGAGTATAGTTGACAACCATCTCAGATTTCAGAGATGTCAACTCATGGACATGTCTAATTGCATGATGCCTTTGAGAAAGATCATTTGTATGAAAATAGCATGTGCAAATGTGCATGACCACACCTGCTTCTCTCACCTTTCTACAACACCTCGTGCTTGAACACAGCTACAAGTGCACAGTGACATGACTGGCTCACATCTCTGAGGGGGGCTATTCTGAATGTTTAAACTTCCTCACTGGGAGAGCTAGAATCAGAGGGATGTAATTCAGGCGAAAACGCAATAGAATGAAACTGTGGTGTGCAAAGCTAATGCACGAAAGGTATGAAAATCCTTCCCCTAATCATGGCGGAATACGAGCATATGCAATTGTTGCCTTTTGTCGCTGTTTTTTTTTTACTCCGAAGAAAGTTAGCCCCCTTCAGATACAACTCAGGGATTTGCCGCTTCAATTAGGAATACCTTTCTGCACAGTGAGGGGTCCCTGGCTAAATAACCCTGACCGGTTGCTTTCATTCCGGCCTATACATATCTAAGTCAGCTGATCCTGTTGTAGTTGCCCAGCTTCATGCAGCTGCCAATTATACGTTGAGTTAAATTGACAGTGGACCTCCACCAAATCGAAAGCCACAACAGTATTGGGGCCAGTCTGATGGTATCAAGCAAGTAGGGTATCCCCAATTCGCGGTGTAGAATATAGTTTGAAAGAGAATGCGGTATTGAAACCCGATTTTTAAAAAAGACATCTTCTATCCTCTGGAGCTGATCTGAGTTTGCCTCCCCCAGACTTCTGCCCCATAAGTTACTGCTGACTTTGTTTGAGGAAAATAGATATTTAATAGCCTGAAGGCTCTTTTCCTTGCCATGTGCTCTTACCGCCACCAGATTTTTCCAGGAGTGGTTCTTATCTACGAAGACCCCAAATATGGAAAGGAGTCAACCACTTCAGTTTTCTTTGAGGCCAACTGGAAATGGGGCAGTTTGCTCCTCCTCTGGCTCCCGCTATGATAATGAATGATTTAGTTTAATTTACTCTAAGATCTAATAGAAATAAATGAGGCGTATGATGTTAAAAGAGATTGTAAAGCCATCCCTGATCCAGCAATTAGGACTGCATCATCAGCGTATGCCAGTATTGAAAGGGGGATGTTATCAAATGTAGGCACGTTTAGAGGTGAGCCAGTCAAGGCGGCCTCCACCCTGTTTGTGTAGAGGGAAAAAAGAAACGGGTCGAGGATACAACCCTGCCTGACCCCCTTCTCGATCTTAAATGAGCGTGTCCATTCCCCATTTGCACCATACCGGACACAGGCTGTGGCATTGACGTATTGCTGGCAAATAAAGTGGATTATCAGGAGATCAACCCCCATTCCCTCCAGCATTGGCCACAACTTCGGATGGGAGGCACAATCAAAGGCCACCGACAGGTAAATCCTCCCCCCTTTCACTTTGGTATATTTTTCTATACAGAGACAGATGATTTAGGCATTGGTCCAGAGTCCCCTTTCCCTTCTGTAATCCATATTGCGCCTGCATTAGTATATTATTTTCTTCGGCCCAGTCCTCCCATCTGGATAATAAGAGCCGGCCCATAAGCTTTGCAGTTGTATCCAGAAGGGAAATTGGAGGCTAGTTCTTAGGAGTGCCCCTATCCCCTCTTTTATCAATAGTGACAATTACACTCTGGTTCCAAGATGATGGAGGACCCTCTAGTGCTATGCTATTAAAAACATTTGTTAATAAGGGGGCCCACATATCATAGTTCTGCTGGAAAAGATTGATCGGGACCACATCTTGGCCCGGGGTCTTCCTTGGTGTGCAAGACTCCAGCAACACTCACTCTAGTGACTTCTGCTAAAATGAATCTCAGCCTACCTTGTGGAAATAAGGGCCACTCAGTGGATGGTGTGGCAGAGGAAGTGTTAGGGCAAAAGATGCTTTCACAGTGACCCACCCATGCGTCCTCATCTACGCGTGAGTCCAGAGAGGGATCTTTGGAGTCTTTAAAATAGGGGCATTTATGACTCTCAAGAACTCCTTGTGGCTGCCGAGGCAGCAGCGTGTTCAAGATCGTTCCAGGCCTTCTCTCTAATCTCCTTCTCTCCTCATTTCCTGGCATGATTGTAGTTGCTACGGAGGAGTTTTCTTGCTTCGTGGTTTTAACAAGGGCACTCCTTGTTATGGAACATTCGAGGTTGAACCATTCTTGGTTCGATTAAGGTTTACAGGCCTGGTACAGGTGAGCGCCGATTTTAATTTCATTAGGAGTCCTGTAAACTGGGTCATTGTGATGATCATATTTATGGATAAATATTTTTAATGTGTTTTTTTACATTGTGCAATGTGTAATAAAATCTAATACTGTGACCAAACGTTTGAGTTGATATATGTTTTTAATCTAAGAGTTTCCCATATGTGTGTGCACTTAACAAGTGAATGTACTAGTTTGACTACAGATACTTAAACCAATAGCCCACAACATTGTCAAGGTCCTAGACCTGTCTTTCGAAACCCATTTATGTGCAATTTTCCTAAATTTATTTTAAATACAAATATTTCTATACAGCAGAATTTTTCTGAGTACTGAGTGAAAATGTTAAAATAGGTGTGTACTCAATTTGCCTTCCTCAGGGTAATAAATACCCACGTTTATAGAAAGTGATACCCACTGATTCCATACCAAGAGACAACATTTTGTCCCACGAACCCGGACGTCTGTTCTTTCTTTAATGACATTTTCCCCACCGTCCTCTACTACGTAGAGTGGGGTCCTCCTTATTGTTTTTACATAAACTTCAACCCACAACATCTCAAACAGCCCTGGGACTCCAAGGTACAGAGTTACTATAAAAAAACAACAAAGTGATGGATAGAATTCTTGAATTAATTTCAGCCATTGGGGACCACTCTTGGCCGCATCACGGCCCATCGTTTTTCACACACTCTGCCACTTTACCCAGAAACCAGCCATATGCAATAAGTATTGGCCCAGCTCCACTGTGAACAGTGCATCCTGAAGAGACTTGCTGGGTCCCCTCTCAATATCCCAAGAATATGAACAACTCCATCCTGGTTTCAGCCTGCATAGGCACTAGAGCTATACCTGTAAATCAGATTAGTCTGCATGACCTGCTTGTATGTCTGTCTAGTTTGCTTTCAGTGCTCTCGTATGTCGTGCTTATATATATATATATATATTCACTTAAAAAACGTAGGTTTCACACATGTTATAGTTAGCTGGACATTTCACTCATATAAAACCATTCAAATTCCCCCGTTATAGTTAGTTCAGCTAACTATAACTCGCGCGCCCGCAATGCACTGCTGATGACGTCACATATTACATCACTCATGACATGGTCAGTGACATCACTCATGACATCACTGATGACATCTCAAATGACATCACTGATGACATCACTGATGACATCATCCTTGTGGAAGAGTGGCAGACCTTCTCGCGGCGCTGATTTCGCACCTGCGCTGACGTTCTGAAGAACGGGAGGGGCCATGACGGAACCAGATGCGTCACGTTGTAAATAGCCCGCACCATGGCGCATCTTTTGCACCGCCGCTGCATCACAAAAGTGACACAACGGCGGCGCAAAACAGGTGTAAGGGGCTTGTAAATCTGCCCCAAGGTGTCTAAAGGTAGGGTAGTGAGTTAAGGGAAATTAAAAATTATGGGAAGAGCAGTATGGAAAAGAAAGTAAAGGAGAAGAAGTGACAGAAGGGGAGTTAGGATGGACATATGGAAGGATAGTAAGGGACAAAGAGAGATACATAGAGTAGGGTAAGGGGAGTGAAGGTAAAATAAATGGAAAGATGGTGAGGGAAGGGGATTTGAGGATGATAAAAGGGAGGTAAGTGACCCCCAAGGCAAAACATTCTTTTTTTAAATGTCCAGCTAACTGTAACATGTGTGAAACCTCTGGTTTTTTCAGTGAATATATATATATAAATTTTGCCCCCTACATGCCAAATATTGTAAACCGGTCTGTAACGGCCGAAAATACCGATTTTCGGCCGTTACCGACCGACCTACATCTGGCCCCAAGTGTCATAGAAGTGAGATTAATCACAGAGAAATTTGCATCACCCTGCACTCCTACTGCTGTTTCTTTTTGTTCCACTGTTTTTTGTAATTCTTGCGTTTTGGTATTGCGCCTTGCGTTTGCTTTGCGACGCTCTCTCCGTTTTGTATTGGGGCTTTTTTGACAGTTTGATGATCCACCCTGGGCCGTAGTGTGTCGCGCCTGTCCTGGCTCACACATTCCAATTCTTGTGCCAGGGTGAACTGGGTAAACCCCAACCCAGACTTGGTTCTGCCTGCCGCATATTCTGACCCGCTATCAATGTTTGAGCTAAGGTCTGCATTAGAAGAGCTAGCCGGGGAAACTGATCTTTGAGCACCACTGGTAACAGAAGCATTGCGAGCAATGGGAGGGTGAGACATTTTTCTAGCGTCGTACTTGCGCGCAAATGTAAAAATGCGCCCCTCAAGATAGTCATTTTTGTCGCGCTGGAATTTGAACTGTTTCCTTTTGATGATCGTGTCTTCTTCCTTTTGCACACAGGCCATCATTTCCTCCCTCAGTTTCTTGCATTCCGGGGTACTATCCGCGCCCATTCCGTCTATTTCTATATTCAGCTCATCTATCTGCTTTTGTATCTTTGTGCGATCTGATTCCGCATAGCGCACCAGGATTTGAACCAGTCTTTTGGAGGAATCCAAATTGCATTCGGCCCATTCCCTTAGCATCTCGGGGTCAGGTTGATCATAACTTGGGGCCAGCATTACTCGTAACCCCCTAGGTATACAGTCGACCTCCAAATATCTGCTTAGGGAGCGGTGCTCCCATCACTTAGCCTGTTCACGTTTGATAAGTTTTTCAAGTATTTTAAATTTGTCTCGGAGACTAGGGGCACTGTCCAGTGTTTGTTCTGTAGAGCCTGCCACTTGAGACATTGAATCTGTCTATCTATCTATCTATCTATCTATCTATCTATCTATCTATCTATCTATCTATCTATCTATCTATCTATCTATCTATCTATCTATCTATCTATCTATCTATCTATCTATCTATCTATCTATCTATCTATCTATCTATCTATCTATCTATCTATCTATCTATCTATCTATCTATCTATCTATCTATCTATCTATCTATCTATCTATCAATCTATCTATCTCTCTATCTATATATATATATACATCTATCTATCCATCCATCTATCCAGCTATCTAGCTATCTACCTGTCTGTCTTCCTGTCTGTCTGTCTATAGTACCCTCTGTCTGTCTTTGTGAACCTTTCTGTCTCTTTTTCAAGCGTCTATCTGTTTTTTCAACCTTTTCTACATATTTGTAATGAAGGGTTACAAAAACTAAAATGCTTTAGCAAAGGGAAGATGCTAGTAGCCAACACCAGATCTATTTGCTTTTTTCGGTCAGATGTTAGTTTGTCCTTTTGATTTTATTACAATTCTGTGTAAAACACATTTACTTATAGGGGTTTTCAGTATGGGATCATCCATAATTCTCTTGCTGTGTAATTCACACTTTTCTTCCACCCACAACCCACTTCCGCTGTAGTCTTACTTCAGCGTGAGTTACAGAAGGCTTCCTTTTCACAAGGAGCTCAAACACACACAAGATGGTTCCCTTCAGTGCCGGGTGTACCATAGCGCGCTGCCCTGTCACAAGGAGCACATCCGCACACATGGTAGTTCCCTTCAGCGCCAGGTTCACAATTCAGCATGGTGCCCTTTCCCAAGGAGCACATCCACACACATGGTAGTTCCCTTTAGTGCCCGGGACTACTATAGGAATCTCTTTTCTCATAGGGGGGGGGGGGGGGGGGGGGTGCAGTGAAAATGGTTGCATCTGTGTTTTCACGCAGTGATGCAAATAAGCCTTTTAGTTTTTTGTACAAATTAAGCACGGAGTGCAGGTTGCTTCTGTAGTGTTATAGGTCTTGCCTCTCACTATGTACAGACTCTGCTGTTCACTGAGAGCGTGCAGCCCTGGGACACTCCAGATGTGCACCTCATGTTAAACTTGGTCCCTGCAGACTCCCAGCTCTTGTCACACCTGTGTTAGGCGGCAAGGATTCAGCTTTTAAGGTACTCCTGTCTGCAGGACGTCAAGCTCATAAATCACAGAAGCTCTTTGGAAATAGGGAAGATGTGTGTTTTGTGGCAGCACCGGCGGATGTAAAAAAAAAAGTATGCCGCTGGCCGCGCGACACGAAGGGGAGATAACGCGAGACAGCGTCTTAGTGACACATGCCTCGCGAGCAAAACGTCACCAGCGCGACAGGCAGGGCGCCGCCCCCCTTTTAGGTGGCCAATGCAGGCGCGAGCATGTAGGTGGTGGGCGGGCCTTCTCTATGGAGAAGGGAATACATAGACATCCTGACCTTGCTCATGCACGAAAACTCGGGGGCCGACACGAGGAGGATGGGTAAGAAGGAGGAGGATAAGGTCAGGTTTCAGCGGTGGCCAGAAAAGACCATCGAGAATTGGACGGAGGCGTTCAATATCTTGGCAGCCATAATCGTACAGAAGGACCCGGGTCAAAGCGAGGCTTTAATGGAGTATGCCAATTCCATCCAGCAAGGGGCAAGAGAATCTGGGGGGATGGGATGGTTTTATTACGATCAGGAGTTCAGGAAGTCCATGGCCAGCTGCCCTGACATAGGTTGTGACCACACCGACATACAGCTATGGTTCAAGCATATGTGCAGGACGGGTAATGGTAAAAAGGAGACATCGCACAGGTCACAGAGTGAGGGCCAGGAGGCCAAGCGTTGGGACCAGGATAGGAAGTGGGAACAATACCCGAGGCGGTCCTTTCAGCAGCCCTTTCGGGGAGGTCGAGGGAGGGGCTATGGAGCAGGACCAAGGCGTTTCAACTCAGGGACTTGTAGGCTTTTCAACAATGGCGCTTGCACATGGGGGAGGGCATGTAAGTTCGCACACGAGTGCAGCAAGTGTGGGTCGCAACACGCGGCAATCTCTTGCACCACGGTCCAGAACTCAGCCACCAACACAGCAATGGGTTCAGACGGGGCCAGACAATGAGGTTATCCATGTGCAGACAGGTCCTTTAGGAAGTGATGACTTAGCTTCTGAACGTGATTTGGTAATGGCAGGTGATGACTTAGCTTCTGAACGTGATTTGGTAATCCCCCAGCTGGGTGAGGGGATGGCGCATTCCAAGGGTCCTTCCCCCATAAGACTGCTGAACATGCTGCCGTTGCTCAGGGTATACCCGCTTAAAAAGGAGCGCGAGCTACTGACTGAGGGCTTTATAGATGGTTTCAGGATTCCATATAAGGGCCCCTTGGGCCACAGGGATGCGCTTAACTTGAGATCAGCTAGGGACCTACCTCAAGTGGTTACCCAGAAAATACAGAAGGAGGTTGATTTGGGGCGGGTGGCCGGGCCATATCCTTCCCCACCTCTCCCGAATTTTCTAGTTTCCCCGTTAGGTGTTGTCCCGAAGAAGCAGCAGGGTTCTTTCAGACTGATCCACCATCTTTCGTACCCAGAGGGCAATTCAGTTAACCACTGGCTGGATGAAGGGGCATGTACGGTCTCTTATTGCTCTCTAGACATGGCCATCGATTTGATCAGGAGGACAGGCAGGGGAGCTTGGTTGGCAAAAGCAGATATAGAGTCAGCATTTCGCCTCTTGCCGGTCCACCCAGACAGTCAACATCTGCTGGGTTTCAGCTGGGGAGGGGCACTGTACTTTGACCGTTGCATGCCAATGGGTTGCGCGGTGTCGTGCGCCTTTTTTGAGACTTTCAGCTCTTTCCTGCAGTGGGCACTCACGCACAGGTACGGTATTTCACAAGTCACTCACTACCTGGATGACTTCCTCTTTTTTGGCAGAGACGGTTCTCAGGAGTGCGATGAAGCACTGCGAGCTTTTGAGGACTTGTCTGAGCACTTGGGGGTCCCCCTGGCACCAGGGAAGACTGAAGGGCCCGCACAGGTGCTAACATTCCTGGGTGTAGAACTAGATACTGTCAAGGGGCAATCCAGGTTACCAGCTGACAAGGTGTGTGACTTGAGGCAGGAGATTGCTGCAATGCTGGGTAAGGGCAGCGCAACACTGGAACGGGTGCAGAGCTTGTTAGGCAAGCTGAACTTTGCCGCAAGGGTTATACCGGCAGGCAAGGTGTTCTCACGCAGGTTGGCTAAGGCTACAGCAGGGATGGTAAAAAAGCACCACCTAGTTCGTCTGGGGCCCGGATTGAGAGCTGACCTGACCATGTGGGATGAATTTCTGAGTAATTTTAACGGCACAGTTATCTGGAGGGCCCCCTGGGAGAGCAGCCAAGGCATCTGTTTATTTTCTGATGCATCAGGGAGGGTAGGATTTGGCGTAATATTTCGTGAGAAATGGTGTGCGATGAAATGGCCAGATGCATGGCGCAAGAAAGGGGTGACGGCGAATATCACTGTCCTCGAGCTCTTTCCCATCGTGGTGGCTTTGCACCTATGGCCGGCAGAACTGGGCAACAGGAAGGTGGTGTTCTGGTCTGACAACCTTGCTGTGGTCCAGGCGATTAACAGCCTGAGTGCAAGCTGCCCGTTGGTTCTTAGCCTACTGAGAGAGTTGGTCAGGGCAGGGTTACGCTACAACATAGAGTTTAGAGCTAGACATGTGGAAGGTGTCAAAAATGTGGCAGCTGACGCTCTCTCTCGCTTTCAGCTGTCACGTTTCCGGGAGGCATGGCCGCAGGCAAGCAAGGAGATGACACCGTTCCCAGCAGTGTACTGGCGACTCCTTCGGTGGGGGAACGCTTAAAGCAGATGGGCCAGCGTTCCTTGGCGCTATCGACAAGGAGGAGATATGCGTCCCAGCTGGACACTTTCCGAACAGTGACGAAGTACCTTGGTGCAACGGAGGGGGGCTTGAAGGGACAGGTTGAAGGTTTTGTCGTTTGGGCGAACGAATCCGGCAAATCCCATTCTTGGGTGTGCAGCCACCTGGCCGCACTCAGGCATGATACTAAGCTGAATGGTGAAGACGACCCCACGGGGGCATTTAGGATTAGGGCGGCACTGAAAGGCTGGGCGCGGGATGAGATCAGGAGCCCTGATAAGAGAGCCGGGATAGAGTTCCCTACCTTGAAATGCATGGTAGACACAGTGCCTGCGGTGGCCAGTTCGGCCTTTGAGACTCACCTGTTTGCAACAGCGTTCTGCCTGGCCTTCTTTGGGGCATTCCGGACCAGTGAGCTGGTAGTCAGATCCAAAAACGACAGGTCGGGGAGAGCACTGGACATGCTAGATGTGAATGCCAGGGATTCCCTGGTCTTATGGTTGCGCAAATCCAAGACCGATCAGGCTGGGAGGGGAGTAGCGATAACATTGCATGCTTTTGAGGACCCCAGATATTGCCCGGTGTCTTTGGTGCGGGAATATTTGAGAATTAGACCTCTGCTGGCGGGACCTTTTTTGATACACGTAGATGGCATGCCTCTAACTAAGTTCCAATTTGAAAAGGTGATGGAGAAAGTGTTGGCGAAGGCGGGGTTGGCAGCAGCTGGGGATGGCAAAAAATTTTCCAGCCATTCTTTCAGAATTGGGGCAGCCACAGCAGCATACAAGGCGGGCCTGGGGGGAGAAGGGGTCAAAAGAGTGGGGAGATGGTCATCAGCATGTTACCAAAGATATGTACGCCCATAAATATTGGGGCATCGAACTTGAATGCGGGCGTTGCATATCCGGGTTGGGGACCGTAATATAGGGTTGTGACCATTTGCTCCTTCAAGGCAATGCCGAGCTGTCATTTTCCAATTTGAACATTGTATTGGTGCCATTGAATTCTGGTGTGTTATTGTTTGTTTGTTGCTTGCAGTGAAGCTTAGAATAAAAGCGTTATACCAACTGTGTCTTTTCTTACAGTCGGCGTCTGCGTGTGGGTGATGGGGCATTCGTATGTCTCCAGACTCGAGCGATGGGCTGCATTCAGGAAATGGGAGTTGGCCTTTGCAAAGACCCGGATAGTATGGATGGGCTCGCCTGGAATGAAGTGGGATCAGCTGCAGCGCAGACTGGCGCAGGGTGTGGCAGCCTTGGGGGGACCGCCCAACATTTTAGTAGTACATCTGGGTGGTAACGACCTGGTAACCATGGGGAGGCGAGCCTTAGTGGATACCATGCAGCGGGAATTCACGGCGATAGCGAACGAGTTGGGAACAACGAATTGGTATGGTCAGAAATTGTCCCACGCAGGACATGGAGAGGAGCGCGGTCACCGCTTGCCATCGAGCAGAGCAGGAGAAGGGTGAATAGGGCTATGCAGAAATTCACCGAAAAGAGGGGTATGGGGTTTATTAGGCATTCATTAATACAGGACAGGGCTGTGGGTTACTATGAAAAGGATGGGGTTCACTTGTCTGAGACGGGGATGGATGTGTTTCTCCTTGACTTACAGGAAACTTTAGCGGCAGCAGGCTGCGTTTGAGATACGGGTGCTAGGTCTAAGTACAAGGTGCTAGGTGGTGGGGGACTCTGTCATCGGCGGAGGCCTCATCCAGAGCTGTGGCGGAGTACAGGGCGATCTGGAAGCAGATGGACAGTAAGGGCACCTCTGCGGCAGAAGGAGACAGCAATACCTCTGCCTGGCACAGTAGGGGTGCCCGAGCCAAGAACCTGGAGCCGAGGGGGTTCCAGGAAGCAATGTCGGCGCCCCGTTAGTCCTTCGGGCGGTCGGGGGGCCTAAACCGACCGGGGGTGTGCCTCATCGCTCCGCCCCGACAGGGGGGGCGGGAGTAAACGAGATAACTATTAAAGGTATTGCACCGTCAAGAGCATCAACTTACCGTGCAAATTGGCTAATTAGGCAGGCGGGTCAGCGAGGGGCTGCCGTCTTGGATCGCCTGTAAGATGACCCACCTATCTGCTGTAGTATGCAAATAAACCTGCACCACCGTTTTCCCACAAGTATGTCTCATGAGTCTTCTTGGTGTGAATGTAGTGGGTACAAGTGGAGCGAGTGATGGCGGTGTGGGCACTATGCCGCTGGCCGCGCGACACGAAGACGAGATAACGCGAGACAGCGTCTTAGTGACACATGCCTCGCGAGCAAAACGTCACCAGCGCGACAGGCAGGGCGCCGCCACCCTTTTAGGTGGCCAATGCAGGCGCGAGCATGTAGGTGGTGGGCGGGCCTAGGGCCTTTATCTAGGCCAGCCCGGTTCAGTACTTCCTCTTTCCGCCGCGTGTTAGCTGGACTACTCTGCGCTGTTCCCGCCCTGGCCCAATCCCAGCGGCAGAGCAGCAGGTTGGTGTGAACAAATAATGGTCTTTTTTGTGTTGCAGGCGGAGTCACAGGGCGATCTGGAAGCAGATGGACAGTAAGGGTACCTCTGCGGCAGAAGGAGACAGCAATACCTCTGCCTGGCACAGTAGGGGTGCCCGAGCCAAGAACCTGGAGCCGAGGGGGTTCCAGGAAGCAACGTCGGCGCCCCGTTAGTCCTTCGGGCGGTCGGGGGGCCTAAACCGACCGGGGGTGTGCCTCATCGCTCCGCCCCGACAGGGGGGGCGGGAGTAAACGAGATAACTATTAAAGGTATTGCACCGTCAAGAGCATCGACTTACCGTGCAAATTGGCTAATTAGGCAGGCGGGTCAGCGAGGGGCTGCCGTCTTGGATCGCCTGTAAGATGACCCACCTATCTGCTGTAGTATGCAAATAAACCTGCACCACCGTTTTCCCACAAGTATGTCTCATGAGTCTTCTTGGTGTGAATGTAGTGGGTACAAGTGGAGCGAGTGATGGCGGTGTGGGCACTAGTGTGCTGCGGCAATGTAGAAGCACGGAAATGTGTGCATTTCTCGGGCATAAAGCGGCTGGGCCACCATGTTGGGAGAGGGTGTGACTTTATTGCCTGAGCTGGCAACTTTGACACGGTGCCCAAGTTCGAGTCTTGGCGTTGGCTCAACATCCTCTGATTCTGGGCACATCAAATAATCGCCTCCTAATTTAAAAAAATAATCTCACTGCGTGTAATGTAGTCAGTGCTCACGTAAAGTGCTATAAAACCCATGGGCACGTTGGCGCTATAATAAAACTGAAGATATAAAACATGTTGTTGACATGAGGCATTGTGTTTGGGCAGTACTGGGACATTAAAGAGGGTTTTGTGATGGTAGCCATCTTAAATCCAAGCAGCCGGGAAGAAATTCTGAGCTGATCCTTGGGTTCACTATATTGTTCTGATGTCCTGGGAAAAACCTTGTCTACATCACGGAAAAATATATGCTAGAATGACATTTGCAGACTTGAGTCTATGTTGGTCCTTTCATGTGATGTTAGGTGCCACACAGGAGTATGGATCTATTTAGTCCTAGGTCTCAGGGAAATGCACAAAACACTCTGGAAGACTGTCTCTGCCTTTACAGATCTGGCCCCTGACCCTGGCCGTGTGTCCATCAAAAGGCGCCGCGTTCTATACTCGTCCTACCATTCACTCCAGTGACTGGCCCAAAGTCTTGTCAAACGACTGTAAATCCATTCTGGATCCACCAATGTCGGTGTCTCAATCTGCTTTAAAATTCACAGTTTGGCACAAACTTAATATGCACAGTTTTACAAAATGTTATATCGGTCCAGTGTGATTTAGAATGAACCATTTTACTGGACTCACCACATGATAATTCAGGGAGAAACCTTGTGTCTGAAACCCTTTGAAATGGTTTTTAAACGTATAAAACTGAAACTATCATTACAAGCCCACTGTGCTTAACATGCCAAATTGTTAAATCCTTAAAGGGGGAGCCTGATCTGATCACGTTTTGAGCGGTTTCCTTTTGACTCTTGACTGTTCCAAAGGTTTCTTGGTGGCGATTCCCTAAATTGTCCTGTTAAGAGTTTTGTTTTCCTTTCTAATTTTGAACGCTATCACATCACTGGCATTGCTACACGGCTGTCCGTAAGATTCGGGGGTGGGGTGTGCATTTCAAAATTCAAAACTGAAAAGGCAGTGGGTTGCAGGATGGAGGGATGAAATGACTGAGGTTCGGGATGGACTGTTTCCAGGAGGGAGGGACAGGGTCAGTACGGATTCCATCAGGGGGGCCTCTGTCTAGAGTGGCGCAGGGGGAGAAAGCGATGTGCTGGAATGCTGCTTGAGCATTTGCCACTGGTTGGACTATTGCACGGGTTCATCCCATCACCTTTTGGGTGTCTGATTGCCCGTATTATGTCTGGATGCTTGAGACTGGCACAGCTTTCCAAGCCTACTACTGCCAATGTTTGTGAATTCCAAAAAGTAGTAAATTTCCACCCAATAAAGGAGCCCCTCGATGGGTTCAGATTGACTACTTATTGGGTAAACGAGTCGCTATATTTATTTAAAATCCCAATACCAAAAAATTATCAAGTTAGTGAAATGAGAACAACAAGAAAAACTGACACAGACACAGCAGACCCAACCCAAGACCCCTGACCCAACTACCAAGTCAGGGAGGCACTTGAGAGGGTTCAGACCCCAAACACTCCCGCTGAAGCTATGCCTCCACCCATCCCACCTGGGTCTAGAAGTGCCCCATGGGAACGCATGACTGCGGTCATGTACAACACAACGGCCTGGAGTCCCTGTCCTAGTATCACTTATTTTCATTTTAGTTTCACTGCACACACTCTTCTTTGCCTCTGGTAAAACAGCCTTGATGGTAGAGTTGTCAGATCGGTGCATGTGGGCGAGGCTCCATGTTCTAGTCCTCACCGTTTACTGATGATTTAAACAAGTGACTTGCAACATTAGGTACTAAGCCCATAACTAAGTTGCAAATAGTTGAGGGCCCGTAGACAAATTAATAGAGGGAGCCGAGCTATGGGACTGGTTTGGCTCTAAGACTCCGTGCATGAGACGAGCCATGAAAACGTTTGCCAAGTATCTGGTGCAACAAACATAATGTAAAAATACAATCTGTTCAAAATTTTTAAAAGTGTATTTCTTTAACATGCAGAAGCTTTTCACTTTGGTTCCTCAGATTATAGCACTGCAGACGTTTATTGAAAGTGTAGGGGCCAGAAGTACGACCCTCTTTTGCATGTGCAAAAGTGTTTGCTTCCCGTTTGTGCATGCAAAATACAAAAGGGCCATGTACTAACCCTATTTAGTGAGGCTCAATTTATTTGTGATTCGCTAAATAGGATTAGCTACTCGCTATTAGGAAGGGGCGTTCCGAGGGCATCCCTTCCTAATTGCGAGTCTGCACCATATGTATGACTGTTTTGCAACCGCAATTGCGGTCGCAAAACAGTTGCAGTTTACCACCCTTCTAAGAAGGGTGATAAAGCACTTGCAAAAAGGAAGGGGTCCCCAAGGAACCCCTTCCCCTTTGTGAATGCAGGGGATAATATTTTTGGGGGGCAGACAGGGGTCCCAGGGACCACTACATGCCCTTAAAAAATGAAACAAAAACGTTTACTTTTTCTTCTTTTAAATTCATCCCATTTTCCTTTAAGGAAAACGGGCTGCATTTAAAAAAACTGCTTTATTTAAAAGCAATTCCAGACATTCTGGTCTGCTGAGCCCGGCAGGCCACCATACCTGCGAGGGCCAGCCATTCCCGATGGGGTCGCGAATTGCGAG
The DNA here is from genome assembly GCF_964263255.1 of Lissotriton vulgaris. Classification (NCBI taxonomy): domain Eukaryota; kingdom Metazoa; phylum Chordata; class Amphibia; order Caudata; family Salamandridae; genus Lissotriton; species Lissotriton vulgaris. The sequence goes on from NC_141690.1 coordinate 262,235,971, forward strand.
TGCCTCGTTAATATTCATGAGGCAGGTAATTTGCGACCCCATTGGGAATTACAAACAGTGTCTGAGACACTGTTGTACATTGTGATTTGTGACTCGCAAATCCTGATGGTGGTAGATCTGGCCCTACGTTTTTAGAAACATTCATAGCTTGACCCTCCAAACAACAATGTCATTAGGGAACTAAGAGGCAAGTCAGTAGTCATGTAAATTCTAAAGATGGCCTAGATTCTTTTTTTAAATGAAGTTACATTACACTCTAATGAATTACAGCGCACATCCTGAACTCAAATATGTAAAAGTGTGTTCATCTGTGATAATAAGTAGAAAGGAGGCACTGGGAAATACAATATGTGCCTAGGATCACACAATTTGGGCATGCATGGAAACCAACTTTCATTCCAAGTTATCTGGTTTCACATTTTGAAATTCAGCCACCAGATGAGCACCTCTGTCTCTCTCTCTGTCCTCTCTCTCTCTCTCTCTCTCTCTCTCTCTCTCTCTCTCTCTCTCTCTCTCTCTCTCTCTGTCCTCTCTCTTTCTCTCTCTCTTCCTCTCTCTCTGTCTCTCTCGTTCTCCCTCTTTCTCTTTCTCTCTCTCTCTCACTCTCTTTCTCTCTCTGTCTCCTCCCTCTCTCATTCCCACTCTCTCTCTCTCTCTCTCTCTCTCTCTCTCTCTCTCTCTCTCTCTCTCTCTCTCTCTCTCTCACACACACACACACACACACCCACACGCACACACACACACACACACACACACGCAGAAACACACACTCTCCTATGTACATCAAAGGACATTGTTTTGTCTTTCATTGACCAGATACATCCACACAGACATAGCAGACCCGACTCAGGGCTCCAGACCCAAGTACTGAGCCACGGATGCATCTTCTTTTTCTTTTTTTGGGGGGTGAGGTGGGATGCTTGCCCACTAGCCGCTTGTAGGCTTGACTTTGGACTCAGGAGTACCTGGGTTCAGGGTCTATGTGCCCTAATAAGATGGGTGGCCAGTTTGGCTAGAGCGAGAGATGGCACCCTGCGAGATCTCCTCATAAATGAACTATTGGGCAATTTTAAAGAGTTCTCTAAACTCGTAAGTAACTTTAGAAGGGCTGTAACGATACTTAAACTTGATGAGAGTGTTCTTTTCTCCTACTCCCCCACGCAGCTAAAACATGTCCTTAAGGAGGCTTCGTGGGAGTTTTGTTTTCTTTCTGATAAAAAGTCAGTTGGTGACAAAAGGAACGTGGAACCTCTCATCTCTTCTTATAGGTTGAAGCAGCCACAATCCTATGCCCTATGGAATCTACCGCATGGGATACGTAGATTTTGGTTTTTGCTACGTTATGATTTAATTCCACTAAATCTACTGTTATCCAAATGGCATGGCACTTCTGCTTTGTGCAACTTATGTAAATTGAACACCCAGGACTGCATGCACGTATTATTGATTTGTCCTATGCTACGTAATTTGCGCAATCGATGGCTAAAAGTAATTTGTCTCCGCCTTAGCATTGTCACTTTAAAGGATTTTCTTCATGCACTTTATTGCCCTCCGAACGAAATGTTCTGTTCCTATATTTTTAACTTTTTTAAAGGATTTTTAGCTATTTATTAATGCAACTGGAGTTATTGTTTATGTCTGGCCTTGCTAGATTGATTTGCTGATGTATATCTATTGTGGATTGAATTTTGTTCCCCTAACTTTTTTATTTTTTGTGTATTTGCTGTTGTGTATTGTATATGTTTATGTGGCCCTCTTTGAGAGCCAAAACATAATAATAAAATTTGAAAATTTGGGAGGGGGGGGGTAGGGGAGCACACCCCAAATGCCCCTTGAAGCTACGACCCTGCATTGCTCTCAGTGGCAAGACAGGAGGCACTGCTAGTGTCAGGACAGCTTGAGGAGTAGCTGCGACTGCTAGGACTTGGGTGCACTCATCTGTTTAGGGGCCTCATGTCTGTGCCTGCATGTCCTTTATTTTCCTGAACTCCTAGGCAGAGCGGTGGTATGCAGTATCCGGATATCTGGGCAACATGCAAGGATGCAAGGGATCAGAAACACAGAATCATGGTGGGTTGGGTCAAGGTTCGAAGGGGGACAGTCTGTGATGGTCAGAAGTTTGAGAAGAGAAATATTTTGTGATTGGTCCTGAATCACAGCTTTAAAAGAGCAGGTCTGAGGTGCTATGGAACGCTGTTCCAGAGCCTTGCTCCATCTGCAAGTACAGCCTGGTAGGATTTCCAGCCAGGCCGTGTAGGTGCTCCTAGTAATGAGTCCTACTGAAATCAGTTTGGCTAGATTTACTGACAGGAAGTGCCTCACGCCATACCACAAACCCTGAAGTGGATGGGAATGAAGCCCTTCCTTCAAGGTACAGAAGATAATCTTGAATGTTCTTTTGTTGATGGTGAACCCCGTTGTGGTATGAAGAATAGCTTCGATGGGTGCCATTGTGGACTCTTTAGGAGTTTAAGAAGAGCTGTAAGCAGCAGGATGCCTGCTTTGTCATAGCAGTCATTACTATTGCTACTGCTACTGACGCCAGTACTTAATTTGTAAAAATATAACTGCCCTCCTCAAGAGACCACTGCACTTGGCAGCTTGCACCACCCATTTGCCCTACCAGTGCTGTCAATGACAATCGACAGTGACAATTCAGACCATTCCAGGCTCCCAAAGCTATAAAATGGCTTAGCAGCAGGTATTAGTCATTTTTTAAGTATATTGAATTAATGAGCTGCTGTTGTTTGCTTAAAATAGACATTCAGCGCCACCATGTGGCAGGCTGTCTTGGGTGCCGGTGTTGAATATTTAGTGCCAATGCCGAGCACCGGAAACCTCCGGGTCAATTTAAGCACTGCTGAAGGCCACTTGCTGAAGCAGTCAAGTGCTGGGCATCGAGAACGAATCATGTTTGGCATCACACTGTTTATAAGTCGAGGTAAATTAACCTAAATATGAGGAAAGCTAGGAACGGAAGGGCTAAGTCTATATCAGAGTTTCTTCTCATTTGCTGAAAAACTAGAAACATGGATGCACTCATAAATGACATTCAACAGAACACATACTCCTGCAGCAATAGTACCAATTATGACAATGTCTAAATGGCGACACAGACCAAGTATGGTTCAGTCATGCAAAAGACACTAACATCCTCCACCCAAATTTCCATAAAATCTATTCACATGCAAATGTCACCACTGACCTTTCTTGCACAAACCACTGGTGGATGCCATTCAAAGGGCTTTTTTTCCTTCTCACAGTCCTACCCAGTTCATCAGTAGATAAGTGAGGCACTGTGCACAACTGGATTGCTACCTTTCTTTAGCACAATCTGGTGCTCCCTTCTAGAAGGCACAGTAAATTGTTCATGAATCCTTGTGCATACAAACTCCTCCATCAAGCGATGTAAGTAATAGTGTCTTACTTCATCGGTAACTTCCACTACTTGCTCTGACCTTATATGTTGTAAATCTTCTTCCCTACATACATTTCTGCTGATGTGTGGCAATCGCTATAGCTAATAGTGGTGGACAGTCCAACCAGGGTAACAGGTGTTTTACTGCAGTCGCAGGGCTCAATGCCGCCGCACTAAGAGTAAAAATGTCAAACATCTTGTGAAGGGACAGATCTTATTTGGATAATTAGACAACACCATATTTTAAATTCGGACCCTCTTCTGACTATCACAATCACCACTTTAGAATCACAGCCTTGCTTTGCAATCTTGCACTGTCTAATAGGATAACTGCAACCTAAGGCCATATTACATAAAGTGCCCTGTGGGTGCAACAGGCGTGTGCGCCCGCTTTGTGCACTTTGGTATTACAGAAGGGGCTGCAGATGTGTATGGGACCCCTTTTGTAATACAGATAGGGCTGGCACACATGTAGCTCTTGCTGTATTATGGACGTGGGCACAAAGTGAAAGAAGCTGTCAGAGGTGCATTAAAATGCTCCACAAACAGGTGGAACACTGTCAGTGCGCCCCTGAGGGCAGCTCTCTGAAGAAAGGAAAGTGATTCTCATGAACCCACCAGGCATTTCCATTCCGAATCCTGCAGTCACTTACTTAACCCGCCTGCAAGGGGGTTTCTATCCTCTTTAAAGTGCAGGCGAGTTGTCGCCTGCACAGAGAAACACTGAGGGGCTTTTAAACATACACTCTGTCACTTAAATGAGCTGTCCTGAGCGCAGTGCGAGTTCACAACAGCCTTTAGGGCAGCGTATTCAGCATAAAAGGCCATCCTTTCCCTGTTTGCACCGGTGACATGTTTTGAAACAAACAGGGAAAGTACACACCATAAGAGTTACGGCCCCTGGCCAAAATTAACGGCTGTAAAGCGACCCACAGAAACACTGGACCTCCTGTTGCATCTGTAATACAATAAAAGGGCTACTTGGTGTTTCAACACTAAAACGTAATGGGAACAATGTAACCGTTCAACAAAATGCAAATGGCTTGACAGACATCACATTCAACCAATGGTAAGGTATAAAAAACACATTTAAGTGATGGCTGGAGGAGGCTGACCCAAGGCCCATCGTTCTTTGCTTTTGTACTTTTTTGAAGAATTGATGACAGGAGTACATCCAAAAAACTGCACCTGTCAGCAGCAAGACCTAAATAAGGGGGGCCTCATTTATGAAAAGTGACGCATCGCTGCGAGGAAACAGAGATGCATCACTTTTCATTGCACCCTCCTGGCAACACTAATGATGTGTCATATTTACAGTATGACGAACATGTCGCAAGGAGCTACAGATACGTCAGTATTTCTGACGTATCTCTAGGCGCTAAAATTACGCATTGCTGGAGTGGGTCACAAAAGTGACGCAACTCTAGCAATGGGTCATTACACATGGGCAAGTCCCATTTCAAATGTGCCTGCGTCAGTCTTACACCTGCCATGAGGCAGGCATACGATATTGACGCATTTGCGTCCTAGAAGTGGCGCAGTGAAATCTTATAGATTTCACTGAATCACTTCTATGACCCTTACTTGCGTTGGAACGCCGCCACTGCAAACATTATACCTGGCGCAGGTATAATGTGGCGCAGGGATTTGCAAAGTGACGCATCTACCTAGATGCGTCACTTTGTAAATATGGTGTGACAAGGCACATTTTTTACATAGCTGGTGCGTCACAAAAAGTGACGCGCCGGAGGCGCAAAAGTGACGCAAGGGCTCATAAATAAGCCCTGTGCTGTTAATGCTTAATCTGTGAAGATTTCAAGCACAGAAATACCTTGCAAAACTGGCCTAGATTTGTAAACTTCAGGAAACATTTCTTGCAAATGTATACTTGTGAGAGAGTTCTTATGCAAATAAGCGCTTTATTTCCACAGAACGTATTTTTGCTGAATTCTTTTCTCACAGTTTGCAAACCATGCCGTTTTAAAGAAAAGATCAGATACTTTGCAAAATCGAAACTGTAAAATGTTGTACATTATGATTAAAAAGGTATCATTTGAAGGGCAATGCAGGAAAGCTGGATTTCTTATACTCGTTTTCAGATAGATTTATGATCTGATAAATTGTCAAGTTCCCAGTAATGAGGACTCAAAGGGGCATATGTACAAGGTGATTGCGCCACTGGAACGTCACATTTTTCGACATTCGGTGGCGCAATGCCCCGCACTATATTTACAAACAAAGTGGATCTAAGCCACTTTGAATGGCTTAATGGTGCTCTGTAAATATGGCACCCTTTCACTCGGGTATCTGTGTGAAAGGGGCGCGCATTGGGTGCTGCTGTGGGCGTTCCACCTCTACACCCATCGCTTTTTGCGGCAGCCTAAGATTCCCATGGATGTGCAAATCTAAGACGGAGCCACATACTAATGCCATGCAGAAGCAGACATTGGATTAGTGGAACAAAGAGAAACACTTTTATTTCTCTTTGTTTTTGCTTTTTCTATGTGTGCTGCATTTTGCAGCACACATAGAAAGAGAAAAACGACAGTAATTATTGTTTTTGTGCAGGAAGGTGTCCTTTCCTGCACAAAAACAATCATTAAATAATGGCGATTTGATACTTCTAGGTCTGCAACAGAATGCAGCACCCACAGAAGCATCAAATCGCCATTATGGATTGTTTACGTACAGGAAGGGAAACCTTCCTGCACATAAACACTCATCTCTGCACCGCAGGCACCCTTGCACTATGGCACAAGGGTGTCTGTGTTGGGGATAGGCAACTGTTTCCAGCGCCCATGCAGGGGGCTTGTAAATATGATGTATTCCTGCATTTTGGAAATGATGCATTGAACGCGGCAAAATTTGGGGCAGCGCTATTTCCTTATATATAGGACCCAAAATGTGTGCATTTTTTTCTGTGGCTATTACCTTAATATTCTCTATGTGGAATGTGTTTTACAGTACAGTTGCACCAATAGGGGTGTCAGTGAATAGCTATGTAGTACATACACTTAACATACATTTCTCTCTCCTAGAATCGAGTCATGCAGATCCAAGCCCTCTTCCTTCTTCTCACGGCCACAGCTGCAAGGGCCGCCTCTGGTAAGGGTATAAATATTAGTGGTTTGATTAACGCACTGATTTACTGGATTGCTTGTTGCAGGTACCAGCAGGTAGTTTTACAAAAGCAGAGAACAGGAGAATTTGCAGTCTTTTCATTTTGAGCGACACAAAGTTGAGATCCTTATGACATTGTTTTATGCTGGGGGCGGATGAGGAAGTGATCAACCGAGGGACGATAGCCCTGTGGAATAGACACCTTGGGGCTTCTTCATGAGAGGCTTGCCTCACCGGTGCATCACTTTTTCAGACACTCTGGCAGCGCAAACCTTTCAACCGTATCTATGAGGCCATTCAAAGTCACCCTGCGTGGCCTCATAGATATGGGGTAAGTCAAAGCAGCACAAGTCAGTTTGTTGTCTTAGTGTGGGCCAAGGAGGTGTTCCAAGGACATTGTACTGGGTTTTCGCACAAAGCACCAATGGGTTTTGCCCCAGATTTACTTAATCACACAAACCTGGGGCAGCACCAAAGCCTTATGCCTCCCAGAGCAGGCTTAGCAAGGATAAATATTTTAATTTTTCCTCTGGGCTTATGTATGAGAGGCTCGCACCATCATGGCGTCACTTTTTCTATCATCCATACCCATGAGGCCACGCAAAGCCACTTTATGTGGCTTTGCGTGGCCTCATAGATATGGAGTAGGACAAAGCAGTGAAAGTCCCTGCTTTGTCTTACTCGGCATTAGGGAGTTGTTCCATTGGCGTTGGGATGGGTTTTTCCTTGAGGTACCCATTGAATTTGATGCTGCCCCATAATTTACTTAATCATGTTAACCTGGGGCAGCTCCAAAACCAAATCCCTCCCCAGAGCAGGCGTAACCAGGAGAAATATTATTATTTGTACTTATTTTTTCCTCTTTCCATGTGTGTTGCACTCTGCAGTACACATATGGCACTGAGGCTGGTTATTGTCCAGGATGGTGCCCCTTCCTGCACAAAAACAAGCTGGCGCAAGGGTGCCTGCATTGGCAATAGACAGCCCATTGTGCACCAGTGCAGGGGGAAAGGACAGGAATGCACTATATTGCATACATACGATGCAATAGTGCCCTTTCACATTGGCAAAGGGCAGCACAGCAAGAAGACTTGTGGGGCTGCACTATGCCAATTCCCCATAAATTAATCCATTGGGTATTAATTGCATTTTACCACCTCTCTTAGACAAGTTGAATTTTTATTATGATTAAAATGTCTTAGGCTTTAGCTTTTAAAAAATTTGAGAATGAGACCACTAAAAGATTGTATGCAAAATATTTAAAAACACAGGATGGAGGAGAACAGGCTTGATTCAGATTCTGAGAGTCTCAGATACAATGATGGTTTAAACAAGTACATTCTCATTTACCCTGAACTTTTGGAACACAGTTTTTTGTAAAGTCTTTAAATACATTCTTTGTGTAGCATCCATAATAGGTATTTACAACATCCAAATAGATTCTGATTTGGTCAGTTCATTAAATGCAACACCACAAACCTAGGGTCAGATTTACAAGCCCCTTGCAACACTTTTCCCCGCTGTTGCATCACTTTTTGTGACACAGCGGCGGCCTAAACAATGCGCAACATTGCTGCCCATTTACAACTTGACGCATCTAGGGAATGCATCACGTTGTAAAGCCCTGCATCACATATACCTGTGTCAGATATAATGTATGCAGGGTGGGCGTTCCCACGCAGGAAACCCGTGTAGAAGTGTTGCATTTCACTGGACCACCTGTAGGACGCAACTGCGTCAAAACCCTATGCCTGCTGAGAGCAGGCATAAGGACTTACGCAGTGTATTAGGAATAGGCCTCCCATGCATTGCTGGAGGTGCGTTGTGCTTGTGACACAAGTCCAGCAATGCGTTACTTTTGTGCTGACAGATGCATCAGAATTTATATGTATACTCCCAAAAACAGACACGCATCCTCCCTCCCTCCTAGGCCAGATATAGAAGTAATACTATAAGCTTTAGTCCTACTTTTATGTCTGCCCTGACTCAGTTTTTGCTTCTTAAAATCTGCTCACCCTACTCTTCAATCTCATCAAAACCTTTGCAATTCTGAGGGCCGGGGCAGGGCCGAGAAGAATAATATTGAAGAATTATTCAAATGTTAATACCACTTCCTTCAGTTTCGTGACTCCGCCCATTTGCCAGTTGGTGTTGAGAGGAGACCTTCTCGGTCAAACATATCAGCACCTTGGACAGCTGCTCATCAGCAGGCACCATTGATAAAATAACATCTATGCATATATTTAAATTACCACTAGAGGGAGCCAAAAGACAAAATATGTAATGTTTTCCTTCACTGAGAAACTCCAATCGATCAATATCCGGAAAACTGCGGTGAAAATTTAGCTTTACTTTGTTTCTCTGGCGCTGCAGCACCTGAAAGACTTTAGTGAGCCTTATTCAGAAAAGCTGCCCTCAGCCTTTGTAAACCCTTCCTTAATGCAAGCCACCCAGAAGTGCCGTCAGTTTCCGGTGAGTGGTGCAGTACAGTTTCTGCAGGTGGCCTTCAAATGAATGACCTATCGCATCTCGAGCTATCCCTGGCCCCGCAGCTGAAGAGGAAGCCTGCAGTGACCTTCACTAACACACCAAGCTGCAAAGCCAAGGGTTGGAGCTGTAGGAGTGCAGAGAGGAACCAGGGGCATCATGGTTTACAGAGAAGACCTCCCCAGGGCATTAATGGACAGGTCCTGGCACATTAATAGCCAGGAGAGCGTTGCCTCGGTCTGACATTATACTACGTCTGTGCGGCTGCAGAAGACAGGTCCCAGGGCCCAGCCGCGGCTCCTCCGCTATGTAGGAGGAGCTTCACCCCCTCCTTACCCCCCCAGCACTTTAAAAAAGACATAACTAAAACGATAATAAAAAGGGTTTAATAACCCGTGTTATTATCGTTTTATTTAGTTTGGGGCGGGGCTTAGGGCGGGGCCAGGGTTACGATAGGCTGGAGGGGGAGTGGCAGGCTCTACCTACACTGCGCGTGTGTTGTTGGCCCGCAGTCTTAGGCCGGCCAAACACGACATGCGCAGTGACCCCAGCTGCATTGCTGGGATTGGAGACAACAGGCACAGACTCCCAGTCTGTCCTGGAGCGCACATAATTCGCGCTCAGGCCAATCCTGAAGCTGCTCTCATGCATGAGAGAAGCTTCAGGATTGGCAGCAGGGCAGGCTGGGAGCCTGTGGCTGCCTGCAGCGTCGGAGAGGGTCAGAAGAGCGCCACGCCATCCTGGAGGGCAGCAGGTAAGTTTTCTTTTTTCTCTTGTTGTATTTTTTGTCCTCTTTTAAACATTTCTTTATTAATTCCGTTGTCCCCCGTTAGCCCCCGCCCTCACCGGCCCCCTCCCAATTTTTTCCCCAATTCCAGCTGTTCCTGCCAGGAACTGTGCTCAATGGCGTAACAAAACTAGAGGAACGTGACGAAACTTGAGGAAATTCCAGGGGGTGCTGAGGGGCCCCATGGAGCCTGTGGCCCCCTGCATCGCGGGGCTTTATGTTACGCCCCTGCCTGCGCCGAGTGAGGGCCGCCAGCACATCAGCAGCATGTGAGAGGATGCAACACTGTCTCTTTCATTCCATAACTGCTAGAACGGAAGCCACTAGTAACAGCAAACTACCAGCCTGAGGGCTAGAAAGAGAGATCAGACCACACTGTTTAACCCCCGCATGCATCACCGCCATGCCTCAGTGGCCAAGAATCTCTGACAACTGAGCTAGTGAGTACAAAAAAGAATCATTCACTCCCACGTGGTGTGTAGCTGCCCCACCCCCTCCAGATGGAGTGAGCGCTCATGATCTGAGTGCAGTCTGCCCCTTTCACCACACCTGGGGCCTGACACAACCATTTTTGACATTCACCCTATGGGGCGTAGGTTACCTGGGCACCATGACCACCTGCGCCGCAGCTAGTCCATCTCCTCTGAAAGACCTAGCAGCACCAGCAGAACTTGACACCCGAGGGGATGCTTTGAAATCACTGCCGGACACAGCCTGCTTCTCATTAAAAAAACTGTACACCTCCCCAGGGGGGATACAAACTCTCTGCTCCTAGGCAACCTCTCCTTCCCAGCAGGATCAAGGTACTCTAGGTATTGCTGAAAAGCCCTGGTATCATGACCTACCACTGGTCTGCCCTTTAAGGCACGGTTGGACCCGTCAAAGAGACCTGCAGTAAATCGACATCCCCTGTCCTCCCCTTATGAGGAGGCGGAGATTCAGACCATCCACACCTGGATATTGCCGGTTGCCAAGGGTCAACTGCTCGCTGGCCCAGGATGGCGCCTGGGCAACGCCAGGCAGCTGCTCATCGCATAGGGGGTCTCTTAAACTAAGCTTTCATCCCCTTCGCAAGGACCTTCAAAGACCACAATGGACCTGATCGTCAAAGAGGTAACTTTGGTGGGTCATAGGCTGGAGATGATGGTTGTGAAAATTACAGACCTCATCACAGAAACAAAGTCGATCCATGCTGACATACCTGGTTTCAAGAGCAAGTTGGATACGCTGGACCACCGCTTGTCCTCTCCCAAATCCAAGGTCGAGCTCCTGCCAAACAGGGACATGGAACTTCACGCTTTGTGCAACAAAATTGTGGACCTTGAGGCTCAAAACTGCTGGGATAATGTACGCTTCTTCAGGATCCCTGAGAAAGCAGAAGGCACAGATATCAGAGGCCTTCTTCACAGCTTCTTGATGGTCCTGCTTGGGATTGTCTGTTTGCCTCTGCTTGCGATGCAAAGAGAGGATAGAATACGGCCACAGCGATCCTCAGTCTCATCTGGTCCGAGACCTATTATCGCCTGCTTACTCCGACATGACCAGGTACGCCAGATACTGACAGCGGCACGTGGGCATGGGCTCTATCATTTTGATGATCACAAGATCCAGGTGGCAGCAGACTTTTCTGCACAGAGAAATGCTTTCCTCTCCATCTGGCCACTCCCCTGCAAATAAGACATCAAATGTGGCCTCTTTGAATCAGCACGGATGTGGATTACCATGGACAGCAAATCCAAGAACTTTTTGATCCAGGGGAATTGCAGGCCTTTTTAGATGGACTACAATAAGTGGCTATGGACACTTCACAGCGTCCTCCTGATCTCCCTGCCTTGGATGGGGATCCTCTTGTCCGGAGGAGCTTTGAAACACATCCACAGGGGGCCCGGCACCAAAACAAAAATCATTGTATGCAACATGACAAGAAGAACATAATAAAAGTGGTGGCAGAACACACACAGGACAGAAGGTGCGACAAATCCCACTCACCACTTAGGCCTGCAGTCTGACGGCTGATGTATTGAATGGAAATATTGATACCTCAGGATTTTCCCGGGCTGTAGACTGAATATAGTAGACTGCATGTTTCTTACTGATGGGGTCATCTTTCTCCCTGGCTGCCTTTGATTCATTTTTTCATTGTAGTTCATTATTAAATGTTAGATTCTCAAGCACGTCCGTTGGTGGTTCGGCAAAAACAAACATCCACTTCCCATTCACCTCCCATTTTCGCAGATACCATGCTATGTTATACTCCACTTGGTCGCACTTTTCACATAATATGACATAAAAACTCTGCAAACGCGCCTTCCATCCACCCCCAAAAAGTACACATTATGGGGTTATGATCCACACGTCTGCATTCCCCCCCCCCTCACCCAGTGCTGGGACACAGTTTGTCCTGTCTTCTCATCAATTGTCTTCCACTCAGCTCGTAGGCATTGGAGCAGGGCTTTCCCTTTGTCTTTAATGTCATTGCTCACCCATCCTCTGATCTCTGCCACTGTCAGTGTCCTGAAATGTTTTATGGGGCTTGCTCCCCACCATCCACATTTCCTCTCTACCACTGAGCCCCGGGGCCTTCCGGATTCAATCGCCATTCAGGTGGACTCGCTGACTACAGCTGACAGGACACGTAGTGCAGTGCACTTGATTACATGGTCGGTTTTTGATTTGCATAACATTTTGTTTGTGCATTGTTCTTTTCTTTCTGCCCTTATACTAGTTCCTTTTCTCCTTCTCCCCCTCCAACTTTTTGATGTTCTCTTAGTTTTTTTTACAACTTTCTTGGGTATTCGGATAGGCTCCATCTCTTTTTTTGCGCATTATTTTTAGTGCCTGGAGAGCTTGTCTGTTCTTGTCAGCCATTTTCAACATCCCAATGTCTGCCTGAGGGATCTGACTAACTTCCCCACTCTCCCAAAATTGCTAATGACATTCGTACTCCCCCTTCGGTTCTCATGATCTTCATGTCTGCTCATAAGTCCTCACACATTCTTTCCTGGAACGTCAATGGTCTTACACATTACATCAAGAGTAAAAAAAGTGCTTTCCTATATCGATTCCAAACATGTCGACAAAGCTCTCCTTCAGGAGAGGCACCTCACTGCGAAGAATTTGCAAAGCTCTGACTGTATAGGGTGGGCAATGAGATACACAGTTCTTGTCCTCTGCGAGTATCAGATGACTTGCCGAGTCCTGAATTACGTGGCATAGCCATCTTGAGTCGAAAGACCTTGCACCAGGTAGTGTTTAAGACCTGGGTTGATCCGGAAGGTTGCTATGTGTTTTCCAAACTAAAAATGAGAAGTACTATGCGTAGGTTCAGTGTGTGCACATACAGGTTTAACGTGCGCCTTCTTTCTTCACCTCATTAGTGTATTGACCAAGATAGATACCTCCAACATCCTGATAGGTGGGGATTGGAAGCTTGCCCAGGATACATTCTTAGACCGCACCGGTTCAATGGATGTGTGAAGTTAGAACGCATACATTGACAACGCGTACCTTTACAACGCGTTCGTAACAACGAAAGTTGTTAACACGCATTGCGCTGGGGGGCACAAAATTGATTAATTTAATTTACTATTCCAACACCAGTCCCCGTGGATAGTAGGGAAGGTGTTGGGATAGTAAATTAAATCATTTACTATCCTTGAGCGCCCCCCAGTGCAATGCGTGGTAACAACTTTCGTTGTTACGCCCGCGTTGTAAAGGTATTCCGTGGTAATGCTTGCGTTCTAAACGCTGCATACCCGGTTCAATTGATGTATCCAGTAATGCAGACAGAGCCCTCCTGGGGGATCCTGAGGCTGATCACAGCCTTCATCTGGGGTTCAGCTAGACCTCGCCTTGCAGTTCAGAAGCTTATAGCTCATAGATCAACATGGGGACTGGGCTGTCTTCTGTGGAGCATTAATGTCTGGCCTTACACTTGGCACAAATGGCGTACATGCACCTCTGTGTCCAAGACCCCACATTTTGTGTCACGCAGACTCCAGGTGACCTGGTTGGGAGTACAGGCCCCCATCTTCATGGCCCTGTCACTGTCACGTACTCCAACGGCATGCTGAATGCCATGAACGGTGCCTGGATGCAAGATCAGAAGCTTTTTAAGCTGGACTTGCATCGCCATGAGAAAGCTCCGCTTTGAAACATCAATGGTATCAGCATAGGTGAGACATGCTTGATTGAGACCCCTGGCGTGGAGCTGAGATCCTGACTCTTACACACTTGATGTCCGGCAGGGAACTCAAGCCCTTTGAGATGCTATGAGATGAATTTGGCCTGTTGCATACTCGAACAGTGGCGCTATACACAACTACATCATTGTATGCTGAGCAAACTGGGTCCCCAACCCTGGATCATCCCTGGAGCTCTGGTGCTCACTTACCTTAATACTTGGGGTCAGTTAAAAGGTGTGATCTCTGGATTATATATTCTCCTGATTCACCACCTCTACTCCCAGCCACATTTGTCTAGCCTCAGGAGGACCTGGAAGGCTCGTCTGCAGGTGGAATATGAAGAGGAGGATTGGGCAGACCTGTTTGAGGCCCTGGAATGGGGAGTCCGGGAGGCACAGATGGAGCTCAGTGTTTTTAAGATCCTTCAGGGCTGGCACTGGACACTGGCATGGCTTCAGGCTCCTCCCTCACTCTGCCTGCTGGTGATTCGACTATGTGCCCTGTGATATTGTTTATATCTTACTGGACTGTTCCACGATTTGTCCCGTCTGGTTAGCAGTGGGGTCTACTCTCCGGGAATTTATTGATTTGCCCTGGCCACTTTTGGACCCTCTGATTCTCCTCCATGAATTATTAGATCTTTCTTAGCTGACCCGCCATGGCCATCGTTTGCTTGTCACCACCCTGACAGCTGCCAAGGTCTGTTTTCTACAACACTGGTGTTCTCCACAGCTTCCGTCACATGAGGAATGGCTCGAGGAGATGTACAAAACTGTGTCCTATTACAAGGTCATTTACAATGTAATGGACAAAGCAGATATTTTTCTTATCACCCCCCCCCCCTGCATACTTGGGCTTTTCCTGCCTGGCATTCTCGTTCATGCTTTGTAGTTTTGTCTTCTCTCCCTTCTTCTCTTTCTCCCCTACTTACCTTTACATTCCTCCTTCTATGGCTTATTTTCTTCCACTCACTTTCCTTTCTCTCTTCCTTATATATTTGTATTGTTTGTTATTGGTGCACGCATCGCAATCAACATTTTAATCTCAATATGGGTCACTGCTGGACTTGCATGCCACTGTATTTACTGTTATTTTTCAGTACTTAATTTATGTCAATAATAATTGCTACACAAAAAAGACTATCCATGAGCAGTGATTCATTTGTAAAAGAATTAATGCAAGTCCCAAAATATTTGTTAGAAGGCTTCCGCCTTGGGTTTGCTGAATACCACGGGCCCTATTCATCAAGGGTCACGCAACATGGTGCATGAGTGACGTGAACACTAAAATGTGATTTTCCAAGCCACGTGAGGCCACTTTGCACGACCGTGCGTGGCTTGATAAATCAGGAGTGTCGCAACACGGCGTAAATCACTGCGTTGAGTCACTCCGCCCTGGGAAGGGGTTCCATGGGCGTTGTGTGGGTGTTCCCATGCAACTCCCAAGGAATCTGATGCATTCACAGATTTAGCATCACCGGCAGACGTGGGAATGCGCCAAAAAGATATGCCTTCTCAGGGGAGGCGTAACGAGGGAAACATCTTTATTTGTCCTCGTTACTTGTTTTTGTGTAGAACAATCCTGCATGTAATGCTGGCACTCTTCCAACATGGTGCAAAAGTGCCTGCGTTGGCACTAGGCTGCCAAATGTGCACCAGTACTGGGGAAAATGCAGGAATGACCTATATTGTAATAAAACAGTGCATTCCTGCCCTTTCCCTGTAATGCAATGCTATGTTACGTTACTTTTTTTTTTCATTTAAATTTTTATTCGGTTTAAAAAACCTTGTAAGATGCAATACATTCAATCATAATACATCATATCACAATATAATACATGATGATAAAATAGCAATGGGTAAAAAATATCAACATATTTCCTTTACATAAAATACCTAGAATTCAATTCATTTTCCAAATCATCCACTTAAGGTTGGCAGATCTTAATTGGCCCCTCTAGTATACAGAACACAGAATATACAAGTAATAAAACAATAAATTAAATATCTGTTTTTTTGTTAAAAGAATACACATCAGGACAGTAAAGCAAGCAGCACTTTAGCAGCTAACAGATGACTCAGTAACATGGTGAAGTAGCCTATTTTATTTATTTATTTATTTATTTAGCGTGTTTATAAAGCGCTAGAATAGACTCCCTAGGGAGTATCTCCGCGCTATATGACTGCCAAGATCTGCAGGAGATCGAATTACATGACTGCACTCTAATTCTAAACTATACGGTTAAGGCCTGGAACAAGAACGTCTTCAGCTTTTTTCTGAAGGCCAGATGGTTTTCAAGCTGCCTAAGCTGGAGAGGAAGGCCATTCCATATCTCCGGTCCCCTTACCGACAGAGCCTTACCCCCTTGCCTTGCCCGCTTGATCCTAGGAATCGTAAGAAGCAGTTGGTCACTGGACCGTAGAGCACGGGAAGGGACATACGGCACAAACTTGTCTGCCAGATAAGAGGGACCCAAACCATGAAGTCCTTTGTGCACCGTACAACAGATTTTAAAGATGACTCTCTGGCGAATGGAAAGCCAATGAAGCCTGGCAAGAAGTGGTTTTGATGGTGTTCTGGGAGGGGCATTTACTACCAGCCTAGCTGCAGTGTTTTGCACGACCTGTAACCTGTCCAGATCCTCCTCATTAGCTGACAACAGGAGGCCATTACAATAGTCGAGACGACTAATAACCAGCGCCTGGACCAGGGTCTTTCTAATGGTGTCTGGAAGCAGTGGAAAAACTCTGCGCAGCAATCCTATGGTCCGAAAACAAGACCCAACAAGGTTGGTAACATGCTGCTTCAGGCTGAGTTCTTGTTCCAGGCGGACCCCTAGATTCTTAACTATCTGCTTAGGCTCAGGGACTGGGCCAAGATCTAAAGGCCACCAGTCAGGAGCCCAGCAGAATTTAGCCTCACCGAAAAGCATAACCTCTGTCTTTGAAACATTGCACTGCAGCATGTTCAAAGACATCCATTGGGAAACTGCTCTCATCCCCTCAGAGAAAGAATGTAATACCTCTGGAGTTAGATGGTCAAAGGGAAAGAGCAGCTGGGTATCGTCAGCATATGACACTGGGCAAAAACCAAAGGCTCTCAGGATATTTGCCAGGGGGGCCACATAGATGTTAAATAATGTAGGGCTCAAACAAGAGCCCTGTGGCACCCCCTTAGTAATCCTGGTCTCTTTGGATCGAAAATCTCCCATGGTGACACATTGGGTTCGATCCAAAAGAAAGCTCTTTAGCCAGTCCAGTGCCATGCCCCCTAGTCCACTCCCAGTCAGACGCTCGACCAAAATTTCATGTGAGATGGTATCAAAAGCTGCCGATAAATCTAGCAGCACCAGGACAGCTGATGTTCCCTTGTCCTGGAGCATTCATTAGGTTTTTCATCCTCCTAATCAAGGCTACACATAAGAGAAAACGACTTAGGCTGAACACGATCGGTTGTGCAGTGTCTCCCTTAAAAATTCTAAATCCAACCTTAATTTGTCTGAGGCCTAACCTTTTGCAGATTGGCTTAAGCCATTTTTTCCTGGCTCTAAGGTATGCTGGGCATATAAATAAAACATGGGACTCATCCTCTTTCAGCCTCATCTCGCATAACTCACATATATCAAAGCCAGCGGCCCCGGCCAACCCCTTATTACAGTTCCAGCTAGTTGTCCTTTCTTTTAATTGCAGAATACCATACAGGAACTTTAAATATAGGCTTTTGGCCAGTGGAGGGTAAATTTCATCCATAAAGGGCTCTAATTGCATAGTCATTTTAATTTCAAAAATTTCGAGGTTAGAGTCCCTGTTCTGGGGTTTGATAACACTGAATCTTTAATATAGTCCCAGTACCTTTGCTTCAAGATCTTTTTTGAGCTATTTGTGAGGGAATCAGGGTCAAACCAAAAGTCACTTAACCCTAGATTTTCAAACCATTTTTTGACGTACTCTAACCATGGCAAATGCGTAATATTTCTTATAGCCAATATCTCTTTCAATGTTTCTCTATAATCAGCCAGCTCCTCAACGGACCATAAACGGATCCAATAGAGGAGCGGACGAAGAGAAGCATAGTCATCTGTACGTCGAAAGTTAAGATCCCATAATACGGGTGTCAGTGGTGTTGACCCAGGTATCCCTAAGAGTTGCCTAATGAAGGAATTTTCCCTCACTCGAAAGGTATCCTTTAAAGCATAAGCCCAAAGGTCCGCGCCATAAAGTGAAGATGATTGCACTTTATATTTAAATAATTCAATGGCTGGTGAGACTGCTTTAAAATGGCTATCCTTATGCCTCTTTAAAATCGGACACTGATTTTGGGTCAGCCTTAATTTTGAGTTCTCCAATTGTGTTTTCCATGTTACTTGGCTGTCTAAAATAATACCCAGGTATTTAAAATTGGGGACTTCTTCAATGGGTTCATTGTTTATCTTAAAAACCTTATTAAAACCTTTATGAGGGTTGATTGTCATGACTTTTGTTTTTGAGGAGGTAATTTCCAATTCCTTGTCGTGACAATACAAACCAAATGTGTTTAAAAGGTTTTGGAGCCCCCTAGGTGTCTGGGAAATTAAAATAGTGTCGTCTGCAAACAATAATGCCGGAACGGCTTGCCCGCTCAATTTGGGAGAGTCATGCTCGCAGCCCAAAAGAGTATCGGGAATGTCATTGACATATAGAGAGAATAGGGTAGGTGCCATTACGCACCCTTGCCTTACCCCTTTTGCTATTTTTATTTTCTCACTGACTTCTCCATTTGGTCCCCATCTAACTCGTGCATAATTATTCTCATGGAGTCTGATTAAAATTTGAAGGATATTCACAGGGACGCCCATCTTACTTAATGTCTTCCATAGGGCTACCCTTGGAACCATATCAAAAGCTGCCTTCAAATCAACAAAAGCCACGTATATATGGGAACTTCTTATAATCGTATATTTCCAGACTAAACATAAAAATCTAAAAACCTGGCCTGCAGTGCTTATCTTTGATCTAAAACCTGCCTGGTATTTTGTATAAATAGAGTGTTCTTCAATCCAAGAGGAAAGCCGGCCAAGAACTTGTCGGGCAAAAATTTTTTGCAACACGTCAATTAGGCTGATAGGTCGATAATGCGAAGGATTTGACCTATCACCCTTCTTGAACAGTGTTACAATCTCGGCCCCCTTCCAGGTTTCTGGAACAGGAGCTCCTTGAGCAATATCATTAGATAATAAGTTGATATAAGGAGCCCAGATATAATTTTCGTGTTTCCAGAGGTCACCTGGTATTTTATCAGGGCCTGGCGCTTTCCCTGGCTTAACTGCCTTGATTGCTAGAATTGTTTCTGTCAGAGAGAAGACAAGAGGTGTGTCATGCGCTGCAAAAAGAGCCTGCAAACTATCCCAGCCTTCAATCTCGCTTAAGCTTTCGCAAGAATATAATGAGGTAAAGTGCTCGACCCATGTTTTCTCCTCTAAGAATTTATCTTTGCATTCAGTCGCCCCCCTGGTGCCTCTAGCAATGAGGCTCCAGAAAGAGGTCTGATCTTTACACTTACATGCGTCCAGCAAATCTGACCAAACCCTTTCGTCCCACTCTTTTTTGGCCATTAAAAGGGTTCTTTTATACAGGGCTCTCTTAGTTCTCACAATATCCGCTGAACCCCCCCTGACCGCTGTAATTAGGTCTGTTTTGGCTTTCCGGCATTCCTGGTTGTACCAGGTAATCCCTTTTTGTTTGCTCTTTTGGGCGTAATATGATCTTTTTACCGCCCTGGTCAGGATCTCGCCAAGTTGGTTAAATAAATGTTCATGGGATTCTATCGGACGAGGATTTTGTATGACAGTACTATTTCCTAAGAGAGCAGACATATGCCTCACAAACACATTATTGATTTGAATATTGATTTTTGTGTTGTCTAATACCACTGGCCACTTCAAGGATCTACGGTTATTTGCCACTAGAGGGTCCTGTGGCAAGAAAACTGTACTAATAACGCTTTTATCAAGGGTTTTAAAGATCTGAGTCTGGACAGATAAAATCAGGGGATAATGGTCACTTTCTATGCGATCATCCACCATTAAGTCAATAGTCATGGGCCATAAATTCAAAGAAACCAACAAATAATCTAAATGGCTGGGATTCGCCCCTCTAGTAAATGTTGGTTTGCTGGGGCAGTCTGATGGCAACCGTCCATTACAGGCACGCAAGCCTGACTCTAGAGTCAAATTCAATAATTGTAGGGCACTCACTGTACAGGGAGCTTTATAATTTGTGTCAATTGAAGGGATATTGTTGGCACTGTCCTCATCCTTATAGATGTCTTCTAGACCTATTATAGGTTCAAAACCTCTATTGAAGTCACCACCTATAATCATTTTTGCATTTTGATCAAACCCCGCCACAATATTGCTCAAGTGGGTTACAACTGGTGATTCTTTACATGATCGATGTGGTCTACTATAGATATTGATCACGTAGATGCTACAACCCATAGTATTTTTTAACTCAAGTAATAAAAGGTCGGGATTTTTTGTATCAATTTGCTTGAAGGACAGGCCTCCTGTGATTTTCACCCAAATTGTTAAGCCACCAGAAGGTCTTCCCCCATTTGTATTTACTGCGGGGATGAAAAAAGATCTATAATCAACCTTAAAATAGTTTTCGAGCCCCCAGGTTTCCTGGAACATAATTAAATCCCCACTAGCCAGATAGTCATGCCAGGCCGGATCTGAGAGATTTTTTTTCAGACCTGCAATGTTCCAACAGATACTTTTTGTTAATCCTAGAACGCCTAGTTTCTCTGTTACCTGCTGTAGTGTCGTTGATCCATTTACATCTAAATGTGGTGTTCGTACCATTGTGTCAACAGGATGCAATAACTGTTGAGGATTTTTGACAAGTGCAATCTGCTTTGGTGCAGCTTCAGGAAGCAAACCAAGATGTATATGATTTGCGCCACATGACATTGTCAAAGCCCCTCCATCAAGTCAATCGCAATCGGCTAGACCAGCTAGGGCCTCATATCTATTTGAGGTGCTGACTCCCCAATTATAAGATGGGGCCCCAAAACCCCAACCATTTGCAGGTGCATTCCATGTAGGTGCGGGTGTGATAGGAAAAGGTGGATTCTGGTGAGTGCCCGGCCATCCTCCATTATAGTTGCCATTGCCTATGGGTGCTGGGGTATTAGGATACAATAAATTCTGCTGCATACCTAGCCATCCTCCGTTATAATTTGCAGTGCCTAAAGTCCCACGGTTGTTAGCCAGTATACCAGGCCCTCGTCTACCCATTAGGTTCCAGTTTTGCCCTGGAGCAATGTGACGAGGAATATTATGTTGGTTAACTTGCCATGGGCCGACCCTGTTTTTAGAAGCATAGTTCATGTCAAACATTGTAGGTCCCCCACCCCATCCATTATCTCTCACTAACCAAGCTGGCTTCGGGGGCTTATGGTTGTTGGCTTTTTGCGACTCATTATAAAAGAATTCTAATGTAAGGGGGATTATGGAGCTACTTCTTCTTTGTGGTGGGAGTATATTGGATAGAATATCAGGAAGAGCAGCTGGAGTTGAAAAATTTAATATTACACAGTCGCCCTTCCATTTTTTTTGCTTATTTCCTATCCATCCAACCCTCCTTGCCGTTTTAATTTCGTCAGCCAACCGTTGTTCTCACCCCTGTGCTATCCGCATATTATTTGACAGCCAGTATAGTGCCTTGCTTATTAGTGACGAGGCTGACTCAATTTGACCCGGTGGTAGAATTGGTGTATTGGCTAACACTAACACCAATGGTGATGCTTCAACTACAAATTGTGTAGAATTTTCCTCAAAAGTAGGGGGCGCTGTGGCATGTGGTGGGTCAATTAGGTGAACAATTGGAGCCTCTAGTGGCAAGTCATTGATAATATGGCCAGTTTGTGGGCATTCTGGAAGAGTTGGCCCTGGTGGGGTAGTATCTAATGTTAACCCAGATTCATTGTCTTCCTTTGGACAGTCACGGCCCTTATTAGCATTACTTAAAGCATTTCCTATCGCATCTGCTAATACATTTTGGGTACCTCCCAATTTCTTTATCTCTGCAGAAAGTTTATCAATCTTGCTAATAAGTGGCTTAATAATTGTCTGAATTTGTATTTCTAGCAGCTCCGCTAATCTTGACATTAGGTCCTCATCCAATGTTTCCCTCAGATTATTCTCCTCATGATTCTGGCAAGTGTTTTTTGATTTTTGCGGTGATATAACCTTGCTTTTTCCTGAACGTGACCCCCCTCGTTTACTTTGTAATCTGCGACAGGCTCTAACTGCCCTTGAAGACTGCTTTACAGGAGGTTCATCTTCTACTTCTTCTTTTTCATCATTTTCTTCAGCCTCAGTGACAACCTGTGCATCTAGATCATTGTTTCCTAGGTGGCGCTGGACGGTGATGGCCGCCTTCGCGTAGAGCCCTGCCGAGCCAGGAGTAAAGTCATACAACATCCTCATCCTGCCTGGCACGATCGGCCGTAAAACGCCACAAATGCATGCCTGAAGACGCGCTGCTGCCGTGGGCGACCTTCGAGCCCCTAAGCTGCCACGCCGCGCCAAAAAATCGTCAGAGAAGCCCTCCGTACGGCAGGGACAGGTTAGAGGGCGGAGCACCAGGACGGCCGGCTGATCTACGTGAGGCCTGGGAGGAGTAGGCCGGCCGACCGGAGGAAACACCGTGAGCCTGCTCTGCTTGAAAAAAAGCCGACAGTTACCTCTACTGGGCTCTGCATGTCACCTGCCCTCTGAAGCCTTGGAATTAATCGGTGCGAGGCCAGCGCTGCCTAACCAACGTGCAAAACCATCGCCGGAGGCCCTGCTGGGGAGGGGGAACTGCGACTGGGCCAGACAAGATTCCCTGCCCGTAAACTAGGCCTGGAGCACCACCGACAGCCGGTGCTGGCAGCGGGAGGACGGAACGAGGTGAGGGGCCGCAATTTTCACCCGCAGGCCGAGTGAGCATAAATCGTGTGGAATGACAGTTTGCCCAAGTGTTCGAAACACATTCAACTTTATGCCAGAACCCATGTACGTGACATTTTACCTTTAATTGAAGTGAATCACGTTTCAGCATCAAATCTTCCACAACACTGCCACCTTGTGGAGGTTTACTTTATTTCCAAATTTAAAAAGTGTATATGAGCTCGTTTAAGAAGCAATTATTCTGTGTCTCTACATGTTAGCAGTTTGAGGAACTGTCTGTTTCAGAAATAAAAAGGGACGGTACAGTGGTGGCTCAAAGACAAATGTCATGTAACAGGAAGAGGATTGTTTATTCCACTTACAGTACCTAGAACCCAGAACAAAGGAGGCATAATATCCTTGAAATAAAACTACGATCAGGTTAACAGTTCTTGGAGAGTCTGCGGAATAAAAGAAGAAATTAACTTTGAGTCTATATTTTAAAAAACATTACATTATCGGAAGTCCAGAAGCAGTATTGAGCTAGTGACTGCTTGTTTCAATTATATGACAGCTGGCCCAGGAGAAGTTTTGTCAACATATCCGGAGGAGCACACGCCATAAGCGCTACTTGCCCTGGATTAACTCCTCACTACCTATAAATGTGTATTCCCTACAGACGGCGCAGCGGGCTGGCGCAGCGGGCGCGCCGAAAGCGCGCCGAAGTCGAACCAAAGTCCAGCCCGTCTGCGCCCGTCCGCGCTGGGCCCGTGCTGAGTGCCAAAACCCCTGGTTCAGCGACCAGATTGGTCTACTCGTCCTCATCCCTCTCTTTACTTCGGTCACCAAGCAGTGATTGCTGTGTTACTTATGACCCACTTTCTATCACCGATGAATCCTGCCAATTATCTTGTTCACACTGCTCATTTCGGACACACATTGTCAACTCCAAAATTAAGGCCCTGACTACTCCGCCCCCTCCTACCACCACTTTTCACTTGGCACTTATCAATGCCCGATCCATGTGCAAACATAGGCAAGAAATTGCAGACCTAATAACAGATGCCCACTTGGACGTCCTGTTTATCACGGAAACCTGGACGGATGGTGCCTCGGACCCCGACTTGGTTATAGCAGTCCCTAGTGGGTTCACCATACATAGACAGGACAGAGTAGGCCAGCGGGGAGGTGGGGTAGCAATTATTGTCAGGGACTACCTCCCAATCAGGACCACACCGATACCATCCACATGTTGCGAAGCCCTACTATTTAGTATTAAGCTCACACCCCTCTTCAATTTTAAAGGCGTACTGGTATACCGCCCACCTGGAGCACGTGCCCCATTTTTATTCAGCCTAGGGTCTATATTGGAATCCATAGCCCTTGAAGATCACTTTGCAGTGTTAGGCGATTTTAATTTCCACCTTGAATCAAGTAGTGACAGAGACACTGCATGCCTCTTAGCGGACATGGAAACACTAGGTCTGTATCAATGTATTTCTGCCCCTACCCATGACGCTGGTCACACTCTTGACGGCATTTTTACTAATATTGAGTCGCTACATATTGCAGATGTCCTCCCCCTGGCATGGACCGATCACCACGCCATTTTAAGTCATTTAGCTATCCCCGATGCCTCTAAGAGGAGGGCTGTTAACAATAGCCCCAAACAGGTGAGAGCATGGAAGGACATAAAGGCGGGGACATTGAACACATTCCTGGCTAGAACATCGCCATTGCTGTCAGATGACCCCACCGCTGCCATAAATCAGTTCAATACCTGGATCAATCAGGCAACACTTGAGCTAGCACCCGTAAAATCTATCTCCCAGAATCGAGCCTCCCCCAGTGCTCCCTGGTTCTCGGATGAACTTAAAAAACAGAAACAATTAAATAAACAAAGAGAAAGACTTTGGCGGAAGCGCTATGACCCAGAAAGTAAATCATTATATAAAGACTCACTTGCCCGGTACAAACAGATGATCGCAGAGGCGAAAAGAGCCTATTATGCCGCACAAATTGAGACTGCCAAAAACTCGTGCAAAGAGTTATTCGACATCACTAAACGCTTGTCGGGTGGCACGCACGACCTCACACCACCTCCCTCACAACATCTTTGCGACGCCTTATCTGATTTTTTCTTCAAAAAAGTTAACGACATCTATCAAGCTTTTTCTCTAAACACGGACTCTACACCACTATCCTTGTCCTCCACCTCACGGGATAACACACTGACCTGCTTTGTCGAGCTCACTATGGATCAGACAAGGAGTATTATTTCAAGAATCAGTTCAGGTTCTGCATTAGACCCGTGTCCGCTCAAATTTCTTATGCCAGTTATGGACACGTTGATACCGGCTATAACTCATGTTTGCAACACTATGTTTAGCTCCGGAATTTTCCCGGCTTCTCTGAAACATACGTTGGTCAAACCCCTCTTAAAGAAAGCCAATTTGAATAAAGATGACCTGAAAAACTATCGTCCGATAGCCAGTCTTCCTTTCCTGGCTAAGGTAATAGAAAAAGCCATGAATCAGCAACTGTCGGAATTTGTGGAGCAGCACCAGTTGCTCGATAACACCCAGTTCGGATTCCGCAAATGTCATGGCACAGAAACTGCCCTTCTAAAGGCTGCGGATGACATCAGAGCCATACGAGACCAGGGGGGGACAGCACTCCTGGTACTGCTGGATCTTTCGGCGGCCTTCGACACGGTCGACCACAAGATCTTAGTCGACCGTGTCGAACAACTGGGGGTCCAGAAAACTGCTCTGGACCTGCTTGTATCGTTTCTGGCCAATAGATCACAAGCAGTATCTCTAGGACCCTACCAATCATCGAAGGTGTCTCTGCCGTGTGGGGTCCCTCAAGGCTCATCCCTGAGTCCGACACTATTTAAAATCTACGTGTCGGACCTTGCAAATGTCATCAAAGCATTTGGGATGAGCCTGACCTCCTACGCCGATGACACCCAATTGGTACTGGCTATCAAAGGGGACGGGGATGAAGTGGCCAATCGATTCACGAGAGGAATGATGGCAATAGGTGACTGGATGGCCACGAATTGTCTGAAACTCAATTCAGAAAAAACTGAAGTGGTCATCTTCGGTCACCTCTCCCCGGGCTGGTCACCTGTCTGGTGGCCACCATCTTTCGGTCCCCCGCCGAGTCCAGCTAGCAAAGTGAGAAATCTAGGCGTCATCTTCGATGTTGGCCTCAATTTTATGGCACATGCGAATAAAACTGCGGCTTCAGCTCATATGAAATTGAGAATGATTAGGAAAATACTACCTTTCCTACCGAACACGGCCGGGAAAACACTGGTCAGCTCACTAGTCCTGTCCTCCTTGGACTATTGTAACGCTCTATTCTTAAATGCCCAAGTCCGAGTGACAAATAAGATGCAGTCAATCCAAAATGCAGCCGCACGAATGCTGGCTGGGATCCCCAAGTTCGCACCAGTTACAAACATCATTAGGGATCTCCATTGGCTCCCGATACGCAGCCGTATCAAATTCAAATCGCTGTGTATTGTTTACAAGTCACTCAATAATCAAGGTCCCCACTTTCTCAAACAGAATCTTCTCCATCATGTCCCAACCCGATCTCTTCGTTCCTCTATTCAGAACTTTTTGGCTGTGCCTTGCACTAGAACAGTCACCTGGGGCGACAGGCGTTTCCTGGTTGCCGCCCCTAGACTCTGGAACACCCTTCCTGCACATATCCGAGCAAGTCCCTCCCTGTTCACATTCCGCAAACAGCTAAAGACGTGGTTATTTGACCAATAGCCTTGTATATCTTCTTTACCCCAGTTGCTGATCCATCCCTTAACTAGCGCCGAGACGCCCACGGGTATTCGCCGCGCTCTACAAATGTCAATAAATAAATAAATAAATAAATAAATAAATTGTCCGCATGTTGCTCAGTGTCCACCACATTGGCTGCACTGGTATTGATATTAACATCTACTGAAGAAACAGTTTCATGGGCATCATTGTTAGAGTCTAATAGAAGAGACTCATTTGTTTGTGAGGAAGTGGGTGGGCTCAAGGGATGGAGAATAGGTGACTGGGACAGACCCAATGATTGTCTGCGCTCACTGTTTATCTTATTAACCACTTGAACAAGGTAGTTTTCCATGGTGTTCTTTGGTGTTTCAGATGCCATATGATGATTTCTTTTAGGCATAGTTACACAAAGGTGTGTGATAGTCTTACGCCCACAACTCAATAAAATAACAAGGAATTATTCTCAAAGTTAAAACAAAAGTCTTACTTCAATGCCTTGTGCAGATATCCAGCGGACTTGTTTCCTGGTTCGTAGAGGTGTTTTGTCTGCTATAAACTTATCAACAATGGCCCCTTCCTTTTTCTGAGCTCCTGGGCGATTCGGCGGCAGCTATACAGCCTGTTTGTCGACCCCCGTCTGGATAGCTAAGACTTAGGAAGCGGTCAGTCCAAAGCATTAACACCCCCACTCACGAAAAACTGGTAGGAACTGCTCCCTGGTGCACAGTGAAGGATTTTAAGGAGGTGGCCTAGCCTGGCCTACTCGTGCCGATGAGGGCCGTAGAGGGCCCGCCCTTTGCTCCGGGAGTCCCGCTCGCGTCCCGCGACGCGGGGGTGTCTCCTCTCTTATGGTGCCGTGGGCGCTCTCTCAGCGCGTCGGTTTGCGCGCCGCCGCGAGGCCTGCCAGGTGTTGTGGTTCCCAGAGCGGCGGCGCGGTTCTTTCAAGCAGAGTGACTCTCGGCGGTGGCGGCTTGTTCTCCTGAGTGCCCCTGGCACAGTCGGAGTGATGCAGGTAAGTTTAGCGTCTCCCCCGCTCTGCCGGGGTGTCTCCTCTCTTATGGTGCCGTGGGCGCTCTCTCAGCGCGTCGGTTTGCGCAACGCCGCGAGGCCTGCCGGGTGTTGTGGTTCCCGGAGCGGCGGCGCGGTTCTTTCAAGCAGAGTGACTCTCGGCGGTGGCGGCTTGTTCTCCTGAGTGCCCCTGGCACAGTCGGCGTGATGCAGGTAAGTTTAGCGTCTCCCCCGCTCTGCCGGGGTGTCTCCTCTCTTATGGTGCCGTGGGCGCTCTCTCAGCGCGTCAGTTTGCGCGCCGCCGCGAGGCCTGCCGGGTGTTGTGGTTCCCGGAGCGGCGGCGCGGTTCTTTCAAGCAGAGTGACTCTCGGCGGTGGCAGCTTGTTCTCCTGAGTGCCCCTGGCACAGTCGGCGTGATGCAGGTAAGTTTAGCGTCTCCCCATGCAGGTAAGTTTAGCGTCTCCCCTACGTTACTTTTTAAAAATATGCTCCTGAGTCTTCTAGTCTTCATTACACCTCCTCCCTCTTTCAGCCACCACCAGATGCTCCCTGCCTCTCAATCTCAATCTTGAACATTCGTTTTCGTCCTGGTTTCTCCCTTTGTCTCTCTGTTCCATCTTGCTCTTTCTCCTTTTTCTGATGTTTCTCTGTTTTTCAGGGTCAAAGCCTGATGATTAAATATAAGTCACAACGTTACCTTTAATGGTGTTATATCAATGCCTGGCTTCTCATAGATCTCCGTTATATATAGTACCATAATTATTACATCATGACTCATTAACATTCACATTTTTGCCTCAAAATTATAATTATATTTTTTTAATTAAAAATATGTTTTGATTAATTTTAAATACCTTTTTATTAGAAAAAAACACTAAGTTAACCTTTAGCATATTTAAGTGTACAATACCCATATTTGGTGCATAGAACAGGCCCCTGCAACTACTGCAGAACTTGGGGGCTTCCAACCTTCCAGGGGGCCCCCCAATCCATCAGGGCCTGCCATTTTACCTCACACCCGATGAATATCTGTGCGATATGGAATACTCAGGGGCCCCTCATCACATTTTGTAGGGGGCACATCAGTTTGCTTTACGGCACTGAGTTCACTGACACAACATCGATGTAAACAATATCGATGTTAAAAATATCAAGTAAAAAAATAGACAACAAAAATTTCGACTCCTATACTTAAACAAATAAGCGCAAAAATATCGACAAAAAATTATCAATGTAAAAAATATAGATGTATAAAATATCGACTTTTATGTAAATATAAAATAAAGTAATATTTGTTAAATATATTAAATATTAAATATAATTTTAACAAAATGAAATACATTTAGTATACATTTAAAAAAGATAACAAATCAACTTAATAAAAAAAGATGAACACAAACATAATAATTTATACACATATATTTACTAAACAATTAACTATTATTTTTTAATTTATGATAAAAGTTTAAAATAATGTAAAAAATGAAAATATATATTAATGATTTAAATATAAAAACAAATCTATAATAAATTAAAAACATTAAACTATTAAACAATATTTATACTTACATTTCAAAATACAATCAATGCAACAGTAGGGAAAATGTTGGAAAGCAAAATGGTAAAAATAACTTTTTCCACTCCAGTGAATGCAACAGTAGGGTAAGTGTTGGATAGTGGAGTAATTAAATTTACTATTCCAACTCCAGTGAGTGCAACAGTAGGGAAAGTGTTAGATAGCAGAGGGGCAAACGTTACTATTCCCACCCTAAAGAGTGCACCAGTAAGGAAAGTATTGGAAAGTGGATGGGTAAAAATTACTATTCCCACTTCAAAGAGTGCAACAATAGGGAACCTGTTGAATAGCGGAGGGGTAAAAAATGTTATTCCCACTCCGGTGAGTGCAACAGTAGGAAAAGTGTTGGATAGCGGAGTGGTAAAATTAACTATTCCTACCACAGTGAGTGCAACAATAGGGAAAGTGCTTGATGCCGGAGGGGTAAAAATGACTATTCCCACTCCAGTGGGTGCAACAGTAGGAAAAGTGTTGGATAGCCGAGGGGCAAAAATTACTATTCCAACTCCAGTGAGTGCAACAGTAGGGAAAATGTTGTATAGCACCGTGACGTCGGACGGCTGGGGGCCGTCCTGAGCACCGAAGAGGTTAAGTCGATATTCTGACCCTGATATTCTTGCTGTCAATATTTCTGAACCGTAATAACAATTAGAGAGAAAGGGAAAGGGACACTCTCAGTCCCCCAGATTAAATTTGTATCAGACAACAAAAGATTGTCATGTGCAAAAAGGTCTGTGTTTAAGCACTAAGACAGAGACAGAAAAAATTCACTTATAAGAACACACTGGAAATCTTTAGGGATTTTTTTAGAAGCCCTCACTCACCACCCTGGTTGGTGACATGCTTCATCATCGGGCCCACCAGGAGAAGCCGAATGCCTCCCTGGTGTGCTACAACGCCAGAATACTGCGGAGCTGGTTTTTCGTGACAGTGATGTGAAAAAGGAAATGTTTATTCACTGGTCAGTCAGACATGGTTAAAAGATATGTGTGGGAAATCTACCAAAAATTGTTATGGAAGTTTCCAATTATAGTGGGGTCGACATGTTTCTGCCCGTTTATGTGTGTAATTTACTAGGCATTCTTCAGGACCGTGTTAAGTGTACATCGGCGGTATGGGCGCGCTAAGGCCCACCATGACCAGAGGACGTGAAAGTTAAAATTTTGATTCTAGTGTAAAAATTAAGTGCAAGAAAACAAACCAACAAGTTGTGGGATTTTACCTCTGATATGAGGAACCCGTATAGTTAATAGGTTAAAAGATCCACGCCCCATAGGTCTCGGGAGGGGTGGAGGCGACAATGGCACACCGCCCGCAACGCCTAGCACCTGCTTGGCACCTAGCTTCTCCTGTAACCGGACCTCGTGGATGTGGATTGTTTTGCCAATGTGCAACATTCCGTCCATCACCTTGTGTGTTTTGCTGTTCACCCTATGTGGGAAGGGTATGCCCAGACGTAGGTCCCATGCTCACTGCGCCACTGGAGTCAAGCTATCCTGGCTGAAGACAGATGATAGCCAGAAACAGGTCCTAGGATGCTTGATTCCGGTCCAGGGAAGACATGGCTTGGCAGTTCAGTCTGGACTGTTCCCATGAGGCACAGGGTCAAGATTGATTTGCATATGGCCATGTCTGAACTGTGGTGGCGTGGTGAGCAAAATAACGATGGATTATACCCAGATCTGTGACTGGGGGTGAATGTTTTGCCAATGTGCAACATTCCGTCCAGCACCTTGTGTGTTTTGACCACAGGAGATCTCCATCACTTGCAGATTCACATTGGGTCACACATAGACCACAGGAGATCTCCATTAATTGCAGATTCACATTGGGTCACACATAGACCACAGGAGAACTCCATCAATTGCAGATTCACATTGCCTCACACATAGATCACAAGAGATATTCATCACTTGCAGATTCACATTGGGTCACATATAGACCACAGGAGATCTCCATAACTTGCAGATTCACATTGAGTTACATGTGGACCACAGGAGATCTCCATCACTTGCAGATTTACAATGGGTCACACAAAGTCCACAAGAGATCTCTATCACTTGCAGATACACATTGAGCTACACATAGACCACAGGAGATCTCCATCACTTGCAGATTCACATTGGGTCACACACGGATCAGAGGAGATCTTCATCACTTGTAGATTCACATTGAGTCACACATAAGCCACAAGAGATCTCCATCACTTGCAGAATCACATTGAGGTACACAAAGACCACAGGAAATCTCCAGCACTTGCAGATTCACATTGGGTCACATATAGACCACAGGAGATCTCTATCACTTTCAGATTTACTCTGCATTACACATAGACCACAGGAGATCTCTCTCACTTGCAGATTCACTCTGCATTACAAATAGACCACAGGAGATCTCCATCGCTTGCAGATTCACATTTAGTCACACATAGGCCACAGGAGATCTCCATCACTTGCAGAATCACATTGGCTCACACATAGACCACAGGAGATCTCCATCACTTTCAGAATCACTCTGCATTACAAATACACCACAGGATATCTCCATCACTTGCAGATTCACATTGGGTCACACATAGACCACAGGAGATCTCCATAAATTGCAGATTCACATTAGGTGAGGTCACATATAGACCACAGGAGATCTCCATCATTTGCAGATTCACATTGGATCACAAATAGACCACAGGAGATCTCCATCACTTGCAGATTCACATTGGGTCACACACGGGTCAGAGGAGATCTTCATCACTTGTAGATTCATATTGAGTCACACATAAGCCACATGAGATCTCCATCACTTGCAGTTTCACATTGAGGTACACATAGACCACAGGAGATCTCCAGCACTTGCAGATTCACATTGGGTCACATATAGACCACAGGAGATCTCCATCACTTGCAGATTCACATTGGGTCACACACGGGTCAGAGGAGATCTTCATCACTTGTAGATTCATATTGAGTCACACATAAGCCACATGAGATCTCCATAACTTGCAGTTTCACATTGAGGTACACATAGACCACAGGAGATCTGCATCACTTGCAGATTCACATTGGGTCACATATAGACCACAGGAGATATCCATCAATTGTAGATTTGCATTGAGTCACATATAGACCACAGGAGATCTATATAACTTGCTGATTCACATTTAGTCACACATAGGCCACAGCAGATCTCCATCACTCGCAGAATCACATTGGCTCACACATAGACTACAGGAGATCTCCATCAATTGTAGATTCACATTGGCTCACACATAGGCCACACAAGATCTTCATCACTTGCAGATTTACATTGGGTCTCATATAGACCACAGGAGATCTCCATCAATTGCAGATTCACATTGTCTCACACAT
This sequence comes from Lissotriton vulgaris, assembly GCF_964263255.1. Classification (NCBI taxonomy): domain Eukaryota; kingdom Metazoa; phylum Chordata; class Amphibia; order Caudata; family Salamandridae; genus Lissotriton; species Lissotriton vulgaris. The sequence goes on from NC_141690.1 coordinate 262,268,618, forward strand.
AGACCACAGGATATCTCCATCACTTGCAGATTCACATTGGGTCACATATAGACCACAGGAGATATCCATCAATTGTAGATTTGCATTGAGTCACATATAGACCACAGGACATCTATATCACTTGCAGATTCACTCTGCATTACAAATAGACCACAGGAGATCTCCGTCATCTGCAGATTTACATTTAGTCACACATTGGCCACAAGAGATCTCCATCACTTGCAGATTCACATTGAGGTACACATAGACCACATAAGATCTCCACCACTTGCAGATTCACATTGGGTCTCATATAGACCACAGGAGATCTCTATCACTTGCAGATTCACATTGGCTCACACATGGGCCACACAAGATCTTCATCGCTTGCAGATTCTCATTGGGTCACATATAGACCACAGGAGATCTCCATCACTTGCAGATTCACATTGGGTCACATATAGACCACAGGAAATCTCTGTCACTTGCAGCTTCACATTGGCTCACAGAAAGGCCACAGGATATTTTCATCACGTGCAGATTCACATTGGGTCACACTCGGGTCAGAGGAGATCTCCATCACTTGTAGATTCACATTGAGGTACACATAGACCACATAAGATCTCCACCACTTGCAGATTCTCATTGGGTCACATATAGACCACAGGAGATCTCCATCACTTGCAGATTCACATTGGGTCACATATAGACCACAGGAAATCTCTGTCACTTGCAGCTTCACATTGGCTCACAGAAAGGCCACAGGATATTTTCATCACTTGCAGATTCACATTGGGTCACACCCGGGTCAGAGGAGATCTCCATCACTTGCAGATTCACATTGGGTCACACATAGAGCACAGGAGATCTCCACCACTTGCAGATTCACATTGGGTCACATATAGACCACAGGAAATCTCTGTCACTTGCAGCTTCACATTGGCTCACAGAAAGGCCACAGGATATTTTCGTCACTTGCAGATTCACATTGGGTCACACTCGGGTCAGAGGAGATCTCCATCACTTGCAGATTCACATTGGGTCACACATAGAGCACAGGAGATCTCCACCACTTGCAGATTCACATTGAATTACATGAGGACCACAGGAGGTCTCCATCACTTGCAGATTCACATTGGATCACACATAGACTACAGGAGATCGCCATCAATTGTAGATTCACATTGGCTCACACATAGGCCACAGGAGAACTCCATCACTTGCAGATTCACAGTGGGTCACACATAGACCACAGGAGATCTCCATCACTTACAGATTCATATTGGGTCTCTCCTTTGCAGACTTACATTGGGCCATGCATAGACCAGAGCGGATCTCTTCTTTGTAGATTTATATTGGGCTACACATGGACCAGAGGAGATCTCTCTAAGTTGCAGATTCACTTTAGTCACACACAGACTGTGGGAGATGTCTCTTATTTGCAGATTTACATTGGGTCATTACTGAACCAGAGGCGTTCTCTCTCATTTACACATCTGCATGGTTTCTGCAGTCACATTGTCCTCTCTTTGGTTGTTCCAGGGAATCTCTTGATGTCCATGGACCTCCCGGGCAATGATTGGGAGACGGTCCTGGCCCCTGATGCTGAGTACTGCCAGCTCATCTGTACCCATCACCCCTACTGCACGTTTTTCACCTTTGTAACAACCGACAGGAACGTAAACGTGAGAAGGTATGGTACCAGAGTAATGAGAAAACTGCCTTCTACAAAGCCCCTTCTATGAACGTCCACATCGTCTGCACTCTGTAAAGTTTGGGGATTTTTTTTATAACATCTAACACTTCACATACATGTCTTTATTCTGTTTTTTTCTTTTTATGGAATATATGCTTTCTTCTTTTTGCCATGAATCTTAGCTGGCATGATTTCTGGTTCTAGCATGCGCTTAAAGATGGTAGCCATGATCCACAAATATTTGTTCCAGTTGTAAGTCTGACTTACTCCAGGAAAACTGTCAGCACTAGCACAAACACAGAGTACGCCAGATTCATGGTCACACTATGCGCACCTTGGTCCTAATATACAAGGACTATGAAAGTGGTTACATTTAGCCTTTGTGCAAAGCCTCAGTCAGATGAACGAGAAAGTTACATGAACAGGACCATCCATAGAAGGAATGAGGGCAAAGTGTGACAGAGTCATGTAGCACCAAACCTGGGAAAGGTGTGTGCAATGTGCTCATTCACAATTGGGGACCATCAAAGGATGTAGGTGCTCGTAAAGAGAAACTGCTCCTAGGGCCAGATAGACAAAACCTTTTTGAGGTCGTAAACGGCTGACGCTCAGAATCAGGACAATTGTGACTGCAAACAAGCGTTTTATAATGTACAAGCTCTATTTGCGATTCGGTAACCCATTACCGAATTGCAAATTTGGTTTGCGAATCAGTATTTAGAAGGGGCATAATTAGGGGGTGCCTTCCTAATGCCGGATCGCAGTGGTATGTGTGAATGATTTGCGACCGAAATGTGGTTGCAAAACATTCACATTTTACCATCTACTTCAAGTAGGTGGTAACCCATTCGCCAATGGGAATCCCATAGGACCCCTTCCCTTTTGTGACTGGTTGTAAACATATTTTTTAAGTGCGGGCAGCAGTCTAATGGACCACCCTCTACTCTTAAAAACTGAAAACAAAGATTTACATTTTTTATTTAAAAAACATCACATTTTCCTTCGAGGAAAACGAGTTGCCATAAAAAAAAAATTTCTTTATTTAAAAGCAATCACAGAGATGGGGGTCTGCTGACCCCAGCAGGCCACCATCCCTGTGATTTTTGCGATTCCAAATGGTTCCCAAACAGAGACCTACCTGATCCACATTCATGAAGTAGGTCTATTTGCAACCCACTGGGAACTGCAGAAAGTGTAAAGCATACTTTCATACATAGGTGCTTCTGTTTACCAAACTGCGAATCGCAAAATCAAAAATGTTGCTATTTGGCAATCGCAAACGATTACCTATGTCCATCTGGCTCCTTGTGGCTAGACACACAATGATAGGAAGATATGAGGCAGTTGCACCTTGAAGGAAGAATTTTTATTAAAAACAGAAAAAACACCATCTGAACAGAACGAGTAGGTCACTGCAAACCAAGCAAATGCTTCGGAGACCAAAAAGAGTGCACTTGCCAGCACCTTTTGCTTTAAAAGGTTCTGATAATTTACACATGTATATTTGTTTGTTTCTTTCTTTTTCCCTCGAATGGGGAAAATATGATTCTTTGTGGAGGAAGCCATTCTCCAACACCCTTAACCAACAGTGTTAGTGTGGTGTTCAGCGCTCCTCCTACCTAGGAATGTGATTTATTGTTGCAAATTTCACGAGTAAGGACCAGAGATACAAAGCACTTTTAGGTTGCAAATGGCCCAATTCCTAGACTTGGGCCATTTGCAAACGCAAATTTGCTCTTTTGTATGTACAAACATCAATCTGCGATTCTACAGAATTGTAATTTGTGTTTGTGAGTCAGTATTTGGAAGGGGGGCGTGTTTAGGGCGTCTCTTCGAAATACTGATTTGCAGTAGTATATATTAATGTTTTGTGACCGGATTGCGGCTGCAAAACTTAAATTTTTTTAAACTACTGAAAGGGGGGAACAGCCTTTATGACGCGGCTGTTACAACGCCGTGCCGTTACAACCCGGTCTTTTCAACGCAAGTCGTTACCACGACTTGCGCTGGAGGGCGCTGCAGGACAAGGAATTTTTTTAATTACTATCCAACACCTTCCCTACTGTACGTAGGCTGGTGTTGGAATAGTAAATTAAAAAATTCCTAAGTCCGCACCCTCCTCCAACGCAAGTCGTGGTAACGACTTGCGTTGAAAAAAACGCGTTGTAACGGCACGCGTTGTAAAAGTACGCGTCGTAAAGCCGTGCATCCACTGAAAGGTAGTGGTAAGGCATTTGCGAACGGTATGGGGTCACCAAAGAAAACCCCTTACCCTTTAAAATGTTACTATATTTTTTAAGAGCATGAAGCGCTTTCTGCTGGATTAACGCTGCTAGTTTAGTCAGCGCTGACTACACTAGCAGCATTAATCCAGCAGGACTCGGATCGCTCAACAAATAATATTAGAGTGGCTGGCCGTATCGCAGTACTCATTGGAATACTGAGGTTGGCAAACATTCTATGAGAATTCTCAGACGAGTGCTTGCATAAGTAATAGTCACCATTGTGTATTTTTTAAAACTGGAAATTCTTGCAAACCAAGACATGGCTTAGTACAGCTTCCTGGCTTTCAATATATAATCACCTGTTCAGTCCTCTTAAGTGGTTCTCCATCCACATATGAATAAATCGTCCTGAAGATGGTCTTACAGATGTCTTCACACCAAAGACCGAAACATGGACACCCGCACCCATTTTCTTTGTGAGTCGTTTCATTTCAGGAATTCATGTAACAGACAACAATTTCTTTATTCTTGAGATATATGAAATGGGTGGTGACAAAAGGGTCAATGAGATAAGAAACGTAGTGAGAAATTGTTAAATCTCAGGGGCATATTATCAAGACAGACAATAACATTATCGCCGTATTAGCGACAGAAAACTGCAGATAAAGCGGCAATAATGGGCTTGATAATATGCTCTATGAAAGTCCAATCGAAGCCCATGTTAGATGTGAAGACATCTAACATGGGCTTCGATTGGAATTCCATAGAGCATATTATCAAGCCCATTATCGCCAGTTTATCAGCAGTTTTCTGCCGCTAAAGCGGCGATAATGTTATCGCCTGTCTTGGTAATATGCCCCTCAGTCTCTTTTGTTCTATGTGAATTGGTTGTTGTACCCTTCGATCTTATAAACAGTTTTTTCAAATAAATGTGTGCTTGAATGAGTATTCACCCGTCTTGTATTGTTCTTTTACATTAAGGTTTTTTCCTGATTGATTCACGCTAGAATAAAGAATTGTTAAAAAATTTCATTCAAAACAAGCTACTGATTAGGGCCTATTGCAATTCATTTCTGAATCTATCCAAAACATTATGGAAATGAATCCCTTGTAGGCACATTTACCTGATACTTTTAGAAAGTTGCCATTTTTCTGCTCTTAAGCCCAGTTTGGCTGCTGTCAGATTATAGCACACATCTTGGGTGGGTGACAGCTGGGTCTTGTGCTTTCTCTCTAGACAGCCACCCACACATAGGGAGCTTAGGTTTGACTGATGGGCCATCAACATCCTAATGGCAATCTTGGGCAGGATGGAGGAAGAGTTGGGCACAACCTTACACATACATCTGAATGGGGGTTGTGTCCTGTCACCACATAAAGGACTGCTTAACCCCCTGTAGTGACTCTGGATCCAGGGCGGGAACGCGAGGACCTCTGTGCACTTCAGAACCCCTCTTTGAAGTCTCCCCCACTTCAAAGGCACTTCTGGATATAACAACTGGACTTCTGACCCTACCAGCTCAGTACATTTCTCGACCTATGGATAGATACTCTGCCAGGCAGAAGGACTGCTGTGCTGCTGAAGGACTGCCACACTGCTGGACTGCTGCTCTGCAAGAATGGATTTTCAGCTGTGCTGACCTGGCTTCTGCTTGCTGCCCCTCCTGCCTGGGTGTGAAGGACTGGACCTAACCCACTTGAACCCAGAGTTGCTCCAAGGGCTTCTCTGCTTGCCTCCTGTTCTGAGTCTCAGGGAGAGCAAAGACTCCTCTTCACCTGCAACAGCTCCTGGACTTTGCCTGCTACAAGTCTTGCTCTTAAGTGGTGCCAATCCAGTCCTGGGCCCTTGGAAGTGGGCAACAAGAGCTGCAACTACCCAAAATCCATGTATTGACAACTTTGAGTTGGTCAGAAACCAACGCTTCTCCCTCAACATCGACGCATCGCTGTCACCACATGGTCTGAGGACACTGCATTGCCATCTGCACTGCTCTTCACCTCCAGCTCCCGATCCATTGCCTACGGTTTATGGTGAGATAACTACGCATCCCCAATTTGCGCAGCTCGATGACAACTCATCGCCTATGAATCCTATTCTTCGGTGCCATGGGATCGCCTCCTGCTCCACACATCTCAGCTCCATCGACGGCGCAACCAAGGTACTTTTCAGCTGGACCAACTTGTTCCTGTATCTGACTTATGCTCCATCGCGGTCATGCTGAACTTTAATCGTTGACCCGATCCAACATGGCCAGAAAGCCCCAGATGGTGCTTTATGCTTTTAAGCACTATATTTTAGGATATTATTTATAAATTCCTAACTCCAGTTCTACTTATTGGATTTTGGTTGTTTTTGTCTTGCTTCGTTTACTATATTAAGCTTTATTTTTCTAACTAGGTATGGTATATTTTTGTGTGGGGTTTTCACAGTTTTACTGTTTTAGTGTTGCACAACTACTTCACATATTGCCTCTTAAGTTAAGCCTGCTCTGTGCCAAGGTACCAGAGGGTGAGCACAAGTTAACTTATGGTGTTTATCTGACTCAACCTGACTATGAATGGGGTTCCTGCTTGGACATGGTGTATATCTCTGCCAACCAAAAACCCAATTGCTAACATGCCCCATAACTTAGCACGTAATAAGACAAGGGCCATGCTGGCCAGCACCATTGTTTACCTAAGGCTTAACAAATGGGCTCTGTATTTTGGGAGAGCAGAACCCTGATGTCTGTCCATCTTCACAGCTAGAATAGTTATTCAATCTTCAGTCTTGTGCAATTGTGGCATGCTCAGTGCAAAACTGAGGTTAACACCAGAACTATATTAAATATTGTTTTAATAAATTTATCAATTCTGGTTGTTAGCTAACTACTGACAAATCTCCATTAGAGAAAGTTGTGCAATTCAATGACATATTTGCTGCTTTCAACAAAATCCCAGAGGGTAAAGTGTCTGGCTTGACAGTTTTACGTAGGAGTTTTTTTCCACAGATTTCCACATTTGTATTCCCCAACTGTTTTTCATGTTTTCATTATTTTATGACTGTTGAGGCGGGAGGCACTTTCACAGAAGCCATATTTTGCCCTTTTCCAAAAAAGAAAAAACTGGAAATCAATTAATCCATAAACATTATTGGGTCATCTTACAATTGGGGTCTGTCCACTTCGTACACCCAGATTGTTTGCTTTTTTGATCATCCTGTTTGTGGGGAGTCTCACTACTGGTGTCTCGCCCAGGGTAAATAAACTGCGCATGTTTACCACCAGTGCCTACCTTTAAGATAATGCAATGCAGCCAGGTTAAGGGGCACTTGACTGGTTACAGATAAACACATGTGCTCACAGGGGTGCACCCATGTGTCCGCTGCACGTGTGAGACCACTGTTGACTGCAGCCCAGTAACTGCACACAGGCAGCCTTTCGCAAAGGAGCTTCTACAGGGCTAGATTTTGACCTGGGATAGGCTTTATAATATTAGTGGCCACTCATAGGTGAAGTCAGTATGGTTTACTGTTTTGTATTCAGTGACACTGTATTATGTATATAGGGGTAAATTTGCCATTGATTGCAGTTCTGCTTCTCTTACAGCCAGATTCATGAAGCTTAATTGCGCTCGCAAAGGGCCAGATTCTGAGAATCTGGCCCTTTGCGAGCGCAATTTTTTGCATTTGGGATTCATCATCCGAAATGCAAAAATCGGTAAATGCGATTTCGCTAAATTGCGAGGAATTACATATAAGGAATCTCTATTTGAGATTCCTTAAATGCAATTCATTAACCATTTATAAATTGCGAATTCACAATTTCGGGCCGCTATTTACCGCGAGGTCAAACCTCGTGGTAAATAGCGAAAACTTAGAAAAATGCTTTTAAATGCATTTTTCTAAGTTGCATGTTGCACACACACATGTCCTTTGGACATGTGTGTGCGCAACACCAATGTAGATTACATTTCAGGGGTGCTACAGGGTGTCCTTTGGACACCCCTAGCACCCTTGAAATCGCATCCTTATTTGCGATTAGCAAATTGCTAATCGCAAATAAGGAAAAACTCCCCATTCATTCCTATGGGCCTTTAGGCCCATAGGAATGAATGGGGAGTTATTCCTTATTTGCGATTAAGAATTTGCTAATCGCAAATAAGGAATGTGGGGAGTTATTCCTTATTCCTTATTTGCGATTAACAATTTGCTAATCGCAAATAAGGAATGTGTAGGAATCGCATTTTATTTTGCGATTCCTACATGAATCCCGTTTTGCGAGTAATGTAATAGCGATTCCTTATGACTCGCTATTAAAGACTCGCAAAACGGGTCTTTTGATGAATCTGGCAGTTAGTCCAGTGAGGTATGAAATGGTGAATAATATATGCCCTGTCTGACTACACAGGTCCCACGGTCATACATGTGTACCTTTTGGGTTGCCTAGAAGTTTTATTATTCCTCTGGCTCAGCTCAGGATTTTGTTACCCTGTTGGGCTACGTTATTTACACTCCTTGTGACCACTGCCTGTCCTGAGCAATATTTATAAAATCACACATTTTTATAAAATGCATCCTGTATTCCTATAAGGAACATGGCAGCATTTAAAACAGATTGTTTTATTTAAAAGCAATCACAGATTTAGTGGCCTGTTGACCCCAGCAGGCTCCACCCCGGTGATTTTAACCAATTGTAGAGGGTCTCAATTTGTAATCTACCTCATGCATGTTAATGAGGTAGGTTGAACTACAAAGCACTACAAATCGGTATAGATTGGTTCACAAAATGCCAATGCATTCAGTAGAAATCTGTGTGCAAATTGCACCCACTTCTACTGAATCCTCTTTAATAGATCCCTAATAAAAAAATCGCAAATTGCAAATTATTATTTGATCTAATTTATGAAAGGTCTCTAATCTTACAGTGAAATTATCCTTCTTTTCTTCTCTTTGTAGGCTGTTTACTCACCATAAAAAACTGGTTCTTCTTATACTTAAATCTTTCTTTCCGGGGAGGAGCCAAGCAGGCATTCGAAATGGCCGCATAGTCGCTCGGCTCCGTGAACCCTTTCGCCCCACACGTATATCCTGGCGTTTATCCTGAGTCACAAAGGCGTACTTTAATAGGAGAAGGAGAATGAGCACTTACCGTCTGCTCCTGAGGCTCCTGCGTGCGGCGGTCCCTGAGAACTGGCCCCCGACTGCTCTGCGGCCCACGTGGTGAGGAGACCGGGGCGTTGACCTGGACGTGCATCCGGCCGCGGCTGCAACAACAACGGCCGTTGGTAGCGGCGAGGGGCCGGCCGGAGGGTGCCGTTGACTTGAAGGGCCGCTGATGGCGGTTAAGGCCCGGTCCACTTGGCGGTGACCCTTGAGAGGGAGTGTGGCGAGACAGGATCGGAGGGGGCGCATGACTCCTGCCCCCTCCCCAAACTTTTTGCCTGGGCATAACCAAGGATTGCCCCCGATATAGGCGGGCGACTCCCGGGGTGCGGCAGGGATTTTAGCCTTTTGGTGACTCTCCTTTGGGGAGCCCGCCTCACAGTTTTGAGCCCCGGTGGTACATCTCGTGACACCCCGCACTGGGGCCTGGTCCCTGAGTGAGGTGAAGAGGGACGGGGCCAAATTGACTATGATGGCGGCTGGTGCCCTCCTCTACGGTCCATGTCCACGTCGGACGGCTGTCGCACGAGTGGGGCCGAGATGCTTGCAACGTACGCAGGAGCCCACATCCAAGGACGTATTGGCTGCCCTAACGGTTCTGCACGAGACCCTGATTTGTCATGCCCGGGACCTGGGTAGAAGAATGGCTGCCATTGTTATCTTGCCGTCTCTAGCGGCCATGGTCCGATCCCAAGGGACAGCCGATGAATCTGCAGCTGAGTCCGTGGAGGGAGTCCCGGCCCTGCCTAGGTACCAAGAGCCACTGAAAGACCCGGCTCCCGTGCCCGCTTGGGCCGACATGGTTACACGTGTGGATGTCTCTTTGGGACACATGTTCAACTGGCGGCTGGGGACAAAACGCTATTTTCCTTATTGGACTGCCCCAGCTATGTTGTGGCGCTTGCTGGACTGTGTGACTCTCATTTCCTGGATGGTACTACTGTGTGTGAACTCTGGGAAGTTTTCGGAGTAAGCGTCGATATTACCGGATCTCCGCTGTCGATACTTGGATGGGTTTGGATAGCTGTACTTTCCTATGACTACGCCCCGACATGACCCGCCCAGATTGTTTGGACCCCTCGGGCTGTTTTGTCAACCGGTTGACGAGTGGACTTCTGGCGGTACCATTGCCAGACAGGGACAGGGATGATGTGGTTCGCAGTCTATTGGTTTTATTGTTAACAGACGGTGCTGTGGGTATGTTTGATCGGGATTTATCGCTGTCATGGCCGGGACTTGATGTTCTTCTGTACTGTACTACTTCATTTTTGAGATTTCCCCAGGTGGAAGGGGTGATGGGCGGGGTCGGGCGGCAAGACAGAGGGCCCTCCTCTGCTTATTCTTATTCTTTTTCTTATCTTCTTCTTTCTATATTTCGGGTCTCCATTAGGGCGACAGGCACGCTGCTGGGGGGTAGGCCATGGCCTTCTGCGTGTGTGCAGGGTGGGGGTTGGGGGATGGGCGTTTGTTCGTTATTTGTTTCCATGGCCCTTTAGTCTTTCATCTCTTTTTAGTGTCGTCGACGTTCATGGTCTCTGCAATATGTTTAGTTTCGAGGGGTGGGGTTTAGACTCGCTACGTGTTGGGGTTGTGCCTGCATTTCTCCTGCTTTGTGTATTTTTCCCCCGATAATTCCTTCGTAGCTGTACTGTTTGTAGATATCCTGATTCGCGCGCAGTATTGTAGGACTATGTACGACTGGGCGACACCCTTTAGTTCCTTATTTGAAAATGAACCTCTCAAATCCTGATTTCAAGTCTGTGCACCTGATTACAAGATCTGTTCTGGTATTTTACGACCCCGGTTTTTCGAAATGCTATGACCTTGCATATTGATTGCTGTACTCTTGCTTAACTTAGCGGCCGGCCGGGATGGTTGTAGGCCCATACTTGTAATTGCTTATACTACTAATAAAGGTTCAATAAAAAAATAAAAAAATCTTTCTTTCCATACTGCCTGCCAAAATGAATCAAGCATTTTTCTTATGAATTGAGAGTCTACTCTCTCTGTTCTTATGAAATAAAAGGTAGTTGAGGATTTTATTAGAGAGACATTCGAAAACCTAAATACTATGGGGGTAAATTTGACTAATTTCAAAAAATATAATTCACCTTTTAGAACTGGGATCTTGACTCAATTTGTCAACACACTTTTAATGAAATGTGGCAACAAATATAGCAAACTAGGTTTGCCCATTTTACTTAGAAAGAAGTTGTCAGTCAGTCAAAACAGTTTATTTTAGTTCAATTGTCTTAAAAACTGAAAAACATCGCAACCAAAAAAAATAGTACAGGTATATTTTATATAAAAGCTCGAACTACAAACATGGATCATCTGACAGATAGTGATTACCACCTATTGGACTTAGTCCTTTTTGCAGGGTCATCCCTGAACATTAGCCTTCCTCCTGGTGTTTCCGACCTGGTGTTGGTGGTTTTAGGACTCTGGACACTTTATCACTGTTGTCCGGTGGTAAAGTGCACGTGCTCTCTATGGTAAACTTGGTAAGATTGGTCTACAACTGTTTGGCGTATTTAACTTACTTATCAGTCCTTTGTAAAGGTGTAGCTCATATACAAGGGGCAGTAAATTAAATGCTACTGGTGGGCTTGCAGCGCTGCTTGCGCCACCCACCAAAGTAGCCTTTCAAACATCTCAGGCCTCGTCCATTGCAAGGCCTGTACACACAGTTTACTGCTGCTGTGACGTGGCACATAAAGTGGTTGCCATGTCTATGACTCCCCCTTTACTACATATCCGTTACCCCTAATTTAGGACCTAGCTATCCCTATGGGCAGGGTGCGCTGCAGGTAAAAGGTAGGACATGTGCCTTAACTGTGTGGCATGTCCTGGTAGTGACAAGGAGCCATTTTGGTTTCTCACTACTATGAGGCTGCCCTCTCATGGGAATGCATTGGGGATTCCCTGATATGTGTTTCAGTGGTAATTCCTGACATGAGCGGAATATCATGGTCAAGTTTGGTATGTTTGGAATAGTGATAACAAATGCTGCGTAATGGTGTTTGCAGATTTTTTATCACTATTTTAGAACTGCCACTTTTAGAAGGGGGCATTTCTGTGTGCTATGTGTCTTTGTGCCTGGCTGTTGTGTATTGCATGTCTGGATCTGGATGACAGGAGCTGGGGAGGCGCAGTGGCTTCAGAGGGGCAGGGTGAGTCAGCACTAGGCTGTAATGGGAGGAGTGGGAGGAGTAGCACCTGGACCTGACTAGGACTGTGACTGCCTTACACAATGCTGGCTCTGCCCAAGTGGTGCGTCTCGGCCCAGGGACTACACTAACAAAGGAGGATGTTGTGCACTGTAAATGTGTTTTCAAGTGCCCCTAAGAACTGGGTTGGACCAGGCAAAGTGCCCTGTGCCAGGGGGAAAACAAAGACATGTGAGGTATAATGGGCTGTGACCCATGAGAAGAGCAACTTTGGTTACCTGCTGGAAGCTGAAGGACTGCTGGGTGAGGAGGCATCACCGTGGGACCCAGCTGCTGTCTCCTGGGAGTCCCTGAGTGCTGGCCTGCCTGTGTCCAGCTATGCACCTCTGAACGTAGGACGTAGCCCCTCGTGAGTGCTTCATTCTTCATGGCCCCTTGGAGCCCGTGGAGGGGGCTCCGACTTTGCAGCTGGTGGGCCCCATCCCGCCGTGGCAGAAGAGCCAACGATCAGGAAGCCAGGCAGCTGTTGCCTGGTTGGGAGCAGGGCTTCTCATGGTGACAAGGAGATACCTGTGGTTTTCCAGAGCCCAAGAAAGAGGGCTCCAACTTGGTCATTGAAGAGTGCGGAATGGGAACACTGTGCCACATTTTCCTGAGCCTGAGAAGGGACCTCCAGCTCCACTCATTCCGAGTGTCCAAACCTCAGGTGGCAGTGAGAGCCTCCTGCATTGGTCAGCCGGAGACAGAGCCTCGCAGGCTCACCAGACGCTGAGGAGGGATCAGAGCCTCATGGATTCCCTGCTGCTACGTCCCATCGATTGGCCCGGCGTAAAGGAGAAGGCCCACTGAGTGGGGCTTGAAAGGCACACTTTTGGTGCTTTCTACGCCTACAGCTGCGCCGCCAGATTGCGGGCAGCTGCAACGGTAGAAGAGAAGCCCCGGTGAGTGGGGCTTGTAAGGCACAATGTTGGTGCCTGTTGGTTCTCACAGCTGCACCGCCAGATTGTGGGCAGCTGCAACATTGGGGGCATTTTTTGTCTATGGAGAGACAAGGGTGAGTTGAACCGTCACCTCCCGCACCCACCCTAATTTTCATACAGGCCTGTTGTGGTAAATAAATATTACCCTTTCATAATTTCTATACTTAAAGGAAAGCTCATGCATTAAATGAGAGGCAGAGTCCGTGGTGTCCTGATTCAAAGGGGCTTTATTTACAATAACCCGGGTTAGCGGAGAATCTGTTCCATCACCACTAAGGTTCAGGAAGGGTCTTCCAACGTTTATTCACAGAGTCCTTTATTTATACATTGAATCTCGTACATAGAGAAAAGAGGAGGACTCCAGGCGGAGCAGGAGAAAGAGATAAGAGCATGTGGGCGTACACTTGAGATGTCATGGAGGTGTCATAAGTGGGTGGATACATGGAGGGGGTTGCATGGCCAGCTGGAACTTTGCCCTACTTGTGTGCAACTTGGTCATGACGTGTAATTGACGTGTGACTAGGGGAAGCTGCGGGGGCTGACTTCTAGCACTAGGAGGAGAGTCTGGGATGTCAGAGCGACCTGTACCTTTGGCATTATCTGGTATCTTATGTTTGGAGTACATGTTGCTTGATTTAAAGGCCATCAGGGCAAAGGCAGCTCATCACTAAAGGCTGGTGTATGCATATATTTCTTTATGTATTGCGTGGGGCTATGGATCTTCTATGGAAACTGGTTCAGTAAATCACTTGCATGGAGACAGAAAGGCTGGACTCTATCTTCTGCAGGCAGGATATGTTTATCCTTTTCATTAGGCAGGAATGTGTTTCTGTGGAGCAGAACAGATAACTGTAGGCATAACACTGTCTTCGCAGGCCAGGCCAGGCTGCGCCGGGCACCTCTCGGCTGTGGCAGGAAATGTGTGAGAGTTCAGGGATAAATAACTAAAATACAATATTCAGAGTGTTTCAGGAGGCTTTGGGCCTGGATTTGCATCCTGGCCCTGCGGAGCCCTAAAACGGGTGCTTCTCGATGTTAAAAACGTGCACCATGTAAAGACATTGGCATCATAGGCTTAAAAGCAGAATTATCCTTTCTTTCATGGTGAGCCTGGTAACTGACATGTTAACGTTGGACGCAAATGTAAACACAGAGGCGTCATCATTTCGGCCATAGAGGGAAAATGCATGGATGTCATGCACATACACTAAACGTGGGGGTAGACGTAGGGGACACAATAGGTCAAATAAAATTTCATTTACCTCATTCCCTCCTTGGCCCCTACATTACCCTTCAGGATACATCTATATTCATGAGACCGTATATTTGATCATACAGTATCATTTGTTCATCCTTGATCCTTTGTTTACGTGGATGGGGAACACAGGCAGTGGCACACTGCAGACAGAGACAGTCTCATGGCAGACTGCTCCTGGGTCAAGTTAGCCAGGGCAGATGCAGTCTCATTTACTACTGCTTCCAGAGTTATTGTTAACCTACGTATGAGTTCACTGTTTTGGACGGGACCTATGAAGAAAAAGAATCCTTTGTTGAAATCTGTATATTGCTCCCAAGCTGTCTCAGTCTGATCAACAACTGGGGAATTTATCTCCCTCTTGTGTCTGACATGTACTAGTGGTGAATCTCGATGATAATGGGATGGGGCTAGAAAGATAGGGGGCAGAAGGAAAGCTATATAACATGTTCCACCCCAGTCTGAGGACAGTTGTACATAGGCTGTCTGACCGCAAATGAAATAGGTATGGCATGATGCTTTGAAAATGGACTTTCCTTGGTCATTAAACTCTACTACAGTATTACATTCACTGTGTCCCATATGTACTGATCCTTTCTTTCTAACACACAAATCACCTTTTGCTGGTAGGACTGAAATAGATTGTGGTCCTGTATTTTGCTTGGGCTGAACATTCAGTATTATAAAATTGAGGGAAGCATTTCCTTGCTTGTACTCTTCATTTTCTAGGTCGGTCCCCTTCCTTTGAGGGAGCCCGTCTTTGTCTGGGAAACATACTTCATGCATTACTTTATTCAGGTTCCCATGTATCCAGTCACTCTGGGAAACTACGGATGTTCTGTCTAGTGATGTCATTAAAGCAAACCATGCTCCGCACGAACCATTGTGGGAGAACGGAAAAGGGAAGAAGGGCAGAACTCCCTTCATTTTCTGATAAGGCGGGAGTTGGCCACATACCCAGCAATCTGTTGCATTGCTGGTCTGATGAGAATGGTGCAACATACGAATGAAAGAATTGTTGCGCAGTGCTTCATGGGGTGGCAGATCACTAAATGTGTGCTCTGCAGTGTCGTTAAAAGAAAAGTGTACATGTGAGGTAATAGGAGGAAAGAAAACATGGAATCAAAGGAACATAATAATCAGAGTTATTATAAATCGACTGCGAAGGGATTTGCAGTACGTCTTTCTCTTATCTCTCTGTCTACTGCTATTTGGGTCTATGGTCTAATACATGTCAGGAACCTGTCTAACCGATTCACCCGAGAGGGGCTTAAACAATTAAACTGTCTGACTTACTAGACCGTAACTTGGATTAATACTCCTGATGCGGAGTTTTTCTAGAAAAAGGGGTTTTGAGTCACTGTGGTCATTGTCATTTTTGATCAAAATTAAAGTTCCAAATTGTCCATAGAATCTCCTTTTCGTCCTTCGAGCCGGATAACAGTCCTCGTGGTGTGTAGTACAAGCTTCGGCGTCCTCCAATGCGGCTCAAGGGGGCTTGATCTGTCAAAAGTTCCGCTCATAGATAACATCTCCAGGGACTATGGCAGGCTCCTGGACTTGGGTGTTGTCAGGGAAGGCGGCGGCAACCTGTGAATGAAGAGAGAGTAGTGCAGACATCAAGGAAGCCAGGTAATCTGTCAGCATGTTATTGTCAACATCAGATATTTTATTTTAGGCATAGGCGTACCCCTAATCTCGTCTTAAGTGTCTGATTATGGTTTTCTACAAGGCCTGCTGCAGTATAATCTGGGACTGGGTACGCTTCTGTCCATCTAGTTAGTGCACACACTAATTTGTCCATTTGGATATAATCCATCTGAAGGAACTCAAAAGGGTGGTCAGGAGGATGGAATCCACCTTGTTCCACCGGAATGCCTTTACCTGGATTGAACTGGCAACAGATCATACAGGTACGTACTTTCTGTTTCGCTGCTGCACGCAGGTGCTTGTTAAACCAGATATTCTGTAAACTGTCTAGCATTGCCTTCTCTCCCAAGTGTGCTGGACTATGTGATTGTCTTTATGATTACTTGTACCATGGAATCTGGACGAAACCATGTAGCTTTGCCTTTAGTCATCCAACCTTGGTCAGTCTGGACCCCTCCTTGTTCAGTCCATTTCTTTATTTCATCTGAAGTGGCATGTGTCTGTATGTCGAGTACATCTTGTGAAGGATCCCTGACTGTCATGCTATTCGTCAGTAATGGTACCTCTGTCTTTGTCGTGTCAGTTGGAATGTCTGTTTGAGTCTGGGCTGTTGGTTTAGAATTCGATCTGCCAGGTCATTACCCTGGGAAATGGTGTCTGTGACTTTGGTAACATCGCACCTTATACCCGGACCGATCTGTTGTCCCTTAGACCCCCCCGCTGCAGGACTCACTCTGGCTTTCTCTTGGACGCCCAAAACCGAGACTTTGTCTGCAGAACTTGTCATTTCTCCTTGTCACCTGCTGCCTTAACACCCCGCCCAATCCACACCCCCACCCCAGTTTCTATTTCTAGCGATCACCCCCCGTTGACCCTCAGATCTGCACTTATTAACTGCAGATCTTTGACCAAACATGCCTTTGACATCTGGCAGTCCCTCCGAGATAACAAGTGGGATTTGCTTTTCCTAACGGAAACATGGCTCAATGACACTACGAACCCCGCCATTTCCCTTGCCTTACCGGAGGGTTACAGTATCAGCTGTGCCAATAGACCTAATGGCAAACCAGGAGGTGGTATTGCCCTAATTCATAAATCCACCTGGACAGCCACCTTTCCCCCATTTGACCACATCGACTGTATAGAAGGTCTGCCTTTTAGCATCCAAACCTCACCGTCCTCCTCCTGTTCGGGAATACTTATTTATCGTCCTCCTCATTCCAATCTATCGCACCTACCGGCTTTGACGGATTATATCATCCAGCTCAGTACACAATACTCCAACTTTACCGCATTAGGAGACTTCAACCTCCATGTCGACAATGAATCATGTCCGCACAGTAGTCAATTTATCTCCATGCTAGCGGCCTGTAACCTAGTCCAATTAATAACTTTACCCACGCATAATGCGGGTCACACACTGGACTTAATCTGCTCCAACCTCCGGGTGGCCCCCCCCATCCCGGTCATCTGGTCCGACCATTTTTTTATTTCCTTTGAGATTGATATTCCCCGCCCCTGCAGATCTTTTATCACGCCTAAATCTTCAGGAAGAAACTGGAGTCGCATCACTTTGGATGCGCTCCAGAAACATCTCAACAACTCCCAACCCTGCTCGTCAACCGACCCTGACCAAGCTATTAACGAACTAGACACATGGATCAGTCAGGCCTTAGACGTACTGGCCCCCATAAAACCCGTCAAATCTTACAGGACGGCACCTTCTGCCCCCTGGTACTCCAATGAACTTCGGCAGAAAAAGACCTTCTGTAAATCTCTTGAACGCCGCTGGAGACAGAACTACTCTCCGGACAGTAAAGTCCTCTATAAAACTGCCCTCAAAGACTATCGGAGAATGATAGAGGAGCACAAACGGGACTTCCTGGCCTCTAGAATAAAGCTCGCCAGCAATGGAGCCAGGGAGATCTTCAACATTGTTAGATCCTTCACAGACCCCGCTGCGTTGACCAGATCCCAGCCCGCCTCACAGGCATTATGCAACAAGCTTTCTCAATTTTTTGAGGACAAAATTGAGAACATCCAAACATCCTTTCCCCCTTCTAATACAGAAGGAGACGACGGGCGATCTACTCCTCTCATACCATCGCCACTCTCTCTGACTGAATTCGCGGTAATATCGGAAGCAGATTCTATGATCGAGCTCCTTAAATGTAAATCAGGCTCCCCTAACGACCCTTGGCCAGCCAAGGAATACAAAAAACTGGCACCCCTACTTAACCCCTATTTAAACCACATTTGGAATGACTCACTCCGTACAGGATGCTTCCCTACCAAATGGAAGCATGCCTCCCTAGTCCCCATTCTGAAGAAGCCCAATTTAGATCCTGATCTTCCCTGTAATTACAGGCCCATTTCCCTCCTGCCTGCCCCAGCCAAGGTCTTGGAAAAGCTGGTTCATTCCCAATTGGCTAGTTTCATCGAATCAAATGGGCTCCTTCATGCTTCCCAGCATGGCTTCAGGTCGGGCCATAGCACGGAGTCGGCCCTCATTGAAATGGCCGACTCTGTGAGATGGACACTCGACCGAGGATCGAGGGCGGTGTTAGTGCTGCTGGATCTTTCAGCGGCATTTGACACCGTCTCTCATAAGATCTTGCTGAGAAGGCTGGAGGACTTAGGGCTAGGCGGCTCTGTTCTGAAGTGGCTGGCATCGTACCTGTCTAATCGCACCCAGCAAGTCTTTACCCCTCCCTTCACTTCCTCTGCCAGGCCACTTAAATGGGGAGTCCCACAGGGTTCTTCCCTTAGCCTGCTTTTGTTTAATGTTTATTTCACCCCTTTGGCTAAGCTGATCTCCCAGACTGGGATCAAATCTACATCTTACGCTGATGACATCCAGCTACTTTTCACGTTCGATACCCCCTCTGCATTTGCTTTCGACCCGCTGAAATCCTGCCTACGAGACATTTCCAACTGGATGGATGCTAATTCCCTCCGTCTCAACGCAGGAAAAACGGAGATTCTGTTTTTCAACTCTCCTTCTCCCTTGGATGCCAGCCTGTGGTGGCCTGAAGACTTGTGCCAGGCCCCCACGCCTAAAAACTCGGTGAAAAACCTAGGAGTACGCTGGGATACCCACCTCAGCTTCGATACCCAGGTACAAACAGTCGCAGCCTCATGCTTTGCCAAAATCAGAACAATCAAACGGCTTATTAACTATCTGCCGGAGGAATGCCGCAAGACTGTGATCCAGGCATTAATCATATCCCATCTTGATTATGCCAATGCCCTTTATCTTGGTATCACAGCTGGCCTTTGTTACAAATTGCAGACGGTTCAAAACGCCGCTGCCCGGCTGGTGGAGAGAATTCCTGCCAGACACCATATCTCCCCTCACCTCCGTAAACTGCATTGGCTGCCCATTGCGAAAAGATGCGTATTTAAAGCAATGACGCTGGCATTTCGTGCATCTAAAGGCAATGGGTCGGCCCATCTGAAAAATACTCTTCGCCCTTATACCAAATCCAGGGCCCTACGCTCCAACTCCTTATTTTTCCTTGAAACTCCCCGATTTAAGCGTTCCCGTGCTGGTGGAAAAACCTTTGAGGTCTGTGCTACCAAGCACTGGAATAAGCTTCTGTTAGCTCTTCGCACATGCCAGACAGAACCAGTATTTCGTAAATCCCTTAAAACCCTTCTTTTTTCCTCCTAGTTTGGTACCTCCGACCTGTCCCTCTAGTTTTCAGAGTCTTCCAGCGCCGGGATGCCCCGTTGGGGCCGCTGCGCGCTTTACAAAACACACTAATAATAATAATAATAATATGCTTTGCATTTCAGGATAGCTATGGCTGAGGCAAATGTATTGCTTCTAACAGGGCTTGAATAAGTGGGCCATGCTGAATGTTGGCCCCTTGAGAGGTCAAGTAACCTCTCTCCCTCCAGAGAACTTCGAAGTCATGGACTACGCCAAAAGCGTACTGTGAGTCTGTATAAATGTTCACTTTCCAGTTCTTGGCTCTTATGCAGGCTTGTGTCAGAGCGATGAGCTCTGCTGCTTGTGCTGACAGTGTGTCTGTTCTGTGTGTCTCTATGACTTCAGTATCAGTGGTCACGGCATATGCGGCCACTAACTCTCCTGTGCTTGTTCTCATGCATGAACCATCAACATAAAGTGTCAGGTCAGGATCTGGAAGTGCCATATCTGTCAGGTCTTGTCTTGGTTTCGTCACTGTATTTATTACTTCCACACAGTCATGTGGTGCGGTGTCTACTGTACTTACGGGCAAAAGTGTGGCAGGGTTAAGAATGTTGCATTGTCTGATCTCTATGTGTGGCTGAAATAATGTCAGTTCATATCCTGTCAGTCTAGCTACAGTCAAGTGTTGTGTCTGTGTTCTGTTAAAGAGAACCTCCACTGCATGTGGTACCTGGACTGTCAGAGGGTGTCCTAACACTATGGAGTCTGGCCACTTTGTCTGATAGCTAGTGCTGTCGCTACAACTGTTTTCAGGCACACAGGCAGAGCCTGGGCCACTGGATCTAGTGTACTAAAAAAATAAGCACAAGGCTTGTGTTTTCCAGCTTGATCTTGTGTAAGGACAGATAATGCTGTCCCTTCCTGTTCAGTGACAAAAAACATAAAAGGTTTGCTGTAACTAGGAGTCGCTAAAACTGGCGCTTGACATAAGGCTCTTTTTAATTCTTTAAATGCCAAGGTATGTTCTTGTGTCCAAAGGAGGACAGTCGAAGACGCTGCCTCCTGTGTTGTCAATTGTATGAGTGTTTTGGCTAGATAGGCATACTAGTGAGGCCAATGAAGGCCTTGTGTCTTGGGCTGTGAAAGATTGGCAATTAACTGAATACGTTCTTGTGTCAGCTGTCTACCCCTCTTGGACAGCAAGTGTACAAGGCACACACCACTTGCTGTGCACTTTGAAAGGGACACTCTGTAAAACCTTTAAAAAATTTAAAGCTACGTCCACTTAAACTGAATCAGAAGAGATACTGGCTACCTGGATGAATTGGAACACTGAAAAAGGCATTTTTCAGGTCAGTTACAGTAAAGAATGATGCTTCAGAATCAATAGCAGTCAGTAATGAAGAAATGTCTGGGACCACTGGGTATTGTGGTACTACATATTTGTTCAACTACTAGTCTGTAAACTGGTGGTGCATTAGGGTCTGATCGTTTAAGGATAGGAAGGACAGGTGAGTTACATACATTTGAGTCAGTCTCTACCACCCCCCATGTGCAATGAGTTCGTCAACAATCTTTAATAAGGCCACTATGGCATCAGGTGGTATCTTGTATTGTCGTATACGTGGGAGTACTACTCCTGTTTTGAAAGTGACACAGTGTGGTGTTATGTTCATGTAACCTACGTCAGTCGGACCTTGTGCCCATAGGTGCTGTGGTACATTCTGGAGTCTGGGGTCAAAATCTTTCAGAACATAATGTCCCTTAAAATCACATAAGAACAGTCGCACTCCTTCTGGAGAACAACAAATAACTGCTCCTAGTTCCTTTAATGTCTTTATACCTAGCAAGTTTTCTGGACATGATTTAGTAAGTACCAAGTCTGTGGTACGTGACAGTGGACCAACTCCAAGGGAAACTGGCTTTGACACTTCATTAACAATAGGCTTTCCTGAAAATCCCAAGGAAATATTTTGTGAGCCTGAGAGAGGTGCCCCTGGAACCTCGTCATGGCTGATGGTGGTTCTGCTCGCCCCTGTGTCAATCAGAAACGTACTGTCCTGTCCTAGTACACGACCTTGTACATAGGGACCCCTTTAATCTACAGGAACCTCAATAAGGGACAAGCCATCTACCTTCTCTAGGCTGTTTCATGAGAAAGATTTGTAGACCGTGTAGTCTGACTGCGTTTACTGCCTCACTCCTCTGAGAAGCAGCCCCCACCTCCAGAAAGATGTTCGCGCTCAGAGCTTGAATCTGATCCAAGCATAATAAGCTACAGTGCGATGTAATTTTGAATCACTGCCAAATGCTGATCTCATTGCAAGAGCAACACTCCCTGCCAATTATTCTGTCTAAGCATCTCTAATCTCCAGTCAGGGAAGCTCACTTAGGCCTTCTGTATCTATATTACTCCAAGGGCCAAGCGTCTGCCAATACATTCTGCATGTGCAAGGATCCCTTATCTGAAGGCAGTGAAGCTGTCTGCGCCGACAGCAAGGAAGAGCGACTCGACCCCTCCCTTACATAAACATTTCTTGCGCGGAACGAAATTGGATGTTGGCCAATGATAACAAGACAGGCACTGCTCGGTGATTCTGTCGCTGGGAGCTATGCTAACTTCAAGGTCGAAAAACACATTCTTTGTAACTCAAAACAAAATCTGTTCCCAGGCCAGACCACTATTCTCAAACTAACTGAAGGAAATTTAAAACGTGATGTAAAGCATCATAAAATCAGTAATTAATAAGGACATATTTTTTTGCTTTGTAATTCAGACACATGCTGGCATTTTAAAATAATTCTGTTACAATGTACTGTTACTTAAAAGTTCCACTTTCTAAAAAAACACTTTTGTCCAACTAATGCAGCTAGAAGGCAAGACATTTGAAACATGGGCATTTATTTAGTATGCAGATTAACACATAAAAAGGGGGCAATTTGATTCTGAAAAAACGAATTATCATGGACTGTTGAGTTTAATATTTCTCTGCACATATCAATTGAAATTTCTCCACTAAATGTTTTATCTGAAACCTCCTTGCAGTAGGAAAATATCCATATATATCGTCTATAATATTATTTTCTATAAAAGCACACGGTTGCATTTCACTAATTAAAAGCACATTCTATGATGGGCCTGTTTTATAAATTCTTCTCCACAACCGAACACACTAATTCTAAAACACTGGCTTGTGTGCCATCCACAGCTGGAAACCCTTATCACAATCCGACTGGTTGATTTATAACATTCCGACCTCCGGAAAAACACATTAAATCATGTGTTCCAAGGCAAACCCACACACATTCGTGGACGCATTTCAAATAGAAAGTTAAATGAACACTGCTTTCTGTTCTCCATGCAAGATGTTACCATGCTGTCAAAGCACATAGGCAGAACCAGTAACCAATGAAAAAGTGAAATCAAACCATCATACATTTAAACAATCACTGACTTTTAGTGTCAGCTCACATAACCATGCATGTTAAACAGCATGTAAAAATAAATTCTGCCGTCTCAATCCAAGATATTAACCCTTAGGCGGCTCAAACACAATCATTCCCCCAATGACTGCAGATACATGGGAAAGTCAAGAACATATCACTCCATGTTTTTAAATAACACTTACGCACATCTTCAAAACATTTTCTCCAAGCAGTTGAAAGAGATCCAGCTCTCTCCTGACTAACGCAACAATACCATGCTCTGTACAAGCCATATCCACATGGCGCTATTCACAAGCCATATTTACAAGAAAATCAACAAGTCCAAAAATGACACGCTATTCACAAGGCATATTTACAAGGCGCAATGCACAAGGAACACAACAAGTCTAAATGAGAATATGCTCCTCACAAGCCATATTTACAAGGAGCTATGTACAAGAAACTCCACAAATCTTCCTAGTCTTAGTGAAATCACGAGCATTGAGCCCTTTCCTGGTTCTGGATCGTATATGCAGTGGGGAATTGCTTCTTTCTACATACTCTAAAGGGTACAGGTAGTGGCGTTCGCGACCTAAGGGGTATTTCTGAGGGGGTCACTTTAGCTAGTTCTTCTGAGAGGACCAGTAACAACGGCATTTCTTTCTCTATCAGCCTGTTCTGCCTTGACCTTGTCTAGTTCTCTCTGCTTGATGAATTTCTTTCTCTGTTCTCCTATGTGACTCTTTGCGCCATAACTCAATGGCATCTTTCTGTGAGGGTCTTGATTTCTTTTTTCCATAGAGCTTCCTCTACTCTCATAATGCATTCAGAATCCCATGTTCCCGAGATGGGCCATCTGTACTTCTTCTCTAAATCCTTCGTGTAATCTAAAGTCTAAAAACAATATGGCATCTAGCCCATGCTTGTTGTACATATAATGACCAGGTGTGTCTCTAGGTGGGATGTTAACTGACTCTTCTAATATTCCTTTCCTGGTCCCTATCTGACGTAACTTTAAAAACAGTGGCATGATTACTTTTACTTGAACACAATAAACACAGTAATGAAATGCAAACATTCATTCATACCACGACATTAAACACATTAAAACATTTCGAACAGATACTAGACAGTATCTAGTACATAAAACACAATACTTGAAATCTCGAGAAAATAATACTGAAATACTGGATCACTGAAATACTAGATGTACTGCTAAAACAGTACAGACCGGTCCCATAAAGAGACACGTCATACCGCGCTCACCTAAGTGAACACGTACGGACCAGATCTGTGTACCCAGACCTGTCTTGACCGGACACAAATTAATGCACCCGTCTAGATGCGTCCCCAGCAACGGTAATCACCGGGAAGCAAGACTTGAACTTGAACTTGAACTTGAAGGCCTCGGAAACTTGATACTGCGCATGCGCCTTGGAACAGGTGGGCCTCTGGAAACCTCGGACCTTGCTCTCTCACGGCTTGGGCTCTGGTTGGGATGATCCGCATTCCTCACCACCTCGTGTGGATGCCTGGTAGCAGTCTGTCCTCCCCGTGGGCCTGAGGGAGTAAGCGGGAAGTCCCGCGGCGTGCACTCTGAAGTCCGTCACGGCTGTAGAAGGGGGCAAAAGCTGGACTAACATCACCGGCGAGTGGGGAAAGGGACCAGTCCCTGTTCGGGCGCCAAATTACTGTGGTAAATAAATATTACCCTTTCATAATTTCTATACTTAAAGGAAAGCTCATGCATTAAATGAGAGGCAGAGTCCGTGGTGTCCTGATTCAAAGGGGCTTTATTTACAATACCCGGGTTAGCGGAGAATCTGTTCCATCACCACTAAGGTTCAGGAAGGGTCTTCCAACGTTTATTCACAGAGTCCTTTATTTATACATTGAATCTCGTACATAGAGAAAAGAGGAGGACTCCAGGCGGAGCAGGAGAAAGAGATAAGAGCATGTGGGCGTACACTTGAGATGTCATGGAGGTGTCATAAGTGGGTGGATACATGGAGGGGGTTGCATGGCCAGCTGGAACTTTGCCCTACTTGTGTGCAACTTGGTCATGACGTGTAATTGACGTGTGACTAGGGGAAGCTGCGGGGGCTGACTTCTAGCACTAGGAGGAGAGTCTGGGATGTCAGAGCGACCTGTACCTTTGGCATTATCTGGTATCTTATGTTTGGAGTACATGTTGCTTGATTTAAAGGCCATCAGGGCAAAGGCAGCTCATCACTAAAGGCTGGTGTATGCATATATTTCTTTATGTATTGCGTGGGGCTATGGATCTTCTATGGAAACTGGTTCAGTAAATCACTTGCATGGAGACAGAAAGGCTGGACTCTATCTTCTGCAGGCAGGATATGTTTATCCTTTTCATTAGGCAGGAATGTGTTTCTGTGGAGCAGAACAGATAACTGTAGGCATAACACTGTCTTCGCAGGCCAGGCCAGGCTGTGCCGGGCACCTCTCGGCTGTGGCAGGAAATGTGTGAGAGTTCAGGGATAAATAACTAAAATACAATATTCAGAGTGTTTCAGGAGGCTTTGGGCCTGGATTTGCATCCTGGCCCTGCGGAGCCCTAAAACGGGTGCTTCTCGATGTTAAAAACGTGCACCATGTAAAGACATTGGCAACATAGGCTTAAAAGCAGAATTATCCTTTCTTTCATGGTGAGCCTGGTAACTGACATGTTAACGTTGGACGCAAATGTAAACACAGAGGCGTCATCATTTCGGCCATAGAGGGAAAATGCATGGATGTCATGCACATACACTAAACGTGGGGGTAGACGTAGGGGACACAATAGGTCAAATAAAATTTCATTTACCTCACTGTTGGGGGCCGCTACTCTGCTGCATCAGCAGCCAGGTAGCCAGTTGGAAGGCCGCATACTAGGAGAAAGCCCTGACTTTTGGATGAAGGGCATTGCGGGGAGGTCCAAGACGGGCCCTCAAAGGTAAGGACAGTCGGCCTGATGGTCGCCCCAATTTTTAGGTGGGGCCTGAGGTGATGAGGTGTAAGTATCACCTAGGGTGCAGTTTTATCCCTAAGAGCGGCCAATCTGTTTATGGAATATGCACTGCGCTATGGATGATGATGTTTTGTATAATGTGCTTCTCTCAGTAATGCCAGGATGTATGCATAATGTGTTTATGCTAATGGCCTCTTGCTAGTAATTACTGGTTGTTGTATTTTCACTCCCTGTGAGTTCTAATGGTTATGACAGTGGCCGATTGGTCCCGTACTGTGTATAATCCCTATAAAGTGATACCTACGTGCCAAGTGGCACAGTGTACATATGTGAATACATTCTAATGTGTTTTATGAGTAATACAAAGGCTATTTTTATATAACTTTGTGTGGAGTGTCATTTGTGGTGTGCCTAGTGTGCTGCTGCTGAGTGAGTGTGCACGCGCAAATGCTTTACACATGGCCTCCGGGATAAGCCTGACTGCTCGTGCCAAGCTACCAAGGGGGTGAGCAGGGGTTATCTTCTGCGTGTAACTCCCTTGTCCTAACTGGAGTGGCGGTTTCTGCCTGGCTTAGGCGCATGCCCTAGCCAGAAATCCCATTAAAAATATACAAGTCAGTTTTAATCAGTTACAAATGGGGGTGGGGTCGCACACTACTCACACACCGGCGGTGTCGCCCCTAAGGACTCTGGTCAATGTAGTAAAGTGTTTGCGATGCATCATCTTTCGATCTTCTGCTATCTTTGCTGTCTTCGCCATCCCTGGACACGTGTTTCGGGGTTTCACCCCTCGTCAGCAGGGATAGGCAGTGTTCTGGGGTTGCCGATGGCTGCCAATATCTGCCAGGTATAGTACCACTCCGGCGCGTAGGTGCGGAATCCCAGGCTCGTCAGCCCGCTGCTCAAGGGACCTTTAAAGTTACAAATAGGGGTGGGGTCGCACACTACTCACACACCGGCGGTGTCGCCCCTAAGGACTCTGGTCAATGTAGTAAAGTGTTCGCGATGCATCATCTTTTGATCTTCTGCTATCTTCGCTGTCTTCACCATCCCTGGACACGTGTTTCGGGGTTTCAATCAGTGGCATCATTTTCCCAGAGTTTAAGTGCAGCCAACAAAAACCATGAAATGTAAACCCCAGCCAGCTTGGAATATCGTTTTAAAAAGCTCATTTGATCAGTTGTATGATTGAACAACCACTACCTAAAGCACAAATTCCTTAACCACGAAGGCCAAACAACGAGCAATGATAAAACAACTCGATTGTTAACAAGGAGTTCCTAAACCACAAAAATTATTAGTTTATACAAACTAGATTTAAGTGACATACAGTTCTACGTGGTTTAGTTCTGGGCACTTTTTAGGAATCCAGTTGTGGATATCTAATGCCATGCATGCTTGAATATTGTCCTGCATTACAACACTTCAACATCAATGTTGTGAAAACGGTTATATTCCATGCTATAAGAATGAATTATTGAAGTTTGGAATTGTAAGTCACATGCGCCATCTAGTGGCATGTTGACTGTTTTTGAGCTACATTGTATCTAACAGAAAAAAATGTTTTATCATTTTACTGAAAGTTGAGATCGTAGTTGAAGAACCGAGAACGTTGTTATTTTTTATATAGAAACAGTGTGTGCCTATCAAATACAAATTGAGGACCAAGCACGTAAGAGTAATGGGTTCAAAATGACAGTGACTGAGTAAAATATCTATGACTTTCTTATGAAGCAAAATTACCAAATGTAACAAATTGGCTTTGGGTTAGTAAGCGCTTTTATCTGCATGACATGAAAACGCTTTTCTACATAATTGTTGTTTCATAACGCTAACTTTCTTCTGTGCGATGGCTACTTGCCATGTAGTATTGCTTGTTTTAGTCTGCATTAAATTAAGCAGGGGTGGTTTGTCCCCGGTTCCAATGTATTACACATGGCAGATAATTAAGTGCTGCTAGTTGGTGAAAGCACATTTTGGCTAACTAACACTATGCATAATGGGTTGTAACATTCATCTGCCAAGTGAATGATTCCAAGGGACGATGAGGGGTGAGGGGCGGAGAGGAGTGACGTGCCACGCATTGTACAGTCCTCGTTCTTCGGTCTTCGTTGTTCAAGAAAAGTCGTGGTTTAGGAAAGTCGTTGTTCGGGCTTTGTTGTTCAGGTAAGTCGTAATGTAAACTTTGTTGTTAAGGATGTTTCCCTTCTGACACATATCAAACATTCAATAGATAGTACTGGTACTTATAATACATTCAGTGGACAGTAATGAGAGATAGTTAACATCAAATAAAGTTCAAGTTCAAGTTCAGAAATGTGTATAGCGCACTACTCACCCAGAGGGTCTCAAGGCGCTTGAGGGAGGGGGGTACTTTACTTATCAAATATCCATGTTTTTAGTTGTTTTCTGAAGGAGAGGTAGTTCTGTGTAAGGCGTAGATCGGTGGGGAGAGAATTCCAGGTCTTGGCCGCTAAGTAGGAGAAGGATCTTCCCCCCGTGGTGGATCTTTGGATGCGTGGAATAACGGCGAGGGCTTGATTGGACGATCGTAGTTGGCGGGTGGGGGTGTAAAAGGGCAGGCGCGTGTTGAGGCATTCGGGTCCTAGGTTGTCGAGGGCTTTGTGTGCGTGGGTGAGGAGACGGAACGTTATTCTTTTGTTGACGGGGAGCCAGTGGAGGTCTTTTAGGTGACCGGAAATGTGAGCATGGCGGGGGATGTCTAGGATGAGTCTAGCTGAGGCGTTCTGGATGCGTTGGAGTTTTTTCTGTAGTTTGGCTGTTGTTCCGGCGTAAAGGGTGTTTCCGTAGTCCAGTCGACTTGTGACCAGTGCATGGGTGATCGTCTTCCTTGTTTCGTGGGAATCCAACGGAAGATTTTTTTGAGCATACGTAGAATGTTGAAGCATGATGATGAGACGGCGTTGACTTGTCTGGTTATCGAGAGGGAGGAGTCCAGGATGAAGCCCAGGTTACGTGAGTGGTCCATTGGTATGGGTGCGTTTCCCAGGGCCAGTGGCCACCATGAGTCGTCCCAGACGGAGGGGGATGATCCTAAGATGAGGACTTCCGTTTTGTCCGAGTTCAGTTTTAAACAGCTGTTCTTCATCCACTCGACTACTTCTTTCATCCCTTTGTGTAGGTTGGTTTTGGCGGTGTTTGGATCTTTGGTGAGGGAGAGGATCAGCTGGGTGTTGTCTGCGTAGGAGATGATGTGGAGGTTGTGTTGGCGTGCTATGGATGCGAGGGGACTCATGTATACGTTGAAGAGGGATGGACTGAGTGATGATCTTTGTGGTACGCCGCAGATGACTTCGGTGGCCTCTGATCTAAAAGGGGTGAGGCGGACTCTCTTGGTTCTTCCGGCGAGGAACCAGATGATCCAGTCCAATGCTTTTCCTTGTATTCCGACGTTGTTGAGGCGTTGTATAAGGGTGCTATGACAGACTGTGTCGAAGGCTGCGGAGAGGTCAAGCAGGATGAGGGCAGCTGTTTCTCCGTTGTCCATTAGAGTTCGAATGTCGTCTGTTGCTGCGATGAGGGCGGTCTCTGTGCTATGTTTGGCTTGGAAGCCGGACTGTGAAGGGTCGAGGGATTTGTTGGATTCGAGGGATGCAGCGAGCTGACTGTTGACGGCTTTCTCAATGACTTTGGCAGGGAATGGGAGGAGCGAAATGGGGCGGTAGTTCTTAAGTTCAGTGGGGTCTGCTGTGGGTTTCTTCAGGAGGGCGCTGAGTTCGGCATGTTTCCAGCTTTCCGGGAAGGTAGCGGAGTTGAGGGAGCAGTTGATGACGTCTCGGAGATGGGGTGCGATAATGGAGTCTGCTTTGTTGAAAATGTGGTGGGGACATGGGTCGGTTGGCGATCCTGAGTGGATGGAGTTCATCAGGCGGATGGTGTCTTCAGTGGTGATTGGGTCCCAGGCGAAAGGTTGTTAGAGGGGGGTTTTAGTTCGGAGGTGGGTGTGGTGGACTGCTCTCCAAAGCTGTTATGTATGTCAGCGATTTTGTTGTGGAAGAACGAGGCTAGAGAGTAACAGAGGTTTTGGGAGGGGGTGATGTTGTTGGTGCCGGCGGTGGGGTTGGTAAACTCTTTGACGATGTTGAATAGTTCCTTGCTGTTGTGGGCGTTGTTGTCGAGTCGATCCTTGAGTGCTGATTTCTTGGTGGATCGGATCAGTTGGTGGTGTTTGCGGGTGGCGTTCTTGAAGGTGGTCAGGTTGTCAGTGGTTAGGTTTTTTCGCCAGGCTTTCTCGAGGGTGCGACAGATCTTCTTGGATTTCTTAAGGTCATCATTGAACCAGGGGGCTTTTTTGCTACCTTGCTTGATTTGATGGTTTTTCAAGGTTGCTAATTCGTTAGCGCTGTGGGTGATCCATTGTGTGAGGTTGGTGGCTGCTTGGTTTGGGTCCGATGATTTGGCAGGAGGGTTTTGGTGAAGTGATGTGAAGAGCTGGTCGGTGGTAATTTTGTTCCAATTTCTGCGGGGAATTGGTTGAGGGTGGTTGTGGGTCGTGGTCTTATTGTAGTTGAAGTGAACGCAGCTGTGGTCCGTCCAGTGGAGAGCTGTGGTGTGATTGAAGGAGATGTGCTTGCTGGAGGTGAAGATTGGGTCGCGCGTGTGCCCGGCATAGTGGGTGGGGGTGTCAACGAGTTGTTTGAGTCCGAGATTGGCGAGGTTGTCCAGAAGGGTGGTGGTGTTGCTGTCGTTGTTCTTTTCCAGGTGGAAGTTGAGGTCACCTAGTAGAATGTAGTCCTCGGAGGGGAGGGCGTGTTGGCTGATGAAGTCAGTGATGTCTTTGCTGAATTGTGTTCGGGGTCCGGTGGCCTGTAGATGAGGGTGCCTCTGAGTGTGGTCTTGGGGTCGGTGTGGACCTGGAAGTGAAGGTGTTCGGCAGATGCGAGGTTATCGTCGGAACTGGTCGTGATGCGAATGGTGTTCTTATGGACAATGGCGAAGCCTCCTCCTGTTTGGTTGATGCGTCCTTTTGGATGATCTTGTAGCCGTCCGGGATGGCTATGGCGATGTCGGGCGCTGATGAGGCATTCATCCAGGTTTCTGTAAGAAAGGCGACGTCCGGCGATGTGGTGTCGAGTAGGTTCCAGAGTTCAATGGCGTGTCTGTGGACCGAGCGGGTGTTGAGCAGGATGCACTTCAGGTGGTTAGTGTCAGAGCTCTGTGTGGAGTTTGTGGATTTGGTGTGGGTCCTGATGCAGTCGAGCTTGCAGGAGTAGCAGGTGAAGGGTCCATGGGTGTGTCCTGGGGCGGCTTGGTAGCAGTCTGGGAGACGGCCAGGGTTAAGTGCTGAGTGGGTGGCGGCGTCGTACGTTATGCGGGAGGATTGGATTTTGCGGGGGCCAGGGGGTCTGGCGCTGGGCGCGGGCCAGGCGCGGACGGGCGTAGACGGGCTTACCTTTGGCGCAACTTCGGCGCGCATGGGGCGCACTCGCTGCGCGTGAACGCTGCGCGTCAGCTGTTCTGACATAAGTGGATAGTGGGGGGGCGGAGCTAGGGAGGGTCAGCTGGGAGGCGGGAGCGGGGTGGAGAGGCGGGCTGGGAGGCACAACAACAAGATGGCAGCAAAACGAAAGCAAACAGGACGAGATTGTGGTGGGCAGAGGCGCAGGCACAATCAGGCACAGATTAAATGAGTAAACAATGCGAACCTGCAAAAGCGCTACGATGACCAATATGCACACAATCCAATATACGCGATGTGGGCTATGCAAAATAGCGTTACGCTATAATCAGGCAATGCTGCAATTTTAAATAATCAAAACGGAGCACAATAAGTAATGGGAGCAATAACAAAGCAGAGCACAATAGCGTAAGTAATGGGAGCAATTGCGGTGAAGCGCTACGATGCCAGCTGGAGCCAGGGAGCGTGGGGAGCGACCGCTTCTGAAGGAGTCAGGACGGTCACAGCGCTGTGGTCTGCGAGACCGTCCTTAACTTTTCTGTGGGAGGGAGGGGCAGCTTGCATGCTCCCATTGAAACGAATAGGATTGCGACCAAACGCGGTTTGGTAGCATCCTACTTGCTGGGCTGGAACCGATGACAGGAGGTTCCAGTTCCCAAATAATTTTGGATGGACTCCCGTCCGTCTGACATCAGAATCGGCCCCTTGGTAGTAAACATGGAGGGACCAGGTGAGTGGATAGAAAAAGGGTCGTGCTTACAACTAAAAAGGAGGAGGTTAAGGTGTAGTTAGGGAGGATTTAGGAAGGGATAGGGAGGGGTTTAGAGAAGGACATGCACCCACCCATAAAAGAGGAAGTTTATTGCTATTGACAAACTGTACTCCTGAAGTTACTGCTTCCAGTAAGGAGCCCAAACCAGTAGCAAATATCTCCAGCTCAGAGCTGGATAAAGTTTAGCAGCATGCATGGCCATCCATTGATACTGTAACACTCTCAGCTAGAAATTGATGGAGGTTGGGGCTTAAAATAAACCCTACAGAATATCATGTTAAATAAAATTAAAATGGTTAAATAGATAAAAATAAAAATCATTTAAATACAAATTTTTTTTATGTAACATTTTTTTTAAATTGCTTAAAAAATGTAAAATCTAAGTTTAAAAAAAAAAAGCTTACTCATTTTTCAAGACATTACAAAAACCAAATAGTGCAGCATGACATTTTTATACACATTCACAATATTAATGTGTGGTAAGTGCAGAATCAGAGGTTCCCCATGCAAGTTCAAGGAGAATGAAAGTAAAATATAGTTACATTATTTTTAATTCATTCTATACATCAATTTTAACAACTATTATTATGTATTCAAATATATACTTCAGATAAGAATTAATTTTTTTATGTAAACTATAGAAAATAATTTTCACGTGTTATATTTCGATGAATAAAATATTTCATTCAAAATTAAATTAATAGTGCTCCATCATTTTTTGAATTTTTTTTGACATTTAAAAATATATATATATAACTACTTTACATTAAATATTTAACATAAACATACTTACAATTTTTTTCCAGTTGAATGAACTTTTTTACTTTTCCCTATATTTTACTAAACGGAGGCTCCTCATCCAGCGTGGTGATTTCCCTACGGTAAACTATAGGGGAAACTAAAAAAGTGTATTAAACTTTGTAATAAGGTAAACATTCAGTATGATAGCTTATGTATAACACAAAAGTTATAAGTTCCCATCGAAACAGGCCCAATGTGTTTTAACATCAACTACTTGTCACAAATTGGCATAAAACATTAAAAAACACCATTAAATAGGGAAAATAAAATCACCAAAAACCCATTCACTTTTGGCTGAAAGACTGGCACTGGGCACAATTTTTACTTGCTAGCATTAGGGTCTAGAGTAACCTTGCTATGCTAGACCTTTGACACCGCCACTGAAGCAAACATTCAAACATATTTACACATCTGGCTTGAGTCACAAACAAATGTGTACCCTTCTACAACACCGCATAAATTACATTCACAAACATCCCTGATGCACGACTATTTGACTCAGCTTACATTTACCAAATGTAATACACACATAAAGGCGTGGGAATATGAATTTTTGTTTGATTCTTTTCATTTGCATCCCGCAACAAGAGGGAATATTGGTGAATTTTGCACAATTTCTACACAATTTACACCTATGGTCATGTTAAAGGAATGAAACAGGGATTACAAGGGATACTCTAGTTCTATTATTTCTAACCTAAGGCAATTTGATACCTCATAGGAGTTTTTTTTAATGAACAGATTTTATTGTTTTGTAATGAGACAACAAAAATGAAATTAGAATTACTTTCTAATCAAACCTTGCCTTCCAAACCACACCCAAACATCAGTAATTACAAGCAATCCGGAGCGCCTGCTTGCACATCCTGCGGTGTACAAGACAAACCATAATATTCCCACTATTTACTCCATATTTTGTGGAATTTCTGAGACCAGCCCCCAGCAAGGTAAACCGATTCTTCCAGTTTGGCGCACCAGTCCATGCCGGATCCCCACAGCGGCAGGCTAGGTGGGTGTGGTAATTTCCAGTGTCTTGCTATGTTTCTCTTAGCCACCAGCACCACCAGCATCCTACGAATGTATGACGTTACATCGCATACATTCACAATTCAGTATTTTACATTGCGTTGGTTACAACTCAAGTCATTACAACGACTTGTGCTGGAGGGTGCTGGACTTAGGAACAGTGTGATTTACTATTCTAACTACCGCCTACGTAACAGTATGGAAGGTGTTGGAATAGTAAATCATACTATTTCTTAGTTTAGAGCGCCATCCAACGCAAGTAGTTGTAACGACTTGCGTACTAATGACCACGATGTAAACTGACCGCTGTGTAACAACTGTGTTGTAAAGGTCGTTCTCCGCATCCTACCGCCCACACCTGTCTAAAATACCCAAGAGAGCAGGTGGTAAATGCATGTGCAGTGCTTAATTCCGTCATACTCATTGCATAGGCACAAATGCGATACCTATGGCTGACATAGGGGTGGGAGCCTACTGATGTCACCCTGCCCCTTGCCCAGGTGACTGGGGGTGACTAATGCCTGCTAGACACGAGGCCAAGTGTGCGCAAGTTTAATATGTGTGGAGGCCAGGCACAGAATGGGATGCAGCAGCAGCAAAAGGAGGGAATTCCTCTGGGAAGTTATACAATCATTTTCATTGAGAAAAAGATAAACTTTT
Source organism: Lissotriton vulgaris (assembly GCF_964263255.1). Classification (NCBI taxonomy): domain Eukaryota; kingdom Metazoa; phylum Chordata; class Amphibia; order Caudata; family Salamandridae; genus Lissotriton; species Lissotriton vulgaris. Next base: position 262,303,449 of record NC_141690.1, read on the forward strand.
TTACACTTATAAAAAGAGAGGGACAAGTTTTTTTAACTTTAATGATTGCTTTGAATTTTTCCTGGTAACAAGAAGCAAAAAGCCAAAGTTGCCCTCATTTCTATACGCCCACGTTTGCACAGAGTGTCAACCATTCACTACATTTGTTTTGGATTTTCTTCCCAAATTTCTGTTATTTAATGTTGCCATTTAGTTTAATTTCTCTGGAGCCTTTACTGATCATATCTCATTATATTTTGCACTGTTTTATTTTTTCAGATTTTATTGTTTTCTGAAGTACAGTTCTAAAAGATATCCTGGAACCCCAGTACCTACAGAAAATGCTGTTTCCGGATATTCCTTAGCCAAGGATGAAATCAATTTACACCGTATGTATCCATTAAAAGTAACAGCATGATATACAACGCGGGGTACTGGGATTTCTCAACGAATACATGTAAAAATTAAAATAAACAAATGATACCACCTTTCGGTGGGGTCTGATGATAAGGCGACATAACAATACCCAGGAGAAGAAAGACAAGCCTTTCTTTGGGAGGTTATATCTGAAATTACAATGAGCTGCTACCTACAATAGAGGGCCTGATTCACAGAACTAACTTAAGACAAAATCCTAAACTTACTACCATTTTGGTATTCACAGAAGGCACTTACTCATTTCGGTATTCACAGAAGTTAGGAGTCCTAACTTTATGACTCCTAAATGCCTTCTGTGAATACCGAAAGTCTTAAAGTTAGGATTTTTCTCAGTTTAGCAGTGGTAAAGTTAGGACTCCCATTTCCTGAAAATGTATCAAACAACTGGTCACCATGACAGCATAGTAAAACAAATGAACAATGGGCAATTAGTGAATATCACTGGGTCTTTATGACAGGCTACGACATACAAACATCGCATACTTTGTGAAGAAAAAATACATATTTCAGCAGTTAAAATGTCATTCTATCAGCAAAGGAAAGAAACAGTAGCTCTGAATTACAAGTTACTTTTCATGTCTGATCTACAGTCTATAACATCACTATTAGATTTTGCAGCATTAAAACCTAAACACAAATAACAAATGCCTTGCATTTGACAGTATGCAGAGTGAAGCAATGGTTTGGATGGGCTGGTTGGCCAGGAAAGCAGATAAAATCCAATGGCTTAAGGTGTAGACCCAAATGTGACAAGGTTGAGGAAATTGAAAATGGAAATACAAGATGGCAGACTGCTAAATTGAAAAAGTTAAAAAAAGTCCTCATGAGAGTTTATGCGGGTGCTTGGGCCTTCAAGAAGACCTCTATTAAAAACACACAAGAAATGTTACTCAGCACCTTGTGGGTAGGTTCAAGTTAAGTCAGACATAGATTTACTACCTTTCGAGCTTCTCCAAAACATCAGAGGTGCTTTTTTTTAAATAACACCAGCTTTAATTGGCCCGGATCCTGACGGTGATCACCATTTTCAGCTCTAAAAAGTGCACATGCACTGCGATTTACTTCCAGCCACACCTTACATGACTCCGGCATCACTGCCTATGTCCGCTGGCAAAATGTAAAACAAACCCCAACAACGTGAACAGAAAAGGAAACTAAAAATGCTCTAACACATTTATTTAATAACACCCGCATTAATTGGCCCAGGTCCTTCCAGTGCTCACCATTGTTAACTCTAAAAGATAAGCAAATCAGTACGAAAAAAAGCACAGAAACACACTGTGGCCTGATTAATGTTAGGTCACTGGGGAAACATAAATATGAAATAGCAGACATTATTTTACAACATAAATTGGATGTGCTATTTCTCACAGAAACATGGGCAGATCCAACATCAGACCCAGATTTCGTGGTGGCTGTCCCTCAGGGATTTGTCTAATCTAGATTGGATAGACATATTAAGAGAGGTGGAGGACTAGCAGTAATTTACCGTGATCACTTTAAAGGTACTTTTCACCAGCATCAGACACTCAGTATGAGAGGCTCAATTTTCAAATAGAACTGAATCCCAGAAATACCTTTAAGGGCACATTGGTATACCGCCCTCCCGGGTCAAGAGCTAGTTTTACTGTGAAATTAGATTTACTTTTAGAATCATGTCTCACTACAAAGACATTCACCAGCTTGGGCGATTTTAATTTACATCTTAAGACGATGTCAGATAAGGACACAACTACTCTAATAGAAACCTTGACTATGTTGGGTTTGACACAGATAGTAAACAGGCCCACTCATGAGGTTGGCCATGCTCTCGATGGGGTATTTTCCTCAGTACTAGGTCTAACAGTGAAGGAAAGTTTACCTATCGTTTGGTCAGAACATTTCTTAATCACCTTTGACAACCCAGCTCAAACTCAAACTGTCCCTGAAGCTCGGGTTGATAAAATGCAGCAAAACACGTACAAAGCATGGAATAAGATAGACAAAAGCACATTAAAATTTCAATTTGAACAGACACGGCCAACTATGAATATTCAAGTAAATCAGGCTGCAGGGGAATATACCAATTAAAATAAATATTGCCTTCAAGGCTATAGTACCAACGGAGAAAAATAACAGGAATCGCACACGACCGTCTGCTCCAAAGTTCACTGAAGCTCTGAGACTAGAAAAACAAAATTGCCGAAGGTTAGAAAGGCACTGGAGAATAAAATATGAGGATGAAGATAAAAATAGTTACAAATATGCACTAGACAATTACAAATCCCTTATGATTAAGGAAAAAACTACTTACTTTACCTAACAAATTGAACAAGCCAAAAATTCAACTAAAGAATTATTTGGGGTGGTGGAAAAACTAACGGTCATATCAAATAAATCAATAGTGGGAAGCAGTCCAGTTCTTTGCATTAACATTGCAACTACTTTCAGGAATAACGTTTATGACATTTATAACAATTTTTCCACCATCCCCAAACTACCAATCATATTTTCACCTAACTCCAAAAGTGAAGAGAATGATGTTTTTAAATTCGCACAGGTGCATAGTGAGCTTGTGGAAAAATGTATTCAAGAAATAAAATCAGGCTCCCCGTTGGATCCCCCCTGTAGTATTAAAAAGCATAGAAAAGGAGGTGAGTCTTATACTGACTAATATTTTCAATAATATGTTCCTATCAGGCTCATTCCCGGCTATTTGGAAGGACGCAGCCATTCTCCCTTTGATAAAGAAGGCAAACCTGGATATAAATGTAACAAACAATTATCGGCCAATTGCTAGGCTACCTTTCCTGGAGAAAATAGCTGAAAAAATAATGAACAACCAACTTACACAGTTCATTCAAGAAAAGGAACTACTTGACACCTCTCAATTTGGATTCCGTTCAGGACATTGTACGGAAACGGCACTAATCAAGGCTACCAGGGATTCTCCTCGATTTGTCGGCTGCCTCTGATACTGTGCATCATGACACACTGATACAGCGTCTGGGAAAAATAGGAGTAGAGAAGTCAGCTCTCTCTTTAATAGCATCATTAAAAAAAAATAGGAAACAGACTGTAACCCTAGATCAGTTTCAAGCTGCCCCTTACGTACTCCCCTGTGGGGTCCCTCAGGGGTCATCGTTAAGCCCATCTTTGTTTAACATATATGTTTCTGAATTGGCCCCTTTGGGTAAGAAATTCGGCTTCAATCTGACATCATATGCCGATGACACTCAGATTGTCGTAGAGGTGCATAAAGATCAAGCTCCACCGGCTTCACAATTACAGAATTGTTTGAGGGAAGTCAGACATTGCCTTAAACTGAACTCAGATAAAACTGAGGTAGTTATCTTTGGCAACCTCCGAGCCACATGGGATGACTTATGGTGGCCGGTGTATATCGGTGAACTCCCGAAGCCGGTAGAAAAGGCAAAGAATCTCGGGGTGTTGATCGATTACAAACTTACCTTTTCTCATCAAACTAACGCAACCGTGTCAGCTGCTTTTTACCTGATAAGAAAACTGAGGAAGATTATACCCTTCATCCCTTCAGACCTTAGGAGGATGGTGGTAACAATGTTAGTGCTATCGAAATTAGATTATTGCAATGGCCTTTATCCTGGGTTACAGAAGCAACATTTGAAAAAACTACAAATGGTACAGAATGCTACTGTTAGGCTTTTGCTGGATGTACCAAAATATCAATCTGTTTCAGATGACATGCGGAAACTCCACTGGTTACCAGTAACTCAGCGTATCAAGTTTAAAGTACTTTGCCTTGCGTACAAGGCTTTGAACAATATTGGGCCTGAGCCACTAAAATGTTTGTTCACAACGCCAGGTTGATGCTGGTACCTAAAATTCGTACGACAAACTGGGGATCCAGAAGTATAAGCTACAGTATAGCTAAACTCTGGAACACTCTCCCAGTTGATATTTGAGCAGTCAACTCCCTCATTACCTTCAGAAAAAGTCTGAAAACCTGGTTGTTTAATTAAATCCATTGAATCTATGCTCTTTTCTTCTCCTTCTGTCATGGCTACTTGGGTCCAGCGCCAAGACACCTTCGGGTATTCGTGTGCTTTAAAAATCATATTAACATAACAACATAACATAGCATAAAAAGCTGGTGCGGCAACAAGTGCATGTGCACTACAAATTACTTCCAGCCACACCTTACATGACTCCAGCATCTCTGCCCATGTCCGCTGGCAAAACGGAAAACAAACCCCAACAACGTTAACAGAAAAAGAAACAAAAAATGCTCTAACATATTTTTTAATAACACCAGCTTTGATTGGCCCGGGTGCTGCTGGTGCTTACCATTGTTAGCTCTAAAAAGTGCATATGCACTGCAAATTACTTCCAGCCACACCTTACATGACTCCAGCATCTCTGCCCATGTCCGTTGGCAAAATGGAAAACAAACCTCGACAACGTCAACAGAAAAAGAAACTAAGAGTGCTCCAGCATATTTTTTAATAACACTAGTTTTAATTGGCCCTGGTCCTGCCGGTGCTCATCATCATTAGCTCTAAAAAGTTGGGGCGGAAACAAGTGCATATGCACTGCAATTTACTTCCAGCCACACCTATATGACTCCAGCATCTCTGCCCATGTCCGCTTATAAAACGGAAAACAAACCCCAACAACTTCAACAGAAAATGAAACTAGAAAACGCTCTACCCTATTATTTCATTAATAACACGCAATGTTTAATATTAGTAAAATTAACATGGTTTTTAATATCATTTTTACATTTGACTGTTGGAATAAAAGTCATACTTCAGTTACCATCAGGATAATTCATGACAGATGTAACTTAAAACATAAACAAAGGCACAGGGCTTTTTTAGGTCTGAATTGAAGTGAAACTGCAGGTAAGATAAGGATAATTGCTAACGGATGCAGGCTGAAACAGAAACAAAGCCACAGAGCTTCATTAGGTCAGAATGGAAGTAAAACTGCAGTTTGATAAGGATAATTGCTAACAGATGCACGTCTCTGTAAACAGGGGCCATCACACACTACACAGCGTGATGGCGAAACTAAATACTCACTAAGTGAAATCGCCAGAAGGAGAGATGGGAGTGACTTTTACAACCCAAAACCAATACAAAGGCTACATTTTTTAATGGCACAGCTAACAGCCAATAGGAAGCAGTTAATTTTCTAATACACATAGAATACAATACAGCATGTCTTGCAGACAACGCAAGCGCTGTCTAGGCTCGACCTAATGAGTTCACCTTCACAATAGATGAAGAACCACAGCGTAAGGAACATATACTTTACTGGTGCTTTTAGCCTTCACTGGAAGTGTTGTGTTGGCTATTTAAACTAAGCCTAGGTGGAGCTTGCGGGTTTTACCTCATTGGAATTACGCGAAGTTACCAAAAACTCAGCGAGATTCTACGGAGTTCCGCGAGTGGGCAGAGCACAGATTGTACTATATTGTATTTCCAAGAGTTATGCATCCACAAAGCTATTTTACCTTGTGGGTCTGGACTGGCCTACACTTTATAGCGTACCAATCTCTAGAGGCACTCACTGCTGCCTTGTGGTAAACTGGCACTTTTAGACATCAGCATCATAAAGTCCTTTTTGGGCAATTGACACCGTACCCTGTAAACAATTTCACCTTTAAATGCCTTAACGTAGAACAACGGAAGTGGGCAGAATTGTGCGTTTTCTGAATCAAGTTTTGTAGAAAAAAATACTTAAACAGTGCCATCAAGGGTCAGGTTTGGAACAAACAGAAGTAGCTGAGGTCTCAAAATAACTTTCACAGTATCTCGGCTTAAATATGACGCACTTTCCGTTGGACACGTACAGTAGAAAAACTGTGCATTTAAAAATTGTATTATTTCGGTAGGTATCAGCTAATGTTTTAAATAAATACATTTTTTATCATCTTGGTATATATTATTAAACAACCAAGAGCTGCCAATTTGAATGTTTCAATTACTTATTGATCATCCCATTACTCCAAGTACTTAATCCCTAATAGCACACTCAGTGGTGGGTGCTGATGAGCTTACCCATCACCTCTGCTGTTTATCTCTGCTGAATGACTCTGCCTGTGCCTTTTGCACAAGGCTGGAGTCCGGGCGCGCAGCAGCAGCAGATCCCAGGGTTCCCAGCTCACTCAGTACCTGGGTGTGAGGCCAACGGGAGGTGATGCCCTGCTCCACCATGGGCTTCCAGAGTCTCTCTCTGTTTTTTTTAATGTAATTTTATTGAGCAGAGCAAAAAGGATAAAATTCAAATAAACAAAAACATATTAGAATTACAGTAAGTCTAGCATAAAAATCACATCAACTACTTAAAAGCCAGGTTTAAACTTACATGAGCATATTTTTTGCAATTACATTAATACAATATATGTTTAAACCAAAAAAAATTCATATGCAAGTTCATAGAACTGATTCAAATCCTTAACTAACCCACAGTTCTCATCCCATATTTGCCTTTAGTTTAGTATTATTTTAGCTCCATTCTCTCCTCAATACCCAAGTGGTTGCCTAGAATAAAATCTTTAGGGTTTCGAAAGTGCAAGAGTGCTAAAGTGGAAAAGTGCACAAGTGCAAAAGTACAAAAGTGCATAAGAACAGCCTGATTTACATTTCTATAGCCACTAAGTATTGCCAAGTCGCAGTAAACTTTTTTAGTTGCCCCGACACGCATTGCAAAAGCATCCTCAAAGGTCCTGGAATGCTTCATCTTATTAGGCCATTTCTCATATGAAGGCGCTTCTGTCGATCTCCAGTTCTGTTGAACTACGGAGCGAACAGCCAGCGTCGTAATCGCTAAAAAAGTCCCTTCAGATTTTGACAGCTCAATCTCTCTGCTTGTTTTACCGAAGAGGCCTACCTCTGCTTTTGGATCAAGTGATTTCTGGAATGCCCTGCTTATAGCTACAAAAATCTTATCCCAGAACATCTCTCATTTTGAACAGGTGAAGAAAGTATGTTGACATCCTGCCTCACCATCTGCCAAGCAACGAAAACACTAAGGGGTATATTAGCAAGAACCTCGTTAAAATTATCGCTGTTTTTGCAGCAGGAAACTGCCGCTAAAATGGCGATAATGGGCTTGCTAATATGCGGTATAGAGTTCTAATAGAAGCCCATGTTAGATGTGGAGGACATCTAACCTGGGCTTCTATTGGAATTCTATAACGCATATTAGCAAGCTCATTATCGCCATTTTAGCAGCAGTTTCCTGCTGCTAAAACGGCGATAATTTTAACAAGGTTCTTGGTAATATGCCCTTTATTTTTCACCTTGGGATAGGTTTTATTCAACACCTTAGGGGTAAAATAGGCCAACCAGCGAGACAGGAACACCATTCTTTTGAAATTGGCTGCTCTTAAGGCCATACTACTTGTAATGGATAAGGCCTGCCACTCCAAACTAGAATAGGAGAATTGGGTTTCCTGTGTTACTTTCTCCCAAAAGTTCTCGACCAATGGTGTTTCGTATTGGGTGCGCAATAGCCGATACCAATTGCCCACCCCGCTAACGTTAGTGACAAATAACGCAGTCGCCAATTTGGTGGGCGTACCACAGGATAAAAGGTTAGTTTTTTTTCTTCATAAAATGTACTATTTGAAGGTATTCAAAAAAGACAGGTTTAATGCTATCCCGACACCTAGTCAGTACTTCCTGCCAAGTGATCACTCTTTCCTGAATATTAAAATGTCCCAATGTTTTTAACCCACAATCCTGCCAACTCTTAAAATGGCTAGAGTGAAAATGAAGACCCAAGCTTTTACACTAACTTAATTTTAAAGTATGAAACCCAGAAGAGCCACTTGTTTTAAAAAACTGTAATCTACTAGAAAACTCGAAAAGAGATTTATATTTAGTTTTCTTTGGGAGCTTTGAAGTTTTGAGAAATGTTGGGGTCTGCGAGTCGGCTTCTCGAATCATCCTATCTATAAAAAAACAATCTGATCGTACTGTCCTAGACCAGTAAACATGAAGTTAAATCCAAAATTGCTGCCTCATAATAAGTTTTAATATGCGGTAAAGCCAGTCCACCTTGCTTTATATCAAGTTGTATCACTGGGAGTTTGACTCTAGAAGTCTTCTTATTCCAAACAAACGATCTGATCGTTGATTCAAGCCCTTTAAAATGGCTAGTATTAATCTTAATAGGTATATTAGAAAATAGAAAAATTAAAAGAGGGAGTATAGACATTTTAATAAGTGCAACACAGCCAATCAACGTTAGTGGGGGCAAGACCAGTTGTCCAATAGTTTCTCGATCTTTCTGCGAGTTGCCTCAGAATTCAATTTGAATAACTGACCATACTGGCTCGTGACAAAGGTTCCTAGATATCGTATTGGATCTGATTTAAGAGCCTGTTTTCTCAAACTCACAGGGAGAAAAAATCCATATCTGAATTCAGCATTAAAATCTCAGTTTTATTTTGATTAATTTTGTATCCGCCAAAAACTTTGAATTGGCTGAATTCAGCTAACGTCCGATCTAAGGTGCCTATTAGGATGGCGGACGGACCTGCGTCCGTCCGCCACCCCCGAGGTGGAGGGACCGTCCGCAGGGGCAGCGGCGGTCCCTCCGGTGGTATTAGGATGTGACCACCACCCTGGCGGTCACAGCCCCTATATTTAACATTGCGGCGGGTGCTGTTTTAAGCAGCACCCGCTGCAAAGTTAAATATGCATGCTGTGCATTTGCATGCACAAAGTGGTAGTTCATCTCACCCCCCCTCAGCACTATGGGGTGCCCTGGACCTGCACCCAAGGTGATCATCCCCACCCCGACAGTGAAGATCCACCGATCAAAAAGTTCCAATAATCAGAAATACCAACAAATTCAATCTGCAGTATCCCTGCTAATCGTAAAGAAAAAAGAAAAGTAAAGAGAGGAAGAGGAAGAGGAAAAAAGAACACAAGTACTACTACTCCCAAAATCATTATGCAGTGGAAATCTCTTTCAACAAGTCCTGAGCCTCCTCAATACGAGAAACCATGTGAAATTTCCCTGGGTTTGGATTGTTGCGCGATGGATGCCTGATCTCCCTGTGCTTCGAATAAATATAGGAGCTTCACAAACTCTTTACGTCTGTGAGCCGCTACCGCAGATATAAATGGGAAGATCCGACATTTGGTCCCCTCGTTAATGGTAAACTGCCTCTGCTGAATTGCTTTTGTCAAAATATTCCCTTTTACTCTAAAATCAGCAAAGTTAACCAAAATTGTATGGGGGAACTTTGAATTAGGAATGGAGTGGACAGGAACCTAATGGGCCCTAGTTAATGTTAAGTCTCCTGTAAAATCCGGAATCACCATTTGCTTGATAAAAGAGTCTGCCCACAGAAGACTGTTAGTTCCCTCCATCTCCTCAGATACCCCAACAATCCGAAGATTAGATCGCTGTGAATGATTTTCTAATTCTTCGAGCTTGTTCTTAAGGGCAGTTTTATCTGCCATCACCATGTTGATTTTCTGGATCATGGAACCCATCTGGTCCTCCAGTTGGTGTATCCTTGATTCAGCTTTCAGAAATCTTGCGGGGATACCTGCAACTGATTCTTCGATTTTTGCCAGACGGAGATTGAGAGCATCTATCTCAGTTTCCTGAGATTTTTTCACCTTCCAAATCTCATGTAATATAAGATTACATAGAGTTTTAATTTCCAGCTGTTGCGTGTTGAATCCACTGGTAAAAGATCCAGGGTCATCTTGTAGCTTTTTATTCTGGGGACTGGCTATTTGACCTAGCCGTTCCAGATCCTGCTCCATTGATGCTCTAGAAATTTCCTGGGATGTTTCCTGAGACTGCAGGCATCTCGGTAGGTTCTGTTTTAAAATGTCAGCGGGTGGGAATTGATCAGAAAGCAGAGGAAGGAGAGATGGAGCCAGTGAACCTGCCTGGCAATCCGGCGAGCAATCTTCCCCCGAATGCATAACCACCATTGGGGTTGAATCTTGAACCATCCCCTGAGAAAGTGGGGATATGTGTAACCTCTCCAAAGAATTAATAGCTGTTACTTCTTCCTTTTCTGCTGGCGTAGCTACCACGCCTGAATTTGAGTGTACCAAATCTTGAGCAGCTGGTAGCTGAGTATGCTTTTTTGTAAACAGTGGGAATTCTTTATACTCTTCAGCTCCAATTTTGTTACCCCAAGATTTAGTTCTTCAGTATGCCCATCTCTACAATGTTTGATCCTTTCATTACCTGAATAGGATTGTCTCCTTATGGATGTAGCTTGGACTGAGGTCCAGTTAGATCTTCCTCCGGAGCTCTCAAAACTTGAATTTATGCCTGATAGATTTACTGTTTTTAGTGCCTTAATCAGAGAAACTGTCTCTTTTGCTTGCATTAGACGTTTCTTTGCTTTCAGCCCAGTGGTCGCCTCTACTTTAGCTACTGCATTTACATGTTTCAAATGTCTCCCCATCTTGCTGAGATTTCTTGACTCCTGGGGGTTACGTAGCAAGTATCCTGAGTCTTGACTCCCACGGATTTTGCTATAGAATAGCCATTTTTTCATTCCTTTTTTACCACCTTGCTCCCCTCGTTTTTCCCCCTAATTTTGCCGAGTTTGTGATGCAACCAGCATCCAATTTCAAATCTTGGGTTCACAAAATTTGGGCCAATTGGACAATTTAGGCAAATCTTGGCATCCACTCTCAAAATTGCTTTTCCTTTCTTTTAGTTTTTACCACAGCGCTTTCATCCTGAAAGCAACAGGTACAACCCCTACAGAGCGAATACCTCGTCTCCCCTTACTGCATTTGCTTTTAATTGAGTCTTTGAACAGTTTCCTGAGGGGCATCTATGCCTTTCTCTTTGCAGTTTTATATACAGAACATAAATACGGGAATCCGGAGGTAGGCACGGTAACCCTTAATTTACCAGAGGGAGTCCAATAGTTTCCTGAGGCATTGCTCCTTCCTCCCCTGCTGGAAATCCACAAACTGCTGCACCTTGCCTTTCCCGCGCTGCTCTCTCCCTTCGTATTCAGCACACAACGCTCTTACTGGAGCTCTGTGCTGCCTTAATTAATGAAGTTGCGCTGATCTCCAGCCACCAGCCAGTGTGGAGGAGCCGCGCGCCTTGCCTTTCACCAGGATGTCCACTCCCGCATTCCTCCTTCAGCACATCCTTGCTGGAGCCCAGAGCAGCCCAAGCCTGATTCAGTGCTGACTCGCCGGTCCGTTCCTGAGCGTTCCTGAGCGTTTCCGGTGCTTGTTAACCTTTGACAAATGACAAAGGCAGAGATTGTTTAGCATTTACTGCTGCCAACTTTTGCCATGTTCGCCATGTTCGCTTTCACCGTGTCCACCATTCAGTCTCCACTACGGGGGAGGGGCATCAATCACCTGGAACTACGGAGAGGCAGGAATCTCAATGTGGCTTCCAGAGTCTCTCCAGGTCTTTCTCCTGCTCACCCTGGTGCTGGTAGCCCTGTACATCACCAGCATGTGGCTCCTTGAGTATCTCAGGTCTGTGGCATCAGCCATGGGTCAGGGTGGACTGGCTTTTAGGGAAATCAGGGATCCACAAGGTAGGAGTGTCTGGGCAAGTCCAATCGCATGACAGGCTTCTGTCTATCATTTGACTCAGCCCCACCAGCATTCAAGAAGCATTGGAGTGTGTTTGCTTCACATTTGACTCTGCCCCCGGCCTGTCTGTGTGGCATCGGTCTGTGTTTATCCAAGGTCTCGGCCTGACATGATGTTGTGCCAGAGCTTGAGGCACTGACGTGTGTTCTTCTGATGTGACTCTTCTCCAGGCCTAAAGACAATCAGGAGCTCTTTGCTGTGCTGGAGTTTTAGAGGCACTGACCTGCATTCTTCTGATGTGACTCTGTCCCAGCCCTACAGACAGTCAAAAAGAGCTCTCCTCAAGAGTTTTAAAAGCCCTGTTGTGTGTTCTCAAAGTGCCGGCTGCCTTGCTAATGATGGGAGATATTCATAAAGCCCAAAAAACAAGCCATATACTGATTACATTTGATTATGGAATCTATCAGAAGCAATCTTTGATTTTATTTCATTACAAAAAGGCGACTTCAGTTGCCTTGACAAGGTCAGCCTAAACCTGCTAGGGGAGGAGAAAATGGAAACTCTGCAAAGTACCTCAAGTTTCCTTCTTGAGTCAAAGTTTGCTACGGTGTAGTCGGAGGGCCTTTTTTCACCCTCTTTCTTCCTTTTAATGGTCTGTTTCTATCTTTTCCTGGTGCTGTTTGGGGTACTAAAGTCTTGGAGAGCTTTGCACCGTGCGGGACTGCAACAACTACCTTAGAGGTGCATAACTCTTTCGGCGCTTCCATCTGTTGAATATGCAATCAAGGGGTGAGAGGGCTGAATGTGGGAGGGGAGGCGGCTGCCATATGCAGAGCAGAAGAGACTGTTTGAAGGCAAGATCCTGGGCTCTCTGAGTGACATGATGACTCCGCATTCCTGCTCCATCACAGCATCTCAGTCAGAGCACGCCTTGTTAATCCGTGGCAAACGTAGTATGAAATGATTACATTTGTACAATCCTGGTGGGAGGATGCTGGAGACTGAGAGGCCACTCATAATAGCCTTTTCTTGAAACGGCCAGAGGAAGTGGCTTTTTGGGGTCAACTATAGTATGTGTGGTGTGGGCATTGTACTGTGAAAATCGCCTGCCCAGTAATGCTAATGACCAATGCAGTTGTCGAAGGTTGTGCGCTGGTAAACTCCTCCACTTTGCAGATGACGGAGGTTTTGCTGAACTTCGCGTTCCAAGCGGAGCGCGGAGTTACAAACGCTCTGTGAACTCCGCCAGCGGAGCGGAGTTTCACGCACACCCTTAAAAATGTGAAACCAGTGAGCAGCCAGCAAAGAAGAGCGACACAGGGGTGAATGAATGATAAACAGCAGGCGGGAATGATGTGGTTTCAATGAATGCAACAGGTCTTGCAGCAGCGCATGCGCACTGATGCTCGACCTAAAAAGACGAAATGAGCATGTTCAGAACTGAATTTTCACCTGTGAAATGCCCAAAAATGTGAACATGTTTCTGATAAGTTCTCAAACGTTTGTTGTGTTCTGCCCCTAGGGAAACGTCCTCTCCAGATTTGGCAATCAGCATTCAGAATCTTCTGAGTAACCAAACACAAGGAACATTTCAGCCAAAATCAAAATAATCAGTGTCAATATTTACCTTTTTTTCTTCCCCTTCCGTGCCATTTACTGCAGTAGTTTCAAAGCACTTAATGCCAATCGACTGCCGGAAGCTGTCAGAAGCCATCGGGAAGCTCTTGATGAGTGACAGACAACTTCCACTCTCTTAATGACGGCTCTGGGCAGGAGGGGTAGGCGGCCTCCCAGGGACGGCTGCTGCCCCCTCCCAAGGCACCAGCTTTTGACAGTGCGTCAAGAATATCGATAAATCCAGATTTCAACAGCTCGTGAGATTATTCTCGTGGGTCTGTGGTTTATTGACACACCCGGCACCGCGAAAAGAACTGACCAGCAGAAGATGGGCAAAAACAACGTGACCTGGGCAAATGACCAATTTCAGATGTGCCACCCTGCACCCTTCTGCAGACAGGGCAGGGTGGTATATAGATTTTTTCTCATGGAATCTAATGAAGAATAGAATTTAAACACTGGTTTGTGTATGCCTGACATTGCTAAAGTGTTTCCTTTTTTCTTTTCAAGGTTGTTTCCCGAAACTGTTTTCGAACCTGAATTTCACCGGAAATGATTTGAAGAAACTCCCAGCAGATAATGCCACAGCCTGCCAGGACCTGTGCACCGACTCCTTGGACTGCCAGCTCTTTTCTTACACTAACACTTCCGGAACTGGGTGAGTGTGAAACAAAACCTACAGAAGGTAACATTGTAATACTAATCGTTATTGCTTGATTCATTAAAATCATTGCAAACACAACATCTTATATCACCAAGAAAAAGACATTTTCATTACAAACAAAACATCTTCTCATCACATAATGTAAAATAACTGTCACATAAATACAATTTAAAAAGAGAAGGTAATGTTTACTCCACAAAGCACCAGGCTGCTTGAGTCCGTGCACATATATCCCAGGGACTCAAAAAAACTTAGGGCCTTGGCGGAAGAGTTAGAGCTTGGCGGAAAGGACCGTAGCGGCAGATCTGATCCATCTGTCAGACGGGCGGTTATCTGTCCTCCATATCTAGAGCTTGACCTACAGGGCCGCCTTCCGTCATGGATGGAGGAAGGTCTGTTGGCTGAACATCAGTCATTGGTTGTAGGTCCCTCATCCTCTATTGTAGGACATCAATCAGTCAATGCAGGTATTGTAGACATCTGCCTCCAAATGTAGAGTTGTCCACCGTTAAAGTGGGAGAAAGGGTCCCTCATGACAGAGAACAGCAGTAGTGGATGGGGTTTCCGACAGCAGAAGTATCCTTCGACATTGATGGACATGTCTGTCAACATCCACCTGTCCCAAATCTACTCACCAACAATATCTGCTGCTCCCCCTGCGAAAGACACTCCTCAAACCGCACAAACTATTGACCACTCACTTCACGAAGCACCAACAGCAGAACTATTGAATAAACACTGCTTGAAATGCCTGGAAGAAGAGAATACAGAATCTTAGAAAATGAGTTTACCGGAGTTGATGAATGAGACACCAGAGGAATGTGGGCCAGAATCATTGATATGGTGGATGCTGTATCCAATTTTGCCGGGGAAATTAGGAGTAGTGGCAACCCCTCAAAAACTATCTTCTCTATATTGAAAAGTCTAAAACAGCAAAGGGTCCCGGCAGTGCTCCCTATTTCCTCTAATGAGCAATGTGAGGCTCTGGCTACTTTCTTTGTTGTAAAACTGGATAACATTTATCTGTCCTTCACTCAAACTGCTTGGAGCTCTGACGCTGTCCTGGGTCCGACCCCTGCTCATACGTTGGATTCATTTCCGCAGGTCTCCTTGGAGGAGCTACGGTTAGTGTGTTCCAAGATCAAATCCGGCTCCCCTTCCGATCCTCTCAAGCCTGACCAGTTTATGCAATCGCTACCTTTGTTCTTGTCACCTCTAAGACAGGTGATTAACAACTCTCTGTCTAGTGCGACTGCCCCTAATTCTTGGAAGCAAGCAGAGGTGATGCCTTTGCTTAATAAGCCCACTCTGGACGCTGCCAAATTGGAAAATTATCAGCCGATCTTCCTTCTTCCTTGTATTGCTAAAATCACTGAGACCCATGACCATTCCATTCTTGCTAGATTTCTGGAAAATAACAACTGTCTGGACATCTCTCAGAATGGCTTTCGTTCAGGTCACAGACGGAGTCGGCTCTCTTGGCTGTCACTAAACATCTTAGGCTCGCTTTGGATGAGGGACATACGTCGGCGCTGATTTTGTTAGACCTCAGCTGCGTATGTGACATGGTCTCTCATCTGATCTTGTTACGCAGGTTAAATGAAGCAGGCTTTGTGGGCCCAGCTTTGACCTGGTGTGCCTTCTTTCTCTCAAATAGGACCTTCCAGGTTATACCCCCCGTTCGCCTCTACGTTCCATGCCAATGAGCAAGGGGTCCCACAAGGCTCCGTATTGAGTCCTTTGCTTTTCAATGTCTACGTTCAACCTTTGGCAGTCTTGGCACAGAGCAGAGGGCTCACCATTGTATCATATGCTGATGATACACAGCTGGTGGTAGCCCTCTCCTACAACACTGGAAGTGCAGCATCTAAGTTTCGGGAAGATCTCACGGCTGTTGCGGAGTGGATGACTGACAACTGTCTCCAATTAAACTCCAGCAAGTTTGAGGTCCTGCTGGTGGGTAACCATCAAGAGCTATGGGGGGAAGGGTGGTGGCCAGCCATACTGGGTTGTGCGCCTATTCCTAAGCAGGCGGTGAAAGATCTTGGAGTCTAGGTGGATTTGGGTCTTAGTTTCCAGCTCCAAACCAAAAAAGTTGAGTGCCCTGCTTTGTCATACTTAGGGGGCTTAAACCGTTGCTTGGGTTCTTTGACCCACCAGTCAGGCAAATGATCATCCAGGCCTCCATTCTAGCAAGACTTGACTATGCCAATGCGCTGTACCTAGGGGTGAACAAGCGCGAAACTCTGAGATTACAGAGAGTCCAAAACGCTGTGGCTAGAACCCTGCTGGGCCTCCCCAGAACCTCCCCTACCTCTATGGCTATCCGTCGGTTGCACTGGCTTCCTGTGGCTAACAGAGTGGAATTTTAGGTCCTCTGTACTGCATTTAAAATCCTCAAACTTTCCTCTCTGGCCATCTTGACCAATCTGTTGTCACCTTACCACCCTACGCGCCAGCTTCGCTCTACTGGACAACACCTGGCGATGGTGCCTCACATGAGGAGGGTACGGTCAGGCGGACGCTCTTTCCGTCTTTTGGCTGCCAAGCTTTGGAATGCTCTACCATACTCCATTCGTGCCATGGAGAATTACTTGGCCTTTTGCAAAGCTTTTCTCCAAAGTCTAGTGATTTTTCTGACTTCCAGCCTCTATGTTCTGCTTCAGCGCTGGGGCGCCTCTTTGCTGAGGCACATGTGCTCTATACAAAACATATTCACATAACATAAAATAACAACACCAGATGCTCACAGGAGGACAACCGCAAGCAGTGGAACAACCTGGGGAGAAGAGTGTATTCCCTCACATCCAAGCAACACAGAGAGACCCACTAACCAATGGTGGATCTCCCAGGCTCCTCATTGTCTGGGAGTAGAAGGTGTTGTCCATACTTCACACTGTAGGCTTTTGAATTGCAGGAGACTGGAAAGTAAACACAAAGGGATGATGGACGGAGCACTGAACTTTGCAGACTCTCACCCCCAGTCACAGATCTGGGTTGAATCCATCATCATTCTTTAGCTCACTTCTCCACCCCAGTTCAGACCAAGCCATATGCAAAAGGCCTCTCATTTTTCGACTCCACTACTGGCAATACAAATGTGCCCCATGGACATCAGTCAGTGCAAGGATGCAGACCTCATTTCAATAGGACACTCTCCCATGTAACTTAAATTCACTCAGGTGGGCAGAGTTTAACCAGGGGCAGAGCCAACCAGGCCGTCCTACCTGTATTAGGTAACAATATCAAATCATGAGTTCAACAATGAGGGGGCAGAACATGGACATTTTTGTTTTTGTTTACATTGTGTACACATAATTAACTGCAGAACCACAGGGAATGTGTGGCCTGCACTGTGGGGAGCCTATTGCGTGTGATGTATTGTTAAAACTAAAATGGTACTCCATCCCCCTTGGCTAAGCGCAGTCAAACTGTTAATCGGCCCTCACAGGCACATGCATCAATATTGCATTTTGCGATTCCTTAATTGCAAAAAATAAGGAATCGCAATTAAGGAATTGCAAACTGCAATGCATCAAGAAATCGTTATAAAAATAGCGATTTCTTAAAATTCCTTAATTGCGATTCTCTAATAGAGAATCACAATTAAGGAATACTTCCCCATCCATTCCTATGGGCCTAGAGGCCCAAATGAATGAGTGGAAAGACATTCTTAATTTGCAATTCACCATTAAAAATTCGCAAATTAAGAATGCAATTTCAAGGGGGCAGGGGTGTCCAAAGGACACCCTGTTGCACCCCTGAAATCTGCTTAGGAATACATTTTGCACACTCACATGCCCCAAGGGCATGTGTGTGTGTAAAATTGGACTTTGAAAAATACACTTTAGTGCATTTTTCAAAGTTTTCGCAAATTACCATGAAGAGCAACTTCATGGTAATTTGCTCCCCTTATTTGCGAATAGTTTGATGCATTGCATTTAAGGAATCTCAATTTGATATTCCTTAAATGCAATCACAATTTAAGAAATCGCAATTTTGCGATTTCTTAAATTGCAAAAATAACAAAAATGTTAATGCATCCCAAAAATGTGAATTGCATTCGCAAACGGACGAATTTTGCGATTCGCACCATTTGCGAATGCAATTTCCTTTGATGCATGTGGCTGTCAGTTTCTTAGCAGTGTTGGTGAGTGCAAAACTGGGGCTTCTTTCTTGTATTGAAGCATTGGGCTGTTCCCCTTCAGTTTTTCACATAGTTTTTTCTCCACACCTTTCTTTCCAGCTCTCAGTGTTTTCTGAAGTTCACAACAAAGATCCCTTCGCCTCCTTTTATTCTCACTACAAGCGGTATGATGTCTGGGTTCAGCCAGAGGGACTGCTGCAGTGGCGTGGCCTGTAAGTGTACAAATACACACATGAGATCACCCTCTGCATGGGGGAAATGTCAATGCTCAAATGTTAGAATTTACTACCACAGAGATTATTTTTTCAGAGGAGGGGATCGGTTCTCTTCATAGTGGTCCCTAATCTCTGGTTTAAAAAGATAACAATACAGAGAGACTGTGGTAAATTAGCTAGTGAATTATGGTCAAATCAAATATAGTTGAAACAATTTCTATTCAGTTCCCCTTAGAGACACAGAGGTGAGACAGAATTTGAGTAATTTACCTTAAACATGGTTGTATTTAATGAAAAATAATTTTCAAAAAGACTTGGGGGCATATCAACAAGGCCTGGCATTAAAATTATCGCTGCTTTAGCGTCCGTTTTTGGACGAAAAGTGGAGATAATGTTATCGCCCTATCAGCATGGACACGCTAACGCGTGAATCCATGCCAATGAGATGCGAGGAAGGCGTTCCTGACTGAAATTCAGTGGGAATAATCGCCAACACAGCTTCTCCCTATCAACTAGGAAATCGCTAATCCGTCTAGCGACATTTAAAGTACCTCTAACTGGGTATATCATCGTTTCCTTACACCTTCTAATTTCCCGACTTAGCTATATGTATCATGGGAGGTGGATCATAATGCTAAGTCCACATCTCCCTATCTACAATGTCTTCCCTAACGCTTTGTTTTATCGCTGGTAATCCTGCGATATTGCCCCTTATCGCCTCTATTGCCGGGATTTCTATTGCCTCGATGACGCACATTGTTAATAGTACGCTGACCGGGCGATAGAATCAGGCGATAGACGGCGTTAGTATTGTGCACGCTAAACGCGGCTAGCGATAATTATCGCTGCCGCTTGATGATATGCCCCTTGATTTTAAAGTACAGTTCTCAATTGTCTTCCTGCCCAAGGTAAAATAGCACAGTCTGAGGTTTCCCTGCCAAACTGCTACTTTGCGCATTGCAACTAGTATTTTGATTTGTTTTTAACATGCTAATTTTGTATTGTATTAATGAATTTGATTAATAAGGGCTTCATTTGTGATCAATGGGCTGTACTGTTTGTTAATTCCTTCCTATCTGTTTGAGTTTGCTACTGGTCTGAAGGGGAGCTCGGGCCCGTTTTTACTCTTTGGGATTGTTCCTCTAGAGTCGCCATCTTGGTAATGCGCTCTAGTTGTTTTGTGACTGCTGCCATGCCCTATTTAAGCTGGGTTGATTGTGGCACAGACGTGCAACCCATAGAGGGAACAATCTCATGTTTCCCTGTCAAAATGCTATTTTGCGCTTTATAACTAGTATTTTATGTTTAACTTTGTTTTATTAAATTTTGGCATTGTGGCAGGTACATTACTATTCCCACATACTCCCATGATGTACATTGCAGATGGACCCCAGGTTACGTCCCTTCCTCCTTATTGCGGCTCAATGTAGCAAGAGTTTGTCGGGGTCTCAATTGTCCATGGGTGCGGGTGGGCCTAAGGCCTCCCCAACTTAGTCGCTCTTCCACCCCTAAGATGCCAAGAAAAAACAACAAGAACCCCCACTTGCACTCCCCCCTGTCCCCAACCGGTGTGCCGTGTCCATGCCTTCTTAGGCCCTTACATGAGAGGACGACCAAATGTCTAATTTCCAGGCGTGTCCCTTGGGGGTCAATGTGTTGGTTAGTCGCACGAGGCGGAGGTACTTTGGGCAGGTAACTTCATTAAATTCCGTTGATAGGAGTGACAGGATAGGCTGCCAGACCATGTTGATGGATGCCGTAGCCTGAGTGAGAGTTGCTAGTATGCGTTCCATTCCCACTATATACCATAGTTTATGCAGCCAGCCCATGTGAGTAGGCCGAGTTTGTGTTCCCCAGAGCAATAGGATGGGTTGGCCAGCCGCTCCCATGGCTAAAACCATCTGTCGCCCCCTGGTGGACTTCAGTGGGAACGTGAGTGCATTGGGCAGTCCTAGAAGTGTACAGGCGGGGAAATTGAGAATTTCGGTATCGAAGTGTTTGTCAATGTCATTAAGGACTGCCGTCCAGTAACCCGTGACGTCTCTACACTCCCATATTAGATGGGTCAAAGTGCCCTCCTGGTCACATCCCCTCCAGCAAGTTGGGCTATGGTTAGGGTTGCCCTTGTTCAACCTGGCCGGTGTCAAATAACAGTAGGTCGCGACCTTTACCGCTGTTTCCTTGCTGGCAGTGTTCCTGGCCGTGTGGTTGGCCCTGTAATATATAGCTTGCCATTACTTTTCGGTAAGGCTCCTCCCCAGGTCTCTTTCTTAGCGCTTCTGGCTGGCCGAGGGACGCGAGGCGGCAGGCGGGCAGATCATCTTGTATAGTTCAGTTATCAGCTTTCGGTCTGACTCCTTGGTAAGGAGCCATTTTTCAAAAGCTTTCAGTTTCTTACCAACTAGGGGCTGTATTTTGGGCTGTGTCAACCAAAGTCGAATTTGAAAGTATTGATACCGTTGGGGAGCTTTGATGTTGTAAACCTGTGTTAAATCGGATAGCTTAATGAATCCCTCCAGATCGAATAGATGGCCTGCGGATCTACAGTCTGTAATCCGCCACTGCTGAAACGCCCCCCCCTCCATCCCCGGGGTAAATTCAGGATTATCAAACAAGGGTGTTAGTGGTGAGGGAAAAGTGGTGAGTCCCTTCTTAACCGCTACTGTGTCCCACACTCGCATCACTGCACGAGCGATGGGGGAGATCTGAAGGTAGGCTGGTCTATCTGGGCACTTTAGGAAGGGTATCTTCCAAAGCGATGTTTGCGCCATCGCCCTGTCTTGAAAGAACCATCTCTTCTCCGACTTGGGCCGGCTCCATTCCACCAGGTACCTTAATTGCACTGCCTTAAAGTATTGCAGTAGGTTTGGGATCCCCAGACCCCCCTCGCCCGGAGGTCGGTAGGATAAGTCTCTACGCATACGTGGCCTTTTCCCGGCCCATATGAAGTGTTGCACTGCTTCCAGTAGCTTTCCTATGGTGCCCAGAGGGGGGATCACCGGGATGGTCTGAAAGATATAGAGGAGCTTGGGTAATATGGACATCTTCACCGCAGCGATGCGACCAAGTAGTGAGAGGGGTTGTTTCTGCCATCTCCTTAGGTCACCCTGTATCTGGGAGGTGATATTTGTGTAATTCAAAGTGACCGTCTGCTCGGTGGAAGGGGTTAGGACTATCCCCAGGTATGGGACTGAGGCCTGGTTTTGTAAGCCCTCGTAATCAGACGATGCATCGCAGGCTATTTTTGTATTATTGCCCAGAAGGAGGAGCATTTATTTCCCCATATTTATTTTGACGCTAGATACCCTCCCAAAGGCCTCGAGCTCCCTCAAAAAGACAGGCACTGATTGTTTAGACTTCTCCAGCACAGCCAAGATATCATCTGCGTATAGGCTAAGTGTATGTTCTTCCCCCCCAAAGGTGATGCCTGTGATGTCGGGGTTATCACGGATCCTCTGCGCCAGAGGTTCTACATAGAGCGCAAAGAGGAGGGGCGAGAGTGGGCAACCTTGCCTCATGCCTCTCTCGATGTCGAAGGGTCTGGAGCCTGTGGCATTGACACGAATAGTTGCTCTAGGTTTGTCGTAACAGCTGGCAACCCATGCCTTGAAGCGATTTCCGATTTCAAAGTGGGCCATCGTTTTATCTAAAAAAAAAAACAGTACACCCTATCAGACACCTTCTCTGCGTCTATTGACAGGAGCATGGCGTCCATCCCCTGGAAGTGAGCTTTGTCTATTAAGTGCATAAGGTGTTTGGTATTGTCACTGCGTTGTCTGTTAGGGATGAAGCCAGATTGGTCCGGCTCAATGATGCCAGGTAACCGTGGTCCAAGTCTGGAAGTGAGAACCCCTGTGAAGAGTTTAAGGTCTAAGTTAAGGAGGGAGATAGGCCTATAAGCGGCGCACTGGGTGGTGTCTTTACCTGGCTTAGGCAGTACAATGATGTTGGCTTCCAACATATCAGGGGGAATCGAGCCAGGCCCCCGGAATGAGTTGAAAAGTCGAGTTAGAAGTGGTGCTAGTACCGGGCAAAACGTTTTATAGAAACCGGCTGAGAAAGCGTCTGGCCCGGGATACTTCAAGGGCTTAAGGCGAGATATCGCCCTGAAATCCTCCTCTATCCTGATAGGCACGTCTAGCTCGGTGGTCCCAGCTGAATTTAGTGCCGTTGTCGCCGCCCCACTCAGCTTTGAGGGTGTGCTTCTCGCCACAAGTCCACCAGTCCTTTTTGATCCATTCAGTCCTTCCCTTCTGGTGAGATCGCGCCCGTTGAACCAAAGCAATGGCCTGATCTGTCTGTTTCCCTATCCATAACCAGGTTGTTGTCGCCTCCCATGAGTGTGTATCTGTCCTGGGAACTTAGAATCTCCGACAAGGCGCCCTTAAGAAAGGGTTCTTGGCCTGAGTTGGGAGCAGATAGGGACCCTACAGTCATGGCCATCCCGCCCACTCGTATGATGTGAGCTAACAGCCTGCCTTTGATTTCCGCTACCTTACCTCCCACCTGGCCATGAAAGTCCATAGCAAATAATATAGCTACCCTGCTTTCTTATCAGTGGTAGAACAGTAGAATTGTTGAGGGAATGCCCAGGACCTCATCCAGTGCCAGTTCTTGGACAGGAGGTGTGTTTCTTGCAACAGACATATAAAGGCGCCGGAATTCTCTAGATACGATGAAATGGCACGTCTTTTAATAGGGTTATTGAGCACTCTCACGTTGAGGGTAATCATTTTCAGAGTTGTCCCTGTCATTTTGCCTGTATGTCGGGGGATCGTATTGTCAGAGGTGGGCTACCCCTGCGTGGCATCGCCCTTGAACCCCCCCTCCCTTATGGCACACCGGTTCCATCCCCCCTGCTGCTCCCAAGTCCCTCCCGCCCGGTCCGAAATTCTCTTACCAAACAGATAACCATTACCCCTCTTCCCCCCACCCAACCCCAACTGAGCATTCCCAACCAAGTACCAAAGTCCCAAGCCTGCACACTTGTACTGCAGGCTTGTGGTGAGGTTACCTGTCTGAGCGTGCAACTCCAGCAACCCCGGCCCCCGCCTCCCTGAGCCAGCTGAGAATCAATGCGAGTGTGTCCCCATCTGTAGGCCACGTTATTTGATAGGAGAGGTGTCCCTTGTCACCGCGTTCAGGGCCGAAGCCTGTTTTTGCGACATGGTTGCGCGACCTGGTTTCAGTTCTGCGATAGGTGGACGCCTGCGGCCCACGCGTTGCCATCCATCTCGCAGGGGTTTTGAGAGCAATCTGGGAAGGCGCCTGGCTCCCTATGCTCAAGACCCAGCAGGGCGCAAGTCTCTTGAAAGGATCTCATTTGATGCAGTGCCCCATTCCACTTGAAGATCAGGCGGAAGGGATGACCCGAGCATAGGGTGTTCCTTTGTCCCTCAGAAACGAAGTGACTTCTCTGCACGCTTTCTGTTTTTGAAGTGTGATAACAGACAAGTCCTGGAATAGCGCCACTGAGTGTCCTTGGTGCTGAATAGGCTGTTTCAATCGCGCCTCGCGGAGGATCCACTCCTTCAGTGGCAAGTCCGGCAGGAAGGTCAAGATGTCTGGAGGGGGAGCAGGCATACGCCGCGTCAGACCCACTCTATGTGCTTGATCGATACGAATTTCGAAGTCTGAGTTTTCGCCGAGTATCTCCCGAAAGAGGCCCTGCAGGTATTGGGTGATATTAGCTCCCTTTGCTTTTGATGGAACACCTTGGACACCATATGTTGTTGCGTCTTGACCTGTTCTCTAGGACCTCAGCGTGTGCTTGTAGGTCCACCTGCTGGTCTTTAAGGCAAATAATTTCTTGTTTGAGGAGTTCAAGTTCTTCACTTCTGGTGTGGTCATTTTCATCGATGGATGCCACCCGCTCACCCAGTCCATCCACTTCGCGGTGTATCTCCCTCACTTCCCCTGCAACCTCCTGTTTGAGCATGTGGAAGTCCTCTCGTAGGGAGTTGAATAGTGTCTCCAGGAACGTCCGGGTAATCTGCACCTCCCCATCCCCGTGGTCCGTCTGCTGCTTTCGGGTGGTGGGGGAGGGGGCCCCCCTGCCTCATTTGTTTGGGCCCTTGAGAAGCATGTCTGTCATTGTGCTTCCGTGTTGTGGCCATGATGGAGCATCTCCCCGTGAGTCTCTGTTCCCTAAACTGTCCAATGCGGGGCCCAATCTTGTGGTTGGGGCCCGGCCCCTCTGGAAGAGTCTCGTCCCGGAAGTGATGCGGGGTGATTCTTATGTGGGGGGAGAGTTTCAGCTTTCCAGCGGCACTTGTTGAAGTCCTCGGGCCCCCCTAGCCCCCGCCCCCCTTTAACCGCTACGGATGTGCCTTGCCGTTAGACTCCTAATATGGAATCACAATGGGACTCCCATCCGATTTTGTTGATGGCGCTAATTCCCTGCCGCCGCTCGCGAGGAGGGGGCCCTCCTGCTGAACCTCCTGCTGCTCCCCCAGTAACTGGTGGTGTGGCTCCAGTCCCCCCTGCAGCCGGGGTATCCTGTGCTTTAGTTTTGCCAACACTGTGCACGGCGTCCCCCGTTGTGTGCTGGTTCTATTTTCCATGCCGTCCTCGCCCCACTCAGATCTAGGGGGGAATTTCCTCTGGGTCGTACTCACCCTGCCCCAGTGTGTGATTCCTGGGCCTCTCCACTATGGCGGCGCTGTCCTTCCTCGGGTGCCTGACTCGAACGCTCCGCCAGCTGGGTCCGCTATGCGGCACCCTGTGGGGCCGCCTTCCCTGTTGCCCCTCTTCCGTGTTCACAATGTCACACTCTTGGGGGGAGTGGTGACTCGTAGGGCGAGCAATATCTGCTCTCTCTCCCCTAGGCCCGGCAGCCACAGCCTCAAATTTAATGACGGTGCTGGAGGTGGCGGGTGGCCCTCGGACAAGTGGGAGTGTCCTCCAGGGATCCCAGCGATCTGCCCCCCCCATCGCTGTGTCCCACTCACTGCTCTTGGGACGGCGGCGATAGGTTGCTGTCAGGGCACTGGTGTCTCCGCTTGATGGCGTCTGGTTCTCGGGCGTCTCTTCGGTGGCGGTGCGGGCCCTCCTCTTTCGGGGACTTTGCTGCTCTCTTAGGGGGGGTGATGTTTCTTAGGGGGGACGATGTCTGCACTCGCTTCTCTAGGCCCAGCAGCCCCAGCTTCGATTTTAGTAGCGGCGCTGACAGTGCCGGGTGGTCGGCAGATGCGTGAACGCGCCTTCAGGGGGTTCCAGCGAGTCGACCCACCTCGCTGCCGCGGCCCACTCACCGCTCTCAGGATGGTGGCAAGGGAGTGCTGTCCAGGCTCTGGTGACTCTGTATGTCGGTGTTGGAGGGGGACCTTGCTAGCGTCCGCTCTGGTTGGGTGCCATTTTGCCAATCCTGTCCCGGGGCTGAAACAATGTCCTACAGCAAAGTGAGACTGCCGGAATCTCTTTCAACAGGAGCCTCGTGTCCCGCAGTTGCTCTGTAGGCAATTGTGTGCGATTTGGGGGACTAATGCACACAACGGCCAGAAGAAGGGGCCTGGAGTGGGGAGCCGTGAGAACCTGCGTCTGCCTAGGTCGCCATCTTGGCCACGCCCCCACAACTAGTATTTTGATCTTGTCATATGGTTACTGCGTTTCTATATATTGTGTTAAGTTAGCATGAGTTTATTAAATGTTTAAACACCATATTTTCCTTCGGCTTCAGTTTGCACACAACACCTAATTGTTATTGTAGCTTTCAACCTAGACGAAAGATGTGATTTATTTTAGAATAATATGTTATTGCTCTGATATCAGTCGTGCTTGGTACACTTGGTACAAATGTCTGCACACTGAGAACTGCACCCTCTAAGAATAACCTAACACAAGGTTGCTGAAGGCCTGATTCTCGCACCACATTAGACATAACACAAATAATGTTGCTGCCAACATTGGGCTCTACTCGGGTTTAAGATAGAGTTACAGGGAATGAATCAACACACTTGATGCTTCGCATGCAGAGAGCTGGTAGCTGTTGATGTGATCTGCTCCTACTGACCATTAGAGGTATGGGCCCGCCCTGCTAAAAACCCAAATGAGACCTTCTTAGATATAATATAATATGCTAATTAGGGTGCACGAAATATAGGTGATACAGATTTCTATAGATTTTACATTATAATATGCTATCACTGTTCGCTTACTATGGACTAGTGACTATGCTGCTAACTCTGATTTTTATAATATGTATGTTGATATTATATAAGATACTGCGTTTGAGAACTTTGCATTGAAAAATAAACATTTCAAACTTGCACGTGTGTTCTTTGCCTCCCAGTTTCGGTTTGTAATGATTATATAACGAAAGAGTGTTCATGTGTTCCACGATACCTGAGGTACCCTAAGTTCATGTTCTGGATTGTCTAAGTCATTGGGAAGTTATTACTACGATGAGACACTGTAGCTAGCTTGGTAAGGGGATTTCTGAAACTAAGGTGAGTTTTGGGTCACCCTAATTCACCCAGGTTCTAGATCTCTGTGCACAGTTCTGTGGGAGAACGGAAACCCTGCTACATGGCGCCCATACGTTGTTGGCCTTATATCATGACACTCGAGTAGTATATCATTCAAACCTTAACCCCTTCATTCCCGTTTCCGGAAAACGGCAGTGTCGGAAAAACCTACCTATTTTTGAAATAGGTCTTTTTCAAGCTTGAATCTATCTAAAAACGGTTTCCTTGAATTACTACCCAGTTGTGCTACAAAGTAATCTTTGTTTTTTCACTTTCCTGTGCTAACATGGCACAAGCCGTGGACATCCCGCAGCATAGTCGCATTGCGGTGCGTGACCATTTGCGGGCTTATAATGTCCCTGTGGACGGCTTGGCTGTGGTTCTGGTGGTGAGTGCGGAACATGCTTACCCGTACGAACTGTTTTATTCGTGGGTGACATTTCCGGCGGTGGACGCTAATTCTGGAGTGTTCCATTCATACACTGCTTCAGCTGTACCGGTTGCGTATGCTCCGTACAGAGCACTGGAAGTTCCTATTGATGCTTGGCAGCATGGAGTTTGGTTTGGTGGCGTCATGGTGAATTCCGTGATGGGCAAAAAGCCCCAGGACAAGGATGATTTTCCGTTCTGGCTTGCTGAGAAATTCAGCCAGCTGGAAGCTGTGTTTCCCAACACTAGTCCTGGTGATAAACACAGGATTCTTACACTAAGTTTACCGAAAGATTTGGCACCTGAACTTGTTGACTGTGAGACCTGGGGTAAGACTTTTGCAGCGGTCTATTCGAGGTGCTATGGTACCCCGTCTGTGACCAATCTGGGTGCGGTCCTTAAACGTGTTCAGGATGAACACGGACCGGAGTCGGCGGTTGAATTGCGTATGCGCCTGTGTGGCACCTTTGATGTAGTTTGCGATATGATCCTTGCAAATGTCAAGGGGGATGCAGTGAACTTTCAGGTTGCTAACGCATTGGCGTTAGTTCCCGAGGCCGAGAGACCCCATCGGTTGGCAAGGATTATTGTGGTTATAAAACGGTTGGCCGCAATGCGAAGGGGCTTAAGGCTTTTCCTGATAAGGAGAAAAAGCAGCCCCAGGGTCAGTCTTCGGATACTAGTGGTCAACCTAAGTCCAAAAAACAAAATTTGCCTAAAAAGCAGAATCCGGGTAAGCAACAACAACAACAAACACAGGTTTCTGCTCCTGCGTCTCCGTTGCCTGCGCAGTCAGATCGAGTTTATGATTTGCGCGATCGCGCGATGATTAAATCACCTGAAAGGTTTCAGGCTTCTGACCAACGCTCTCCTCGTTCCTTTCAGGACTCATCGGCTACGTCAACCAGTGGTGGAGGGGGCGGCAGGGGCCGGGGTGGCCAGCAAGGACGTGGTCAGCCCCGCCCGCGTAACGGTGGAGAGCAGCAGGAAGGCGCTACGCCCAAGAGACCACAGTTTGCCACGAAGAAAGTCGCCGCCCTGATAGCGCATCGATATGCCCCAGATAGTGAGAACGCGGCTTCGGAATCTGACGTGGGCTCTGACCTTGCTGGACAGCGCGGCAGAGATTACCATAGTGAGAGAGGCCCTCCGTCCACTGTTGAAGGTGACAGCGACTGACACTTATGTTGTGATTGAAACTGCTGATACGCATGTTGCTCCCCCTGAACGTCTTTTTGAAATTGTCCTGTTAATTGAAGGTGACATGTAGCGAACTGTAAAAGGGGTATTTTGGGAAAATCTTTCGTCTACGTATGACATTTTGCTTTTGGAGGCTGACTGGCCCCCACCTTTTGTTCTTGCAGCTCCGCGAGGGGAGGAGGTGATCCTCCCCAGTTTCGCGCACACTGTATCGAGAGTGGAAGCGCTGCATTTTGCAGAAGAGTGGGCTCTGGCGCTTGCGCCGGCTGTGTACCGCAATCAATGTGGCTGGGATAAATTGTCTCCAAGCCATGAGATTCTGTTACGGTCTCAGCCGCAGCCTCAACCTCAATATCCCATACGGCGTGAATCCAAAGCTTCAGTCGCAGCTATCCTTGAACAATTGGAATATCAAGGTGTAATTGAAAAGTGTGTGTCACCGATGAATAACCCCCTTTTTACTGTAAACAAGCCGGACGGCTCATATCGTTTGGTTTTGGATTATAGGCATTTGAACTCGCATTGCCGTAACTGCGCAGTACAGAATACTCATGGCTCTGCTTTAGTGAATAGTCTTGAGCGTAAACGGTTCAAAACCACGCTTGACATTTCCAATGGTTTTTATGCACATAGATTAGATGGTCTAAGTTCCCAATGGACCAGTTTTACATGCGGCGGTGTGCAAAAAATGTTTCGGCGTCTCCCAATGGGCTATAAGAATAATCCTGGGGTATTCTCCGCCCGCATTGTCTCTCTTCTGGAGGGCATCGACCCAGTTACTTGTTCGTATCTGGATGACATTTATCTCACAGACGACGATCTTTGGGAGCATCTGTGTCGAGTAAATAGCATAATTTGTAACTTTGCAGACATAGGTTACAAGTTTAACTTTGCAAAGTCACACATTGCAGAGTACACAGTGTTGTTTCTCGGCTACGAGCTTAACAATGAGGGAAAGGGGTTAGCGCCTCACTTCCTGGAGAAATGCGCACAGTTGCGCTCTCCGACAACACTGAAAAAATTACAATCTTTGCTGGGTTTTTTGAATTTCGGGAGAACTTACATTCCGGAATATGCTCAGCGTATCAAGCCTTTGTATGCTTTGATACAACCATCTTTCTCCAAATCATGCTGGCTGCCTGAGCATTCAGCCATTCTGCAGTCTTTGCAGGCTGATTTGCTCGCTTCTGAATACTTACAGACTTGTGATAACCAGACCAACCTGGTGATAAGAATTATCCCTGGGGCGGTGGGTTTCACGTACCTGACTTTTAATGAAGGAGGTACAGTACCTTTTGCTTACAAGTCACACTTGTACACTTCGGCTGAATTGCGTTTTTCCACTGTGGAGAAAGTTTTAACTGCTGTACAGATGGCAATTCTTAAAGAACGTGCCCTGTCACAAGGAAAACGCATGTTGGTTGTTACCCCGTGTCCTGCCTTGGAGGCAGTTACGAAAGCCAGTGTACCTAATTCCAAAGCTTTGCACCCTAGGTGGATTCAGTGGGCTGCATCCTTGACATCCCAGGATGTCACGTTTATTTTTGACGCCACTTTACGGTCGCAGGAGTTTTTACAGTATGAATTTGTTCATCCTGCTCCTTTAGCAATGCGGCCGTTGGAGGATTTCCATTGCATCATTTACACTGATGGTTCGGTGCAGGTTGCGCATGGCTCTAAACATGCCTACGTTTCCGCTTGCGCCATTGTGGTCGGTGCCATGGTGAACGATGAGTTCAAGCCCAGTGTCGTGCACACGCAGACACTTGGGGACTGCACCGCACAATTAGCAGAGCTTCGTGCGCTGATGCTTGCATTGGAGTACGCAGATCCTAGTGTGACGACTTTAATCGTGAGTGACTCTTACTACTGTGTTCAGTCTTACAATGAAAACTTGTTCTTTTGGATTCAGAATGAGCTTTGTGATTCCAAAGGTAGCACAATAAAACATAAAATGATCTGGGTCCGAGTGGCGGAACTTAAAGAGAAGTTGCCACTCGTGTTTGTGATTCGTACTCTCGGTCATCAGCGCGTGGGGGTTCACGCTGTTGGCAATTCGCTTGCTGATGAAGCAGCGAAGTCAGCGGTATCGAAATACTTAGTTGCAGCAGTCACGAGGTCCAAAAGCAAAAAAGATGATGACATCTTGGCAGCTGTTGCTGCGACCAAGAAGGGAGGTAAATATCCTGCGGGGTTCCTTTCTAAGTACACATACCACTTAAGTCCCGATAAGGTTCCTTATGTGAAAATTCCTGATGTTGGCGAACGGCTAGTTCCCAACTCGGATCGCAGGGCTGCTTTGATTACAGCGGCTCATGAAGGTGTGGCGTCTGCGCATGCGGGCGTCTCAGCCACTGTAACTCAGCTACAACAGAGGTTCTGGTGGCGGGGACTGTACAAACAGACGCGCGATTATGTCCTTCAATGTGACATTTGCCAGCAGATTAAACCTTCAACTGCTGCGCGTCCGCCTCAGACACAGTTGTACATCTCTAATAAACCGCTTGGATGCGTTTATTTGGATCACTGCGGTCCATTTTCTTCTGATACTGCATACAAGTACATCTTCGTAGCAGTTGATTCATGCACACGCTTTGTGTGGGTATGGCCACATCGGAGCGCTGATTCACGGACTGTCATCAAGGATTTGCGAGTCTTTATAGGGATTTTTGCCTGTGGTACCTTCCATTCGGATCAGGGTCCGCTTTCGCCTCTAAGGCGTATAAGGATGCTATAGTTTCGTTGGGGGTCCAAGTCAAGTTTTCAAGTCCGTACAGACCCGACGGTAACAGTGTAGTGGAACGAATGAACCATGACTTAAAGCAATCTTTGACAGCCCGAGTTACAGGCACTGGCAGAAACTGGTTAGCCCACCTCAATGGCGTGCAGCGTGCGCTTAATAATCTCCCTAGAAGGTCTCTGGGTGGGCGGACCCCGTACGAAATGCTCTTTGGTATCAAGATGTACGTCCCTGAATTCGATGGTTTAGACTGCAAGGCCCAGGCCTCGGCCTTTGACGTAGATGAACATTGCAATGTTTTACAGGATCTACAAAGGACCAGAGACAGTCTAGCAAAGGAACATTTGCCCTCCACATCGGATGATGCGTTGCAGATCCCGGTAGTTGGCTGGTTACCCCAAGTTGGAGAACTGGTTCGAGAGAAGATCGATAACAAGAAAGAGTTTGGTCCCTCATATCGTGCACCGGTTCGAGTTCTTGGAGTGAAGGGCACAAGAACAGTCATTTTACCACCACTTCCAGGTCGTAAGGAAAACAGATTTATTTCTATTGACAATGTCAAGACACACAGGGTGGCCGATTCTTCATAGCATGACACAGGCTGTATCCTGTCCTTCCATGGTGAGGCACTCTGTGCTGGCTATTACATCTGGTACAGAACAGGAGGTGTCCCTCGAGATGCCTGCCATATCCAGTCCTTTATTAAATACTATTCCTGTTACTAACATTGATGAGCTGAACTACACCTACCCTGCTGATTTATCGATGCCTGATTTGCAGACTCGTTTGGCCGACCAGTCCAGATTCTCTTTTGACTCTGTTTCGGAACTTTCAAAGAAACCCTCAACTATTGCAAAATATGCCACGTTGTTTAAAAAACATTTTTTAATTCCCCCTTGGACATACGTTTGGTTGATCCTATTTTCATTTTACCTTTTTATGTCAATTGGTTTTGTGTTTTACTTTTTCCGCCTGATCGATGGTCACTACGTTAAAGAAAGAACAGGAATTCGGTACCTTAATGGAACATTGGCCCCTCTTTCCTCTTCACATTCAGCACACAGACTGAAACGAAACTTGAATACAGTCAACATTACAGCTTGGCCTGTCCTTGATGGGATTGTGTGGGATGCGGTTAGATTTCAAATACATGGGCCCTCAGAAGTGATTAATGTTCCGAATGTGCTTAGAGTAAACATGGGAGATGTGATTAAACAAAATATACGTTCTGATGATTGGGATATTCAGGCCGTAGAAGCATTATTTTCTGATTTGAAATACTATGCGGCTTTTGATGCTGAAGACTTATATTTAGATTCTATTAATTATGGTGATTTGTTTTGCTTCCAACATTATGGTAATCATTTTCTCCATAAGACGAATTCCAGGAGGGTTGCTGTGAATTACACGCAGTGGGAGCACTGCCCAGCTCCTTTAATTGGAAGCTCCGGTACATTTCTGAAAAAATACAGTTATTTTACAGATTTCAATCAATCAAATCCTGAGTCCTTTTATTTCAGAATGACAGAAAAGTCCATGTCCAAAGTTAGACTTACCGATACAAAGTTGCTGTATTCGAAGTCCTTTCTAGACAAATTGGCTTTAGATGGCTACGAGTTCTGGAAGGGAATTATTAACCTTAAATCTTTTTGGGGTACCAAAGATTGGCAGGTACAAGGCACTGAGGCTTTGCACCGTGCATGTCTCATCCCAAATCACATGTTGTTTCTAAATTCTACTATTTCCCAGACAACATGCTTTGGATTGGCTACTTCTAAAAAATTAAATACACCAATTATCCCCGAATTAGAAGAATATTCAGGATGGGGTAATTTCTCTGATTTGTCTATTCATGAGATACAATCTCTAATACACAATTTGTCCTTTAATGTATCCAGCTTGGATCCAAAAGGTTGGCTGTTGTGGCAAAAGAGTTCTGATTCTTGCCAACGTCGATTTCTAGGGTTGGCTGAAGGGTTCACACAAGTGCGACCAGATCCCCGTTTGAAACTGATTATACTGTGACCACTTACTCTGTAGGGAAACTGTGTCAGAACTGGCTGCAACATTCCACGTTAGCTGCAGTTAAACTACATCTGTCTCAGTTAACTGAAAATGTGGATTTAAATGATTTTATAAAAGGCCCAGCTAAGGGTAGATCTAAACGGTGGATTTATGCTGTTTACAATGAAATTTGGAAAGTGTCTCAAATTGAGGCTGCTAAGCGCCTAAGGGCAATTGACCAAGCAAATTTGGAAAAAGTA
Organism: Lissotriton vulgaris; assembly: GCF_964263255.1. Lineage (NCBI taxonomy): Eukaryota > Metazoa > Chordata > Amphibia > Caudata > Salamandridae > Lissotriton > Lissotriton vulgaris. Next base: position 262,337,129 of record NC_141690.1, read on the forward strand.
CTTGCAGTGGTCGATAACAGTATTAACACGCTTTCTTCCCAAATTTACACATTAAACAATATTGTTTCTTCTGTTGTTGACATTGTGCACGATGAAGTGTCCGTATTATATCATGGTCAAAATCAATTGCGTTCTGTTATGCAGTTTGCCTGGACACTACAGACTCTGAAGGCTGGCCGAGTGCCTTGGAGTTATATGAACGTCTCATCACTATTTGCCCCATTTAATTTGACTGACAAGCAGCGCATGCTTTCCATGCGAGATGCATCATTTTCTATGTTACACATTGAGAAGTTAGAATCTTTGCCCTTCTTTGTGGCTGAGGCGGCTGCTGCTACATGGCTTATCCATGGTATTATTACTTTACCATTTGCTCTGTATAAATTTACAAATTGTATGAGATATATTGCTATAGGGCGATATGAACCACTGGGAAGTGCTTTCCTACATGAGACATGGTCTTTACCATATACATACAGATGTCTGAAAGAAGGAAAGGAAGTGAATATGAATGGTGAAGAATGCACACAGTCGCATGACCGTTCACTGATATGTAGGCACATCCAATTGCATGGTTCTTGTAATCAGGACAGGCCAAATTTAGCCTGTGTTTTAAAAGGCACACCGGTTCCTGCTATAGTTCCCACATTCACTTTATTGTCTAACGGTAGTTATTTACTTTTGAACAACGAAATGTGTTGTGGGTTAATGGTCGGTATCGCATATGTGGTTACTGTATCAGAACGTGTGGTGTGTTGCAAGAACGTGTTATATCCACCCACGCATGGGAATTCAGATGTTTCCATTTGGCCGCGAATCACAACCTTGAGAGCGGAGTTCCATGGTTTGAGCCGAATAAGAGCCCTATTGTCTCAAAACGAAGTGGCCCTGAGCTCGGCCCGTGAAACTTATGTCCTTCACATAGCTAACACACGCACAGAGGTGCAGGCACTTTTAAATACTGATTTGCCGTTTCATTTCTGCGAGCTGGTTCATCAAATCTTTAATGTCTCCTCCACATCTGGCCTAGCACATTTTTTTAAATTGGTTAGCAGTGGTCTCGTGACTACGTTTGAAAAAGTATTTGGTATTATCCCTGCGTTTTTAAATTCTATATTCGCAAGCTTGTTTGGCGGATTCCCTGTTTTGCTGGCTTTGGCTGCAGGCGTTCTGGTGATATTTTGCTTTATAAAACATGGATGCCCTTCCTGCGCAAGAAAACGCTCAGCCCCTACTGCTGCTGTTTCGCAACCGGATGCTTGATTACTATGGCTCCTTGCCGCTTGCGACTTTAAGCACGGCTTTTGGATTATCGTTTCGATTTTCCTATTTCACATGTGTCCAGCCTGTGTTTCATTGCCTGAGCTGTGATTTCGACTGGGCCATTGATTTGTGTCTCTGCTTACCGACTTCTCCTGACGTCGATTTTGATCAGCTGATGAGCCCGTAGTTGCTCACAAATTGGTTTGTTCTGGCGAAAGGGTTATGGCCGTGGCAGCGATGCATGGACTAATGGGTCAGTGGGACATATCCGCAGCGGCGCATGACTTTCTGGCACATAGCATTCTCGAGAACCCACTGAGTTGTCCTCTGATGTTGCTAGAGGATTCGGTGCTGGAGGAGAACGTATGTTCTTTCCCATTACTTAATTGGATGGCTGAACTGTTTTCAGATGATGACAGTGATTTCATGTTGGAAGCTGTGGCTACCTATTTTGCATATTCTATCCACCCATAAGTGGATTTGGAGACTTTCACTATTATGGCACGTGACTTTTTAGTAATTCTGAATGGTGCCTTTTCTATTACGAACATTGGACTTTGATATATTCTGGGCCTATGATTTTATAAATGGCCTCAGGTTCAAGTTTTTTTATATTTTTGTGTGGCCACTGTAGGCATTCATACATATTTTGTATTATGGATTTTTATATACATTTACATACATTTAGCTTGGCTCAATATTGTTGAACTCTGCTTTCATGTTTTGCCTTTCTTATAGTATTGGCTTAATTTTTTCCTTTCTTGACTGTCCTCGGATCATGGGGGGGGGGGGGGGGGGGTGTCATATGGTTACTGCGTTTCTATATATTGTGTTAAGTTAGCATGAGTTTATTAAATGTTTAAACACCATATTTTCCTTCGGCTTCAGTTTGCACACAACACCTAATTGTTATTGTAGCTTTCAACCTAGACGAAAGATGTGATTTATTTGAGAATAATATGTTATTGCTCTGATATCAGTCGTGCTTGGTACACTTGGTACAAATGTCTGCACACTGAGAACTGCACCCTCTAAGAATAACCTAACACAAGGTTGCTGAAGGCCTGATCCTCGCACCACATTAGACATAACACAAATAATGTTGCTGCCAACATTGGGCTCTACTCGGGTTTAAGATAGAGTTACAGGGAATGAATCAACTCACTTGATGCTTCGCATGCAGAGAGCTGGTAGCTGTTGATGTGATCTGCTCCTACTAACCATTAGAGGTATGGGCCCGCCCTGCTAAAAACCCAAATGAGACCTTCTTAGATATAATATAATATGCTAATTAGGGTGCGCGAAATATAGGTGATACAGATTTCTATAGATTTTGCATTATAATATGCTATCACCGTTCGCTTACTATGGACTAGTGACTATGCTGCTAACTCTGATTTTTATAATATGTATGTTCTTTGCCTCCCAGTTTCGGTTTGCAATGATTATATAACGAAAGAGTGTTCGAGTGTTCCACGATACCTGAGGTACCCTAAGTTCATGTTCTGGATTGTCTAAGTCATTGGGAAGTTATTACTACCGATGAGACACTGTAGCTAGCTTGGTAAGGGGATTTCTGAAACTAAGGTGAGTTTTGGGTCACCCTAACTCACCCAGGTTCTAGATCTCTGTGCACAGTTCTGTGGGAGAACGGAAACCCTGCTACAATCTATTTTTAACCTGCTCCTTTTTTCTTATTTTTATTAAATTTTAAAGGGTTCATTTGTGATCAATGAACTGTATTGTTTGTTAATTCCTCCCATCTCTTTGAGTTTACCACTCGTCTCGGTAGGAGCTCGGGTGCCATCTGCATCCTTTAGGATTGTTCCACTGGAGCCGTCGTCCTTGTAACACAGTCTATTTATTTTTTGGCTGCTGCTGCGTCCTATTTCAGCCTGTCCATGGTGCTTGTGTGCAGTGGATGCGCTGCTGGCACGTCTATGGTGCACCAAGACAAGTCGGTCTGCACCGGCCGGGACCAGGGGCCAGCCACCATACCCGAAAATATATTTACACCTTTGAGTAACTTAAAGTGCTTTAATCAGTGACTTACTACCCATGCCCTCAATATCATTACCTTAAACAAATGTAAACTTTTAACTTCCACCTTCCCCTCTTCCTCAGATCCAGAGGAGATGTTTGATTTCAATACAGTACACTTAAAAGGGGCATCATATATCCAAACTGCCTTGCCTTTCTAACATCTTAATGATTATCAACCTCAATAAGACAATCCTGTTAAGCATAGACTGGAGATCTACCATTTGTGAGACACAGAATCTCCTAATATCTTCTCTCTGAAACCTGGTTAACAGAGGAATCTACTCCAGATATCTCTCCAGCTCTTCAGGTACATTTTATATTCTCCAGTCTAGCATGCAGACTGGTAACGGTGGTGGGGATGTAGCTGCTATAATTCTTAAAAAATGTAAATCGGCCACTCTCCACTGTCATGGTGTCCTTGGAAATGACCTCTTAGCTATAACATTCGAGGTTTCAAATCAATCTTTAGTTTGTGTTTTTACTTATCATCCTCCAAATACACGCCTACCGTCCCTCAGACGTTCTGTGAGAGGATGTATCCTATTCTTGTACACCCTGCCAAACTGATTATTATAGGAGGTTTTAATTACTGGGTTAGTGAGGAAAAGAGGTGTCAGAACTCTCAAGACCTCTCAGACCTTTCAAACAGCCTTAACCTAGAACAACAGGTGCACACACCCACCCATACCAAGGGTCATACCCCATCAAATTAGGACTGCACATCTTTGTTAACAAACTTAAGAAGTCCCTCTGTCCATTTGGTCAGACCATGTCCTCATTGCATTCAACTTGGAGGGGTAACAACTACATAACAGCAAACTCGGGGCATATTTACAAGATAAGTGGCAAAGCATGTCATTAAGCCAAGAAGGCTAACAACATGCTCCATCACTTTAGAAACGCATGGCTGCCCCATATTTACAAAAATATGGCGCAGCCCTGCGTAGTCCCCTACGCTGGCTTTAAATTTAGCTGCCTAGCACCAACGCAGGCACCCTTGGCCCATAATGCAGGGGGCTTATTTATGTGTAGGAGGGTGTCCCTTCCTGCACATAAACAATCTTTAAATGCCATTTTGTAACTTCTATGTGTGCTGCTCAATGCAGCGCACATAGAAGTTGCAAAACGTCATTTAAAAAAATGTATTGTTTAAGGGACACTTTCTTGCACATAAGCAATCCTTTGTGTTTTGCTGTTTCCATGTGTGCTGCACAACACAGCACACATTGAAACATAAGTCCTCTCAGTGGTTTTCAGAGGAATTGAAACTCACTAACCTGAACATTCACCAATTAGAGAGAAAATGGTGTAGCAACTATGCCCCCAACAATGAGATCCTCCTTAAAAAGGATTTAAAGAACTATTAAGTTCTACTACTGCAAACAAAGACTTTCTTCTTCGCAAATAAAATATTACAGTCTGCTAATAAATCTAAAGAGTGAGTCTTTTTGCTGATTAATAAAAATCTTTGCAAAATCACAACACAAAAAAATAAAATGTTAGCATGGGTCAAAAGAGCCACAATAAGTTCAATAAAATAAACAGTATGCGTTAAGAAATTTAAAAAAAGGAAAAGCTCACAATTGGCCCTTTGAATTAAGAGACTCGTGCCTGGGTTTGCTACCCGAAACGATAACAGCAATCCAAAGATATTTTCAAAATTGTGTTGATACTAGCCGTACAGGCTGTCCATGTCTATTACTCCTACAAAGGAATTCTGCAATGTATGGAACACATTTTTAAATTGAAAAACACAAAACAATAAAATTTAGTATCCTACCAGGGAGTATGAAATTACCAACATGCTAGTGGACAAGAATCCAATCATTCTACCAAACTTCACAGCCATTATTATAGCTCTTAGATGAGCTAATACCAAAGGTGAAGTCCGGCTCTATGGGCGACCCTCGCCCTTCCAAAGTTTTCCAACTCATTCTCCTGGATGTCTCAGGACCCGTTGTGTCCCTATTAAACACCTCCTTATCTCAAGGAAGTGTACTGATGCCTTTCAAAGAAGCAGTAGTAAGATCATTACAGAAAAAAACTGGGTGAAGACCCTCTACTCTTGGAAAACTATTGACCCATTTCCTTATTGCCTTTTCCTGCTAGCAAAAGACACACCCTTGATGGACAGAATGCAGAACAAATCAAATCATTCACCTCCAGTCAAGAGATCTGGGTTAAATCCATAATTATTTTGCTCACCATGCCACCCTAGTTTAGACCTGGCCATATGCAAATCGTTCTTGACCCTGTGCCCCATGGGAACAGTACAGCCCAAACTGCCAAGCGAGGTCCACACTGGACTGGAAAAAACCATCCTAGGACTGGTTTCGGGGTTACACCCCTCATCAGCCAGGATAGCTTGAATCCAGTGACTTGACTTTTGCTTTGGTTTTGTAAGACTTCTCATCAGCCTTTGACATGGCAGACGACAATTTGTTGGTGAACCTGGTGAAGAATGATGGGCTTCAAAGTTCAGATCTTCATTTGCTAAAATCTTTTTGGGGAACTGTGCTCAGGCGGTTTGCCTGGGTCCCTTCAAGGACTCTTTGCCTCATTTGAACTGTAGTATTCTGCAGAGTTCCTCTTTATCAATGCATCTATTTAGCATCTCCAGCAGACTCCTTATCCCGGCCCCAGGTAACATGAATTGAAAAATATATAATTACGCGGATGACTCTCAGTTACCATTCAGGCTAGATGATTCCCTTGCCTCTCAGTGAAACTTCCAATATACTGTGTTTGATCTGGGAATGGATGATTAGAAACTTTCTTCAAATCAATGGGGAACAAACTGTGATTGTCATTCTGAATAATTAAACTGATATTAGGAACCACACTATCTGACCTACTGAAATGTGGAATACCCCTACTCACATAAAGTATGCAAAATGTCTGACTTTCATTATTGATAACAAGCTCTGTTAAAAACCTCTGATTAGATCTGAGATTTCATCTTGTTTCCTGAATCTCAGGAACATCAAAATGATCTCTAGGTTTCTGACTCATGATGAGGCCCTAATCCTGGTGGTTAAGGCTTTAGAAACCTAGCTAGTTGATAATGCCAATTCCGTATACATTGGTCTTCCTAAAATTCAATTATGCAGATTACAGACCGTTCAAAACCAAGCAGTTAGACTCATCAACAACCCGGAACCTACCACAATACTCCATTATTGACAGATTTTCATTGGGTTCTCTTGGAACAAAGGATCATATTCAAAATTTGTGGCATTACCTTTAAGACTCTATTAGATAAGGGACCTCAATATCTAAAAACTAGAATTGAAAAATATATCCCTAACTGGAAGCTTTGTTCTCCCCATGTAACCTATTTGCCATTGCTAAATGTAACCAGAAAATTATGGGCAGTGTTGGGTTTTCTGTACAGGCCCTATGATCTGGAATTCATTGTTCTGTACAATACAAGAGGGTTATATGACCTGACCCAGAAGATGTCTGAATTGTGGTGAAAGAAGGGGACTCTTCACACTGACAAGAACGATACATTGGGAGAGATGACAGACAGCTTTTAGCACCAGTCTGAGGGTCAAGTGAGGAACCAATACACAGATATGTGATAGCCAACCTGACTAGTGATGGATGGACATTGACAGGATGTTTGTGAGTGTAGATTACAGAGTTGAAAACCTTGAGGTCTGTTTACAGATTATTTTGAAGTTCAGGCAAGAATTTAAGACTTGGCTGTTTATGCAAGCCTAGCAGTTAGTATAACCTCTAGATTAGCTCCCTGGTTTGGCCATGTGACAAGAGTTCTGCTGTCGCCCAGTGCCTAGAAGCCTTATGGTATATGTGTGCTCTACAAGTAACATAAGATAACGGTTTATCCTCACTTAGCAGATAGGAGGTTCAATGTGAAAGCTTCTCGTTGTCTGTCATCCCAGTAACAATGGACACTGTCTAATTTTAATCCCTCAACCTCTGTGGGATCCTCCCTAACCTCACACTTAAAAAGGACAACTCCTGGATCACTGTCTTTTCCTGAACGAGCTGCCCTAATGCAAAGCTTTACTCAGTGATCTACCTCAATGCTCAGTTGATATCCTTGAGAAGCTTTTCAACTCTGTAATCTACACTCGCAAAAAACTTCAATGTTCATCTATCATTTAGTTAGACTGGCTACAACATATCTGTGTACAGGTTCCTCACCTGGCCTCAAACTGATTCTACAAACAGTGGGGCATATTTACAAAGAATTGGCGTAGGGAAATGCCACAAGTCATTTTGTTGTGCTGCCCTATGCCAGTTCAAAAGGACAAGAATGAACCATATTTACAAGACGCGGTGCATTCCTGTCCTTTCAGCCGGCGCACTATTGCCAGCTGTGCACCAATGCATTAACAAAAACAATGGTCCTTGACCTAATTCAATGCAATGATTATATCACAAAGGTAGTCCTTAATTTACTAACTTGGAGCCCAAATAAATTTTGCTCTTTGAAAAAGATCCAGACTTATTCATACAGTCACAGAGCCCAACAACTGTGTCGTGTTTATAGAAAAATATAATATTTTTTATTTTTGCTAAACCATGCTTATAACCTCTTAGAATTTAAAGGTTTCAAATTCCAATTTTATCAGGTTTTTACAATATTTACAATGTTTTTAAAGGTACGCATAACAAGGTGCTCATGGAGAACGTGCATAGAGTTAGTGCTCGAAAGATGGCGCAGGTGATTAAGAGAAAGAAAGGAAGAGTTGGTGACAATTTATACAAGTGAATATACTGATTCAATACTAATAAAACAGTATGTCCTGTCCACTTTCAATGTTCACAATCTAGTGTATTAGAATCTCATTCATTTTTTACACGTTTTAACACTAGGGGCCAGATGTAGGTAAGTAACATTTACCGAATCTTAATTACCGAAAATTACCGAATTTTACCGATTCGGTAATTAAGATTCGGTAAATGTGAGGGGTTGGTATGTAGGGAATCCAGATGTTCCCTTTTACCGAATCGGTAAAGCCTATTGATTCCTATGGGCTTCAAAGCCCATAGAAATCAATAGGCTTTACCGATTCGGTATTTACCGAATCGGTAAATACCGAATTTCACAAGGGTGCAGGGGGTGTCACTTTGACACCCCCTGGCACCCCCAAAACAGGCTTGGGTGACATGTGGCAGGCATACCTGCCCTAAGGGCAGGTCTGCCTATCACATGACATAGGTGTGCATGCACACATGTGCATGCACACCGGAATCGGTATTTTACCATGGATTTGTATTCCATGGTAAAATACCGATTCTGTAAGCCATGTGCAGAAGGTACATTGCCTACCTACATAGCATTTTCGGTAATTTTACCGAATCGGTATATATTACCGAATCGGTAATTATTTTACCGATTCGGTACATATTACCGAATCGGTAACTTTACCGATTCGGTAATGATACCGATTCGGTAAAATTACCGAAAATGTGCCCCTACATCTCAATAGCCCTTTACCGATCGGAAACGGCCGAAAATCGGTATTTTCGGCCGATTCCGATCGGTAAAGGGCTACCTACATCTGGCCCCTAATGTATAGTGGTCCAGGGAATCTTAATAGGGGTGTCGACGTTTCGACCCGACTTAATGCCTTGGGGTAACTGATAGCCTCTGCTTGCGGGTCTTCTTCAGGACTAGAGAGCACCCTCCGTACCTGACGTAAACCAGTTCCTAGGGATTTAAGCATAAATTGTATAAGGGCCTGTCTGTGAGAATTGCATCAGTTTAGGGTATTTAATACAGAGTTTGACTTACCCTAATTGTAATTCAAGTGGTCGTCATCAGAAATCGACCTAGGATCTATATATCCATCTCGCAAAATGGAATCCGTAAGAATTAATCTGTGGGCAATAGTATAAGGTTAAAAAACGAGGAGGGGTATTTTGCAGTGTGTTCTAAACAGTTAGATTTACTTTTGCTGACAACTTACCCACTCTCAATGGTGGTGAGCTCACTCAGTCTATGTATCCAAGTTGCCAGAATGCTTATGTAGCGACGTCAGAATTAAATCTGTGTACAATAATGTAGGGTTAGAAACCATTTACTCCTGATGCATTCAATATCTATGGCCAAATACGCCCTCCTGACTAACTTACCCACTCGTAATGATAGTAAATTCCAAGTGGTGTTGAGGACTCCCTCACAGTTTGAGTTATCCAATGTATCTTCCCACCTCAGTGAGGGATATTATACGTTAGTGCCGGTGTGGTCACTGCAATTTAAAATAAGGTAGCATTTTAGTAATTGCCCCTTAATATTAACATGAATAATGCCACGCGCTAACTTCAGTATCAAGCGCTAACTACAGTTTCGGAAACCTGGCGTCCTACCTCTTTTTAGATTCCATATACGCCAAACGTGATGCAAAGGGGGGAGTCCACTATAAAGCGCCGGTCGTTTCTCACCGCTCGCAAACCAGGAAGTGAGTTCCCGGGATAGCGCGTCATAAACCACGTGACTATAGGCAGTGAAGAGAGACTGCTGCCTCTTTTTGCATTCGAGTCTTCCCGCGATCAGTAAACTAATGTCTATGTCGCAAGGGGTGCATATTAACTCTATAGTTAACATTCTGGTATTTTAACGATACCACTGACAGACCAGTCGATTTTCGATTTTATATCCGTGATAATTATAGTGTTCAATTGGGCATGATTGTGTATACATATACAATTACCAGCACACAATTACAGTGGAGGTTAACATTAATTGCAATTACATTATCAACACATAGGGCATTGTTAGCATTAAAACTGTTTAGTCACACATTGTCATCAATTAGGATGTTACTGGCATAAAGATTATCTAGTCACACATTCAGGTCACACAAGATCGATAACATATGGATGTGACATTAAATGCAGCATTGTACAGCATGTAGAGTAGTATTCACATTAAAAGCATTGTTATAGTTCAATATTTACATGTTGTAACATTCTGAAAACCTAATGGTTGAACAAAAAGTTGGAAATCCAGAAGTTTCACCACTTAATCAATTTAGTATTTGTGGGCTGAGAGGCTAGAAATGTCACCAAGTGGAACAGTGACCAACTATCCATTGCTCATTGAGACAATTTGTCTACCAAGTTCCTCGTATTCGTTAAGCCCACGTCTGATCGTGTCGAATAGATGGATGTATCGACACTCCCTGATATTCAGGACATTACTGAAATCTCCTCCTCTCGGGTTAGGTTTCACTTTTTCTACTACCCACCATTTGAGGCTATCGGGTTTGTGTCCAAACTTGACAAAGTGTTCCACCAAAGGTGCCCCAGATGTCTCGCATTTGATCCTGCTGCAGTGTTGAAGGATTCTGCATTTAATTTTCTGTATGGTCTGCCCAATATACATAAAGTGACATGGGCAGAGTATGGCATATATAACCCCTGTACTGTTACAGTTAGTATGTTCTTGTAGCTCATGTGTATACTCATTATGAGTAAACCGAACAGTGTCCTGTACTAGTGGGCATGCTTTGCATTGCCCGCATTTCGTGTGGCCCTTCACTGGCGATGTTCCCCATAAGGTAGTTTGATTAACTCTGGGTTTTATAGGTAGTAATGATTTTACTACGTGGTCTCTCACGTTTTTGGCCTTTTTAAACGTGTGTAAAGGTGGATCAGTCATTCCTAATACATCGGAAACCAAGTGCCAATGTTCATTGACTATTTTCTTAATTGCTGTACTTTTTGTGGAAAAGGTAGTCACACAGACTAATCGATCTTCACTGTCACAGGATTTTACTTTGGGCTCTAGTAATTGCTCTCTATGATTGTACCAGGCTCGTTTACGTGCCTGTTTAAGTAAACGAATAGGGTACCCTCTTTCAGTTAGTCGCGTCACTAGTCCAGCTGCCTCATTAAAGTAGTCCTCTTTTCTAGAGTAATTCCTACGCAACCTCAGGAACTGTCCGAAAGGTAGGTTGTCCCTGAGGTTGCGTGGGTGATGGCTCGAATAACGTAGGAGTGTATTTCGCTCACTGTTCTTCCTATAAAGGCTAGTATATAATTTCCCTTCTCCTGTGTTAATTGTTATATCAAGGAAGTGGATACTCTGTCTATCGTATTCAAGTGTAAACTGAATGTCCACAGAGCAGTTATTCAACCATAGGTGGAAAGCTTTTAGTGTATCTTCATCCCCTTTCCATATGATAACCACGTCGTCGATATACCGACGCCATACCTCCAGATGTTCAAAAAAAGGATTAGATGTATTAAGGACATGAGTTTTTTCAAAAGTGTCCATGAAGAGGATCGCCAAATTCGGCGCAAAGCTTGCGCCCATGGCCACACCCTTCGTCTGGATATAATGCTAGCCCTGGAAAAGAAAATAATTTTTGGTCATGGCAATAGCCAGTAGCTCGATGATAAAATCAGTCGGTACGTAGTGTGGTGCTGGTCTCTGATCTAGTATAGTTTTCATGCATCTAAGAGCTTCGTTTTGTGGGATATTAGTGTATAGTGCGACAATATCCATTGTCGCCAATACTTGTAGGGTATGATCATGGGGACGTTGGTCTACCAATTTTATCACTTGCATGGTGTCTCTGATATAAGTAAGTGTATTCACGGCCAAAGGTCTCAAAAAAGTGTCTATATATTTACAAATTGGTTCCAACAGGGACCCACACCCCGATATGATTGGTCTACCGGGGGGATCCCTGAGCCTCTTGTGCACTTTCGGGAGGGTATATATTGTGGCCATTCTGGGGTGCTTATTATTCAGATATTCAAACTCCTTTTTGTTGATAAAGCCAGATGTTAACCCTCTCTGAGTCACAATTTCTATCATTTTACTTATCTCTTTGGTGGGATCTGATCTTAGTCTTTCATAGTTGCCTGGTATTCCTAGTTGGAGAGTGATTTCATTCATGTTAATATTAAGGGGCAATTACTAAAATGCTACCTTATTTTAAATTGCAGTGACCACACCAGCACTAACGTATAATATCCCTCACTGAGGTGGGAAGATACATTGGATAACTCAAACTGTGAGGGAGTCCTCAACACCACTTGGAATTTACTATCATTACGAGTGGGTAAGTTAGTCAGGAGGGCGTATTTGGCCATAGATATTGAATGCATCAGGAGTAAATGGTTTCTAACCCTACATTATTGTACACAGATTTAATTCTGACGTCGCTACATAAGCATTCTGGCAACTTGGATACATAGACTGAGTGAGCTCACCACCATTGAGAGTGGGTAAGTTGTCAGCAAAAGTAAATCTAACTGTTTAGAACACACTGCAAAATACCCCTCCTCGTTTTTTAACCTTATACTATTGCCCACAGATTAATTCTTACGGATTCCATTTTGCGAGATGGATATATAGATCCTAGGTCGATTTCTGATGATGACCACTTGAATTACCATTAGGGTAAGTCAAACTCTATATTAAATACCCTAAACTGATGCAGTTCTCACAGACAGGCCCTTATACAATTTATGCTTAAATCCCTAGGAACTGGTTTACGTCAGGTACGGAGGGTGCTCTCTAGTCCTGAAGAAGACCCGCAAGCAGAGGCTATCAGTTACCCCAAGGCATTAAGTCGGGTCGAAACTTCGACACCCCTATTAAGATTCCCTGGACCACTATACATCTAGTGTTAAAACGTGTAAAAAATGAATGAGATTCTAATACACTAGATTGTGAACATTGAAAGTGGACAGGATATACTGTTTTATTAGTATTGAATCAGTATATTCACTTGTATAAATTGTCACCAACTCTTCCTTTCTTTCTCTTAATCACCTGCGCCATCTTTCGAGCACTAACTCTATGCACGTTCTCCATGAGCACTTTGTTATGCGTACCTTTAAAAACATTGTAAATATTGTAAAAACCTGATAAAATTGGAATTTGAAACCTTTGAATTCTAAGAGGTTATACGCATGGTTTAGCAAAAATAAAAAATATTATATTTTTCTATAAACACGACACAGTTGTTGGGCTCTGTGACTGTATGAATAAGTCTGGATCTTTTTCAAAGAGCAAAATTTATTTGGGCTCCAAGTTAGTAAATTAAGGACTACCTTTGTGATATAATCATTGCATTGAATTAGGTCAAGGACCATTGTTTTTGTTAACGTACTGTACCCAGGTCCTAGACCGGTTTGGGATACCCCATTTTTGATAATGTGCACCAATGCAGGCACGCTTGTACCATGGTGGAAGGGTGTCTGTGCAGTTCACATGATGTTTTTTGTGCAGGAAGGGGCACATTCCTGCACAAAAACAATAATTGGAGGCGTTTTCCTCTTTCCATGTGTGCTGCTGAATGCAGCACACATGGAATGAGGATAAACAAGAAATAATGTTATTTCTCCTCTTTACGCCACCCCTGGGGAGGTGTAGTTTTAACGCATTCCCAGATTTACACCATGTTGTAAATCTGGGAATGTGTCAAAACTAACCCTTGGCTGAGACCTCCGCTCCGCCCGTGGAGTGTGCAGAGATTTGCCTACTCCACGTTCCACGGTGAACACGGAGTAGGCAAAACTCCGCACACTCCGGGGCGGCGCGGAGTTGGCCTGCCCCTGCCTCCAACCCCCCCTATTAACAATTGATAAAAACTCAAATAAAATGAGTTTAAAGTAAAGAAAAACCACTTACCTGCGTCGTCTCTGGTCTGCTCTCCTCTTCTTCATCGCCGTCTCTGGGAAAACTCGTTAAAAAATGCGACTGCGCTGGTGCGCGCCATGCACAGTTTTGAAGGAATTAGCCGCAATCTGTAATTGGGTGACATGTCTTTGGACTGTGTGTAGCAGTAGGCCCAGAAACGTTACTCGAACGGTGTACCCAGGCATGCTTCCCATTCGGGCTGAGCGGGGGGCAAGCAAATTGGAGACTAGCGCTGCATGTCAAAGTATATACGTGAGATGAGTTTGCGGGGCGAGGGAATAGTTAAGAACGCTTCTAGGACTTGAAACGTTGGGGGCGCAATCGGGAACAAAGGATACTGGGCTCGAAGCGCGGCCCTCAATTGGAAGTAGATCATTCTCTCAAGGAGTCCTGTATGATCCTCTCCTAATGCGGTTCTAGGTTGATAAAAACACCTTCACGTGAAGCACATCTAAGTGTATGTATCTGGAGCTTGCTCAAAGACCCCCACTTCAGTCGTAAAAGGCAGTGCTGGGTGCCTAGTAAGCGGGACCGCCGTTGCGAACATAGCATCCAAATGAGCTCTACGGCGAACAGGTTGCTGCCCTGCCCACACCGTGCATCCCACAGTGTCAATCCCAAACCGCGGGCTGCGCTGCAGGTGGAACAATACCACGGGGAGTGGAACCGGATCCGCTTTATCGCTCTCAGGAGCAGTATGTGACATGAAAAGGGTCGGGTAGATCAAATGGAACCCAATTTGGGCCTGCGCACAACTATAACACAGTTCCATGTCAGGCGCCCCGAAGCCCCCCTGCTCGAACGGGAGCGTGAGGGCTTCCCAGGTTACCCCAGGTTACCCCAGGTTACCCAGGGTTGCCCACCCGCCAATGCGAGATTTGAAAGCAGCCTCCTCTTGAGTTCGGAGGTGAGGGGGAGTGGGAGATTCACAAAGACGTAAAGGAACTTTGGTAAAATCACCAGCTTAACGATGGTGATCCTCACCCCTCATAATACCGCTGTCTGGTACGTAACTGGGCATATTCAGTGTGGTCACGGTCAAGGGCCCTCAATTGTTTCCTCACCTTAGTAAGCAACCGCCATGTTGTAACCGCCCCAGTACGGCAGTGGACTCCCTCAAGCTCCTTAATTTGGTCCTCTAAGTCCTCCCACTTAGCTCTGCATTCCTTGTTAAGGTCCGCCGCAATAGCAATACAGCTGCCTCTCAGGACTGCCTTCAGGGCATCCCAAACCGTGTCTATATTGACTGTGCCCACGTCGTTCACCTCCAGGTATGTTTTGATAGCGCCCCGTATTTCAGCAATATTGGCTTCGTATGTGAGCAACTTATGGTTCAATCTCCACGACCCATGCCGGGGGGCAACCCCAGGGCGGAGTAACGTTGAAACAAGTGGGGAGTGATCTGAGAGCACAGCTGTCCCAATAGACACATCTGCTGTCGCTGCCATGACCCTAGGCGAGGTCCAAAACAGATCTATATGGGTGTACGTTTTTTGCGCTGCAGAAAAGAATGTGTATTCCCGGGCTGTTGGATAACGTTGTCGCCAGGCATCCTTAACCCCTTCCACGCTGATGACGAGCTGGGCTCGTCATGGTGTAGCCTCCTCGCACGCTGATGACGAGCCCAGCTCGTCACGTAACATGCGCTTTTGAAAAACTCAGCGTAGGAGCAGAATTCCACTAGCGCGCATGAGGTTAAGACCAACCTCTCCTAATCTCTGTAGCAGCGAGTCTGAAATGGATCCAGAGTGCCCCACCCAAAGAGCTGATATATCCAATTGGGTGTCCATAACCAAATTGAAATCCCCCCTATCACCAAGTCCTCGTCTGGGGACTCCAGGATTGTATGCACTGTGTCCCAGAGAAAGGTTTCCTGTTGCTCATTGGGACTATAAGTGGAGGTTATCGTGTATGTGTCGGCCCCCATTGATACCCTCAGTGCGATTAGCCTACCCAATACATCTGCGTGTACCCCAGTCACCGTGCCTTGGAAGTGCATTGAAAGGAGGATAGACACCCCGGCCCTCTTCCCCACTCCAGATGAAAAATACTGTCTGTCAAACCATTTTGACCAGAGTCGTTTCTAGTCAGCGCACAGGAGATGGGTCTCTTGTAAGAGGCAGATATTACATTTGGCATCTCTCAACAAAGTAAGAAGCGCTTGTCTCTTAACAGATGAGTTAAGGCCCCAAACATTGAAGCTCGTAATGTCCACTTTGAGGCCTGTTATGGGTACATGTCGAAATTGTAAGCCTTGGCAGCTACTGGATGTTGGGAAGCAAGCCTGACTGCACATAGTCTCCCAGTCCTCTCTATCCACAGAGCCTATTGAAAGACCCCTCACCCGACACTTCCTTTCTCCCTAATGCAACGCATCTCCCATCAGGTGGAGCTTAATAAGTGCCCTGTTTGTGGTGAGACGTAATGCACAGTCGCTCGGCCTGAGGCCCTGTAGTTCCACCCAAGAAGAGTGCAGACAGGGGACACATTCGATGTGGTTTTGTCTCTCATGTCTCCCCACCTCCTGCAGGAGTGACACACAGCTTCCCTCGCCTCTGCTTGGTACCTGTGGGTTTCCAAATCAAAGAGTTACCCTACCTATCAGTGTGAGGACTTGAGATCTCATGTGAATAGGAAAGAGAAGAAATGAGAGAAAAACAGGATAGAATAAGAGAAGACAAATAAACCTGCATTTCACCATCCTACTGCAATTTTTCGCACTATCGTGCAAGGGTCCATGTGTCCGGCGGCGGGTCATCACCACTCCCAAATCGGGGCTCCCCCCACTAAGGCCGAAAACTCTGGCTCCTGGGCTTGGACCATCTTCTCCACCTCTGGGCCTCTGGTCTGCATCTGCAGAGATTACTCACTGGCCGGATCACCAGTACCCTCCCGGTCCTGTATCTGACACAAAAGGGCCTACCTTTCTTTCTGGCGCTCTTCCTCTGATGGCTTAGTATTGTTTCCTCTCCTGAGATCTCTTCTCCTGTTCAGTTTAGGTGGCTTCCCAGAGGATGGGCCTCCCTCCGACAACTCTGAATCTCCTGCCTACGCCAGGGCACTCCCAAGGATTTCCTTCGCCTCCTTTAGATTCAGCACCACCTGCTGCTCCTTATTCCAGATAAAATGCAGTCTAAACGGATGTCTCCATCTGTAGCGCACTCCCTGTTCTGGGAGGAAGACTGTGACCGGTCTCAGATCTTTGCGTCTCTGAAGGGTGAGTGGCAAGAGGTCCTGGTAAACACCCACCTGTATCCCCTCGAACTCCACAGTCGCCTGGTCCCATGTGGCAGCAATGATGATCCTCTTCTGATTGTAGGAGTGTAAGCAGGTAAGAATGTCCTGATGCTGACCGGGACCGGAAGTAGGCCTCCCGGCACAGTGGGTGCGGTCCAGTGTGATTTCCTTATCCCGCAGGTCTGGCGCTATATATCGAAAGAAGCTGAGTACCCAGTCCTCCAATTTGCCTCCGTCCTCTTGGAACGGCACACCTTTGATGTAGATATTGGAGCTCCTCAAACAATTTTCCAAATCTTCCAGTTTGAGATAGAGCTCCCCATTCAGTTCATGCAGATCTACAAGTTCTCGGGCTTGTTCAGTGATTACTTCCTCCCTACAGTCCCTGTTGCATTCAATGGAGTCCACCCGGTCTCCCACTTCTTGGAGCTCCGTTCGCAGTTGTTTGATATCGGAAGCCACATCTTGCCGCAGGCCTGAGAAGTCGTCCCTGAGTGAGCTAAACTGCTTCTGTATGAAGCGGCAGCCCCTTGTGATCGGGTCCTCTGCTCGACCAGCTTCCAGATCCATTTCCCTCTCAACCGGCTGGGTCAACTGTTGCTCGGGTCCCAACCCCCCTGTTTTCTTTGCACCCGGCTTCTGAAGCAGATCTTTAATCGATGTGTCCTTCTTGTACCGCAGTGTAGTCATTGCAGAGGTCTGGTATTGTGCAGGACCATGGACCATGGACCCTCCAAACGGCTTAACTTCAGATAGGGACCAGTTACCCACCAATCTCCCACTGGGCAGTGGCCTTGAGGCTCTGATCGCTGAGCACAGTGGTCCGTCGCGAAAAAGGTGCATGTAGGGACTGCCCCGGTCACCTGCCTTCAGAGCTCTTCAACCCCTGTCGATCCTCACACTGCTATTACATCTGGTACAGTTGGTCTGGGTCTAGTCGCAGCAGTCACAATGGCCGCTCTACCAGTTGAGTGCTGATTCCACTGCGGCTGCACTCCAGGATCCCTCACACCGCCTTGGGAAGATGCACCTCCGTCCTCTGACACAGGGCCGGTCTCAGCAGTGGGAGCGCAGGGCTGTCACCTGGTTACTCTCCCCAGTATCCTGCCTGGCCGGCCTGTCTACTGGTGGGAGTCAAGGCCTGACTAGGCCGGCCGGTATGAGCGAGTGTGAGGCTAGGATTCCAGGCCTAGTCCACTTTTGTGGCAAACGTAGTTATGTACACCCCACACGCTAAGGCACCTGCAGAGTTTTGGGCCAGGGATCCACTCCAATGTCGCCCCCTAGTCCCCAGGGCCTCTGAGTTTTCTTGGGGGGCCGACTCTTGTCAGAGTCCAGCAAAGCCTTTTCCTTGCGCTACGCACCGTGGCTCATCCGGTTCCCTTGTGCCACGCCGTGCCTTTTGTTACTCTGGCACACCGGCGGTGGCCCCCTCAGCGCCAACTGCTCTTTGCTGTGCTGATGAGGGGCCCATTTTCTGTGTGCAGCTCCTTGTGGCCGCCTCAACCCTGCCCTCCGGTCTTGGCTCCAGCCTCTATGGTGCTGCCGGTAGTGATGGTAGTTGCCGATATCGAGGCCTCCCGATCCTACGTTCTAGGTCTGGAGAAATATTGCTGCCTGTCCCTTCTCAACTGGACTCCCAGGGGGTCATGCTGCAGTTTCTTAGCTCCAGCTCTGGGACTCTCCCGAATCCGCCACCTCGTTGTCCTGGGCCCCGAGAAGGCCTCACCTCTGCTCCGTGCAGGGCCACGCTCCTGCTGAGACAGGCGCCTCTCCATTCCACTGCCACACCTATATCAGTGAGTGCCTCAGTCACCGCGACCCTCCTCCACCAACAGGCTCCTTGTGGCAGCCTCCACTCTATCCCCGTCCCCGCTCGCTGCACCGGGGTCGCTACAGCTAGGTACAACGGGAACCAGAAGTCGCCCTCGGGTCTGCAAAGTCCATCTTCGTTCAGGGCCCCCTGAGACCTCTTTGTAGCTAAATCTCGGGTTTCAAAGCTGCAAATTGACGCCTTATGTTGGCCTCGACAAGTGGAGCCCCAAAGCAATGGTGCTACTACGCCGCCATCTTGGCCATGCCCTCCTCATAAACTTTTTTAAAACAATCATAGTCACCGGATGATGTCATCAAGGATGTCATTTGAGATGTCATCTGTGATGTAATATGTGAGGTCGTAAACAGTGCATTGCAGGGGGTGCGAGTTATAGTTAGCGTAAAATGTCAGCCTAATTATAACATCCCTGTAACCTTTGGTTTCTTCAGTGAATTTCTATGGATTTTAAAGTAGTAGTAGTAGTAGTTTGCAGAATAGTGGAGAAAGGTGGCGGGCCTCCAACCAGCTCTCAGGAATTTTGCTGTGTAGGACTTACAGGAGGTACCAGGAGGGGGTCTTGGCCCTCAAGGTCCCTTTGTAGCCATGGGGCCCAGATTCCACAACTATTAGTGTGTCAGGAGGCATTTTCTGGAGAGTGGTGGAGAAAGGGGGCAGGCCTCTGACAAGTTCTCAGCAATTCTGCTGTCTGGGACTTACTGGAGGTAACAGGAGAGGACCCACAAGAGCCAAGGGCATTTCATCCCCTAACTAGTCGTGCGCCAGGAAGCACGTTTGCACAGTGGTGGAGAAAGGGGGTGTGGCCACCAAAAGCTGTGTGGCCCCCCCTCCCATCTTGTATACAGCCCCGGGGAGGTGGTGGTTGCTAGGGGTCTGCAACAGACCCCCTTCATTCGTGTATGTGTGCCCCGGGGAGATGGTGGTCCCCAGGGCTGCATGGGGCGCCCAAGCCCCTTTGCATCATTATTTATTTATTTTAGCTCCGGGAATGTGGTGGTTCCCGGGGCAGAGGTGGTCCACAAGGCCCCCCGTATAATGTAAATTAGCCCCAGGGAGGTGGCAGTCCCCAGTGCAGGGGGGTCAGCGAGGCCCCCCTGTATTGTTTTAATAGCCCGGGGAGGTGGCGGTCCCTGGATCTGCAGCCGGGCCCAGTTGCGCGCCCACATAATTAATGTAAAGTGCCCTGGGGCGGCGGCAGACTTGGCCCACCCAGGGGTCATTTTAAAGCAAGTGCAGAAGCCAGTGCTTGCTTTTTTGTTTGATTTTTTGCCGCAAGTATCGCAATTTTGCAAAATGTTTTTTAAAAAAATGGTTTTATGCTGTGGCGGGGTATAGGGGGACCCCAAAAACATGACTTGGGGGTCAGGGTCTTCTTACCCTGCCCCTTTTGCTTTATTTTCACTTATTTGGGGGGGACTTCCTTGTTTAAGTGTTGGCAGCCAATCAGAAAGTGCATTTCCCTGCAAGAGCTCATCTTTGTTCCCGAAGACTTCGTGACCAGAGATATCACTTTAATTTTAACATTCATTTTCTCAACAAATACTGAACGGATTTAAACCAAATCAGCAAAAGGAACTTCCTTGAACCAACATTTATCTCCCTGCCAAATTTGGTGTAAGTCCGTCCAGCGGTTCGGGCTTTAGGTGAGTGTTAGAATTGGGGGTCTCTGGTTGGCGCAAGTATTCACTTGTGACGAGCAGGGACCCTCTCCTCTAAGTCAGGACGAAGGATGACCCCTTAGAATTACCCTTGCTCACCCTCTAGGTTATTGGCGTGAGCAGCCAAGGCTATTCTTCAGGCGTTATTGGGTTAAGCATTTGTAATCACACACACACAGTAAATGTACCAATCCCCCCACAAATGGACACCAGGCTGTAGATATGTAAAAATACGGTTCCTTTTTTTTTTTTTTTTCATTTCTTGTTTATTGCAAGCAAGTCAGAATATATACATTTTTTCAACAGAGATTGACTGAGAGACATAATACATTACATATCATATATTCCAAAAAAACAAAAAAAAAAACATTACAGGCATAAATTGACCTAAAAGAAAATAACCAGCAGAAAACGAAGAAAGGAAAGCGAGAGAAAACAATAATCAGCTACCCCAGTTCCCCCTCAATCCACCTTTTGACTGGCGCCCACATTTTCATACCAATTATTCTTTTTTTATTACCTTTCGTTCTATATATGGCGTGTTCAACATTATACATAGCCAGAAGGCGAGCCCTCCATGAGAAAAAGGATGGCGGATCTGGACTAATCCAATCTTGAGTAACACATGAGCGCAGAATTCCCATGATTTAAAAATCAGGTTTCTTTTCTCAGCTGGTAATACTGCCGAGGAGACGCCAATCAGTACAAGCTCCGGGGTTAGTTCTACTGAAATATCAAGTATCAGAGATAGAAAAGTTTGAATATCCGCAAAAAATACAAATAGCTGTGGACAGAAAAAAACATATGGGCTGCATCTGCCGCATGCAGCCCACATCTACTACATGATGTACCGACTGATACTCCCCATTTAGAGATTTTGGCTGGTGTATAATATAGATCGAACAACACCATGTAGTGCTGTGCCCGACTTCTACCGGATAAAAAGATGGAATTAGCCAGATAAATGGAATCCTCGATCTTAATTTCATTAGAGCCCAGCTTCTCGCCCCATCTTAATTGAACATATGCTAGATCATCTGGGAGAAATCAGAGCAATAAATTATAAAAAGAGCCAATTTTTCTTTTATTGAAGAAAGAATCCATTAAAGGGATCCGCTGTAGGCCTGCAGATTCCTGAGGCGATAGAGTATTAAGAAAACTGCGCACCTGAAGGTATTTAAAATAATCGGAATTAGTGAGATTGAACTTACTTTGGAGCTCTAAAAAAGATGCAATATGGCTATTTAGACATACATCACCGAGGTAACTAATACCCCGGTGACGCCATCTTTCCATAATAGAATCTCTAAAAACAGATGGAAAAATAGATTGCGACATCAGGGGGGTATATCTTGTAATTTGTGGAATACTAGCAATTCGCCTGATTGACTTCCAAGCCCGAAATGCTGATTTTAGGATCTTACATTTTGTTTTTTTATAGTAACTCGGCTCAACATGTTTTAAGAAGCACCCCGGGCCTCTACCCCTAAAGCAAATTCGAAGATAGACGGGGTATACGCATCCAGAATCGGCGCCCTATCACCAATTATTAAGGGGGTTATAAATTGCAAAACTGAGGCCAAATAATAGAAAAAAAAGTGTGGGATACCCCATCCCCCCTAACTTTTGGAAGTATCATTTTTTGGTGAGCTCTCCGATGCCTTTTATATCCCCATAAAAATCTCCCTGACATCCTTTCCAATTGTTTAAAAAAAATTAAGGGAAACTAAAGAGGAATGGATCTGAAAAGGTAAAGAAATTTAGGTAGTATTAACATTTTCAGAACATTATTCCTCCCGTGTATAGACAAATGAAAATGATTAATTCGCTCCAACGTGGAATTGGCCTTTTCCAGAATAGGATTGAAATTTAATTCTGGGATCTGTAACATTGGAGATGTAATCTTCACTCCTAGATACGTCGCAACTGGGACTATATTAGGAAGAGCAGGAGGGTTCTGACCAACTACTAGTATTTGTGTTTTAGACATGTTCAGTTTGTAGCCCGAAAAGGCCCTAAACTGTTTGGCCAATTCCTCTATCTTTGGGATAGCTTTTACAATATCCGTGGTGATAACCACCACGTCATCCGATATGCCAGTGCCCTATAAGGGGTGCCTGCCGCCACAACTGGTGCAATGTCCTCCGCGTGGTTCAATTCGTTGAGAAAGACATCGATATAAATAGCGAAGAGAAGCAGGGATACAGGACACCCTTGTCTTGTGCCTTTGGATGGATAGGAAACAAGGTGGATTTATCTACCCCTATTTTAATACAGGAAGTAGGTGTTTTGTACAGGGCTTTCAGTGCCGACCTCATACCTGGGCTGAACCCTTTAAAAGACAGTATATCCCAAAGATAGTGCCAGGCCACCCTGTCGAATGCCTTCTCGGCATCCAACAGGGTGACCCGATAGTTATATTTGTAGGAGAGTAGGGTCTGCTATCCTATGGTCACCCCAAATTTTTGCTTTTTGCTTCACTGGTTTCTGACTTAATGTGGCTGTGGGCCTGCTAATCAGACCCACAGCCTGCTGTTCTCTCTCTAAATTGATGCCAATGCACTTTAGGTGCATTACGAATTGGAACTGGTTCACCTTATGAGCCCCTGTATTAGTGCACCCTAGGTGCCCAGGGCATAGGTGTATCCAAGGCCTACCAGGGGCTGCAGCATGTATTATGCCACCCCTGGCCTGGCCTCCATATTTGACACAACTGGCTGATCACTCAGCTGGGGTAAGTTGGTGTAACCACCTCTTACTTAGGTACAGTATGTCTGTGCCTAACCCTAAACTGGACACATATGTTCCTATCAGCCACTCCTATGGAAGGCCTCATCAATCCTGGAGGCAGAGTGCTTGGAAATATGTGAGATGGTGCTCTAGCATGAGCTGAGCCTGTCTGCAGCTGTCGGGAACCACTCCCTAAGCTGTTCCGGGATATTGCCATACCATATACTCTTAAGTGCATTATAATCCTAGCGGTTATTTGCTATCTTTGGTTTGGCTTTATCAAAACATGTCGAGTAAGGTGTCATACGAATTGGAATACTATCCCCTCGCCAATTCTGGCGACGGGGATAGCATTCCACCCTTCTAGAGGGACACGACATGTGTGTAGCCTTAACCCCGGTTAAAGTTAAACAGAGCCTCAGCATCACAAAATGGATGCTGCCACCAC
Organism: Lissotriton vulgaris; assembly: GCF_964263255.1. Taxonomy (NCBI): domain Eukaryota; kingdom Metazoa; phylum Chordata; class Amphibia; order Caudata; family Salamandridae; genus Lissotriton; species Lissotriton vulgaris. The sequence goes on from NC_141690.1 coordinate 262,360,978, forward strand.
AGACACGAGTCTGGCCTCCTGCTGCTGACCGAAACTCGGCAGATGGTGGCCTGGACAAAGGGTTTCCTGCCTTGGGAGGTGCGAGCACCACCCCAGACAGGATTTTGTGTATTGGGTAGGACAGGGCTGAATAGAATCAGACATGCCCGGGGCACACAAGGTGTCCCCGTGCATAGGCCAGTCCAAACCGGTTCTGGGGCCTTCCAGCCCCAGTCCTGGCGCGGAGCTGGACAAAGGAAAGGGGGTGTAACCGCCCCCCTTCCTGGTTCCTCCCAGAGGAGGGACCTAGTAGGTGATCCACCCCTCAGATTGGGAATAAGAGCGATTGCACAGCAGATCATCCTGAATCAACTTTAAACAAGAAGAAGACTGGACTTCGACATTCTGCTGCACAGAAGACTGAAGAGAATCTCCCTTGTGGCCTAGGAGTGGCCACCCTGTGAACACAGGTACCAACCAGCAACTCGACGTCTGCTTTGCCGCCGCCTCCCGCCGGAGACCGAGCCCAGAGCCCGACAAGAACCAGACTCCCAGACCTCTCAGAGCCCGATCCACAGTCCCTGCAAAGAAGGGACCCATGGAGGCACCGAGTGACGTGGGACCGGACCTCTTGGAAGACACTCGAAAAGCTGACTGCGCAGGTTCTGAGGCATCCTCGACGTTGTGCTTTGGGGACTGAGAACCCCCACCACCGAGCAGCCCTTGCACCGAAGATCAGCCCTCCAGCATCTCCACGATCTGCGTGGGGCCCTTTTGCATTGTGCCACTCGACGCGCCATCCCGGCCACTAGCCACGTGGTCAGCGGCCATCTTGGCGACGAACCCGAAGATTTACACAGCAGGTCTGGTTGCTCCAGACCTACCCAAGCTCCTGTGAAAAGGAGCACCCGCTCTGACCTTGCTGGTCCGAGTGAACAGCATCTTTCAACTTCTGCGTGGCTTGCATTTGCCAAGGCCTGTTTGCTCCGATCAGGTCGCCGACACCGCCAACAGCGAGAAGCCTACGTGGGACAGCTCGTGACTGACTCCTGGACGTCCTTGACCCCGGGTATCCACGTGGCTGCAGAAAGAAGCTACCCGACAACGCCTGTTTGCACCCGACATCGCCTGGTTCCAATCTGGTTCCACGGTAGTCACTGGCTAGTGACTTTGAACACTGTCCCCTCTGCTTTCAGGTCTTCACATCTTCAGATCCACCCTTGGATCCACCGGAACTCTTCTCATCGAGCCGCCTGCAGCATCTTCAGCTCCAAGCACCATCGACCAGCGTGACGAAACCCGACACGACTTCGACCCTGTGCACCCGCTTCCTGTGGGTGAGGTAACTCAGCTCCGCCGGTGCTCCTGCACTGGTACACATCCCAAGGGCCTGTGTTTTAAGTTTCAGCTCCGTAGGTCACTCGGAAGGTTCCTAACTTTCTAACTTTGTGCTTTTTACGCACCATAGACTTTGTATTGAAAAGTGCGTGCACTTTGAACACTGCACCCGAGTCCCGTGGGCCTTTCCCGACTTAGTCATTGCCAGTCTCGAATAGCTCCAGCGATTCCCAAGGCCCTAGGCCTCTTCACTTTCCTCTTGGTATCTCTTATACCACTTTCTTAGTATATGGTTTAGGTGGCCCCTAGGGCTCATCTATATTGTGCAACTTTTGTGTATTTTAAACTGTCTTGTGATTTAACGCTTGTGCTTCTGTGCTCATAAAGAGTCCAGGGGATTTTATAGTTAATAAATCAATATATATTTTCAATATATATCTGTGTGGTGCCCCTTTCATTTGGTATTCAAGGGGGTTGTGTATGGTATAACAGCTGGCTTCACATGCCTTTCAGAGTTTAGCCTAAGACTGCTTTGTCCACGTTACCACTAGGATAACTGGTCTACAAGGTTGAATTACAACCATCATCATAAGGGTTGCTTGGCATGGTACAAAGTGATCACTAGAATTAGTGAGCATTATATACCAGGCCAACTTCTCACATTGGTGAGCAGCGGATTGGGATCTGAGCTTGCTGTTGTTTTACCATTACAATCTTTGAGATTATCATTTGAAAGATCATACAGGTACCTGCTAGGTACATATAAAACAAGACTAGTATACTTAAGTTCTACTGAACTTAGTTGTTGTAGAGCAAAGGGAGTAGCACACCCTAGCTACAACTACTAGATAGGTTTAGTAGGTAAACACCAGTGTAGGTAGATTGCAACACATCCACCCACACTAGAGCAATGTCTGGAGCAGAGGGGTCCAGTGGACTTACTCCTGTTGAGAGTGACCCTCCAAGGGCACCATCCAAATTTGCTATTTTTTCCTTTAAGGAATTAAGACAGCTTTGTGTCTTAAGGGGTCTGAAGACAGGGCCTTCCCCTACTACAGACCACCTAAGAGAGCTCTTAGACCAGTCTGAGACTCTAAAGCCCTCTAAGGTAAACCCCACAGGGGATACTGAAGGAGGCCATCCTTCAGAGGATGACACTGTAGACACCCCTGCCCCTATCATCCTGGTAGATGAGGAAGCCTCCACCACTGGAGCTCCTCAGGTAGATGTAGAGGAAGAGGAAGAGGAGGAGGAGGTGGAAAGCAGTGAGTCAGATGATGACAGAGATAGTCAGGTACTGGTCAGTAGACTGAACCAGGCTAACTTAAGCTTACTTGGGAATGAATCAGGTAACAACCCATTCAGACCCCCAGGTGGACTTAACCAGGAGCCTAGGAGGAGAAGGATTCACTCAGGTGACTCTGACAACTCCCATGCTTCTAGAGGTTCTCATGGTCACTCCAGAAGGAGGATGACTAGCCCTCAGAGAAGGGAACATGAGACCAAATTGAGAGAATCTCAAATTAGAGAGGCTGAATTGAGAGTCCAGAGACAAGAGTTAGAGATTGCCCTGGTCCAAGAGAAACTTGCTAGAGCAAGACAGCCTAGAGAGAGTGGGGTAATAGAACCCACTGGTGGCAGCAATATCCACAAGGATAAAGACAAGTCTTTTGATAATAGAAAACTGAGTAAGATTGTGCCCCCCTACAAAGCTGGGGATGATATCCATAAATGGATTACTGCAATGGAGAGAGCCTGCAGAGTACAGCAGATCCCTCAGGAGCAGTGGGCAGCAATCTTGTGGCTCTCCTTTGAAGGTAGAGGCCGAGACAGACTCCTCACAGTTAGTGATGGGGATTCTAGAAACTACCTGGTCCTGAAGAGTGCTCTGATTGATGGGTTAGGCTTAACCACTGAACAGTACAGGTTAATGTTCAGAGATACCCAGAAGACACAGACTCAGGACTGGTCTGGATTTGTTGAGTGTGCCACTAAGGCTCTGGAGGGATGGTTGCTGGGAAGCAAGGTTACAGACTATGAAGGATTGTATAATTTGCTAATGAGAGAACAAATTTTAAATAATTGTCAGAACCAGCAGTTGCATCAACATTTGGTTGACTCAGATTTGACCTCTCCCCAAGAATTGGGAAAGAGGGCAGATAAATGGGTAAGAACCAGAGTTAAGCAAAAGAACCAGAACCAGAACCAGGGTGGTGACCAGAAGAAAACAGACCAGAAGGGTGGGGAGCAGAAAGCTAAAGACCAGAAGTCTTCAACAGGGCCCCAAACTGAGACAGAGGGTGGGTCCCAAACTTCCAAGAAGAAGAAGAAAGAAGGTCAGAAGAAACCCTGGTGTAAAACTTGTAAGAACACCTCTCACTGGACAAGTGAGTGTAAAAAGGGTGGAGCCCCCAGCACTGCAGCCCCTAAGGCACCTGCACCCACTAGTACAGTTAGCAGTGCTGGTCCTCAAGCCAAGGGATTAGTGGGAATCACTTTGGGAACTGAAGGAGATTCTGACCTAGTCAGAACCCTTACACAGGCTGTTCTGGTTTGTGAAGGGGACATAGATTTGACCCCTGACATAAGTCCCAGTAACCTGGGCAAATACAGACAGACACCTTTGATCAACAATAAAGTGGCTCAAGCTTACAGGGACACATGTGCCAGTGTCACTATGGTGACACCTAACTTTGTGGACCCTGGACAATACATGCCAGGCGATGATTACCTGGTGACCAATGCCAGCAATGTCACTACTACACATAGTGTGGCACTTGTTAACTTTTCCTGGGGAGGGGTAACTGGCCTAAAGAAAGTTGTGGTTAGTGCTGATCTCCCAGTAGAATGTTTGTTGGGCAATGACCTGGAGAACTCTCTATGGTCAGAAGTTGAGTACAGGACTCATGCAGAGATGTTAGGGATATCATCACATGTCCTTGCTGTGACCAGGTCACAGGCCAAAAAGTGCCTCTCTGAACCTCAGGTCTTGGATCCTGGAACAATGGACCAAGTACCTTCCAAGAAGAAGAACAGGAGGGTTAAGGCTGCGCCTTCCCAACTGCCTACAAGTGAGGATCAGGCTTCACAGGAAACTGATCTTGAGACCCCAGAAGGAACTGTCCCTGAAGAACTTGAACCTGATCAGGTTGAGTTTCTGGGGACAGGGGGACCTTCTAGGGCAGACTTGGGGCAGGCTCAGTTAACCTGTCCTTCTCTTGAACCCCTCAGACAGCAGGCTGCTGCTGAGGCTGCTGGGAATGCTCAAGGTGCCCATAAAGTATATTGGGACGATGGACTCCTTTATTCAGAGGCTAGAGACCCCAAGCCTGGTGCTACCAGGAGGTTGGTTATACCTCTGCAATTTAGGGGCTTCCTACTCACCTTGGCCCATGATATTCCTTTAGCAGGACACCTAGGCCAGAACAAGACTTGGGACAGGCTTGTCCCTCACTTTCACTGGCCTCACATGTCTGAAGACACCAAGGAGTTTTGTCGCTCCTGTGAAACCTGCCAAGCCAGTGGTAAAGCAGGTGGAACAACAAAGGCCCCCCTGATACCACTACCTGTGGTGGGGGTTCCCTTTGAAAGAGTGGGGATTGATATTGTTAGTCCAATGGATCCCCCTACAGCATCTGGGCACAGATTCATACTGGTGGTAGTGGATCATGCCACCAGGTACCCAGAGGCAATTCCCCTTAGGACCACAACAGCTCCTGTTGTGGCCAGGGCCTTACTTGGAGTTTTCTCCAGAGTGGGGTTTCCTAAGGAGGTAATATCAGATAGAGATGCCAACTTCATGTCTGGATATTTGACAGCTATGTGGAAGGAATGTGGTGTCAACTACAAGTTCACCACTCCTTATCACCCACAATGCAATGGGCTTGTTGAGAGATTTAACAAGACCCTAAAGGGCATGATTAAAGGATTACCTGAAAAGCTGAGGCGAAGATGGGACATCCTTCTGCCCTGCATTTTGTTCGCTTACAGAGAGGTCCCACAAAAGGGGGTTGGCTTCAGCCCCTTTGAATTGTTGTTTGGGCACCCTGTAAGAGGACCCCTGTGTCTAGTGAAGGAAGGATGGGAGTTACCTCTCAAAAAGCCTAAACAGGACATAGTGGACTATGTACTTGGTCTCCGCTCCAGGATGGCAGAGTACATGGAAAAGGCATCCAAAAACCTTGAGGCCAGCCAAGAATTACAAAAAGCTTGGCATGACCAAAAGGCTGTCCTTGTTGAATTTCAGCCTGGACAGAAGGTATGGGTGTTGGAGCCAGTGGCCCCAGCAGCACTCCAAGACAAATGGTCTGGACCCCATACAATTCTGGAGAAGAAGGGAGAGGTTACCTACTTGGTGGACCTAGGAACTCCCAGGAGCCCCCACAGGGTGCTCCATGTGAACAGATTGAAAGCATATGTCAGCAGGGCAGACATGGGCTTGCTCATGGCTACAGATGAGGGACAGGAGGAAGAGAGTGACCCTCTCCCAGACCTGCTCACTCAGAACCCTGAGGATGGCTCAGTTGATGGTGTGGCCTTAGGTGGCAGCCTCACTGAACATCAGCAACATGACTGCAGACAAGTTCTAAAGGCATACAGGCATATGTTCTCATTGACACCCAGTCAGACTAACTGGTGTACACATGTGGTGGACACTGGTGACAGTCTTCCTGTAAAGAGTAAAATTTACAGGCAACCTGACCACGTCAGGGACTGTATAAAGACTGAGGTGCAAAAGATGCTGGAATTAGGTGTCATTGAGCCTTCAGAGAGCCCCTGGGCTAGCCCAGTGGTTCTGGTCCCCAAACCTCACACCAAAGATGGCAAGAGAGAGATGAGGTTCTGTGTGGATTACAGAGGACTCAATGCTGTCACCAGGACAGATGCACACCCTATTCCAAGGGCAGATGAGCTCGTTGACAAGTTGGCTTCTGCCAAATATTTGAGCACATTTGACTTGACAGCTGGCTACTGGCAAATCAGGTTAGCTGAGGAGTCTAAAGCCAAGACAGCATTTTCTACCCCTAGTGGGCATTATCAGTTTGTGGTGATGCCCTTTGGTTTGAAAAATGCACCTGCCACCTTCCAAAGGTTGGTGAATCAAGTCCTCACTGGGTTGGATGACTTTTGTGCAGCTTATCTGGACGATATTGCTGTCTTTAGCTCCACCTGGGAGGATCACCTGGTCCACCTGAAGGAAGTGCTTGAGGCTCTGCAGAAGGCAGGCCTCACTATCAAGGCAACAAAGTGCCAGATAGGGCAGAGTAAGGTTGTATACCTGGGCCACCTTGTAGGTGGAGGCCAAGTTCAACCACTGGAGAGTAAGATCCAGACCATCAAGGACTGGTCCCCTCCAACTACCCAGACTCAGGTCAGAGCTTTCTTGGGCCTGACTGGGTACTACAGGAAGTTTGTTAAGAACTATGGGTCCATTGTGACTCCTCTTAATGATCTGACATCCAAGAAGATGCCCAAAAAGGTTCAGTGGACAGAAATCTGTCAAAAGGCATTTGATGACCTGAAGAAGGCCATGTGCTCTGCACCTATCCTGAAGAGTCCTGACTACTCAAGAGAGTTCATTGTCCAAACAGATGCTTCTGAGTTGGGAGTGGGAGCAGTGCTTTCACAGCTTAATGTAGATGGCCAGGACCAGCCCATTGCTTTCATTAGCAGAAGGCTGACCCCCAGAGAGAAACGTTGGTCAGCTATAGAGAGGGAGGCCTTTGCAGTGGTGTGGGCCCTGAAGAAGTTGAGACCATACTTATTTGGCACTCACTTCAAGATTCAGACCGACCATAAGCCCCTCCTATGGCTTAATCAGATGAAGGGTGAAAACCCCAAACTACTCAGGTGGTCCATTTCCCTACAGGGGATGGACTTTACAGTGGAGCACCGCCCAGGGACTGACCATGGCAACGCAGATGGTCTCTCCAGGTACTTCCACTTAGAACATGAAGACACAACTGGTCAAGGTTAGTCTAATGTCCCTGCGTTTGGGGGGGGGGGTTATGTAGGAGAGTAGGGTCTGCTATCCTATGGTCACCCCAAATTTTTGCTTTTTGCTTCACTGGTTTCTGACTTAATGTGGCTGTGGGCCTGCTAATCAGACCCACAGCCTGCTGTTCTCTCTCTAAATTGATGCCAATGCACTTTAGGTGCATTACGAATTGGAACTGGTTCACCTTATGAGCCCCTGTATTAGTGCACCCTAGGTGCCCAGGGCATAGGTGTATCCAAGGCCTACCAGGGGCTGCAGCATGTATTATGCCACCCCTGGCCTGGCCTCCATATTTGACACAACTGGCTGATCACTCAGCTGGGGTAAGTTGGTGTTACCACCTCTTACTTAGGTACAGTATGTCTGTGCCTAACCCTAAACTGGACACATATGTTCCTATCAGCCACTCCTATGGAAGGCCTCATCAATCCTGGAGGCAGAGTGCTTGGAAATATGTGAGATGGTGCTCTAGCATGAGCTGAGCCTGTCTGCAGCTGTCGGGAACCACTCCCTAAGCTGTTCCGGGATATTGCCATACCATATACTCTTAAGTGCATTATAATCCTCGCGGTTATTTGCTATCTTTGGTTTGGCTTTATCAAAACATGTCGAGTAAGGTGTCATACGAATTGGAATACTATCCCCTCGCCAATTCTGGCGACGGGGATAGCATTCCACCCTTCTAGAGGGACACGACATGTGTGTAGCCTTAACCCCGGTTAAAGTTAAACAGAGCCTCAGCATCACAAAATGGATGCTGCCACCACAGACACGAGTCTGGCCTCCTGCTGCTGACCGAAACTCGGCAGATGGTGGCCTGGACAAAGGGTTTCCTGCCTTGGGAGGTGCGAGCACCACCCCAGACAGGATTTTGTGTATTGGGTAGGACAGGGCTGAATAGAATCAGACATGCCCGGGGCACACAAGGTGTCCCCGTGCATAGGCCAGTCCAAACCGGTTCTGGGGCCTTCCAGCCCCAGTCCTGGCGCGGAGCTGGACAAAGGAAAGGGGGTGTAACCGCCCCCCTTCCTGGTTCCTCCCAGAGGAGGGACCTAGTAGGTGATCCACCCCTCAGATTGGGAATAAGAGCGGGAGCAGTGCCATTGCACAGCAGATCATCCTGAATCAACTTTAAACAAGAAGAAGACTGGACTTCGACATTCTGCTGCACAGAAGACTGAAGAGAATCTCCCTTGTGGCCTAGGAGTGGCCACCCTGTGAACACAGGTACCAACCAGCAACTCGACGTCTGCTTTGCCGCCGCCTCCCGCCGGAGACCGAGCCCAGAGCCCGACAAGAACCAGACTCCCAGACCTCTCAGAGCCCGATCCACAGTCCCTGCAAAGAAGGGACCCGTGGAGGCACCGAGTGACGTGGGACCGGACCTCTTGGAAGACACTCGAAAAGCTGACTGCGCAGGTTCTGAGGCATCCTCGACGTTGTGCTTTGGGGACTGAGAACCCCCACAACCGAGCAGCCCTTGCGCCGAAGATCAGCCCTCCAGCATCTCCACGATCTGCGTGGGGCCCTTTTGCATTGTGCCACTCGACGCGCCATCCCGGCCACTAGCCACGTGGTCAGCGGCCATCTTGGCGACGAACCCGAAGATTTACACAGCAGGTTTGGTTGCTCCAGACCTACCCAAGCTCCTGTGAAAAGGAGCACCCGCTCTGACCTTGCTGGTCCGAGTGAACAGCATCTTTCAACTTCTGCGTGGCTTGCATTTGCCAAGGCCTGTTTGCTCCGATCAGGCCGTCGACACCGCCAACAGCGAGAAGCCTACGTGGGACAGCTCGTGACCGACTCCTGGACGTCCTCGACCCCGGGTATCCACGTGGCTGCAGAAAGAAGCTACCCGACAACGCCTGTTTGCACCCGACATCGCCTGGTTCCAATCTGGTTCCACGGTAGTCACTGGCTAGTGACTTTGAACACTGTCCCCTCTGCTTTCAGGTCTTCACATCTTCAGATCCACCCTTGGATCCACCGGAACTCTTCTCATCGAGCCGCCTGCAGCATCTTCAGCTCCAAGCACCATCGACCAGCGTGACGAAACCCGACACGACTTCGACCCTGTGCACCCGCTTCCTGTGGGTGAGGTAACTCAGCTCCGCCGGTGCTCCTGCACTGGTACACATCCCAAGGGCCTGTGTTTTAAGTTTCAGCTCCGTAGGTCACTCGGAAGGTTCCTAACTTTCTAACTTTGTGCTTTTTACGCACCATAGACTTTGTATTGAAAAGTGCGTGCACTTTGAACACTGCACCCGAGTCCCGTGGGCCTTTCCCGACTTAGTCATTGCCAGTCTCGAATAGCTCCAGCGATTCCCAAGGCCCTAGGCCTCTTCACTTTCCTCTTGGTATCTCTTATACCACTTTCTTAGTATATGGTTTAGGTGGCCCCTAGGGCTCATCCATATTGTGCAACTTTTGTGTATTTTAAACTGTTTTGTGATTTAACGCTTGTGCTTCTGTGCTCATAAAGAGTCCAGGGGATTTTATAGTTAATAAATCAATATATATTTTCAATATATATCTGTGTGGTGCCCCTTTCATTTGGTATTCAAGGGGGTTGTGTATGGTATAACAGCTGGCTTCACATGCCTTTCAGAGTTTAGCCTAAGACTGCTTTGTCCACGTTACCACTAGGATAACTGGTCTACAAGGTTGAATTACAACCATCATCATAAGGGTTGCTTGGCATGGTACAAAGTGATCACTAGAATTAGTGAGCATTATATACCAGGCCAACTTCTCACAATATTCATGCACTCCGCCCAATCCAACAACGCGATGACTCTCCGAACATGGTCAGCAGTATCATGCTTTGGGATAAACCCATGTTGCCATTGGGAAACTATACTAGAAATTACCGAAGAAATGCGTGACGCTAAAATTTTTGAAAACACTTTGCTATCAGAGTTGATAAGGGAAATCGGGCGATAGGATGCAGGATTATGGGGGGGTTTATCCTTTTTGATAAATGCCATTATTGTTGATTGTCGCCAGGAAGGTGGAGCCAGCCCTTTCTGAGCTTCCAGAAAAGTAACCAATAGATCCGATTTTAACAGATTTCTGAACATCCTGAAAAACTCCAAGGGGATACCGTCAGGTCCCATTGCTTTACCAATTGGAAGAGAGAGTAGACCCTCTCCTCTAAGTCAGGACGAAGGATTACCCCTTAGAATTACCCTTGCTCACCCTCTAGGTGTGTGGCGTGAGCAGCCAAGGCTATTCTTCAGGCGTTATTAGGTTAAACATTTGTAATCACACACACAGTAAATGTACCAATCCCCCCGCAAATGTACACCAGGCTGTAGATATGTAAAAATACGGTTCCTTTATATAAAAATATATCTGTGCAGGCAAGACTTATCACAAGACCAATATAACGATTTTAGCTTAGGCCACAAGATTGTAAAATAATGGCAAGTTCTCTTTCAGATGGTACACTGCTTCCTTTCAGTCTTTTTTACTTAAAAATAGTTCTTTTAGCTCTTCAGGGTCCTACTACACACGGGGGCCTCTTATCTAGGCACTGGGGCACGGACCGCACTGGCGGTAAGGCTCAACGAGCTTCCCTGCGCGTCGTACGGGCCGGGGAGCGAAGTCCTGCTGACTCTTACGCATCCCGCGGTACACCGCGTACAGCGCTACTGATGTTCCAGGCTGGTACGAGTCGTACTGGGCTGTTGCGACTCGTACGCTGAGGCAAAGGAAGGGGGAAAGCCGTCCCGGGTACACGCCGCACTCCACCAGCGGTTCAGGTGGCAGATAGGCGTACCGGGCACAATGAAGGCGTACAAGGAGAAACAGGGAAAGCAAACGTTGCGGGCCCCGAGCCCGTAGTGTGTAGTTTGTCCTGGGAAGTGCGCAACATCCGCTCCTGAGCCCGGCAGCGGACGCGTCGTAGAGCACTTCTCAGGTCAGGCGTACCTTGGGGTCTGTGGACGGCGGGTGGCTTCCGGAGGGTAGGCGCGGCACGGAGACCTCCAATACGACTGTAGAGGTGGCGAGTCCTTTCATTATGCGGCGTGGCCTATTCCTGAGGTCAGAGGGCACAGCGGGCAGCCGGGTTCGATCGCAACGCACGGGCGGCCGCCCAGGCTAGAGATGTGCGCTCGGGGAGACCAGGATTCCGGCGGGAGGGGGCAGATGAACACTCCAAGTCCTCCAGTGGCGAGCAGTGTCAGAGGAGCAAGCGGCCTGACCCGAGGGGCAGAGAGTGGCTCAGTGTAGAGCCAGGCTCTGAACGGTTGAAAGTGTAGGCAAGCTCCCGAGTGACACAGTTCTAGGAGGGGGCGAGGGGGGTGCAGCCTTAACTCCGGCGGGAGGAACATACGGCTCAGTCACAGATGAGCCAAGGCACAGAGAACCCACTAGTCCTGGGGTTCAGATCAGGGGGCAAGCTCAATCAAGCCCTTGGAGAAAGTTTCAAGCACAAGTCAGCAAAGTCTTTTCAATAAGTCTTCTCCTCTCTTTCCTCAGCAAGGCAGACAGCAGGCCAGTTCTTCCAGCCTCTTCTTCTCCTTCTAGTTGGGCAGAGGTTCATTGTAGGAAACAGGATCTAGTTTCTGGGGAGCAGGGCTCCTTCTTTTTTACTCAGTTTCTTTTGTTCTTTCAGGCCAGGGGGGCCTTTGCATAGCCTAATTCAGTTCTGAAGCACACTGTTGTGCTGTTCCTGGCTTTTCCTTTCAGTGTGAGGGGCTGGCACATCAGACGCTCCGCAGGAGGTGGAACCAGCCTTCAGATGACAAGTACAGCCAGGAGTACCTTGTTGACAGCCTTCCCTCTTCTTGGGCCAGGTGTCGGGCAGAGTCATCAGTCGCTTCCCAGGGGGCGGAGCCAGCATTGTGGTGGCAGAGCACAGCCCTATTCAGAGTCCAGGGGCACTCCCACCTCCCACTAAGGTGTAATCCTTGTATTCACCACCTGTCATCCCCCAGCCCTGTCACTCACACAACCCAGACAGCAGATACACATCCTAGCAGAGGCGGGCTGAAATGGTTAGGCAAGGAAATGCTAACTTTCTAAAAGTAGCATTTGCAAACACAGGATATTAAAATAAACTTTACTAAAAGAAGTATTTTATTATTCTGAGTTCAGGCATACTAAACTTAACTTTCTACCATGTTCCCTGAGCCTGCTGGGATTATAGAGTGTAATAATTCCAGCAGCCCATCTTGGCCTAAGAGAACAGGTAGCTTTACAATAGTGAAAATCGAATTTGGCTGTAATTTACTATTAGGACATGCCACACACATCAGGGCTTGTCCTACCTTACAATTGCAATGCACCATGCCCTAGGGCCTACCATAGGGGTGACTAATATGCAGCAAAGGGAAGGTTTTGAGGCTGGCAAGTGTCTGCACTTACCCAGCCAGCATGACAGTACAAGACTGCACGCAGGTTCTGCAATGGCAGACCCTAGACACATTTTAAGGCTGCTTCTGTGGGTGGCGCAACCAGCGCTGCAGGCCCACTAGCAGTATTGGATTTTCAAGCCCTGGCACTCCTGGTGCACTTTACTTGGGACTGACAGTAAATCCAATGAACCAATCATGGAAATCAATCACATATACATTTTGCACAGGGAGAGCATATGCACTGGTCAGCAGTGGTAAAGTGCCCAGAGTCATTAAACCAACAAAAACAGGTCAGAGAGAATATTGGAGGAAGGCAAAAAGTTCAGGGATGACCCTGCCAACACAGCAGGCCTGCATCACAGCAGGCGTAAGACTGATGCAGGCCCTTTCACATTGGACTTGCCCCATGTGAAAGGATGCATTGCTGGAGTTGTGTCACTTTTGTGTCACCCTCCAGCAATGCATCACTTTTGCGCTTACAGATACGTCTGAAATACTGACGTATCTGTAAGTACTTGCGACATAATGCGTCAAATATTAAATATGATGCATGAGTAGAAGACTGAAGGCCAGTGTACTACAAAGCACAGAATGCTTTGCGGTGTAGCCACGCCCACTGTGGCAGGTGACATTGATTATAAGAGCAGACGCTGCCTGAAATCTGCTCCTCCAGCCCTTCACGAACAATGCCTCTGAAGAAAGGACTGATTCCTGAAACGCGTCAGGCTTTACATGTTTGAAGATTGCTCTGAAAGCATCCAAGGAGCGAGCTGTGAAATGGATCCAAAATAAACGTGCTGAATTGAACTTCGTGTGGCCGTGCTTCAATGGGGCTTCCTGTGTTTGAATTGATATATATATATATATTACCTACTGGCGGTCGCCAGTAGGTAGTTATAGTTAGGATCTACTTTCCATAGGAAACCTGCAACATTCTATTGGGAATAACTTTGGCGCCGGTGGACGAATCTTCGCTAATTTCTCAAAGAAGGTGGCCCGCTCCGCTCCGCTCCTTCCCTGAAAATGTGGGGGGGATTCGTCAAGCGGGGGCCGAGATAAAAGGGGGGTCCCAAAACGTGTTTTCCCCATGTTAATTTCCATAGGGCAGTCAAACTCACTTTTAACCCGAACGGCCGAATGGATTTCCACCAAACTTGGCAAAATTGTAGGGACTGGTACCCCGATGTGCCTTTGCTATGTCTCAAGATATGTGCTCCAGTGGTTTTTACGAAAATTAACTTTGAAAAAATATATATTGGGCTACATTGGGCTATATATATGTTAGAGCCCAAATGTAGCCCGATGTAGCCCAATGTAGCCCAAAGATGGCCACCAGAGACAAAAAAAACAAATGTAGCCCAAATATCAGCCAGATGTAGACCAACTATAGCCCAATGACAGAATGTCCCAGAGTGTTCTAAAGAGCAACTAGAGCGCTAACAGTCTTACTTATGACAAAAGTATGGCACACCTGAAGTCATCTTGATTGGAATAAAGTGTTAACACTTAAACATTTAATTTGCAAAGGAACAAAATGAGGGGGTTCATTTTGCCATGGAAATTATGATTAGTGCTGAAGAAAGAAAAATTAGGGCACATTTTGAGTGACTTCCCAAATCCTCTTATATTTCATTAAAACAATTCTGATATGCCGCCTCCCAAGATGGCCACCAGAGACAAAATAGCCCAAATGTAGCCCAAATATCAGCCAGATGTAGCCCAACTATAGCCCAATGACAGAATGTCCCAGAGTGTTCTAAAGAACAACTAGAACGCTAACATTCTTACTTATGACAAAAGTATGGCACACCTGAAGTCATCTTGAATGGAATAAAGTAGTAACACTTAATACATTTAATTTGAAAAGGAACAAAATGAGGGGTTTCATTTTGCCATAGAAATTATATATATATATATATATATATATATATATATATATATATATATATATATATATATATATATATATATATATATATATATATATATATATATATATATTCACTGAAAAAACCATAGGCTTCACACCAGTTATAGTTAGGAATTAGCATTTAAAAAAACCTATTAAATTCACTGAAAAAACCATAGGTTTCACACCAGTTATAGTTAGGTGGAAATTTTACTCGCATAAAACCATTGAAATTCCCACGTTATAGTTAGTTGGACTCACTATAACTTGCGCGTGCAATGCACTGCTGATGACGTCACATATTACATCACTCATGACATGGTCAGTGACATCACTCATGACATCACTGATGACATCTCAAATTACATCACTGATGACAACATCCTTGTGACAAAGTGGCAGACCTCCTATCAGCATAAAATAACCTTTGACACACACATTCAAAAATAGAAACTAACATTTTCTTAAAAAAAGAGAAACCAATACCAATTACAACAACTTATTAGGTAATTCCAACATCTACATACACATCCACTCATTCACCAACAGTTCTATATAGTCACTCATGCATGTACTTACTCATCATATGTACTCATACACCTATGCATCCTGTTACACACTAATACTCATCCATATAGTTACTCACACACAAATTCACACATGCAAATAAACCATTTACTTGATTATACTGCTATATACACACCACTACACATACTTCTACAGAAACGGAAACATATTTACTCTCTTAAACAATCAATTATAAAAACACATACTCACTAACCCACCCATACACACAATCATCCACCTATACAGTCTTGCACACATGATGTCTTCAAAATACATACAAATAGTGAGTCACTCATTCATGCATCTGTGCTCTAAGTAATATCCCCCACCGAACCATACAGACACTGATACTGATACTCAAAAAAACAACTAATAACCCATATACACACTCATGTAGCTACTCACCAACCCATGCAGCCACTTATACACAAAGTGAGACACAGATACAGATATTTAAATATTTAAACATTACTCGCTAATATATGTATTCACTAAGATACATTTAATAAGTCAGTTAACCAATCAATTTTACACAAAAAAAACATCCATTTAGACATTTATTCACCCATTTATTCTTCCATCAACCTTTAGATACACATATATAAAAAATATTTATTTTTCAGAAAGATACACATTCACTGGATGATGTCATCAGTGATGCCATTTGAGATGTCATCAGTGATGTCATGAGTGACGTCACTGACCATGTCATGAGTGATGTAATATGTGACGTCATCAGCAGTGCATTGCACGCGCAAGTTATAGTGAGTCCAACTAACTATAACGTGGGAATTTGAATGGTTTTATGCTAGTAAAATTTCCACCTAACTATAACTGGTGTGAAACCTATGGTTTTTTCAGTGAATTTATATATATATATATATATATTCAAGAGAAACTCCACAGCGCAACCTCCAATCCATTCGGACCAGATCGGTTTGAAGATATTTTATTTTCAGTTCATTTGGTCAAGCAAGACGCGTTTCGGGCTAAGCAAGCCCTTGTTCACACGTACATATATATATTTCAACACTGTTAGAAATGGGGATTTCTGGTTTGCTAAGGCGTGCGCCAAAGCCAGGCAGAAACCACCACTCTAGTCAGGGCAAGGAAGTCACCCGCCAAGATAACCCCTGCTCACTCCCTTGGTAGCTTGGCACAAGCAGTCAGGCTTTTCCCGGAGGCGATGTGTAAAGCGTTTGCGCGCGCACCCAGCAACAACACCCAAGGCCCACCACAGTGGAAACTCCACACAAGGTTATATATAAAAATAGCCTTTGTATTATACCAAACCCATTAGATAATAAACACACAATTTACACTGTGCCACTGGCACGGGCGGAATTTACAGGGGACTATTTACACAGGACAGGGCCACATGGACCACTGTCAGGAATAAGCAATTGGTAGAACTAGCACTTTGTAGAAATAGCACTTAGGACATAGAATAATTGTAGCAACAAATAGCAACTGAAGCACCCAACAAGTAACCACTGGTAAAATGTAAGTACACACTATGCAATCCTAATCACCTTAGGCATATTTCAGGCAGGGAACCATGTACTCACTAGCATAACTATACTAGCTAAAACAGCCTCCTAAGCATACAAATACATTTAGGGGTATAGACATAAAGGCATTGCATAAATCACATTAGTCAAGTAATCACATTTGTGCCAAGAGATCACAGAACTGACCCCAGGCCAACTTGGCTTCTCAGGGGGGGCTGAAACGCCCTGTGTCCACAGTGTCAGGGTTGGGCTGCGCAGGCAGCCAAAGAAGAATGCGCAAGGGTTCCTGGGGCCCTAAACGATGCAGTTGCCCACTAAGTGCTGAGTTGTGTGAGTCCTTGCCTCACCTGTTACCTTTGTTTCTGTTTGTTTTTACTGTTGTACTGTTTCTTTTGTTACTGTTTATTTGACTTTTGTTAGCTGTTTCCCCCCACTGTTGTGCCCTCTGTGCCCCCTTTTGCCCCTTTCCTTTCTGTATCTCTTCCCGCTTCCTGCCGCTTCATCCCTGCGGCCCGCCCCCTGCTGCCCCATTCGCCGCCCGCTCCTGCCTCCCAGCTGCTCCTCCCTCCCACAGCCCCTCATATGGAGGCCGCGCGGCAGTAAAGGGAGCGACCTTCGACCCTGTCCTCAGGCAGGTCGCCCCCCAACCGTCACACGGTCCTCCTGTGACGCCTGCCCCGCCTCGCTCTTGCCGCTGCCCGGATAGTTGTGTGAGTCCTTGCCTCACCTGTTACCTTTGTTTCTGCCCGTTTTTACTGTTGCACTGTTTCTTTTGTTACTGTTTATTTGACTTTTGTTCGCTGTTCCCCCCACTGTTGTGCCCTCTGTGCCCCCTTTTGCCCCTTTCCTTTCTGTATCCCTTCCCGCTTCCTGACGCTGCATTCCTGCGGCCCGCCCCCGCTGCCCCATTCGCCGCCCGCTCCCGCTCCCAGCTGCTCCTCCCTCCCACAGCCCCTCTAATCGAGGCCGCACAGAAGTGAAGGGAGAGACCTTCGACCCTGTCCTCAGGCAGGTCGCCCCCCAGCCGCCATACGATCCTCCTGTGACGCCTGCCCCACCTCGCTCTTGCTGCTGCCCAGATAGTTGTGTGAGTCCTTGCCTCACCTGTTACCTTTGTTTCTGCCCGTTTTTACTGTTGCACTGTTTATTTTGTTACTGTTTATTTGACTTTTGTTCGCTGTTTTCTCCCCACTGTTGTGCCCTCTGTGCCCCTTTTTGCCCCTTTCCTTTTTGTATCCCTTCCAGCTTCCCGCCGCTGCGTCCCTGCAGCCCCGCCCCCGCTGCCCCATTAGCCGCCCGCTCCCAGCTGCTCCTCCCTCCCACTGCCCCTCATGTGGAGGCCACACAGCGACCGCGCAGCGGACGCACGCAGCGGGCGCGCCAAAGGCAAGCCAGTCTGTGCCCGTCCGCGCCTGGACCGCGCACAGCCCCAGAACCCCTGGCCCACGCCGGAACCAGGAGGCCCGACTGAGATACGACACCACCACCCTCAACGCACTCAACACGGACGACCACCCGCCTGCTACCGAGCAACCCCGAAGCGAACCCACGGACCCTTCACCTGCCAAGCCTGCAAATTCACCTGCCTCCCAACCCACACTCCGCCCGTCGAACCCAGCAACAACAACAACAACCACCTCAAGTGCATCCTCCTCAACACGCGCTCCGTCCACAAACATGCCATCGAACTCTGGGACCTCCTCCACACAACAGCACGAGACGTCGCCTTCCTCAGGGAAACCTGGATGAACGCCTCCTCGGCCCGACATCGCCATAGCCATCCCGGACGGCTACAAGATCAACCGGAAGGACCGCATCAACAAAACCGGAGGAGGAATCGCCAACGTCTACAGGAACACCATCAGCGTCACGACCAACGCCGAAGACACACTCTCCACCGTTGAACACCTACACTTCCAGATCCGCACCGACCCCAAAACCACACTCAGAGGAACCCTCGTCTACAGACCCCTGGGCCCGCACACACAATTCAGCGAAACCATCACAGACTTCGTCAGCCGGCACGCACTAACCTCACCAGAATACATCCTCCTAGGGGACCTGAACTTCCACCTAGAGGACAACAACGACAGCAACACTACCACCCTGCTCGACAACCTCGCCAACCTCGGACTCAAGCAACTGGTGAACACCCCCACCCACTACACCGGCCACACGCTGGACCCCATCTTCTTTGTCAGCAACCACGTCTCCTTCAGCCACTCCACCGGACTACACTGGACCGACCACAGCTGCATCCATTTCACCTACAAGAAGACTACAACACACCACCGCATGCTAGAGATCTCCCGCAGATGCTGGAGGAAAGTCACCACAGACCAGCTCACCACATCACTGAGCCAGTACCCACCAGCCGCCCACCCTGACTCCAAACACGAAGCCCACAATCTCGCAGAGTGGATCACCAACTGCGCCGACAACCTTGCTCCACTGAATAACCCCCCAGGCAAGACCAGCAACGGGAAAACGACATGGTTCACCGACGCCCTCAAAGACTCAAAGAAATCATGCCGCACGCTCGAAAAACCTGGTGACACGAACGGACAACTGAAAACATGACAGCCCTCAAGAACGCCATTCGCAAACACCACCAGCTGATCCGCACCACCAAAAGGACATCATTCAAAGAGCAGCTGGACAACAACACCCACAACAGCAAGGAACTCTTCAGCACCATAAAAGAGCTCTCCAACCCCAACGCCAGCAACAACAACATCACAACATCACAAGACCTCTGCAACTCCCTCGCCACGTTCTTCTACCGCAAGATTGCAGACATACACAACAGATTTGATGCCCAGACTCCGCCTCCAGACTCCAAACCAACTACCCCCACCACCACCCTAAGCGACAGGACCCCCATCAGCACAGAAGACACCACCCACGTCACAAACACCATCCACTCCGGCTCTCCCTCTAATCCATGCCCCCACCACATCTAGAACAAAGCAGATGCCATCATCGCACCCCACCTCCGGAACGTCATAAACAACTCCTTTGCATCAGCCACCTTCCCAGAAAGTTGAAAGCATGCAGAGAACAACGCCCTTCTGAAAAAACCTACAGCTGACCCTAAAGACCTCAAGTACTTCCGCCCCATCGCTCTTCTTCCCTTCCCGGCTAAAGTCATCGAGAAGACCGTCAATAAACAGCTGACTGCTTTCCTCGAGGCAAACAACTCGCTCAACCCATCCCAGTCGGATTTCGAGCCAACCACAGCATCGAGACAGCCCTCATCGTAGCCACCGACGACATCAGGACCCTGACCGACAACGGGGAGACAACCGCCCTCATCCTCCTAGACCTCTCAGCCGCCTTTGATACCGTCTGCCACCGCACCCTAATAATCCACCTCTACAACACTGGGATCCAAGGAAAAGCACTGGACTGGATCACCTTGTTCCTCTCCAACAGAACCCAGAGAGTCCGCCTCCCCCGTTCTGCTCCACGGCCACCAAGATCATCTGCGGCGTACCTCAAGGCCCCTCGCTCAACCCAACCCTCTTCAATATCTACATGAGCCCCCTCGCCACCATTGCACGCAAACACAACCTCAACATCATCTCCTACGCCGACGACACCCATCTGATGCTCTCCCTCATCAAAGACCCAACCACTGCCAAAACCAACATCCAGGAAGGAATTAAGAACATCGCAGAATGGAGGAAGCTCAGTCGACTGAAACTGAACTCAGACAAAATAGAGGTCCTCATTCTCGGACAATCCCCATCCGCCTGGGACGAATCCTGGTGGCCCACTGCGCTGGGCACGGCACCGGCACCCACGGACCACGCACGGACGCAACCTGGGATTCATCCTGGACTCCTCGCTCACGATGACCAAACAAGTCAACACCATCTCATCCTCCTGCTTCAACACCCTGCGCGTGCTCCGAAAGATCTTCCGGTGGATCCCCACAGAAACCAGAAAGCCGGTCACGCAGGCCCTCGCCACCAGCCAACTAGACTACGGGAACACCCTCTATGCAGGAACCACAGCCAAACTTCAGAAACGACTGCAGCGCAAACAGAACGCCTCCACATGACTCATCCTCGACATCCCTCGCCACAGCCACATATCGGCCCACCTGAAAAACCTGCACTGGCTCCCCGTCAGCAAGAGGATCACGTTCAGGCTCCTCACCCACGCACACAAAGCACCCCACAACATGGGCCCGAATACCTCAACAACCGCCTCTCATTCTACTCTCCTACCCGGCAGCTCCGCTCCACCAGCCTTGCCCTCGCAACCGTCCCACGGATCCGCAGAGCCACCACCGGAGGACGATCGTTCTCCTACCTGGCTGCCAAGACATGGAACTTCCTCCCCGATCACTTACGACTAACCCAGGACCATCTCACCTTCAGGTAACACCCCAAGACCTGGCTATTCGAGCAGTAGCGCCCCCCCCTCTCCCTTCAGCGCCTTGAGACCCTCGCGGGTGAGTAGCGCGCTCTATAAATGTATTGATTGATTGATTGAGTGCTTGGCAGCTGGGAACCTGAGCCTGGCACCACTGTGCCTCCTGGCTCTCCTCTGGGCTTCCAAATAACACAGTGCCCAGAAACAACAGGGGAGCCTTTCAGGCTCTAGGAATAACAAACTGTGCCCTCAGGAGCCTCGTGGGCTGTAACGCAACAACGCCGCCACACTGGGGGAGCGGCCCGCTGCCAACTAGGGCCGCTCTACCCTTGGAAATACCCCAATGCACGTGGAGCCTCGTGGGCTCTGACTGAAAAATGCCCCGGTTGGAGCCTTCCAGGCTCTATCTAAAGTGTTGGCCAACTTTGTTGTAGCCTCGTGGTCTCTAGAGCAACAATGCCTCCAGACATGTAGGCGTCCACGTGGGCTCTTCGACAAATGCCCCTAGACGTTGGAGTCCTGCTCCGGGACTCGGAAAGACAAGGGCCCCATTGTAAATCTGCCCATCACGTTGGTGTAGGGGCAGAGTCACTCAATGTAGGCTCCCGCCCCACCCCACTCACCGGGACCTGTGGCAGAGGCTCCGTCTCCTCGGCGGCTGGGTGGCGGACAGGGAGCGTGCACCGCTCTGACTTCTCTGGGGTCACGGGGCTCTCCCTCACAGTACGGGAGCCCCACTAACCACTGCGGCACTCCTCCTTCTCTCAGCTGAGGCCGGCTGCCTTCTCCATCTTGCGGGACTGGACCAGTTGCACGCGGGGCTTCTCCTCCACACGGGAGCTGTTCCAGCCACCGCAGTGCTTCTCCGTGGCTCCCTCAGCACCACGGGGCTCTCCCTCCCAGCACGGGAGTCCCAGGTGCAAATGCCGCTCTACCTCGTTTCAGGAGTGTGGGGTGGGCTCCCGTCCTCTTCCTGCTTCCTCCTGCCTCACAGCCCCGCCCACATCAGCAAGAGGCTGCCTGACTTCCTGTGTAAGCCGGGCGGTGGCAGTGATTCTCTTCCACAGGGCAATGCGGGGTAAAACGAGGGGTAGGCTCCCTCTTCAACTGGCGATACCCAGTGGTGTGGGCACCCGCTCAGATAAACAATCCCATAGGCAGCAAGACGAGGGGTAGGCTCCATCATAAAGGAGCAATCGATTCTAATCCGGTCAGAATGCGGGGTGCCTGCAAATATCAAACGACGCAGGGTGGCCACCCGCTCCAAAAACTCACGCAGGCAGGGGGATCCTCATGCCGGGGAATCCCTTGAGGTAGGGATCGCCGTTCTGGTGGTGCAAAAGCGCTATTTAGCAGGGGGAGGCCAGTGCTTCCCAGGTGCTGGCAGGCAGAAGTCAAAAAGTCCAGGGAAAGTCTAGTAGGAGGTGGGGGGGCAAAGGCTGGGCCCAGGGGCCAGCTCACACGGCCCTCCAGGCAGGGAGGCAGTCCCCAGTGGCGGTCCTCCTGGCGCCCAGCAGCAGCAGGCCCCCCTCAAGTTAGGATCAGGAAAGAGAACATTTCCATGGGGTCAGAACCCCTCTTTTATCCACATATTCCTTTGTCTTTGGGTTGCAGGGTGGGGGAAAACCAGACGCAGCTGGTTCTGGAGCACTCTGTTGTGCTCAGCCACTCTCCCCATTCACTGGACAGGCTAGGGACACAAGTCGCACCACAGGGGGCAGAGACAGCATTGTGTAGGGAAGACCCAGCCCTATTCAGGTCCCAGGTGCACTCCTCCCACTCATCTGGATGTAAATCTCCCTATTCACCACCGGGGCATACCCATCCTGACTCCTGGATCCAGGCACACCAGCCAGCTCCAGCCAATCACAAGCCAGACAGTCACTTCACATTTATTACACAGACATGCCAACTTCTAGAAGTGGCACTTCCACACTAGACACATTAATGCCGCACACATCATCGCGCAGCATTCAATCTCACGAGTCCGCACATACCAAACTCGACCCTGCACTCCCCACGCATCAGGAACTACCATGGACACTCACATTCCCCATGTATTCCTATAGGAGGGCACGCCAACCTCACCACACGTACGCACTTTACAATGGGACACAGTGTTAAAGTGCGCAGAAGCTAAAAATCACTAACTCCAGGTCACAACTAAAAGCAAAAAGGTTAGTGGTGAACCTGCCAGAAGGGCCAAGTCCTACAAACATGTATCCTATCCGTCACAAAGGAATCTCTGTACTTGATGCAGTAGGAAATATTTATTTTCAAAAACAGGTAAAGGCTGTAGCAATGATCTATCTCAGACATGTTTCCGCCTTTGTCAATATTATACCACCATTTGTTGAGTGATTTTATAGTCACATGTTGTTGCAATGCAATGGACGTGGAGAAAATACTCCATACATAGCACATTCAGTTCCAATGTCAAAATTACATATTATAAAGTCATAGGAAACATTATTTTGGATAAACAGTCATTGTATTCAAAAAATCATTCTAATGAAAAATCATTGCATTTTTGACCTAGAGGGCCTAGTTAAAGCATTTCTTAATATATAACTCTTTTGCACTAGTACCAATAAAGAGGTGTTATAAGATGTACTGAAATATTAAAAATTCAAACTAGAGCTACATGCTGAACAATTTGGCCCCAGTTACTCTCCCTTCCTCCATCTCTTCAATATTATTGAGGCTAAATACACCATTGCCAATTGTTGCTCTAGATCATCTTCCAAATCTAATCTTGTTTGCTTCCTATTCTCTATCCTGCAACAAAGAGCACATTAAAAATTGATCAGAGATTAACATCTGTTAAAAAATGGCACCTTTTGCTGCTTGCAGATACATGTCATACCACTTCAATACTATATCACATGGTCTCCCACTTCAAACCTATATACAATGCAATTCCAGAAACTTGATGTTCCTAATTATAAATGTACATACAAATCCTCATCAACAATGAGGCCTCTCGGTTCCTTACTATCAAATGTCAGTATTCACTTAGATTCCAAAATCCTCAACTTTTTCTCTTGATTACCTCCTCTCTCATCCAATTTGACACAATCAATGACTCTGTATTTCAGATCTTTTTCATCACAATTGTATACCTCATGATAGTGTCTCGCCACTAAGTAGCTGGTATTGTATTTTATGGCTCGTAAGTGTTGTAATCTCTTATGCACCTGGAGAGTGGTGCTACCCACTAATATCTTTTCAAAGCCACACCTCAAACTGTAAACCACAAACTCACTTTTACATGTGTAGTGACCCTTTACTATGTGTGTTTTCCTATCTATTACTATTTCCTTTAAATGTGCCCCATTCTTTTAAGCCTTGCATTTGTTGCATAGATGGAAACCATCTTTAGGCTGTAGCCATGTCCCCCGGTCTACTCTCACATCACTCTGAACCAACTTATCCCTCATTGAGTATGCCCTTTTAAAGGTGATTAGTGGTTTCTTCTGTATGTCTTGTCCTATCACTAGGTCACTTTTGAGTAGATTCCAGTGCTTCTGGAGTATATTCCTCAACCTCTGATGTGAGCTGTGGTATGTTGTAATTAAGCAATGCTCTACTTTATCTTTATCTGCCTTATGTTTTCTGTTGAACAGTATGGTTTCCCTTTGAATTTTCTCAATTCTTTCGCTAGTTGCAGTCAGAGTTCTGGCACTGTAGACTCGTTCTCTGAATCTCATGGCCATTTCATCCTTGGCCTGTTTAAAACCACTTCCTGTATTGCCGATTCTTCTTGCCTCAGAAACTCCCCAAATGGAATACTTTTAATAAGTGGGGTTGGGTGAAACCTTTTGGCATGTGGAGTACTGTTGCCTGCACTGTTCTTTTTGTATAATTAAGCTACCAGATGTTGTTCCTTGACTTCCAATTTAATATCCACAAATTCTGCTGCAGTAGCAATAATGTGGCTGGTGATTTTAATATCCAAATTATTAGAGTTGATTTGTGTTACAAACAACTCGGCACTCACCTTATTGCCTTTCCATATTACAAAGATATCATCTATGAATCTTAGCAATAATAATATGTTAAAATACCATTTGACTAGTGGATAGTTGTTAAGGACTTGGTCTTCCCACTAACCCATATGTAGGTTTGCGAAACTAGGGGCAAAGCACATCCCCATGGCGGTTCCCTATTGCTGTTCATAGATGTTGTGGTTGAAATAAAAAAAATATTGTGTCTTAAGCACCTACTAATCTCTTCTAGTAGCATGAGGTTGTGTTTGCTAAATCTTATGTCGCTTTCTTTCAAGAATTGTTCTGTTGCTTTCAATCCATCCTTGTGGTTTATACTAGTGTGCATGGATTATACATCTAGAGTCATAAGTAACATGCCATCCTTCCACTGTATATCCTGTATATGTTTAATAAATCCTGTTGTGTCTTTAATATATAATGGTAACCTTTCCACAAAACGTCTTAGAAATGTATCTATATATTTGGCCACATTTTCAAAGAGGCCTTCCTGGACTGCAATGATAGGTCTTTCAGGTTTTATTAGCATCTTTATGTATTTTTGGTATTAAGTAGAATATAGGACGTTTCGGTCCTTGTACTTTCAGGAAACTGTATTCCTTCACTCCGCCTCTCTAGTAGTGCTGTGTTGAGACCCTGCTCTACTTCTCTATAGTGTGATATACTTATTTTCTTATAGTATGATTGGCCCCTTTGCTGGTTGTGTGCCTCTGTCATGTATGCTTTTTTTTTAACCAGAGAACCATGTTTCCCCTTTTATCTGAACTTCTCACTACAACTTCAGGGTTCTTGAACAATTTGCCTATTGTATTTTTATAGCTGTAGTCAGAGTTGTGCACACCCTTTTTAATTCTGTAACTACTCTGTCTGCATATTTGTCCAGATCATTATTCATAGTAGGTGGCATAGTCTCTGATTTAGGTTTCAGAGCAGAGCCTCCCTCCTCAAAAAACCCATACTCCCTCCCTTTACAATCTTTCAACTACATTCTCCTGTTCAATGACAATCATAACTACTCTTTCAGTTCTAATAACTTGCATTAAAGCTACATAGCCTACTAATGGTCTATTCTACTCTCAGTATAGTCAGAGTTATTAGTTTCACAGTAAGAAACTGAGGTTTTCCTAATCCTCTTCCGAAAGTATCATGTCTGATAGATTGATTATCATTGTGGTCACATTTTTCAATATCTCCTGTTGCTCCATCTCACGCTCCAACTGTTCTCTTCTTCTTTGCCTTTATCCTTGGCCACTTCTTCTCTTCATCCTATTCCTTTGCCTTTTTGCTTTGCGGTCCCCCTCCATGGTCTGTGATTTGTTCTTCTGTCCAATTTTGAAAAATCCAATTAATCTTGCAATGTGGTGTGTCCACCCACTCTTCTCTCTTCATCATAGTCTGTATCAGAGGTACTGGTGTCTCTCGGAACTGGGTCCTATATAGATACTGTATTCTTTCTATGCATACCAAACCTAAACATAAAGTTTCTAGATCTATAAAAGTGATTGTGGTTCTAACAAGTTAGGGAAGCAGTGGGTTACATCAATTATTTATTTGATTTATTTATTTGAAGAGTTTTATATAGCGCTAACTAGACCCGGAGGTATCAGAGCATTTAACATGGATGTGGAGTAAGAAAACAGTTGTACTTATTACATCAGTTACAAGAGAACAAATAACACAAAAAACATGTCCCATGGAGCATAGAGGGTGGTGGGGGAGGGGAATTGAGCCAGAAGCTGGAAATCCATTGTTCACTGCATTCAACTAAGTGCCCACTACATGTAATTCAGTGATTATTGTGTTGGACAGAATGTTCACTGTATCTAGTCCTCTGATTTCTGATTTCTGTTCAATGCTCCTACATTCAGTAGAATGCTTGGTACTTGGCACGCTGCAGTAAGTGCAATTTAACGATCTCACTGAGCTCATTGCAATGCACAATTCATTCCAAACAGTACTTACTAGTAATGTATGCACCAGACTCAGTGTTCAATGCAACCTTAATGATACACAATAGAATATAAAATGTTTAGTATGTAAAATCCTGGTTTATTTCAGGCACACAGGACTGCACAGATCTTTTTGTGCCTGGTGTGGAGTTCCAGGGCAGCAACATCACTGAGGTCCAAGCTAGTTCTGTGCTAAGCTGCCAAAGTGCCTGCACCCAGAACCCTTACTGCCACTTCTTCACCTTCCACACCAAGGGCTGGAGCTTGGACAAGAGTGTGTGAGTACTTCCAGGAGAGAATTTGTGGGTTGCAGGGGGTGGAGGGTGTCTGTATCATGATCAATGGGCAGGGTCTGAAGCCTGAGGACTATTTACCATACTTGGGTTGACACCAGTAACACTGATGAGTTCTAAGGGATACTCATTGGCACCAGATGAACTCACCAGGATTGTGCAAATGTACTGTGTAATATAGTTTACATGATGTGTATCTTTCTTTTAACCGGTCTATGTTGCTGTGACAGAAAGAATTCTTTGTAGTCCTTCAAGTGGTAACTTTGCAACATCAGGACCCATTGCACTGTACTGTGCCATCCTCTGAACTTACTAGTTTGTTACATGTCACTCCTTCTAGATTGGCAGCAGCACACATGAGTGAGTAGACTCTGCATAATAAACGGCTATGTATCTGACATACAGACAATTATCAAAAACTTGGCTTTTTAATCAGTTTTATATCAAATTTTTTTCTTATTCGGTAGGTCCTTCCTCGTACCGTTTAGCAAGTGGTTTTAAAGAGTTACCTAGTTTATATTGCTAAAAAGCCTAGCAAATGACAGATCTCCAGTTTAATGTAACGTAACACATCACAGTTCCCTTTTAAGAAAGTATACAAAGCAACCAGGTGGCATTTCATTGAGCATAGCTGCTGAACCCCATTAGAGTAAAGCAACGTTTACACACAATTGTTCAAGCAATAAGAGTACATGATTCTACTGTTTCTGGTTACGGCCCAGGTGTTCCTACTTATTTCACCCTAGAAGGTTATGGCAATGGTCAACCAATCACACCACAACCTACAACAGCAACTGGCCAATGATAGTGTGACTTGTGCTGATGTCTCACCAAGCCCTGCACAGCTTTCTAGTGACAAGCAACCAATTACAGCTCAGCTCTTTGTAAATGAAATGAACACCATGACTAAGTGTTAGATTTGGGGATCTCTAGTTGGCAGAGGTAGGTGCCTTTGACCAAATAGGGACTCCTGCGTCTAGTCAGGGTAAGGGGGTACACTCCTAAAATAATCCCTGCTCACCCCCTTGGTAGCTTGGCACAAGGAGGCAGACTTATTCCAGAGGCAGTGTGTAAAGCATTTGTGAACACATACAGTAATACAGCGACAACACTACAGATGGACACCACACATGTTGTATATCAAAAACAAGTATTTTTATATAGCCTTAACACAAGACCATAAATGACAAAAATCCACACTACTGTTCTTTAGAATGGTATAAATAGCTTAGTTCTCTTTAGATGGTAAATGCAACACTTTACATTCAATGTACCTTAGGATGCGTAACACTATACAAACAGAAGAGTTGCAGGGAAGGTGATGCGTTGGTTCCTTACAGGCAAGAACGGTGATGTGTCGGTTCCCTACTGTGGGGACGGGGATGTGTCGGTTCTTCTCCATGTGGGGAGTGTGAGAAGTTGGCCCGATATGCAACGTTCGCTATTCTAGCGACCGCTATGTATCGTTCCAACGACCCTTATGGTGTTTGGTTGTAAGTCAACCTATAGACCAGCTATCCTAGTAGCGTGGATACGAGCAGTCTAAGGCTAAAGACTCGAGAGGGCGTGTTAAGCCAGCTGTTTACCACACATGTACCCCTTGAACACCCAGTGAAAGGACACCACACAAGTGTTATGAAAATAAACAGTATATTTATTAAGAATCACAACAGCCCTGTACTCTTTATGAGGACAGGGTACTAAGCACAAACCAAATCTCTTTAGCAAATACTTCAAGTGCACAATTAAAAAAAGTGTCCGAGGACACGGAAAGATTAAGGTCTCGGGCGGACCCGATAAGGCAAGTCGGAAGCGAGGGACTCAGGACCCTAGAGTAAGGAGGCTATGCAGGCACCGAAATGCCGAGTTACCTAGCCACGAGGGCTGCGGCTGCACAAGTCTTACAGGCGTCGGGGTCTTCGCTGACGAGCCAGGAGCCGGAAGAAAAGGAGTTGCTGGCCGGCGACCAGTGCTGAATAGTTCGTAGAGATCCAAGCCTGGATCGGAGATTGATGAAACCTGAAAGCAGAGGGGACCAAGTTCGTACTACTAGCCAGTAGTCAGAGGGTACCAGGAAGGCACCGGTTGGCCGTCACCTCGACCAGGTGAGTGGGCGACGCTAGGCTCTGCAGTCTCACGGACCAGGAGGCGTTGTCGGCGACCACGGTGGAGGTGCGAGCTGTCCCACGAAGGATGATGCTGTCGGCGTCGCTGGGCCCAGGATGGGGCAACAAGCCTTGGCAGATCTCAGGGCCACGTGGTGGGCCTAAGATGGCGTCTTGAGTGGACCAGGAGGGTCCGGGGTGCTTCTCGCAAAGATGGAAGCAAGGGCCAGTCTGGAGCAACCAGACCAGCAGTGATGATTCTCGGATGTCGTCACAGAAGGGCACAAGCCAGCGGCTAGTGACTAGACAACGTGCTGAGCAGCGAGCAGAAGGGCCCCACGCAGATCGTGGAGATGTTGGGAGACTGCACTTCGGTGCTGGAGCGGCTCAGGGTCGGGGCTTCTCGGACCCCAGAGCACTCACCAGAGAGTTACCTCGATGGTCGTGCTGGTTTTAAGAGCGTGCAGGTTCTGATGATGGCCGGTCCCTCGAGGTCTCGTCGCACCCACAGATCACAGCTGAGCTGATGACGTGGGTAGAGGTCAGAGGTGCCAGGGAAGCCGGTTCTCGTCGAGCTGGGCCGTCGGATTCCTTGAGGAAGGACTTACAGCAAACCGCAGAGTTCTTAGTTGGTGCCTGCTGATGCAGGGTGACTACTCCTTAGCCACAAGGGAGAAATCTTGAGAAGAGTCTTGAATGTCCTTTCGTAGAAAGTAGTTCTTGAATCAAAGATGATCTAATTTGGAAGGGTCCCCGCTCCGGTCTTTATTCTAAAGAAAGGGGTGGGTACATGACTAGGTCCTGCCCTAAGGGTGGGACCAGGAAGGGGGGTAGTTACACCCCTCTCCCCTGCCGGACTTTCCCCAGGCCAGGGCTGTCGCCCCTGGAACTGGTTCTAACCGGCAGATGCGTAGTGAGCACCGGGGTGCCACTCCGCAGTCACCTTCTCGCCAAAGCCCTACCTACCCAGAATACACAAACCCTGTCTGGGACGGTGCGAACACCGCCCTCGACAGGAAACCCTTTGTCCAAGTGCTCCTCGCTGGAAGGACTCCCAGCAGCAGGAGGTCAGACTCGTGTCTGTGGTGGCAGCATCCATTTTGTGGAGCTGAGGCTTCAGTTAACTTTAACCGGGGTTCACAGTTACGTACATGTCGTGTCCCTCTAGAAGGGTGGAATGCTAACCTCGTCGCCAGCACTGGTGAGAGGGCAGCACCCCGATTCGTATGACACCTTACTCGACATGCCTGGATAACGCGACACCGGAGTTACCGATATGGTACGCGTTATCATGGAACAGCTATTGGGTCTTGATTCCGCAAGCTGCAACCGGGCTCGGCTCGGGCCTGAACCTAGCTCACACGAGCCCACGCACTCTGCCTTCAGGATCGTTAAGGCCTGCCATAGGAGTGACTGATAGGAACTCGGGTGTCCATTGTATGGTTAGATATAGAGCTACTATACCTAAAGCGAAGGGTGGTTACACGTCTTCGCCCCAGCTGTCGTGCAGCCAGTTGTGTCAAATTTAGGAGGCCAGCCAGGGGTGGCATAATACATGCTTCAGCCCCTGGCGGCCCTGGGTACACCTATGCCCTGCGTTACGGGGTCTGATAAGGTGGCCCAGTACCAATTGGTAAATGCACCTAGGGTACATATCGTAATTTAGAAAGAGAACAGCCAGGCTGTGGGTCTGATTAGCAGGCCCACAGCCAGAGAAAGTCGTAAACCAGTGAAACAAAAGCAAAAAATCTGGGTGATCATAGGATTGCAGACCCTACTCTCCTACATGCTCGACGAGAACCGGCTTCCCTGGCACCTCTGACCTCTACCCACGTCATCAGCTCAGCTGTGATCTGTGGGTGCGACGAGACCTCGAGGGACCGGCCATCATCAGAACCTGCACGCTCTTAAAACCAGCACGACCATCGAGGTAACTCTCTGGTGAGTGCTCTGGGGTCCGAGAAGCCCCGACCCTGAGCCGCTCCAGCACCGAAGTGCAGTCTCCCAGCATCTCCACGATCTGCGTGGGGCCCTTCTGCTCGCTGCTCAGCACGTTGTCTGGTCACTAGCCGCTGGCTTGTGCCCTTCTGTGACGACATCCGAGAATCATCACTGCTGGTCTGGTTGCTCCAGACTGGCCCTTGCTTCCATCTTTGCGAGAAGCACCCCGGACCCTCCTGGTCCACTCAAGACGCCATCTTAGGCCCACCACGTGGCCCTGAGATCTGCCAAGGCTTGTTGCCCCATCCTGGGCCCAGCGACGCCGACAGCATCATCCTTCGTGGGACAGCTCGCACCTCCACCGTGGTCGCCGACAACGCCTCCTGGTCCGTGAGACTGCAGAGCCTAGCGTCGCCCACTCACCTGGTCGAGGTGACGGCCAACCGGTGCCTTCCTGGTACCCTCTGACTACTGGCTAGTAGTACGAACTTGGTCCCCTCTGCTTTCAGGTTTCATCAATCTCCGATCCAGGCTTGGATCTCTACGAACTATTCAGCCAGGAGCCGGAAGAAAAGGAGTTGCTGGTCGGCGACCAGTGCTGAATAGTTCGTAGAGATCCAAGCCTGGATCGGAGATTGATGAAACCTGAAAGCAGAGGGGACCAAGTTCGTACTACTAGCCAGTAGTCAGAGGGTACCAGGAAGGCACCGGTTGGCCGTCACCTCGACCAGGTGAGTGGGCGACGCTAGGCTCTGCAGTCTCACGGACCAGGAGGCGTTGTCGGCGACCACGGTGGAGGTGCGAGCTGTCCCACGAAGGATGATGCTGTCGGCGTCGCTGGGCCCAGGATGGGGCAACAAGCCTTGGCAGATCTCAGGGCCACGTGGTGGGCCTAAGATGGCGTCTTGAGTGGACCAGGAGGGTCCGGGGTGCTTCTCGCAAAGATGGAAGCAAGGGCCAGTCTGGAGCAACCAGACCAGCAGTGATGATTCTCGGATGTCGTCACAGAAGGGCACAAGCCAGCGGCTAGTGACCAGACAACGTGCTGAGCAGCGAGCAGAAGGGCCCCACGCAGATCGTGGAGATGCTGGGAGACTGCACTTCGGTGCTGGAGCGGCTCAGGGTCGGGGCTTCTCGGACCCCAGAGCACTCACCAGAGAGTTACCTCGATGGTCGTGCTGGTTTTAAGAGCGTGCAGGTTCTGATGATGGCCGGTCCCTCGAGGTCTCGTCGCACCCACAGATCACAGCTGAGCTGATGACGTGGGTAGAGGTCAGAGGTGCCAGGGAAGCCGGTTCTCGTCGAGCTGGGCCGTCGGATTCCTTGAGGAAGGACTTACAGCAAACCGCAGAGTTCTTAGTTGGTGCCTGCTGATGCAGGGTGACTACTCCTTAGCCACAAGGGAGAAATCTTGAGAAGAGTCTTGAATGTCCTTTCGTAGAAAGTAGTTCTTGAATCAAAGATGATCTAATTTGGAAGGGTCCCCGCTCCGGTCTTTATTCTAAAGAAAGGGGTGGGTACATGACTAGGTCCTGCCCTAAGGGTGGGACCAGGAAGGGGGGTAGTTACACCCCTCTCCCCTGCCGAACTTTCCCCAGGCCAGGGCTGTCGCCCCTGGAACTGGTTCTAACCGGCAGATGCGTAGTGAGCACCGGGGTGCCACTCCGCAGTCACCTTCTCGCCAAAGCCCTACCTACCCAGAATACACAAACCCTGTCTGGGACGGTGCGAACACCGCCCTCGACAGGAAACCCTTTGTCCAAGTGCTCCTCGCTGGAAGGACTCCCAGCAGCAGGAGGTCAGACTCGTGTCTGTGGTGGCAGCATCCATTTTGTGGAGCTGAGGCTTCAGTTAACTTTAACCGGGGTTCACAGTTACGTACATGTCGTGTCCCTCTAGAAGGGTGGAATGCTAACCTCGTCGCCAGCACTGGTGAGAGGGCAGCACCCCGATTCGTATGACACCTTACTCGACATGCCTGGATAACGCGACACCGGAGTTACCGATATGGTACGCGTTATCATGGAACAGCTATTGGGTCTTGATTCCGCAAGCTGCAACCGGGCTCGGCTCGGGCCTGAACCTAGCTCACACGAGCCCACGCACTCTGCCTTCAGGATCGTTAAGGCCTGCCATAGGAGTGACTGATAGGAACTCGGGTGTCCATTGTATGGTTAGATATAGAGCTACTATACCTAAAGCGAAGGGTGGTTACACGTCTTCGCCCCAGCTGTCGTGCAGCCAGTTGTGTCAAATTTAGGAGGCCAGCCAGGGGTGGCATAATACATGCTTCAGCCCCTGGCGGCCCTGGGTACACCTATGCCCTGCGTTACGGGGTCTGATAAGGTGGCCCAGTACCAATTGGTAAATGCACCTAGGGTACATATCGTAATTTAGAAAGAGAACAGCCAGGCTGTGGGTCTGATTAGCAGGCCCACAGCCAGAGAAAGTCGTAAACCAGTGAAACAAAAGCAAAAAATCTGGGTGATCATAGGATTGCAGACCCTACTCTCCTACAGGGAGGTGATGCGTCAGTTTCTTACTGTGCTTCTGTGGCGATGCGACCCACAAAGGCGCAATGCGATGACGATCCGGTCCAATGAATCAAAATGGCGTCTTCTCGATGAGACAATGAAGGGATGATGCGTGCACGCCCGCCGGCCATGCGCGACTCGGTGAATCTTCTGAGCTGCAACAAGCCCTGCAACATGCTTCTCCGGTGATGCATCAGCGTCTGCTGCAACGGCGACACTCTTCTCCGGAGATGCGAGGCGCTTCAGTGATGCGAGGCGACAGCGGCAGCACTCTTTCTCAGTGATGCGACGACAGCGGCTGCTGCAGCGTCACGCTTCTTCTCCGTGAATCACACTTCCAGCTCCTTTGCGACACGCAGTCTCTTAGAAGGCCCAGTACAAAATCAGGCACTTCAAATTCCTAGCTAGGGAATTCAGGGGAGATGGTTGGTGAAGTCTGTTATCCCTGACACTTCAGCAGGAGGCAAGCTCAATATCCAAGCCCTTGGAGATCTTCTAAAAGATGATGAAAGTTGCACAAAGTCCTTTCTTTGGCAGTCAGGCAACCACTGCATGCCAATCCCCCAAACAGCACTCAGCTTAGGGATAGTCTCCTTCTTCAGTTTCTCTCTGGTTCCTCTCCTCAGCAAAGGTTCTTCTTGTTTCCCAGAAGTAATCTAAAGTTCTGGGGTCTGGGTCCCCCCTTTTATACAACAAAATCCTTTGTCTTTGAAGGCAGAGAGTGTCTGTACCTAGTACAAACCAGTTCTGGTCAGTCCTGAAGCACTTTGTTTACATGACTCCTTCTTTCTATTGACAGTGTGGGCCAGGGACATCAGACGCACAAGAGGTCGAGCCAGCATTGTGGAAGGCAGGCACAGCCCTATTCACGTCCCAGGTGCAACTCCTCCCACAACTCTACACGCAGATAGCTCTATTCTGCCCTGTGCTGACTCACCCTGTCTCCTGGAATCCCCCAGCCCCGGTCACTCAAACTCCAGACAAGGAATACACAACTTAGCAGAGGAAGGCTTGGATAGTTAGGCAAGAAAATACCTACTTTCTAAAAGTGGTATTTTCAAACACTGAATGGTAAAACCAACTTCACTAAAAGATGTATTTTATCATTCTGAGTTCAGGCATACTAAACTCGAATTTCTACCTAGTTCCCTGAGTCAGTTAGGAATATAAGGTGTTATAATCAAACTGGTGATTCTGGCCTATGGAGAACAGGTAGCCATGCAATAGTGAAAAACGAAAATGGCTGTAATTCACTATTAGGACATGGCACAGACATCAGGGCATGTCCTACCTTTTACCTACAATGCACCCTGCCCTTGGGCCTACCATAGGGGTGACTAATATGCAGAAAAGGGAAGGTTTAGGGACTGGCAAGTGGGTGCACTTGCCCAGTCAGCATGGCAGTACCAGACTGCACACAGGCAGTGGCAGACCTGAGACACACCTTACAGGCTGCCTCTGTGGGTGGCACAACCAGTGCTGCAATCCCACCAGCAGCATTTGATTTACAAGCCCTGGGCACACGCAGTGAACTGTACTAGGGTCTGACAAGTAAACCAAACCAGCCAATCATGGAGTCACTAATCAATACATCAATTTACCATAGGGAGCACTTGCACTGTGGCACTGAATAATAGTGGCACAGTGCCCAAAGCATCTGTAACCAGCACAAACATATGAGGCAACAGCAAAAAATGGAAGGGAGACCCACGCCAGTGGTGCCAGGTCTAACATTAAGGATCGCAAGAAGGCACTCACACAAACAAAATAAACCTTGTGTACTTAATCTAAGTAAGACAAATAAAAGAATTCAAATCAAAGTTCATCTCACTAAATAGAGAGCGAAGGGCCAGATACATCATCCATTTTGCTCCTCACAAACCTGCAAATTTGCATAATCACCCGTTTGTGATCGCATAAAATGCATTTCTGATGCAGCAAACCCAATTTTATGATTCCGTAACCTGTTACTGGATCACCAAATGGTTTTGCGATTCGCTATTTGAAAGGAGCATGTGGGTGTCCCTTCCAAGTAGCGATTCCTCCAGGTATGCATGAATGTTTTGTGACCGTGAATGCGGTTGCAAAACATTAGCATTTTTCCTCCTACTTCAAGTAGGTGGTAACCCATTCACAAAGGGTAAGGGGTCCCCAAAGGACCCCTTCCCCTATGTGAATGTTAGTAAATCATTTTTTAAGAGCAGGCAGTGGTCCTACGGACCACAGCCTGCTTTAAAAAAATTAAAAGAAAACTTAAAATGGTTTTTTTTTAAACGCATCACGTTTTTCCT
Organism: Lissotriton vulgaris; assembly: GCF_964263255.1. Lineage (NCBI taxonomy): Eukaryota > Metazoa > Chordata > Amphibia > Caudata > Salamandridae > Lissotriton > Lissotriton vulgaris. The sequence goes on from NC_141690.1 coordinate 262,397,146, forward strand.
TTAAGGAAAACGGGCTGCATTTAAAAACAAAAAAATAATTGCTTTATTTAAAAGCAATCACAGACATTGTGGTGTGCTGAGCCCAGCAGGTCACCATACCTGTAATTTTTGTGATTCCTATGGGTTTGCAAATTGCGACCTATCTCATGAGGTAGGTCATTTGCGATACCCTAGGAATCGCTAAAAGTGTTAAACACACTTTCATGCATTCCATTTTGCGATTTCAAAACAGGGCCAAAACAGGGCCAATTTACATCTGGCCTGTAGTACTTTTGCAATACCATCAATCACAGCACAGCAGATTCATACCCAGTGGTGACCCACCCCTGATTACAGCGTTTACTCCTGTGCACCACAAGATAAACAAACACCACTCTATGTATAGTTAGAACATACTCAACTAAAAGATTCGTGTTAATTCAGAAAAATACCTGCCGCATTCTGTATTTGGCGCCTCACAAAGCACAACACCACTTGCTGACCAGCTCAACAACATATCTTGAAATCGTGGATCATGACGAATACGATTACTTAAACAAACAACAAACATAAAAATGCAGATTTGTCTTTGCCGCAAACACATAATCAGTCCCTTCTCATTAAAACAAACACAATGATGAATATTGACTCACTAATTCACAAATATGACAAAATGTAGATCACAGTAATCAACAACCGAGGGAACCGCAAATCAAAAGATTATTGCCAAAAATCTCACAGGCAGAGTAAATTCATGTCTCCACAAAAATCCACACTCTCAAACTACAAATCCCACAATGCAATACCAAAATGTCACAATCACTTGCAATTAATTCTGCCCTACCAACCTACACTCCTTCAGTTGGGAGCAGTTCTGGAACACAGAATACTGTAAAAAATGAAATTTGGCCAAGTCATGGAAATCGAAGAATGCAGAGAGATTGCAGAACCAGGGCAAAGATTATCTAGGAGTAGAACTGTTGACTCATCTTTAATCTTCCTTGTGGAGGTCTCCAAAATCTGTATGATAGGCACAGCGTCAAATGCAGAGTCGGTGGGGTTGTCCTCAGGAAGAGATGAGGCAATGATTCCCTAAAGTGAGATTGAGAACAGCATCAATGAGTGAGACAGACTCAGAACGGAAGCTCGAGATCAGTAAATTCGGAAAACCAGGCAGCTGTGTTAAAATATGAAAGCGCAGGCCAGAAGGCAAACGAAAAGCAGTCTCATTGAATCGGTCAAAAGACTTGGAACTCATTTGCCATGAAGAGCTAAAGAACCTTCAAAACAGATGCAGCGTTGAGCAACATCTGTCCATAATGTGCAGCAGATCCACAGAGAAACAGGCAGCCTCCCTAGAAGAGACCAAAAAAGATCTGCCTCACCCCCAAATTGAGGGTCTTTTATAACAATGTTCATCATACAAAATATTGGAACCAGAACAGTCACCATGAAATGAGCACATGTAATAATACAAGAGCAGAGGGCCAAATTATGAATCCGGGTTGAGTAAATTATGCAGCAAGAAAAGTCTAGTTATCCAGTCTAATGTGGCTCATTTATTTGTTTAATAGTTACTTCATTAATTATACTATTTACACTTGTTAACACTGTCTGGGCATTGGGTGCATCTCATTAGTACCAGTTTAATCCCCAATTATAGCAATAAGCAACAGAAAGGTGACCAGTCAACCTTTGCAAAACGCCGTCCAATGAGCAGCAGCGTGTTGCTGTGTTGTTAGTAAGCTAGGAAAAATTGTTGGGTTTCAAATCTGCAGATTACTCAGCATATGACAGATTATGTGGCAAATATGACACATCTATAATTGTGCAAAAATCGCCGTAGCCGCACAATCACAGAATTAAAAATGTCCTAGCTAATATAACAGAAAGTTTCAACTCTATTAACCGCATGCGCGCTAGCGGAATTCCGCTAGCGCGCTGGGTTTTTCAAAATCGCACTTTGCGTGACGAGCTGGGCTCGTCATCAGTGTGCGAGCGGGCTACGCCATGACGAGCCCAGCTCGTCATGAGCGTCGAAGGGGTTAAGGACTCGGAGGCAAGGATTATGCCAATCTTTCTCCACTTTATTGGCATAGCAGCCTTTAGATTAACAAAGAGACTAACTTTCCCATGAACCAAAGGGAAAGTAGCCAAGAAAACAACACATGGTAACATCCAATCAGAGACAGGAGATCGTGACCAATCAGGGCATCTCACTTAAATACATAGTCCATTGTCAGTGTTCCCTCAAATGATATGGACAATATTATCAGAGGAATTGGCCTACAACAGCCTGCAAGGAAACACATACACGTGAAAACCATTAATCATTCAGTACCATCATCTGAACTGAAAGAAATTACTTACTGCCATACAGGAAGGGTCATTCTCCTAGAATATAGGGCGGGATAATCCCCGCCTCCGAGTCCTTAATAGAATTGAAACTTTCTGTTACATTAGCTAGGACATTTTTCATTCTATGCCAGGATTGGAGGCGAGGATTATGCTTTTTTAAAGCTTGCCCACAACCAACTGAGCCATATTTAGCAATGGCTTTAAGTAAAACCTTTTAAAGGTGGAGTCTGAAGACCAGTCCGCCGCATTGAGAATATCTTCCAAGCGGGCGCACCAAATTGCCAGAGGCTGATGCCTGCCTCCTGCATCACCCAACGAACCCATCGTGCGATGGTGGGTAAAGAAACTGCCATAAAGGGCTTACTGAGGGATATAAGGAGCTGACGTTCCCCAGGAGGATGCAGCTCCTCTGTCATCTGCTCACAAGCTTTGAGACAATGCATCACACAGAATTTGGGTGAGTCAGGGAATTTAGGGTTGGAAATAACCCTGGTGTGACCCTTAGTACATCTGGACAAGGAGAAGGTTACTCCATCAGGAGTAAACATCTGGCCCGTAATGTCAAGGGCTTGTATGTCCGAAACCCTACAGCAGCAAACCAGGCACAGAAGCATGGCCATCTTTGCCGACAGTTCCTTCCTAGAGAGGAACCTATTAGGTTACCACGATAGGAAAATATTGAGGACCTGGTTAACTCCCACAATGCTAATTACTGCGGTTCCAGGGGAAGAGAAAGCCGAATACCACTCAACAGTTTGCAAACCATGGGGTGCTCACCCATGGACGCCCCGTCCACCTGGATGTGACCAGAAGAAATGGCCGACCAAAATGGGTTTACCGAATGGTAGGCCAAACCATCCTTGGCCAGTTGCTCCAAAAAATTCACCACATGAATCAGTCCCGTGACCAAGGGATCCAAACCCCGTCACAGCCACCAACGGGTCCATCTGCCCTCTTAACAGTACTGTCCGCCCACATCTTAGAGATGAACGTCTCAACTGCTTGCAAAAGGCCTGGGGTTTTCCATCAGCACCTGAAATCCGCCATGCCATGAGCTGCAGCGAGTCCGTCACCAACAGAGGATGTGGAGTCCCGTCCGGACTCATAAGGAGGTTCCGAAACCGGGGCGTAGGATTGGAAAATCCCAAGAAAGTTCCAGAAGAACTGGAAACCACACTTGAGACCTCCACAGTGGGGTGATCATAACCAGATCCGCCCTCTGCCGGCGGAGTTGTGCGGATGACCGTGTGGGGGGTGACCCCAGGACACCCCCCATGCCGCACGGCTCGCCAGCTGTAGCGCGTCTCTGCCCCCGCGCCACAGGCTCATCCCTGGCCTCGGTGCCCCTCACTGCTGCTCGTTTCTTCTCTCCCCACTGTTGCCCTCATTTTGTGTATTTCGTGATTGTACTTATCTTTATTTCTGTTAAATAGATTTTGTGCCTTCGTTAGTATTGTACCCCTGCTGTGCCCCCCCGCTCACCGCTGCTGCTCCCTCGCGCACTGCCCCCTTTTTCTTTCTGTAACCCCATTGGCCGCCCGCTCCTGCCTCCCAGCTGCTCCTCCCTCCCACTTGGCCTCATATGGAGCCCCCGCGGCGCAGGTGAGTGTGACCTGACACCAGGACACTCCCCACGCCGCATGGCTCTTCAGCTGTAGTGCATCTCTGCCCCGGCACCACAGGCTCGTCCCTGGCCTCGGTGCCCATCGCTGCTGCTCGTTTCTTCTCTCCCCGCTGTTGCCCTCATTTTGTGTATTTCATGATTGTACTTATCTTTATTTCTGTTAAATAGATTTTGTGCCTTCGTTAGTATTGTACCCCTGGTGTGCCCCCCCCCCCGCTTCCCACTTCCCGCCGCTGCTCCGTCGCGGCCCGCACCCTTTTTCTTTCTGTAACCCCATTGGCCGCCCCGCTCCCGCCTCCCAGCTGCTCCTCCCTCCCACTGCCTCATATGGAGCCCACGTATACGCGCAGCGTTCATGCGCAGCGGGCGCGCCGATTGTGTGCCGAAGGCGTGCCAAAGGCAAGCCCGTCTACGCCCGTCCGTGCCTGGACCGCACCCAGCGCCAGGACCCCTGGTCCTCGACGACGCCAGCCCACCCGATGGACTTACGACGCCGCCACCCTCCACGGACTCAACGCTGGCCGAAACCCGGCCTGCTACTGAGCCACCCCGAAACACACCCACGGACCCTTCACCTGCCAAGCCTGCAAATTCACCTGCCTCCGAACTTGCACCGCACCCGCCAAGCCGAGCACCAGCAACAACCACCTCAAGTGCATCCTGCTCAACACCTGCTCCGTCCATAGGCACGCCGTCGAACTCTGGAACCTCCTCGACTGTCAAGAATTCCTGTCATGCGAGGGGAGGAAAACGGTAACCAGCGAAAACGGACTACATCTCCCAGGATGCTTAGCGGTTGAGAGGTTATGTAAACAGGAGAGCTGTTACATAACTCAAGGAAAACACGCCCTTATGTAAACAGGAGAGCTGTTACATAACTCAAGGAAAACACGCCCTTATGTAAACAGGAGAGCTGTTACATAACTCAAGGAAAACACGCCCTATAAAGGGAGGAACCGGGAGGTACAACGCTGTCGGATATTGTGTTTACACCGACGTACCTGCTTCGTGAAGAGCAGTGTTCCGGAGTGGTGCTCCAGTAAGGCAAGAACGGAGGTAGGTCGAGTCGTTACTCCCTGGGCCGTGTCTTGCCCCATCGTCACCTGTGAAGGACCCGGAAGCTCTACCGGTCAACCATTGAGCTTCGCTTTTTGACTCGGCTGAGTCAAAGCGCAGTGGCGCTTTTGCTGGTTGGAGTCGTAACTCCCAGCCCGACCAGAGATACAGGGACTGCCAGCTGTAACGCACACCAGGAGGTGTTTGCCGCGTTACAGACTCGGAAGTTCACAGGATCGATCGAGCGGCTGCTCTCGGTTCAGTCTTCTTGCTTTTGATTGGGGTATCGGTGACGCATCACCAGGAGGTGACTCCGCGTCCCGGTGCAGTCTGAGGAAGAGGTTGAGCGGATGCTCCCTTCAGGTAGAGACCCCGGCTGGGTGTTTCCCTGACTCCTCGATTCTCCCCAACACTCTTCGTGCCCCTCACAGCCTACCGATTGGCATTGTCGGCCATTTCATTTCTGCCCTCTGTTGGCATACGCCGGGATCGGCGTATATGCAGAGGATGGTTAGGACCATCCGTGCTGTGGGCTGGTAACGTACTTAGCCTGGAGGATTCCAGTGACTATAACTTTTGTTTACTCTTTGTATTATTTTTGCCTTCATTAAAATAACTAACCCTTCACAAGTGGTTGCGTCCTCATTATCGTGTCTGTTAAACGATCCTGAGACGTTCAGGGCGTTACATCGACACAACATCACCAGACGTCGCCTTCCTCACAGAAACCTGGATGAACGCCTCCTCAGCCCCCGACATCGCCATAGCCATCCCGGCGGGCTACAAGATCACCCGGAGGGACCGCGTCAACCAAACCGGAGGAGGCATCGCCATCGTCCACAGAAACACCATCCGCATCACAACCAACTCCGACGACACCCTCACCTCCGCCGAGCACCTTCACTTCCAGATACACACCGACCCCAAGACCACCCTCAGAGGCACTCTCATCTACAGACCCCCGGGACCACGCACACAATTCAGTGAAGCCATCGCAGACTTCGTCAGTCCGCACGCCCTCACCTCCACAGACTACATCCTCCTAGGGGACCTCAACTTCCACCTGGATAACAACAAGGACTGCAACACCACCGCCCTGCTGGACAATCTCGCCTACCTCAGACTCAAGCAACTGGTGAACACCCCCACCCACTACGCCGGCCACACGCTTGACCCCGTCTTCTCCAGCAAGCACATCTCCTTCAGCCACTCCACCGGACTACACTGGACAGACCACAGCTGCGTCCACTTCAACTTCAGGAGAACCACAACCACCACCACCCGCAACAGGTTCCCCGCATAAGCTGGAGCAAGAACACCGCCGACCAGCTCGCCACCACCCTCAGCCAGAACCCGCCCACCAACACGACAGACCCAGACGAAGCAGCACGCAACCTCACACAGTGGCTCACCAACTGCGCCGGCGAACTCGCACCACTGAAGAATCCTCCCAGCAGACCCGGCAGCAGGAAAGCCTTGTGGTTTACCAACGACCTCAAAAACTCCAAGAAAACCTGCCGCACCCTCAAGAAAGCCTGGCGCCACGACCAAACAGCAGAACACATGACAGCCCTCTAGAACGCCACCCGCAAACACCACCAGCTGATCCGCACCACCAAGAAGACAGCATTCAAAGAACGACTGGACAACAACACCCACAACAGCAAGGAACTCTTCAGCATCGTTAAAGAGCTCTCCAACCCTAACGCCTGCAACAACGACATCACACCCTCGCAAGACCACTGCGACTCTCTCGCCTCGTTCTTCCACCGCAAGATCGCCGACATACACAACAGCTTCGGCGCACTGACCAGGCACCCAACCACCAAACCAGCACCCCCCACCACCACCCTCTGCACCTGGACCCCTGTCAGCACCGAAGACACCACCCGCCTGATGAACACCATCCACTCCGGCTCCCCTACCGACCCATGCCCACACCACATATTCAATAAAGCCAACTCCATCATCGCACCCCATCTCTGAATTATCATCAACAGCTCCTTCACCTCCGCCACCTTCCCGGAGAGCTGGAAACACGCCGAACTGAGCACCCTCCTGAAGAAATCCACCGCGGACCCCACGAACCTCAAGAACTTCCGCCACATCTCGCTCCTCCCCTTTCCAGCCAAAGTCATCGAGAAGACTGTCAACAGACAACTCTCCGCCTTCCTCGAGACCAACGGATCCCTCGACCCCTCACAGTCCAGATTCCGAGCAAACCACAGCACCGAGACCGCCCTCATCGCGGCCACCGACGACATCAGGTCCCTGCTCGACAACGGGGAAACTGCTGCCCTCATCCTCCTGGACCTCTCAGCAGCCTTCGACACCGTATGCCACCGCACCCTGATACAGCGCCTCAGCAACACCGGAATTCAAGGAGCGGCACTGGATTGGATCATCTCGTTCCTCACCGGAAGAACTCAGAGAGTCCCCCTCCCCCCATTCCGTTCCGCGGCCACCGAAGTCATCTGCAGCGTACCGCAAGGATCCTCACTCAGCCCCATCCTCTTCAACGTCTACATGAGCCCTCTCGCAGCCATCGCTCGCCAACACAACCTCAACATCATCTCCTATGCCGACGACACCCAGCTGATCCTCTCCCTCACCAACGACCCGCCACAGCCAAAGCCAACCTCCAGGAAGGAATGAAAGACGTCGCAGAATGGATGAAGATCAGCCGCCTGAAATTGAACTCAGATAAGACGGAAGTCCTCATCCTAGGACCATGTCCCTCTGCCTGGGACAACTCCTGGTGGCCCCCTGCCCTGGGCAATGCACCCAAACCAACGGACCACGCACGCAACCTGGGCTTCATCCTGGACTCCTCCCTCACAATGACCAAGAAAGTTAATGCCGTCTCGTCATCCTGCTTCAACACCCTGCGCATGCTCCGAAAGATCTTACGGTGGACCCCGACCGAAACCAGGAAGACGGTCACCCAGGCCTTCGTCACTAGCCGTCTGGACTACGAGAACACCCTCTACGCTGGAACCACAGCCAAACTCCAGAAAAGACTCCAGCGCATTCAGAACGCCTCAGCACGACTCATCCTGTACATCCCTCACCGCAGCCACATCTCTGCCCACCTGATTAACCAGCACTGGCTCCCCGTCAACAAGAGGATCACGTTTAGACTCCTCACCCACGCACACAAGGCTCTTCACAACACGGGCCCGAAGTACCTCAACAGCCGCCTCACTTTCTACACACCCACCTGCCAGCTCCAAACCGCCAGCCTCGCCCTCGCCTCCAACCCACGTTGTCGGAAATCCACCGTCGGAGATAGATCCTTCTCCTACCTGGCAGCCAAGACATGGAACTCCCTCCCCACTCACCTACAGCTGACCCTGGACCATCTCTCCTTCATGAAACAACTCAAGACCTGGCTGTTCGAGCAGTAGCGACCCCCACCTCAGCGCCTTGAGACCCTTACGGGTGAGTAGCGCGCTATACAAGTTCTGTGATTGATTGATTGATCATCGCGAACAGCGGGAACGCATAACCCTGTTCCGCGCTCCAATCCTGGAGGAAGGCGTCTGTGGCAACCGGCAGGGGATCGGGCCTCCAACTGTAAAATCGTTGAACCTGATGGTCCAACCGGGAAGTGAAGAGGTCCACCGAGAAGGAGCCCCAGCTGCTGTGGAGCATCGCAAAAACCTCCAGATCCAGCTTCGAAAGGTTGGAGTCTCTGAAGTGACGAGAATGGAAGTCCGCTTTTACATTGTCTCGACCCGGCAGATACTCCGCCGTCACCGAGACATGCCTGTCCAGGCAGTACTGCCAAAAGCTTGCTGCCAAATCCAAAAGAACCTTCGATTTGGTGCCCCCCAAATGGTTCACGTACCGAACCGCCGAAACATTGTCCATCTTCAGGAGTACGCAAGACTGCACTGAGTCTCCCATCCAACACCTAACTGCGAAGGACCCCGCAAAACGTTCCAGGCAGTTGATATGTAACTTCTGTTCTTCGGGTGACCACAACCCTTGTATAGAGAGGTCCCCACACCTGGCCCCCCAGCCGAGACGGCTGGCGTCGGACTCGATCACGAGATCCAGGGCCGATCCGAAAAATAGCCCGGCCGCTTTAGGCCTCCATATGGTTTAACCACCAATGGATTCTTCCCTCGCATCCGCCGACAAGGTGACCCTGTGGGAGTATGGAAAACCCTTGCGGAGGAAGTAAGCCTTGAGGTTGGAGAGCCCTGTAGTGAAGCGGGCCCGGGAAGATAGCCTGTATCGAAGCTGAAAGAAGGCCTACTACCCGGGCCAGCTGCTGAAGGGACACCTGTTGTCTGGCTAAGATACAACGCAATTTGCGGTGGATTATTGTGATCTTCCTGGCCGGTAGGCTGAGAGAAGAGGTGGTGGAGTCGATGACGAACCCTAAGAATGTAACGACCTGGGCTGACTGTAACGACAACTTCTACTCGTTGATCACGAAGCCAAGGTCCTGAAGAAGTGTCACCACCATCCAAAGATGCTCCGTCAATTGACGGGGACAGGTGGCCATCAGGTGGAGATCGTTGAGGTAGACAACCATCCTGACCACCGGGCTTGCAGAAACTCCACTACTGGTCTCAAGACCTTGGTGAAGCACCAAGGCACTGAAGAGAGCCCGAAAGGAAGGGCCGTGCTAATCATTTCACGGACTTTTGCCGCTACCTGGGACGACCTAACCACTAAATAACATCCCTGTGCTGCCAGGAGACTTTGTTCAGCCATATATTTAATCGCCCGTCTTCCTGCAGACCGTGTACTGCCGGGGCACTACAACCCCCAGGGGGCAGTGCGGCCGCGCGGGATTTGCCACGAGAGGAGGAAGATCAGCGCCACTTATTTAATCAGGGACGAGAGCCCGCGGCACGGGACGCGCGCAGGTTCGCCCGGGTGAAGCCTGGGCCAAGGGCGGTCCCGGAATTTGATCTGAACAGCACGCCCAAATTAATCCCTGAGCCTTTGTCAGCAATTCCGGAAGACCAACCCATTACAGACATAGACCCACTTGTTACTCCCTCACCTTTACCCCATCCCCTTGGGTGCCACCCGTTTAACACAACAGTCACAGGCTCTAACCGGACAACAACCCAGCAAAGCGGCCAAAACAAAAGGTTCTGCCCGTGGCAAAAAAGGCCCCCAGAGGAGATAGCTGCTACTAGTTTAATCAGCTCAAGTGTTCATGGACCCCATGTCTATGCAAGCAGCCTCCTGCAGATTCAGAAGATCGCATGTTGGCCAAATTAGAGGGGAAGTTAATGGCTATGTTAAAACCCCTATTAAACAAACTCATAGATATAGACGCTAGATTGAGTAACTTCGAACAAAAACTTCCTCTCTCAACCATTCCACCGACAAATAGAGATGTAATAGCTAAGGGGGGGAAGGGCACATGTTTGGCTCCTGATTTAAACTGTCTGCTAATGGGGCTGATGGTGACATCGCTAAATCAGGTATGCAGGTTTCCGCATCTAATGCCCACTCAGTGCAAATTAACCACGCCACTGGGGATGTAATACCCAGGGTAACTGATAAGGGTCCGGACAGGGAAGGTCCAGTTAGTGCTTATGGTAAAGGATATCTCAATTTACCCCCTGAGTTTACGCCCTGCACCGTAGTGCTCTCTAATGTTCCACCTATAGCACCTAATTCTGAGGAACATTGGACCACATTAAGAAATAAGTCACTTCATTTATTGGACATTAAAACAGGGCTCGGCAGACATTTGTTTCAAGATGATTCGAAGGGTACCTTGGGTAGGGAAATCAAATAAAACCAGCTGGGGCGACTGTTGAGTCCTGAATGTTGGGTCCCCTGAGTTAGTAAAAATGATCCTAGAAAGGGCAGGCACAAGGCAATTGGGCAGGGAAGGGATTTATATTTTACCTTTGGGTAACTTTTACCACAACCCACCAAAACCATCTGTAAATAGATGCGATTACCCGGTTATTGCCCATACCCAGGGGATGTATGAGTACAATGTGCTGACTTATAATCGATTTGATCAGCCTTTTTCAAACCTAGATGCACAAGACTGACAATTATATAGGATGGCGAATACTAATGGAAGTGAGGGAAACATACCAAAGAATACTTTAGTTTCTAGAGTATCAACTTTAAAAAAGAAACCAGACATCCAGGATTTAGGGATCACGCAGATAGATGTATTAGATGATTACCAGCTACAGGTAGAGGGTGACATTTTTTATTTATTTTTATTTATCGATTTATTAAGCGCAGTTGCTGCCCAGGGGCGTCCAAGCGCTGAGTTTAGACAGAGACGTGACGAAACACAGGAGGAGCTAGAAGGACTTCCTGAATAGTATGGTTTTCAGTTTTCTGCGGAATGGGAGTAGGTCGGGTGTGGATCGAAGATCAAGGGGGAGTGCATTCCACAGCCTGGCGGCGTTCAGTGAGAACATCCTGCCCCCGGACCTAGCTCTCTTTACTCTGGGTACCGCTGCCAGAAAAGCACTGGTAGACCGGAGGTTCCTATTAGGATGGTAAGGGGTGACAAGGCTGGTGTTGATTGCTGATCCAGTCTTCCAAAAAGCCCGATGTGTGATGCACAGAGCCTTGAATGCCACTCTCTGTCTCACAGGCAGCCAATGTAGGCTTTTCAGTCCCTGTCTAACGGACTGAGACCGTGGAAGTTGGAGTATGGTACGTGCTGCGCAGTTTTGTACCACCTGCAGCTTTCGGAAAGTCATCTCAGGCGCCCCCAGGTATAGGGCGTTGTTTGAGTCTAAACGGGACTGGATGAGGCCCTGTACCGCCACCTTCTTGGCATCTAGAGGTAAGAGTGGAAGGACCTTCCTCAGCGTTCTTAATAGGCCAAAACAGGTGGCAGACAACTTGGTGGCCTGAGTGGAAAAGGAGAGTTTGTGGTCTAACCAAACTCCCAAGCTCTTAACACTGTCCTTGGGGTTAGGAGGTGCTCCTAGACCGGCGGGCCATAGGGAAGAGAAGGATAGTGGTGAGGCTGGGCCTAGGAGCATAAGTTCAGTTTTTCCCCCGTTCAGTTTGAGGGAGGAGTTGGTCATCCACTCCCTCACGCTCTCCAGGCAGTTCAGCAGGCCGGCTGAGGCTTGCCCACCGTTCTCTTGGGCCAGTGAAACCACTAGCTGGGTATCGTCGGCGTACGACACGATTTTATTGCCGTACGGTTCTACTACCCCAGCCAGCGGTTTCATGTAGGCGTTGAACAGTACAGGGCTCAACGATGAGCCCTGCGGAACTCCACAGCTAAGAGGCTTGATGGTAGATGTTGTGTTGCCATCAAAGATCTGGAAAGATCTATCAGCCAGGAAGGAACTGAACCACCTTAGTGCATTTCCCGAGACTCCGATGTTCTGGAGACGGTTCAGCAGAGTGGCATGGCTGACCGTATCGAAGGCAGCACTTAGATCAAGGAGGATCACTGCCACTGATCCCCCCTGATCCAGTATCCTTCGAGACTCTTCGGTAACTGCTAGCAAGGCGGTTTCAGTCCCGTGGCCAGGTCTGAAGCCTGTCTGGGAGGTGTGCAGTAGGGAGTGATTCTCCAAAAACTGGACCAAGAGGGCATTTATGTGTTTTTCCAGCACCTTGCCAGTCCACGGGAGCAATGAGATGGGGCGATAGTTGGAGTGATCGTTAGGGTCCAAATTAGGTTTTTTTAAGAGCGCCCGTACAGAAGCTTGCTTCCAGGCAGTGGGAACTGTGCAAGTGGACAGAGATGAGTTTAGCAGTTCCAGGACTACAGGGAGGATGGCATCGCCTGCCTGCATCAGGATTTCTGGGGGGGCTGGGTCGCGAGGGGAGCCCGACTTAACCTGGCGAGCCACTTTCTCTAAGGTGACAAGGTCCAGGAGAGGGAAATGATCAAGAGTCGGCTCAGTAGTAGACAGGCCTGAACAGGGGAGATTTTCTGAGTTGGGTGAGTCGGGCACCTCATGATTCAGGGCCATGGCTGGAAAGGTGGAATATATGTTCAACACCTTGTTGTGAAAAAAATCCGCCAGTTCATTACATTGCTCCTTGGTCTTGGTTAGAGGGGGAGCAGTGAGGACATTTGTGCATTGCTTTACTATGTTAAAAATTTCTTTAGGCTTTGATCTGGCTTCTAAGATTTTGTCGGAATAATAAGTTGCCTGGGCTGCCTTGACCCCTTCTTTATAGCTTCTGATCGCCTCTCTATAGGCGGCCTTTTTTTCCGGAAGGAAGTCTACGCGCCAGGCTCTCTCCCGTTGCCTACATCGACGTTTTAACTCTCTCAGCGAGTCAGAGAACCAGGGGGCTGATGTCTGCGCTCGCTTAGAGGATGATTTGCGAAGAGGCAGGAGAGAGTCTAAAGAATTTGTGATCCAGCTAACATAGTTTCCATATGCCAGATTGGGGTCTGAGCAGGATGGCGGACGGGTAGCGTCTAGCTCAAGCCTCCAAAGGTCGCCGGGGAGTTTTTTCCAGTTTCTTCTCATCAAGGTTTGAGGGGATAGTTGGGGGGTTTTATGGGTGGACCAGGTAAACGGCACCAGGTAGTGGTCTGACCACGGAAGGGGGATAGGTTGGGCCGTTATTAGATCCATACTATTGCTGAAAATAGGATCGAGAAGGTTCCCTTTTTCGTGGGTTGGGGCTGTGACCAACTGGGACAGTTGAAGGGCTTCGAGGTCATCAATTAACTCCTTGGCAGAATGGTCGGACGGCGAGTTAAAGTGCAGATTGAGATCTCCCAATACTGTATAACTAGCCGCCGATAGGGATCTTTTTGCTACGATCTCTGGTAGTGCTCTAAGGAATAGTTTTGCAGACTCAGGGGGGCGATAGATCAGCGTACCAGAGAAGGAGTGGTTGGCATTGAACTCTATACAGAATTCCAGACTTTCACAGCCAGGGATAGTGGATGTTGTGGTGCGGCAGTGGTACTGGTCCTTTATAATAATGGCCAGATCACCCCCCCTCCCTTCTGGTCTGTCGAGTCTAAAAATGTGATAACTAGCTGGTAAGGCTGTAACAATATCGGGCTCGGATTGGGTCGTAAGCCATGTCTCTGTTAAAAAGAGCGCGTCTGGCTTGTGCTCCTCAAGCAGCATGGCGATTTGTGTGCAGTGCTTGGGCAGTGACCGGCAGTTTAGTGCATACATACAGTATTTCGGAACAGCGGCCACGGGGTTATTCCGGAAGAGATGTTTACAGTCTGGGCAGCTGGGGGGAAGTTCTGTAGGGACGTATATATGCGTGCACTGGGCAGCGACGTTTCTTCCTATGCTGTGTAGGGCTGCCGAGCTATATGGCCTGCCTTGGGAGGTCGGTGAGCCAAGGAATATGGCCCCTGGTCCCGTCAGGTCGCGGACGGGCGCAGACGGGCCTGCCTTTGGCGCGCCTTCGGCGCACCGCCGGTGCGCCCGCTGCGCCCGTCCGCTGCGCCTCCGGAAACAGCACATTCTCAAATATCTGATAAGGAGGGCGTGACCTAACTCGGTGGGCGGAGCCCGGGAGGTCACAGCGGTTGCCTGCTGCCTGCTTCAGCGCCTCACTCGGCTGAGCAGCGACACAGAGCAATCAGGTGAGCAAAGTGCAATTAGTTTTTAAAACACAGATACAAATCACGCAATACAATTTTTAAAATCAAGTTTCAAGGTGGTCCCTCGCTCTCGGCTTTCCGCCTCAAGAGCTCTTATCTAAGCAGCGCTGACACCAGGGCGCGCCTAGATATAGTAAAGGGGGCGTGGCCTAACTCGGTGGGCGGAGCCCGGGAGGTCGCGGCGGTTGCCTGCTGCCTGCTTCAGCGCCTCACTCGGCTGAGCAGCGACACAGAGCAATCAGGTGAGCAAAGTGCAATTAGTTTTTAAAACACAGGTACAAATCACGCAATACAATTTTTAAAATCAAGTTTCAAGGAGGTCCCTCGCTCTCGGCTTTCCGCCTCAAGAGCTCTTATCTAAGCAGCGCTGACACCAGGGCGCGCCTAGATATAGTAAAGGGGGCGTGGCCTAACTCGGTGGGCGGAGCCCGGGAGGTCCCGGCGGTTGCCTGCTGCCTGCTTCAGCGCCTCACTCGGCTGAGCAGCGACACAGAGCAATCAGGTGAGCAAAGTGCAATTAGTTTTTAAAACACAGGTACAAATCACGCAATACAATTTTTAAAATCAAGTTTCAAGGAGGTCCCTCGCTCTCGGCTTTCCGCCTCAAGAGCTCTTATCTAAGCATGGGACCCATACCTACCCCCTGTATAGATATATGTACCAATACATGTAAAACTGTTCTTAATCTCAAGAGAAGTAAAAATAATTCTGATCTTAATGTCCTGAGCTGGAATGTCGCAGGCCTTGAACCAAGGTTAGCTGATAAGGACTTGTTGCGTCTAATATCCGATCAGGACATTATAATGTTCCAGGAAACATGGGCTACACATGACCTGTACATAGAAGGGTTCCATTGTTTTAACCTAATAGCACCAAAACCTGACTTTGGTCGCGCATCTGGGGGCTTCTTCATAGGGATTAGCATAGCATCTGGAGGGAGTATTAGGGCTATACCCACTAATAGCCCTAATATACAAATATTAGAATACAAAAGATGGATTCCTTTTTATTTAATTAATTTTTATAATAATGATATTCATCATGTTCCGATAAGGAACTTTATTGAGCTTTTTAGAAATGTTCTAATTTAGATTGAATGCCAGGTTCAGATGGATGCACCAGGATCCTCTTAGGGGGAGATTTTAATGCCAAAATCCCAACTGAACCACGGGGCACGGATACATCACTCGCAGATCCAGCTGTACGAAGGGGCTTTGAACTAGATGCTTTTATGAGCGAGTATATCCTCACAAATGTAATGGACTTGACTGGCACTGAGTCTACTCAATTACCTACAAATCAGTGGCCACCAACATTTAGAGGAAGGAATTGTTTTTCAGTTATAGATTTTATTTTTGTTTCTCCCTGTCTTTCAGATTGTTTAATGGCTGCTGAGGTTCATGCAACAGATTTTGGAGACCACAACCCCATTAAAGTGACTCTAAGACTTGCACCCCGCCCTGTATATACCATCCTTCATGGGGCCAGAGATGTCACTCTTTCAACAGAAAAATTAAGATTAAAATGGAGAGGGGTTGATAGTGGCAAACTATTCCAGATTCTCTCAGAGGAGCATATGCACTTAATTACCTCTTGCCTATCAACCAAAGGCTCTCGTGTAAGTGTAATCGAAGATTTCACCAAACTTTGTTCTGTGATAAGATCCCTTCTGTCAGTGCCACTTTGTCAGGGTGAAAAAGAGCCAAGGTGGTTTGATCATGACTGTTCAGAGGCCAATAGGAATTTACGCAAGGCTTTAACCTCTAAACCAAGGTGCAATGTAGATGTAAGGGTAGCTAGGAAGAGATACAAAACTGTGATAAGTAAGCGGAAGGGTGTTATCCTTGGCGCTGGGAAGTACTATCAGAATCTGCTGGCAGTAAGAGGGGTAATATATTCTGGGCCGCAGTCAAGGAATTACGTAATATGGGTCTACAATTAACACCGACCAGCTGTACTATCACCAGTAAGTCATGGGAGAACCATTTCTCTAAAATCTATGCTACCCCGCTACATGCCTCAGAACACTATGTGCAGGGCCAATTATGCTGTCTACAGATCTCATTGCTGGAGGTAGAAGAGGCAATTGCACAGAGCCTCAGTAATAAGGCCCCGGGCCCTGATGGGTTTCCCATCGACCTAATAAAATGGAAACCAGAGTTTTGGGCCACACTTCTTTTGAATGTTTTCAACAACTTACCCACTTCTTTTGAATGTTTTTAACAACTTACCCAGGGCCCCTGTGCCTAGTACCTGGGCGATGAGCATTATTGTCCCAATTTACAAAAAGGGGGACAGATCAGACCCTATTAACTATAGGCCAATTTCTTTGCTCGATAATACATTAAAGATTTTGGGGTGAGTAATATACAACAGGGTTCTAAAATGGACAGAGAAAAGCAGCATATTAGACCCATGCCGATTTGGTTTTCGAAGTAAGATTGGAACAACTGAACAGTGCCTAAATCTTAACTTGGTTATCAGTAAATACAATATTGCCCGATCTTCCCCCATTTATTTGGCTTTTATGGATCTATCATCCGCTTTTGATTTAGTTAACAGGTCCAAACTCTGGTCAATTTTGTTGGATTACGGATTGGATGAATCGTTGGTTAATTTTTAGCATTTTTACACATATATCTCAAGGCAAGAGTCAGGATTAGCAAGGTTGGGGAGGTCTCGGGAGCAATCGGGATAGGAAGAGGAGTTAGACAGGGGTGCGTTTTAGCACCCTGCTTTTTATTATTTACAATAATGGGCTGAGCAATTCCCTGAAACACCAGATGTCCCGATAATGAATGGCAAACCACTACTGGTACTCCTGTATGCAGACGATGCGGTCCTTATAGGCCGCACGGCAAATGCTTTGCAGACTCTTGTCAAATTTTTTGTTGAGTACATGGGCAGTCTGGATCTATGCGTGAATTAAAAAAATCCTTTATTATGTCATGCGGACCGGGGAAACGTCAGCTTAATTCTATACTGGTATGGAATGACAGACTAATCTCTACTGCTACTTTTCCCTACCTAGGGATGGTCTTTGCTGCGAACGGCTCGTGGACTGGGCATTTGGCCCACTCCACGAGCAAGTTCTCAAAGGCCATCAATTCGATTTTAAGTGTCCCCCGCCTGAAGAAAACATGTGCTATCCCAGCCATTTAAAAAAAAAAAAAATTGCAATGTGTCCCTGTTGCTACATATGGGGCAGAGATATGGGGTTTGACAAATACAAAGTGCATCCAGAAAGAAGAAAAACGTTTCTGTAGAAAGCTACTGGTTGCTCCAATCTCTATCCCCCAATATATTTGCCATAGGGAACTTAACTTAAATTTTATCTGTGATTTTATCAGCGCTCGACCTGCTCCGTTCTGGCTCTCGGTGTGGAGGAATAAATTGGCACTGTTAACGCAAGAAATTATAAATGATTCCCTTAAGTGCGAGAGAGGAATGGGCATTCCTTGGCTCTCAGGGGTCTATAAGAGTTTATGTAGCATTGACAAAGGCAATCTCTTTTTAGATCCAAGTAAAGCCGATTAATTCCATAAGAATGATTTGAAAAAGGCACTTTATGCACAATATAAATTCAGAGAGGACCAGCAATGAATCCAAGAAGGTCTCAGTCTCCAGCTACATGGGCAAGGAAATATATAGACACCCGTTACCAATTTACATTACCTTGCCAATGATTAGCCTCTTGTTCCGATTGAGAGCAGGAAGTGTTAGATTTTTGCTATGTTTCCCCTTAGGCTATCAGGTAAATTTGGCAAATATTCCATGCTCCTGTGATGGAGTGAGTGCACAAACTGATTTGCACTTTTTCTTCTTTTGTAAATATTATCTAAAATATGTAAAATGGTTTTTAACTCAGTTTTTTAAAAAAGATAGACCTCTTTCTCTGAGTGAATCCTATCAGATGCTGAATTCCCTGGATAATGAAGAAATGGTTTTTCGCACTGGCACATCCCTGAGAATCGCCACCGAGCACGTAAAATGATGGATAACTCATGACTTTAATTAGAATAGATACCTTGCTAATTCGTATGATGTCTATTATGATTAAACAAAGCCTGTATTTTATATAAGTATTTTATAATATTATTGTAAATTTGTTGAATGTGCTTTTATGTCGCTCCCCACGCTGCTCCCCGACCTGCCTGCCTTGCAGCCTGGTATCATAGCGCTTCACCGCTGCTATTGCTAGATTAATTAGCTCATTCAGATTGCTGGACTAACTTGATGATTTAAATTGCTGCATTGCTTGTATTACTTTGCTCATTTACATAAGTAGCGCTAGACTACCTCGCCTGCTAAGTCATTTTTTAATCATTGTGACATCGCTAGACTGCCTTGACTGCTAATTCATTTTTTAATCATTGTGTCATCGCTGGACTGCCCTGACTGCTAATTCATTTTTAGGTTTAAAGTATTTTTATTAAGGTACAAAAAACCTGGGGAAGGGAATAGGAGGTCAAGCGAACATACAATACAAGACGCGAAACGTTGCAGTGATTCAGAGGGAAAGTAGGGAGGCAGGAAGCCCCGGAGGGCAACAAAGCGTAAGTCATAAGGCAATAAGGCAGTGCAAATGACCCTCCAGTAGACCCCCACTCCCCGAGCAAGGCCGAGCTAGAGTAGCGTCCCGCAACACAGGAAAAAAAACACACCATCCCTCCAACCCCCGGTCCCAGGAAAAATAGAAGAAAGAAAAGCAAAGGAGAAAAGAAAAGAAAACAATACCCCAACATCCCCGTCCGAAAGTCAGCATTAGAAGCATGTAACCCTGCTCCCCACCCCCAGCCCCAAACCCCTGATCCCACCACATTCACTCCGCTGGAGCCGCCGGCGGCGTCAGCCTAAGGAGTCGCAGGTACCGTGGGCACGTGAGCTCGCGAAATTCCGTGGACAGCAGTGCCAAAAAGGGGTGCCAGAGCTCTTCAAATTGGTCCACATTCCCAGCCACTGTTAGCGACATCTTCTCCATACCCAGTACCTGCCAGAGCCTGTGTAGCCAGCCAGTGATAGAGGGGGCAGTGGGGGTACGCCAGAGTACAAGGATGTTTTGAACCGCTGAGCCCAGCGCAATCGCAATCTGTCTACCCCTGCGGGACCTCAGCGGGTACATCAGGTCATTGGGGAGGCCTAGCAAGACATACGCAGGGAAGCGCGGGAGTTCTATCTCAAAATGCCTGTCTACCTCATCCAAGACCTCCTTCCAATAGGCCGACAGCACCGGACACTCCCAGAGAATGTGCTTGAGGGTACCTTCCTGTCCGCAACCGCGCCAGCAACCTTTATCGCCAATTTTGTGCATCTCCTAGAGCCTCTCCGGGGTGTAGTACCAATAGGTGGACACCTTAGTAAAGGTCTCCGTCAACCCAGTGTGGTACGCAGAGTGCCTCGCCCGGTACGCGATCCTGTCCCACTCCTTGTGGCTCAAGGTCCTGCCCAATTCCCTGTGCCAGCGCTCTCTCCCTGGGTTATGGTAATGAAACGGCGGGGGTTGGAGAAACTTATACAAGTCGGTGATAAGCTTGGCATCCGAGGTCCGGGTTACCAGCCATCGCTCATAGGGCGTAATCGAACGGGCAGCGACGTCGCGCACTGGGGGTTGAAGAGCCCAGTGGCGAACTTGCATGTAACGCAGTCTGTCCCCCTCCGTCAGGCCAAACTCCTGTCGGAGCTGCTGGAAGGGGAGCACACCCTCCGGCCCGTAGATCTGGAAAAGTGCCCTACAACCCGCGCTCACCCAGTGGGAAAAGGCTCCCGGGTCCAGACCCGGAGTGAAGTCTGGATTGCCAGCGATGGGAGTGAACGGTGATGGAAAAGTGGTGAGCTCACGAAGCTCACACACCGCGTCCCACACTCGCAGCGGAACTCGGGTGATAAAGGAGGCGTAGAGATTAGGCGGGCGGTGAGTGCGCCGCAGGAACGGGACTTCCTGGAGAGTGCGGCCCGCAACTGCCTGGTCCTGAAAGAGCCAGTGCTTGTCCGATTCCCACCGGCTCCACTCCACCAAATATCGGAGTTGCGCCGCCTGAAAGTACTTCCGGAGGTCCGGGACACCGAGACCCCCCGCCTCCGGGGCAAGCATGGAGAGGACCCGTTTCATTCGAGGCTTACGGCCCTGCCACACAAAGCGGGAGATGTCAGCCTGCGCCTGCCGTATCCAACCTACAGGGGGCTGGAGAGGCAGAGCGCGAAAAAGATACAGGATCTGAGGCAGTATCGTCATCTTCACCGCTGCGATACGGCCCAGCCACGAGAGCAGGCCTTTGTTCCATCGGCCGAGTTCCTCCTTGATCTTTGTGCCCAGGGAGGAATAGTTAGCTGCGACCATTGCAGGTAGGGAGGGTGCGAGCAAAATCCCCAGGTAAGGCACCGTGGAGGAGGACCATTGCAGAGGAAAAAGACGCTGGAGGTCCCGCCTGGTGTCGACAGAAAGCGACACATCCAGGGCAGCCGATTTAGACATATTCATTTTGAAGCCCACCACGCGGGCAAAGGAGTTCAGTTCCTGGACGCAGGCAGGGAGCGACCGCCTGGGGTCATCCAGGGTCAGCAAGACATCGTCCGCATATAAGCTGACAGTATGTGTGTATTGCCCCATCTTCACCCCAATAGCGTCCGGGTTATCGCGAATCCTCTGGGCAAACGGCTCCATATAGAGGGCAAACAGGAGTGGCGAGAGGGGGCAGCCCTGTCTCGTGCCGCGCTCAATGGCAAAACTGCCGGAGCTGTGTCCATTGACACGCACCGACGCTGACGGCCTCCTATAACAGTTAAAAACCATAGTGCGGAACTTCTCGCCGATCCCCAGTTTCCGGAGAACCAGCTCGAGGTACGGCCAATGAACCCTATCAAAGGCCTTTTCCGCGTCGACCGACAGCAGCATCCGCTCCCCCGGGACGCGTGAGGCCTTTTCTAGCACGTGCGTCACCCTCTTAGTGTTGTCGACCGTCTGCCTACCGGGTACAAAACCGGCCTGGTCCGCCTCCACCAGACCTGGTAGGTGCAGACCAAGTCTGGCCGCCAAAATCCCCGTGTAAAGCTTGAGGTCCACATTTAGAAGCGAGATGGGCCGATACGAGCCGCACAGAGTCCGGTCCTTCCCCGGTTTCGGAATAACCGACACTGTCGCCGAGAGAAGGTCCGGTGGTATGGCTCCCGGTTCAGAAAAGGAATTGAACAAGCGAGCCAGGAGAGGCGCGACAGTGGGACAGAAGGTCTTGTAAAACAAGGCCGTATAGCCATCCGGACCCGGGGCCTTGCCGTGCTTTAACCGTGCAATAGCGGAGATGACTTCCTCCACATGAATGCCCCTCTCTAGGTGGTCCGCCTGGGCGGGATCCAGGGTAGGGAGGGTTACTGATTCCAAATAGGCCTCAGCCTCTCCCGGTGGGGAGGGCTCTGCAGCGTACAGCGCCTCATAGAAGGCACGGAAGGAATCCGCCACCTCCGCGTCACCGGAAACCGGGACCCCATCCGCTCCCATCAGCTCCTTTACTACGTTGCGTTGCTGCGCAGCCCTGAGCCGGTGGGCCAGGAGCTTACCGCATCTGTCTCCGCCGGTGTAAAAGGCATGCTTCAAGCGCAACGCCGCATACTCCGCCCGGTCCAGGTCCAACGCAGAGAGGAGTTTCCGCGCCGCCTTCAGCTGCCTCCAAACTCGAGGAGCCCCCGTCCGGCGGTGAACCTGTTCGAGTTCCCTGACCTGCGCCGTTAGTTCCTCCCTCTTACGTTGCCGCTCCCTGTTCTCCGCCGAGGAAATGGAGATGAACTCCCCTCTAACGACCGCTTTCAAAGCTGCCCACTGCGTTGCCAGGGACGTGTCGGAGTTGTCATTGTGGGACAAGTACTCCTGAATGACCTCCTCCACTCGCTTCACCACCGATTTCTTATGGAGAAGCGTGTCCCGAAGCCGCCACATCCCTCTGGAGGGGGGGGCCGCCGGCCAAGCGAATACTCCGGAAACCGGCGCATGGTCGGATAGGGACAAGACCCCGATGTCCGCCGCCGTGGCGGTCGAGCGAAGCGGTCCGCTCACCAAGAGGTAGTCCAACCGCGAGTAAGTGCGGTGTGCGTGGGAGAAATATGAGTAGTCCCTATCGGCGGGGTGCATGGTGCGCCAGAGGTCATGCAGATCCATCTCTGCAATCTGGTCCTGTACCGCTCTAGAAAGCTCCCCCGTCTGCGGAAAGCGCTGGGCAGACCTATCCAAGGTGGAATCGAAGACCATGTTCAGGTCTCCCCCCAAAATGACATGGCGATCGGGCGAGGCAGTAACGTCTACCAACACAGATTCCAGGAAGCGATCCTGGTGGTCATTTGGGCTGTACACGGAGCCAACCGTGAAGGCAACACCCCCCAGACGCATGCGATACACTAGAAGCCTCCCCTTCTGCTCGGCATGTTTATACAACACCTCACCCCTGAAGGAGCTGGCTAGAAGAATGGCTACCCCCGCAGTCTTAGTCGCAGCCGAGGAAAAGAGTTGCGTGGGGAACTTGGCAGAGCGCAACCTATGGCAGTCTTTAGAGAGTAAATGGGTTTCCTGCAGGAGGCAGATATCCGCCTGTGACCCTTCCAGCAGGGAAAGGATCGCCCTACGCTTCACAGGATTATTCAGACCCTTAACATTAAGGGTCACTACTTTCAGGGACGGCATCGCTCCCAGGGACGCAAAACGCTATGCAGCACGCGGGGGATCAGCGGAAGGGGCGCGCGGGGCAGGGGCGCAGGGAAGGCCAGAGTCGGCTTCGCATGTGTTCGGACAGTATCGGACGGGACCCCCCCAACACCAAACCAGCTCTTAAACCCCCCCAGAACCAACCCATGGCAACCAGCCAACACCAAAAACAAGAAAAAACACCCCATTGTCTCAGTCTAGCCCAAGTGGGCGAGTCTGTAGAAACCAGTCAAGTGGACGTCCAGCCACACACCTCCAACCTCTCCCCCCCGACCCCCAGCCCCAACCCAGCCTCGCAGACGCTAAGAGTCTCTCCCCCCGGAGAAAAGTTAGGCCGTCTGGGCCACGCCATTAGATTCAGGCAAGTTCCTGGCCGCAGTCCTCAGGGCCTCCGCCATATCTGCTCTGATGGTAGGGGAGTCAGGGCGACTCGCTGTCGCTGACGATTGGCGCCTCCTCGATCTCCGTCGGCCCCGTCGCTCGGGGCGCCTCCATGCGGGTGTCGCCCCCTCTTCCTCTGTAGCTGTGAGTCCCAGCACCCCACAGACATCCTGTAAGGAGCGCAGCTGATGTAGCACCCCATTCCATCGGAAAATAAGACGGAAGGGGTGACCCCAGGAGTAGGCCGTCTCATGCTCTCGCAGAAAGTCCGTAGCGATGCGGAAAGACCTGCGTTTCTGCAGAGTGATGGCGGACAGGTCTTGATAGAGCGCCACGGGTCGTTCTCGGAAGGACAGCGTTTGCTTCCTGCGGGCCTCCGTCATAATGCGCTCCTTTAGGGGGAAATCCGGCAGGAATGCCAGGATATCAGGTGGGGGTGCCGATGACTGGCGCTGGCGGCCCACCCTGTGTGCTCTGTAGATGCGGATCGGGAAGTCCGCTTCTTCTCCCAAGATGTCGCGAAACAGGTCCTGCAGATAGGCCACCAGGTCCGCACCCTCATCCGCGGACGGAACGCCTCGCACCCGGATGTTATTCCGCCTGGACCTGTTCTCGAGGTCCTCAGAGTGGGCCTGGAGCTCGACACATTGCTCCCGAAGGCGGAGAACGTCCTGCTGGAGATGAACTATCTCTTCATCACGACGCTGGGACGCCATTTCCACAGTGTCGACCCGCTCGCCCAGGCCTTCGATTTCTCTGCGCACTTCACGGACCTCTCCGGCCACCTCGGTCTTGAGAGTCTGGAATTCCTCCTTGAGGGAGCTGAATAAGTCCTCCATGAAGGACCTCGTGACTGGTGGTTCGCCTCCGGTGGCGTCCGTTGAGGCCCGGGAGGACCCCGGGGACGGCTGCGTCCTGTCCCGCAGTTGCTGGGCCCTGCTGAGCATGTCCGGCAGAGTGCGATCTCCCCGTGCCGCACCTCGTCTCCCAGCCATCTTGGCCTCCGCGGTGGGTGAAGCCGAGAGCTGGCCGCTGTAGATGCGCCCAGCCGCTCGTGGGCACCAGATGTGAGGACCTCGCCGAGGACAAGGTTAGTGCGTCACAGGCGACAAAATGGCGGCACGGGCCAGGGCGAGACAACCATCGAGCCAGTCAGGGCGATAATCCAGGTTCAGGTCGGAGGCTTGCAGCCGCGTGCTTCCAGGGAGGACGGTAGATGCGTAGGCACCAGGATGAACCGAGGCGCCCGTATGGCAAGGGCGCGGGCGAGGGTCACCAGTACCAGCTCCTCAACGACAAGATGGCGGGAGGGCGGAACCTAGGAGGGCAGCCCAGGCCAGCAAGTCTATGGGCGACCCTCAACAGCAATGGGTCGGGAAGGTGCAAAACCAGTGTCCCCCAGTTGCACCGGCTAGTACTCCCGGTTCGGTCACCGCTCAAACTCCACCGTCCCCCGCTTCCAGGCTCGTAGTCCGCAAGGCGTCACACACCAACACCCATGGCAGGGGGATAAATCGCCGACGCAGGTCTGGGGTCTTCCGTCCAGCGATGACTCTGGCCACAGGGGCGACGGCTAGGAAGCCGCCGCACTCCGCGGAGTCCGTCGAGTCCGCTCCCTCGGGATCCGCAGCTTTCAGCACTCGGCCCAGCCGAGGCGCGCGGACAGCGCCGCACTACGCTCCGCCTCCAGGCCCTTCTCCTCGGGGCGACCCAGGCTCCACTCCTCGCCTCGGTCTTTGAACAAACTTTTCGGGGACTTCCCCCGGGGCAACAGAAGTCAGAGTGGCACCAAAATGTGCCCCAAGAGTTCCGGCACAGTTCTCTCGCCCGCAGTGCAGCCGCGGGGGGAGAGAAGCGCAGAAATCGGGGCTCGAGCTGAGCTGGGCCGGAGGAGCTACGGGAGGAAGCGTCCGCTCACCCCGCCATCTTGGCCACGCCCCCTGCTAATTCATTTTTAATCATTGTGACATCGCTAGACTGCCTTGACTGCTAAATCATTTTAATACTTGTGACATCGTAGCGCTAGATCGCCAAAGCGAGCTGTAAGTACAGTTTTCTTTTCATTTGTGCTGCGCTGGCCGTAGAGTTCGAGGCGTGCCTGATTATACCGGGGCCACTGCCTTTATTTATAATTACATTTGTTAAGCGCGCAGCTACCCGGAGGTTTTCCGGCGCTAAGGCAGACTGAACGGTAAAGGGTAGGAGGAACGTCAAACCATAAAATTAGGTATTGAAAAGCCAAGTTTTAATTCCCTTACGGAATGTAAGAAAGCACAATTCAGAACGCAAAAGTTGGGGTAAAGAGTTCCATAAGGAAGGGGCCAGCAGGGAAAACGAACGTCCTCCCATTTTGGCTCTGTTGATGCGCGGAATGTTAAACTTATTCTGCGTGGAGGACCTGAGTGTACGGGGGGAATGTATTGCTGCACCAGAGCAGAGAGATAGTGAGGGGCTCTACCAGTCATGATCTTGTGCATGTAGCAAAGTGCTTTGAAATTAACTCTGGTCTCGATTCGCAACCAGTGCAATTTCCGCATATGGTAAGTGACCGAGGATCTGGCAGGAAGGTGACAGATAAGGCGAACTGCCATATTCTGTACCACCTGGTACTTCCTGGTTACCTCCTTGGCGGCCCCCAAGAGAAGGATGTTCCCATAGTCCAGGCGTGAGATGACAAGAGCCTGGACTACGGTCCTCAGGGTGTCCGCAGGCAGCATCCACGTGATTTTTCTCAGCCACCTGATGATGGTGGTACAGGTGGCGGAGACTTTCACAACGTGTTGCTTGGTATTGCTCCCTGTTTCGTTTTAGGCTGCCGGCCATTTTGTTGTTGTTGTTGTGTCTCCCTGCCCGGGTCTCCACCCCGCTCCCGCCTCCCAGCTGACCCTCCCTCGCCCCTCCCCCCTCCTCCTTCCGCATATGACAGATGCTTCCGCGCGCAGCGGTAACGCGCAGCGGTCGCGCCCTATGCGTGCCGAAGGTGCGCCAAAGGTAAGCCCGTCTATGCCCGTCCGCGCCTGGACCGCGCCCAGCGCCAGACCCCCTGGCCCCCACAAATCCCATTCCACCCGCATAACATACGACGCCGCAACACTCTCAGCACTTAACCACGGCCCACTCCCAAACTGCTACCAAGCCGCCCCAAAACACACCCACGGACCCTTCACCTGCCACTCCTGAAAGTTCCACTGCATCAGGACCCACACCAAATCCATAAACTCCAAACAGAGCTCCGACAACAACCACCTAAAGTGCTTACTGCTCAACACCCGCTCTGTCCACAGGCACTCCATCGAACTCTGGAACCTACTCGACACCACATCGCCGGACGTCGCCTTCCTTACAGAAACATGGATGAACGCCTCATCAGCCCCCGACATCGCCTTAGCCATCCCGGACACCTACAAGATCATCCGAAAGGACCGCATCAACCAAACAGGAGGAGGGATCACCATCGTCCATAAGAACACCATCCGCATCACAACCAGCTCCGACGATAACCTCACCACCGCCGAACATCTTCACTTCCAGATTCACACCGACCCCAGAACCACACTATGTATGTATGTCTGTATGTATGTATGTATGTATGTATGTATGTATGTATGTATGTATGTATGTATGTATGTATGTGTGTTCTTATATAGCGCTCGACTTACCCTAGGGCATCTCGGCCCTTGCCTTGGGAACCCGTCCTGGCTTTTCCCTGTGAGATAACCCGTACTGGGCATCCCCAGGGTGAAAGCCAGGCATCCTGCCGCAGGGGGGCCGTTGTGGAGATTAAGCAAGCTAATGCCCAGAGTTGCAGAGTGTGAACCCGTGATTAGAGTGGGCACCGAAGCGAGAATTATCGAGTCCGTGGACAATTGGGCTCAAGACCCTGCCGCGTCGGGAATTGAACCCTGGTCCCGGGTCTGACCTCTGCTTCAGGGTATGCCTCCTCTAACCAGTGAGCCACTCAGAGGCACCCTTATCTACAGACCCCCAGGACCCCGCTCACAATTCAGTGAAGACATCGCTGACTTCATCAGCCCACATGCCATCCCATCCGAGAACTACATTCGACTGGGAGACCTCAACTTCCACCTGGACAAGAAAAACAACAACAACACCACCACCCTTCAGGACAACCTCGCCAATCAAGGACTCAAACAACTCGTTAACACCCTCACCCACTCTGCCGGACACACGCTTGACCCTATCTTCACCTCCAGCAAGCACATCTCCTTCGATCACACCACAGCTCTCCATTGGACGGACCACAGCTGCGTTCACTTCCACTACAAAAAATCCACGACCCATAATCCCCCACAACCTATTCCCCGAAGAAACTGGAACAAAATCACCACCGAGCACCTCTTCTTGTCGCTTCAACAAAACCCTCCTGCCAATTCATCGGACCCTAACCAAGCAGCCGCCTACCTTACACAATGGATCACCCACAGCGCAGACGAACTAGCACCCTTGAAAAACCATCTAATCAAGCAAGGTAACAAAAAAGCCCCCTGGTTCAACGATGACCTTAAGAAATCCAAGAAGTTCTGTCGGACTCTCGAGAAAGCCTTGAGAAAAAACCCCATCGCTGACAACCTGGCTTCCTTCAAAAACGCCACCCGCAAACACCACCAACTCATCCGATCCACCAAAAAATCAGCATTTAAAGATCGACTTGACAACAACAGCAAGGAACTATTCAACATCGTCAAAGAATTCACTAACCCCTCCGCAGGCACTAATGACATCACCCCCTCCCAAGACCTCTGCGACTCTCTATCATCATTCTTCCACAACAAAATCGCCGAAATACATAACAGCTTCCAAAACCAGTCCGAAGACCAGCCAACTCCACCCACCTCCGAACCAAAACCCCCCTCTAACAACCTTTGCGCCTGGAACCCAATCACCACTGAAGACACCATCCGCCTGATGAATTCCATCCACTCAGGATCGCCAACCGACCCTTGTCCCCACCACATCTTCAACAAAGCAGACTCCATCATCGCACCCCATCTTCGAGACGTCATCAACTGCTCCCTCAACTCCGCCACCTTCCCGGAAAACTGGAAACATGCCGAACTCAGCGCCCTTCTGAAGAAATCCACAGCTGACCCAACCGAACTCAAGAACTACCGCCCCATCTCGCTCCTCCCATTCCCCGCCAAAGTCATCGAGAAAGCCGTCAACAGTCAGCTCGCCGCCTTCCTCGAGTCCAACCAATCCCTCGACTCCTCCCAATCACGCTTCCGAGCCAAACACAGCACCGAAACCGCACTCATCGCAGCAACAGATGACATCCGAACACTACTGGGCAACGGAGAAACAGTTGCTCTCATCTTACTTGACCTCTCCGCAGCCTTCGACACAGTCTGCCATAGCACCCTCATACAACGCCTCAGCAACATCGGAGTACAAGGAAAGGCATTGGACTGGATCATATCGTTCCTCACCGGAAGAACCCAGCGAGTCCGCCTCCCCCTTTCAAATCAGAGGCCACCGAAGTCATCTGCGGCGTACCACATGGATCATCACTCAGCCCCACACTCTTCAACGTATACATGAGTCCCCTCGCATCCATCGCGCGCCAACACAACCTCAACATCATCTCCTACGCAGACGACACCCAGCTGATCCTCTCCCTCACAAAACCGCCAAAACCAACCTACACGAAGGAATGAAAGAAGTAGCCGAGTGGATGAAGAACAGCCGTTTAAAACTAAACTCTGACAAAACAGAAATCCTCATCTTAGGACCATCCCCCTCAGCCTGGGACGACTCATGGTGGCCACAGGCCCTCGGAACCGCACCCATACCTACGGACCACGCACGTAACCTGGGCTTCATCCTGGACTCCTCCCTCTCGATGACCAGACAAGTCAACGCCGTCTCATCATCTTGCTTCAACATCCTACGAATGCTCAAAAAAATCTTCCGTTGGATCCACACCGAAACAAGAAAGACGGTCACCCACGCACTGGTCACAAGCCGACTGGACTACGGAAACACCCTTCACGCCGGAACCACAGCCAAACTACAGAAAAAACTCCAACGCATCCAAAACGCCTCAGCCAGACTCATTTTGGACATCCCCCGACAAGCTCAAATCTCCGACCATCTGAAAGACCACCATTGGCTCCCTGTCAACAAGAGAATAATGTTCCGCCTCCTCACCCACGCACACAAAGCCCTCTACGACCTAGGACACGAATGCCTCAACACGCGTCTATCCTTCTACACCCCCTCCCGCCAACTACGATCGTCCAATCAAGCCCTCGCCGCAATTCCGCATATCCACAGATCCACCATGGGGGGAAGATCCTTCTCCTAATTAGCGGCTAAAACCTGGAATTCTCTCCCCACCCACCTCCGCCTCACTCAGAACCACCTCTCTTTAGGAAAGCAACTAAAAACCTGGATATTCGATAAGTACATTCACCTCCCTCCCTCAAGCGCCTTGGGACCCTCTGGGTGAGTAGTGTGCTATACAAATTTTTGAACTTGAACTTGAACTTGAACTTGAAGGGCTGTGAACTCATAAGCCTGGTGACGCCAGAGAAACTGCAAGAAGTGCTGATGAGGAGAAAAAATGGGAACCACCAAATAGGCGTCCCTGTCTAGGGGACGAAGAACATCTCGCAGGAGGTGGATGCCCTCCATTTTGAAATGTCGGTAAACAAGCCATTAGTTGAACTCGCTCAAGTTTATGACTGGGCGTTTGCCCCCATCGGATTTGTCGACCAAAAAAACATTGCTCACAAAACCTCTGGGATGCAGAGATGGAAGGGCGATGGCGCCTTTGTGGAGGAGGGATGCGACTTCCCCGTCCACCAAGGCCGTGTCCTGAGCTGAGAAGTGGATGAGGCGGGGAGGGGCCCTCTGCACTGGGTTGCACATGGACTCTATAGGAAAACGTCTGAAGCACCCAGGTATCCTGCGTGATGGCCACTCAAGCGTGGTAGAAGTGTGCCAACCTCCCCCCTATACCTTGTAGGGAAAAAGGGGTAACACTCACCGGGGCTAGCGTTAGACGCCCTTGTGTGGGGTAAAAGTTTCTGAACTTGGCAGGATCCCGGAACTGTCCGGAGCCCTTTTGATTGGTCTGTGCTTGACGACCGGTCCAGCAGCCCCTGCATCGACCGGCCCCTCGAAAGACACGAGGAAAAACGTTCTTAATCATGGACTGTGCTCTGTCCAAGGAAGTATAAGTGTTCACAAATTTACCAATCTCTTTAATAAAAGGCTCGCCAAACAGGCCTCCTTGAGCAACGGAGCCCACCTCTGAGTCCACCAGGTCTCCCAATTTGGGGTCAATTTTAATAAGGAGGGACTGGCGGCGCTCGGTGGACAAGGAGCAGTTGGCGTTGTCCAAAAAAATAAGAACTCATTGTGCCCAACCGGACAAAACTTCAGGGGAGATGATCGAACCCTACTGTTTGGCCTCTTCGGCCATGTCCAGGATTTTCGTTATAGGGCCCAGGGCATCCAGGAACTAATCCTGGCACACCCTCCAGGAACAATCAATCCCCTTCTTAGGGTTCCTGATACATTTCTGGAGGAAGGTAGACATTCAGAGATAAATCTCTGGAGTCAGAGCCACTTTTCTCTCCAAAGACGGGCGGGGACACTCTGCCCTAAGGCAATTGCGAGCCTCTTTTTCAAGAGGGCGGCGTATGTGTCCCACAACATATGACGTGACTTTGTCGGTCGGGGTCCACTCCGAAGAGTGGGGGTGCACAATATCATTAGGGTCTAACATGTCTGAAGGGGAACAGGGACCTGCGAAGGGCGGGAAGGGAGCCAAGGTCTCAAAGGACCCGGGTCAGAGTCGGAGTCACCCTGAACATCGGGGACTGCAGGCTGAGGGGCCGGGGCAGTTGGTTGTATGGTAGGGCTAAGGGGGGTAGAAATGCCTGCGGGAAGGGAAGGCTGGCTATCAAGAAAGGCCTGCTTCAGACGCACAAAAGCGTCTATATCAAAACCCGGTTCCCAGGTTGTTTTGGTGGCGGGGGACCCAGGGCGTCTTGAGGAAGGGTTGCTGAGTTTTGCGAGGTTGGAGTCATCTGCTGCTGTAGGCACGCAAATGCCTGCTCTATCTGCCTGGAGAGGCGATGCTCCAACGGAGTGATGACTTGATCCACCGCCCTGTAGATAGAGGTGTCAACCGCCTCATAAAAGGCATCCCCCCAAGGGACATCTGCCAGGGGGTCTTCCTCTTCGTGATATTCCTGGTATTCCTCATCATGTTCCATATGAAGCATGCAGGATAACCAGGAGACACAGACGTCGGCCACAAGCCTTCAAAGAACAACACTTTGAGCAATGGGTGGAAACACCGGCCTTAAATATGGCCTCACACAAGGCTGGGTGTCAGCCAAACTCACCGGTGGCCAAGAAAACCACAACTTCACGGGGTTCAAGCCCCAGGGGACAAAATATATACAGAGCACCCACAAGGTCCAACTGGCTGGTCTAGGTACAGTCCCCAACAAGGACAGGCGTCCGTTACAGGACCTCACAGAGGAGTTTAAATCAGTAGATACTGACTCGGGCTCCCGCTAATGAGAGGGGCAAGGGAGCCAAGCTTACAGCACATCCAGCAGATGCCGTGTAGGGACGGGAGAGATCGTCCCCACGATTAAAAAACACCACAAAGCCGGTAAGTGCAGCCCACGCGCACCAACAAGAAAGGAAACTCTGCAGCACACCCGCAAACCGGCAAATCACATAGCTTGAAAAATAATGAAAGCGCAAAATCACAGCGCGAAGTTTGACAAACAATGAAAGCGCAAGTCACAGCGGGAAGCACATTAGCATTCTAATGTAAGGAAATAGAAGCTAGCTAAGCATGATTAACATGAAATCGTAGAGAACAACAAAATGAGCACTAAACAGTCACAAGAAAACTGAAGAGCACTTATCTGGCTGCGTAGCAGCGAAGAAAGAGGAAGAGGGGACACTAACAATGGACTATGCATTGGACTGAGATGCCCTGATTGGTCACAGTCTCCTGTCTCTGATTGGATGTTACCATGTGTTGTTTTCTTGACTACTTTCCCTTTGGTTCAACAGAAAGGTAGTCTCTTTGTTAATCTAAAGGCTGCTATGCCAATAAAGTGGAGAAAGATTGGCATAATCCTCGCCTCCAGTCCTGACATAGAATTCCAGTGGTCCTGCTTATAAGTGAATAGATTGTGAGCGGGAAGAACCTTGAAAAGTATCTAAAGGCTTCCTCCGGAGCTCTTCGAGAACCACATGTCAACACAAAACAACAGTGCACAATTCACTGCTGTGTGCTGAGTTGATGAAAAATATAAACCCACAATGAATATTGCGAAGCAGCGTGACACATTCATTCAAAATGGAGTGCAGGCCTCGTTGAGGACTAGTTCAACATAATTCAGCATGTCCCAGCATTATTGTTTTATTTAAAATGAGTCATGTTAATATGCAAATATGATTTGAATCAGAAAATAGATTTCCCAGGGCTATTAAAGAAAATCTATACCAAAATAGACAATATTTTTATTAAAATATTTAACACCCAACATATATGTCAGACGATATTTCTGGTTACAATATTCAGAAAATTCGACCTATAACCGAGTAAAATTTTCCAGCGGGGGTTTTTGCAATACACTGAAAAAGTATTTCATGAGAGAGTAGAACGTAAGGACATATTTCACATAAAATATATTTTGTCGGAGCATAATAATAACATGCACCACGTATGACAAGAATAAAGGGCCATATTATCAAGAAAGGGCAATACATTATCGCCGCTTTTATCGGCAGGAAACTGCAGCTAAAGCGGTGATAATGGGCTTGATAATATTCCTTTGTGAATTCCCAAAGAAGCCCATGTTAACACCAGCACCTGGGCTTCTATGGGAATACACAAGGGCATATTATCAAGCCCATTGTCGCCGCTTTAGCGGCAGTTTCCTGCCGATAAAAGCGGCGATAATGTATCGCCCTTTCTTGATAATATGGTCCAAAGTACTTTCACTGAGCCCTAAGGCTGCTCTATTACTCTGAACTAACCTTGTGGGTTCTAAATTATCGGCATATCTTGAAGACTTATTTTTTCAAGTTCAAAAAAGAAGTTTATTGGTGAAATATAGGGTGTCAATATAAACTGCGAAGCAAGCATAAGAAAGGCATGAAAATAAGTAAGTAACACAATACATCAAAGGCAATAACATATACCTAAAAGGGGGCTATAGAGCGAAACACAGGATGATAAGTTGATCATAACTGTAAAGCAATACAAGGATAGGCAGATAAGAGGAAAAATGAAGAAAAAGGAATGTCAAAGGTAATCAAGGGGGTTTGGAGACTTTTTGTTGGACAGGCAATAAATGAAATGGACGTTTAGCACAAGTATCAAGGTATATTGTAATAGGAAGCCACAATTCCATACATTTCGTCGCCATGTGGAGGGGAAAAACAAAAGCAGTGTCCAGTCTGTGGTTATGACATACATTGCACCACCATGCTTTAAAGGAGATGCTTGAAAAGTTTTTCCAGTTGATAGTGATTTGCTGGAATGCAACAGCCAGTAACAAATCAACAATACGAAAATTGAGTGTAACATTCTCCTAACATGAAGAAAGACTTCCCAGGAAAATGTGAATGAAAGAAAATGGGATGTAAGTGTGGAAGATTACATTGATTTGGGACCAGATTTGTTTCCAGAATTCATGAACAACATTACATGTGAACAACATGTGAGAAAGATTAGCTTGTGGAGAGGAACAGGACCAACAGAGGTCCGGGGTCGTGGGAAACCTTTTGTGAAGAGTAGAAGGCGTATGAAGAAGTCTATTATAGATGAAGAACAAGGATTGCTTCAGAGTCGCTGCCCTGGAGGATTTGCGAATTTTAGTCCATAACTTATTCCACAGTGATATAGGCCAAGACATGACAAAGTCGCACTCCCATTGTTCCTCTACCCTAGACTTGGGTCGAATAGTTTCAGTGACTTGAAGGTACTTGTAAATGGCAGAAGCTTTAGGTTTGGACTGTTGAAAAGAATGAAGTTGTGAAGTAGAAGTGGTGGGAGTTGGAGGGGCACATGTGTGTAAAAGTCGGGTATAAGTTGTCATCACTGCCTCCTTAAGTCGAAGGTATTTGGAAGCAAAGGAAGTAGGTAAGTCAAAAAACTGGCAAAGTTGTGTGAAAGGTAGAAAAGTGGAATGCAAAAATAATTTAGATACCCCAAATAATCGTTTTCCTCTCCAGGACTTCCAGTAGAAGGGTTTGTTGTTGATTAAAATGCTTTGATTATGCCAGATGGTTGAGTTGAGAAACTCAGTAACAGTGACAAGGGGAGGAGGAGAGAAAGAGAGAAGCAGTTTGGTAGTGAACTTATGTAAAGGGGTGATTATTGAAGAAGGTTTACAGGAAAAGGAGAGAAATTCAGCAAAAGAGAAGGGGGAGAGGGAGAGACGCTCAACTTCAACCTAAAGAGGGCAAGGATCACCAGAATCCTGTAACCTAAAACAAGCTTGGCGCAATAGAAATGCCTTTTGGTATGACAGAAAGTCCGGGAAATTAACGCCACCTTCCGACCTTGGTGGTATTAATCTGGCAAGCGACATCCGAGACCTTTTGCCATTCCAAAGAAAAGAGGATAACAGTGAGTTCATCTTTTTGAAAAATTTGGAGGGAATGGGTAGTGGAATGTTAGAAATTGTGTAAAGAATTGTGGGGGACAGCATCATCTTGATGGTGTTGAGGCGGCCCCACCACGACAAATAGAGAGGATGCCATCTCGTTGTCAGATCAGTTATTTTTGGGATAAATTTAGTCATACAGAGAGAGATTGTATCCGGGATAGACGGGGTGGCGTGTAAACCTAAGTATTTAATGTGAGAAGAACTCCAGGTAAAATTGGAGGCGCTGAAGTCAGGTTTAAAAGTGAACTTTGTTAGGGGCAGAATCTCACATTTGTCATTATTAAGTTTATAGCCAGAGATAGAAGAGTATGCACAAACCACATCTA
This sequence comes from Lissotriton vulgaris, assembly GCF_964263255.1. Taxonomy (NCBI): domain Eukaryota; kingdom Metazoa; phylum Chordata; class Amphibia; order Caudata; family Salamandridae; genus Lissotriton; species Lissotriton vulgaris. The sequence continues at coordinate 262,432,796 of NC_141690.1, forward strand.
AAAAGGCAGGTATAGACTCAGTGGGATTGGACATGAAAAGTAAAATATCATCCGCACACGCAGCAAGTTTAATGTGAGAGTGCGCAGTGTGAAAACCATGTATGTTGGTGTTCTGACGAAGTTTGGAAAGGAAAGGCTCTAAAGCCAAATTAAAAAGAAACGGGGAAAGAGGACATCCTTGTCCGACACCCCTGCCAAGGTCATAGAAGGGGGAGACCGAACCATTGGCACAAACTGCTGCGCGTGGATTGGAATAAAGTAGGGATATTAAACCCTGTAAAATGCTTTTTCGGCATCTAATGCAATTGCTGCAAGAGATTGTTGCAGATGTGAGGACTTCAGCACAAAACAGGGAGAGAAGGGTCATAGGGAGAAAGGATTAAAGACCTACTACAGGTTCACTTCCCCAGCTCCACAATATGAATAACACAAAAGAACCTGTGAGGTCTATCAGCCAATTCTATAGGCCAAACTGACATGTGGTACGCTATGTCAGTGGGTGCTACAGTCACCACAAAACAAACTTATATAGAGAAAGAGAGAGAGAGGGCATGAGTCACATGTGTGAGGAATACAAACTCAAATAATTAAAGCTTGCTCAAAAACTGGTCAACAAAATCCAGAACAGCTGCTTGTGGATAACCATCAAACTAAGCAAGTGATCAGTCATATCATTTGGCCGTCCACACTGTGACCATGCCGGTCCTTAGATCATCTGGACCCCATGCCACACAGTGAGTTGTAAATACTGGATCAGGTCCACAGTGCGCTATGAACCACCTATTGTTGGCCAGTTCTTGATGCAACCTAACACGGAAGTGGTGAATTTAAAATAGGGTGATATGTCTAAACAACTCTTTATTAGGAACAAGGCACATCCCCTAATTAAAACAACAGGAACAGTGCAAACGACAGTATGAAACAAATGACTGTCGCAAATAAGGCCAACATGTTTCTGCCTAACGGGCAAAATGTCCCTTGGCTTTCATCAGGGCCACTGCTCTTAAACGTTGCTACTGTGACAAATGCGTGAACAAAATTACACCAAATTAATCAGCGGAAACAAAAAATGAATTAGAATGGTAGGAACGATACAACCTGTACCTACAATTAAGTACACATCCTCCTTGTCACATGGAAACTCAGCGTGATCTGGAGAAGATATAACAGTAACAGATGTATATCTTATCCAAATTAAGAGCAGTGCCCTGATGAAAGCCAAGGGACATTTTGCGCATTAGGCAGAAACATGTTGGCCCTATGTGACTGTAGCACCCACTGACATAGCGTACCACATGTCAGTTTGGCCTATAGAATTGGCTGATAGACCTCACAGGTTCTTGTGTGTTATTCACGATGTGAGGACTTCGACAGGACGTTAAACAAAAGTCTGGTGTTATCAGTAATAAAACGTCCTTTGACGAAGCCAGACTTCTCAGGACCCAACAGGTCAGGCAGTATGGGATCTAATCTTGCCGCAAGCGATTTGGCAAACATTTTGTAATCTATATTAACCAAGGAAATGGGTCTATAATTCTTACAGTATTTGGTGTCCTTCCCCTCCTTAGGAATGAGGCATATGTGCGCATCAGAAAAGGATCCTGAAGAGGCACTTAAGGTAGAGAAAGTGTCTAATAAAGAATGCAATTTAGGGAGCAAAAGTTGTGAAAAGTGGAGGTAAAATTCAACTGTGAAACCGTCTGGACCATGGGGCTTTATCTTTTTTAAGATGTTGAAAATGAAGTGTGATAAGTAATTCCTGTTGGGATATATCTGATTCCAAGGAGGTAAGGTCATGGGAAAAATGCTGGGGTGTGCATATGCCAGAAAAAAGTGTGATAGAGATTGAGGAGAGGGCTGAGTCTCTGAAGAGTATCGGGTCTAGTAGAAAAGAGAGAATTCAGAGAGAATATTGGCATCTTTATGTTTAAGAACAGAATTGTTATCAAAAACAGATTCAATGTTCAACTTGTTATGCTTAACTTTCAAATAATTAGCCAGGATCTTCCAAGCCTTGTTTCGGCCACCATAAAATTTTGCACTGGATTTCAATAAATACAGAGAAGCATCATCAGTAGATTTTTTGATAAACTGCATCTTAGCATCAACTAGAGCTGTCAAACTATCTTGAGAGTGTGAAGTAAAATATATGTGCTCCAATCTCTTAATTTGCTGAAGAAGATTACTTGTAAATTTGCGGGCCGCTTTCCTTTTTTTGCAACAAATCCAATAATAAAATCTGTCGCTGCAGCTTTAAAAATATCCCAAATGTTATGTTTGGGTATGGAGTGGGTGTCATTAATTTCAAAGAACTCACCAGAAAATTCAATAAAGGCAGTAGTAAATTTAGGGTCCAAAAGAAGGGCATTGTTAAAGCACGATCTCTTAGGCACATCAATTTTGGGCAAAATGTCAATATTAACTGAAACAGGGGCATGCTCTGACAAAAGTATGGGTCCGATTTCGGCATTGGTGAGAGTTTGAGCTATGTTATGGGAATCAAAAATGTAATCAATCCTTGATTGGGAATGGTGGGTAGGTGAATAGAAAGTAAATTCTTTCGTCATCGGGTTGCATAGGCGCCAGGCGTCAATGAGTTTATGTTGGGAAATTGCTTGGGCGAAGAGTTTATGAGATTTGTTTGGGATATAGGGAGCTTTAGAGTTCCTGTCAAGGAAGGGATAAAGAGGTTGGTTGTAATCTCCTGCCAAAATTGGAGCATCTCTAATGGATAGTTTAACATGCGACCATCTACCCTCAGAGTCTGATTCTTGAGATATAAAAGAGTAAGCTAAAGATTTACGACATAAAATTGCCACTCCATTACGTTTCTCATCACCCGGAGAAGAAAATACATCACCCACCCAGCCCCTTTTAAGTTTTGCCGACTCTACATCCGAAAGATGCGTTTCTTGCAAAAATGCCAAATCAACAGTCAACTTGGCTAGGTGAGATAAAATTATTTGTCGTTTGAGTGGAGAATTGATACCCTTAACATTCCATGTAACAACTCTTAACAACATAACATAAAATACAAGATATGATATGTATAGTGAAGAGAAACATAAAAAGAAAAGCCCGTAGAAAAAGGTGAGCGAGAAATGGAAAAGTATTTGTGGAAGAAGAAGGAGAAGAAGTGGAAAGAAAATGTGGCAGAATATAAAGAGATAAAATTACCAATAGACAAGCCAGAGAAAATATAGAGGAGGAAAATGAGAAAAGGTGAAGAACTGCTGGGGGAAGAGATATTACATGAGAAGAAGTAAGAAGAGCAATAACAAAGAAGGAAAAGTAGAGAGAGAAAAAAGAGTGAATCTGAACCGACACCTATCGAAAGGGGAAGAAAAAAGGAAGGGGAGAGGGAAGGGAGAAGAAATGCAAAGACAACTAGATGGAACATTTGGAAGATAAACATACTTACAAAGAAGGAGGGTGTGGGGACACAATCAGGGTTGAAACCAGAAGAGAAGAAGGGGGGGTGGAACCACACGGAGCAGGCAGGACATTTAGGGTCAGCGAGACGTCGAACCGGGAAACATCAAGGAACAGGGTTCTTGATCTATGAAAACATGCGGAGAGCAGCGGTAAAAAATAGCTATAAAGTAGACAAGAGAAACGTTAAATGAAACAGAATTAAGCTAAAAATACTAATAAACATACTAATAAACATATAGAACGTGGAAACCATCTTGAGAAACAAGTAACGTGTACAGTGAAACATGCAGGGAGGAATTAATAGAGAACCAGAAAGATCAGGGAGGGAAGGAAGGAGATGTACCAGAAAGGTCCATATCAGAAGTACGGCAGGAATTCAGGAAACTTCGAAAATGAACAGGATCTTCATATGATGTGGTCTTGTTGTTGTAGGTGACCTTAAAAAGGCAGGGATGGAAGAGTCCATATCTGGCCCCGATGGAACGGAGATCAGCATGCATGTCCAGGAATGCCTTGCGACGAGTTGCTGTAGCTTTAGCGTAATCTTGTGTGAAGAACAGAGGTGATCCTGACCAGGTAGGATGAGGGGAGGCTCTAGCTGCTGACAAAACCTTTAGGAGATCCGTATATTCCAAAAAATACATGATGACTCCTCTTGGCCTCAATGAAGTGGAAGTTGAAGTTGGGGTACAACCAAGCCTGTGTGCCTGTTGAATATTAAGCACAGTACCCTCTGGTACGTGCAAAAGCTTGGGGAGGAAAGATTGGAAAAAGGCAATGGATTCATTCCCCTCACAACCCTCCACCAGGCCGTAGATGCATAAATGATTACGCCTATTACGATTTTCAAGATCCTCCACCTGCTTCTGGAGAGAGTGGACCTGTGACTGCAAATGAGAGACCTTAGTAGACGATTCTTGGAGAGAGGAAACATTTTGTTCCACTGTAGTGACTCTTGCATCCCTCTGCGCCCAGTTATCAGTCAGGGTTTGTAGTTTAGCATTGGTTTCATCCATGAAAGGGCGAAGGACCCGTATTTCATACAACAGAAGCTCCATAGAGATGGATGTTGTGGATTTAGGTGGTGAGGGAGGATCTTTCTTTAATCTTTTGGTGTAGCTTTCCCTGAGGAGATTGCAGATGATTCCATCTCAAGCTGTAAGTCGCTGTTGAGAAAGGATTGGGAAGCTTCGTATCTAGCAAACTCAGAGAATAGTTTGGAGTTCTTAAGAAAGGTACGCTTGAGCACTTAGTTGCAGAGAGTACTGATTTCTTGGCCATGAGTTATAAAAACACACTGGAAAAAATAATTAGGCAGGCAGTTAAGAACGCTCTGAGACCATGTAAGGATCAAAATTCAACGAAATGGCATGAGGAGTGAGTTGGATTCACAATATGAGAAGTACGAGTCACAGGAGCAATGCAAGCAGCACAGAGCTGAGAGGTTCAGGTAAAGGCAGCCAAAAACCACAAGAACCATATGCAAAGAGCAACGAAATTAGTAAAAAAAAAAAAAAATCCAACAGCACAAGCAAGGGGACAAGCCCCAAAAACCTGAGAGAAGATGAAGCAAAAACAGTCTGGAGAAATTAGCAGGTTAGTGCGCCAATATGAAAGTAATAGTAAGTACTGAGGAGAGCCTCAAAATGGCCGCCAAACTTTGTAGGGAAATAATGCCTCATAGGTTGGAGTAAACGTAAAAAGAAAAACAAATGGAGGTTTCAGGTGTCCCAAAAAAAAATGGTCCATCCTGTTGCAGTCAATGCAAAATGAAGCAGTTTGGGGGTTAAGCAGGAGCATGTGCATGAGGCAAATAAGAGAGCATTCCGCTGGAAATGCGTTGCGAAGAGACAAAATGGCGGCCGCGGCCGAAGGAGAGCCGCGACCGGAATGTCCTCGCTGATAAATGAAGCAAAGCAGCTTCAAAAGGTGTCCAAAAGGCTGCAGAGTGTACCTGAAGCGTTCTGACAATACAGGCTTCCATTTCTGAAGCTCAGAAGAGACGCAAACCGCTGATGCTCGCCGGCGCCAACGGAGTACCTACACCGGAGCCACCATGCACGCCGGGCGCCAAGCCACGCCCCCATATCTTGAAGACTTCTTAATTGAAAAATGTTACAGCCCTTAATGTCTTTCTTTCATTTTCTACCCAGACTCACCTGTTATTTGAAGAAGAGCGACTCTGGACTCCCCACTGGAATTTCTTCCTTAACCAATGTCCTTTCAGGCTTCACCAAGAAACCCTCAGAGTTTAATAAAAGTAAGTGTCCCAGCTGAGGAATTGTGCATTTTCTTGAGTGTTTGTACATTGTGCAGTGTGTTCTCACTGTTCAACAAAGCTCTTTTATTCACTTTTATAATTTCTGTCTGTTATTATCTGACTGAAAATTCACAGAAGGACCAGGAATATGTCTTACAACAATTTCCGTTTAGATTGAGCTCCAATGTTGCTGAATGTAGGCCAAAGTGACCTTGTCACCATGGCCAGAGGACCACACAGGGAAGGTGTGCTTTCAGTTTCTTTGTTCACCAGTTCGCTTCTAGGTGATGGGTGCCACATCTGGCAAGCGGTGGGTTATAATTAGGGTCACAGTTTACCAGCATTTACTTTTTTACATTTCCACCTATATTTTTTTTTGCTTATTTTTTTCTGTATTTATCCATATTTGTGTTGTCTTAAGTGTAAAGCTGCAATTGGTGTAGATCTACATTTAATTAACTAACACAAATATTTTACATTTTAATGGCGATTTAAAGTACACTACAGTCATCTGAAAACCCTTGCATTGTGGAACAGCTTAAGGGGAGCTCCCTCTTGCTATTTACTCTTCATTACTGTATATCTTTCGCTGTTTTTTAACTTCCTTACTAGTCAGTCTGCACACCCACTAGCCTGACACTATTAAGAATCTTCCAAAAGAAGAGCTATTGTCCGTATTTTTCAATTGAAAAAAATATATATATAGACTCCTTCCTCCCACTGTGTGTGCAGGGTCATATGGTAGGTTCCCCCTCTAGAAAGTACCAGTAAATCTCCTAAGAGAGGGGCTTGAATTAAAAAAACATTTATAATGTATAGCAGGCCCATTGAACCTTACTTGAGGCAATATGGAGACATCAGTAAAGCTGTGGGACTAACAGCAGCAGCTCTGGAAAGCTGAGGAGATAACAGATGGTCAGCAGAGAGCCTCTGCTTCAGGAAAAGAGCAGCAAAGGACAAACAAGGCAACTGTTAGCAACTAAGAGGTAGCAGAACTTAACCTGCTGTCAATGTATGTTAACAGTGAGTCTGCACACTTCCTAAAAGTGCTCACTCTCTGAGGGAAGAGCACAGCCTTTCACCACCGACCATGCACGCAACCTCAACATCTCCTTCGGGTCTTCTCTAAATCCACCAATCGGGGCCATGGGGGTATCTACCTTGTCAGTGAGTGAAAAGGTTCTGTGCACATATGTTGGTGTACAATTAGTGAATTGTTGTAGCGTGAGGAATTCAAATTTATGGGTTTTGGGCCCTTGGGATAGAACACAGGGAAAACCCAGTAACGCTGTTAAATATGTATCTCTCAACCACTGAGAAGGCAAGGCAGCCTCCTACAATGGCACTTTGACCAGGGGAATCCTCTTTATGGTCGAAGTGTTAGTCATTCAGATCGATGACAACAGTCCTCAGTCTGCCAGCTCTGATCCTTCACAGGTCAGGGCCTCTATCTCGCCTCACGCATTACCACTCCCCCACTTCTTCTTCTCTAGAGATGCGGCAGGCTCAGAATAATTGGTTCTTCTGAGACTCAATTCATTTGGAATCCATGGACAAATGATGATGTCACCTCTTGACTGTGGGCTGCCTTAACTCTTAGAGTTCAACTAAACACAGCTTGTCAATGGTAACTCCTTCCATGAAGAAATATTTAATGCCAATTACCATTAAGGAGGATATTACATTTCCATTGATTTCAATTTATTAAACATAACTACACTTCAATCAATCAATCAATCAATCAAACAGCATTTGTAAAGTGCGTCACTGTCACCCCTATGGGTATCTGGGTGCAGTGTCTCCATTGAAGAGCCAGGTCTTGAGTCTCTTTGAGAAGTCAGCCACAGGGGGCTGTAGGGAGCTGGAGGGGAAGGTCATTGCAGGTCTTGGTAGCGATGTAGGGGAAGAAGAAGTGGTCACAACTGTGGCTGAGACCAATGTGGGGTGAGTGTGCCAGAGCACATGAAGAGGAGTGCAGCTGTCTGGAGGGTTGGCCAATGTTCAATCGATAGTTGATGTAGGCAGATCCTAGGTCGTGGAGTATTTTGTAGGCATCTGTGAGGATTTTGAACTGGCATCTCTTCTGAGTGAGGGGAGACTTATATCTTCTGGATGGGGAGCCAGTGGAAGTCTCTCAGGTTTGTGTGTGTGTGTTTGTGTGTGTGGGGGGGGGGGGCGGGGGTGATGTGGGTTTATTTGGGGAGGTTCATGATGAGTCTAGCTGCAGACTCTTCTGAGGAGCTGGGTAGAGATTCTGAAATAGAGGGCATTGCTGTAGTCGAGGTGACTGTTGATGAGGGCCTGAATGACCGTCTTTCTGGTGTTGGTTGGAATCCATCTGAAGATTCTGCAGAGCATGCAAAGTGTGTGGAAGGAGGAAGAGGCAAATGCATTGACTTGTCTTTTCATGGTCAGTTGGTTATCAAGGATGTCGCTGAGGTTGCGTGCATGGTCGGTCGATTTCTGTAGGCCACCAGCTGTGGTCTCATGCGAAGGTGTTCTTCCCAAAGATCAGTACTTCGGTTTTGCTGGAATTGCGTTGGAGGCAGTTGTCTCTTATTCATTTGGCAGCATTGGTCATGGCGTCGCAGTAGTTGGATTTGGCACTGGAGGGGTCCTCGGTGAGCGAGAGGATCATTTGAATGTCATCCGCATAGGAGATTATGTTGAGTCCCTGTGATCTGATTACGTCTGTGAGGTGGATCATGTGGATGTTGAAGGGGTGGGGCTGAGGGATGATCCTTGTGGTACACTGCATATGATGTCTTTGGGTGCAGAGGTGAAGGGAGGCAATCGGTTGCTCTGTGTGCATCCTATAAGGAAGGATACGATCCACTTGAGGCCATCTAGTTGTATGCTTATGTTGTAAAGTGTGTTGATAAGGGTGTTGTGGAAGACGGTGTTGAACGCCACTGAGAGGTTGAGAGAGGTTGAGGAGAATCAGGGTTGTAGTTTCTCTGCAGTCGAGGAGTGTTCTGATGTCACCTGTGGTGGCTTGCAGTACAGTCTCAGTGTTGTGATATATATGAAATCCTGATTGTGAGGCGTCCAGTCGGTGGCTTTGTTATAGGAATTTGGTGAGCTGCTGGTTGATGGCTTTCTCAGGCACTTTGATCGGGTAGGTGAGCAGGGAGACTGGGCGATAATTTTTGAGATTGCTGGGGCCGGCGGAGGCTTTCATTAGGATGGTTCTGACATCTGTGTGTTTCCATCTATGCGGGAAGGTTGCCGTGATTGGGCTTGCTGAGGTTGTAGAGGTGGTTTGTCAAGGGACCGTGGGCAGCCTGGAGTGAATGGAAGGCATGATGGCTGAGGTGGGCAGGACAGTAATCGGAGAGCAGGTGGAAATTATTTGGCTGATGCTCACTGGTTTGTTGAGTTCATTCGGGTTGAGGGTAGTGGGCTGTAGGGTGAAATTATTGTAGATGTTGGTGATTATCCTGTGGATGTAGTCTGAACAGGTGTCGCCGAGATCTTGGGACAGGTGGGTGGTGTTCTCTATTGCTGTGAGGTTTGAGAGTTCTTTAACTATTTTGAACAGAGTTCCTTTATGTGTTTGACTGCAGAGTTGATGGAGGTGTTGATGGCTGCTTCTTGGCTACTTTGATGTGCCAGTGATAGTTGCTGAGGGCTGTTTTGTGGGCTGCTCTGTTGGCGAGGTTCTTGGTGGCGCGCTATTGTTTCTCAAGTTGGTGGCAGTTGCGCTTGGTTGTCATGAGTTCTGGGAAGTACAAGCTGGCATGATTTGAGGTTTTGTTGTATTTTGTAGGTTTCAGGGGGGCGACTCTGTCTGTGCTGTCCATGATCAGGGCAGCAAAGTTCTGGACGGCCTGGGCAAGGTCTGTTGAGGCCTCTTGTTGGGGGTTGATGAGGGCTTGTGACCAATGCGTTTTTCGGTGACCTTGCTTCAACTGAGGTGGGAGGATAGCTGATGCCTGGTGATGACTTCACTTAATTTGATCCTCATTCTGTTTAGTGCATGGTGTGTGTGTGTGAGCTGCCTTCAAATGTCTTGGACATTGTTTAGGCAACCTACTAGCTTAAAAATGTATAAGAATCTCATGTAGACTTTTAGAATTACTACGGACAAGTGATCTAAGGTGAAGAGTATCTAGGTTTTGGGAAGCAAGGTGATGGAATAATCACAACCGCAAAATAGTCTTTCTGGTTCTGCCTTTGAGAAGGTACCTAGAGACAGTGGTTAGTGCTAAACCCTTTGTCACTGGTAGTATGCTCTGATGTCTAGATTTGAGTGATTTGATGAAAAGTCCCCAATAGAGGTAAATAGCAAGGGTGATACTTGAGGGAAAGTTTTACACTGGATGTAGTTGTAAAATGCTAAACTGTTACGTTTCTCAAAAATTTTGTGTTATGAGATTTTTCCTAAAGTTTTGTAAGTGAGTGCAAACCTTGCATCAAAAATGTCTCAAGAGATACAACAGGGAGACTTGCTTATTTTAGAATTGTCTTTCCAAGACACATTTTCTGTTCCAATTCATCTCATGCCATTATATCATGAGCATTTTTAAAAAAGGTTCACACATGCTTACAAAAAGTTCCTTAAGGTAGTGGTAACCCACATTTCATCATGAACGCATAATTTCATGTAATAGCATAACATTTTCATGGAATTCCATGAAGTTCCATGAGAAAAATGATGTGATTTTACACACTTTTTTACATATAGCAATGTTTTTACATATAGCAATGTTTTGGATATAAAGTATGTCTTCCCTAGACTTGAGGAGGAATGTAAAATATTATCAGCATATTTCTATTAAAAAACAACCGAAAAAAATATTAAGAGCAAAAACAATTAGGAAAACGGGCATAACAAAATATAACAATCAATTAAACTAATGTAATAAGTATTAAAAAAATAAGGTTAATATTAAAACTAATAATAATATAAACCCTAATATATAAATAATTAAATAAATTAACAAACAATATTTAGTAGCAATATAAAATGTTTATAAATCCAAATTCGCCACTAAGTTGGTAAGAAGTGGAATACTGGTACCAAGTTTGTTGTTGTTATTTAGCAATACCAATCACACAGATATAGATGGAACAGAAAATTACATTACTAGACATAGGCCAACCATTATAGTCATTTAACAACCGGCAAATAAACCAATATAGCACACATAACACTTAAATTCAAGTCAGGATTAAAAAAAGGGAAAGCCCGAAAATTGTTTTGGGGAAAAATATATATCATTTGTATATTTATTCAAGTGTTAACAATTTATCACAATCATAACAAATCATTAAAAAATACACATAAAGTATATTGTACATTTCATTAAAAGCATAAAAAAGTCACCAAAATAGACAAAACAAACTTTGGTTTAAAAGTTCGTAAGACCCCTGTTCTTACGAACTTTTAAACCAACGTTTGTTTTGTCTATTTTGGTGACTTTTTATGCTTTTAATGAAATGTACAATATACTTTATGTGTATTTTTTAATGATTTGTTATGATTGTGATAAATTGTAAACACTTGAATAAATATACAAATGATATATATTTTTCCAAAAAACAATTTTCTGGCTTTCCCTTTTTTTAATCCTGACTTGAATTTAAGTGTTATGTGTGCTATATTGGTTTATTTGCCGGTTGTTAAATGACTATAATGGTTGGCCTATGTCTAGTAATGTAATTTTCTGTTCCATCTATATCTGTGTGATTGGTATTGCTAAATAACAACAACAAACTTGGTACCAGTATTCCACTTCTTACCAACTTAGTTGCAAATGTGTGGGACATCTTTGTTTTACAACATACTTCCCCTGTCCCAAATCTGATAGATAAGGGGGCCTCCTTTTACTTTTCATGATATAAATCCAAATTCACAATCATTACATGAAGTATTACATTTTTAAAGTATTATTTTACTCTTCTCCATTCTATAAAGCAGTAAGGTATGTGTTGGACTCAGGAGAGGTTATATTTACTATTCACACTCTAGTCTTGCCAACAGTAGGGTCACACCTCAGTCTAAACATCAGTAGAGAAAGTGTTTGAGTCCAGGGATAGGGGGTTAGATTATTTATTCACACTCCAAACAACAGTCACCAATATTCCCAAAATGAATACACATAAATAAATAATTGTCAATTAAATATTAACAATTAATTTACCCAGTTATAGAATTTTAATATATTTCTACCCTATTCCCTTACAAAACCACTAAACTACTGCTAAAATATACATTACTAACAAAAATGAAAACATTTAAATCTTCTATTCAATATAGAAAATAAATATTAGAACAAATAAAAAAGAAATCACATTACATGTTTATTCATAAATTATGCAAATAATTGATCATTAAAAAATACATTAGCATCTAATTAAAATTATTTGTATTTTAATTAACTTCTCACCCTATTATTCTATAAAACCAGTACCCCATGACAAAAATATAAATTGCCAACAAAAATAAATACATTTAAAAATAATGTAAACTTAAAAAAACAAAAAATCCAACAATTAAAAAAAATAGCATAATAAATAACCTATTTAAATGAGTTAATGTAAAATTATTCATAATTTAAAAAGTATTTAGTCTAAGGCCCCCTGTTGAGCAACAAACTATAGGCAATTTGCACCCAGGGCCAAGTACAATAGCAGAACACTGCTTTGTGCTTTAGTTGTCGATTATAAGGATGACTATACATTTTTTCTAAACTTTAAATTTTCACTGCAAGAATTTGAAAGACAGATTTTGTAAATAGTTATCCATGCATATATAAATATGGAACTTCATCTAGTACAATTTTATATCTCCTGACTATTTTACATATGCGAATCATGTTACAATCTCTTGGTGTGTAAACTTTGTATGTGTGGTTATAAATCTACATATTTAGATAGTTGACTCCCACTGATGGGAGAAAGAAAAAAAAATAACACAATTAAAATGAGTGATTAAATGGATGAAATAAAATTTGAAACAAAGATAGCACAATTGAAATGAATAATTAAATGAATAGAAACTAAATTTGAAGTAAAATGAAAAGCCTCAGAATGCAAATATTTATCCATGCATGGGCATATGGGACTTTATTTAGTACAATTTATTATCACCTGATTATTTGCACATGTGCATCATGTTAAAACCTCTATTTATGTATACCATTTAAGCGTGGTTATGTATCTACATATTTCTATATTATCCACCCACTACAGAAAGAGAAACAATTAAACCAATTTTACTGCTCTCCCCAAACCACTACTCTCTAACTCACGGGTACTCATTGTATGGCCCACAGGGCTGCCAGCGGCCCGGCAAGCCTTCCTGTGACGTGCTTGGGTGCGGCTCTGTGTGTGTGCCCGGAAAGCTGTCTCAGCCTGGGCACACACAGGCAGGGTGAGATGACAGAGGGTGAATGAGGGAGGTAGAGGGAGGGAGACAGAGGGAGAGGGAGGGAAAGGGAGGGAGACAGAGGGAGAGGGAGGGAGGGAAAGGGAGGGATTGAGAGCAAGGGAGGGAAAGGGAGGCAGAGGGAGACAGAGAGAGGGAGACAGAGGGAGGGAGACAGACAAAGGGAGAGTGAGGGAGGCAGAGAAAGGGAGAGGGAGGGAGACAGGGGGTGACAGACAGAGGGTGACAGACAGATGGAGACAGACAGAGGGAGACAGACAGAAGGAGATAGACCTAGGGAGACAGACAGAGGGAGGGTGGCAGAGGGAGGGAGACGGAGGGAGGCAGAGGGAGGGAGACAGAGGGAGGGAGACAGAGGGTGACAGACAGAGGGAGGGAGACAGAGGGACAGAGACAGAGGGAAGGAGACGGTGGGAGACATTGGGAGGGGGACAATGGGAGGGATACAGAGGGAGGGAGACAGAGGGAGGGAGACAGAGGGAGGGACACAGAGGGAGGGAGACTGAGGGAGACAGAGGGTGACAGACAGAGAGAGACACAGGGAGACAGACAGAGGGAGACAGACAGAGGGAGAGGGAGGGCGACACAGGGACGGAGACAAAGGGAGGGAGAGGGAGGAAACACAGGGAGGGAGACAGAGGGTGACAGACAGAGGGAGACAAAGGGAGACAGACAGAGGGAGACAGACAGAGGACGACAACAGAGGGAGACACAGTAAGACAGACAGAGGGAGACAGACAGGGAGACAGAGGGAGGGAGACACAGGGACGGAGACAAAGGGACGGAGAAGGAGGAAAACACAGGGAGGGAGACAGAGGGTGACGGACAGAGGGAGACAGAGGGACACAGACAGAGGGAGACAGACAGAAGATGACAGAGGTAGACAGAGGGAGGGAGACAGAGGGTGACAGACAGAGGGAGACAGAGGGAGACAGACAGAGGGATGCAGACGGTGGGAGACAGACAAAGGGAGACAGAGGGAGGGAGGAGGGAGATAGAGGGAGGGAGACAGAGGGTAACACACAGAGGGAGGGAGACAGAGGGTGACAGACAGAGGGAGACAGAGAGAAGGAGACAGAGGGAGATAGACAGAGGGAGACAGACAGAGGGAGGGTGACAGAGGGAGGGAGACGGAGGGAGGCAGAGGGAGCAGAGACAGAGGGAGGGAGACAGAGGGAGACAATGGGAGGGAGAGAGAGGGAGGGAGACAGAGGGAGGGAGACTGAGGGAGACAGAGGGTGACAGACAGAGGAGACACAGGGAGACAGACAGAGGGAGATAGAGGGAGGGAGACATAGGGACGGAGACAAAGGGAGGGAGAGGGAGGAAAACACAGGGAGGGAGACAGAGGGACACAGAGGGTGACAGACAGAGGGAGATAGAGGGAGACAGACAGAGGAGACAGACAGAGGATGACAGACAGAGGGAGACAGAGGGAGACAGACAGAGGGAGACAGACAGAGGGAGACAGAGGGAGGGAGACATAGGGACAGAGACAAAGGGAGGGAGAGGGAGGAAAACACAGGGAGGGAGAGGGAGGAAAACACAGGGAGGGAGACAGAGGGAGACAGAAGGTGACACACAGAGGGAGACAGACAGAGGGAGACAGACAGAGGATGACAGATAGAGGGAGACAGAGGGAGGGAGACAGAGGGTGACAGACAGAGGGAGACAGACAGAGGGAGACAGACGGAGGGAGACAGACAGAGGGAGACAGAGGGAGGGAGACAGAGGGAGGGAGGAGGGAGATAGATGGAGGGAGACAGAGGGTGACAGACAGAGGGTGACAGAGAGAGGGAGACAGAGGGAGGGAGACACAGGGATGGAGACAGAGGGAGGGAGACAGAGGGAGGGAGACAGAGGGAGACAGACAGAGGGAGACAGAGAGAGGGAGACAGAGGGAGGGAGACACAGGGATGGAGACAGAGGGTGACAGACAGAGGGAGACAGACAGAGGGAGACAGACAGAAGGAGATAGACCGAGGGAGACAGACAGAGGGAGGGTGGCAGAGGGAGGGAGACGGAGGGAGGCAGAGGGAGGGAGACAGAGGGAGGGAGACAGAGGGTGACAGACAGAGGGAGGGAGACAGAGGGAGGGAGACTGAGGGAGACAGAGGGTGACAGACAGAGAGAGACACCGGGAGACAGACAGAGGGAGACAGACAGAGGGAGAGGGAGGGAGACATAGGGACGGAGACAAAGGGAGGGAGAGGGAGGAAAACACAGGGAGGGAGACAGAGGGTGACAGACAGAGGGAGACAAAGGGAGACAGACAGAGGGAGACAGACAGAGGACGACAACAGAGGGAGACACAGTGAGACAGACAGAGGGAGACAGACAGAGGGAGACAGAGGGAGGGAGACACAGGGACGGAGACAAAGGGACGGAGAGGGAGGAAAACACAGGGAGGGAGACAGAGGGTGACGGACAGAGGGAGACAGAGGGACACAGACAGAGGGAGACAGACAGAAGATGACAGACAGAGGGAGACAGAGGGAGGGAGACAGAGGGTGACAGACAGAGGGAGACAGAGGGAGACAGACAGAGGGATGCAGACGGTGGGAGACAGACGGAGGGAGACAGAGGGAGGGAGGAGGGAGATAGAGGGAGGGAGACAGAGGGTAATACACATAGGGAGGGAGACAGAGGGTGACAGACAGAGGGAGACAGAGAGAAGGAGACAGAGGGAGATAGACAGAGGGAGACAGACAGAGGGAGGGTGACAGAGGGAGGGAGACGGAGGGAGGCAGAGGGAGCAGAGACAGAGGGAGGGAGACAGAGGGAGACAATGGGAGGGAGACAGAGGGAGGGAGACAGAGGGAGGGAGACTGAGGGAGACAGAGGGTGACAGACAGAGGGAGACACAGGGAGACAGACAGAGGGGGATAGAGGGAGGGAGACAAAGGGACGGAGACAAAGGGAGGGAGAGGGAGGAAAACACAGGGAGGGAGACAGAGAGACACAGAGGGTGACAGACAGAGGGAGACAGAGGGAGACCGACAGAGGAGACAGACAGAGGATGACAGACAGAGGGAGACAGAGGGAGACAGACAGAGGGAGACAGACAGAGGGAGACAGAGGGAGGGAGACATAGGGACAGAGACAAAGGGAGGGAGAGGGAGGAAAACACAGGGAGGGAGAGGGAGGAAAACACAGGGAGGGAGACAGAGGGAGACAGAAGGTGACACACAGAGGGAGACAGACAGAGGGAGACAGACAGAGGATGACAGATAGAGGGAGACAGAGGGAGGGAGACAGAGGGTGACAGACAGAGGGAGACAGAGGGAGACAGACAGAGGGAGACAGACAGAGGGAGACAGACAGAGGGAGACAGATAGAGGGAGACAGAGGGAGGGAGACAGAGGGAGGGAGACAGAGGGTGACAGACAGAGGGAGACAGAGGGAGACAGACAGAGGGAGACAGACGGAGGGAGACAGACAGAGGGAGACAGAGAGAGGGAGACAGAGGGAGGGAGACACAGGGATGGAGACAGAGGGAGGGAGACAGAGGGAGGGAGACAGAGGGAGATGGAGGATGACAGACAGAGGGAGACAGACAGAGGGAGGGAGACAGAGGGAGGGAGACAGAGGGAGGGAGACAGAGGAAGGGAGGGAGACAGAGGAGGGACGAAGGGAGGGTGACAGAGTGAGACAGAGGGAGGGAGACAGAGGGAGACAGATGGAGGGTGACAGGGGAGGGAGATGAAGGGAAACAGATCGAGGGAGACAGCGGGAGGGAGACAGAGGATGACAGACAGAGGGAGGGAGACACAGGGATGGAGACAGAGGGTGGGAGGGAGACAGAGGGAGGGAGACAGAGGGAGGGAGACAGAGGGAGGGAGACAGAGAGAGGGAGGAGGGCGACAGAGGGAGGGAGACAGACAGACAGATGGAGGAGGGTGACAGATAGAGAACAACAGAGGGAGGAGGGCAACAGAGGGAGGGAGACAGAGGGAGAGAGACAGAGTGAGAGAGAGGCAAGGAGAGAGAGGAAGGCAGAGTGAGGGAGAGGGAAGGAGAGAGAGAGAGACAGAGAGAGAGAGAGGAAGGGGGAGAGAGGGAGACAGAGAGAGTGAGGGAGACAGAGAGAGAGGGAGTGAGACAGTCAGAGTGCGTGAGACAGAGGGAGACATGGATAGAGAGAGGGCGAGAGAGTGGGAGAGAGAGGGAGAGAGAGAGAGACAGGGAGAGAGGGGGAGAAAGGGATAGAGAGAGGGAGGGAGAGAGAGAGAGAGAGAGAGAGAGATGTGTTTATGTCAGGTCTGGTGGCTCAGTGGACTCATCCCAAACCTCTTTTACTACTATGAACTCCCAGGAAACTCTTTCTAAACTCCTCCCGACAACCATTCTTTATCCTATTCATCCAATTTATATGCTACATTTCCACCAATAACAATCTATATCACCCTCTAATAATCCACCACAAATCCATCTTTAGCTCCAAAGTAGCTACTCATTGAAAAGCGCTTCAACTCCTCGCCAGGGTCAGTAAGCGTTACATAAATATATTTACATTTATGCTATCATTGTAAAGTCATGTGTACAAAAAAATTGACACGAAGACAAGATCGTAAAAGATAAAGAAACACACGATCTAGAAAGTGAATACTAGAGCATACGACCAGCAACGATTCAGATAAATAAAAGAGACAGAGCCCTGTGAGAACCCATAAAGTGACAGGAATGGGTTCGAAACGCGTCGCCTTTTGAATCAGGAATGCATTAATTTGCAGTACATTTAATAACTTTGACAAATTTAATATGCACTAATTTGCTACTTGTTGAATAATAGTATCTAAATGTTCACTTTGTCCTTTGTTTAGTTAGATATCATTTATGTGAGTCTAATTGTTGATCAAAATGAATATGGTGTCTATATATGTAATGTAATTTATGTGGTGTTTATATGCAATGTGGAATGTAATTTGTTTTGAAAATTTATGTTGGAATTGTTGAATGTATTTAAGTGTCTTTTTTGTACCTAAACTTTTTTGAATATAATGAAATAAAAAGCAAAAAGGTATTAAGTAAATATACCAAACAGACCATATAGTAATACTGGTTTGTTTTCCTCAATTGGGAGGTGTCAAGTAAGGTGAAGTTGGCAATTTTTTTGTACACATTTAATTGATGGTCCAGCTGACTTCATGGTTAAGAACCTAACTCCTTAGTGTCAGACATCATTGTAAAGTCAAGCATTAGGATAACAGGTGGACCCCATTTTAAATACAGGTAAAGTCATAGGAATAGCTGCCTGTGTTGACACTGAAACTTCAAAGGCACACAGCCTCTCACATGCGATCATAGTTACTCACATGAGTGACAGAGTATGCTTCAACACTAAGCACTGCTAGCTTCAATGACCTGAAGGTTATACATTTGATTCAGGGGAACACAGGGTCAGCTCTCCAGAATTCCGAGGCAGAAAATTGAGACCTGTAAATGAAGTAGCAGTGGCACCTTTAAGTAGAGTCCTTGTAAAAGGTAACAACATGGGGTTCAATGCTATATTTGTAGCACCATCTATGAAATTCCTGGAAATAGCGAATTAGAATGCTCCTCTTACAGGCTATAACTACTATTATTGGCCTGCTGAGGGGTCAATATGGGACTTCCATGTCCCTACTGCCTGGCATTCCTTGCCTAGGTGTGCTTTCTTTCTTCCCCACCCTACTCAGACAAATTACTTTTTACTCATGGATGAGTGATGAATAATGCATATTTTCTGCAGAGGGACACACAAATCCTCTAAATGACTCCACCAGTACAGCTCCTCTGTATCACTCCACCAGTACAGCTCTTTTGCATCACTCCACCAGTACAGCTCTTCTGTATCACTCCACCAGTACAGCTCTTTTGCATCACTCCACCAGTACAGCTCTTCTGTATCACTCCACCAATACAGCTCATCTGTATAACTCCACCAGTGCAGCTCCTCTGTATTACTCCACTAATACAGCTCCTCTGTATCACTCCACTAGTGCAGCTGCTCTGTATCACTCCACCAGTACAGCTCATCTGTCTCACTCCACCAGTACAGCTCCTCTGTATCACTCCACCAGTACAGCTCATCTGTCTCACTCCACCAGTACAGCTCTTCTGTATCACTCCACTAGTACAGCTCCTCTGTGTCATTCCACCAGTACAGCTCATCTGTCTTACTCCACCAGTACAGCTCTTCTGCATCACTCTGCCAATACAGCTCCTCTGTATCACTCCACTAGTACAGCTCCTCTGTATCACTCCACCAATAAAGCTCCTCTGTATCACTCCACTAGTGCAGCTCCTCTGTATCACTCCACCAATAAAGCTCCTCTGTATCACTCCACTAGTACAGCTCCTCTGTATCACTCCACCAATAAAGCTCCTCTGTATCACTCCACTAGTGCAGCTCCTCTGTATCACTCCACCAATAAAGCTCCTCTGTATCACTCCACTAGTACAGCTCTTCTTTATCACTCCACCAATACAGCTCCTCTCTATCACTCCACTAGTACAGCTCTTCTGTAACACTCCACCAGTGCAGCTCCTCTGTATCACTCCACGAGTACAGCTCCTCTGTATCACTTCAACAGTACAGGACCTCTGTATCACTACACCAGTACAGCTCCTCTGTATCACTCTACCAGTGCAGCTCCTCTGTATCACTTTACCAGTACAGCCCTACTTTATCACTCCACCAGTGCAGCTCCTCTGTATCACTCCATCAGTACAGCTTCTCTGCGTCACTCATCCAGTACAGCTCCTCTGCATTTCTCCACCAGTACAGGTCCTCTGCATCACTCCACCAATACAGCTCCTCTGTATCACTACATCAGTACACCTCCTCTGTATCTCTCCACCAGTACAGCTTCTCTGCATCACTCCACCAGTACATCTCATCTGTATCACTCCACCAGTACATCTCCTCTGTATCACTTCACCAGTACAGCTCCTCTGTATCACTCCTCCAGTACAGATCCCCTGTATCACTTCACCAGTACAGCTCCTCTGTATTACTCCACCAGTACAGATCCCCTGTATCACTTCACCAGTACAGCTCCTCAGTATCACTTCACAAGTGCACCTCTGTATCATTCCACCAGTACAGCATCTCTGTATCACTCTACCGGTACAGCTCCTCTGTATCACTCCTACAGTACAGTGTTATAATCTAATGTGATTGATGCATCCTCCCTGTTCCTGCCCCTGCCCTGCTGCTCAGTCTATGTGATGTCATCAGAATGTTGAGAGTGTTTGAGTGGAAGAAGAAGTCAGTTGGTATTGAAGGGCTGAGCAGTGGAACTGCTCCTGGGGGGGGGGGGGGGGTCTCTGGGGTCTCTTGGGTCTCTTGATTATCTCTTGATTACATCCTAATGTAATGGATCTGTACTGAAGAATAAACCAATGATTCTATGGACTACAGATCTTTCAATATTGTAACATACAGCTCCTTTGTATAACTCCACCAGTGTAGCTACTCTGTATCACTGCACCATTGCACCTCTGTATCACTCCACCAGTACAGCATCTCTGTATCACTCCACCAGTACAACTCCTTTGTATCACTCCACCAGTACAGCTCCTTTGTATAAACTCCACCAGTGCAGCTCCTCTGTATCACTCCTACAGTACAGCTCCTTTGTATAACTCCACCAGTGTAGCTACTCTGTATCACTGCACCAGTGCACCTCTGTATCACTCCACCAGTAAAGCTCCTCTGTATCACTCCACCAGTACAGCTCCTCTGTATCACTCCACCAGTAGAGACCTACTTTATCACTCCACCAGTGCAGATTCTTTGTATCACTCCACCAGTACAGGCCTACTTTATCACTACACCAGTACAGCTCCTCTGTAACACTCACCAGTACAGCTCACCTGTGTCACTCTACCAGTACAGCTCACCTGTGTCACTCTACCAGTACAGCTCACCTGTGTCACTCTACCAGTACAGCTCACCTGTGTCACTCTACCAGTACAGCTCATCTGTATCACTCTACCAGTACAGCTCCTCTGTATCACTCCACCAGTACAGCTCATCTGTATCACTCTACCAGTACAGCTCCTGCTCTGTATCACTCCACCAGTACAGCACAGCTCCTCTGTCTCACTCTACCAGTACAGCTCTTCTGTATCACTCCACCAGTACAGCTCATCTGTAACACTCCACCAGTACAGCTCACCTGTGTCACTCTACCAGTACAGCTCACCTGTGTCACTCTACCAGTACAGCTCACCTGTGTCACTCTACCAGTACAGCTCATTCTGTATCACTCCACCAGTACAGCTCATCTGTATCACTCCACCAGTACAGCTCCTCTGTATCACTCCACCAGTACAGCTCCTCTGTATCACTCCACCAGTACAGCTCCTCTGTATCACTCCACCAGTACAGCTCATCTGTATCACTCTACCAGTACAGCTCCTCTGTATTAGGGTCACTAGAAGTCCCGGATTCCTCGGACAGTCCGGTTTTCAGAGGATTGTCTCGGTGTCACAAACGGAGGAGGAGGAGGAAGAGGAGGAGGGTAAAAGCGGAGTAGGGAGGAAGAGGAGGTGGAGGGAGGAAGAGGAGGGAGGAAGAGGAGGGGGGAGTGGAGGAAGGGGAGGGAGAGGAGGAGGGCGGAAGAGGAGGGAGGAAGAGGAGGAGGAGGGAGAAATAGGAGGAGGGAGGAAGAGGAGGAGTAGGGAGGAGGAGGAGTGGGTACAGGAAGGAGGAGGAGGAGGGAGACGGAGGAGGGAGGAGGAGGGACGAAGAGGATGACGAGGGAGGAAGAGGAGGAGGGGAATAGGAAGAGGAGGAGGGAGGAGGAGGAAGGAAAGGGAGGAGGGAATAAGAGGAAGAGAAGGGGAAGAGGAGGAGGAAGAGGAAGAGGAGGAGGAGGAGGATGGAGGGGTGTTCTTCGGCAGAGAGCTGCTTGTGATCCAGGAGAGATGAAGATGTACTGCTGGGACAGGACACAATGGTCAGCTACATTCAGGGGAGGAAGGAAGTTTAAAGCCTTATTGTCCTTCTCTGCAGGGCAATAATAGCTTTTACCTGCCCTCCTCCCATTATGAGCCCTAGCCTGCAGCTGGTGTCCATACTTGAAGGAAGGGTTATTATCACAGTTATTGACCATAGGAACGGGCAGTAATGCCAAGTATTGCAGCCTTGTGCTGAGTGAGTGCTTCCCCCCTCCAGATGGATCTGCAGCTGTTCAAGATAAAATACAGTTCTCTATCCTGTTTTGAATTTGTCAAATAACCTTACATAAAAATGCGTGTTAGTGATACACATCCTAACAGCTGCCTAAATATGCTTTTCCATAATGCGGACTGTACCATCTCTGTGGTCAGCCGCCCTGTGCAGCTGTGAGCTGATTAGAGCTGATTAGTTGATCCCTTCTCACGACGGGTGGACTTCTGTAATTGGCCCCACTGTTAGTTTTATAACAATGGGGTAACCCAAAAAGCCTCCGGACCCAGGTAAATTATAGTACAAAAAACAATGGTCGCAGGGGTGCACAATTTAAAATATAGAATACAACATCACCATGTAATCAAATCTTACAATCAGTTACATTTATTTATTTATTTATTTATTTATTTATTTAACAGACTTGTAAAGCACATGGCTGCCCATGAGCGTCCCAGCGCTAATGATAGATCAGAGAAGATTGAGAAGAGAAATGGGTTTTAAGGGAACAACCAAGTCTTAAGTGCCTTGCGGAAAGGAAGAAGGTTAGGCTGGGCTCGGATAACTGGGGGGAGAGCATTCCACAGCTTGGAGGCATTGTACAAAAACAGTCGGCCTCCAGAGCGGGCTTTCCTAACTCTGGGCACTGCTGCCAAGTTTGAGATGAGGATCGAAGGGTTCTGGTGGTTTGTGAGGAGCAATAAGGTCTTTCAAGATGGATGGTGCTTTTTTGTGTAGAATTTTATGGGTGGTGCAGAGGGCTTTAAAATGCACCCTCTCTTGGATAGGCAGCCAATGCAGTGATTTTAGGGCTGGTTTAGCCGAACAACGGCTATGTGTCCCTGTGAGAAGACGGGCAGCTGTATTTTGCACCGTCTGAAGTTTAGCCAGCACCTTGTTTGGGGCCCCTAGATACAGGGCATTACCGTAGTCCAATCGGGCATCACTAGGCCTTGAATCAGTAATTTTTGGATTTTGCAGGGAGAAAAGGGAGGATACATACTGATTATTTACTGAAACAGCATAAGTAGTCTGTATATTTTTATATACAATTCAGGTGCTCCATACGGAGGTGAGAAGAAGCAGCTCAAAAAGGAAGGTGTGCACTTGTGAGGGATGTAGGAAAGGAAGATCATGTGCAAGTAATTTACATCAGAGGACTGACAGAAACCTATCCAGCCACATGAAGGCAAAATTTACATATGGACATAGCAACATTGTGACCTAGATAATTCATTTCTGTTGTCTGTACTCGGCCGCTCAGGAGCGATCGTCAATGTTTCGACCCCCTAACTTGTGTATGTAGATTAATCCTTACATTGAGGTCTTCATCAGGACAGGGCGGAAGGAGACACCATTCAAGACCATCTTGTAAATTGAGGGAGTGAATTTCAAAATGATATGGCTCTTATGTTCCTGTCAAAGAGGCGAGAAGCAAGAACAAGACATTAAAAAAACAATTAGTTATTGTGGCAAACAAAGTTAGCATGTCCCATGCCTTAGCATTTTTAGAATGTTTGGAGCATCATGGGTTGTATCGCTCATAAACCTGAGAAATCAGGAAGACCATTAAGAATCCTCGTAACCAGAATTATAGGATCAAAAGTGGTGGTTTGTACCATCCTCCTTGGGCAGGGTTACTTGCACCAGCAGTTATCCCGGTTCAGGATATGGTGTTAACATGAAATCCAGGGCCATATGATCAAGAAAGGGTGATACATTATCGCCGCTTTTATCGGCAGGAAACTGCTGCTAAAGCGGCGATAATGGGCTTGATATAGGCCCTTGTGAATTCCCATAGAAGCTGAGGTTAACACCAGAACCTGGGCTTCTATGGGAAGTCACAAGGCCATAATATCAAGCCATTATCGCCGCTTTAGCGGCAGTTTCCTGCCGATAAAAACGGCGATATTGCCCTTTCTTGATAATATGGCCCCAGGTACCCCGTAATCCGTGTTTTATTAGTCTGAAATCTTGTAACATCATTACGGTGATAGACTCAATCAAACCTGGCCGTGCTGTCCGAGCGCCTCCAGACACTCTTTGCTGAAGCAGACATTGTTGTCTTTGTTGGCACAGTTCCAGTGACGTCTCCCACTGTGTCCTTCCGCAGGTGACAAGGACTGCGCGGACTTCCTCCTGCCGGACTTTGATTTCCCGGGAGGGGACATTGATTACATATTGGCATCCGATGCCTGCCATTGCCAGAGGATCTGTACCCAGCACCCTCGGTGCCAGTTCTTCACTTACTCCACCGAGCAGAGCCCAAGCCACAGGAGGTAAGGTCACCACGCTTCCTGTGTGATGTTTATGCACTCTATACCTGGTTTCTGACACTTGTGTTTACCTTGAGCCCTTGGGAAGGGTAACTCAGTGGGCGGATCATAGAAACAGAACCAAAAGTAACTACAGTCTCAGAAGATCTTTACGTCTGACTCAACTTCGTGGTTATAGCGTTGACTGGGACTTGAGTGTTCTCAGAGGCATGAGAAGTCTCAGAGCGAAGACTAATGGGCATATTTATCAAATAATCAGGCAGCGCCACCTTGCTGCATGATTGGGAAAGGGTCATATTTAACATGCTTGTCAATTCCCAGTACTGCCGCACAATGTGCTGCCATGCGCCAATGCAGATGTGCTTGCGCCGTGGTGCAAGGGTGCCTACGTTGTAACCAGAATGAGTTTTGTGCAGGAAGGGGCACCTTCCTCAACAAAAACAACCCACTGAGGCATTTTCTCTTTCTGCGCTGCATAATGCAATGCAGAGGTTTGTGCTGTGTTACATTACTCTAGATTTATCAAGTCATGGGATGGCAACGCACAGCGGCATTATGCGGCTTGATAAATCTAACTGAAGAGTTGTGTCGCTCTCGCATCCCACTGCGTGGCACAAGGGCGACACAACACTATGATAAATATGCCCCACAGAGACAACCACTGACAGTCTATGGAGAACCGAGAACAGAGTAATTTTGTGATTATTCATCACCACTCCCAAAAGTGGTGTGTTGGCATCAAATGGGTACATTTACCTGTGGTACATGAAGAGGCAGCAGTGAGTGGGCTGTAAAGTTAGCAAAGTGTGTGCTAAACCCCCGTGCTTATGGAGTGTATGGCAAGGCATTAATCCACCTTAAAAAATCACTAGAAAACTCAACTTAAGGAACCCTGCTTCACACTAGAACCATGAACCGTAAGACTTTCTGCTTGTTGATAATGCGTCACATCAGTATGAATAGTGCACTGTTTTTTTAGGCCAAACTTAGCAGCAGCGCACATGCGCTACTCGCTCTGCGAGACTGCTGTAGTAGAGTATGGGATAGAAGCTACACCCACTCTCCTGCCATATTTTTCATTGGCTTGTGTCATTGTCTTTCATAATTGCTGCCTTCAATTTTGTTAATAGGCTTGTTAGTCCCTCCTTCGGACTGCCTTGTCTTCATTTGTACCCTCCCATGGCGACTGACCCCTTTACTTCAGTTGTTACACAGGGTCCTGTTATTTAGTCTGTAAGCACTGTTTACTTTATTGAGTTTCTCTTACTGCAGGCTGGACATGCGTTGCTTCAGCTGAAACCGCTTGTGTTATTTCAAGCAGCACCGCCGCCCGCGTAAGATGGGCACCTGCTTTCAATCACTTTAAACCAGCATTATCTCATATCTATTTCAAGCCCCCAAGTAAAATGGATTTAGCAAATAAAGTCATGTGAATTTCAGGTAGCACATAATCCTGTGCTGATGGGCTGAAGCTGACAACAGCATATCTGTGTTACAGGTCATCTATTCTAAAGCTACCTGACAGGTTCTTTTCAAAAGCCTGTCACCACCATTACCACCACCACCAGTACCACCACCAATACCACCACAATCAACACCACCATAACCAATACCACCACCACCACCACCAATACAACCACCACCATTACCACCAATACCACCACCATACCACTAATACCAGCACCCACTGCACCATTACCATTACCACCACCATTACCACCACCACCAATACCACCACCACCATCACCACCAATACCACCACAATCAACACCACCACCCCCATCAATACCACCACCACCACTACCACCAATACCACCACCACTGCCAATACTACAACCAATA
Organism: Lissotriton vulgaris; assembly: GCF_964263255.1. Lineage (NCBI taxonomy): Eukaryota > Metazoa > Chordata > Amphibia > Caudata > Salamandridae > Lissotriton > Lissotriton vulgaris. The sequence continues at coordinate 262,459,162 of NC_141690.1, forward strand.
CCACCACCTTAACACCAATACCACCACCAACACCACCATTACCACCACAACCAATACCACCACCAATGCCACCACAATCAACACCACCACCTCCATCAATACCACCACCAATACCACCACCACAGCCAATACCACCACCACCATTACCACCAATACCACCACAATACCACCAATACCACCACCAACACCACCATTACCACCACCATCACCATTACCACCACCACCAATACCACCACTACCACCACCACCAATAACCCCCACCACCCATACCACCACAAACACTGCCACAAGCACCACCACCACCAATACCCCCACCACCACAGCCAATCCCACCACCACCAATATCACCACCATACCACCAATACCACCACCAACACCACCATTACCACCACCACCACCATTACCACCACCACGACCAACACCACCACCACCAATACCACCACAATCAACACCACCACCTCCATCAATACCACCCCCACCAATATTACCACCACCAATACCACCACCACTGCCAATACTACCACCACAACCAATACCACCACCTTACCACCACGAAAACCACCATTACAACCACCACCACCACCATTACCACCACCACCAACAATACCACCACCAATACCAACCACAATCGACACCACCACCTCCATCAATACCACCACCAGTGCCAATACCACCACCTCTACCAATGCCACCACCATACCTTCAATACCACCACCAACGCCACCATTACCACCACCATCACCATTACCACCACCACCACCAACCATACCCCACCACCAATCCCACCACAAATACTGCTACAACCACTACCAATACCACCACCACCAACAATACCACCATCACCACCATCAATGCCACCACCTCCACCACCATCAATACCACCACCAGCACCACGATTACCACCACCACCAATACCACCACCACCACCAATACCACCACAACCAACACCACCACCTCCATCAATACCACCACCACCAATATCCCTACCACCAATACCACCACCACTGCCAATACTACCACCACCACCAATACCACTACCTTACCACCACCAACACCACCATTACCCCCACCACTGTTACTACCACCACCAACACCACCACAAATACCACCACTAATACCACCACAATGAACACCACCACTTCCATCGATACCACCACCACCAATACCACCACCACTGCCAATACCACCACCACTACCAATACCGCCACCATACCTCCAATACCACCACCAACACCACCATTACCACCACTATCACCATCACCACCACCACCAATACCCCCACCAATACCACCACAAATACTACCACAACCACCACCACCACCAATACCACCATCAATGCCACCACCTCCACCACCATCAACACCACCCCCAGCACCTACACCACCAATACCACTACCACCACCACCACCAATACCACCACCACAATATCACCACCAATACCACTACCGCCATAAATACCACCACCTCCAACACAACCGATACCACCAACACCAATACAACCACAACCAATACCACCACCACTGTTACCACCAACACCACCAATGCCACCACCACCAATACCAATACCACTGATAATTCCTATACCACTGCCAATACCACTAATACCACCACCACCAATCCCACCACCACCACCACCAATACCTATACCACTACCACCACCACCACCACCACCACCACCAATACCACCACTACCACCACCAGCACCACCAATACCACCACCACCAATACCACTACCACCACCAGCACCACCAATACCACCAACACCACCACCACCAATACCACCACAACCACTACTACCACACGGGGTGACGCTTAACGTGTGAAGTGGAATGTTGGTGAGCATCTGATGGTATAAGATAAGACTATCAGGAGACTTTGCACTTGAATCAATGTCTTGCCTCCCTGAGGGAGACAAGAAAGTTTGGGAGAAGAAGAGAGTGTTTGTGCAGCATATGTGTGCAACTTCACAATCATTGAGATGTTGCATTTTTGTTTTAAGAAATTACACTTTTGATACCAAGTGATTAGCAAGTTGGTTACTAAGCCAAGAGAGAAGGGGTGCAGAAGCACAGGATGTGGTCCTGTGCCCGGCAAATTGGAACTTTATGGCATTGATTGCAGACTGGTCTCTCTAAGGGTATCCTACACACCACAGCAAGCCACACCAAGGCCCTGAAGAAATATGATCACGTTACCCCCACACTGATGGAACTCTACTGACTCTCCGTGCCAGCTGCCACCATCTTTAAAACCGCAGCATCATCTGTAATTCCATCATGAGCAGAGCCACCACCGATCTGGCTGCCAGGCTCACCACATCCAGCGATTCTCTTCACATCTGCAGCAAGGACTTCATCAGACTGGAGGTGAAGAAGTACAAAAAAGAAGGAAACAAACCTTCTCCATTTATTCACCAAGAGTTGGGATGAACATCAATTGTAGCCATCAGAACCGCCACACACCACCTCCAATATCAAAAAGAGCTGAAGAACCATCTCTTCAAAGAACACCGCAGCGCAATGAAGTAACAGTCCACAACCACTCTCAGAAGTCTTTGTTTTTGATCCTGTACAGAGCTCCTCTGCCTTTCTACTTGGTTTGCACTGTACATATACCACATAAGGACATGCATACAAAGGGGGAAATGCTGAGAAAAGATGCAGGAGCAGGCAGGGTTAAAAACTGGGCTGTTAAGGGGTTCCTAAGAAGGGGCATTAGCAGCCTTACTCTTCTTCTGTGGGCTCTGTGGTGGTGGCTTACTAGCCTTGGCTTGACAATAATCACCTTGTATTGGTCATTCATAGAGCATCACCAGCTCAGTATCCTAGGTCATCTCAGGGGAGAGTGACTGGTTGACCACCAACCAAAAAGTCTCAGTTCTGAGTTAGACCAAGGTCTAACTCACATGTTACTGCCAGCGGCAAACAGATTCAGTAAAACCTTTGCTGCTCTTTCTTTTCACCATATTGATTTGACCCAGAAGAGGTATGCTACTTATTAATGCTTGGTTTGCTAATCTTGTGTCTCACCAGGTTTTCTTGTAACTTGAAGAGATCTGAGACAAAGATCCCCGTAACCATCACTCCGCTACTGAACGCTGTGTCCGGATTTTCCTTAACAAGCACTGGTGTACAAAAAGGTGAGTAGATGATGCGGTACTGTGTGTGTTTTATTATTATGCAAGTTGAATCTTGGCATATCCTGTTGCTAGCTCACCACACTTTGCATAATATCTGGTTTTATCTTACCCCAACCATGTATCTCTCCTTTGCAAGACTTGGTTTGAACTCAAATGTCTTGCAACAATTGTGAAAACGGATGTGTGTTATACATGCATGCGCTCCACCAACAACATTTGGAAAGGGGCGACCACTCGGTCCCCCCGAACGTATGGTTCGGCGCCCCGATCCTCCCGGGAAACCATTTTGGGCGGGGGGCGTGTCTCAGCTGGTATGCCCGAAGCGGCGTAGCCGGGGCGCGCCTTTTCCCGCCCAGGAGGGGTTGTCCTAGACACCTACACTGATGACCACGCCCAGTAGGCGTACCGGAGGAGGGTACACGCCCTCCCGCAGAAGAATAAATAGAGCGGGAATCCGAAGAAGCGTCCTCTTGTTCCTGTGCTCTGAAGGCTGCACCCACTCGTTGCTCGTGAGCCCTCGACGGAACAAGCAGCAATTTTGAGAACTTTTAATTCTTGTGTTTTTCTTTCAGTTACTCGAAGGCGAAGAATCCAGGACCTTGTTGATCGTCTAGGAGCGGATAATCGAAACCATGGCTGGCAAGAAAGCAGGAAAGGGTTCCGAGACGGATAAGGTGCTACGCTTGTTGGTGAACCGGATGGCTTGCATGGAGCGGAAACTCGGTCAAGTCCCATCGATCGGTCGAGGTTTGGCGGAGGTCAAACAACAACTGGCTGCGCTGAGCAATCCGGGTAACCCTAAGAAGGTAATAGGCCCGGCCTTGCCGGGAATTGTCCCCGAGGGTAGAGGGAAGCGGGTCAAGAAGAGGGCGGCTTCAGGGGAGGTTCCGGTCCCAGAGTTACCCCCGGCCACCCCTGTCACGCCGGCAGACAACCCGGTACCAATCCCGGACGCGGGTCAACCGATCCCGGTAGTGATTACCCCTGCTAACGATGAAGATATGCCTCCTGAATTGGCCACCCAGTTGGCCGCATGGCTCAATAGCAAGGCAGGGGGTGTCAAGGCGCCCGGAGACACGGCCGAAGAGGCCAAGCTACTAATCCAGCAGTTGCGGCAGTCGCGAGATGCCGCAAAGGCGAATCTTCCTCTTGTTTCCCCACAGGTGACACCGGTAGGACCTGCAGTTGGTCTCGAGAAAACGGCGGGAACAACGACCGAACCGGGTAAGCTCGCTTTGCCAGTGGCGGGGGAGGGCTCATTACCCTCAAGGCGGGGGAGGGTGGCACAGCACATCCCTATGGCCACAAAAGAGTTAATATGGGGAGACAAATATGTCAATATGTTTTCATTATTAACTGACCATCACGAGATGGAATATGCTAAAACCCAGAAAGATTTGTGGCACCCGAGCGTGTGGCGCGCAAATATGGCGGAATTCAGGGTAGATGAAACGATAACGAATTGGGCGAAGGCCTTTGCAATATTTACTGCAGTTATGGGGGAACGTAAACCCGAGGTGTTAACTGAACTGTCTTCCTATCAAACTCGTATTATGGATTTTTATGCAATGTATGAGGGAGAGGAATGGAAAGGATATGACATGAAATTCCGAAAAGCGAAAGAATATGATGCCTCTCTGACATGGGACTGCCTCGACTCGGTCTCATGGCATAAGCAGCTCCTGCCGGGGGCGGCAGGTACATCCTCGCCGGGCGGGAGTGGGTCGGGGGCCTTCCGCCAAAAGCCCGTGGTGCCCTTTCAAGCAGGCGCCGGTATCGATCACCAGCCGAAGACCTGCGGGAATGGCGGCAAGCGGGGGGTCTGTTGGGGCTTCAATCGAGGCAACTGTAACAGACCGCAAGGAACATGTAGGTTCAAGCATGTGTGTGCGGGCTGTGGGAATTCCTCACACCCGGAGAGTTCATGTAAATCAAAAAATAACGGGGTGGGAGGAAAGGGAGGGTCCAAGCAGGAGTAAGGTAGAACGTTGTGACCAACTGCATACACCCGTTGATCTCATGGCTATGAATCCTTGGTTAAACAAATACCCTGATCATGTCTCCGCTGGGGTGTTGAGGAAGGGATTCTTGCACGGCTTCCACATCCCGGCGGGGGATTTTCGAGGGAACTCTTTTTGTAAAAACCAGTTATCGGCGCAACATAATCCAAGTGTGGTAGAGAGAAAAATTGCAAAGGAAGTCAGCTTAGGGCGAGTAGCAGGGCCTTTTCATCGCCCACCGGTGGCAGATTTCATCTGTTCCCCGTTAGGGGTTGTCCCGAAGAAAGACCAAGGGGAGTTTAGACTTATTCATAACCTGTCTGCTCCGAGGGGTTCCTCGGTGAACGAGGCCATTGACCCAGAAGTCTGTTCGGTGCGGTACGCATCGTTCGATGAGGCCGTGGCCATGCTGAATCGCCTGGGCCCCGGGGCGCTGATGGCGAAATCAGATATCGAGTCGGCGTTCCGGTTGCTCCCGGTACACCCGCAGGATCAGCGTTTGCTGGGTTTTGCATTCCAAGGGAGTTATTACATGGATAAATGCATGCCTATGGGTTGCTCCATTTCTTGTGCCTATTTCGAAATGTTCAGTTGTTTTTTAGAGTGGGCATTTACCGAGGCCACAGGGCATAGGCATGTTATGCATTATCTCGATGACTTCCTGTTTTTGGGAGCAGCCGGCGATACGAAATGTGCGCAGGCGCTGCACGACTTCTGCATCCTCATGAGGGAGTTTGGAGTCCCATTGGCTCCAGGTAAGACGGTTGGACCATCTACTTCACTGGAGTTTCTGGGAATTGAGCTCGATTCTGTGGAGGGATGTTTCCGTTTGCCGTTTGGAAAGGTGGCCAAATTTAGGGCTTCCTTGAAGCTATGCCTTGGTAAGGAGAAAGTGACCCTGCACCAGTTGCAGCAAACAGTGGGTCAGCTTAACTTTGCCTTGAGAGTGATACCAATGGCCCGCCCCTTCTCACGCTCTATTGCACAAGCTATGGTTGGTCTCAAAGAAGGACACCACCGTACGAGACTGTCTGCAGAGGTTCGTCAGGATATGCGCATTTGGTTGGCATTTCTGGCGGACTTCAACGGTCGAGTAGTGTGGAACAAGCCGCCAGCGTCTTCAGATGAGCTAGGTCTGTGGACTGACTCGGCGGGGAGCGTGGGATTTGGCGCCATTTTTGGTAACCGATGGTCGGCGCAAACATGGCCGGCATGGTGGCACTCCAGCCGTCTCACAAGTAACATTGGGTTCCTGGAGCTGTTCCCCATTTTGGTTGCTCTGATGGCATGGCCAGACGATTTCAGAGACCGCTCAGTGGTGTTTTGGTCTGATAATATGACTGTTGTCGAATTCATTAACCAACAGGCAGCACGCTGCAAATGGATCTTGAGATTGTTGAAAGAGGTTGTGCTGCTTTGCATGAGACTGAATGTACAATTCAGGGCGAAACATGTGCCAGGTGTGCTGAATCATGCGGCTGATGCACTCTCTCGTTCACATATGCAGGCGTTCAGGGGTTATCTACCTACAGCGGACCTAGTGGCGGCACCATTCCCAGAAGCACTTTGGCTAATCGGTGCCCCGGATTACAAGACCTCGTGGCAGCAAGCTTAGCCCCCAGGACAAGGAAGGCATACGAAGGAGCGTTTCGTTCCTATTGCACATTTTTGGGTCCGGCAGGGAATCAGAGCTGGGGTCAGGAGGAATTCTTCCTGGGGTTCCTGGTAGCACTGCACAGGGAAGGCCGATCAGCGGCAACGGCCAATAGGCATAGGGCGGCCATTTCATTCATGGCGCAGGTGCATGGTATAAAAGACCCAACGGGTTCCTTTTTGGTGAAAAAAGCCCTTCGCGGCTGGCAGCGCCTCGAGGGTCGCAAGCAAGATGAAAGGCGCCCGATTGGCTTACACAGGTTGTCCTTACTCATAGCGAAACTAGACGAGACATGCTCCTCCCAATTCGAAGCAGTTCTGTTCCGGGCAGCTTTCGCATTAGCGTTCCACGGGGCTATGCGGGTGAGCGAACTGGTCGCAAGGAATAAGAAAGACGTGGAGGGAGGCTTGTGCAGGGATCACGTCCAAATTAGGGGTGATTCGATGGTGGTCACGATAGCCAGGTCCAAGACCGACCAAGGGGCTATGGGAAATAGTGTTGTTGTGCAGCGCGCGCGAGGGTCCACCACGTGCCCGATAATGTGTATAGAGGAATACTTGGCACTGAGGGCGGTTACATGGGGGGGAGTTTGCTGAGGCACAAGGATGGCACCCCACTGACGAGGTTTCAGTTCCAGAGGGTGCTAGCACTGACAATCGCTGCGGCGGGCATGGACCCGTGCGATTTTGGGACCCACTCCTTCAGGATAGGGGCTGCTACTGAGGCTACAGCCAGGGGCCAGAGTGCGGACGAAGTGAAACAGTTGGGGCGATGGTCCTCGAATTGCTTCAAAAGGTATGTGCGATTGCACATGTTGTAAAGTCAATTGACATGCACTCACGCTTCTTGTCTTTTGTTTGAATTACAGTTTTGCGAGCCTGTCACGCGGGGCGGAATTTGCAGTCGACCCAGTACCAGGAGACCAGCGGTCATGGATCACAGTCTAGAGTGAGAGTGGTATGGGTCGTGGGCCACTCATACGTGAGACGCGCCGGGGACGTATTCAAAGCAGGTGACGCGACTCGCGCAGCTAGCGAATACGGGTACAGAGTGGCCTTCCATGGGAAGGGCGGGCTCTGTTTTGACCAATTCGAGTCATTTGTTGAGGGTCTCTTAAGGCGGCAAAGGTCACCGCCATCTGTAGTCATAGTACACCTGGGGGGCAATGACTTGGTGACACTGGGTAGACGAGTGTTGTTTGAACAAGTTTTGTCTGCTGTTAGCTGGTTGGCGAAAAGAATCCAGGGGTGCACGATTGCCTGGTCCCACATGATTCCCAGGAAGGTATGGCGGGGGGGCCTTTTGGTGTCAGCACTGAACCATTCGGTGAAGAGGGTAAACAATAACATTGGTAGATTGTTTCGTTCTGCGCAGTTGCATAGCATTCCTCATGGGTGTATTTGGGGTGATCACATGTAGCTGAATGATGGGGTTCACCTGTCCCGGGAGGGGAATGATTTACTCATAGGAGACTTCATAGCATGGCTAAAGGGTTTGAGGAAGCATGACCTTTAGGAGGAGTTTGGGGGGGCCGGATAGTCGGTCAACTATCCGGCCTGTGGCGGTAAGGTCATGATCGGTGAGCAGTAATTTCAAGGTCCCTAGAGGGGGGCGCCAACCAGAATGGATTGGAGCGCCCGGGGGGAGGCGGCCATTGGCCCCTCCCACGGGGAGGCGGCACCCACTAAGGATGGGCCGCCTAAGGGGAGACGGCCATAGGCTCCTCCCAGGAGAGGAGGCGGCTATACTCCCCTCCTACTTATTTCCCGGGGGCCGGATATCCGCGACGGCGGATAGAGAGTGTGGGGATGGGGGGAGTCCACGCTGTCCTTCCTACAGATACCTCACACGGGAACTCGGACGACCTTTAAGATGGCGTCGAGTGGAAAGGGGGGCCCCCACCACGACAAGGGAAATTACAGTTGGCAATGAGGGTAGAGTCCTCTGCGCATGCGCCACTCACACCGTGAGGGCGAGAGTTTTGGTAGTAGGGATCTGACACCGGTTAAGAGCTTGCCGTTGGCCCTTAATGCTAGGATGTACAATTTTAATTTAGAATGTATGCATTTGCAGGATGTTAGACTCAGCTAGAAAACCTTTGTATTAGAGATCTGTTAAGGTTAGCCAAAGAACATGTCTTCATCGAAATGTATAAATGTAAAATTGTACATAATTAGGAAACTTTTATTTAATGTTTTAAATTTTGTTTCATATTTTAATAAATACGGCCGGGAGGGTGACTCCCTCCCGCCTTCCAAAAGTTCCAGCCTGCGTCCGACTTCCCATCCTTGGGGATTGTGTTGGGAGGGGGTGACGGGCATCCCGGCCATATGGAAAGGGGCGACCACTCGGTCCCCCCGAACGTATGGTTGGGTGCCCCGATCCTCCCGGGAAACCATTTTGGGCGGGGGGCGTGTCTCGGCTGGTATGCCCGAAGCGGCGTAGCCGGGGCGCGCCTTTTCCCGCCCAGGAGGGGTTGTCCTAGATACCTATACTGATGACCACCCCCAGTAGGCGTACCGGAGGAGGGTACACGCCCTCCCGCAGAAGAATAAATAGAGTGGGAATCCGAAGAAGCGTCCTCTTGTTCCTGTGCTCTGAAGGCTGCACCCACTCGTTGCTCGTGAGCCCTCGACGGAACAAGCAGCAATTTTGACCCACCCACCAGCCCCATATGGCAATGTTTGTTTTAAATAAAGTTTTGCTGAGTAGGCCTTTTTTCCTTTGTAGAAAAGTAAAGGAATGTTTAAGATAAGGATGTGACTTCGGCCTGTAGGATAATGTTTTTCTTGGTAGGAGTGAGCAGTAGATAACACATCGAGGAAATGTCAGAATTTTTTCCTTCTTTAGTAGGTAAACAACTGTCGTATTTATTTTGGTCGGGCGGTAAGGTCATGATCGGTGAGCAGTAATTTCAAGGTACCTAGAGGGGGGCGCCACCCAGAATGGATGGGAGCGCCCGGGGGGAGGCGGCCATTGGCCCTTCCCACGGGGAGGCGGCACCCACTAAGGATGGGTCGCCTAAGGGGAGACGGCCATAGGCCCCTCCCAGGGGAGGAGGCGGCTATATGCCCCTCCTACTAATTTCCCGGGGGCCGGATATCCGCGACGGCGGATAGAGAGTGTGGGGATGGGGGGGGAGTCCACGCTGTCCTTCCTACAGATACCTCACACGGGAACTCGGACGACCTTTAAGATGGCGTCGAGTGGAAAGGGGGCCCCCACCACGACAAGGGAAATTACAGTTGGCAATGAGGGTACAGTCCTCTGCGCATGCGCCACTCACACCATGAGGGCGAGAGTTTTGGTAGTAGGGATCTGACACCGGTTAAGACCTTGCCGTTGGCCCTTAATGCTAGGATGTACAATTTTAATTTAGAATGTATGCATTTGCAGGATGTTAGACTCGGCTAGGAAACCTTTGTATTAGAGATCTGTTAAGGTTAGCCAAAGAACATGTCTTCATCGAAATGTATAAATGTAAAATTGTACATGATTAGGAAACTTTTATTTAATGTTTTAAATTTTGTTTCATATTTTAATAAATACGGCCAGGAGGGTGACTCCCTCCCGCCTTCCAAAAGTTCAAGCCTGCGTCCGACTTCCCATCCTTGGGGATTGTGTTGGGAGGGGGTGACGGGCATCAAGGCCATATATCATGAGACCTTCGCAAACGGTATGCTCATCACTGGCCGGCGCTATCTTGGGGGCTTTTTGTACACAAATGTGAAGCTCATATGGGGCTGATGCGATGGCGGACAGACTTCATGTTATGAAGTTAGCAGGCTAGTGGTTGTGGGTGGAGCCCAGGGGGGAACAGGAAGAGGAGGAGACGGACACAGGAAGGGGCAGTTAGAGCAGGGACAGGGGACATGCTGGTCGCAGAATAATAAAGCTCCAGTGTAATGCCAACAAGTGAGTCTGTGGTTATTTGTAGCAGGATGCTACAACTGGCGACGAGGGTGGGATGTCACTGACTGCAGCCCACAAGATCGTGTAAAGACACCCTGTCCCCTGCAGCGTCGAGGGAAGAGCTCCGCTGCTGAGTTGAAGCTGAGGCCTGATGAGTGAGGTCGAGAGCAACAGACCGCGACCCTAGAGAAGCTGGGAACCCCGAGGAAATCCCGACCTGCGAGCGCTGAAACGCTCGGTCGAAGAAACCCTTGAGCGCCGAAAGCGCGAGTCCCGCCGGGGGTGTGTCGCCCAGCAGCTGTGAAGAAACAGGAGTCGGAAGCCCACTCCGACCCTGTTTAGTGTCCCACAGTGAGTAAAGAGGCGCCCTGGTGGAGAGGACGCTGCCCCGAGAATCTGCTGCCAAGCGCGGCCAATCGCGCCAGAACCGGAGCCTGTGCCGTTGGAAGTGCCTACCTCACGCCTGATGCGTGGGTTTTGGCACGCGGTTGGCGGAGAAAAGCGAGAAACTGAGAGTAAGGTGGGAGCCCACCCCAGCCTTACCTGGTCGCGGCAACCGATGAAGAGAGGAAGACCCTGAAGTGTGCTACCTCCGAGAACTGCCAACCGGTGAGTCCAGAGTGGACGAGTGATCGAGTGAGCAGTGAGAGAAAGCCTCGTGTGCCTGCAGTGACGGCGGCCATTTTGAAGGCAGGCACGTTTCAAGACAGACCCCTTGACTGTTACACGGCAGCCATTTTGAAGTCAGGCAATGGACAAAGAAACAAGCATTGGCACCAGAAATTAAACAAGCATTGGCAATTAAACAAGCATTGGCAAATAAACAAGCATTGACAAATAAACAAGCATTGGCAAACAAACAAGCATTGGCAAGTAAACAAGCATTGACAAATAAACAAGCATTGGCAAGTAAACAAGCATTGGCAAAAGAAACAAGCATTGGCAAAAGAAACAAGCTTTGGTGAGACCAAGTGAAAGTGATAAAGACGCAAACAAGCACTGCACTCAACGTCTAAGCAAGCATCGCGTAGAGGCAAATAGGAAGCGGGTGACACCTACTGCAAAATGGTGTCCGACGAAGAAGATAATCCACCTCAACCGAATGACGCCAGTCCCAAGGCTGCGGTTGGGTCGCACCTGTGAGCACCTGAGCCTCTCAAAGTGACCACTGGGTGAAGCATGGGTCCCAGGTGGCAAGAATGGTTGGAAGAGTTTGAAGATTACATCGAAGGATCGGATGTGATTGTGGACAAAAAGAAGTTGATTGCCCTGCGCAACCTGGCGGGGCGAGAGATAGTTAAAATAATCAAGGACCTTCCTGCTGCTGAGGCGGATTCTTATGACAAAGTGCGTGATGCCTTAAATAAAAGATTTCTTCACAAAAAGAATGTAGACTACGAACGTCTCACGCTCCACTCGGCTCGTCAAGGGAAGGATGAACCTATGAGTGCCTTCATGATGCGCCTGCGGAGACTAGCCAAACATTGTGAATTTGATAATTTCTCAACTGATACTGCAATTAAGTCACAAATAATAGATGGATGTTACTCCGACCAACTTAGGAGGCGACTATTGAGAAAAGTACATGAACTAGATGACATAGAGGAGATGACACGAGTCTATAATCAGGCAGAGGAGTATGCAGCTGATATTGAAACAGGACACAAAGGAAGTCATGAACAAGTGCGACGTGTGCACGCCAAAAGTGACAGTCGAAGGTGTTCGAGAGACAGACAATGGAGGTCACGCACGTCCTCTCGTCAAGAACAATCAAAATATCAGCGGCGAGAGCCGTGGAAGAAAGAGAGAAAACCTGAAAGAGTGAGGAAATACTACCGATGTGGGTATGATTACCCCCATGTGGACAGCTGCCCTGCCATGGGTCAGAGATGTCGGAAGTGCGGTCGAACCAACCACTTTGAAGTGATGTGTGGGGATTACAACAAGGAGAAACGAAGTGGTGCCACAAGGACATCCCAGCCCGACACAAGAAGCAGTGCCCCAAGAATGTCCCGGTCCGACACCCGAAGACACCATGCGCGAGCTGTCCAAGACCAGACTGAGCAGTCCTCTGGGTCGTCACACTCTAGCCGAGAGTCACATCGGTCCAGGTGGGAGCGGAGGTCACCGTCCAAGGAATCCAGACCGTCATCCCGAGACTCAGCATACACCAACGAATACTTGAACCTAGCGGCCGATCCGGACCAGCTCAAGAAATGTCCTCGGCTGGATATCAAAGTTGCCAATCATGACACAAAATTCGTGTTAGACTCCGGCGCATCCCTAAACTACATTCCGGTCACCGAATACGAAAGAATGAGTCCACAGCCTCCTCTGACGTTCGCACCTGTTAGAGTCTTCACGTGGATGGCTAAGAAGCCACTTCCCTGCCTTGGGAAGTTCTCGACGACCCTTAAACATGACAACACAACCATATCAGCAGTCATTCACGTCATCAAAGGCCCAGAAGCAGACTGTCTACTGAGCTTACCGACAGCTGAACGTCTTCACCTAGTGGATATCCTTTTCAAGGTCAGCGACAACCAAGATGTGACCCGCCAGTTTCCCAGACTGTTTCAAGGATTAGGCAAATTGAAAGACTGTCAAGTGCGATTGCACATTAATGAACAGGTCAGACCCATCGCTCAACACCCTCGACGGGTACCATTCCATCTACAGACCGCTGTTGAGGAGGAGCTCCAGGACCTGCTAGCTGCAGATATCATCGAGCGCACTGATGGCCCAACACCGTGGGTATCGCCAGTAGTTATTGTCCCGAAGAAGGGCACGGCCAACAAAGTCAGACTCTGTGTGGACATGTGCCTGCCCAACACTGCAATCGAAAGAGAAAGACACCTGGGACCGCATCTGAGCGATATGATCGCATCTCTCAATGGGGCCACAGTGTTTTCCAAGTTGGATTTAAATAAAGGATACCACCAGCTGGAACTGGAAGTAGGGTCAAGATACATCACCACCTTTGCAACCCACCTGGGGTTGTTCAGATATAAAAGACTGAGCTTTGGAGTTTCCTCAGCGGCCGAAATATTTCAAGAAGCAATTCGGCAAGTCATTCAAAACATTTCCAACACGCTCAACTATAGCGATGACATCCTTGTCTATGGTTCTGATATACGAGAGCACGATATCGCACTCAATCGTGTCTGCCATGCCTTATTGGAGGCAAACCTGACTCTAAACAAAGAGAAGTGCGAATTCCACCAGGCCACACTGAAGTTCTTTGGCCATATCGTCTCTGGCTCTGGCATGAAGCCTGATCCTGATAAAATCGTGACTCTAAACAACACCAAGAGTCCCCAGGATGTCAGTGAGCTCAGGTCGTTCCTCGGAATGGCCAGTTACTGCGCTCGATATATCAGGGACTACGCAACAATCAGTCATCCCCTCCGCATCTTGACCAAACAAGGTCAACCATTCGAATGGACTCCCCAATGCGAGCAATCATTCAAGAAGATCAAGAGAGCGGTGGAATCTGCGGATCACCTGTCATATTTTAACCCAAAGCGAAAGACTGAGATAACTGTGGATGCCAGCCCCGTTGGGCTTGGAGCCATCCTAGCACAGTATGAGAATGACACAGATCAACGCCGTATCATTGCATTTGCGAGTCGTAGTCTGACTGACCTGGAACGGGCCTACTCGCAGCCCGAGAAAGAGAGCCTTGCCGTAGTATGGGCATGTGAACATTTTCATGTTTTCATATACGGTAAACACTTCACACTAATCACAGACCATCAAGCTCTCGTCACCCTTTATGGAAACCCACGATCTAAGATGCCCCCGAGGATCGAAAGGTGGGGCCTACTGTTACAGGAATATACATTCACCATAATCCACAAACCTGGGAAGTCCGAAAACCCTGCGGACTACATGTCCCGGCACCCACTTGCATCGTCAGCCTCTAATCCTTCCATTGCGGAAGAGTACATACATTTTGTGACTGACCAAGCCCTACCTCCAGCTATCCCCATGAATACCATTCGAGAGAGTACGGCCCAAGACATCATCCTGCAGAAAGTCCTTCGCAGGGTTCGAAACAATCGGTGGAGACACGACCCTCAGGATGAAGACACCGATCCCATCGTTAAACGTGAAATGCAAGCCTTCCGGCATGTATGTGGTGAACTGTCGGCCACCACTGACGGCATACTACTGCGAGACCAGAGGATCGTGATCCCCACTCAACTGAGACAAGGAGTGGTTGCTCTTGCACATGAAGGGCATCGGGGGATTGTGTCAACCAAACGCGCGCTAAGGGAACGGGTCTGGTTTCCGTATCTCGATCAATTGGTGGAAGACACCTTGAAGGACTGTCACCTCTGTCAGCTCACCGGCAAGAGTGATCCTCCAGCACCATTGCACATGACCACCCTGCCACTTGGAGTGTGGCAAGAGATCGCCATTGATTTCTATGGACCCCTGTCATCGGGCAAATATGTGCTCGCCATCATTGATGAGCATTCTCGATATCCCATTGCATACTTCGTACCGTCTACAAATGCCTCTAGTACTCTCAAAGTACTTGACGAAGTCTTTGCAACATGGGGAGTTCCCATCGACAGTGAAAACAGACAATGGGCCCCTTTTCAATGGGCAAGAATTTGCAGCGTTTGCGAAACACCTAGATTTTCATCATCGTAGGATTACACCCCTCTGGCCACAGGCAAACGGGACAATCGAAAGATTCATGGCCACGCTCAAAAAGACCTTTCAACATGCTACCGCGGAAGGAAGAGATTTACAAGTGGCACTCAATGAGGTCCTCCGAGCCTACCGCACGACTCCTCACGCAACGACTGGACAGTGCCCAGCGACACTCATGCTGGGACGCCCTATGAGGAATCGCATTCCAACGTGGGATGGGGCCTTGAGAGCATCATCATCCGCACAAGATCATCAAGAAATGGTGGCAACCGACAAGCGCATTAAAGATAAAATGAAGTCATATGCAGATCACCGGAGAAGAGCGAGGCCACTATCACTACATGAAGGGGGCAATGTTCTCGTCAAGCAAGAGCAACAGGGAAAGACCGACTGCCTGTTCAAGGATGAACCGTTGCTAATCACAAAGAGGAAAGGAACTATGCTGACAGCGGAATCCGAGCAGCGGCGAGTCACGAGAAATATCTCGCACTTTACGAAATTGTCACGAGACACCACCAGAACCATGACGAGTGAAATGGACACTATCAGTTCGGAAGAACCACATTCAGTTGGTCGTGAGAACACTGATCCGATCAATGAGACACTGAGTAATACTAGTCCGAGAGCCAGGTCGCCACGACCTCATCGCGACACACGTCCACCCAGAAGACTTATTGAAGAGATGGACTGAGAAGTCAGTATGCTTGTTTGTTTTGTTACAAAAGGGGGAGATGTTATGAAGTTAGCAGGCTAGTGGTTGTGGGTGGAGCCCAGGGGGGAACAGGAAGAGGAGGAGACGGACACAGGAAGGGGCAGTTAGAGCAGGGACAGGAGACATGCTGGTCGCAGAATAATAAAGCTCCAGTGTAATGCCAACAAGTGAGTCTGTGGTTATTTGTAGCAGGATGCTACACTTCAGTCCGCCATTGTACCGAGAAGTGAGACTGCCCGCCTACAAGGCGGCGGTCCCGCGGGGCTGACGACCACCACGGCGGTCGCACTTCCCATATTTTACGTTGCTGTGGGTGCTGCTGGTAGCAGCATCCGCTGCAATGTAAAAACGGCACATTTCACATTTCCGTGCACTACGTGGCAGGCACCATGCGGTGTCTAGCACATGGTGCATGGAGATGTTGGGAGGCACCATAGGTGCCCCCACCCCCAAATGAAAGGGCCGGGTCAAGGGGGGGCCACTACGGGTAGGCACAGCTCTTATTTCAGGGATTGGGAGGCCTCTGTAGCAACGGCGGGTTCAAGGAGCCCGCTGGGTGCGTGGCAGTCGAAGTTTCTAACTGCAACGGTACCGCCCGCCATTATATTGTGGCAGGCGGAAAATGGCCTCACTATGGCGGTGAACCCACCACCAACAGACTGTCAGTGGTAGGTTCACCTCCATCGTAATCAGCCCCCATATGTTTACTACGTTTTTTTCACAAGCGAAAGAAGATCATTTACACCAGTGAGCAGTTGGTGAAAATAGGGACCTCCTGATGAAAGGGTTATTAATTCCTGATTTTCACATTGTTCACTCTCTGAATATATTGCATAGAAAATCTGTAGTTCTTACAACATCTACGCTAAAAATATGAGGAAAAATAATGCGCCTGCGCTAAGCCCAGGTATTGTACGAATAAGTGCACCTGTTATGATGCGACGAGATGGTAGGCAGTCAGAATGTTGTCTACAGAAATATCAACCTGCATGCGCATCTATTCCAAAATATCGACTTACCCTATGTTGTCACTTTAAGCCTCCATAGGGAAGCACAACTTTAAGCGAGATGAAAAAAGTGGATGGGGGCTTTCAAAAAGGGGTGTGGCCTAGGAAGCATAACTAAGAATTAAGGGTGTGTTTTAACTATTTGAGGTAACACTATGAGATTTCAATATCATGCCACCCAAACAGTATTTTATTGCCTCTCTGTCAGGTTTCTGTTATTGCATCCATACAGAAAACACAGTAATGTATACACACCTAAAACAAGCAAACAATAATTAACTTTGTCAATCATTGTTAGCAGTATCAGATACATGAGTAACAATAATTGTGTTGTTAATAGGAAGAATGGAACATTTTTAAATTCTGAAATAATTAGACTGTCAATGTAATTGTACCAAGGTCTGTGGAAGGGGTATTCGTCTTCAGAGAGTCTCAATTACGAATGTTCTCTCCTTCAGACCACATTCTTCTTCAGTCTCTTGGTTACACATCCCCTTTTCCTCCAGATGTATTTCTGAAACCCTCCATCTGCCTATCTCACACCTCATCTAATTCATCTGCAGCACCCTCTTCTCACTCTACTTGTGATAAAGATGATTGCACACTAGGATCTGTAATCCAATGAAGTAGTGTATTTAAGATTTGGCTGTACATGGGAAACGCCCCTGCCACCCCCACTACAGGAGACCATATAAATAAATAAATCACATTCTTACAGCAAACTAACTTCTACATTCTAATACCTCAAGAAACGTTCTGCACACTAAGCATTGGCATAATACAATATATCAAGATATTACACATCTTCACCCTTTTGAAAATTCTTTCTTTTTTTTAGAACAGTAAGTTGGCATAATATAACCCTAAACACACAAACAGTATAAAAATGACAGCAATTATACAATGAGAATAATATATAATTTCTTATTGAAAAGTTAAAATATAATTAATGTGCTCATATATAATCCTTCATGAAACTAGGAGGAATCTCGACGCGTATGCTAGTCTGGGTTCACTGCTACTACACCCATCAGTGTAAACACTTCTTTATCCTGCTGTGTTTGAAGGAAAGACCACAATTGTGTTTAACTTCCAAATGCGGTCGTCATTAAGCTGAATAGAATTTTGAACAAGTTTCACAACCCAGAAGGGCGAGGAACATCTTAACGCTCCATTTTCCTTTGGAACTTTGACCTTCACGATGTCTCCAACTTTTACCTCAGTATGACTAACCACCTTACGTACATCAAAGTTTTGTTTTCTCTTCCAAAAACTCACTTGCTGAGTTCTTTTCCATTCATCTTTGTCAGATGACATGCCTGTGGATTTGCCACACATCATTCACAAGGGTTTCACCATAGTGTTAGTTATCCTGCATCTAAACAACTCAAAGGGTACTCTACCTGTAACTGAATGAGGTGTTAACCAGTACACCTCTTGCAAATAGGTCTTATTTCCAATCCTTATTTTGTGTTTTAGAAATTTGAATAGACTCCTTTAACACTCTATTGAATCGCTCTACCATCCGATTAGTCTTGGGATGATAGAGAGAGTACTTTTTGTGTTTAATCCCTCTTAAGAGTATGAATACTTTCACTTTTTTAGACACTAACTGGTCACTCTTGTCCGTTAATATACAACCTGGAAGTCGTTCTCTGCAGAAAATGTACTTGAGAAAGGCAATTACCATACCAGTCTCTATGCTTTGAGTGATGCATACTTTTGGCCACTGTGAGAAAATATCAACCAATACAAATACATATGACTGACCAACCTTACCAATGACTGGATGTCCAAAGCCAATTCAAGCAAACTCTTTCTGGGATGTTTCTCACCATCATCGGGCGTACTCTTGTTTTACAGGTCTTGTCACTAGAACAGCACTCCGTCCACTCCTTGACATGCCTCTCAACTTGTCTGTCCATTCCCGGCCACCAGAAGTGAAAACTAATCTTCTCTTTATTCTTAGAAATTCCTAAGTGTTCTTGGTGACCCAACCGTATGAGCTTCTCTCTGATTTTACTAGTAGAAATCAAGCTTGTACCCCTCCATAGCATTCCATTGCTTTCAGCCAGCTAATCGTACACTTTCCAAAACATCAAACCACTTTCGCTCACACCCTTTTAAGAGCTCCTTCCTTTTCTGTCCAAATTGAGCTAATGAACGAGGTTCCTGGGTAGATTACAGGAGTGTAGGGATGAACTCCATCACCACTATAGCGTTGTTATCGTTGAGAGGGAGACGCGCTTGGAACACCCACGAAAGAATGAAGGCAGTTTTGTTCTACAGCAGTTTCTGCATTTGTACTGCAGTGATGAAGGCAGCGCGCAGGAGAGTTCACTTGGCAGAGCAAGAGGCTTCACAAGACTTAATGCACTAGAGGCAAATTGAAGAGGCCTCATGCTGTAGAGTATGTAGGAAGCTGAAGGTATGTGCAATACTCAAAGAATGCTGCCACTCAATCGAGGAGACTGACATGCAGAAACCAAACAGTTGACACATCCAACAGCACAAAAAATAAAAAATAAAACAGTATCTTTTGTATAAGTAATGCTAGGTGTTGAGATGTTTCCTGTATTTTGTAAATGTTTCCTGTATCTTGGAAGACTTCCCCTTAATATGTGCCTCTTTCCAAACTGGACGCTTGACTGTGCCAAGATGAGATTTAAAATTGTAGCCTATGTGAAAAAGATGATTGCACACTAGGAGATTGATTTAGGATTAGGCTGTACATGGTAAATTTCCCAGCCAACTTCAACTACAGGAGACAAACTAGTGTAAATTGCATTCTTAGAGCAATCAGGCTGTACATGGTAAATGTCCCAGCCAACCTCAACTACAAGAGACAAACTAGTGTAAATTGCATTCTTAGAGGAATCTTAATTCTACACTCTAAATCCACAAGAAACATTCTGTACACTAAACATTGGCACTCCTTTAAGCACTGCAATTTCTTTAACTTTCACCTTGTCAACGTTGACAAGTATGTATCTACTTCACACACATTTTGACAGAATTACATTTACAAGTGGCACAGCAGACCATTGCTCTGTGATCTCTGCAGTGACGAATGAGCATGTGTTCTGAACCCCATTATAAACTTCTGACAGGCACCTTCAACCTCAACTCTAGAGGTATCAATCATGGCCTGTTATTAACACCCTCATCAACCTGATATTACAGAGATACCTCGAGGCTTAAGAGAAAAATGTTGCATGGAAGCAACCTATAGAAGCACGCAATCTTGGGAGAAGCAAATACTCCCAGTGTTGTCTTAAGAATTTTTTGAGCTCCAGGCAAAAGATATTTTGGAGGCTTCTGTTCAGAACAACTTTAAATTGTGGTACCAATTTTCTGCTAATTCAAGCTTGTTAAATGGCAACAAAGTTTAAAACTATGGGGGCATTAAAAACATTTGCAACATGGTTTGGATTGATTACGCTAAATTGAGTCCTTGCCTTTCCTACTAAATTCAGCACAGATGGTCTTTTATTTACCTGCTGAAAGTGGTTGAAGGGAGTAAACAATTCAAGATTATACTTACAATGTAGTCATTCTTACTAGACCACAGACTCTGAATTTCTGTTTATGGATTTTATTTTAAGGCCAAAAAATAATTGAATATAAACACACCTTACAATCAGAGAATATATACGTTCATGAAAATCAATACAGAGCCGAGTCTACGAATATAATTCATTCGGCATAAAAGGCATAATGTGATGAGCTCCAAAATCAAATGGCAACCCAGAATTGAAGCCGAGTCCAAATCCTTTTTCATGAGGAGGGAAAATGAAGTTATCTTTCCCTACACTGCTCTCACTGAGTGTCTTGCTTATTTCCCTTATATCATACCCCAAAGGTGTCAGCACGTGTTGACTTCCTAAGAAGTACTCACATTAAATGGGTCTAATAGCTTAAGGCTATGGAGCTCGCTCATAGATGCTCCTTCTCCTCTGTAAAATGCAAGAAGTCTCTTTACTCAGTCCCTGCGCATCACACAAAAAGACAAAGTTCAGCCCTCCCCAAATGCATCACATGATGAACTGCTTCACTTGTAATATTTTTCCAGTAGATTTACATAGAAGCTTTAATTAAGTTATTCTTGTCTTCCAGTGGCCCTGGGTTTCAGATAGGCCAGGTACGGAAGGCATCCTCCCTTCTCACCTTTCAGTCTTGTTCAAAGACTTTCCGGGTATCTCCTTAAATCTAAGAATAAGGAGGACGAATTCCTGCACCTGCAGAAGGATGAGAACATGCTGTCTTCGCACACAAAAAGGATTCATTTAATTATTTCTTGAGCAACCAAGTATTTGAAACCAACAACAACCTGCAGTTCTGGGCCTACAGTGCAGGCAACTTAAACGACACACAGTTACATTTATATGGGTATAATATAATATTATTCTGCACATTATGCATATAGGAATTATAAGAGTCCCTAATACATGTACAATCCTGCTTGAATGTGTACACTACATTTCAATACTTATATAGCGTGAAAACACTGCAAACAATAAAAATATAAGTGAGTGCGTTTAAACCATGAGTGTAATGCACCAATACAATTTAGAGTGCTATGAGCGCTCTTTCACCATTATAAGCATGACAATGCTTACTGTTCGAACTGATAATAAGTTAAAGCCAATAAAAAGTATTTATGAAAAAAAGAATACCTGCCAGGGCCTAAAAAATCCTTATGATGCCCCTAGGCAAAGTGAGAAATCGTTATAGGAGGAGTTAGGCAGAGAAGAGAGAGTTTTCCATACAGAAACAGAACCACAACTTGATTGGGGGGGGTGATCCTTGGAAGGTGGGGGCACTGAGCAATTGTCCCATGGCCTACAATGTCACTGAACACTCCTAGGGAACGCAAGTAAAACATGTGAAAACAGATTTGCTGACAAAGTTTACCTTAATATTTTTTACATTCATCATTCAGAAATTTATCAGCGTTTGCCTTTAAAGTTAAGGACACCCTACAGGGACCTGTTTACTGTTGTTTGTAAAATCATGCACCTACGCTGCGCGGATTCATGTGGTGTTTAGCCATGTAGCTGAAGAGTGTATCCTCGTCCTCGACCAGGAAACATGAACCCCTTGTGAGGCACATCTATGATCCGCACTAAAAACAACTCACAGTAAGCGAAGTGCATTGGAAATTGTTATACATTGTGAAACAACATGGACTCCTGAGTCATTCAGTTATGCACTTTTTCAAGCTGGGATAGTGCACTTTTTAAATGCCTGTTAAATGCACTCTTAACTAAGCGCCAGGGTCTATATGTACAACGGTTTTTAGAGATCACAAACAGAGATTTGGTTAGTTTGCTACAGCAAAAATGGCCTTTGACTTGTACAAAACCTATTTTGCAAGTCAATAACCTCTTACTAACTTGCAAAATAGGGTTTGCAAGTAGCAATTTGGAAGGGGCGTGCCGAGGGCGTCCCTTCCTAATAGCAAGTCGCACAAACATGTAAGATTGTTTTGCAACTGGAATGCGGTTGTGAAGCAATCTAAGACTACCACCAATTTCTAATTGGTGGTAAGCCAGTCGCAAATTGAAAGGGGGCCCGAGGGACCCCATAACATTTGTGAATTGATGCGAAAATGTTTTTTAAGAGCTGGCAGTGCCTACACTTAAGAAATTAAACAGAAACGTTTAATTTTTCTTTTTGGGATGCATTTTATTTTCTTTAAAGGAAAATGGGCTTCATTTTTTCAAAATTTTTTTTATTTAAAAGCAAACACTGACATTGGGGTTTGCTGTCCCCAGCGGGCCACCATCCTTGTGCATTCCCAATGGGTTGTAAATTGCAACCTGCCTCATGAATATTAATGAGGTAGGTAATTTGTGACCCCATTAGGAATTGATAAATGCGCCTGTGACACATTCATGCATTTTCCTCTGCGGTTCGCAAATTGTGACATTGTGACCTTGTTTGGCTGTTGATTCTGTTGTGCCTGTTTTTCCCTCAGGATAATGTTTGTTAATGAGACTTTGATTTTGTTGCCTTGTTTATTCTGTTTTGTTTGCTTATAACCTTCATGATTCATAATCTGTAAAGCTCTCCGATACCCTCGGTGGTCATGTTTGCGCTACATAAAACTTTCAAAATAAATGAATGGTTGTAAACATGTGTCAAACCTGCCATTTCAGGCCGGTGTGTGCGTACTTGCATCAATGATGTGCATAAACATGTGTCAAGCCTATCATTGCAGGCCAGGTTGTGCGCCATAGTTCCTATGGTGTTTTTAACCATGTGTCCGGCCTGCCACTGCAGGCCTTTGCATGCACACTTGCAGTTATGGTGTTTTAAAACATGTATCCATCCTGCCATTGCAGACATGGGTGTGTGCCACTGCACTTATGCTCAGGCTGTCTGTGCTAAATCACTAGGCCATCCTGCTGTGAACTTTCACCATCCCTAGAGAACCCGTAGGGTAAGTCCTGAGGGGTGACGTAAGTGGTAGGTGATAGGCAGAGCAGGTACAAAGGTGTGTTCCCTGCCTAGTTAGTGAACAATGTCCTTGTGTGTTTTCACAGCCTATTAGACTTGCTCTCCCTATAGGTTAGCATGGGAGAATGGTGGAATTGACTTCAGTCTGCAGTAATGGCTTACAGTGGAGCAGCCTCATACTTTTCCTACCATTGGATTCAAAATGACAAAGCCTCTCCTGTGGTAAAGAGGGATTTGTTGTTAATAGTTCATGAATGGCACTTTTAGAAAGTGGCCATTTATCTGCTCCAAGACTCTTTGTGTGCATTTTTTAGTTGGATTACATCCCACACTATTCTATTCTATTCTATTCCATTCAAGTTCAAGTTTAATGTTTATTGTTTGATTAATTAAAATCATTACAATACCCCCTATATAAAATAAGTGAACTTCATCTACACAAACAGCTGATAGTGACGTTATGCAAGCAATCATAATTGCATCTGTACTCCGATTCCCATACATTTCAAGTGTGTAAAATTGTATTATTATAAAAATCATTCTAAAGCTATTTATCAATCAAGTTATAGAAGAAAAGAATAAAAATTATGTACCATCAAATTAAAGTATGGGGATACGTTGCATGCAATATCAGTTAAAGATCATCGGCTTGCAATAGGCAGCTGTTCACTAGTTTCATGAATTTGACTCATCAGCAAGACAAGATACATGACAAGCCCTCCAGCCAGCGTATTACTGCTAGTCTGCTTAAGCGAATGTTCTGGTTGATAAAAATCGCCTTTAGATATTGTCTCCTTTGGGTTAGCATGGCTGGACAGGCGCACAGCAAATGGGCCAAAGTTTCCTTTTGGAATCCGCATAAGCGACAACGTTCTGAGTTAAAATCTGTCGCCCATGAGGGGGATAAGTCCTTGGAGACGTGCACCCCCATCCTGAACTTTAGAAAGCACGTCTTTAAAAAGGAACTGAAATGGGCAGATAAATAGGCTTGTGGCTTTAGAGACCTGTATGAATTCGTGACTGTCCATGCATACCGTCTCTTTGTGAGCGCAAATTTATCTTCCAATAAAGATTTCTGTTTGCTTGAAGCGTTCACGGTTTTATTAAAGGATGCTCGATCCATCTTGTTGTCCCAATCTGGTTGGAGTTCCAAAGTGGCCAAGGATGTACTCAGATAACTCCCCCAAGAGTTTGGGGATTCTTGCTTGTTCTGTGACCTTACTTCATCCCAGCAGAGTCTATTTAGAGTATCCTCTTCGGATAACTGGAGGGTGTGGCAGAATTTAATGAAGTTGCTCATTGCCCTGTATTTAATATCCTGAAGCCCAAATTCCAGTCGTACCTGGGCGGGCGAGGCAGATTTTGGCAAGTCAAAAACTGATTTATAGATTTTTGACTGCAATTCATTCACGAAATGTGAATCTTTGCCACACCAAGGGACAAGACCGTATGACAAACTTGGAATGATTAGGGCAGTCCAATTTTCTGCGCAAGGATCTGTAAGCGTAGATCAGGGACTGAGTCTTTGCTTTGAGGGACATTTTGTGTTCTTTGTGACTTGTGCCCTGCCCGATTGTCACGCCCAGATATTTGTATGCACTTTTTTCTTCCACGTGGGCCCCCTTTACCCTCAATTTGAACTTTAATTTCCTTCTGACGAACAATTTTTGTTTTTATCTTTGTTTATCTCTAGCTGTTCCGAGTCCAGATAGGATGCCAGGTTGTTTATTGATCTTTGTAATCCCACTGGGGTTTGGCTTAACAAGACTATGTCGTCTGCATATTGGAGGATTGTGACTGGCTTACTAGCCACTTTTGGGGGGTCACAATCTGGGTTATTTTATTCTTTTCTATCCTATTCTATTCTATTCACCAGTTTTATAACGCTCATGGCTACCTGATTCCCAGTGCTATCAACACTGGAGCCTGGGGGAAGACATCTGTGCAATCTCCAGAAATAGCTATAAACCTTTAATGGTAGACCTCTGGCATTTCATGGCCTAGCTGGATAGATTGAAGGAAGAGATTCTGACACTTGGCCTCTGAAGCCAGATCATGGCCTCACTAAAGGTTAGGATCTGCATTCCACGGCCTCATCACAGACAAGATTGCAATTTAGGGGAGACATCTGTGGTTCAAAGGTAGACCCCCTGAACCACCCCAACTTCAAAGGCACACTCCAATATATCTGCTGGTGCCATACTTCAGCAGGGCAGTTACACTTGTCGGTCTATGGGACTGGAGGACCTGGAACTAGTCAAGTCAAGTCAAGTCAAAGAATTTATATAGCGCGCTACATACCCAGAGGGTCTCAAGGCGCTTGAGGAGGGGTGGGGGATTACTTGTCAAATATCCACGTTTTAAGTTGCTTTCTGAATGCTAGGTGGATCTGAGTAAGGCGCAGGTAAGTGGGAAGTGAGTTCCAGGTTTTAGCTGCCAGGTAGGAGAAGGATCTACCTCCCATGGTGGTTTTGTTGATGCGAGGTACAGTGGCAAGGGCTTGGTTGGATGATCGTAGCTGTCGGGAGGGGGTGTAGAAGGATAGTCGTGTGTTGAGGCATTCGGGTCCAATTTCGTAGAGTGCTTTGTGTGCGTGGGTTAGGAGCCAGAAAGTGATCCTCTTATTGACTGGAAGCCAGTGGAGGTTTTTCAGGTGACCAGAGATATGTTCTTTACGCGGGATGTCTAATATGAGCCTGGCTGAGGCGTTTTGGATTCGTTGGAGTTTTTTCTGGAGTTTAGCGGTAGTACCGGCGTAGAGGGTGTTTCCGTAGTCAAGTCGGCTCGTGACCAGAGCGTGGGTGACCGTTTTCCTAGTTTCGGTGGGGATCCAACGAAATGTTTTTTTGAGCATGCGAAGAATGTTGAAGCAGGATGAAGAGACAGCGTTGACTTGTCTGTTCATCGAAAGTGAGGAATCCAGGATGACGCCCAGGTTCCGTGCGTGGTCCGTCGGGATGGGTGCTTTTCCAAGGGCTTCTGGCCACCAAGAGTCGTCCCAGGCAGAGGGGGAGGTACCTAAGATAAGGACTTCTGTTTTATCTGAGTTCAGTTTCAGACGGCTGTGTTTCATCCATTCGGCTACATCTTTCATTCCTTCGTGTAGGTTGGTTTTGGCGGTGCTAGGGTCATTGGTGAGTGAAAGGATCAGTTGAGTGTCATCCGCGTAGGAGATGATGTTGAGGTTGTGTTGGCGTGCGATGGCTGCGAGGGGGCTCATGTGTACGTTGAAAAGGGTGGGACTGAGTGAGGACCCTTGGGGTACGCCGCAGATGACTTCAGTGGCCTCTGAGACGAATGGTGGGAGGCGGACTCTCTGGGTTCTTCCGGTGAGGAACGAGGTGATCCATTCCAGTGCTTTTCCTTGTATTCCGATGTTTCTGAGGCGCTGTAGAAGGGTGCTATGGCAGACTGTGTCGAAGGCTGCGGAGAGGTCAAGGAGGATGAGGGCGACTGTGTCTCCATTGTCCAGGAGAGTTCGAATGTCGTCTGTTGCTGCGATGAGGGCGGTTTCAGTGCTGTGCTTGGCTCGGAAGCCGGATTGTGAGGAGTCGAGGGATTTGTTTGTTTCGAGGAAGGCGGCGAGCTGGTTGTTGACCGCTTTCTCGATGACTTTGGCCGGGAATGGAAGGAGCGAGATGGGGCGGTAGTTTTTGAGTTCGGTGGGGTCAGCTGTGGGTTTCTTCAGGAGGGCGCTGAGTTCGGCATGTTTCCAGCATTCCGGGAAGGTTGCGGAGTCGGGGGAGCAGTTGATGACGTCTCGGAGGTGCGGTGCTATGATGGAGTCTGCTTTGTTAAAGATGTGGTGAGGGCATGGGTCTGTGGGGGATCCTGAGTGGATAGAGTTCATCAGACGGATGGTGTCCTCAGTGGAGATTGGCTTCCAGTCATTGAGGGTGTTCAAGGGAGGTGGGGGTCCTGTAGGGGGATGGGTGGGTTGGTCTTCGGGTTGGTTGTCAAAGCTGTTGTGGATGTCTGCAATTTTGTTGTGGAAGAATGAGGCTAGGGAGTCGCAGAGGGCTTGAGAGGGGGTGATGTCGTTGGAGTTGGCCGAGGGATTGGTAAATTCCTTGACGATGTTGAAAAGTTCCTTGCTGTTGTGGGCGTTGTTATCTAGTCGGTCCTTGAAAGCGGCTTTCTTGGCCTTTCGGATTAGTTGGTGGTGTATGCGGGTGGCGTTTTTGAAGGCGTTCTTGGTGCTGGTGGTTGGGTCTTTTTTCCATGCTTTCTCAAGGGAGCGGCAGAGTTTCTTGGATCTCTTAAGATCATCGTTGAACCAGGAGGCCTTCTTGCTGCCCGGTTTGATTTGTCGTTTTTTCAGTGGTGCTAGGATGTTGCTGTTGGATAACCATAGGGTGAGGTTGGTGGCGGCTTGGTCAGGGTTTGAGGAGTGGGCTGGGGGGTTTAGAAGGAGCGATGAGGAGATCTGGTCGCTGGTGATTTTGTTCCAGTTTCTTTGCAGAGTTGGTTGGGGGTGGTTGTTGGGTTTGGGCTTGTTGTAGGTAAAGTGAACGCAGCTGTGGTCAGTCCAGAGGAGAGCCGTAGTGTGGCTGAAGGAGACATGATTGCTGGAGGTGAAGATAGGGTCGAGTGTGTGACCTGCGATGTGGGTGGGGGAAGTGACCAGCTGTTTAAGTCTGAGGTTGGCGAGGTTGTCCAAAAGGGTGGTGGAGTTGTGGTCGTTGTTCTTTTCAAGGTGAAAGTTGAGGTCTCCCAGAAGGATGTAATCTTTGGAGGGGAGCGAGTGTGGAGTGATGAAGTCCGTGATGTCCTCACTAAATTGTGCGCGGGGTCCTGGAGGTCTGTAAAGGAGGGTGCCTCTGAGTGTGGTCTTGGGGTCGTAGTGCACACTGTCAGAGGAATCTGTTGTGCACAAGGAGGATTACTGCCATTTAAGGGACCACTCACGCTCTCTGAATAGTGGCTGTCCTGGGCTTACTGTTTTATGTGGCACCTTAAAATTAGCTCACCCAGAGCTTGTTGGCTTGCCCACTGTTCTCTGTGGGGATCTCAGGGACATCAAAGACCTCCCCGCAGGAACCCACACCATTTACTTGTGATACTTGGAGAGCGATGCAATTTTAAGTACCCACATCGTCTGCTGCGTCCCAAGTGGTGGTGTGGTGTGAGCGTGGAATTAAGGGGTATATTTACAAGAATTGCTGTTAGCCCGTTTTTGCATTGGTTAGTGACCATTTAATTAACGCTGTCTATCGCTGAAAACTATTGCCCTGTTAGCGAAGTATTTACAATACGTCGCTACATAGCGATAGTAACAGTTAGCCACATCGAAAACTGCAGCTAACGCTAGCGTCAAGGTGATTACATGTTTTATGTTAGCAAGGGAAAAGTTGCGAAAGGCCAATTAGTGTCAAAGAAATTCACGTTAGTCAGCCCAATGTCACTTTTCAGCCTCTAGAGGCAAAAATAGCCTATAAATCCTCCTCTAATTAAAAAAATTATATAAACCAATGGAATGAAGAATGGAGCATCCAGGGCCAAGTTCAGCACAGTTCAACATTACCCCAAACCCCCCAACAGCCAGGATGACCAGTCAGAGTCCCAGGGGGAAGAGGACATTTAGAATCAGAGCCTCCTTTATGAAAAGAGGCTCATTGCTGGGGAACACCAGTGATACAGCACTTTTCATAGTGCCATCCTTGCGACGCCTTGGTAGCCAAAGCCTGGAAGTGCAGTCAGTATCTGCCGCCCGTAGGCCTAGCTGGGCCTACATCTAAGGCCCGGAGTGGTAGTTGGCGGGGCTGTGGAATTGCGTCAGCCTGTGGGCCATGGCAGTAGATATTGAGGCATCGGCGATCGCCCTTACATGGTGGCAAAGTCTGGCAAGCGGCATGGAGACACATTGCTGATCTGTGTGAGAGGGTCGCCTGGCACCCCTTGGAGGAGTGATCGGTAGAGGCGCTCCTGCGCACCAATGTAGGGAAGTCTGCATTGCATAACAGACACCACCACTACACCGAAGATGCATGGAGGAGATTGCCAATGGTGGGCCACACCTCTCTGCATCACAGGCCAGAGGAGGTGGTGCTGCCAGGACACTGTGGAGGGTGAGTTCCCTGAGCTGGGGCGAACTTGTGTGGTGGGAGCGCTACAACATCATGTCTAAGCGGGCCATGTTGCATAACCTGCATCGGGAGGTTCCACAGAGAACTTGGCAGTGACTGCTGTACCCAGGCTTGTGAAATCCTACTTAGCTGAGGCTCCTGCTGGCTGAGTTACAGATTTCGAGAGAGTGGGCCGATTGAGCCTCAGTGTCGATGTCCAGGTGAGGAGAAGGTGAGAAGTGGAGTGGAGGAGGCCCAGGGGTCGAGTCGGGCCTCACTTGACTGGAGGAGAGGGGCCGGATGGCACAATGCACTGCACCGCATGCCATACATAGTGCCTGGGCGTTTGGCGCAATGATGGCCCACCTGCAGATGGGGCATCATCGACATTTGGCCGCTCCTTCATGACGGTGAACTGAGTGGCTGGGGATCACTGGCCACTGGGGCAGATGACAGTGGACAGCCTGGACTCCAAACTAGGCTCTGTACTCACAATGGGTACCTCTCTCGAACAAACGGGCACTTTCTTTGAGGGTCGCAACAACAAAATTACAGTTGACTTCACCCTGGAGCATGTAGATCATCACAAGCTGACTTACAAGGTACATGACATTGAGCAAGAACTAGCCAAGTTCCCCCTGAGTACCCTGAGCGCATCACTTATTGGTGTAGCAGCTAATGGCACATGTGAAGTCACTGGCAAGAACAGCGATGTAGTGGCATATACTGAGACCTGGTTGCCTGACATACTGCCAGCAGGTGCCCTCTCCCCATTTTTTTGTTGTGATTGCTGGTGAGCTGCACACTGCCGGGGACATGTCCTAGACCCTTTCTCTTCTGCCCCGACAGGGATCGTGACGCTGTCCTGAGGGAGGTATACAAGCTGGGGAAGGTGAAAGTGGATAATACCACAGTTATTTTCTTCCCTGACTACGCCACGGGGTGCACAGGCAGAGGGGCTCATTTCTAGTGCTTGAACTATTCTTCCCAGAGTTGGGTATCATATACCTCCTCTACCCGTAAAGGCTGCAAGTGATTTCAGATGTTGACAAGCAATCATTGATGCCACTGAACAGGTCTGGACTGGGCTGCATTCTGCTGGTTCCCAGGTGCTGCAGACAGGGAGCAAAGGGTCTGCAGAACAAGCTGTCATTCGTGGAGCTAGTCGTACTGGGAGTTGTAGGAGGAGCAGGCATCCCGTCCACAACTACAAGCCACTTCCAATCTACAGCACTCCATTTCCTCGAATGCTCCCCCAGTGATGTGGGCTCCCCTGTGACGTGGTCATCCTGTGCGGAGTCCGTGCAGCCTCCGGATGCGACTCCTCAGATGGCAGATAACCCAATTTAATAATGACTGGTTGTGCGTCTTCTCTTCCACGGTTACAGAGAGCTCCGGAGAGTCTTTGGCTTTCTGTGGTTCATGGTTTCCAGCTTCCTGTTTCTGAATTTCTGGTCTACTGAGGTCTGCACTTAAAAGGGATCAGGTCCAGTCATCACCCAAAGGAAACAGAGCAGTTGTTCAGGTGAGCGATGCATGTCAGGGGTGGTGGTGGTGGTGGTCTTCTTGATGCTCCAAGGTGCAATGGCAGGGGGTCCATGGCATCATTGACATTGCCAAGGATGAATTGTGCAAGTTCTTCTATTATTCAAGGGCCTCATTTATGAGTACCTAGCAGCACTCTGGCAACACTGTCACGTCACTTGTTTGACATTCTAGTGGCGCAATGTGCCAAAGCATGTTTACAAGCCACGTAAATGGATTTGTAAATATGTGTCCCTTTAACGCATTAAACAGCATTCAAAGGGTTTTGCTGTGGGTGTTGCCATGCCAAACCAATGAAATCTGAAGCATTGCCAGTTTACGAGAAATTGTAAACTTTCAGAATGCCTCAGAATCTAACACCACCCCAAGGGTGGCATTTGTTAGGCGCTACGAGGATAAATGTTTCCATTTCTCCTCTTTTTTCACTCTTTCTATCTGTGCATTCTGCAGCACACAGAGAAAGAGGGAATACGCTAGTTGATAGGTTTTGTGCAGGTAGG
Source organism: Lissotriton vulgaris (assembly GCF_964263255.1). NCBI lineage: Eukaryota > Metazoa > Chordata > Amphibia > Caudata > Salamandridae > Lissotriton > Lissotriton vulgaris. Next base: position 262,490,823 of record NC_141690.1, read on the forward strand.
TGTCCCTTCCTGCAAAACGTCATTCAATTCTGCAACACAGAGAGGGGTCAAAGATGGCCACCTGATAGGTGCTCCGGGATAGCAGCTCCTTGGGTCATTGGGATCACAAATGAAGGATATCCCATGTTAGCCCTGGCTACCGTCTCCCACAGTGACATATTGAATCCAGAAGAAAATACGAGATTCGAGGTTAGAAATACAGGCAGGCGAAAACTCCTACTGTTTCACCTGTTGAACTTTTGCGATCGCTGGCCATTTTCACCGCAGCGACTGAATCATTCCGTTGCCACCCAGGCTGAACGGGCTCGTCGGAGGAGCGGTGCGGGGACCTGCAGCGATTGGCGCCGTATGAGATCCAGAGCTTCCACAATTGACTTCAGGGTGGGCTGAGGAAGTACCCCCGCAATCTTCAGAGATGCTCCCAGAAAACGTGACGGAACTGGGTGAGTGCCTCCTACAGAAATCGCTGCGCGGTGGGATACGGCAACACAAAGGATCTTGGTAGCTGATGCAGGGAGTGCCTCAGTACTGGAGAAGAGTACATGGAGCCGGTGAGTGCTTCCTCTCTTCCCCGGCCTGCCTCGTTGCGGAGACCAGAGCTGTCTCCTAAGGTAGGCTCCTCCCTTGTGAGAGCCGCTGGCAGGCTGCTCGAGTGAGTGGGTTAGTGCCACTTCCTTTCGCTTCTCCAATGCTCACACAGCTCTTCTCTCTCTTCCTCACAGGTCTTTGCTTCCTGGCTACCTTGCGGCTCTCTATCAGTGGCCAACTGGGAGGCTGCAGGGTCTCACTTGGCAGAGGCAAGCCTGTGGGATTTCATCCGGGCATCTGCACCAGTTTGGAGCATGCAAGTATTGAATTGGGCAAGAATGGAAAAAGGATTAAAAAAACTTAAAAAGGTCGAAAGACTGGAAAAATTGGGATGGAAAACTAGGAGTTTGATCATCCTAGTCACCCGAGTGTTATGACGCCCAAAAGAAGTCATACCACCATTTTAATGTGGTACATATAGGTCAAACAGACAATTCACACAAGATGGAGCCCTCCTGTGACGGGAACTAATAAAAGAATATATTCTTCCCTAGAAACAAAAAGAGGACTGCTACTAATATCAATACAAAAAAACCCTGCAAAAATAGCGGCCATATTTAAAAGGCACATTAGTCACTGGCAGACCCTCATACTTTTACCCATTACAACCGTCCTAGACAACTTGGAATGAACTCCTGACAAGAAAATGACTTTATTACCACTACTCAAAATTACCACTAACAGAAGCCCTAACACAAATAATCTGGCCTATACTAATCATGTATTCTTTCATTCACCTACAACTGTAGAAGGGGTTTCAGTAGCGCCACCCACAAACTTTCACAACCACAGGAGGTACCTCCCAGCTATAAATAATGGACAGAAAATTAGAACCGTCGGGCCCCAATGCCTTTTCTATTAAATACCTCCCCAACATTTCCAAAAATGCATTAATAAAACCTCAAACACCAATTACTCAAATCCCATCCAGAAACCCTTATTTCAGAGTGACCATTATTACTGTACCACCAAGGGAACACGAACAAATGACCTTATATTTCATACAAAAAGAAGAGCCCAATGGAGAATAACTTTTTTCTCCATGTTAAGCATCACAGACATCAGAAAAACACTGCACAGACTTAGAATTTTGGTCTCTCCATCTTCCTTCTACAATGCAAATGCTATCATATCCATATATAATAATGGGATTATACTAACAAAGTCCTCAAATTAAAATCTATCTTTAATTGACAAAATCTTCCCTATCCTAAAAAAAGGTGTACAACAAGTCCATTCTTCTAAACCAAAATTACCCTAATGCTCCTGATGGAACTCCCACATCCTCCTTAACGCAAACGGCTAATACTAGCTCAATCAACCCTCTTCCGGTGATTGCCTACCCACCCTCGCTACCACCAATCTCACTCGAGTCATCCTCACAATCAGAGATTGAGAACCATACTAGGAATCGACCCAACTCATCTGCTCCCCCCCAATATAACATTAACATAGCCCGAGACTTCATGGAACTTCCTTCCCTCCACTCATCCCCTATTACCTTCCCAGAGAGTACCAATGAGAGCCCTCCAACCACTCACTCATCGCTCACCCATACAGGGAACAATAATATCCACAAACCCATATCTCCTGAACAAATCAACCTTAAATCACCCAGATCCTATAACCATTTCACTTCCACCCTTAGTACACCACCTCCCATTACTTCTAATCCTTCTCATACATGATAAGCAGAACTGAATCTCTCACAGACATCCCCACACTCCATGTCCCACACACAGCTAATCTGAGATCCAGAACTACACCTTACACTAATGAAGCTTCTAACCCAAAGAGAGCAAATCGAGATTTTATCGAGCAATGAGATCCATGAACTCCTCCTCTCTTATCAGTCCGAAAAGAATACTAACAATTCTGATCAAAACCAAATCCAAACCATCCAAGATAACCCTTTCAGAGAACCGAGCCTCAACCACAAAGGAATAAACAAGAATAACCTCAAGCGCGTCTTTTTATCACAGATGGCCTCTCTTCATAATAATAGGCAGCTGAAGTGCATGCTACTCAATTGCAGATCAGCAAATAAATACACTGCAGATATCTACGAGCTCATTCTCTCACACAAGTTCGACATAGTTATCCTCATGGAAACATGGTTAAACAACTCATGTCATCCCATCATAGATCTACTAGTTCCACCTAGTCACAAGATCATTAGACTAGATAGACCCAAGAAAACGGAGGTGGATTAGCATGCATCTACCACAATACTCTTTCAGTATTGGAAACAATAGCTGTAACAACATGCGAATATCTTAGCATCAACACCTCTTGCAACTACAAATCCATTTGTAATATACATGCCTTCTTTCACCCTCTGGGTGATAACTTTTGTTCATTGAATAAGTCATGAAAATCAGCACGATGAATGATAATCTTTAAGGACCCCAGATATTCCTAGGCTGCTTTAATCTACACTGGAATGATCTTAACGACCACTCAGTTATCTAGTTCTCTATTATATCTACCATGAGTTGTCCCAAATTTTCGACAGGCCAACACACAACAAGGGGGAGACCCTGGACCTTATTATCTCATAAACTGACACTATTTCCCTAAAATGTATCCGCGCCTGTGACTGGACAGACCATTATCACATCACCTTTCTCATCAATTTAAAGGCGATCCCAAAGAATGAACAACCGAAGAAAATAAAACATTGGAAAAAAAATCTTCGTAATATAAACCACAATTAACTATCTACCCTATAAAATAATACCTTGATCCCACAGACCAACATGGAGGATGTCAATGACCTCACAGACTACCTACTACAACACGTCCATATTGGAAGTCATGGACTTCGTTGCGCCCCTTCAACAGTAAAATATATCCAATAAAAAATCAAAGCCCTGGTTCAACAACAACCTGAACACAGAAATACGTAATCTAAGAACAGCAGAAAGAGGTTGGAGATCCTCCCCATCCCTAGAATTGCTAAAATGCCTAAGAACAACAAGGAACACATACAATAGAACAATAAGACAAATGAAAGCTAATTTCTTTAGAAGACAGCTTGACCAAGCCAGAAATAGGCCTAAAAAGCTATTTCAAATAGTCAAGCAGCAATCCCGTAACACACCCAGCTCGTTAGTCTCCGGATCCGGCACACATCCAAATTGCGAAGAAATGGCCACCTTCTTCAAGGAAAAACCACAACAATAGAGAACGAACTTCAACTAGAAAAGGAACTACTACTGGCTACCCCATTCAATTCCTCGTACACCGCCCAGTTCACAGAAGGGAATTAAACATCATGGCCCCCCTCCAAAAACAATGCATCCTGAAAAACTTTCTTCCCAATCGGCGAACATGGCATGTACAACATTCTTTCTTCCTTAAACCCATCTAACCACTTCACCCTTTACCTCCTCGCATACTCAATGAGATCAAAACCTGTGTTTCCCCTTATGGGCCAAGATTGTAAATGCCTCACTACGTCAAGGCACTATCCTAAAAGTAGGACAAATAAAACCAATTAAAAAAAACCTATGGCAGACTGCTCTGATCCTAACAACTACTGACCCATCTCCAACATCTCTACTCTGGCAAAGCTCTTAGAAAAATGTGCCCAGAGTCAACTCTGCAATCACATAGACAAATATCAACTCCTCGACCAACACTAATCAGGCTTCTGTCAAAATCACATTACTGAATCTGAACATACTTATATAGTGGATGACATACTAAATATGCTGGTTCAAAATGACTCATCCTTACTAATATTGCTTGATTTATCGGATGCCTTTGACACGGTCAAACATGGTAATCTATTGAACTTACTGGAACAAAGGATGGACTTATCAGGGGTCGCATTACAATGGTTCTCTTCATTCCTCCAAAACAGATCCCTAAGAGTCAAAATGAATCAATCCCTCTCTAAGTCCCACGCAATCACTCTTGGCGTTCCTCAAGGGGTGAAGGCGAAGAGGGACTTCGTGGCACGATGTGTGCCGAAAATGGCGGCCATTTCGGATCGGTAAGGAATAATGGAATGGGTGGCCATTTTAAGAAGGTGTCGGTGTGTGATGAGTCAGGAGACTCGTGACATGGAGATTATGGACATAAAATTACGGTGTTGGTCACTGATTAATGGGAAAAAAGGGGATAAGCCTAACATTTATCACAATTAGATTATGGACATACAATTACGGTGTTGGTCACTGATTAATGGGAAAAAAGGGGATAAGCCTAACATTCATCACAATTAGATTATGGACATACAATTACAGTGTTGGTCACTGATTAATGGGAAAAAAAGGGATAAGCCTAACATTTATCACAATTGGATTAAGACATAAAGTGTGACAACAATTTTCCGGAACACAGCTCGGGTGGTTGGGGCTCAGGGTGTTCAAGGGAGCCAGATTAATCAGTTAAGGTTTATACAGTATGAACGTCTGACAACCAAAAGTTAAGAACAAGTGAAGAAAATATGAGGCATTGTTAAAATTCACAGGATGAGGGATTAAATCAAGGCATTCCAATCTTCAAGCAAGTTCAGGCCTGTATTGAGGCTATCAGTCCTTAAAATCCATTTGAGCTCCTCTTTATTAAGAAATCTTGAGATATCACTATGTCACTGGGTCGCGAAGTCACCTATGTGACTGACTCTCCGTCTCCCCTACAGGACTGGTCTGGGCCCTTTAAGGGAAGTCTGGACTTCCCGGACCTTGAACCCAACCCCCTGACGTCAGATGTAGTCGGCTTATCCTCATTGGCCGCAACAGAAGAAAAGGCGTACCTGGAAGACGCGGAGCTGTTGGTGGACCGATGCGACATCGAGCAGAGGAGCAGAAACCGACCTGAAGTGAACGGGACTGGAGACGCCGAGTCGGAGGGAGGAGACGCCGAGTCGGGGAGAAGACCCAGAGAACCCCGGACTAGGAGAGCAGACAGCGGAACTTTGAAGCAAGAGGAAAACCCGGAAGACCTGCCGAGGGAGAAGCCACGAGGCCACCGTTCCCACGCATCGCCCAGCCACGCGCAGGAAGACGCGTGGCTCAGCCAGGTACGGGGGCGCTTTAGAGATCTCTTACGACTGAAAAAAGGGGGGGCCAGGTAACGTAGGGAGAGGGAGGTACAGTCGTTCCAGGGCACCAGTTATTTTGAGCACTTTCCACCTCACACTTCGGGCTAGTGTTCTTTTGTGGTCGCTGATGGTGACGGTTGGTTGTTTGAATCCTCCTCACTAATGTTACCCTCACTCCCTGCCCCATTTCAAGTTTGTTAGCATTGAGCAGTGAACTAACTGCCACATTTCCTTTCTCTTATTTCTTACGGGCGAGACGGTGAGACCTTCAGAAACCGACCGGGCTGAGGAATAAACAGAAGACAAAGCAGGCAGAAAACAGAACTCCATGAGCAAACCTGAACTGCATTTTGTAGAAAACCTAATAAACCTTGATATCTACAACCTCAATATTGGCTCCTTCTCTCCTTGTACACCCATAAGGTTACACACCACCTCTTGGGGGCAATTTGATAGCGGTAATCACAGACCGCCGGATATCATTCTCGGAATGTTCATTTTGTATAAAGTGCTCGATCAGGGGAGCGTTGGTCATTTTGCACCTTAGCCTGCTCCGGTGTTGGGAAATGCGCAGACGGATCTTCTGTGTTGTATGGCCTATGTATATCATGTTACATGGGCAAAAGATGGCATACACTACATTGCACGTATTACAATTAGTAAAGCCTGTCATTTCATATTTAAGTTCTTTATATACAAATTCCTTGCATTCAATAGTAAATTCGCACACCACACAATTTCCGCATTTAGCATGGCCCTTCAAGGGTGTAAGGGCCCACATGTCATGTAGGGTGGGGTTAGGATTGGGATTATGGGTGATCGGGAGGGCAGCACGGACCAGTTGCTCTTTGATATTCTTACTTTTCCTAAACGCAAAGAGGGGCGTCTCCAATTCGAGAACGCCTGTATTCAAGATGTGCCAGTTCTTCCTAATTGTTTTGCGGATGGCATTGGAGACTGGAGAGAATGTCATGACACAGACCAACCTTTCAGTGTCGGCTTTGGGCTTAGGTTGCAGCAGTGCTTCACGTGGGCAGTACCACGCTCTTTTCATAGGATTGCGTACTAAGCGTCTTGGGTAACCTATTGACATGAGTTTAGTGCATAAGTATTTTGCTTCAGAGAAGTAGTCAGCTTTTAGTGAACCGGCTCTCCTAATCCTCGTCAATTGTGAGTAGGGAAGGCTGTCTCTAAGGGCACGTGGGTGACTGCTGCTATAGCTAAGTAATGTGTTACGTTCCGTTGGCTTGCGAAAGAGACTAGTTATTAGTCTCCCTTCAGTGTGCTTAATCAATAGATCAAGAAAAGGGATGCATGTTTTATTGTGTGCGATAGCAAAGGTGAGACCGCTACAATTATTATTTAACCAGTGGAGAAATGGTATAAGAGATTCCACTGCACCATTCCTAATTAGAAAGATGTCGTCTATGTAGCGTATCCAGTTTGATATGCCTGAGCGAAAGGGTTACTAGCAGATTGAATGGTGTCATGCTCTAATGAATCAATATACAAAATGTCCAAGTTTGGTGCAAAAATAGCCCCCATAGAGGTGCCACGTACCTGTTGGTAGAATTGGTCATCAAAAGTGAAGAAGTTACGTGTGAGACAGATCTGTAGAAGTTGTAGAATAAAATGTGTGGGGACCGAGTGTGGTCGCGGTCTTTGATCAAGTATGCATTCCTTTACAATGAGTAAGTCTTTCTGAGGGATGTTTGTATATAAGAACTCTACGTCCAGGGTACGTAGAGTCTCAATAGAGGGGTCAAAGGGTTTGTTCTCAAAGAGGTTGATCATGGACATAGTGTCCTTGATATAACATTCAGTGACGGGTACAAAATCCTTCAAAAAATAGTTGACATAATGGACCAGAGGTTCGAGGACCGAACCACTACCAGACACTATTGGGCGACCCGGAGGGTCTTCCAGTCTATTTTGGGTCTTGGGTAGTGTATAGGTGACCGGGGTACGTGGAGTTTTAACTTTGAGAAAATTAAATTCATGTTTGGACAGAAAGCCTTCATGGAGGCCACCATTTGTGACTTGTCTAATCAGTGTCTGTAACTCCTTGGTGGGGTTAGTTGGGAGCTTACAGTAATGGTCTGTATTGGACAGCTGACTTTGTAGCTCTACTTTATATGAATCAATCTCTTGTAGCACAATCCCATCACCTTTGTCCGCCGGCTTGATAACTAGTTTAGAGTTTTCACGAAGTGAATTGATGGCAGATTTTTCTTCCAAGGAAATATTATAAGGGATAAACAGATGAGACTTAGCTATGTGCGATGTTTCTTTCAGTATCAATTTTTCAAAGGTGATCATTTCATTTGGGACCATACTCGCAGATGGTGAGATGGTTGAGGGTGGTCTGAAGGGAGTGTTGGATTGTTTGGGGGTACCGGGGTTGAGTGAAAAAAATGCTTGAAGTCTGATTTTACGGAAGAATTTGAGTAGTTCTGATTGTAATTCCCAAAAATTGGGGTAAGTGGTTAGGGACAAAGGAAAGCCCTTTGCTGAGAATGGAGATCTCACGGCTAGTTAATGTGTGAGAGGACAGATTAAAGATGGGAATAATCATGGTGTTACTGTTAGGGTCAGAGGGGGGGTCTACCATTGGTAACATTTGTGTCTCATCTGTCTCTCTCCTGGTGGATTGTACCACAGAGGTTGTTGCTTTACCCTGCCTCGTTTCGGGGGTTATAATTGTCCTCTCCCTAAAAAATGAGTATTTGGGTTCCTTGAGGATGTACTAGATCCTTCGCCTGCGTCAGAGTTATCGGATGACTCTGCAGATGTGTCCGAGAAGCCTACAAGGGTATTTTGTCTATTAAAGCGTCCCCACGGTCTCGAGTTTGGTGCGGTGTTGCTATAGTTCCTGTTAGTGTAAAAGTCTTTGTTGAGGTATGGATAAGTACGCTCTTGCGAAAAGGATTTAATGTCCTTTTTGACTTCATGGGATTTTTTGTTTTGCTCTATACGGTGGAATTCCTCAAGAGTTTTTTTCACGTTTTCTAATAGTTTCTTTGCGTCAGGGACTGTGTTACTGTCCTGAATCTGTTTTTCAATATCTTTAATAATTTCTGATAATTTCTTATACTCCTCTGTCGCGGTGTCAATACCCAGCACTAGCCAGTGGCGGGAGAATGTAGTACCTATGTAGCTAAAGTTGGAAATGTATTTGGAGTTATCTGTAAAAACGCCAGGTATATTCCTAACTTGCAACCCTGAAGGGATTGTATTTCATTGAGGTATTCTGTGAGCATCAACAGCATCAATTCCAAACGTACAAACTTTTTCTTTTGTTTTTCAAGTTTCTCAGTATGCTTGGCACTGATTGCTCCAGGTTCCTCCTCTGAGTTTGTAAACAGGGAAGGACCTTCACAGATTTTTTTGATGTACTCATCCGAGTATAGTGGGGTCTGATCGGACATATCACAAGGGTTGGAAGGAATGTGAGGGGAGGGTAGTGTAAGTGAGGACAGGAAGGTTTCCCACTTGTATGTATCGCATGGTTTATCTCAGCATGCTCTGATACCTAATACTTACTACCATAATGCGAATCGTTGCTCCTAGCTCTTTTATCCTAGTGCAAGTCACCTTCACTCACCTTCACATTGTTTTCAAGTCACCGTCAGAAACTCTGTCTCCAATACACCTATGCACTGAATGTGCATGAAATGAATGAGCACTTAGCATGTGATTTTGAAATGAAAATTCCGGCTGGACAAGTGCTACCCAATATAGCTACGACTGAGTCTATATTTATTCACTGTATATATTTCTCCTTAAGGGACCACTGTTGTTTGAATAGTATTACTCCCAAGGTCCCTTTCGACTTAATTAGGTCTCTTTGTTGTTCTTAATATATATATCTATTTTATAGTTAGGGCGCATTCCTGACCTTTTCTTTTGGTGCAGGGCAGTGCAGCAATATTCCTTGCAGTGCTGTCCAGCACCCAAACATCTTATATGTGGGCCCAAGTATTTCCACTAATTTTAAGACCAGTTTTTTTCCGGCCTTAAAAAACGGCCTCTAATTGGACTTAGCAGCTGTTTTTTGGGTTTATTAACGTACTGGGATTTCTCTGTAAATGTCTTGTTGTGTTTTTAGCAGCAGTTTGTTCACTGTAAACCTACCTTGCACTCATTTTTGTTAAGTCCCGCTAACAGAAGTGGTGATCTTGAAAATTTCTGTTTATGCTGGAAAATTGCCAATAACTGCAAATATGGAAATTGCAACTCCTCCTTGTGTGAGACCGTAATTGTCTGGTGCAGCTCATAACACCGTGCAGCAGACATTGTGCCCAGAATTGCTAGGGTGCGACTCGGATTGATGTGACCAACTGCCTTCCCCTCGCCCGGGGCAGGCATTGAGTATTGAAAATGACTGGTCGGGTTGAAGGGACGCTTTTGAGATCGGTCAGAAGCAGGTCAAGAGGATGCGTGACCCCTCCCCCCTATGTTTTGCAGAACTGGGCTGGTACCAGAAAGCCCTGAGCGGAACCCTTCTGAGTCACCGACTACTTGCATCAGGCCACTTCTGCTCCGCATTCTTTCGGTAAACTTCTCAAGTGGTGGGCAAACTCCCCATTTGACAACTGCCTCCTATTTAGTCCTGCTGCCTACCTGCACCTTCTTCCCTGGGACACTTATTAAGTGTGACTTCAGCTGTGTGCGGCCGCGTACTCAATGTGGGGTCTGGTTATCTCCAATCTGTAGGTGTAAGGTAGTTTGGGTAAATTGGACGGTATTGGTAAGCTTGGATCACAGGGTCTCTACAGTGTGTTACCCCTTGACCCCATCGGATATCAGTTGCACCACATTACGGTGCTTTGTGCATATGTGTGAATTGAGGTGATAGTCTGCGGACCACCTATGATTGATAACAGTGGTCGGCGGTGCTGTGTTTCAAATTGCTTTCTTGCCTGAAGAACACCAGGCTTGCCATTGGTTTAACCCGTGCAGCATTGGCCTGCGGAGCTGCTGAAAAGTGTTATAATTCTTGTATATACATACTTACAATATTGTTGTTGCCTGGGGTGTTCCCCATTACTCTGTAGTATTGAAATATAAGAATTGCCAGGGTGGGCCTCGGTTTGACAAGGTGTTGCACTGCATGAGGGTGTTGTGGAGGATATTGAGTACGATCTTTCCCAAGAGCGCAAACTACTGATGTAATTTCAACCCAGTTGGGCCAAGTACTGCTAGTAACACTTCCAAGTGTGATTTTTGTTCAGAAGAACATGATGTTCAGGTTGTGTTGGTTATTGTGTGTGTTGATTACAAACATTATTCACATACATCACATGTGAAGTCTCTTGTGATGATCAGTATGATCGTGAGTGAGTGCTGTGCCAGTGATTTACACTGGTCCTCTGTGAAAAGCCTGGCTGCTCAGTGCCAAGTTACTCATGGATGAGCCCAGGTTACAGTGAGTGTTATCACCCACCCCTTACAGGAGTGGTAGGTTCTGCCTGACTAGGGCATCGACTAGGCCAACCAGAACATGCCATTTCCAACAAGGGGTAACTGCTGGTGTAAGAACCCCTGCCCAGGGAAGGAAAGCCTGAACAGGGGTAACTGCTGATTCAAGAACCCATGCGGGAAGCTTTCTCAACAAGAGGGAGAGGGCATGGATGAGGTTCGCTCAAGTTAGATGGAGATTCCTCAGCAAGAAAAAATGCAAACAAAAATGCAATATCCATGCATCAGCTTTGAGGCATGATTCATAAATTCTGTTGTCTATACTTTAGGATTCTAGATCAGTACATGCACTGTCTCTGTGCCACTTCCCTCTAGCCAAGGCCATGCTGTGGTGAAGTTTCAGTGTCTGCGCCTTGAAAGACGCATCCCTCCATGGCATCTCTGTGAGCTTTGCTCCATGTGCGCTGAAAGGTAGCGCTTCGATTCTGATGCCCCTGTTTTTCATGCAGATGGGAAAGAATGTGCCTCATTGATGTTACCTGGTGTGGATTTCAACGGTGATGATCTTGCAATAACAACTGCATCAGATGTCTACAAATGCCAGGCCCTTTGCACATCTCATGCTCAGTGCCAGTTCTTCACGTATGGTCTAAGGTACTGTATGAGAGGCGGGCATAACAAGGGGGCAAAAGATTTATTTATATAATACTTGTGATGGTATTGTTAGATTAGGTAGACCAATATAAAGTGTGATTTGTACAGATAATACCTCATTTTTTCTGGGATACCCCCAGTGGTCTGAATGCCTCTTTTTAGTATGTCTTAAAGGAGAGATTTTTCAACCTACGACGCTCATCTAAAATGCGCAAAGTAATCAGGAATGCCGCTGTGAGGGATTATACTTTGCACACTACTAGCTGTCTTGTTGAGCCATGTTTGGTCCGGGTTCCAATCAGCTTTCATAGGGGTTTGTTGACATATTTAAGATGTAATACTAATGCAATATATATTTTATATCATTTGTATTAGAACTGGGGGTCTCTAGTTGGCTGAGGCAGTTACCTTAGTCCAAATAGGGACCCTTGCATCTAGTCCGGGAAAGGAGAGAAACCCTCTTTGATAACCCTGGCAGCTTGGCACGAGTAGCCAGGCTTATCTTCAAAGCAATGTGTAAGGTATTTGCAACCCTACTCCCAGTGACACAGTGATAACACTACAAATGGACACCACACAGATGTATGAAAATAGCTGTATCTTTATCAAAAAGAAAAATACGGTAAGTCCAAACAATAAAAATCCAACATATGCATATTCGTAATATTTCACTTTGCCGGTTATTAGGTCAACAAACAATTGTAGGTTCTTGAGGTATTAATGAGCATTACTATAATCAACAGAAAAAAACAGGGGTCTAAATGCCAATACTATAGCGGGCTAACCTCAACTACTCACAGAGTAAGTCGGAACACAAGTCTCATGAAAGCCTATAAGAACAAAACAAGCAGAAAAAGAGAGTGAAAACGTAAGTGATTAGTAGTGAGATCCAAAACCCTTTAAATGGATTCCCATCAATGTATCATAGTGATCAATCTTCTCATTTGGTCATCCGTCTATCGGGATGGTGTGCCTCTTGATCATAGAGACTTGTTACCATTCCAGCGGTAATGTGCTGGATCTGACCCACAGCCACTTTTAGGCAGAAAAAGAATAACTCTATAGTTGATCACAAGGGAATACAGTGCAGTGCAAAACACACAAAAAGATGTGGTGAGTTAAAATAGGGTTCCTCCCCCAAACACATACGCTGTCCTCCAGGGAAAAAGCCCTCCATGAGGGAAAATCTTCAGAAAGGCAGCGGAACCCCACACTCTGTGTCACTGATAGTAGGCAGGTTTAAATGGACAAAGAAATTCAAAGGCCCATAACTCAGACCCTTTTGGGAGAATTTCTTCTCTCTGTTTGGGTAAGTTTTATCCTGGTGATGAGCTCTAGCGATTGGGGGCAGTTCCAGCAGTCCTCTTGGCCTAAAAAAGGGGTGTACCTGCCAGTGAGATGGCTCCACTGGTCCTCTGAGTGAGCATAACTCTTGGTCTTGGTCTCTGTGTGCAGAAGTCCAGATCTTTTCCTCCACTGATCCTCACTGGCCCTATGTGAGACCCATGGGTCCTTGGGTCAACTATGGCAAAGTACTTGGTCCTTTTGGGGTATCAGGGGGTTTCTCCTTCCCGTTGTCCATAGCTGTCACAGTCCGAGGGTCCAACAGCACATAACACAAAAAACACTAACTGCCTCACTCTCAGTTGTGCAAGAGTAAAACGTTCTAGCAGCCAGGAACCTCTGGCCAATCCTAGGGTGCCACATCATCTTGATATCCATGTCACAGCCCTCCTGTACAGCATGCTGGGACAGTACAAGATGGCATTATCCAGTAGTCACTGGTCACACCTGCTCTGGGGGCTTCAGTTTTGCCTCTCGCTAAAATCACTGCTAGGGTCTTTCACAACAAAACCTAAAAGAGGACCCCCCTCCTGTGTTGGCTCCAGTGGTTTGGGCTTCCTCCTGTGTTCAGTGGGCCTGGGCAGTTTCCAACCCTGGTACAGAGTAACAGGTAATTAACAGATGCAGATTTTTATTCCCCCCCCCCCCCCTTCCTCCTCAGGAGCTGAGGTAAGCACTGTTAATTACTCTTTTGCTGTGGGCCAGTCTTTGTTCCCACAGCTGGGAAGATATGTAATTAACTTGGCTCAGCAGGGGGACAACAGGCCTGGGCTCTGATGCTGAGCTGAGCCAGAGAAATATGACAATACTGGATGACCCATAAAATGGACAGAGTTGTTTTGAGACTTGAGTGATCCATCTTGGCACATCAGTGTCACCACATTTTGATAACTTAATGGACTTTGTAGAGCAAAGGGAAGCAAAACTGCCCTCTAAGGCAGACTTCCCTCTATAAGTGTCACTTCGATTCAAAATAGTAAATCATACTGACTTTCCCTATGAGTCTCCATTAATATTATAAGGCTTACCTCAGGTCAATATCTAACCCTGCAGAGTCCCCACTGCACCAGTCTGTCTGTGCGCAGTTACTGGGCTGTGCATGACAGTAGTCTCACATGCGTAGCCCACACACACATGTGCACACATATCAATATATAACCAGACAAGTGCTCACCTACCCTAGCTGTGTCTCAGTGGCCTTATCATTAAAGGCGGACACTGGTGTTAAACACGGGCAGTCCAGTTACCGTCTGATTTCAGTGGCTGAGACACATGTAGTGAGACTCCTCCACAGTAGCCGGTGGTGGAACCATGTGGGTGATCAAAAAAATCCTGGCGTGTTAAATGTGCGGAACCCATTTTTCAACTAGACACAATTATATATAATAAACATAAGTAGACCTCAAATACAACGTCCATAGTTATCCTGAAAATCTGCCATGGATCTATCCCGTCTGGACCCCTGATTTGAATTCTATCAAGCATTTCATCCCAGTGAAGCCATATTATGAATCCTTGCATCACAAATTGTATATAACTCTATTGCCATGTTTGAAAGAGCTGTGTTTAATAGCTATATACACAATGACCGGGCAACCAAATGGCTGAGAGGAGCCTGGGTATATAACCTAAATACCAAGTTGTCCCCCCCCTTTACATTTTCATGAACACATTATTAAAATTCTGCTTTACAATAGACGTCCCAAAAGAACTCTATAAGAGACACACAAAAATCATCATTATATTTACCTATGTTTTGCTTAAAAAGTGCATGGGCAGCTCAGTGCGGAGATAAGTGCTCTACAAAGGAGCAATCATTTAACACACATTTTGATCAAATGGAATATGGTAATTAAGTGGCAACAAATAGTTAGGCCAGGGACATGATCCACATATGAACATTAAGTCCGAAATATTAATAGTGCCCCTTATTAGATGTTGGCTTTTGTTTTAGAAGGACAGAGTAACTATGGGCTTCATTGATGAAAACTGTTGCATCGCTGTGATAAAACACTGATCGAACAGTTTTCATTGCGCCCTCCTTGCGACATGATGGATGCGCCGCATTTAATGTACAGCACTCCATGCCGCAAGGAATGACAGATATATCAGGAATCCTGGCATATTTGTCGGCAAAAGTCATGCATTGCTGGAGTTGTGTCGCAAACATGACTCAACTCCAGCAATGCATCGGGTAGACCAGTGCCAATGGCATTGTGTCACCTTTACGCCTGCTATGAGGCAGGCGTAAGGATTTGACAGAGTGGCGTACTAGCAGTGTTGCCGTGAAATTCCATAGATTTCACTGCAACACTTCTATGACCCTTTATTACGTGGAAATGTCCACCTTGCATACATTATACCTGAGGCAGTTATAATGTGGCGCAGGGCTTTACAAGGTCACACATCTGTCTAGATGAGTCACCTTGTAAATATGGGGGAACATGGCGCATTGCTTGCGCTTCTGCTGCGTCATGAAAAGTGATGTAAAAGCAGCGCAAAAGTGTCACAAGGCCTTCATAAATAAGGCCCTATGTTTCATTCTAGCACACGTCGGCCTAAAAAAAGGAGTAGAGATGCAGCCCTAGATTTATGGTATGGGCGTTGTCCTTATGTCATCCAGGGCAACGCAAGGTCAACGCAAAAGCTTTAGTAATATTTGCAAAGCCACACAAGTCTTGGTTTGCGTGGCCTATTTGCCTTTGTACAGAAATGTAATGCAGCGGCGCATGTTTTCTGAGCTTCATGTTGCATTTCAACCTGGGAGGTGTTTCATGGGTGAAGCATGGGTGTTGCCATGACTCCACCCATGAATTGTAGGGCATTCCCAGATGAACGAGCACTTGGAAACCTAGGAATGCTACAAATTGATGCGCCTCCCAGACACAGGTGTTACGAAGAGAAGTACCTCTGCTTGTCCCCAGTATTTCCTTTTTGTATGTGTGATGTACTCTACATCATAAATAGAAAAAGGAAAATGCCCATTAGGATTGTTATTGTGCAGGAAGGTACTCCTTCTTGCACAAAAACAATCTTGCTCATACTGCAGGCACCTTTGCTGCAAGACACAAGGGTTCATGATTTGGCACTAGGCTGCACACAGTGCACCATCACAAGGAGAAGAGAACAGAAGTGTACCATATGCAATATGGTGCATTTCCGCTCGCTCCATTTAACGCAGTGCAACTCACCACCTTTTCGTGCTGCCCCACATTGCGCGAAACCGCAGTTAATCTGCCCCTCCCTGTGGGGCAAGAACAGAAAGAAGTAATACAATTCTGTGTTCAAAGATTGCCAGAGTGTGCCATTTTCTCTTTGGAGCTCACTGTCCTGGTCACACACTGATAACACTTATTTCATACTCTTTTTCTCATCACAGTACTCGGTGCGTTCTGAAGAGGAGTGGCACTGGAATCCCCACCCTGCCACTGATATCGGCTAGCTATATTTCTGGCTTCTCTTTGATGGCCTCAGGGGTTCAGAAAGGTACAGTATACATAGTTTTGTGCAAAAGAAAGTTATTGGGAACCATGTTGTTTGCATTAGCCCTTAATCAGTATGGGCCAGATGTACTTATGTTATGTTATGTTAATATAACTTGGCGGTGTCTTGGCGCTATGGAAACTACAGTAAGCCCTAAAGGTTCTTGCATTAGTTCAAGAATAGCCATGTCCTCAGACTCTTTCTAAATTAGGCTTAGGAGCTTATAGACCTGGCATGTATAGGAAGCGTATTCAATAACGTTGCCGTGCCATGGTAAATCACCCCATCTATAGGTGCGAAACCTGGTAGCCGTCGTAAGTTTGATGTCAGTGGATCGAAGCTGTCTACCCGGACAGAAAACATGTTTCTTAGGAACATCAGTCCCATACTATTCAAGGCCTTAAAGGCTAGGCATAGCGTCTTAAACCTCACACGACTTGCTACAGGAAGCCAGTGAAGTTTATGGATTTCTATCCCGACTGATTCATACTTAGGCAGATTTAGGAGGAGTCTTGCAGCTGCATTCTGCACCATTTGCAGTTTGTAATGTTGTTTTTGTATATTCAGGTACAACCCATTGCAGTAATCTAATTTTGATAATACTAATGCTGTTACCTCCATCTTCCTAGAATCTATAGGATATAAGGAAGAACCTTCCTCAGTTTCTTGAGCAGGTAAAATGTGGTTGAACCGTTGCATTTGTTTGTTGGGCTAATTTAAGTTTCTTGTCAATTAAAATCCCAAGATATTTTACTCTATTCACTGGTTTAGGCAACTCTCCCATCTCTGTAGGCCACCAGATGCAATCCGATCTTGGTTGGAGGTTGCAGAAAATCATTATTTCGGTTTTCTCCGAATTGAGTTTAAGGCAATGCATCCCAATCCAACTGTTAACTTCCTGTATACAGTTTCTAAAATGCAGTACAGGAGAGGCTTGCTCTTTATAGACCGATACGACAATCTGTGTGTCATCGGCATAGGATGTTAAGCTAAAGCCGAAATGCTGGATCAGTGGAGCCAACGTCAACATGTAGGTATTAAAATGGGATGGACTAAGCGATGAGCCCTGTGGAACCCCACATGGCAGAACATAGGGTGTTGATTTGAAGCCATTCAGAGTCACTGTTTGTGTTCTTTCGGTCAGGAAAGGTGTTAACAAGGACAGAGCTAGACCCTTTACCTCTAGCTTTCTCAGGCGGGATCACAATAGGTGGTGATTAAAGTGTTAAACGCCGCTGAGAGATCGAAAAGGATCAGAGCGGCGGCGCCACCCCTGTCCATAACTGTCTTCATTTCTTTAGTAGCTTTTATCAAGGCCATTTCTGTTCTGTGTTCTGGACGAAAACCAAATTGCGAGGAGTCAAGCAGGTCATTATGTTTAACAAATTGAGCTAGTGGTTTATTCATAACTTTCTCCACTATCTTAGCTGAAAAGGGCAGCCTAGCAATAGGTTGATTATTTCAATGGTCAGATGCATCCAGGCTTTTTTTTTTATTAATGGGTGGATCGATGCATCCTTCTATTTAACAGGAAAAATCCCTGAGGTGAACATGGTGTTAAAAATTCCTGAGAGAATAGGACTGACCTCCTTAGCTATACCTATTAATACTACAGGGGGACAAGGGTCCAAAGGAGATCCAGATTTAATTTCCGTGATAAGAGTTTCCACTTGCTCACTGGTGACCGGTGAGAAAATGTGAAACATTTTTACTGGGGCCAGTGATCAGATTATTCTCTGTAAGCTCCTGTGTAACTGTATCCTTAAAGGATTCATACATGTTATTAACTTTGTTCCTGAACGTGGTGGCTATATCATCACAGAAACTTTGATTGCTTTCTGTGGTCTTTTTAATAGGCAAGGAGCTGAGCTTCTCTACAACCCCAAACAATTCTTTAGTTGACTTCTTAGCCTTCTCGATTTGTCCAGCAAAATAAAATCCTTTTTTGTAATCAACGTGGTTTTGTATTTGTCCAGTGCAGACTTATAATGCCCTTTCTCAAGAGTATCATATTGTGTTCTCCACCGTCTTTCCAATCTATGACAATTTTGTTTTTCTTGTCGCAGTGCCCCTGTAAACCAAGGAGCAGAGGGGGATTGCCGATTCCCTGAAATATGTGTCTATTGACTAGCCGTGTCATTCTAGATTGCTGTTAAATGTCCGAGCAACTCCCTTCTTCAGTGCCTTATCCAGCATCACCTTGAGGGGAGGTCTGATTGTCCTTAACAGCAATTTAAATAGTTCAGCAGGGGACCATTTATGGGTGGCTATTTACCCCATGAAGTTTCTGTAGGACAGATGATCCTCTCCTTCTTTCTTCCGTAATGTCGTCCTGCGGGAACTTTCATTCTGTCATGTTATTTTTTGTTGATTTTTATAGTGATCAACTCACCCGTGAGGGTATCAAGGCACTAGAGCAGGGGTGTAGGCATGTTGTCCCCGAGGAGAAGAGCCAGGATTTCAGCTTCATGCAGAGCTCCAGAATTGAAGTGGAGGCTCTGATGTGGCAGGTCTTTCCATGTTTTGGGTGTGATGTAGGAGAACAAGCAACCTCATGCTCTGCTTGTGTCAATGAAGGGTGTGTGTGCGATTAAGAATGAGGCTGAGCGAAGGTGTCGTGCAAATTGGTGATGGTGTATGTGGCTGTTCACGTATGCTTGTCCATTGTTGTGTAAGTCTTTGCATGAGTTCGGGAGGAGCTTGAATTGGCTGTGCTTATGAATGGGTAGCCAGTGGAGCAACCTGAGGTGGGGTACAATGTGAGTGCGAAGTGGGAGGTCAAGTATGAGCCCTGCTTTGGCATTCTGGATAGTCTGAAGTCTATGTAGGAGTTGCTTGCAGATTCCTGCATAGAGTGTGTTATCGTAGTCAAGCCTGTGTGTAATCATTGATGGCATGTCAGAAAACCTGGTGTTCTGAAGCAGAGACTTGAAGATATTTCATAGCATGCATAGGATGTGGAAGCAGGAAGTGCTCACTGAATTAACTTGTGCCATCATTTTGAGCTTGTTGTCTAGGATGATCCCCAGATTTCTTGCATGATGGGTGGGTGTTGGTGTTCGTCCTAGCTCCAACAGCTGCCAGGTGTCCTCCTTGGGAGGCTTTCGTTCCCAAAACCAGTACTTCTCTCTTGTCAGAGTTGGGATTCAAGCAGTTGGTTGTCATCCAATGTGCTACCATGATAAAGCAGTTGGTGAAGTCGGTTCTGGCGGTGGTTGTCTTGTCCATCCGCAACAGGATGAATTGGGTGTCATCAGTGTAGGAGATAATGGTGATGCCTTGAGATAGGATGATGTTGGTGAGCGGCGTCATGCAGACGTTCAACAGGGTGTGGCTGAGGGATGATGCCCGCGGGGGCTCTGCAGATCAGTTTCTTAGTCTCTCATGTGAAGGGTGGCAGTCTTACTCTTTGGGTTCTTCCAATGAGGAAGGAATCAAACCAGTTGGGTATGGGTCCTTGGATGCCAATCCAGTGGAGTCGTCTGATGAGTGTTATGGGAGACTGAGTGGAAGGATGCATAAAGGTCAAGCATGATGAGGGCCACTGTTTCTCCTAGGTCCAGGACGGTCCGGATGTCATTGGTGGCTGAGAACAGTGCTGTTTTGGTGGTGTGGTTCATTCTGATTTCTGACTGGGTGTTGAACAGCAGGTGGTGTAGCTCGAGGTGGGCTGTTAGTTGCTTGTTGGTGGCCTTCTCAATCACTTTTAGTGGGTAGTGGAGCAGGAAGATCAGTTGCTCAATTGATTTGTGTGGGCTAATGGTCTCTTGAGGGGTGCATTGGCCTCTGCATATTTCCAGTTGTCCAGGAAAGAGGCCGACATGATGAAGGTGTTGAAGCTGCGGGTGAAGGCACTGCTGATTGGTGTTCCAAAAGTATAGATGTGGTGAAGTCAAGGATTCTTTGGGGTTTCTGAGTGGATGGCTAGCATGATTGCTGCTGTGTTATCTCTAGTGAGAGTTTTCAATTCGCCAGATGGCCATCTTGGTTGGTGATTGGGACACTAGCGATGAGGTCGCTAAGGTCAGTTTGTTGTGCGAATTTGCTGTAGATATTTATGATTTTGTTGTGGAAGAAGTTCAATAGGTCGTTGCAGAGTTCTTGGGAGAGGGTGATGTTGAAAGAGTCTGAAGGTGTGGTGAAGTCCTTAATGATCGAGAAGATCTCCTCGCAGCTGTTGTTTAGCTAATGCTCTTTTCTTAGTGTCTCTCTGTTGAAGGAAGAGGTGTGGTGCCGCGGCCAGGACGACTGACGTTGGAATCTGGGGATCACAGTTCGATCCCCGGGGCCGGCAGCAGATTAGCCCAGCACCATGTGAATCTGGGCAATAGCTTGCTTAATCATCCCGACAGCCCCCAGCGCCTAGAGACCCTAACGGGTGATGATTCGCGCTTTACAAATGTGGATTATTATTATTATTATTGCTGGTGGTAGTGCCTGAGTGCAGCCCCGTAGGTGGCTCTGTCAGTGGTTTTGTGACTGGCTTTATATTTTCTTTCTAGCTTTTTGCAGTGCTATTTTGTGCCGCAAAGTCCTTCTAGGTACCACCTGGTCTGCTTGTTAAATCTTCTTGACATGAGGGTCTCAGAGGAGGATGGTCCTCCATCGATGCCATACACTCCCTTCCTATATCCCACCACTACACTCAAGTCATGGACATAGGTATAACATTTCACATCATTATCAGTGCCGCCTTGAACCTACGTACGATATCCATCTATTCCCTGTGGATCCTGCTGACAAATCCATGCCCTATCTATTATCCACCTGCATCAAGATAGCTACTTACCAACTCCATGAAAGGTTACAATTGCATGCAAAGGCAGGACTATCCCTCTTAAACCTCCCTGCTTCACTCCATGCCCAGTTGCCAAGTTCTGCCACTTGTTCTCCAAACACATGTGGAGTGCTTCTTCTAATCATATGCACAAAATCAAATCTTTTCATCCCACATAGGCCATTCTATGAACCACACAACACTACCAGCCATGCATAGTGTAGAGTAGGCTTTTACACATTCAGATGAAGTGCTTCAGGTCCTACCAAGGGTGTGCGTTCTCTTACATCCCTTCTTAAGTGTGGCACGACCTCCCATTGCAGATCAGAGCCTCCTCCTCTCTTCTTGAATTCCCCAAGGAGCTGAACACGTGGCGTTTCAATTAACCAATCTACCTAAGGCAGGACTTGACCCACACACCTGCTCAGCACCAGGATACCCTCATGGGTGATCGTGACTATATGATTCCATCAAATACTGCCATCTCGCTGCACTTGAACTTCATTTATGGGGAAAAAAAAGGTTTTGTTATAAAATGTTCTCCTCTCTTCTCTTGGTCATCTGTCTGACTCCTACCCTGGCACACTGCATGCCCAGGGTACATGCCAGACACTTTGACCCTTGTTTATGGGATTTTGGCTTAGGGCAGTGCAGCAAGGCACCTTGCTGTGCTGCGCTGTGGTGCCCTGCACCAAAGTAAAAGGCCAGGAATGCAGTGTATTTAAGGTAAATGGTGCATTCCTGTCCTTTCTGCCTGCGCTGGTGCCTTTACAGCAGGCTAGCGCCAACGTAGGTGCCCTTGAACTTTGGTGTACTGGTGCCTGTTTTGTTGGCAGGATTGTTTTTGTGCAGAAAGGGGCACCTTCCTGAACAAAAACAATCCTAGGAGGCTTTTTTCTCATTCTACATGTGCTGCAGCACACATGGAAAGAGGAAACAATGAGGAGATATAAAGATATTTCTCCGTGTTACGCCTCTCCTCAGGAGGTGGATGGATTTGGCGCTTCCCCGGGTTTACATCACTTTGTACATCTGGGGCAGCAGCAAATTCCATGGGTGTTGCGTGGGAAAACCGACCGCAACGCCCATGGAACACCTCCCAGGCGTAGAGTAAGGCGATGCAGCGATTTGCCTTGCATCACATTCACTCCTGATTTATGAGACCACTTAAAGCCACGCAGGGTGGTTTTGTGTGGCTTCATAAACTGAAATGAGATTTACGTGGTGTAAAAGTGGAGCAGGGCTCTCATAAATAAGCCCCTTGGTTCAGACAATCAAAAGGGTCTAGCTAGTCAGAGCTGTTCTGCCTTTAATCTCTATGCTCTGTTCCTATGGTTTAAAGAGATTGTAAGCTGCTCCTCACTGCTGAAAGCTGTTTGCTCCGCTTCCATTGTATTTCTAGTTAGGGGCCAGTGCTCTCCACCCTGCTCCTTGCCAGAGAAGTGGAGCTACACCGGGGAATTGTCTGGGATGGTCAAGGAAACCTGTTCTGGAAGAACTTCTCCATCAACTTGTTTGCTCGATTTTTTTCTAAATAAATCGTATTGATTCTGGTGAATGCCAGTCATGTTGGAAAAATCAGGGTTTGCCTATTGGGGAGTGACCCCCTCTACTTATCACTTCTATTGAAACCCTAGTACCTCTACTCATACCCTAGTACTCCTATCACTTCCTAAAAGCGAGTGACTGTACCGCCAAGTACCTCCACCCTATTTCTGCTATAGCCACATATACCCCAGGGCCTGTGCTCATGATTTCTTTTACCATTGACGTCTACCACTTCCTATACCCTACTACAGCTAACTCCCATCTATACCCTATTATGCTACTAGTTTTACCTATACCCTTATAGCTCTCAACCTCAGCCCTCTTAATTACTCCTGCCACTTGGTCTTGGAGGCTGTTGCTTTGTCTAATGTTTTATGTTATTTTCTCAAATCTTTTGAGGAAAGGGATTTTCCTTATTTTAGCAATTTATAAAATGGCGTCTCTCCAGTCTGTGGTCCTCAGGTTGCTGTCCTCCATTTAGTTTTTTCTCCAGAATGAGGATTGGCCAGTGTGTGTGGTATTGCTGCCCTGATAACTCTGACTACTGCCTCACATAGTCTACTCTTGTCACAACAAACCGCTCCTTGTCCCATCAAACTGCACGCCCGAGCCTTCCAGACAAAGTGGCCGTGTCTAAAGAGTGAACTTCTTTGTATAATGCTAACTCTCGATTCTTTTATTTCTATTCAGGTCCCAAAGGCTGTTCTGATCTCATCCTCCCTGGTGTGAATTTTCCTGGCGTTGATATTGAAATGGTCCTCGCCGTTGATGCCACGTCCTGCCAGCTCCTCTGCACTTACCATCCTCGCTGTCGGTTCTTCACGTTTTATCCCAGGGAGAGGGCCTCCGCCGGCATGAGGTACGGGAGCCCTTTCACCAAACCCATCGCCTGGTGCAATCTTTTAAAGGAGGTATCAACCATGTCCCCATAGCACAGGCTGAGGTCATTGATGCAGCCTAGCTGATGCTTTCTTCAAGGTCATCTGTGGTCCTCAATCTTACACATATGCCAGTCACTTCTATCCAAGGAAAGGTAGGTTTCAGAGACCCAGGTGAGTGCACCAGGGGTTGGGCGGAGAGGGAACGACATCACGGTGCCGATGGAGAGTCGGCTCGGGTGGCTCAGTGGACTAATGCTTCTGCTGTAGGGGCTTGCGTTCGACCTCATGATCACAGGTTCAAATACCGGCGAGTCCACTCAGCGTTCATCCTTCTGAGGTCGATAAAATGTGTACCATTGAATTGGGTAACAATAAGCATCTTATACCCTTCTGAGTGAACGTGCGCTTTACAAATACATGTTGTGTTATGCTACCCTTTCCATCCAACTCTAAGTCAGGCCCAGAATGTACAGTATGGCTTAATTTGGAAAGAGAAGTGATATGTGACCAGAAATGTTGTTAGGAGGCCAACACCCTCTTCAGCCTCTGCCACTACAGGTACATGATGTCATTCCATAGCAACCTGCAGACATTGGTCCTGGAGCAGTATTGTAGTCATGGCTGACTGTAGAACATACCCTTGTGTGTTTACAGAACAATAGTGCAGCAATAAAGCACACAATTTCATGGTGCATTGTGAAACAAAGGGTGAGCCTGCAGTTACTCTCAGTGTTAGCTCTGTACTTCTATATCACAGACCCCCATCACCACCCCCAAACTTTAAGAGCATTCTAGTACTTCTGGCCACCTCCCCATATGCTGAAATGTAAACAGAAGAGGCCAGGCCTGAGGATCTACACTAAACTGTGTCCCACACCTGTGCACCACGACGAGAAAACAAGGCATTCCCGCCCATATAAACACATACAATACGTAAAACCGTCCTTGTGTGCCTCTGTTGTTGACTCATTCACCATCCATCAGGGCCCATCAGATTTTATCCCAGCAATGTCCATGCTTCTTTACCCCTTCCTGCTTATGACGAGCTCAGCTCGTCATGAGGCACAGTGGAGCATGCGGCTAATTCCCCCCCTGTACGGGCGTTCTATTGAAGTGGGCGGAGTTGTGACGAGCCCAGCTCGTCATGAGCACAGCTCCACTGTGCAGCATGACGAGCTGGGCTCGTGAAGAGCATCGCGGCGCAGCGAGCGCCCCCTCCTCCCCTCACCGTGGGGGAATTAGCCCCTCGTGGAAGGAGTTAAAAAACATCCAATGTTTGGTTTGGAGTCCATTCGATGTGCCTAATTCTGACATAAGGTGCCCCTTGTTGGCATACCATACAATATTTACTTTTAGGCTTTGGTTACCTGGATTGCTGCTCTAGGGACAAATATAAACTCTCCCTTTACTCGACACTGGTGAAGCAGCTGCGCTTTACAAATCCTGATTGATTTATTGATTCACCCATCAGCTCCCTCCAATCAGCTTCACTTAGAATAGCCCCCCTCTCTTCATATCATTACAGGCACTGTCTCCTACCCTGGATTTTCATATGGTAGCCTAATGCATTCTGGATGTTGTACACTTGTTTTGCTTCCATTTGCCAAATTCACTACCACACTTCAAAACAATGGTTTGTAGGTAATAAGTTCAGTTCAGTGATTACAATTATATATATAATACTTGTTAGAAATGGGATTTCTGGTTGGCTAAGGCTGGCGCCAAAACCAAGCAGAAACCACTACTCTAGTCAAGGCAAGGGAATTACCCCTTGAGAATAACCCCTGCTCACTTTTTAGCTTGCGTGGCACGAGCAGTCAAGGCTAAACTTCAGGGCGCTATGTCAGTTGAGCATTTATGACCACATACAGTAAATAATACTGCTCCCCCACAAATGGACACCAGGCGTAGAAGTTGCATCAAAAATACGTAACTTTACATAAAACTACTTAGTGGTTGCAGAGTTATAACAAGACCATGTAGTGTTGAGGCCACAAGATGTTTTAAAAGGCAAGTGTTCTTTCAAGTTCTTAAGTATAGTGCAAGTTCTTTAAGGACAAGTCCTAAGTTAAAGGTTCTAAGGCTTCCACATTGTTCCAATAAACCGTAAAGACAGTTCCAATACACTCAGGGCAATACTTCAGGGCTCCGGTGCAAGGTTTGTTAAGGTGGTGCGCTTCGTTCGGGGCGGGAAGAACAGGCCTGGCTGATGCCCCGTGCCTCACTTTCACTGATGGGGTACGAGTCGTACCACTCCTGTGCAACTCATACTCAAGAACAAACCGAAGGCTCCTACCAGGGTACGCGCCTCGCGCACGCGGCGTATAGCGATTGCAGACAGAAACGTACCGGAACAGATGAAGGCGTACAGTGTTAACAGGGAAATCAGAACATTGCGGACCCCGAGTCCGTGGCGACAAGCTTGTGAAGTATTGTATCTTGAAGTGCGCTGCTCTCTGGGCACGACGTACACTCCTTCTTTGCACGGGACGAGTGGTACGCTGTCAGTGCACTTCGTGGCACAAGTGTATCTTCGGATCTTTCAATCAGCGGCCAGCTTCCAGCAGGCAGGCGCGGCCCAGGGCCTCCAGTACGGACCTTACTGGGGGTCACTTCAGGAGGGCGCGCTGCCTGTATCATAACTTGGAGGGCAAAGCGGGTGGGCGGGTACGTTTAGGCGTACGGGCGGCTGTCCGGGGCGTAGATCGCGCTCCAAAGTAGAATTCCGGTGGGAGGGGCGAGGGAGCACCCGACACGCTCCAGTAGCAGGCAGGGTGGCAGGGGAGCAGGCGATGGGTAGAGAGCGACTCGGACAGAGCGGGGCTCTCAGCGGGCAAGGGCGGCCAGGCTCCTGGGCGTCACGGCCCTAGGAGGGGGCGAGGGTGCACAGGGCTCAGCTCCGGCGGGAAGGAGCACACGCCTCAATTGAAAGACGAGCGAAGACACAATGAACTCACTGGTCCTGGGGTTCAGTTCAGGGGGCAAGCTCAGTCAAGCCCTTGGAGATAGTTTTCAGCACAGTAAAGCAAAGTCCTCTTTGTCTTCTCCTCTCCTTCCTCAGCAAGGCAAACTGCAGGCCAGTCCTTCAGCTTCTTCTTGGTCCTTCTAGTTGGGCAGAGGTTCTTTGTGAGAAAACAGGATCTAGTTTCTTGGGAGCAGGGCTCCTACTTTTATACAGCATTTCTTTTGTCTTGGCAGGCTAGGGGCCTTTGCATAAGTCATTTTAGCTCTGGAGTACTTTGTTTTGGCAACTCTGGTCTCTCATTTCTGTGAGCAGGGCAGGCACATCAGACGCTCCGCAGGAGGTGGAGCCAGTATTGTGATGGCAAGTACAGTCAGGAGCACTCTGTTGACAGTCTTCCCACTTCCGGGACCAGGTGCAGGGCCGAGTCATCAGTCGCTCCCCAGGGGGCGGAGCCAGCATTGTGGTGACAGAGAACAGAGCTATTCAGAGTCAAGGGGCACTCCTCCCGCCCATCCTGGTGTAACCCCTCTATTCACCACCTGTCATTCCTAGCCCTGTCACTCACAGAACCCAGACAGCAGATACACATAAGAGCAGAGGCGGGCTGAAATGGTTAGGCAAGCAAATGCTAACTTTCTAAAAGTAGCATTTGCAAACACAGGATATTAAAATAAACTTTACTAAAAGAAGTATTTCATTATTCTGAGTCCAGGCATACTAAACTTGACTTTCCACCATGCTCTCTGAGTCTGTGGGGATTATATAATGTAATAATTCCAGAGCCCATTCCGGCCTATGGAGAGCAGGTAGCCTTACAATAGTGAAAAACGAAAATGGCTGTAATTCACTATTAAGACATGCCACACACACCAGGGCTTGTCCTACCTTATGCTTACAATGCACCCTGCCCTAGGGCCTACCATAGGGGTGACTCATATGAAGTAAAGGGAGGGTTCAGAGGCTGGCAAGTGTGTGCACTTGCCCAGCCAGCATGACAGTACAAGACTGCACGCAGGTGCTGCAATGGCAGACCTTAGGCACATTTTACTAGGCCGCTTCTGTGGGTGGCACAACCAGTGCTGCTAGCCCATGAGGCACAGGGTCAGACTGATTTGCGTATGGCCATGTCTGAACTTGGGTGGTGTGGAGTGCAAAAAAACAATGGATTTAGGCCCAGATCTCTGTACTGGGGTGAATGTATGACATTGTTCTGCATTCTGTCCATCAATTGTGGTTTTTGCATTTGTCACCCCGAGCGGGATGGGTATGCTCAGATGTGAGTTCCATGCTCTCCACACCACTGGATTCAAGCAAGCCGGGCTGAACAGGGCTGAAATGCCAGAAACCGGTCCTCGAAAGCTTGTTTCCGGTCCAGGGAAGGCATGGCTTGGCAGTTCGGGCTAGACTGTTCCCATGAGTCACAGGGTCAGACTGAATTGCATATGGCTATATCTGAACTGGGGTGGTGTGGAGTGCAAAAAAACGATGGATTTAGGCCCAGATCTCTGTACTGGGGTGAATGTATGACATTGTTCTGCATTCTGTCTATCAACTGTGGTTTTTGCAAGCCCACCAGCAGCATTTGTATTTACAAGCCCTGGCACTCCTGGTGCACTTTACTGGGGACTGACAGTAAACCAAATAAGCCAGTCATGGAATCCAATCACATATACACTTTACAGTAGGGAGAGCATATGCACTTTAGCACTGGTCAACAGTGGTAAAGGGCCCAGAGTCATTAAACCAACAAAAACAGGTCAGAGAGAATATTGGAGGAAGGCAAAATGTTCAGGGATGACCCTGCCAAGAGGGCCAAGTCCAAAAATACTCTTTATTGATTGGTTGTAAAAAACCATTTACAATTTAAAGCATGACAAAATTGAACGATAAAAATTACTGTGATAAATGTTAGAAACTGTGGATTTAAAATTTCTTAAAATTCGGGGGCCGTTAAGGTTTAATAATGTTCTAATGAAGGACATTGCTCTGGATTTCTTGTAGTCTCTGATTTGGTTGTTGAGTCTATTAACTCTGCCAGCGTGCTATGGTGAGGAGGATTTGGATGTGATTGTGGCTTCAAATAGTTTAGACGCTTTATGGACGAATTTCGCAAGCCCAATGTTTAGCTTGGTGTTGTCAGGGTTAAGAGCGACCATTATTGCTTGGCGGCAAGATCGAACTTCCAATGTAATACATTGGCAGCAGTGACCGTCTGGCCGTAAGCAGTGCAGAGCATACACAGATGATGTGTTCCATTGTTTCGGAATGGTAGCCACACAACCTGCATTCAGTGCTACTAACCATCCGGGACTATTCCGGAAGGTTCTTCAGAAAGGGCCATTCACCCATCCTCAAGGCTAAAAACCTGTGCTTCCAATAAAAGGCGTATGTGGTAGAGCGGCTGAACACCCACTTTAAAATTGGCGATTATGGCCCAAGCGTGTCTCCTCTTTGACAGTATTGCCCTGTTCAGTACTAAAGACAGTGGGCTACTATTGTGTAATTTTATGTTTGTTTTGGACTACACAAAACTGTGCGTACGTTCACCTTTAGGAATCATTTCCAGAGTCCATAAAGACATGGATTGAGGTGGTCATCTTTGCCTCACATCCAATTCGGTACCCATCCCTTGTGCTTTCCCTTCCATCAGGTATCTCACTGATCACCAATCGATTCCATCAGTTATCCTTCCCAACAGCTATTCCTCTAAATAGCTCATCACCCCATCAGCATTCCTCCAACCATCTATGCATCTCAACAGCTTTCATTCCTGTCAGTTATCACTTCCATCACATATCACTCTAGGCAGCTATCATTCCAGTCACAGGCCTCAAAAAATCCACTGGCTACTTGCAACAGTGCGTGAGATTTTATCAGGTCGAACTATTTTTAGCACTTATTTGTCCCTGCTGGTGAGTTATCTTAAGCTGGAAGGAACAGTGCTCTGTTCATTCAAAAAGTGAATGAGCAATTAAGGCCTTTAAATCTTGTTTTTTATCTTGACACATTTGATGTCTGTTCAAGGACAAAGGTCAAATGTCAGTTTGCCTTTTTACTAATTGTTGCCTATCTGTTCCTGGAAAATGGTGTTAAATGTTCTTTCTTTTATTAAAGTTAGTGCTTTTTGTCATGTGAGTTATCTGAAAAGAATTGTGAAACAAAAGGCTGTAAGATGTCAGTTTTTTTCTAACACAACATTTAAAAAGGTTGTAAATGAATGGGTACAGGTATTTCAAAATATATCCGGAGGGTGATTCGCAAATGACAAATATTTGTAGAAACTCGATTTCCAAACATTTTACACTATATAGTTTTAAAACAACATGCCAGTGGGAGTTTTCTGTACAGCAGATATTTTGAACTCGCGTATTAGAAGGTGTCTCATATGTGATAAAGAAGGAATTGGCGGATAAGGGAATTAAAATACTTGCCCACGATCACTTAATTTGAAACCAGTTAATATGTCAAGAGCATTGTAATTAGGTTGAGTGGATTATTTAAGTCACTAGAAGTGCAGGTCTAGTAACACTTTTTGTTTTTTGGGAAGCCCGAGTCAGCTATCCCCCATTCAGCTACCCCCTCAGTCAGCTATCCATTCCATCAGATATCACTATAGTCAGCTATCCCTCCAGTCAACTATCTCCCAGTCAACTAACCCTTAGTCAGCTATCCATTCCATCAGATATCACTATAGTCAGCTATCCCTCCAGTCAACTATCTCCCAGTCAACTAACCCTTAGTCAGCTATCCGTTCCATCAGATATCACTATAGTCAGCTATCCCTCCAGTCAACTATCTCCCAGTCAACTAACCCTTAGTCAGCTATCCGTTCCATCAGATATCACTATAGTCAGCTATCCCTCCAGTCAACTATCTCCCAGTCAACTAACCCCGAGTCAGCTATCCATTCCATCAGATATCACTATAGTCAGCTATCCCTCCAGTCAACTATCTCCGAGTCAACTAACCCTTAGTCAGCTATCCATTCCATCAGATATCACTATAGTCAGCTATCCCTGCAGTCAACTATCTCTCAGTCAACTAACCCCGAGTCAGCTATCCATTCCATCATATATCACTATAGTCAGCTATCCCTCCAGTCAACTATCTCCCAGTCAACTAACCCTTAGTCAGCTGTCATTCCATCAGATATCACTATAGTCAGCTATCCCTCCAGTCAACTATCTCCCAGTCAACTAACCCTTAGTCAGCTGTCCATTCCATCAGATATCACTATAGTCAGCTATCCCTCCAGTCAACTATCTCCCAGTCAACTAACCCCGAGTCAGCTATCCATTCCATCATATATCACTATAGTCAGCTATTCCTCCAGTCAGATACTCCTTTCTTCAGACGTCACTCCCATCACATATCCCTCCAGTCCGCCATCCCTCCCATCAGCTATCTCACTGATCAGCAAGGTCTAGTAACACTTTTATTTTTTTGGAAGCAATCTCCCATTCAGCTACCTCCTCCGTCAGCTATCCATTCCATCCGATATCACTATAGTCAGCTATCCCTCCAGTCAGCTGTCTCCCAGTCAACTAACCCTTAGTCAGCCATCCATTCCATCAAATATCACTCTAGTCAACTATTCCTCCAGTCAGATACCACTTTCTTCAGATGTCATTCCCATCACATGTCCCTCCAGTCAGCTACAGCCCCAGTCAGCTATCTATTACATTAGCTATCCCTCCAGTCGGCTATCCCTCCCACCAGCTATCCTTTCCATCAGCTATTCCCTCTTACCACCCAATTTCCCCATCAGCTATTGCTTTTCATCATGTAGTGTACAGGTGTGAGCCATTGTACTCTAGATACCCACCCAATTTTGATTTGTAACCATACCTAGTGTTCCATAGAATAAAGGCATTATCCAAGGTTTGCTATGGTATTTTTAAGTTTACATCTGGATCCCCAATTCTGTTGGTGTTATCCAGTAAGATTTATGTAAGAACTCCCTCCTGTCTATTCAGTCTTCGAGGAGGTTGAGTCCGCCCTGGTGGCATTGTCCTACCGGGTTGGGGAGAGTACTCCTATGAAGCTTGACACTAAGAAGTGTGTGAGGTTTCCTCTTCCACTAAGGAGTACTTTTCACAGATAATAACCTAAGTTGAAGCTTGTGGTATTCTATATACGTGTAGCAGCCAAAAGTCTTGGAACCTTGAATACAGCTTATCATTCCATCACAGGTGCCACCGTACAAATATTGTGTGTTATGTGTGATAAATGAAGGGACGTACAGTGTCTTACCATTCTCCTCTCCTTCACCTGTGTTTTCACAATTGCTTTTTATCAGCCATCCCTTCTATCAGCTGTCCATTCATGAGCCATCCCTTCTATCAGCCATCCACCCATCAGCCCTGTGTTCCAGCTGTTTCCCTCCAATCAGCTATCACTCCCATCATCTATCCCTCCCATCACCTATATCTCCCATAAGATATCCATTCCTTCTCTTCAGTTATCCTTCCCATCAGCTATTCCTTTTATCAGCCATCTCTTCTATCAGCTGTCCATCCATGAGCCATCCCTTCTATCAACTATCCACTCATCGCATCAGCCCTGTATTCCTAATGTTTCCCTACGATCGGCTATCTTGCCCATCATCTATCCCTCCCTTCAGTTATCCTTCCCATCCTCAACCCCTCTCATCAGCTATATCTTCCATCAGCTATCTCTCTCTTCAGTTACCCTTCCCATCAGCTTTTTATTTTATCAGCCATCGCTTCTATCAGCTGTCCCTGTATTCTAGCTGTTCCCTCCAATCAGCTATCCCTCCCATCATCTATCCCTCCCATCAGCTATATCTCCCATCAGCTATCCCTCCCTTCAGTTATCCTTCCCATCATTTATCCGTCCTATCAGCTATATCTTCCATCAGCTATCACTCCCTTCAGTTATCCTCCCCATCAGCTATTTCTTTCATCAGCCAACCCTTCTATCAGCTATTGTATTGTATTGTATATTGGATGTATATAGCGCTTATCACCCAGGGGTCTTTAAGCGCTTGCCTTGGGAACCCGTCCTGGCTTTTCCCTGTGAGATAGCCCCTACAGGGCATCCCCAAGGTGAAAGCCAGGCATCCCGCCGCCGGGGGCCGTTGTGGAGATTAAGCAAGCTTAATGCCCAGAGTTGCAGAGTGTGAACCCATGATTAGGTCAGGCACCGAAGCGAGAATTATCGAGTCCGTGGACATTTGAGCTCAAGACCCTGCCGTGTCGGGAATTGAACCCTGGTCCCGGGTCTGACCTCTGCTTCAGGGTCTGCCTGTTCTAACCAGTGAGCCACACTTCTCCCTGTATCAGCCCTGTATTCCAGATGTTTCCCTTTGATCAGCTTTCCCTCCCATCGAATATCCCTCCTAGCATTTCCCTTTCAAACATCTATAGCTCCTAGAAGCTTTTACCTCCAGTCATCTATTTCTCCAGTGAGTGAGTGCGCGTATGGCTGTGTTGGTGAGTGAATGGATATCTCAGTGGTATATGTGTGAGTAACTACATTTGCGAAAGGCAGTATATGTGAGGAATGGAGTATATAAGTGAATATAAGTGAGAGGGGGTGATTGTGAGAGTGGCTGTATGGATTGTATGAGAGAGTAAGTATCTGTTAGAATCTATATGAATAAGTGAGGTGGTGTGTCTATAACTATAAATACTCATTTCTAAGTATAACGTCCCTGAAACCTGTGCTTTTTTTCCGGTGAATTTCTAAGGATTTTTAAATGTTAATTTCTAACTATACCTACATATGTAGTACATTTGCAGAAAGAGGAAGAAGGGCGTAGACAGAAGCAAGAGAAGTGCAGAAAGAGGGAAGAGAAGTGTAGAAAAAAGCAAGAGAGATGCAGAAAGAAGCACAAGAATGACAGAGAGAAGCAACAGAGGTGCAGAAAAGGCAAGAGGGATACAGAAGAGGCAAGAGAGGTGCAGAAAGGGGGTGTAGAAAGAGGCAACAGGGGTGCAGAAAGAAGCAGTAGAAGTGAAGAAAGAAGCAAGAGAATTTCAGAAACAAGCAACAAATGTGCAGAAAGAGGCAAAATGGGCACACAAAGAGGGAACAGAAGTACAGAAAGATGGAAAAGGTGTGCAGAAGGAGGGAAAAAGAGTAAAGAAAGAGGCAAGAGGGATATAAAAATAAGCAAGCCAAGTGCAGAAAGAGGAAAGAGAAGTCTAGAAACAAGCAACAGAAGTGCAGAAAGAGGCAAGAGAAGTGCAGAAAGAAGTAACAGAGGTGCAGAAAGAGGCAAGAGAAGTATAGAAAGAGGCAATAAAGGGGCAAAAAGAGACAAGAGAGGTGCAGAAAGAGGGAAGAGGGTGCAGAAAGAATGAAGCGAGGTGCAGAAAGAAGCAAGAGAGGTACAGAAAGAAGCAAGAGAAGTGCAGAAAGAAGCAACAGAGATACAGAAAGAGACAAGAGGGTGCAGAAAGAGGGAAGAGAAATACAGAAAGAAGCAAGTGAGGTGCAGAAAGAGGAAATAAAAGTTCAGAAAGAAGCAACAGAAGTGCTGAAAGAGGCAATAGAAGTGTAGAAAGAGTCAAGAGAAGTGCAGAAAGTGGCAAGAGAGGTGCAGAAAGAGGGGAGATTGCAGAAAAAGGCAAGAGGGTGCAGAAAGAAGCAACAGAGGTAAAGAAATAAGTAAGAGAAGTGCATAAAGTACAAACAGAGGTGCATAAAAAGGCAAGAGAGGTGGAGAAGGAAGCAAGAGAAGTGTGGAAAGAAGCAAGAGAGGTGCAGAGAGAGGAAGAGAGGTACAGAAAGAGTCAAAAAAGTACATAAATAGGCAGGAGAGATACAGAGGAAAGACGCAAGAGAGGTGCAGAAAGAAGGGAGGTGCAGAAAGAGCAATAGATGTGCGGAAAGCATCAAGAGAAGTGCAGAAAGAGGAAGAAAGGTTTAGAAGGAAGGAAAAGAAGTACAGAAAGAGGCAAGAGCAGTGCAGAAAGAGGAAGAAATTGCAGAAAGAAGGAAGAGATATGCAGAAAGAAGCAAGAGAGGCACAGAAAGAAGCAAGAGAGGTATGTGCACCATTACCACTCCACAACACAGACTAGCATACCACATAATTAATCTCAATAACACATAATCCCACTCCACATAATTCCTATACACTAAATACCACATACTTTCTATCCACATAATTTCACTGCACAACATACCACATAATTCCACTAAACACATCGAACATCCACTCCACTCCAAAAAGCATTACTAAAATACATTTATATTTATAATGCAAATAGCTCTAACTCTCGCAAATGCGAGACCTATTGCATTGCAAATGCTCGTTTAACTAGTAGTCGCATTTGCAGAGTGGTGGAGAAAGGGGGCTGGGCTTCTAACCAGTGCTCAGGAATTCCGCTGCGTAGGACTTACAGAAGGTACCAGGAGTGCTTCTTGCCCCCCCAAAGTCCCTCAGGGGTAAAGTGGACTTTATCCCCCAAGCAGTAGTGTGCCAGGAGGCACGTTTACACAGTGGTGGAGAAAGGGGGTGTGTGGCCTCCAAAGACCTCTTAGCAATCCCACTGTGTGGGACTTATTGGAGGTAACAGGAGGGGTAGTTGGCCCCCAACGATGTCTTTGGGGGCCAACTACCCCTCCTCCTATTACCTCCAGTAAGTCCCACACAGCAGGATTGCTAAGTTCTCATAGCAGCCAACGCCCACTTTGTCTACCACACTGCAAACACACTCCCTGGTGCGCTATTGGATGGGTATTGAAGTCTATTCGCTGCTGGGGATCCTTAGGGGCCAACTAGCCTACCTGTTACCTCCAGTAAATCCCACACAGTGGGATTGCTGAGAGGTGGACATACGCCGTGCCCCATTTCCCCACCACTCTGGATGCTCTTGGTTGGGGAATGAAGTACCCTTGCCTCTTGAGGGTCTCTGGGGCCAAATAGCCCTCCTTTTACCTCTAATAAGCCCACACAGCTGGATTGCTGAGAGGTGCTCAGAGGCCACGCCCCCTTTCTACACCACTCTGCAAACACTCCTCCTATTGCACTTCTGCTTGGGGGATGAAGTCCACTTTAGTCCGGAGGTCCTCAGGACTCAAGGGGACCCCATCGCCCCACTAGCAGCGCGCCAAGAGGGCGTTTGCAGAGTTGTGCAGGGATGGGGCTGGGCCTCCGGTGAGGTGCCGGTTTCTTTTATTTTTATTTTAGGAAGGGGGGCTGTGTGGCCCCCCCTTCCCTTGACCCTTTTGAGCCTGGTGACCTCATCCCTCGGGGCCTGAGCCACTTAAAAAAAAAAGGAAAATAACTGAAAAGGAAGGGGGGCACGCGGCCGATTTTGTCCCCGGGTACACCATCCCCCAGAACATTGCCATTTCTATATATTTTTTTAAAACTATTTAAAGGAGGGGGCCCGGGGACCCGCCCTCCTGAGGCCTATTTTGGCCTGGGGACCCCATCCACGGGGGCTTGAGCATTTTTATTAATTTCTTTCTAAAGGAGGGGGCTGCGCGGCCCCCTCCCTAGGTTGATTTCGGCCCAGAGTACCCCATACCCTGGGGCCAGGCCATTAAAAAAAAATTTAATACATCTTGGCCTCCCTCCCGGGCTGTTTTCGGCCCTGTGGACCCTATCCCCAGGAGTTTGGCTTCTGTGTTGGGGACGGCAGGGGGAGCCCCAATGCCCCCTCGTGGTCCCTGATGGCTCCCTGCCTCCTGCAGGAGCCAGCATTGCCCAAAAGCAATTCTGCTTTCTCTTCATGGAAGCAAGAGCAGTTTTCCTGCTCCCGCTTCCACGAAGCGAACCAGAAGTTTGCTATGGCATGGCAGGGGCAGTGCTCCCGCTGAGCCATAGAAAACTGCAATGCCCTGGGGGTGGGCACCCCAGGATATTGCTGGAGCCGGCCCTGGGGGGTGATGTTCCCCAGGGCCATGGAGGGCTCCTGGAGTGGGGCTGCACGGCCCCCCTCCCATCAGATGTAAAGCCCCAGGAAGGTGGTGGTCCCCGGTGCAGTGTGGGGAGCTCAGACCCCCCCACACTTCATTTTTTTAAAGTAGCTCCGGGGAGGTGGTGGTCCCCAGGGACTGGAAGGGCCAGCAAGGACCCCGCTCATTAATAAATAAAGGCAGTCACTGGGGCAGCATGGGTGACAGGAGCCCCCCACATTTCATGATTAAAGCCCCAGGAAGGTGGCGGTCCCCCTGGCTGCACTCTGGCCACTCGGGACCCCGCATCTATTTACATTATTGCTCCCTAGGTCCTGGCCCACCTATGGGATTAAACAAACAAAGCGCGGAAAACCGCGCTTTGTTTAAAAAAAATTCAGCAGGATTCACGGACCAGGCGTTTCAAAATAAATGCTTTTGTTGGCCCTCGGGGTCCCTGTGGCTGGCATAGGATATCAGGGTGTTCTACCCTGTCCCATTTTCTAATTTTGTTATCATTTTTCTTTACATTTTTCTTTGTGACTAGGTTCAGCTGAGTCACAAGATGGCTGCCAACACCTCCTGGTTGGAACTGTTGGCAGCCAATCAGATTGCAAGGTTCGAGATCGGGAGTGTTTGCTGATCCTTTGCGTCCATATAGAGATATCTGTAAACATTTGAATTTCTCAGAAACTATTGAACAGATTTACACCATTTAACAAAAAGATGGCACTATAGACCAAGAGCTATAAATACATGTATATATATGGCCAGATCCTAACCACACATCTCATTGTGAGATCTGATTGTCTGTCAGCACTTCATCCAGAAAGTGCTTGCAGCCATCTTGGGACCAACATACATGATAGCGACCCATTGAAATTCATTGTAGTGAATGGAAGGTTTTGAGGGTCACTAAAAGGAAAACTTACAAAGGGTGACACTAGACTTTAGTTACATTATAAATCATTTGTTGATGGTCCTATACTAATTTTAGGAATTGTGGTGTGTTCTAAGGTTATTTTACCCTGTGAAAAAGCCTTCTGCTGGTATTTCATGAATCATGTTTGAATGAAAACTATTTTCTCATGCTTGTCCCACAGAGGTTTGGATGGAGCTCCAGAAGCTAAAATGAGAACATATTTTCTGTAAATTCACATTATGTTTCTCAGTCATGTGAGAATGAAGTCTGACATTCTAAGTAAAACTTGTACATCCAACAAGGGCAGAGGCTGTCAGTTGATTCCTTTGTGTTCTACTGCAGCTTCCCAGAGTTTTCTAAAGGATAACTAGAGAGCTAACAGTCTTACTTATGAAAAAGTATGGCACACCTGAAGCCATGTTGATTGTAATAAACTGGTAACACTTAAAACATTTAATTTAAAAAGGAAAAAATGAGGGGGTTCATTTTGCCATAGAAAGTATGATTAGTGCTGCAGAAGACAAAATATTGCACATTTTGAGTGACTTCTCAAATCTTCTTCTATTTTATAAAACAATTCTGAAACATGCACTTTCAATACCAGCAGCAAACTTCCATCTAACTCCCTGGTGAGCAGTAGCTTTACTACAGTGATCTATATGAGCAACTGGAGTGCTAACATTCTGAATGTATGGCAATTGTGTGACACATCTGAATGCATTCTTGATGAAATTAAAGAAAAAAAGTGAAAGCATTTCCTACTGAGGAGACTGCAGTAAATGAGGAAATTAGGAAACTTCATAACATGTAAGTCTCCCAAGATGGCCACCAGAGAAAAAAGAGCCCAAATGTATCACAAATATCACCCAGATGTAGCCCACGTATAGCCCAATTCCAGAAGTGTGCAAAACACTTTTTTTTCTTTTTTTTTTTGCAGTTTTATATAGTTCAGACTGTTCAGGTATTGGAGCATCCCATCCTTCTTGGACCCATTATTTCATATATTGCACGAAGTCCTTGAGATTGATCTTGCGAAACATTGAACTTTACTATTCTGTTAACCTGAAGTTGCTCTGAGCCGGGCTTTGTAAACCCGTTGTTATCTAATGGTTTTAATTAATTCTCATTGTATTGTATTAAGAAAGAGGATTTACAGTTTTATGTACACTTTTATGATCTATTTTTCTAAATCAGATCAGATAACGTTTATTGAGTTGAATTGAAGTCTCCAAAGATGGCCGACAGAGAAAAAGGAGCCCAAATGTAGCAAAATATCACCCAGATGTAGCCCACGTATATCCCAATGACATAAGTGTGGAAAACACTTTTTATTTTTAGTTTTTTGCAGTTTTACACAGTGCAGATTGATCAGGTATTGGAGTGTTTTACATGAGCATTGGTTACATCACACAAGGAAAAATTCATTTTGGTTGTAGGCATGGGGACTTTAAGTGATTTTAACAGAGTCACAGAATGTCGAGCTGAAGCAGAAACTTCAACCTGGTTCCCCAGTGGCAAAGTCTGCAGCTCTTGAAGTAACACCACATCTTCTCCCATAAGTGTAACATTAATCAAGTGGTCAACTGGATACAAAAACATAAAGAGAAATAATTTAAAAATGCTTTGTCGCTATTTGAGAACTCAGAAAATATGTCCTTATATTAGTTGTTTAGAGCACTAACCATAATTTCTATGCAAATAAGATCCTCTTATTTCTATATTTTCTAAAGGAAATGCCTTAGTTATTACAGTTTTGATTAAATCAAGATGATGTCATGCATGCCACACTTGTAATTAATATAGAATATTAGCAATCTAGTTGTTTATTAGGATACTGTTGGGAGGCAGAGGTCAGGGGCATCGACTCCGAAAATTGAAGGCAGGTAGCTGGGTGCAGAGGCAACAATTTGACCACACTGGGCAGGTAGGAAGGGCAGGGGCAACAAACCATTGAGGGCAGAAGGAAGAGGCAGTGGTAGTACAACCATACATGACAACAGACCCGATTCCACCAGGAAACGTCCATTGTTTTTAAGCCCAAAAGGGCTTTATTTTATCGTCTCCTGTCTACAATCTCCTCTTTTTCAATGTAAGTCAATGGGGAAAATTAATTCCCCAGTTTTTTTTTCAAACTCTCCCTCTTACCAAGTTCAAAAAGTTAGCAAGTAGGGTACATTGGATCATGGAAGGCAGGAGGAATTGGGGTCGGGACATGGACTCGGATAACAGACAGGAGGGACGTGAACAGGTGCACCAAACTGACCGTACCGGGCACGTATCAGGGTTTGCGGCAGCACAACACAGCACACAGGGCATGCGGGATGGCAGTGCGGCACAACAAACCATGGAAAGCAAGAGGGAGGGGACAGGACCATGCACATGGACAACAGAGAACAGAGGGGAAAGAGGCAATGGCAGCAAGCTGACAATACTGGGCAGAAAAGAGAGAACGCTGCAGCATAACGGACCATAAAAGGCAGGAGGGAGGGATTAGGGGCATGACAATGGGGCAGACAAGCCTGGTAGGATGGATTAGGGATCTGCACATGGAAAATGGGGGGCAGGGGGCAAAGGGGTAGGGCAGGAGCAGCAAGCTTACCATGGAGGTCAGGCAGGATGGGCACTAGAAGCAAAACACACCATGGAGGGCAATAGTGAGACTATAATGGCATATACACAGACCCTGGAGGGAAGGTGGGAGGGGATCAGGGGCAGATAGCTGACCACACAGTGAAGGTGGAAGGGCAGTGGCAACACAGAAGATAATACATGGCAAGCGGGAGGGGGCAGAGGCATACACAAAAGACTGTGGAGGGGTAGGAGATGGGCACAGACAAGAGAGATTGGGGGAAGGGGCCTCACAACAGACCACACAGGGCAGGCAGGAGGAGCAGTTGCAACACAGCAGACCAGGGAGGACAGAAGGGCGTGGCAGTAAAATGGACCATGGAGAACAGGAGGAAAGGGGTAGGGCATGGAACGTGGACAGGCAGGGTGGAGGTGGCAAGGACAGGTTACAGTCATCTGACAATGCCAGGCAGGTGGGAGGGGAGAGGCAGCTCAATAGAACACTCAGAGTAGACAGGAGGGACAGGTCCATGTAGCATCATGGGAAAAAAGGATGGAGCAGGGGCATGCACACAGACATCGGAGGGTGAGGAAGGAGAGTAGGGGCAGCAAGCTAAGCACAGAAGCTAAGAAGGAGGGAAATGATGGGGCACAGAATTGGGAAATGGAGGGCAGGAGGATTGGATTGGGACATTATGCTAAATGAAGGGCAGTGGCAGCACATCAGACCATGCATGGCAGGTGGGAGGAGTCTAGTGCAGGGATTCAGGCAACAGAGGATAGGGAGGAAGTGGCTGGGGCAGCAAGCTAACTGTTCAGAGAAGGCGGGACGGCCAATGGCAAAACAACTGCCACACATGTCTGTAAAGAGAGAGCAGGGGCATGGACTTGGATAATGGATGGCAAGGAGGAGGGGAGGCACAAGCAGCAAGCTTTGGTGGGGGCAGAACATTGCCAAGCCAAGCCCTTCTTCCAACCCCCGATATATTGTGATAGACATTTTACTTAACGTTGAAAAAAACTAGACATTCGCCTAAAAAAAACAACGTTTACAGGGAGGTTATAGTTAGACTCAGATTTCACTTGTACAAAACCAGTGAAATTCAGCAGTTATAGTTACCTGAGCTAACTATAACTTTAGCCCTAGCAATGCACTGCTTAAGTCCTAAGACATTACATCATTCATGGCATGGTCAGTGACATCAATCATGACATCTCAAATGAGCTGTGAATGGAATGGAACTATAATTGCTAGAACTTTACTTATGGCTAGTGTGTGTATATTAACACCCACTTTTTTTCTTTTCTTCTTCTTCGTGTAAGAACCACTATAATACGCAACATGTCCAGATCAATATGGCCGCTAGCCTTTCACTTTAAAATAATATTTAGTTAATTGTTTATGTTGATGATTGCAATCATTAGTATGTTTATTATGAACAAGTCACAATGACAAACATACAAGTATGACCGTCACCCCTAAGTCAGCGGAGGGCTTTCACGGTATATAATATTAAACTTACTTGAGTCTGTTCGGTGAAGAACAAGAAGTGAACAAAGAGTTCAAAATATCGCAACTCATCCATCCACTTCAACGGAGTCTTTTTTAGAGAAAGGCCAAGGACGCGTGGGAGACCCAGGAGGGGAAAAAGAAAAAGAGCACCCAAACACTCGGAGCTCTGTTCAATCCAAACCAGAAAAGAAGAAGAAAACGAAAGAAACCTAGTGGCCAATTTCAGATTATGTCCTAAAAACCAGAAGAACTCAGACTACT
The DNA here is from genome assembly GCF_964263255.1 of Lissotriton vulgaris. Classification (NCBI taxonomy): domain Eukaryota; kingdom Metazoa; phylum Chordata; class Amphibia; order Caudata; family Salamandridae; genus Lissotriton; species Lissotriton vulgaris. The sequence goes on from NC_141690.1 coordinate 262,532,677, forward strand.
CCAACGCGGTACATCATATGTACCGACCTCTGACAGCAACAGACTGGAAACAGAAGTTAATGTTTTTAAATTCATGAGGAAAATAAGATTGAGAATTTTTTTTGACAACATTATACAAGACCAAAAAACAACTGGAACGCAAGATGAACTCAAAGGCTTAAGAAACACTAGTACCTACATGGCACCAATGAGCCACAAAACCATAGACCTTTTTGAAAACCTTATCAAACAAGATGTGGCTCATATTAACTACAAAAAAAGACACACAAGAATTTCACCCAGAAAGATTGGTCTATTCTGAAAAAACTGGCAAACAATCCACAAATAATGTTTTAAAAAGCAGACAAAGAGGGAGCCCTGGTTGTATTATATACGGAACACTATGAGAGACGTGTGAATGAACATGTAATGGATACTACTACATACATGAAACTAGAACACAACCCCACCAAAGAATTCTGGAAAATTCTCAAAGTCATTGTCGACAAAGCATTCGATATGGGTACCATAAAACAAAAGACCAAGGAGGTCCTTTTGAAAGATTACCCAAAAAGCCCAGTTCTGTATATGGTACCGAAAATACATAAGAAGATTGCAGATCCACCATTCAGACCAATCGTCTCAACATGTGGCAGCATCCACGAACCAGTGGGCCAATTTATTGACAAGTACCTTCAACCCTATGTTAATAACATGGGGTCATATTTAACCTCTTCGATGCTGATGATGAGCTCAGCTCGTCATCAGCCACGGTGGTCGTGTGCGGATGACGAGCTGAGCACGTCATCTAACGCGGCTTTTAGAAAAAAGCAGCGTAGCGGAAAAATAACCGCCGCAGCGATGCGGATAAAAGACGCCACAGATTTCCTCAAGAAACTACAAGAAATTACTTGGAGAGAAGATGACAATATTACACTATGTACTGCTGATGTAAAAGCATTATATACCTCTATTCCCCACAACATGGGGTTAGAAGCTATTGAACAAACCCTTCTCAACTCGGACCTGGACAACCAGATGCAAATATTCCTAATTGAATTGGTACACTCCACTTTGTACCAAAGCTACTTTAGATGGAAGGAGGACTGGTTCCTCCAACTTAGCGGAACGTCTATGGTAAACTGTATGGCGCCGGGGTACGCAAATTTGGTGATGGAAAAATTTGAGAACACATACATTTTGACAAATCAAGACTGGAAACATCGAATCATTGCATATCATCGCTTTATAGATGATATCTTTATGGTGTGGAGTGGGCCTAAAGAGGAAGCCGAAAAGGTGCTAGAATTATGGAATACATTCAATGAACATCTACAATTCAAAAGTACAACATCGGACACAAATATCACTTTCTTGGATGTACTAATTCAGAAAACTGATACCACTTTGAAAACGGATATCTACAGAAAACATACCGATAAAAATTATCTCTTGCAATTCTCAAGTCACCACCAACCCTCACTCAAAGAACATCTTCCTACATCTCAAATGCTGAGAATCAAACGTATAGTATCGGACCAAGTATTATCGAACATCAGAGTCCATGAGATGGCTGAAAGATTCAAAGACCGAGGTTATCCGCAACAAACTATAAACAAAGCCATTACAAATGCACATCTATCTCACATGAAAAAGCATTGACACAAAAAATGAAGAAAGAAAATGCCAGAATTGTGGTTGTTTCTAAATTTTCAACTTCCAGTTGCAAATTCAAAAGGATAATAAAGAAACATTGGCCGATACTAACCATGGAGCCAGACTTCAGAGAATCATTCCTACAATTCCCAATATTTGCCTATACTCGCCAAAAAAAATTGGGAGCAATTTTGAAACAAAAACAACCACCTCTTTTAACATATACTGGAACCAAGCCATACCTTAACTGCCAAAATTGCAACAACATTTTTCAAGGCACAATTATAAATCACTCTATGAAAGGTAACCAAATCAAAATAAGAGTCAAAGCTACATGTGAAACATCCAATGTTGTGTATTTACTTAAGTGCCCCTGCGGCAAAGTTTACGTAGGGAAGACAGAAAGAAAAATAAGTCTGAGGATCAATGAGCATAAATCCAACATTAGAACCCAAAACAAGAAGTCTACAGTGGCCGTCCACTTTATGGAACAACACCACAACATTTCACAATTAAAATTCATGGTACTGGAGAAAATTGACAAAATTGAAGGTCGTGATAATAACAAACAACTGTTACGAAGAGAAAACTACTGGCTGGTGAAGTTACAGTCACAGAAACCGTTTGGACTGAATGAAAGAGTGGAATATGCCTGTGACCTATAGTACCAGGCATCAGTAGTTTTGCACAATTGAACTGTTCTAAGATGCTTAATATCAGGTATTATAATTGTTTTGCACTTTTATGATGCATATACCTCCACTTTTTACACTTTATATAGCATCTCACATGCGTTTTCATTACATCTCATTTATATTTATGAGTGTTACATATCAGTTGTTTCCCCTTTAAGATCACTGTGTTTTCACACTTTAACATATCCGCCGTGTTTCTTATTAGCGCTAGTCCATCTTTTCTGTTTACCCCACATGTTACGTGACATGCTACAACCTTACAAACAAACAAACACTTCCTTAGAACACCGTCGGCACCGAACAGACTCCCGTAAGAGAGTGCGAGATCCCTTTTTCAAGTAAGTTTAATATTATATACCGTGAAAGCCATCCGCTGACTTAGGGGAGAGCGTTTCTAAACTTCGAGGTTTTTCTGCCACTCAAGCATTTTACTAACGCTTAGCGTGTAAATGTTAATTGAAGACCGCCAAACATAAGTTTGCTTTGAAGTTTACTTTGCAGAATTCTGACAGCGAGACATCAGACCCGTTTCTACACTCGTGTGTACCAAACACACGTTTCCAAATTGCACAAGCTCGCACTTAAGCATGTAACACGAGCATGATTCACCTACACACCTTATTTACCTTTGGAATCTATATTTGTTTTGTTTGTTTACTTTAATCGTTCAGTAATGTATCAGTAAGTCAGCGTACATTCTTTGTTATAGGAACTTCTCCCTGATGAAGAGCAATTTGTGCTCGAAATGCATTGGCGACAAAGTTAAAGATATTTTGAAAACGAAAAAATGATTTGATTTTACTGCTTCAATCAAAATGAAAAACCTATATGAATAAATAAAATTCAAAACAAAGAACTTTATGCAACATTTTGTATGAACATTATTTCCGAAACACCAACTGAAATCTATAACACTATTCACTTCGAGGAGTGCCCCACAGGGGGATGCGACCAGGTTGTATGGAAGCACAAATAAATAATTGAAATTACATTGTGTACATAATAACACTTGTTTATATATATACTAGCAGCCCGCCCCGGCGCTGCCCGGGGCAGAAGGGGGCTGGGGGCAGCATTTTATGCTTCTGTGCACTCCCGCCCGGGCCCCAGCCCGCCCTGACATTGCCCAGACCGCCTCCCTCCCACCTCCCGCCTCGCCGCCCCCGCCCACCCCAACATTGCACAGACTGCCTCCCTCCCGCCTCGCCGCCCCCGCCCGCCCCAACATTGCCCAGACTGCCTCCCGCCTCCCGCCTCGCCTTTGCCTTACCTGAGCCGCCTGCTCCGGACTTCACCGCCACTCCTCGTCGCTCAGCACCGCTCCTCCCCGCCTGTCGTCATCACGCACGTCTAGGTTGCGGTTAGCACTACGTCGCGGCCGGAGCTAGTTTTAGGGGACTACTTTGTTTTTAAATTACATTTTTTTAATTTACGTTTTAGTTTTATTTTATGTCGCCTATGTCCATCTACACACCCTGAGGATTCCAACAATGTATTGGGTGTGTGGATTGGCGCTGTGGTTCTCGAGTTTACCTTGCCAAAAGGTTTCTGTTCTCTCTTTATAATAGTAGTATAGATGTATATATGTTACCTACTGACAGTCGCCAGTAGGTGGTCATAGTTAGGACCTTGTTTCTATTCAAAAAGCACTTTTTTTGCCAATATCTTTGGCGCCGTTTTATGAATCTTCGCGAAATTTTTAGCTTTGGTGTTGGGAGTGTTGGGTTGATACATCAAGCAAGGCAAGAGAATAAAGGGGGGCCAAAACACGTTTTCTCCATGTTAATTTCCATAGGATACCTTAGAAAGCTACGGCCTGAACTGCTGAATGGAATTACTCCAAATTTGACAACAGGGTAGCTCTTGGTCTAGTAAGCGTTGTGTTTGTAAAATGGTGTAAATCCGTTCTTGTAGTTCCTGTGAAATGTAAACTTTTACAGATATCCATATTTTCTTCACAAAGGATCTGCAAACCCTCCCGATCTTGAGCATGAGATCTGATTGGCTGCCAACAGTTCCAATCAGGAAGTGTTGGCAGCCATCCTGTGACCTGGGTGAACCTGCTCTGGGGGCTCCCACAGGGCCCCTCAGGGGCAAAATATATATATATATTTTTACATTTTAGGTGAGATTCTCACTGGGTGCGCAAGACCAGCAGAGGTTTTTTGAAACAAAGCATGGGCTCCAGCGCTTCATTTTATTTAAGCCCCCGGTTGGACCTGGTCCCGGGGGTAATGTTGTACATAGATGCGGGATCCCCTGCAACCCCCGAAGCCTGCCACCTCCCCTGGGCTTTCTTAATAAAATGTGGTGGGGGCATACGGGTCCCGTGCAGCCCTGGGGACCGTCACCTCCCTGGGCTTTAATCATTAAACCAAGAGCGTTGAGGGTGTAGATGAAGGGTTTTTAGTCAGGTTAGAGAAAGGGCGCATAGCTAATTATTAGCGCTACATAGAAGTGAATTCTAGTGAGATGTGAGGTTGAAAAAGGTGGAGGGAATAAGCCTTATAACCCCCCAATTACGGTGATAGCCTGGGCTGCCACTGTGTGAAGTATGAGACAAACACCTATGCACACTCTTGTTATTGATCAAAAAATGTCAATGTGGACATATGATATAATGGACACAAAGCCTTTAAATCAAACAATACAATTCATAATAATTTGTGTTCTTGAAAGTGGTAGTTTTGTAAGGTGTCTTTAATGTTCAAACGAAAACCAGCCGATACATGTTTCGTAGCACAGGGTGACAGTCTTCCCGCGACTCCTCAGGGCTCAGAAGAAAAGGAGTGTTGTTGCGAGAGTTCTTGCGAATTCAGTTATCATCACAGCAGTATTAATGGGTAGCGATGATAGTGACCAGTGGAAATCCTGGTCGGGAAATCTTGAGAACGACAGACGGGTGAATCTGTTACTGGTTCCTCTTTCCGTGTTCCGGGGACCCCCACCTCCCTGGGCTTTAATCATTAAACCAAGAGCGCACCAGGAGATGCATTTGTAGAGTGGTGGTGAATGGGGCATTGCCTGTGAGCACCTCTCTGCAACCTCACTGTGTAGGGCTTACTGGAGGTAACAGGTAGGCTAGTTGGCCCCTGAGGACCCCCATCAGCAAATGGGACTTCAATCCCCATCAAAGAGCACGCCAGGAATGTAAACAGCATTTACAACACTAGTAATACCAGGAGGTAGATAAAAAAGTGGATGTTACATCGTCCGCGCTGTTACCACTCATGTCATAACAGCGCAAGTCATTTCAATGACTTGCGCTAGATGGCGCACATCACCAGGGAATGTGTTGAATTTTAAATCCAACACATTCCCTGCTGTTGCGCTAACTGGAGTAGGAATAGTAATTTATACTATTCCTAAGTCCAGTGCGCCATCTAGCGCAAGTCGGAGAAACAACTTGCGATGTAAAGCCATGCATGGTAACAACGTGGACGATGTACCGTCCACGTAGTAACCTACTGCAGGGTAATTGATTGCATAGTAACATCATACATTCTGCCAGCGAGCGCGTTTGTAGAGTGGTAGACAAAGGGGTTGTGGCCTGCTATCAGAACTTAGCAATCCTGCTGTCTGGGACTTACTGGAGGTAATAGGAGGGGTAGTTGGCTCCCAAGGAAATCCTTGGGGCCAACTAACCCTCCTGTCACCTCCAGTAAGCCCCACACATTGGGATTGCTAAGAGGTCTGGGGAGGCCATTCCCCCTTTCTCCATCACTCTGCAAACACGCCTCCTAGCACTCTACGGGTTGGGGGATGAAGTCCTGAGGGACTTTGGGGGCCAAGTAGCCCTCCTGGCACTGGTTGGAGGCCCAGCCCCCTTTCTCCACCAATCTGCAAATGCGATTACTAGTTAAAAAAGTTTTTCCAATGCAATAGGTCTCACATTTGTGAGACTTAGAACTATTGGCTTCGTAAATGTAAAATTTCTTACTAATTGTTTTGGGGGTGGAGTGGATGTTATTAGAAGGGGCTGATTCAGTAAGGATGACGTTGGATTCAGGGGCATCAGTGATGTTGGTGCTCCTGGATCTATCAGGGGCTTTTGACACGGTAGACCACTCAATAAAAAAAATTTAAAAAATAAGTGCCGGGGCACTCATCAGGAGGCAGCTTACGCCACCGTCTAAAACAGAACCAACTACTAACCATGAAAACGTGGAACCAATGTGGCGTAACGGCCAGAGCTGGCGACTCCAGAGCTGGGGAACCAGGTTTGTGTCTCGATGGCTCCACATCCTGTGATTCTGGACAAGTCACCTAATCTCCCCATGAATAAATACATATTATTATTATTATTATTAAACACACAACTTGCTCACTGGTGCTCATGAAAAGCATCAGTGTTGATGATTAAGTGCTTATGCTGAGCACAGGAAACCACCGGCTGAAATTAAGCACTGGGGAAATGTTGAATAATTGTCTTTTGACTGCTGACACAACACCAACTTGAGGTACGTGAGGACTACCTACATGGCGTGGCATAAGACAGCTTAGCTAAACTACACCGCCATATAGTTAGATGGCTAATAACATTTCATGCTTTTTGTGTACGAAATAGATTAGTCGGTTAGCAATGTATGTTTGAGACATTTCTAAAATGGGCCTTCATTTGCATAATGACTGCTGAGTTGTTCATACTAATTATAATCAGTCTGACGTATATGATTTGTAGAAAAATAATGCAAAAAAACGTTGTATATAGTAAAGTACGATTCCTTGTGTGTACCTTTGGACTTTGGGGTTCAGCGGCAGAAATCAATATATTGGTCACTTGCCGATAAGGGATACTCTTAGAAGTCTGTCTGACTCCTCACACTTCCTGTCGAATCGGGCAGAACTCACTGGAGGGAACGAGCAATACCTGCCAGGCTCCTTTTGTCAGAAAAGGGGGGTTACATATATATACTTTGGTGCTATGGAGAGTTAGCAGGTGTGACCCCAGTATATTGGGATAAACTTGACGATACACTGGCGTACAGGTACTGTTAGGATTCCATTGTTTACATTACCATAGAATAGAACCCACATATTGGCTAGGCTATGGATGAGAACGTAATTGTGCTTGAAAAATGTTTGAAAATCATAAACTGTACTTTATGCTTATTTCATGAAATGTGTTAACGTTTGTATTGTGAAATTTTAAAACATTTGTAGCGGGGACAGGTTCGACCATGAATGTGAAATAGAGGGACATTTTCTCCTCCTGAAATCTTGCCTGGCTTATTTTTTGACATAAGATATGCCATTGCATGAACGTTTCACATGAAACACCAGCAAAACGCATCTTGGGCCATTGATATAATTTCAGATGATCTTTGTGTCACCTTCCTTCTGCCCTTGCAGTGACAGTGGGTCCTGTTGTATTTCCATAGGAGATGATGGATGGAGCATTTGAGCAAATCAAACACTCACCCCTAGTCAACTGATCTGGGTTTAATCCATCACCGTTCTTTAGCTCACTCCACCACCCCAGTTCAGACGTGGCCATATGCAAATCAGTCTGACCCTGTGCCTCATGAGAACAGTCCAGCCCGAACTGCCTAGCCATGTCTTCCCTGGACCGGAATCAAGCATCCTGGGACCGGTTTCGGATTCATAATCCTCATCAGCTAGGCTGTCTTGAATCCAGTGGTAGAGTGAGCAAGGGACCTACGTCTGGGCATACCCCGCCAACTTAGGGCGAACAAAGCGATACCAAAGGGGATGATGGATTGAGCGTTTGAGCAAATCAAGATCTCACCCCCAGTCAACTGATCTGGGTTTAATCCATCACCATTCTTTAGCTCATTCCACCACCCCAGTTCAGACATGGCCATATGCAAATTAGTCTGACCCTGTGCCTCATGGGAACAGTCCAGCCCGAACTGCCAAGCCATGTCTTACTTGGACCGGAATCAGGCATCCTGGGACCGGTTTTGGATTCATAATCCTCATCAGCCAGGCTGCCTTGAATCCAGTGGTAGAGTGAGCAAGGGACCCACATCTGGGCATACCCTGCCAATTTAGGGCGAACAAAGCGATACTAAAGGGGATGATGGATGGAGCATTTGAGCAAATCAAACTCTCACCCCCTGTCAACTGATCTGGGTTTAATCCATCACCATTCTTTAGCTCATTCCACCACCCCAGTTCAGACATGGCCCTATGCAAATCAGTCTGGTGGCTTGGTGAGGAAAATACCGATGGATTAAACTCAGATCTGTGACTGGGGGTGAATGTTTTGCCATTGTATAACATTCTGTCCATCATCTTGTGTGTTTTGCTGTTCGCCCTATGTGGGAAGGGTATGCCCAGACGTGGGTCCCCTGCTCATTACGCCACTGGAGTCAAGCTATCCTGGCTGATGATGGCTGATAGCCAGAAACCGGTCCTAGGATGCCTGATTTCGGTCCAGGGAAGACATGGCTTGGCAGTTCGGGCTGGACTGTTCCCATGAGGCACAGAGTCAAGACTGATTTGCATATGGTCATTTCTGAGCTGGGGTGGCTTGGTGAGCAAATTAACGATGGATTAAACCCAGATCTGTGACTGGGGGTGAATGTTTTGCCATTGTCCAACATTCCGTCCATCACCTTGTGTGTTTTGCTGCTCGCCCTATGTGGGAAGGGTATGCCCAGCCGTGGCTCCCGTGCTCACTTTGCCACTGGAGCCAAGCTATCCTGGCTGATGATGGCTGATAGCCAGAAACCGGTCCTAGGATGCTGTAATGACCAGATTCTCAGACCAGATAGAACCAGCTCACTGAGCAACACCAACCTGGCCAAAACGTAACCACCTCCCTCCTCAGGACCCATCTATCCAGGCACCTGGGTACCTACCTGAGGATGGGGAACTCGCAATATACAAGCTCATATCATCAGAAACACCACTAAATCTATAGGGATTACTAGGAATACTCACTGATTACTAAGGACATCCATGCCCTACACCACACTCATACCTCATAGTCTTGCGACCACATGGGTCCAGACTAATCTACCCTGCGGCAGTTCTGATTATTTACCATTACACACTGATCACCCTCAGTGCTCACTCGACACGCAATCCGGCGTGCCATACACACTAATCACCCTCAGTGCTCACTCGACACGCAATCCGGCGTGCCATAAACACTGGGCTGCAGCCCCAGTGCTCTCTCTCTTTATCCGGTCCACAATCCGGTGGGCCTATACACTGGTCTCCCTCCCAGTGCTCGCTTACTTACAACCTCTACAGTCATCTGTCTCCTGCCAGTGCAGTGACAATGGGTCCTGTTGTATTTCTACAGTCACCTGTCTCCTGCCAGTGCAGTGACAATGGGTCCTGTTGTATTTCTACAGTCACCTGTCTCCTGCCAGTGCAGTGACAATGGGTCCTGTTGTATTTCTACAGTCACCTGTCTCCTGCCAGTGCAGTGACAATGGATTCTGTTGTATTTCTACAGTCACCTGTCTCCTGTCTCCTTCCAGTGCAGTGACAATGGGTTCTGTTGTTTTTCTACAGTCACCTGTCTCCTGCCAGTGCAGTGATAATGGGTTCTGTTGTATTTCTACAGTCACCTGTCTCCTGTCTCCTGCCAGTGGGTCCTGTTGTATTTCTACAGTCACCTGTCTCCTGCCAGTGCAGTGACAATGGGTCCTGTTGTTTTTCTACAGTCCTGACACATAGACCCTATTATTTACAGAGATACACGGGCTCATCGTTGCCCTATTTTATCTCGCCACGATTTTAATATTGTCCAGTTGCTTGCCAATAAAAAATCTTTATTTTACAAGTTCAAACCAGGACAATTTTTAACACACTGATTTTTTTCATTTTTCACGCACCACCACTCACAACCTGCTCCACTGTAATCAGGTGTTGAAGCACACCCTGATGACGCTAGGTCATTAGGGTGGACCCCGATGATGAAGCATGTCATCACTAGGTGATGAGTGAGGGGTTTTTAAGAAAAAGAGTTTTCCTCTACTTTGTGAAAACCGTCCACCGATACAGCGACTTGTGAATTCTCACTGGTGGTACTCCTCCATTTTGTTTTTTCTACCGTTTTTCTACAGTCACCTGTCTCCTGCCAGTGCAGTGATAATGGGTTCTGTTGTATTTCTACAGTCACCTGTCTCCTGCCAGTGCAGTGACAATGGGTCCTGTTGTATTTCTACAGTCACCTGTCTCCTGCCAGTGCAGTGACAATGGGTCCTGTTGTATTTCTACAGTCACCTGTCTCCTGCCAGTGCAGTGACAGTGGGTCCTGTTGTATTTCCATAGTCACCTGTCTCCTGCCCCATGTGATAATACTGAGTCCTTGTGTTTATCCATTTTTCTAGGTTTTCTTGCTATCTGAAGGGGGGTACCTCTGACTTACCAACAGCAGTCCAAGCTAATTCAGAAACTGTCAGCGGCTTTTCCTACTTCTACCACGGCACCCAGAAGCGTGAGTAATACACATTCATCAAACGTACGAAGCGACTAAAAGTAATTTTTGAAAAGTATCTAAACATAATGATGAATTGTACCAAGCATATAGTCATACACATGTAATCTCATGCACACTCACACGCATATATCTACGTATATACATACTAACACATAGTTAATACATCTACACACCAATGCATATATTCATGCATCTTATAATCAGTGCAGACACAGAACCTATGCACACTTTCACAAGCAGAAACGTCTGTGTATGCACCCATGTACACACACATGCACACACGCAAACACACATACACACACACACACATAAATTCATATTAATACACAGACACCGGGATAATACATATGTTGACAGACAGCTCCAACAGATATTAGCAGGAACCAGGCGTAGGCAAACATCCACATACCAAACCACACAATGAAATGAAATTGTAAATCCTGCCTCCCTAACAAGCCTCTGGCCTGAGAGCTGCCCTGTTGTATGTCTGTCTTTGCTCCAGCCACACTTTAGCGTTGCAGGATTTTACACCCAGGAGGCCTCTTTGTGGCAGAATCCTGACTCAAGGAATGATCTTTGTGGCAACCAAGGAAGGCACTCCTGATAACTACAAGGTGGTTTTTGACCTCTTTGATATACTAGGCAATGTCCTTACTTTTTTGCAACCTGCTACACTGTGCTGTTAGTATTTGGGTAGATAGCTTGGATGACACTGTTGTGCGTACACTCCGTGAATTAATATAGGGCCGCAGACTACTCGCATGAGGAGACATGTAATGGACCCGTACTTGCTCCTGAGGGCATGGCTTGTTCTATTTCTATTCATCCTCTCAGGTGGCCACTCTGGTGTGTCATTCCACCTTCTACGGTCTCCTCTATAGAAGGGGATCTGAAAATAGGAAAAAACATAACTATCAGCAGCGTTTAGTCCGCTACTCTCATTTGCACAACAATCAAATACTTAACACGAACAATAAAAAAATGTTTGTTTATGGCTGTTAATGGCATGAAACATTTTTATTTCTCCTTGTTATTATTATTATTATTATTATTAATCGGGTTTTATAGAGCGCAAACAACCCGGAGGCCTCGTAGCGCTGAGTACCGTCATACTAATAGAAAAGGGAAGAAGTTAAATGAACAGGTAGGTTTTCAGATCCTTCCGAAATTTTAAAAGGCTTGGTTCACTGCGAAGGAGAGTGGGCAGAGAGTTCCATTCCTTTGCGGCTTTTCAGGAGAAGGAACGTCCGCCCCATCTGGTACGTCTGATCTTGTTGACAGTAGCCAGGAAAGCAGTACTAGATCTCAAAGATCTGTGAGGAAGGTAGGGTTTTGCCAGGGAGCAGATCATATTGGCAGCATTCTTCCACATGGCTTTATGCATGATACATAGAGATTTAAACAACACTCTGGCCTTAACAGGAAGCCAGTGCAGTTTCCTCAGGGCCATGGTAGCTGATTCTCGTTTGTTGAGGCCTAATAGGAGGCGGGCTGCGGCGTTTTGTGTCACCTGTAACTTTTTTATTGTAAATGAGGGAGCTCCTAAGTATAGGGAGTTCCCATAATCCAAACGAGACAAAATAATGGCTTGAACCATTATTCTGCGAGCTTCAAAGGGGAGAAGAGGCAACACCTTTCTTAGCATACGCATGAGCCCGAAGCATATGGCGGAGAGAGTAGTAGCTTGCTGCATGAAGCTGAGGTTGGAGTCCAACCAAATACCTAGGCTCTTTTTACTGGGTGGCCAGTCTAACAAAGGACTGGAAATGGCTGAATTGCCTAACACCATGAGCTCAGTTTTCTCGCCATTCAATTTTAAATGCGAGGTAGCCATCCACTGAGCCACCGCTACCAGACAGTTACTTAGATTGGAAGAGGAAGAGTCTGCCTGATTCATAGATACGACTAATTGCGTATCATCGGCATAGGTTACTATATCAAGGCCGAATGAGTGCACTATATCAGCTAAAGGCTGCATATAAATATTAAAAAGAGTAGGGCTCAAAGCAGAGCCCTGGGGTACACCTTGATCCAAGGGCCAGACTTTTGAGTAGGTAGTGCCCTCAACAACCTTAAAGGAGCGATTCTCCAGAAAGGACTGGAGCCAGTGCATGGCCTTCCCAGAAATTCCCATCTGAAAAAGGCGATGAAGGAGAATGCTGGTGTTAACAGTGTCGAAGGCGGCACTAAGATCGAGTAGCATAATTGCTGTGGTGCCGCCTTGGTCCATTTGTTTCCTGGCTAGCTCAGTTACTGCCAGGAGGGCCGCCTCAGTTCCCAATTTGGGACGAAATCCGGCTTGGGAATCGTGGAGAAGATGATGATTCTCTAAAAATTGAGTAATAGACGTGTTTATGTGTTTTTCTAAGAGTTTGCTGATCCACGGAAGGAGGGAAATAGGCCGATAATTGGCCATATTTTCCGGGTCCAGAGTGGGTTTCTTCAGCAGAGCCTTAACTTGTGCACATTTCCACGCAGTGGGTACTGAGCCTGTAATAATAGAAGTATTTAAAATGTTAAGAATAACAGGTTTGATGGTATTCTCAATTTTTACTAGCTGGCAGGGAGGGGCAGGATCCGTAGGAGATCCTGATTTAATTTTCGACATGATAGCCCCAAGTGAGTTCTCATCCAACAGTGGAAACTCATCTAATTTTGGAGCCATGGCGTTTAGTGAGGTGGTTCCCAAATCCTGGGATAGATTAGGTGGTTGAAAAGCAGAGGCAATTTTTTGTATTTTGCTATGAAAGTACTCCGCTTGACTCTCACAGCGAGCCTGAGCTTTACTCGGGTCAGCAGGAACCGGGGGAATGTCAATCAGGAATTTGGCTATCCGAAAGATTTCTCTGGAAGAGTTGGAGGCAGTTAAGATTTTTTCCTCGAAGTATAAGGTTTTGGTACGTCTAATTTCTGTTTTATATTTTTTGATGGCTTCAAGATGAGTGGTTTTGTCTATCTTACTACGGGAGATCCTCCAATTTCTTTCAAGTCTTCTGCACACCCTTTTTAGTTCTTTAAGTTGGGGAGTGTACCAGGGTGAGTCCTTAGATTTAGTTTTTTCTTTGAGGGCTTTAATAGGTGCAATAGAGTCCAGGGCTGTGCACAGCCAATTGATGTAGTTCTCATACTGCAGTGCCGGGTCTGCCACATTTTGGGGGGGGGCCGCGGAGAGCAGGTTAGCCCATTGAACTGGGGAGACTTTAGACCAGTCTCTCCCAAGTAGGGTAGTGCGAGGGGGGGGCTGTAGTGACATAGCTGGAGTCCACTGTATGGGTATTAAATAGTGGTCTGTCCAGGTAAGAGGCAGTGGGGTCCCTACTTCCAGTCTATTATCATTACTGAGTACCCCATCAAGAAGATGACCCTTTTCGTGTGTAGGTTCAAAACCTTTCTGTATGATCTGGAGAGCTGCCATACTATCCCAAAATGCACTAGCCGTAGAGTTGTTGGGGTCATCTAAGTGGATATTTATATCTCCTAATATTGAGAAATAGGATCTACTAACCACTAAGTCAGCTATCTTAGATTGAAGTGAATCAATAAAATCTCCTACTTGATTAGGGGGGCGGTAGATAAGAGCACCAGAAAATGAGTCTGTAGGTGAGAATTCAAGTGTAAAGAGCATACTCTCACAGTTAGAGATAGCGGCCGATGAGGTCCTACAGAGGTAGTGATTTTTAAGGAGGATGCCTAAGCCACCTCCTCTACCTTCTAATCTATCTAATCTCTGCAAAGTGTATCCCATTTGCAAGATGGAAGTAATATCAGGGTCAGATGCGTCTTTTAACCACGTCTCTGTCAGAAATATTACATCTGGCTCATTCTTCTCTAGCAGGAGAGGCATTTGCGCAGCATGTTTAGTCAATGATCGACAATTTAAAAGAAACATTCTGTAGGTTTTGACAGAGTATAGCTTATCTTGATAGCTGGACAGTGAGAATTTACAGTGAGAGCAGGTCCCAGAAGGAGAGTCGGGATGGATAGAATGCCGACAGGCATGATTAATTGGAGGCATTAAGTTTTTTAAAGTGGTAGAGTCATACCATATCGATCTGCTACATTCTGGTCCGCCCTGCACAGGGGGTGTGGCCCCTGGTCCCGTCCGGTCGCGGATGGGCGCAGACGGGCTTGCCTTTGGCGCGCCGCCGGCGCGCCCGCTGCGCCCACCCGCTGCGCGGACGGGGGATTCTGATGTTTATATCCACTGTAGGGGGCGTGAGGAGGGTGGGATCGTCGATCATCTAGACCGCGATCCTACCCCTACCCAAGATGGCGCCCAAAGTGAGTTCAGCGCCCAGCGCCCGAAACTATCGGCGCTTTGACAGCTGAGGAGGGGGGAAGAGGCCGCCCTGGGCAACGTTGTTCTTGCACCAAGGTAGGGCCAACTGGATACCTAAAATCGATCCGGTTAAAATATTTACAATTTTTAAAAGTCAGGTTATTAGAAATCAATAACCACCAGTTAGCACATAGCAGAATTCAAAATAGAGCAAGAGTGCTGAAGGGCCCCGGCTTCCGCCTCAGGGGTGAAAGGAAGTATAACAAATACCTCGATTAAGCGAGATAGGACTCCTTTTGTACCCTGGGAGGGCGGGATCGTCGATCATCTAGACCGCGATCCTACCCCTACCCAAGATGGCGCCCAAAGTGAGTTCAGTGCCCAGCGCCCGAAACTATCGGTGCTTTGACAGCTGAGGAGGGGGGAAGAGGCCGCCCTGGGCAACGTTGTTCTTGCACCAAGGTAGGGCCAACTGGATACCTAAAATCGATCCGGTTAAAATATTTCCAATTTTTAAAAGTCAGGTTATTAGAAATCAATAACCGCCAGTTAGCACATAGCAGAATTCAAAATAGAGCAAGAGTGCTGAAGGGCCCCCGGCTTCCGCCTCAGGGGTGAAAGGAAGTATAACAAATACAATGTTGTTTCTCTGTATTTGCCTCGTGATAAATTGTCTGGTCCCTGATTATTTGTGTTTTTGTAATCAAAATGGCAAGTTGTTAGACCTGTCAGACTTAGTATTCCCCCTGAATTTTGCCTTCATACTCCTCCCTTTCTTAGCGCGTTTTTGCTGGAATTAGGACTCTGAGAACTTTACCACTGCTAACCAGTTCTAAAACCCATGTGTTCTCTCCTCTAAACATGATAATATTGGCTTATCCACAACTGGTTTATTTAATTTACTTATCAGTCCCTAGGAAATTGCACTACATGTGCTCAGGGCCTGTAAATTAAATGCTACTAGTGGGCTTGCAGTACAGATTGTGCCACCCACTTCTGTACCACTTTAAACATGTCTCTGGTCTGCCATTGCAGCCTACGTGCGCACTTTAAACTCCTATTCCAACCTGACAAAGTAAGCCTTTTGAAAGGCCAAACCTTTCTTTTTAATACGTAAAGGCACCCCTAAGGAAGGCACAGCTCAGAGGGCAGGGTGTAATGTATTTAAAAAGTTGGTTATGTACTTTTATGTTTTACATGTCGCAGTAGTGACAAACTCTGAAATTAGTCTTTCACTACTGCAAGGTCTATATCTCCCATAGGATAACATGGGAGTTACCTTATTGCATCATTTTATAAGTGTAATTTCCAAATGAGAAGATATAACTTAATCCTAACTTATAGCGAAGTTTTATTTTAAATTACATTTCTAAAAATGGCACTTTTAGAAAGTTGGCATATTATTGCCGTAGCCATTTGGTGCCTGCAGTTTGCCTCTGGTCAAATGACTGGGTATAGTTGGTAGTTGGGCTCCGTGTATTCCTCCGAGACAGCCACACGCAATAGGAGCATGAGTGTGACTGAATAGGACATCACTGGCAGGATGGGAGGGAAGAGCTGGACTCAGCCTCAATTACACCTGAATACACTGTGTCATGTCCCACCCAAATGACTGCATACCCCTTGTAGTCAGGAGCCAGAGAAGGATAGCTAGAGCACCTGTAAACATCAAAGGCATGCCTCTAGAAGCTTCTCTGCACTCCAAAGGCAGAACCGGGTATAAAAGAAGGACCTCAGACACCACCACTTCAGTACACTTCTGTACCTATGGATACTCTGCCAGGAAGAAAGACGACTGTTCTGCTGAAGGACTGCCACTGCTCTGCTGGACTCCTGCTTTGCTGTGCTGACCTGCTTCCTGCTACTCTCTTGCCTGGGTGAGAAGGACTAGACCTGCATCACTTGAATCCAAAGTGACTCCAAGGGCTAGTTGGCTGGCCTCCTGTTCTGAAGCCTCAGCAACATAGCAGGGTTCCAGTCATCTTGCAACTGCACCTGGACTCTGCCTTTTATGAATCTGCCCTGCCAAGTGGTGCTTCCCCAGTCCAGCGGAACCGACGCTTCTTCTCTGCTGAGTGGTGCATCTTGAAGCAGAACCGATGCATCTCCTTGGCTGATCAGGCATCCACGAGCAGAACCAATGCATTACAGCTGCTGCATATATTGGGCCAGTTGCAAAGACCCGCATCCCCCCCCACAGATACTCGTATCTTTTGCATCGACCATGCATATCAGCACATTCACAGCTCAGGTTCTTGCATCTCTCGTTGACAGCAGCCTCGACAACGATGTTGGAATCCGCATTGCAGCCTTGCAACTCGTCTGAACCGATGCATTGCCAGCTGTGCACCGCATCCCAGACATCAGACTTCCCATCGCGAGTCTTGTTGACAGGAACATCGATGATTATAAATCAGGACCTCGCACTGCAGCCTCACCACATCCCGGGACGGCGCATCAGTTTAGATGACAGGCACTTCCTCAACCTGAATCACCACAATGCTCTACAACCTTTATTTAAGGTACTCTATTCTGAGTCCCTGTGGCCGGCCCATGCTCCATTGTGGTCTGAACTTGTGACTTTGTCCAAATCCAATGCAACCAGATCTCCCCTAAAGCACTTTGTGCTTTTTGGTGCTATTTAAAATGTAATATCCCCAGTTCTACTAATTAAATTATTGTCATTTTGGTCTTGGTTCATTTATTAAAATCCACTCTATCATTCTAAGTCTGTTAAAGGGTCCTTTTTTTGTGTGTTTCAATGCTTTGCTCTTTGAAGTGTTGCACACAGACTTTACACATTGCCTCTAAGTTAAACCTGACTTCTCTGTGCCGAGCTACCAACTGGGTGGGCACAGATTATCTTGGAGTTTGCTTGTGCGTTACCCTGACAGAGTTATCATTGTTGCTTGACTAGGACTTACACTTCCGTCAACTAACAACACAATTTCCTACACTGGCGTTCAGCAGTAGGATTGAAATTGCGTTTGTGCAGTGCTATACAGTAACTTTTTCTGACACTACCACCCCACATAAATAAATTAACACTAATTTGTTTTGCTTTTTTAAATTCTACCTGATTGACTATTTCTTGCTTTTTCTAAATCCTTTCTCTGAATGTTATATTTGAGACCACACCTGCAAGAAGGGAGTTTGGCTAACATGGATGCCAACACTGTGGTCCAGCTCAAGGAGTTCAGCAGGGAAAGATGAATTCCTGCCAAGAGCACCACCAGGAAGGTGGAGTTGCAAAAGGCGCCAAGGGCATGGGTAGAAACCCACCAAACACTGGTTGAAGCCACAGGAAAGGATAATGATGGGTTGGAGAGACCTGGAGAAGACCACCCTAAGGAGTCATCTGCAGTGGAAGGGGGGTGACTTGCCCCCTAGAATGGAGCCCCCAGGTATGGCAGGGAGTGGTGTCTCTTCCCACAACATGTTACCAGAAGAGCTGATAGAGAGGAGGGAGGAGAGAGAATTCAAACTGCAGATGGTCCAGTTAAGAATGGAGGACAGGAAATTGGCCATAGAGGAGAAAAAGGCTGAAAGGGCCTTGGAAGAGAAAAGACTGCTATTGGCTCATAAGGTAAGTTTGAAGGAGCTGGACATCAAGGCCAGGCAGGCAGAGTCCAGCAGTGATGGTGGGGGTAGTGCGGTGACTAAGAGAGACAAAAAAGTTTTGCATCCCAAGGATCTGGACCCACTTATATGGTGGGGATGATATTGACAAATGGTTTTCTGGCTATGAGGTAGCCATGAGGGTACACATGATCTCAGTAGACCATTAAGGCGGGTTTGTGGAATCAGCCTTCCCGGTAGCAGGACACACATCGAGGTTAGGGACCAAATCATGTGCACGTACATGAAAGCCCTTTTGATTCCCAAGTTTGGACTGATCCCTGAAGAGTACTGCCAAAGGTTCAGGAACACTCAGAAGTTCCCCAACCAGTTCTGGGTAAATTTCGTGGATTTCTCAAGCAAGGCACTGAATGATTGTGGGCAGGGCAGTAAAATGAGTTATTACAATGGGCTGTACAATCTGATAATGAGAGCACATGCTCAGTATTTGTTTTCCAGAGCTGTGCCAGCACATAGTTGACTATTATGAAAAACAGTGGTCCATAGGATTAGGTTTTCACAAAAACAGATACAAATATAGACTCCAATCAGTACTATATCGACTCGTGTTTTCAGTACCCAGCCGGGCCTGAAATTTTATTTCAAATATAAACAAATTTAAAAGACCATCAGAGAGGTCTAATGGAGCCGGGGATCGAAACGCCGTCGACACTTTTCCAAATTCTGTAACTCTCCCATCATGTTGACACTGTTACATGAATTGGTTGTCTGAACTTGCTGTGCGAATATGCTATTGATGCAAGGGACAGTTGGCTCCCATGTTCTTTTTGCCTGATATTCTTTACACTCTTTTTCTTGCTTTTTCCCTACCCCTTAATTCTCTCTGATTGTACTTTTGGATAGGTACAGGCTTGTACCCTACCAACTCTTCCATTAGACCTCTCTGATGGTCTTTTAAATTTGTTTATATTTGAAATAAAATTTCAGGCCTGGCTGGGTACTGAAAACACGAGTCGATATAGTACTGATTGGAGTCTATATTTGTATCTGTTTTTGTGAAAACCTAATCCTATGGACCACTGTTTTTCATAATAATTGACTGCCCAAGGTCCCTAGGTACTGATTGGGTTCCCCTTGTTTTTGTAAAATATAGCACATAGTTGACAGCAAGCTGACTGACATCAGGAATTTTGCTGAGGAGGAGGACCTCTGGGCTACCACCAGGATGTCCAAAACGGTATCTGGGGGGGACTCCCACAAGGGTGGTCAGGGATCCCACCAGAAGAAAGAGCGTGGAGAAAAATGTAAAAATAACAAGGTCTCTAAGGGCCCCCAAAATAATTTCTAATGGAGTAGTGGTAACCAGTATGATCCTAAGAAGAAGGGGTTCTTTGGCAAGCAGACTCGGAGGGGCTTGCACCCCAATGCACAGAGTACTACAAGTATGAGCACTCCAAGGGCAACTCTAAATGTCTCAAGAAAGCACAGCCCCCCTCCACTGGGCAGACACCTGGATTGGTGAGGGTAGCACTCGGAAAGAAGGTAGTCCCAGTTAGCTTTGGGGAGCAGACAGAGGTGACCCTAGTTTCCCTGGGGGATAATGAGATGGCACAAGAAGCGCTTATGAATGCCAAAACTTCCAAGAACAGGCAGTGGGTCACCATCAAAGGGCAATGGGTAGGGGCTCTGAGGGACACTCGAACCAGCAGGACTACTATGAAGTATCAGCTGATGTCCTCAGAGCAGGCCTCTCTAACACATTCCACCAAGTCACAGTTGCCCTCCAAGCATGACAGTCACCTACCAGTGGGTCTGATTCCCTTTGAGTGGGGGACTCTCAGCTACTCAAAATGTAGCTGTGAGCCCTGCCATGCCTGTATATTGGCTGTTAGGCAACAACGTGGAGCACACTATCAGGAGTAGATCAGGTCACATTTGGAGATGATGGGATTGCCTAGGTGGGTCTGTATGACCACACAGTCCATGGCTTCTCTGGAAGAGAGTGAAGAGTGTCTGGAGCCTGGAACAATGGCCAAAACAGATGCCAGGAATGAGAGGGGTAAGGGATGTAGGAAACCAGCTTCTGATGTTCCCATGGTTTGGGTTGACGGGGCACCTAAGGACGATGCCCACGAGTCAACTGAGCAGGACATTGCCACCGAGGATAACCTGCCTTAGCTTGCTGGTTGACAAATTGGGGGCGGGACTACAGGGGATGAATTCTGCAAGACGCAGAAAGAGTGCCCCACTCTAGAGGGCTTGGGATGCAAACTGAGACCCAGACAGCAGGTGGCACCTCTGGAGATCCCCTAATCTATTGGGAGAATGATGTCCTCTATAGCGAGCCTAAGGCTCCTGGATCTGGGGCAGCCGGTGTGCTGGTGGTCCCCTACTGTTACAGAACCTCCCTACTTATTTTGGCTCATGAGATACCCCTGGAAGGATACCTGAAGCAAGACATGACCTTTGCCAGGCTTGACGTCCACTTCTATTGGCTCAGGATGAAGATAGCCTCAGATGCATTCTGTAGCTCTTATCCTAACTGCTAGGCCAGAGGGAAGTCAGGGAAAAAGCTTAACACTCCCTGACTCCATTACCTGCCATTGGCACCCCTATTGTTAGACCTTTGGACACCAAGACAGCCAGGGCCCACATGGGGATTTTTAACTAGGTGTGGTAACCCTAAAGAGATAAGGTATGACAGAAGCAATAACTTCATGTCAGCATACATGAGGTCCTCAAGGGATGAGTGTGGGATAACTTCAAAGTTTTCCACACAGTGTCACTCCCAAACCAACGGTTTTGTGGAGAGATTCAACAAGTCCTTGAAAGTCATGATAATGGCCACATCTGAGCCCATGAGGGATAAGTGGGATGTCCTCCTTGAATGTTTTATCTTTGCCTACAGAGAGGTGCCACAGAAGGGAGTGGGGGTTAGCCTCTTTGAACGCCTCTTTGGCCCACACTCGGGGGACCGCTTAACCTTTTATAAGAGGGGTCAGAGCAAGCTCTCAGGAAACCCCCTCCGTATGTGGTCAGCTGCATGCTAGCCCTCTGCAGCCAAATGCACCAGTTATGGAAAAAGGCAAAATGCAATCTTGAGGCCAGTCAAGAAGTTATGAAACTCTGGTATGACCAGAAGGCCGCTCTTTTAGAGTTTCAGCCTGGCCAGAAGATGTGGGTTATGGAGTCTGTCGAACCCAGAACTCTCCAGGATGGCTTGACATGCCCATATGAGGTGTAGGAGCGGAAGACGGATTCCACCTAACTGGTGGATGTCAAGACTCCTAAACACCCCTTAATAGTGCTCCCCATGAATTGCACCAATCTCCCACTATGAGAGGTTCAAAAGGGTCATGTCCTTGGTGACAGATAAGGGAGTGGAAGAGGACAGTGAGCCTCTCCCTGATCTACAATCCACCCAGGAACTTTATGGGACAGTCAAAGGTGTTACCCTCTTCCCTACACTGACCCCAGGATATCATAGTGACTTTTATCAGTTGCTGGGACAGTTCACTTCTCTGTTCTCCCTCACCCCTGGACTTGCACACCTGTGCGTCCATGATATCGATACTGGAGACAGTCCACCTGTTAAGAACAACATTTACAGGTTATCAGATAAGTTGAAGGTCAGTATCAAGGTGCAAGGCTCCAAGGTAATGTAGCCCTCCAGCAGTCCCAGGTCCAACTATGGATGCCTTTTGGAAGTGGGGGTCCTTGTCCCTCACCGCTGCCACCAAATGTTGAAGGCGGGAGTCCCCGTCCCACACCGCAGTCATCAGGTGTGAGATCCGAACCCCTCGTTTCAACGTTAGGCTAAGTAAGGACACCGTCTGAGATAGCCCTGCTCACCCCCTTAGTAGCTTGGCACGAGCAGCCAGGCTCATCTCCAAGGCACAAGTGTATAGTATGTGCAACCACGCCCACAGCAATCCAATGATATCACCACAAATAGACTCCACATGAGCTTTTATAAAATGACTATACTCTTTATATAAGAAGATATACAATATGACCACATGATACAAAACCAACATATCAGTTCAGTTCAGTAGATCTTTATTTCGATGATTAAAAACCATCATAAAAATACATTATACAAAATACATTAATTACATTTCTGAACCGTACATCAATAAAACAGAAGGTTAAAACATTTAAAACATAGGCAGTATGTGCAACATTACTCAGTCTCTTGTGTTTCTTAATCTTACTGCTATTTTTAAAAAATTTGTAATAGAGCACAAGGTACGCATATCACTAGCCTTTTGCAAAAAAAGTAGGGCAGTCTTAGCTTGATGGAGTTTTGCCTCTTTTAAGATATCAACAAGAAATCTACGATGGGGAGTTTGATAAAAAGAACACAAAAGTACAAAATGAAGGGTGTCCTGCGGAGACCTATTGTCGCAGCCGCAGGCACCCTTCTGCTCAATTGCTAAAGTAAAACCTGCTGGATAGGCTAAAATATTATGTAACAAATTGAGCCTAAAATGACACATTAAAAATCTGTCCTGCTGGTTGTACAATAAAAATAAATAGGGCTCCATGCCCTCCCCATTACTCACTAGACAGTGTGCCACAGCTGATCATTTTGCTGAGTCAGAGCTTAATCTACCCAATTCAAATTTTTCTAATAGCTGTTCCTGCTGGGGTGCTCTGTGGTATCTTCAGGATCCTACGAAGGAATTTGTCTTCCTCTAATTGTAAAGGTCTTCCGTCCCTAAACCCCCAGACCTCTGCACCGTATAGAGCCTTTGCAGTGCTTACAGCTACGTATAGATTCATTACTTGCTCTGGTGACCAGCGACCCAGCATTCGGGCAAGTTGAGTATTGCACCGTTTGCGGAAACCAGCTTTCTGCTCCTTTCCTCAATTAAAAGATCGAACTTTATCTCCCCGTCAAACAAAAGACCCAGGTAGGAGAAAGAGCTCACAGTTTCTAGTATGTGGGACCCTATTTTAAATACAAATTTCCAGCAGGATTTCTTGCCCGCCACCATCACGAAGGATTTGTTCAAATTCACGGACAGATCTAACTTGTCCATGAATTCCACAAATCCATCAATGAGACGTTGTAAACTCAGAGCTGTTCGTGCAAGCAGGACCGCGTCATCTGCGTACAGCAGTACCGGAATATGACGCTTTCCTGCTTTGGGGCAATCCACGTTTAAAGCAACCAGTGTTCTCTCCAAATCATTTATATAAAGAGAAAATAAAAAGGGAGCAAGGATACATCCCTGCCTCACTCCGCTGGTGCACGGGAAGGGATCAGTACTCCCCCCCCCCGTGCTGAAGCGGACCTTGGCAGTGGTGTTCCAATGTAATTCTTTGAGAATATTGATAAGTCCGGGGTCAGTTCCCAAATTACTCGTCATGGTCCAAAGTTTGTTCCTATTTACATTATCAAAGGCCACAGCCAAATCCATAAAGCCCATGTAGAGTGTACCTTTACTAGCTTTTGTATATTTTGCAACTAATAAATAGAGGTTAAGGCATTGATCGCTTGTTGATTTACCCGATCTAAAGCCATATTGGGTATCTGCTATGATGTGGTGCTCTTCTGTCCAGGCCATAAGGCGATTTAAAACCGCCCTGCCCAACAATTTGGCTGACACGTCTATCAACGAAATTGGTCTATAGCATTAAGGGTTGCCCCTGCTCCCTTTTCTTAAAGATAGGGACAATCAATGCTGTAGACCAAGATCACGGAAACCCAGATTTTATAGCTGCATTTAACACCCTTGTCATAATAGGAGCCCAGAGATCGATGTTGCTTAGATAGAGGTCTGGTGGTGGGCCATCAAGTCCCGGTGCTTTGTTACGGGTCAAGCCTTTGATCGCTTGGGTAATTTCTTGAAGTGAAAATTCTGGTTCACCGAGCCGAACCCCATCCCAACCCCCTATAGACACAGTGTCATGGCTGTGATTGTAAAGGCCCTTAAAATGAGCCACCCACTGTTCAGGGAGTATATTATTACTAATCACCGGGGCATTGCTATCTTGAAAGCAGGCTCTATTGATAATTTTCCAAAATTCGTTAAAATCTCTATTCTCCCCAGCCTCCTTCAGGTCCGCCCAGACTTCCGCTTGAAGCGTGGTCTTCCTCTGTTTTACCTTTGTTTTATATATGTTTCTGTAGAGGGCTACTTTCTGTTTGTCCCTAGGTTGGGTTTTAAGGCATAATTTAAAATCTCTCAGTGCTCGGGAACATTCGATATCAAACCATCGTGATTGAGGTCCGTTCGTTTTGGTACCTTTTACTTCCAGTAGTTCATCAACCAGGTTAGTTAAAGACTCGAACACTGAGACCAGCGCACCTCCCTCTACTGAGGGTTCAAGACATTCATGGATCTGTTTTTTGCCTTTTTTTACTAGAGTTCCATAGAACTCCTGGGCATTCATTTTTGACCATCTAAGACGTCTCCCCTGGTCCACTGGTCGCAACTCGATGGCTGCCGGTTTGCTTCTAATGGAGCGACCACTATATATTTATTCCATGATCAGTGGGTTGTGGTCACTGAAGGGACTCCAGTCTATTCTCACCTCCTTAACCTGGTCCTTTGCAAAAGAAGAAATCATCATATAGTCTATAATGGAATGGCATCCCCTACCTTTGAAAGTTGGTGTGAGGGTACCATCCCTACCCGGGGCCACCAAGTCTATTGTGTGTGTTAGAGTGTAAGTACCTAATAACTTCATTAAGGTTGCTCCCTCCTTGTTATGCTCAAAATGTGGCCCACTCTCTACTGGGCATGATGACTAGTCAGCACTTACAGGGAACAATTTTGGGCAAAGATGGCAATTTAAATCACCCATTATCAGGACTATTGGTTCTCCTCCCCCTTTCCTCTGCTTGATCGCATGGTTGAGTCTATTATCTAGTTCCCGGAGTGCTGAGTAATTCCCATCCACTGGCCCTGAGTTATAGATATTAAATATCAGTAACCTCAGCCCTTGTCCTTGGAATTCAACTGCCTGGAGGGTATGCGACGTCCAGGAAGGTTGTGACCATGAGCCTTCTAGGTCCAGATCAACGTACAGGGCTAGCCCTCCCTTACCTCTGCCTGATCTGCCTTCTTTAGCTGGTACGAAAAAACACTTATAACCCTCTATTTGATAAGGGGAGGATTCTACTGCCCATGTTTCCTGGAAGGCTAATATATGGCAGCCGCAGAGGTTTTTCTTCCAATCACCATTTTCGAATTTCCCTGCCAGGCCTGCAATATTCCAGGACAGTAAACTCAAACCTTCACTATGTACTTTTTTTTTTTTTTTTTTAGTTCAAGAAAAGCTTTATTAACCATAAAATGAGGTATCAATACACAATAAAGCAAGGGGACTGAGGGAAAGAAGGGGAAGGAAAGGGAAACAAAGAAAAAGTAATCAGGATGTGCTTACAAGAAATCAAATAGCAAAATACGTATCATGGCAAAGAGAATAAAAATAAAGGGTAAAATAGATATACATCAGAAACAGGTGCAAATGAGGACAAAGCAGATAATATTGCAGAAAAATACCGGAAATGAAAAGGGTATCAGGGGGGTTTGGGAACCTCCTGCTGAGCAGGTCGTGGGCAAAAAGAACGAGTCACACAATTATCCAAATACATTGTAACAGGGAGCCATAGGTCTGCACGCTTGGTTGCTAATTGGGCAGGAAAAACAAAAGCAGTATCGAGCCTATGATTATGGCAAACATTGTACCACCATGCTTTAAAAGAAATGTTAGAAGAAGTCTTCCAATTAACAGTAATCTGCTGGAACGCAACAGCCAAAAGCAAATCAACAATGCGAACATGTAGCGTAGTCCCCTCCCAACAGGGAGAAAGTCTCCCTAGGAAAATATGGGTGTGAGATGAGGGAATACATGTATGAAAAATCAAATCAATTTGAGCCCAAACCTGCAACCAAAACTCATGTACATGTTTACAAAGAAATAGCATATGAAACAGAGTAGCGTGAGGTGCGGAGCAGGACCAGCAAGTGTTTGAGACAGTAGAGAATCTTCTGTTAAGGGTGAAAGGGGTATGGAGTAACCTGTTGTAAATGAAAAATAAGGATTGCGTTAAGGACGCTGCCCTAGATGTTTTGCGAACTTTTGTCCATATCCTGTCCCACAGGGATATTGGCCAGGACACAGCAAGGTCTTGTTCCCATTGCTTCTCCACCTTAGACTTAGAACTAGTAGAGGTATGAGCATGGAGATGCTTGTAAATAATGGAAGCTTTAGGAGTAGTATGTAGGACAGAATGAAGTTGAAGGGTAGGGTCAGGAGAAGTAAAGGAAGGTGATGCCTACATAAGCCGTGTGTAGACCTCCATGACCGCTGTTTTAAGTAGAAGGTATTTGGGGGCAAAGGATGAGGGCAAATCAAAGGAGGAACAGCGAGTGTGAAAAGGCAGAAAGGAAGAGTGTGAGAACAAATGTGAAATCCAGAGCAATCCTCTGGTCCGCCAGGATTTCCAGTAGAAGGGTCTGTTATGAATTAAAAGATAATTGTTATGCCAAATGGTAGACAAGAGAAAATAAGCAATAGTCGTAGGGGTGGAGGATTAGAAGCTAAAAGGAGCTTGACAGTAAATTTATGGATGGGAGTAGGAATCGAGGAGGGTTTACGAGAGAAAGAGATATACTCGGGGAGAGAAAATGGAGAAAGGAAAAGGCGTTCAACTTTAGTCCACAAAGGGCAGGGAGGGATGGGATCTTGGAGCCAAAGGGAAGCTTGGCATAACAAAAAGGTCTTTTGATAGGCAAATTGACTTCACCTTCAGAAGCAGGGCGAATTAGTCTGGCGAGGGACATTCTGGGTTTCTTGGTATGCCATGGGAAAGAGGATACAGTCGAATTAATTTTCCTAAAGAATTTGGCCGGGATAGCAACAGGGATATTAGAAATGGTATAGAGGATTATAGGAGACAACATCATCTTAATGGTGTCGAGGCGACCCCACCAAGACAGATATAAAGGATGCCATCGAGCTGTAAGGTCGGAAGGTTTCTGAGAGCATTTGGTCATACAAAGAGAAATGGTGTCTGAGATGGAGGGAGTGATGTGCAAGCCTAAATATTTAATATGAGAGGGACTCCAGGTGAAATTGGAAGTACTAAAGTCAAGTTTAAAGGTGAATTTCGTCAGGGGCAAAATCTCACACTTGTCATTGTTGAGTTTATAGCCAGAGATTGAGGAATAATTTCGCACTTCCTCCAGGAAAGCGGGGATGGAGTCTGTGGGATTAGAAATGAAGAGCAAAATATCAGAGTCAGCAGTTTGAAAGCCATGGATGTTGGGATTTTGGCGAAGCTTGGACAGAAAGGGCTCTAAAGTGAGATTGAAAAGGAAAGGTGAAAGGGGACAGCCTTGGCGAACACCTCTACCAAGGTCAAAATAAGGGGAGATCTGACCATTCGCATAGACCGCGGCTCATGGGCGAGAGTATAACAATGAGTCTAGGGAAGTGAATTTAAGGCCAAAGCCGAACCATCCAAGAGTATGAAAAAGATATGGCCATTCGACTCTGTCAAACGCCTTCTCAGCATCTAAGGCGATCGCTGCAAGGGGAGTCTGGAGGTGGGATGATTTTGACAATATGTTAAATAAAAGTCTGGTATTGTCAGTAATGTATTGACCCTTGACAAAACCAGACTGCTCTTCGCCTAAGAGATCGGGAAGTAAATGATCCAATCGTATCGCCAATGCCTTAGCAAAAAGTTTGTAGTCAATATTGACAAGGGAAATGGGTCTGTAATTTTTGCAATACTTCACATCTTTTCCCTCTTTAGGTATTAAACAAATATGTGCATCAGAGAAGGTGCCTGAGGAATTACCTAAATCAACAAAGGTGGTGAGGAGAGAATGTAGCTTTGGGATTAACAATTTGGAAAAGTGGAGATAGAATTCAACGGTAAAACCATCTGGTCCAGGGGCTTTATTAAGTTTGAGGCGTTGGAGTGCAGTAATCAATTCCTTCTGTGAAATGTCATTCTCCAGAGAGGAAAGGTCGAGAGGAAAGTGTGCAGGCTTTTGAATATTAGAGAAAAAGTGTTGGAGGAAATGGAGTGAGAGTTGGGTTTCAGAGGTATATAAGGTTTTATAGAAATGGGAGAATTCAGTAAGAATATCGGCGTCTTTATACTGTAAAGTAGAATTGGTGTCATAAATAGATTCAATGTTCAGTCGGTTGTGCTTGACCTTCAAATAATTGGCAAGAATTTTCCCAGCTTTATATCTCCCACCGTAAAACCTAGCACTAGACCTTAGCAAACAGAGGGAGGCATCATTCATTGAATTTTATCTTGGCAGCGACAAGGGCGATCAGACTATCGTTTGAATGGGAGGTGAAGTAGACATGTTCCAATCTCTTAATGTCGCGAAGGAGTTTTTTAGTGTATAGGCGGGCAGTCCTGCGTTTCTTTGCAACATATCCAGTGATAAAGTTGCGGCCTGCTGCCTTAAAAGCATCCCAAATGGTGTGTTTAGGAAGGGAAGGAGTATCATTAAATATGAAATATTCATCAAAAAAGGCAGTGAAGGAAGCAGTAAATTTGGGATCCAGAAGGAGAGAATTGTTGAAGCGCCATCTTTTGGGCCCATTAACCTTAGGAAGCACGTCAACGGTGATGACAACAGGGGCATGGTCCGAGAGTAGAACTGGACCAATTTCAGCAGCGGTGAGTGTTTGAGCAAGAGTATGAGATACAAAAATATAGTCAATTTGTGACTGGGATCGGTGGGAAGGAGAGAAAAAAGTAAACTCCCGCAAGGATGGGTTGCAAAGCCGCCAGGAATCAAGGAGCTTATGTTGGGAAATGGCTTGAGTGAAAAGCTTGTGTGATTTATTGGGGACATAAGTGACATCGGAATTTCTATCAATAAAAGAATCTAGAGGATGATTGCAATCTCCAGCTAAGATAAAATGTTCATCCATGAATAGGGTGATATGTTGAGAAAACTCAGCCCAAAAAAGAGGTTCACCATTAGTGGGGGCATAGACATTAAGGAGGGAGATTGGAACACCTCTAAGCGATAGTCTGACATGTGTCCATCTTCCATTAGTATCTGATTCTTGGGAAACAATTGTGAGAGGGAGAGATCTACGACATAAAATTGCAACACCCTTACGTTTACCATCACCTTGTGAATAAAAAACCTCACCCACCCAGCCTCTCTTAAGTTTTGCTGATTCTACGTCAGAGAGGTGGGTTTCCTGGAGGAATGCAATATCAACATTCAATTTGGCAAGATGTGACAAAATGCGTTGACGCTTAATCGGAGAGTTGATACCCTTAACATTCCACAATACTATGTTCAATGACATATTAAAAACAGTATTTCAGAAAATATATCATAAGCACAATTAGGATAAAAAGTCAAGAATAAGGAAGAACAGAAAGGAAAGATATAAGAAAGAGATGATAAATGTATAGTAAAGATTGGGCAGGGGAGAAGAAAGAGGAGATCAGTGAGAATGGGAGAGAATACAAGCAGAGAGAAGAAAGTATAAATTAAAAGTAGGTGTAAGGAGGTCAGATGGAGAAAAAAGAAGACATGAAAAGAAATACAACCTGAAAAAAGAAGATTATCATCATTGAACAAAAAAGGAAACTGGAGCATGGGAGGAAGGGTAGAAGGCAAGAAAATCGTGGAAGAAAAAAGTTCAGCCATGTCAGAACAAAAAACTGAGAAAGGAAGCAAGCAAAAAACATACCTACAAAGGGAAAAAACGAGAAGGTACCGGGGAGTGTTAGGGCCACACAGGTGAGGCAACACATCCGGGGTCAGCCCAACGGGGAACCAGTGAAACATCTTGAACAGGGAGAACGTCCTGCATGAGCAAGAAGAGAAAGCATGAAGGTAGACAATAAACAAACATTGGAGCTGGAATGAAAGCATCAAAACAGTAATGCATATTAAAAAAGGAACAGTAAAAACACCAAGAGCTCATAAAGATGAGAATAAAACAGATGCAACCATATTGTGAACAGCTAAACAGAGAACAGCTCAGCCGGGAGCAGAGGAAGAAGCTCCAGAAGCATCCATGGCAGAAGTCTTATGAGCGTTAATGAAGCTCTGCAAACGTACTGGATCCTCATAGGTGGTGGTTTTATTGTTATAGGTAACTTTGAACAAACAAGGATGATAAAGGCCATAACGTGCACCCATCAAACGCAGATCATCTCTCAGGTTCAAGAAGGCCTTTCGGCGATTTGCGGTAGCTTTCGCATAATCCTAGGCAAAAAATAAGGTGGATCCGGACCAAGTTAACTTGGGGGCCGCTTTGGCAGCCGCCAAAACCTTTAGGAGATCTGTGTACTGCAGGAAATAAAGTATAACGCCTCTTGGCCTTTGTCAGGAAGAAACCAATGAGGGCAGACGCCCCAGCCGATGACCTCGTTGGATGTTAAGGGCGGTACCGTCTGGGAGACGAAGCAATTTAGGAAGAGAGGAAGTAAAGAAGGCGATTGGATCTGAACCTTCAAGACCTTCCACCAGGCCATAGATACAAAGATTATGTTGTCTATTTCTGTTTTCTAACTCCTCCACCTGTCTTTGAAGACTGGACACTTGGGAATGCAGGTGAGTTACTGTGGAACAGGTTTCCTGGAGAGAGGTAACAGAATGTTCAACAGTGGAGACTCTAGGTGCAATCTGCGACCAATTATCAGTAAGCACCTGAAGCTTGACATTCGTCGCCTCCATAAAGGGACGTAAAGGACCCAATTTCCTCCAAAAAAGGACAAAAAGATCGTACTTCGTCCAACAAGAGTTCCATCGAGACATGAGATGATTGTTTAGGAGGCGAGGGAGGATCCTTTTTTAGTCTCTTGACGTTGGTCTTTACAGGAGCCGGTTGAGAGGATTTCATTGTTGCATCGGGCCAGAAGAGGCAAGCGAGTCCACCAGTTTGGAGAAAGCTGAAAAAACTGTGGAGTTTTTCACATAAGTAGGTATAGTGGTGAAGGGCAAGCGTAATGTGGACTTGAGCCTACCCATAAAGAAGGTACCAGGGTGCAACAATCAACAATATATATCAGGTGTCCAGAAGCATAGGAAGAATGTCATTCAGAAAGCTACCACAACACAAAAGAAATCAATAAAAGCATGAGGATTGAATTCCGCTAGGCACCCATTGCTGTCTATCAGAGGAAGTATCCAATATTCATAAACGCTGGGCATCTGAAGAGACGAGGCTGGGAGGTATAACTTGGGATCGACGATGCCACCTTGGGTCAGGTAGAGGCATAGGTGAGCAGAAAGAGCAAAATCCGCAAGCAAGATCAAGCGTAATGAGAGGGTATCCAGTGAAAGCAGGATTATAATGTCTGATTATGTTGAATACCCTGTAAAGCATAGGAGGCTCAAATATCACCTCTGACAAAGCCCTGGTAAAAGAGGCTGTAGGGAAAACAATTGCACTTGCTTAAATGAAGGCAGCTGAGTAACGGCCAAAAGCAGTTTGAAGAGGAGTCATCACCAGGTAATGAATAAAAGGGTCATAAATCACCCTGTTGACAGCAAAGATTGGAGCAGTGCCAGGTCAGTAAAAACTGGTGAAAAATGGTTGCCACACTCTCCAGAGCCACACATGCCATATACATTGCAAAGTGAAAAACGAGCAGTACCTCAAAATGGAGGCTGAAGGCTTTTATGAGGTAACAGCAAGTTGTGCCGGAGAAAGCATGAGGGAAATGAAAAAAGCCTCAAAAATGACCTTAAAAATGACAAGGGCGCAAAGTCTTAATCAAATGCGAGCAAAAATGAAGTAGAGAACATGCACAATGACATTGAAAAGTCCGGATATCAGGACATGGAGAGAACGCAATTAAGCACGTCAGGCAATCAAAATGGCGGCCGCGTCATCGGCCGGAGCAGTGCAACTTACTCCGTGAAGATTCTCCATCGTAAGATCACGAAAAATCAATGGAAGCGTTGCATTGAGATCCACAAGTGTTCCGATGCATCAACATGCCTTTTGTGCAGGGATAATAGGTCAGGAAACGTTTCGTCCCCTGGAGCCGCTGCAGAGCTTCTCCCCGGCGCCGCCATCACCGACGAGCGCTAAGCCACGCCCCCCACTCGGTGCTTTTTCAACCTCTCCTCCCTGATTGTAGATCCTAGGATCATCGTTTCTATGCAACGTAATCCCCTGATCTCCCTCACCTCTAGTTACTTGGTGTTCATCCACCCTCTTTGCTTGGGAACTTTCTGTGGTCCTATGTGCACTTAATTTGTTGTCCACCCTTTCGGCCATCTTTTCATGACATTTCACAGTTTGGGGTAGTCAATCATTTTCATCGAGGGACAGTAGCGGGCTGAATCTGTTTGCCCACTGAATGTAACCCTGTCCTCTCTGCTCTTGCATTCTAGCCCAGTGTCTTGTAGTGTAGTTCCTATTTTCCCTATAGGCCCTGGGCTTTGGAATAACATAAACAGCAGTGTAGATGTAGAAGTGCGGTCTTCCAGGTCTCTACTGACTATGTTAGACTTAATTGGGTTTGTACCAACTAGCTCAGAGGTCACTGGAAACTTTCTTAACTGAATAGGAAGTGATCAGCTTCCCTGGCTCAGACAAGAAGGGATTCAGTTTTCCAACAACCACATAAACATGACAACTTTGCTCCTTAGAATAAGAGTCAATCTATAGAGTCGTGTGAAACAATAGACAGCTATTTCACTCAGTCAGTTGTGCAAGAATTACTTTCACCAGTATGCAGAGAATAGAGAGACGGGCGTTTTCAATAAAAGGTATTATTTATTGAACAGTCTTTCTTCTCATGCAAGAGAAATGAATTACCACAATTGCAAGACTTGTTATTATAAAAAGTGCGTACAGTAAAAGGAGTATTGCGAAATAATACTGTAAAAGCATTGATATGGTTTCTTAGCCATACGATAGTTAAAATGAGTAAAATATATACATTCATATATACATTTAGCTAACGTCCTCAACTGGTGCTTCTAACTACGCCTACCCCGGTGTACCTGACCTAAGCCTAATACATGGGAGGGAGTAAGTAAGTAGCAGTTTAAGTTAAGTTGGTTTTGCCAAGGGTTTGCTTCAAGAATTCTCTCTAAGGGTTTAGTCAACACCGTACCTCTGGAATAGAATGTTGGAGGTCTGGCATCTCCCCTCAGGACTCGATATTCCAGTTACCCGCAAGGGTAGGCTGGAAACGCCGGAGCTGGATTTTCTCGGCAGGAGAAAAGACAGCGTCTTTCTCAGCGCGTCAAGGAGGAGGAGGGGCAGCGTCCGTGGGCTTCTCGCATCTGCTGGGCTCTGCAAGGGACAGCTGTTCTGCTCCTGTATTCACCACCACCATTGCGTTTGCTTAAGGCAACGTTGGTATTATTTATACCTGAAAGGTGCCTTGTTTGACGTAAGTTTTTGGACATAAGACGTCAATAAAGATGTCACTAAGATCTGGTCGTTCCTTACAGTGCTCATTAGAGTTCTATTACTAATAAAAACAAAGCAAGCGGGGCTTTCCCAGGATGATGGGGGTTTTATCTGTTGAAAGAACTCGGTGTGAAATCTAGGAATCTAAGATAGTGGCTTCTGCTGTGTCATGTACTGTAATGAGCTGCAGAGACGAGTTTCTGAAATATGGCTCTGATCGTTTATGCCATTATAGGGGTATGAATTGATTATAGCCGTATAGGGGCATAAGGTCACAATATTGATCGGGTCCTAGATAGAACACGACAGTCTTACCGATGCATATCCTGTTCTGGCATCAGCGTAGTTCAAGATGTTTACAGCGCGTTTCCTCGGGTAGAAATATCCTAATGGTAGGGAACATATGGTGCTAGTGTGGTTTTTATTGTAGCTACCTAATATGTATTTCACTAGGTTGGTGTTCCTAAAATTTACCACAATGCAATCCCCTGTGATATCTTTCCTCCTGCTGCCTATCCAGTTTACTCTTCTCACATGAAGAATCTCCCCACATTCTCCTCCCTGCTGGGGCCTATGTATGTTTAACCACTTTATTATTTTGTTTTTCAATTCCGTGTGTGACTCTTTCTCCCCTTCCCTGAGTTTGGGTACCCCAGTAAAAACAACAACATAGGGGCATGGTTCAGGGGGCAGATTAATATGTGGTAGTGCAGGGTGAACAAATCTGTCATTCGGCTCATGGCTTGTCGTATTTGTATCAATGGGAACATGAGTTGTTGGATTTCCTATTTGTGCTAGCTGGGCATTTGTTCGCTGTTGGGCCTTATCAATGTCCTTTGTCCCCCCTTCTGAGTGTTTCCCCTCTCTGCCTGGGCTGTAGGTTTAGGTGTTTTGTGGACTTGTGCAATAGTACATTGCTCGTTGCTCTCACAGTTATTATTGACGACTATATGTTCGGCTGGCGTAGTGCCTACTGAAGAGCGGTTTGCTGTTAAATTACAGTCTGTGGAGCCCTTTGACCTTCCCTGCTTTGTCAGTTTGTTTATCACTTTATCTAGCCTGCTAATTATTGGTTTCAGCTGATTCATAATAAAAGTTTCCAGGCATTTTTGGAGGTCTCCTGTTACTTCGTCCATCCAGCCTGGTGGAATTTAATGGCGTGCCACTGTCACTTCAGTGACTGCTGCCTCCCTTTCTTTTGGACCGTGTATGGCCCTGCTTTGTTTGTTTTTCCGAGGTTGGCCCTTCCTGCAGCCCCCTTGTTTTAATTTCCTACTTGTAGCATTATTTCTATTTTTATTCGTTTCTGTAACTGCTTCTTTTACCACCTGCGCACAAGGAATACCTTCAGTGGAGTTTGCTAAAGAGTCGTTGTGAGAAATTGCTGATGTGTTTATATCAATGGGTTCTGTAGGTGTGTCTGGGATGGACAGACTTCTCTCTGTGCGCTCAATCTCCCTATTGATTTTTCTCAACATCAGGTCAATCTCAGTAGGCTGTAACACAACATTTGGTTCTAGCCCCAATGGATTCGAGGTGCGAGAAGAATGTACTTTGCTCGTGGCAGAGAGCGTTTTTGTTCTATTTGACATGACTAAAACAGGGAGCGAGGAAGGTGTAGGAACGTACACTGCACCTACCCACCACTACTCTCCCTCCTTGACTGGTGAGCTGGTGATTGAATGAATCTTCCCTACTTTACAGCAGAATATAAGAATTTGGCCCCACCCCCTCCCTCAATTACACAATGATTTATAGTCCACTATTTAAACTGTCTTTTTGTTTACAATCAGTTCAGAATTGGGTAGGCGCCTGGGTGTTGTGCTACTAAGAGGGAATTAGTAATGTAATACCTCCGACACAGTCACAAGGGGGGTGTCCCAGCCCAGCCTCTTCTGGCCGCTGATGGTCGCAGATGGTCCCGCCCTTGTCCCGGGCTTCTCCCGGGAGAAGCCCGCAACGTGGAGGGAGTCTGCTGTTTTTATGCGCCTCCGGGCGCTGGCTGCAGGTGGACGGTGTCCGGCGTGAAGGCTCTTGGGGGCTGTAGTCCCCCCCTCTCAGCAGCCGCGAAGGGGGATGGGATGGCGTCACTGGCGGTGGGGGGGGACCTCGGCAAGAGCAGGAGCCCACAGCAGGAGAGCGAAGGAGCCGTGGAAACCCTGGGCGTTTGGCAGGAGCCCGTCAGGTAAAGCGCCACAGAAGCAGGCAGGGTCAGCAAATGTAAGAGCGGAGGGTTCCAAACATATAATAATGAGTAGTATTCATTCCGGTGGGTTGATAGATTCTAAACCCAACCACGGCTTCTAATCGACAGTTAAGCTTACTTCTAACCGTTTCCAAAAGGTTATGCAGGTTGTATTGCTAGAATCACACACGTTGCAAAAGAAAAGAAATACTGCAATGCATAACAATATACTCCTGTACTGGGCAATAGAGAAACAATGCCATATGTAGCGCCGCAATCATGTACTTTGCAAAAGAAGGAATAATGCACTGCGTATCACTACCAGCATGCCATGTGCAAGGAAGAAACAAAGCAATGCATCACGCTACAATCATGAACTGTGCAATGAAGAAATAATGCAATGAGCCACGTTATAATCAGGTACTGTGCAATGAAGAAATAATGAAATGTGCCACGTTACAGTCATGTACTCTGCAACGGAGAAACTATGCAGTGCATAGCGGACCAAGCATGTCATTCGTCAGGCACAAATAAGGTCAGGCGTCATAAGACAGTTCGATAGTTCGTTAGCAGCAGTAATGCAAAGTGTAATACAACAGTGTAGGTGCTCCATTTACAGTTGCCCCCAACCTGGATCAATGTTTACAAAAAAGTACCGATTCTCACTCCGGCTCCAGTACTGCGCCTCCTTGGGCCAGCACGCGCCTAGATCCAATTGAAGCAACAGACTTGCGCAGCTGACAGAAGCAAGAGGCCGAGAGAGTGTCCCTCCGGGCCCACACCTCACCCCAGGTGGTGATCCACATTACCTGGTGGGGCACGACCCCACGCTCCTCTCCTCCTTCAGCGACTTGGGCCTTGATCCACAACTCCGTCAATGAGCACTGCGAGCTCAGGCTGGTGGCTCAGCTCCTCTGGGGCTGCCGGTCTGGGCCGCTACTGTTTCACTCTGAGTGGACACCGAGACCTGCACTCACCACTGTGGAGACTTACTTCAATTTTGGTGTGCACACTAGCCAGGCACTCCTCACCAGGGCCTCAGGTTGCACCTCGGCACGCACTCTGCGCGCCCGAGACTCGCCTCTTCTCTGGTGCACACGATGAACAGACACTCTTCACCAATGCCTCGGCTTGCACCTCGACACAGACACTGCATCCTCCAAGCTGATGAGCTCATAGGTAATCTGGGCACTGCCAAGTTCCTCAGTACTTTTGTTATGTTTCATATAGGTACCCTAATATAGGCCTGGGTAACATCATACCCTTCCACCTACATCACCTCCCCTACACAGATACTGCAGGGGCTCTGAACATCATATGTCCGAACGTGAGTACCCCGCTCCACAGATCTGCATCTAGCATGCACTCCTAGGGTGCGCAGGCGCAGAGCGGGGGGCGCTCGTTTAGGTCCCTGGCCCCAGCCCTATGGAACTCTATTCCAATCGCGGCGCGTTGCACACAAGATCATTGGGCATTCAGAGAACAGATCAAGACCTGGCTGTTTTCATCCATCTAGCACATGATACGTGGCTTGCTACGCTCTTGTCCCCATGGCTTTTAGAAACAGATAATACCTGGCTGTCTGTCCATCTGGCGAGAAACACTCACCTTGGTCACCCGTTCTCAAGCACTGGGACTCCCTGTTTTCGGGGCAGCATGCGCTATACAAGATCTCCTAACATAACATAACATACACAACATAGTAACAAGCCTTTTAAGATTGAACCTTTACCTAGTTCTAGTCCGGGGCGCAGAAGGAGGGTTTCCCTGAACAATAGTGTTTTATGACTTCATCTTTAGAATGATACAATATGAATGAATATTCATAAGGGTTGTTGGAAACCAGGCTGGGGCTACATATACCTGCATAATATCTATGTACAAAGTTCATCCCATACGTCATCCTCATACCCAACAATGGCTAATACAAGAAACAAGGGACAAAGGAACCCTAGATGCTTGTCTGTATAAATACAGCACCTCTTGCAAGTATTAGTTAGAGGGAACTGAGACTTCCCAGCCGACACACTGACCAGAGACGCTGAGGCTCCTGCATGCAGACGCTCCAGCTGACAGCGATCTAAACATCCCTTATGGGGTGTCCAACTTGAGACCAGGATGGGGTCCTATAGTCTCTTGCTTCAGGGTTAGACTAAACTTAGAGGGATTCTTGGATTTACATCTACTCACATGCTTGGAACACTTAAGTACATCTAGATAGGCATCGCAGGAGTACACGCGCTTTTTTTTATCACGCATTTTAGATCCATGTATGTGTTCATGACTATTTAAAGATGGTAGAACTGTACTATCCTTTTATATTCACTGTACTGCTGATCATATATCTCTGCTACTGTCTAATGGTTGTCGCAACACATATATATTGCATTAGAAGAACAACTGTGCAATAAATGCTTATTGTAAACAAGCCCGACTGTTTCTTCTGTGTAACTCTCTGAGACTAAGTAAGTGAGCACGAGTGTCTGAACGAAAGGTAGTACATTGTTTCCACAATCCTGGGGGGATCAGGGTTGTCATGTTCTAAGGTTGCCTGAAACTATTCTCTCACCGATAAGAGGAGATTTTAGTGGCACTGTGTGCTAGCTAATGCAAACAGGCTAACATACTCGGTGGGGGTGCTCAAGAGTTGGTCTGCCACTAATCCTACAGTTTGTTATCCAAACGCGCAGGTCCTGAATGGGTAATATAGGAACTACACACACTTTTGGTTTAACATCAGGGTACTGGTAGATTGCTCTGACTGAGGGTTTAAAAAAGAGGTCTGCATTCTCAACCCCAGAGGGCCAATTCTCGTTTTGGGTGTTGC
This sequence comes from Lissotriton vulgaris, assembly GCF_964263255.1. Taxonomy (NCBI): domain Eukaryota; kingdom Metazoa; phylum Chordata; class Amphibia; order Caudata; family Salamandridae; genus Lissotriton; species Lissotriton vulgaris. The sequence goes on from NC_141690.1 coordinate 262,571,692, forward strand.
TCTATGGTTTAAGGAATTCCCCTGTACCTTTCAGAGCTTACTCAACAGGGTAATACCTGAGAAGGAGGCATTCTGTGCTGCCTACCGGGACTTCATTGCTGTCTACACCTGTATTAACTCCAGGAAGTACTTCAGGTCTTGCAGCAGGTGGGCCTGGCTATCAAGGCTAGTAAGCCCCAGATAGGGCTGAATTCCCTGGTTTATCTGTGCCTTATGGTGGGCAGGTACAAGGTGCAGCCCCTCCAGGTCAAAATTGAGATTATCATGGCCTGGCAACCCCCTAAATCACAGACTGAAATGAGGCCTTCCTGGGCCTCACAGGATACCATAGGGGTTTTTATAAGAGATATGGCACCATTGTTGCCTCTCTAACATGGCTGACTTTGAAGAAACAGCCTAGACATGTGATCTGACTGACAGTGGCGGCTCCCCCATTGGGGAGTGGGGGCGTCGCCCCCTGCTTTCTCGTAGTGCGAGAGGGCAGAAACATAAATGGTAATAAATACCATTTATGTTTCTGCCTTCTCGCACTGCGAGAAAGCAGAAATGCCTACTTGGGGGTGGGCGGTCCTGCTCGAGGGCAGAGGGGTGTGGCTTGCCCACTGTTGTGCATATGGACTGTTTGGGCAGCCTCAGGCTTCCCAAAACAGTCCGTATGCACAACAGTGGGCAAGCCACTCCAGCCTGCCCTCGAGCAGGACCACCCACTATCTCTTTTTATCTATGTATGCTGCTGTATTCATCAGCATACATAGAGAAAATAAACCGGGTGGGGCGCGGCCTCACCAATCACAATGCTGCAACAGTGTTGTGATTGGCAGAGGGGAGGGAGGGAGGCTGCCTTTCCCGATGATGATGAGAGCTGCAGCCAGAATTGAAAAAAGCAGGATGGTGGGAGTCGCGATACATCCAGAACTAAAGCTGAGGTGGTGCTTGGCGGTAAGTTAAACATTTTTTTTTTTATGAAACCCCTCCCGCATCCCCCTCACCCCCTCCTCCCCCTACCCCCTGTGACGAGCCCCCTCCCCTCCCCCCGCCATGCCGACCGCGACTGCTGAGCCCGCACTTCTCATCTTGGCCTGTACAGGTGTCCGTTCTGCGTCTCAGAAAAAGTGGGTCCGAAGTCCGAACAGCATGTGTGACGCCTGCACTGCACCAAAAATGCAGGGTCAGCTTAGCAAAAACAGAATCCATGTTGCTGAACAAATGCACGTCCTGCACCCTTCTCCTATAAAGGGGTTCAGGCAGGAGGTTTTAATAAGCGAAATTAATTTTCGATCATTACACCCATAATTCAACAGTGCCCTGCCCTGCTGAATGTCATGCTCCGTCACGCTTCAGCGACTGCCCATTAGTTAAAATCCTTTTTATCATTTAACCTTATAGCAGAAGACACAGCCCAGACACTCACAGTAACCAGGCCTATTTACCTAATTACTCTACTCAGTTACAGGGCTATACAACCAGGAATGATTCAATACATAAAAAGCAGATTTTTCAAAAAAGGGGATTAGCATAAGGGCCCGTGACTCACATTGCATTTTGGTTTGAAGGGAATGCGAGCTGCATTAAATCATTTTTGGGGGCACTCTTTTTTCAGTGGCAGACTGATGTGTCAGACATTACAGTAATAACGACAGTTATTTGGACCTCTGCAGCACCCTTCCATTCCAATTAGGGGAGGAAATCACTTTACAATTAGCCTCAGCATTTTACCGCTCTTACTGCGAATGTTTGAGAAAGACTTAAAAAAACCGAGTCGACCTTGGAATTTAAACCGCAGGTTACTCGATCGACACATGTCTGATGCAAGGTGTTCCCTAAGCTAGGAAAATGTTGTGTCAATCCTAACATGCATTTGCAATGCAATAGGTCTCGCATTAGGAAAGTTTGAGCTATTGGCATTGTAAATTACAATTTTTTTATTTATGTGTTGGTTATGAAAATAGATACATTAATAGCATTGTCATTTACAATGTCAATAGCTTAAACTTTTGCAAATGTGACACCTATTGCATTTGTAATGCAATGTGTGTTGAGAGTGAGTTAGTGAGTGAGAATGAGTGGGTGAGTCAGTCAGTGAGTGAGAGAGAGTGGGTGAGTCGGTCAGTGAGAGTCTGGACAGTGAGTGAGTCAGTGAGTCAGTGAGTGAGTCAGTGAGTGGGAGAGTCAGTGAGTGGGAGAGTCAGTCAGTGAGAGTCTGTTAGTGACAGTGAGTGAGTGACAGAGTGGGAGAGCCTGTCAGTGAGAGTGAGAGAATCAGTGTGAGTGAGAGTCAGTGTGAGTGAGAGAGTCAGTGTGAGTGAGAGAGTCAGTGTGAGTGGGAGAGTCAGTGTGAGTAAGTGAGAGTTAGTGTGAGTGAGAGTGAGAGTGTCAGTGAGAGAGTGAGAGTGTGAGAGAGGGAGAGTCTGCCAGAGTGTGATAGTTAGTGCGAGTGAGTCAGCCATTAATGAAGGCATTTGCAGGTAGGGTGAGTACTCTAAAGCTCAACTTTAAATTTATAAATCCGGATGGGAATTTAATTAAATATTTTACCATTTGTTTTTTGCTTGATTAATGCTTGTTTCTTTATTTGTGCACGTTGTTTTGTGGTTGAAATCATCACAATTGAGACAGTCAGTGTCTCACGTTTTCAGTAAAGGCGCTGGATACTATTAAAGATTCAGTGGTGGTTCAGAACAGTCAAAAGGTTTAGAACAGCAGGTCCAGTTATGAAGTCATTGTTCGTGGTAGCTCAATTACAATTTTGTTTATTGTGGGAATGCAGTTGGGAGTATAAACAATATGGGCAATTTGTAGAAAGTAATAGAGAAGGATTGCTAGATGCTAACCCATGAGAGGTGTTGGTATGCTGCACGTAGTAAAACTGCACCATAAAAAAACAAGCTGCCATATTTTATAAATCCCCATCATTTTACCAACATTTGAAGGATGAACAACCCAGTGGGCACACTTGTATATGAGCCTGTTCCTTGCACCTTACATGTTTAAATTAAAACTTCTGCTTGCAAGAGTAATTAAATCAAGAGACACTTGCATATGTGCATTAAACAAATTAAAGCTGAAAAGAAGAGGCCGTAAAAAGCATAGCAGTGTCCAGCGAAATATGCATCAATTATAACGAGCCCAGGACCCTGGGTACAGAAGCAGGGCTTTATCAAGTCATACAAGACGAGGAAGCTGTACAGACTGATGAGACGAAGTGTCCAGTCCAGTGTGCGCGGACCGGGGCCCGGGCAGGGAGCCCTCGCGGACGGGGCCCGGGCAGGGAGGCCGCCACCCAGGAGCCACAAAGATCCTGCAGGCCAGCTTGCCAGACCATAATTAAGAGGGTTAAGGGTCTGGTGGGCACAGTGCAGGACTGCAAGCCAGGTCAGTCCTGGGCTCATGCCGTTTCCCGACTCTGTGGGAGTCCAGGTTACTCCTTTCCCAGCAAGAAAGGCGCCTGAGGGTTTTCGACTCTTATTCCAGGTTTCGGGAAAGTTACAGTCAGCGAGGTGCAGCATGCATTTAAAAGTTAGCTGTCAAAAAAGATTGCGTAGACTGCATGCCTGCAGGAGCAGTAAACTGAACTAAGCAGTTTAGTGCGGAAAAGCTGCAACCTGAAGACGAAACAACAAACGTCGGATCTCAGATCCCATCTTTCAAACTCCAGCTAGACAGAAACATCTCCGAGGTGCACGGGCACAGAACGAGGGGCTTGCTGGGAGAGGCACACACTTTAGAACTAAGACCTGCACTTTCATCCCTATGTCTGTAACTTGACCTTCGGCAAACCAATCTCGTTGCGTGTTTCTGCAAATGGGCTTACTTCACTCAAGAACCTGGCAACCCGTTGCCGTTAAGTGGGCAGGGAAGGGGCCGGTGGGATGATAAAAAGTCTATTCAAAGGTGATCTCCCCTTTTAAGGTTTTCCGTGTTAGCGCGTGGGATGAGGGAGCCAGTCCTAAAATACTTAAAACCTGGCATCTCCTCCTCACTGGTGCTTTGTGTCCCTCTTCTGAACTTCCAGCGCCCTGAGGCCGCTGGTCGATGTTGGAGGAGCTGCAGACGGACAGGCAGCCCCTGGCGGCTCAGGGCATCGCATGCCTGTGGTGCAGATAAGCATCACCGCAGCTTTTACACCCAAAAGGAGGCGCCTGAACTTGTCACCAGAAAATGTGTACTCGAGATCCGAGCCGTGATTATGGACGTCGTACAAAACAAGCCTCAAGTTCTTTGCGCGCACGCGCGCTATAAATAACCAGGAAGTCAGGCATCCTTGCCCGTGACATGGGCGGGGCCTGTGACGCGGCCGGAAGAGGCAGGTGTTGCTCTTTGATGTGGGGCTCCCATCATGGAGGGAGAGCCCCATGGTAGGGTGAAGATCCAGAGAAGTGCCCCGCGTGTGGAGAAAAGGAGCGCAGCGAGGCGACGCGCCAATAGAGCACGGTGAGTGGAGGGGGGGATATGTGTGTCTGTATGTGCGCGCGTGCGCATGAGCCCCGTGAGTGGTTGTGGAGGGGGGGCGTGCGTGTGTGTGTGTGTGTGTGCGTGAGTGCCTGCCTGTGTGTGTGTGTGTGTGTGTGTGTATGCCGGGGGGCTAGGGGGGTGAGTGTGTGCGCGTGGGAATGTGGGTGCGCATGTGTGACTTTGCCTGTATGTGATTGCGAGAGTATGTGAATGGCAGGCAGGGGATGTGCACGGCGCCGTGCGTGCCCTCGAGGAGGAATCTGAGACAGCAGAGGCGCGTGCCTGAACGCTGTCTCAGATTACCCCAAAACCGCCGACAATAGGTCCTTCGCTGACGCTCGACCTAAAAAGGGAATTTTAACAAGATTAAGCAGGAGCACGCGAGATTCTGATGAGAAATATTCATTTTCAGAGACTGCTAGGCCTCAACAGATCTTTTGCAGGCAGGTGGACATGGGTTTTCAAAACTGTACTCGAAACCCCGATAATTCTTTCCTCCTTCTTGAAAAAATTACACAATATAGCCGAAACTTCCTGAGCATGAAAGCAGGCGCAGTATGCTATGCAATGGTTTGTTAGAATGCACTATGTTATGTAAATGACATTTCTTTATGTTACAAATCTTTTTATTATACTGTGTGGCTTTTCCTTATATGATGATATGCTACGGTGTGCTTGATTTTGTCAAAATAGATGCATGGGTTGTGTAGCGCCGTAATGGCTTAAAGGGTTTGCATGGCAAACTTGAAACAGAGCTTTGCTGACAAGCCAGGTGATTGCCCGCACTTCTCAGGAGCATAGGAATACCTTAAACGGGGTCTTGAGGCAGCAGGGGCGTTACGCAGGGGCCTGCAGTCCTCGGGGATAGGGGTTCAATACAAGGACAATGATATATGTGATACATATATATTTTGAGCACAGCCTGCAGCATTTCTAGGATAGTGTCACACTCTCGAATTTGCTTGAAAATGCACCACTTGCCTACTTTGTTTTCAAAATTTTCTCGGGGGAAAACCCCCGATCGCCCCCGTAGGACGTTCAGGCTCACTCACTCGCCGCAGTGAAGTACGACAATTGTTTTACGCCTCACCACTTTCAAATGTCACCAGCCGCCACTGCTGACTGGTGCATCTTCTTTGCTGAGCGGTGCATCCCAGAGCCAAGCTGACGTAACTCCTTAGCTGAGCGGCACCTCTCCAAGCAGAACCAACACATCGAAACTGACCCATTGCCCTGGCGAGGTGTAGAATCCACAGCCGAGGTTCTCACATCTCTCGTCAAAGGCAGCATAGGCGATGATTCTGGACTCCAAATCACAGCCTCGCAGCTCATTGGAACCAATGTATCGCCAGCTGCGTGCTGCATACTCAACAACAGACTTTGCATCGCCAGCTCCGTTGAGGGGAACCTCAACAATGACACGAGGACTTTGCAATGCAACCTAGCTGCATTCTGAGACCGACACATTGCGTTGGCTGTGCGGAGCAGTGAATCTGTGACCCAGATCCCTGCAACACTCCACCACCAGGATTTAATGTCCTCTGTTCAGCAGACCTAACCGGGTCCCTGCAGTTGGCCCGTGCTCTATTGCAGTCATCCTGAACTTGGCATTACCATATAACCCCAAAAGTGCTTGGAGCTTTTTTGCGCTATTTTTGCGCCATTTCTCACTATAAACATTAAGATTCAATATCTCCAGTTTTAGCAATTGGATTTTGTGTTATTTTGGTCTGGTTTTACTTATTAACATCTACACCATTTTTCTAAATTTGTTGTAGGCTCCTTCTGTGGTGACCCACTTGTGGGACTGCCCCGCGCCGCACGGCCACCAGCTGCTGCGTGTGCCCCTTGCCTGCCCTCTGCCTCGCTGCTGCCTCGTTTGCCGGCTGCCGCCGCTGCGGGTGTTTTTGCCCTTGTTTTGACGTTATTTTGTGCCTGCTTGGTTTAACTCTCTTTTTTCCCCTGTTTTAGCGTTTATTTGTGCCTGTTTTATTGTATTTTCATTTCCCCCGTGTTTGCTCTCCTTCCTTGTTGTCCGCCTACCTCGCCGCCCTCCGCCCTCCCTTCCCGCCACCACCGCTTGTCCCCGCCCCTTTTTTGTCTTCTGTAACCCTCCCCGCTCCCGCCTCCCAGCTGCTCCGCCGACCCGCGCACTTGGCCTTAAATGGCGACCGTGCGACGCAGGTGAGTGTGACCCACTTGTGGGACACCCCCGCGCCGCAGGGCCACCAGCTGCTGCGTGTGCCCCTTGCCTGCCCTCTGCCTCGCTGCTGCCTCGTTTGCCGGCTGCCGCCGCTGCGGGTGTTTTTGCCCTTGTTTTGACGTTATTTTGTGCCTGCTTGGTTTAACTCTCTTTTTTCCCCTGTTTTAGCGTTTATTTGTGCCTGTTTTATTGTATTTTCATTTCCCCCGTGTTTGCTCTCCTTCCTTGTTGTCCGCCTACCTCGCCGCCCTCCGCCCTCCCTTCCCGCCACCGCCGCTTGTCCCCGCCCCTTTTTTGTCTTCTGTAACCCTCCCCGCTCCCGCCTCCCAGCTGCTCCGCCCACCCGCGCACTTGGCCTTAAATGGCGACCGTGCGACGCAGGTGAGTGTGACCCACTTGTGGGACACCCCCGTGCCGCAGGGCCACCAGCTGCTGCGTGTGCCCCTTGCCTGCACTCTGCCTCGCTGCTGCCTCGTTTGCCGGCTGCCGCCGCTGCGGGTGTTTTTGCCCTTGTTTTGACGTTATTTTGTGCCTGCTTGGTTTAACTCTCTTTTTTCCCCTGTTTTAGCGTTTATTTGTGCCTGTTTTATTGTATTTTCATTTCCCCCGTGTTTGCTCTCCTTCCTTGTTGTCCGCCTACCTCGCCGCCCTCCGCCCTCCCTTCCCGCCACCGCCGCTTGTCCCCGCCCCTTTTTTGTCTTCTGTAACCCTCCCCGCTCCCGCCTCCCAGCTGCTCCGCCCACCCGCGCACTTGGCCTTAAATGGCGACCGTGCGACGCAGGTGAGTGTGACCCACTTGTGGGACACCCCCGCGCCGCACGGCCACCAGCTGCTGCGTGTGCCCCTTGCCTGCACTCTGCCTCGCTGCTGCCTCGTTTGCCGGCTGCCGCCGCTGCGGGTGTTTTTGCCCTTGTTTTGACGTTATTTTGTGCCTGCTTGGTTTAACTCTCTTTTTTCCCCTGTTTTAGCGTTTATTTGTGCCTGTTTTATTGTATTTTCATTTCCCCCGTGTTTGCTCTCCTTCCTTGTTGTCCGCCTACCTCGCCGCCCTCCGCCCTCCCTTCCCGCCACCGCCGCTTGTCCCCGCCCCTTTTTTGTCTTCTGTAACCCTCCCCGCTCCCGCCTCCCAGCTGCTCCGCCCACCCGCGCACTTGGCCTTAAATGGCGACCGTGCGACGCAGGTGAGTGTGACCCACTTGTGGGACACCCCCGCGCCGCACGGCCACCAGCTGCTGCGTGTGCCCCTTGCCTGCCCTCTGCCTCGCTGCTGCCTCATTTGCCGGCTGCCGCCGCTGCGGGTGTTTTTGCCCTTGTTTTGACGTTATTTTGTGCCTGCTTGGTTTAACTCTCTTTTTTCCCCTGTTTTAGCGTTTATTTGTGCCTGTTTTATTGTATTTTCATTTCCCCCGTGTTTGCTCTCCTTCCTTGTTGTCCGCCTACCTCGCCGCCCTCCGCCCTCCCTTCCCGCCACCGCCGCTTGTCCCCGCCCCTTTTTTGTCTTCTGTAACCCTCCCCGCTCCCGCCTCCCAGCTGCTCCGCCCACCCGCGCACTTGGCCTTAAATGGCGACCGTGCGACGCAGGTGAGTGTGACCCACTTGTGGGACACCCCCGCGCCGCACGGCCACCAGCTGCTGCGTGTGCCCCTTGCCTGCCCTCTGCCTCGCTGCTGCCTCGTTTGCCGGCTGCCGCCGCTGCGGGTGTTTTTGCCCTTGTTTTGACGTTATTTTGTGCCTGCTTGGTTTAACTCTCTTTTTTCCCCTGTTTTGGCGTTTATTTGTGCCTGTTTTATTGTATTTTCATTTCCCCCGTGTTTGCTCTCCTTCCTTGTTGTCCGCCTACCTCGCCGCCCTCCGCCCTCCCTTCCCGCCACCGCCGCTTGTCCCGCCCCTTTTTTGTCTTCTGTAACCCTCCCCGCTCCCGCCTCCCAGCTGCTCCGCCCACCCGCGCACTTGGCCTTAAATGGCGACCGTGCGACGCAGGTGAGTGTGACCCACTTGTGGGACACCCCCGCGCCGCACGGCCACCAGCTGCTGCGTGTGCCCCTTGCCTGCCCTCTGCCTCGCTGCTGCCTCGTTTGCCGGCTGCCGCCGCTGCGGGTGTTTTTGCCCTTGTTTTGACGTTATTTTGTGCCTGCTTGGTTTAACTCTCTTTTTTCCCCTGTTTTAGCGTTTATTTGTGCCTGTTTTATTGTATTTTCATTTCCCCCGTGTTTGCTCTCCTTCCTTGTTGTCCGCCTACCTCGCCGCCCTCCGCCCTCCCTTCCCGCCACCACCGCTTGTCCCCGCCCCTTTTTTGTCTTCTGTAACCCTCCCCGCTCCCGCCTCCCAGCTGCTCCGCCGACCCGCGCACTTGGCCTTAAATGGCGACCGTGCGACGCAGGTGAGTGTGACCCACTTGTGGGACACCCCCGCGCCGCAGGGCCACCAGCTGCTGCGTGTGCCCCTTGCCTGCCCTCTGCCTCGCTGCTGCCTCGTTTGCCGGCTGCCGCCGCTGCGGGTGTTTTTGCCCTTGTTTTGACGTTATTTTGTGCCTGCTTGGTTTAACTCTCTTTTTTCCCCTGTTTTAGCGTTTATTTGTGCCTGTTTTATTGTATTTTCATTTCCCCCGTGTTTGCTCTCCTTCCTTGTTGTCCGCCTACCTCGCCGCCCTCCGCCCTCCCTTCCCGCCACCGCCGCTTGTCCCCGCCCCTTTTTTGTCTTCTGTAACCCTCCCCGCTCCCGCCTCCCAGCTGCTCCGCCCACCCGCGCACTTGGCCTTAAATGGCGACCGTGCGACGCAGGTGAGTGTGACCCACTTGTGGGACACCCCCGTGCCGCAGGGCCACCAGCTGCTGCGTGTGCCCCTTGCCTGCACTCTGCCTCGCTGCTGCCTCGTTTGCCGGCTGCCGCCACTGCGGGTGTTTTTGCCCTTGTTTTGACGTTATTTTGTGCCTGCTTGGTTTAACTCTCTTTTTTCCCCTGTTTTAGCGTTTATTTGTGCCTGTTTTATTGTATTTTCATTTCCCCCGTGTTTGCTCTCCTTCCTTGTTGTCCGCCTACCTCGCCGCCCTCCGCCCTCCCTTCCCGCCACCGCCGCTTGTCCCCGCCCCTTTTTTGTCTTCTGTAACCCTCCCCGCTCCCGCCTCCCAGCTGCTCCGCCCACCCGCGCACTTGGCCTTAAATGGCGACCGTGCGACGCAGGTGAGTGTGACCCACTTGTGGGACACCCCCGCGCCGCACGGCCACCAGCTGCTGCGTGTGCCCCTTGCCTGCACTCTGCCTCGCTGCTGCCTCGTTTGCCGGCTGCCGCCGCTGCGGGTGTTTTTGCCCTTGTTTTGACGTTATTTTGTGCCTGCTTGGTTTAACTCTCTTTTTTCCCCTGTTTTAGCGTTTATTTGTGCCTGTTTTATTGTATTTTCATTTCCCCCGTGTTTGCTCTCCTTCCTTGTTGTCCGCCTACCTCGCCGCCCTCCGCCCTCCCTTCCCGCCACCGCCGCTTGTCCCCGCCCCTTTTTTGTCTTCTGTAACCCTCCCCGCTCCCGCCTCCCAGCTGCTCCGCCCACCCGCGCACTTGGCCTTAAATGGCGACCGTGCGACGCAGGTGAGTGTGACCCACTTGTGGGACACCCCCGCGCCGCACGGCCACCAGCTGCTGCGTGTGCCCCTTGCCTGCCCTCTGCCTCGCTGCTGCCTCATTTGCCGGCTGCCGCCGCTGCGGGTGTTTTTGCCCTTGTTTTGACGTTATTTTGTGCCTGCTTGGTTTAACTCTCTTTTTTCCCCTGTTTTAGCGTTTATTTGTGCCTGTTTTATTGTATTTTCATTTCCCCCGTGTTTGCTCTCCTTCCTTGTTGTCCGCCTACCTCGCCGCCCTCCGCCCTCCCTTCCCGCCACCGCCGCTTGTCCCCGCCCCTTTTTTGTCTTCTGTAACCCTCCCCGCTCCCGCCTCCCAGCTGCTCCGCCCACCCGCGCACTTGGCCTTAAATGGCGACCGTGCGACGCAGGTGAGTGTGACCCACTTGTGGGACACCCCCGCGCCGCACGGCCACCAGCTGCTGCGTGTGCCCCTTGCCTGCCCTCTGCCTCGCTGCTGCCTCGTTTGCCGGCTGCCGCCGCTGCGGGTGTTTTTGCCCTTGTTTTGACGTTATTTTGTGCCTGCTTGGTTTAACTCTCTTTTTTCCCCTGTTTTGGCGTTTATTTGTGCCTGTTTTATTGTATTTTCATTTCCCCCGTGTTTGCTCTCCTTCCTTGTTGTCCGCCTACCTCGCCGCCCTCCGCCCTCCCTTCCCGCCACCGCCGCTTGTCCCGCCCCTTTTTTGTCTTCTGTAACCCTCCCCGCTCCCGCCTCCCAGCTGCTCCGCCCACCCGCGCACTTGGCCTTAAATGGCGACCGTGCGACGCAGGTGAGTGTGACCCACTTGTGGGACACCCCCGCGCCGCACGGCCACCAGCTGCTGCGTGTGCCCCTTGCCTGCCCTCTGCCTCGCTGCTGCCTCGTTTGCCGGCTGCCGCCGCTGCGGGTGTTTTTGCCCTTGTTTTGACGTTATTTTGTGCCTGCTTGGTTTAACTCTCTTTTTTCCCCTGTTTTGGCGTTTATTTGTGCCTGTTTTATTGTATTTTCATTTCCCCCGTGTTTGCTCTCCTTCCTTGTTGTCCGCCTACCTCGCCGCCCTCCGCCCTCCCTTCCCGCCACCGCCGCTTGTCCCCGCCCCTTTTTTGTCTTCTGTAACCCTCCCCGCTCCCGCCTCCCAGCTGCTCCGCCCACCCGCGCACTTCGCCTTAAATGGCGACCGTGCGAACGCGCAGCGGTCACGGGCAGCGGGCGCGCCGATTGTGCGCCGAAGGCGCGCCAAAGGTAAGCCCGTCTGCGCCCGTCCGCGACCGGATCGCGACCAGCGCCAGGACCCCTGGACCTCGAAGACCTCGACCTACCCGCCTGACGTACTCAGCCGCCACCCTCATCGCTCTCAACACCGGCCGACTCCCAGAATGCCACCAAGCCACTCCAAGACGCACCCACGGACCTTTCAGCTGCCACACCTGCAAGTTCTCCTGCATCCGGACCAGCCCCGCACCAGCACCCGCCAAGTCGAACACCAGCAGCACCCACCTCAAGTGCATCCTGCTCAACACCCGCTCCGTCCACAGACACGCCATCGAACTCTGGAACCTCCTAGACGCCACAGCCCCTGACGTTGCCTTCCTCACGGAGACCTGGATGAACGCCTCTTCAGCTCCCGACATCGCCATCGCTATCCCAGAGGACTACAAGATCGTCCGGAGGGACCGAAACGCCAACCAGATGGGAGGAGGCATCGCCATCATCCACAGGAACACCATCCGTCTCACGACCAGCACCGACAACACCCTGACCAGCGCCGAACACCTGCATTTCCAGATCCACACCAACCCGAACACCACCCTCAGAGGCACCCTGATCTACCGAACCCCTGGACCACGCACGCAATTCAGCGAGGACATCGCCGACTTCATCAGCCCGCATGCCCTCCCCTCCGCTGACTACATCCTCCTGGGAGACCTCAACTTCCATCTGGAGAACAACAACGACCACAACACCAGCACCCTGCTCGACAACCTCGCCAACCTGGGACTCAAGCAACTGGTGTCCACCCCCACCCACCTCGCCGGACACACACTCGACGCCGTCGTCTCATCCAGCACAGACATCGACTTCAGCCACGCCACAGAGCTTCAATGGACGGACCACAGCTTCGTCCACTTCACCTTCAAGAGAACGACGACCCACCATCACCAGCAACAGACCGCCCGCAGAAGCTGGAACAAGATCACAGCAGACCAGCTCGCCACCTCCCTGAGCCAGCACCCTCCTGCCAGCTCAGCGAACCCCAGCCAGGCCGCCGACAACCTCACGAAGTGGATCAGCAACTGCGCGGACGAACTCGCCCCGCTGAGGACCCCGCCTAGCAGACCCGGCAGCAAGAAGGCCCCATGGTTCACCGACGAACTCAAGAGCTCCAAGAAGAACTGCCGAGCCCTCGAGAAAGTCTGGAAAAGGGAACCGACACCGGACAACAGGACCTCCTACAAACTTGCCACCCGGAAACACCACCAGCTGATCCGCGCCGCCAAGAAAACAGCATTCAAGGACCGGTTGGACAACAACGCACACAACTGCAAGGAACTCTTCAACATCGTGAAAGAGCTTTCCAACCCCAGCGTAGGAAACAACGACATCACCCCATCTCAAGACCTCTGCAACTCCCTCGCCTCATACTTCCACAACAAGATCACGGACATACACAGCAGCTTCAACAACCAACCAACGCTCACCATGACCGACCAACCACCCCCCCCCACCACCACCCTCCACGCCTGGACCCCGATCAGCACCAAAGACACCATCCGCACGATGAACTCCATCCACTCCGGATCACCGACCGACCCCTGCCCTCACCACGTCTTCAACAGGGCCGACGCTGTCATCGCACCCCACCTGCGAGACATCATCAACACCTCCTTCGACACCGCCATCTTCCCTGAGAGCTGGAAACACGCCAAACTCAGCGCTCTACTCAAGAAACCAACAGCGGACCCCACCGACCTCAAGAATTACCGCCCCATCTCGCTTCTCCCGTTTCCAGCCAAAGTCATCGAGAAGACCGTCAACAACCAGATGGCCGCCTTCCTCGAGACAAACGGATCCCTCGACCCCTCACAGTCCGGCTTCCGAGCCAAACACAGCACCGAGACCGCCCTCATCGCCGCCACCGATGACATCCGAGCCCTGATGGACAATGGAGAAACAGCGGCCCTCATCCTCCTAGACCTCTCCGCGGCATTCGACACGGTCTGCCACCGCACCCTAGTACGGCGCCTCAGCAACATCGGAATCCAGGACAAGGCGCTGGAATGGATAATCTCCTTCCTCGACGGAAGAACACAGAGAGTCCGCCTACCACTGTACAAGTCAGAGGCCTCCGAAGTCATCTGCAGCGTCCCCCAAGGATCATCCCTGAGCCCCACCCTCTTCAACGTCTACATGAGCCCCCTCGCGGCCATCGTACGCAAACACAACCTCAGCATAATCTCCTACGCCGACGACACCCAGCTGATCCTCTCCCTGACCAACGACCCCGCCGCCGCCAGATCCAACCTGCACGAAGGGATGAAAGAGGTAGCCGAGTGGATGACGACCAGCCGCCTGAAACTGAACTCCGACAAGACGGAGGTCCTCATCCTGGGCTCCTCACCCTCCGCCTGGGACGACTCCTGGTGGCCTCCCGCCCTGGGCACCGCACCCAAACCGACAGACCATGCACGAAACCTGGGCTTCATCCTGGACTCCTCCCTCTCCATGACCAGGCAAGTCAACAACGTCTCCTCGGCGTGCTTCAACATCCTACGCATGCTACGGAAGATCTTCTGGTGGATCCCCACAGAGACCAGGAAGACCGTCACCCAGGCCCTCGTCACCAGCCGACTGGACTACGGGAACGCCCTCTACGCCGGTACCACCGCCAAGCTCCAGAAGAGACTCCAGCGGATCCAAAACGCCTCAGCCAGACTCATCCTCGACATCCCACGATCCAGCCACATCTCCGGACATCTGAGAGACCTTCACTGGCTCCCCGTCAACAAGAGAATCACCTTCCGCCTCCTCACCCACGCACACAAAGCCCTACACGACCAAGGCCCGAGCTACCTCAACAGCCGAGTCAACTTCTACGCTCCCAAACGCCACCTCCGATCAGCCAACCACGCCCTCGCCGCCGTCCCCCGCATCCGAAGAGCGACTACAGGAGGAAGGTCCTTCTCCTACCTGGCCGCCAAGACCTGGAACTCCCTCCCGTCCGACCTGCGCCTGACCCAAGACCACCTCTCCTTCAGGAAGAAGCTGAAGACCTGGCTGTTCGAGCAGTAGCGGCACCCCCCGACGCCTTGAGACCCTACGGGTATGTAGCGCGCTTTATAAGTGTCACTGATTGATTGATTGATTGAGTGTTCACTGTTTTGCTGTTTGAAGTGTTGCACAGTTTACACATTGCCTCTAAGTTTAGCCTAACTGTTCTGTGCCAAGATGCAGAGGAGGTGAGTGCAGGTTAATTTGACGTTTGCTTGTGCCTTACCCTGACAAGGATTGTGGTTGCTGCTTAACCAGGAATCACACCCCAGCCAACCATCAACCCAATTTCTTACTCTAGTTTTTTTCTTATCCATTTCATCAGATGAGTTTACATGTTTTACATAATGATTTGGTTGTTCATCTCTGTACCTTATTTCCATAGAACTTTGCACGTTTTTTAAAGTAATCGTATGCATGTGCCCTGGTCCCAATGTTTAAGCGTGGTAAAAAAAAATGTTTAATACAGTGATTTCCCCGCAGCCCTCAACCGCTTTTCTTTCATTGCCTCCATTATATTGCTGAAGTGTCCCCTGATGTTTCATCTACCTGTGATCTTTCACAGCCTGCAACACATACACGTACAGTAACACGGAGTTTCCTGGATATGGCGAGCGCACTCTTCCCACAGCGACCTTCGAGTTGTGCAGGGAGGCGTGTACCCGGGACCCCTCCTGCCAGTTTTTCTCCTATGCCACCACTGCCTACGCTGATGCCTCCAAACAGTGAGTACATTTTCCATCCTGACTGTTCCTATTCAGTAAATAATATATTGATCTTTTTTTCAGAGAGAGCATGATGTGTTAATGTCCTCTCTTAGAAAGAGTACCATGTCAAGAGGATACTTAGAAATACAAGTCAGCTACATTGATGCATTTCTTGAGAGAAGTGCTCCCATCAATCAAGTGTCTTGTAAAGCGCGACTACTCACCCGTAAGGCTCACAAAGTGCCGGAGTGTTGGTGCGAAGTGGAAAAGAGGTCTGTTGTCACAAAGTTGCTGCGAACTGTCTTTCGTAAACACAGCACCTGAAATACGGCTACAAGGAGGGATGGCCTTGCAACTTCCATCGTGTAGGAACGAGGGAGAAAAAGAGTAGTTATGTTATGGTATGTTATGTTTACACATTTTGTAGAGCGCACTGTACCAGAAGGTGTCTAAGCGCTTTGGGAGGCAGTACATAGCAGCCTGGAATAGTGCAGAGAATGACTAAGGGGTCTGATAAGAAAAAAGCCACGTTTTCAGCTGTTTTCTAAAAACAGTACAGGAGTCAAGTCCGGAGATGTGTAAAGATTAGTAAAAAGTATTGTTTACTGTCTTGTGTAGCAAGATAGCAGCCAGGCATGAACTGACCCCTCCTTACTCCACTGAGCACTGGGTATAAGTAAAGTATAAAGGTACACCAGTGTTGGAGCAGAGTCACAAACATGGACCGGTTGCAGGAGAGATGCTGAGATATAGAGCTCCGACTTTACACTTGAAGACCCAATAAGGCACACAGAAAGGCTTTACATGACTTGACGTGTTCCTACTTACCAGCTATACCCTAGGTAGGGTTATAACTAGTGATTATGAATGGGTAATGAAATGTGACTGGATTCTCCAGCCTTTGCTCTAATGTGTGCAGCCCAGGTTGTTTATAATATTTGGAATCCTCCTAATGCGCGTGGTTTGTGTAGAATAAATAACCATATTGGGAAAAATCCCAATTATTGTGTGTGCCCAATTTCTTTGATTCTGACAGGTTCCGAGTGACACCTGTGGATGAGAGAGCCTTTCACAGGTTCTGCTGAGTTTTACCTTGCCTGTGTATATGAGCATAACTCAGTAAGGAGACAGAGACATTATTAGAATGTAAACCACTAATAACAGTATTGCCTGCCCGAATCAAACAGATGGAATTCCATTATTCCATTTCAAACAAGTCAGAGTAGGTATTTAGAAGAATACATTATGCTAGAATGTTTGCAAGGTCTTGTGAAATCTCAAACAACCCAGTTTTCAATAAATAAAAATGCTCAGTAATTAACATAAACATTCAAATAAGGTATGATTACATGTAAATGTCATTGGCATGAACTAAAATTTACAGGATTTTTAGTGCCACAGACATAACAAGCATTGGCAAAGACAATAGGTCTTGGCAATCCGAGAGCTATTGGCGTGGTCAATGCTAATGTCTTTTAGCCATGTTGAATATCGGCACATCTGTTCCGCATGGCTGAAAGTGAAGTAAAAAAGAATGAAGCCTCAGCTTGTAGATGTGTAGAATGGCTGTTGGTTTGAGTGTGTGAATTAATCGGCTGCGTGAATGTGTTTTAATTCCAAAATCGGAATAACAAAGAAAAAGATACTGCCTATTTTAAAATGCATTTCAGAGTTTTCTGCAAGAAACCACTTTGTTTTGGACAGAAAAAATGATAAGCCCAAATTCACAGGATGTTGAGCCTGCCGCCAGGACTCAAACCTGCTTCCCCAGCTTCAAAGTCGGCTGATCAAGCAGTTACGCCACACCCTCCCCTGCTTAGAAATGGAATCATAGGGGAACAGTGAAAAGGAAAGCTTTTAACAAATTAGAATGCAAGCTTTTCCACTGCACACACTTATAGCAAATCACATCAATAAAGCTGTTGTTTTGTAATCCTTGATCATAAATCAGATTTAAGGAGCGTGCATTGAAATCTGACACGTGTTGCGCAGCGCCATCATGCTCCCTTCACATGTGCAGCTGATATCAAGGAGGGCGAGCAAGTCAAGGGGGCAGTGACGAGCACACCGGATATGAACAAAGCAGTATACCAGTGGTACACTGGATCTTACATAAAACATGCAAGCCAAGGAAGCAGTAAAGCACACCATACAGTTGGTCAAGATGTGGGGGGGAGAGGGGAGGAGGGTGGGGGCGGGAAGGAGGGGATGAGCTGGTAAAAGCACAAGCACTGTGTAGAGTGCTGAAAAAACAGAGAAAAAGTAGGGCCTAAAATAGTCCGAAAAATGGGAGTGAGAGAGCGCAATTTGAATAAAACGTATATCCTAGCCATATTTAGAAGTATATAGTATAAACGTAGGAATGAAATGTATATCGTAACGTAAAGTTGACGCCTGTAGCATAAAGTTAACAGATGTGACAACGTAATATAGGAAATGTAACGGTATTTACTCTTGAACATGCATTAGATTTAAAAGGCCGTATACATAATGGGCTAATGTAGAAATGTGTAGAAATGCTTACAAAATGTAGAACGTGCAAAGTAGAATTCATGTACGTGTGTAACTTTAAATGGAGAAACGGCGAGAAATGTAACATGGAGAAATGTGCAGAGAACATATATATCGATGTAACAAATGAGAATATAAAAGTTATACTCTACGTAGTTTGTATTCTATGTAAATGTATTCAAGTTTAATCAAGACTTTGCTAAATGCGATTATATATAAATGTGTGTTAAAGGTTATACTGTGTAGAAGAAGTTTGTAGGAATGTTAGAAGAGTTTAGGTCATTTGTGATTATAACCTGACTGACCAAGGGTTCGCAGGAGTGTAGTCCGCTGTATGTAATTTAGTGGGCTCACAGGAGTCATGAATAGCTTGATGTGAACGTGAGAGCCAAGGAGTCTAGCTTTCGTTAGATTTAAGGTGAAAATGCCGGACGAAGTTTATTGCCTAAACGTGAGAGGAGACGCTTGGAATTTGAGTCTTGTTTTGAAAGGACCATTCACAGGACCAAGAAAGGTTATACATATAGTCGTAAAGATTAAAGTTCTGCTGAGGTGATAGACTTTTGCTCCGAAAGTGTCAAATGAAGTCACTAACAAGAAGACGAAGATGGCGTCTAAGAAGAAGGGTCAACTTAACGGACGACGCGAAGAGACGAAGCCATGGAAAGAGCCAGAAAATGACCTCATGGGGAAAGTCCGTGGTGGGCGTCGAAGGGGCGTTCCACCCACACTGTGATTGTGTATTTTAGGGACAGCACCCCGGGGAGAAGATAGCGAGAACAGCAGGAGAGAGCGAAGGCGAATAGAGCAGATGACTTGAGCAGATGCGCTGAGAGAGATCAGAGCGCAAGAGAGCAGTAGGCCGAGGACCCTTAGAGAGCGGATGGGTAGGCAGAGAGAGAGTACTGCTTCTTAAACTTAAGTTACCTTTAGAGGCTAAGAGAGTTTGAACTTCTTTGGAAGTCAAACTGCTGACACCTTTTTTAGGAAAGGAACTTGCGAAGTAGGGATGTCACTTAGTATAGAGTAGGGACAGATTTAACTTGATTATTTTTCTCTTTCTGTTGATGACGCAACAGAACCACATCATATCGATGCTTTTTAATTTGTAGATTCTCGAACTGACTTTAATTGTATTCGTTTGTAGACTGAGGTTCTTTAGGGAATATATGTTCCTTCTAGTTCCTGTATATTTGTTGAATTTGATCCTGAGAGGATTGTATTTGCAACTTTTCTGAATTTTATATTAAACCTTTTAAACTTTATCAGTTGTAAGTGGTTCTTCAGAGTGGCGTCAGTTTATGGGGTTTATCTAACCTATGCGGGGTTTGTCTTTTACTCAATGACAGAAAATAACCGATCCAAAATTGTCGAATGAGATAAGTTATCAAATTGATCATAAAAGATATTAAAATCTCATTCCCCGCAGTTGGTAGCAGAGGATGGTTTTCTTCTTGAGGAAGACAACCTAGGTCAGGTTTAGTTTACCCCAAGGTCCCTAGTCATCGACGACCAGAAGAAGAATCCCTGCCGAAGACGGTGCTGACGGTGCGTCAAGAGAAAAGCAGCAGAGTCGGTCGAGAGTGAGTATAAGGGTCATGCGTTGTAAGATTGCGGTGTTTTATGTTGTTCCTATGTTGTAATGTCAAGCGGAGTTGAATGCCTGTAGTGTGATTGAGGGAAGGTTGTGAGCGCGCGCAACCGGATGAAATCTTAAGCTCCGGGGAAGGACTTAAGTGGTTCGGGTGTATCGAACACCCAGAGTAATTTGTCTACCATTGAAAGGGGGTCATGAGGTACCATTGATCGCCCGACAGACCGATGATAGGGGGAGCGTAAGAGTGAGTGTATGAGTAACAGACGCTGGTCGTACGTTTACTGTGTGTAAGTAACCTATCAGTTGAGGTGAGCGTCTGACCATCAGAGGAAATACGTTTCGCCAGTTGAGGTAGCAATTACAGTTAGACTGTGGCCGTACAGTCAGAGAAAAGTGATCGCTTGGACGGAAGTAGTCATTTTTCGGTGTATGAATGAAACGCATGCAAGACCGCGAGACGAGTTGAGAAAGGAGGGGAACTGCTGCAGAGGGGACGAGTGACGTCAGCGTAGAGCCGCGCTGAGATTGGTCGGTTGGTGTAGAACCGCACTGGGATAGGCTGATTAGCGAGAGTCGCACAGGGATTGGTGGTTGTCATCAGGACGTAAACAAGGAAGAGAATTAATAAAAAAAAAAATCGTAGATTATTAAAAATGAAGTGTTTTAAGAGTTTAAGAGCAATCTTTAGGAGGAATAGAAGAAACTTATATGCCGGAGAAGAAGCTCCACCAGAAGGCACACCAGCTTATCATATGGCAGTAAATGTAGGCTTACACTCGATACTATGGATCTCCGAGTGGAACAGGCTAACTGAAGGGAATAAGGAACTGACGTTTCCGAGATACGGAACGTTTAAGCTAGACGTGTTGAACCAACTGAAAGCGGTAATGCTTGCAACGAGACCTCTACCGAGGCCAACACAGTTCGAAGCCCTTAGTGCATGGTTTAGAGCGGCACACGAAAAGAGCATAAAGAGGCGCCAAGAAAGAGTGAGACGATCAGTAAAGGCAGTACAGGATGCCAAATGGGATGAGGAAGCTAAGAAGTGGAGAGTGCAAAAGATAGAAGCGGACAAACTGTTTACAATGATAGAAGCCACGGGAGAAAAGAAACCTCTAGAGGAAGATGAGGAAAGCGAGACGGAGGAGGATCTGATAGAGAGGCTATTAACAGATAGACCACCTCCGTACAACAGCGAAACCGCAAGTCCCATACTACAGCAAGGGGACGGAGCTAGGTGGGGGGAATATAAATCGATCCCAGTAACAGAGTGGGATTCCACCAAGAGTGAGGAAATACCCCAATCTAGTTCCGAACAGAGAGTAGTGGGAAGATTCGTGGTCCAGAAGGTGCCAGAAACGCAACATGCAAGGTCGTACCAAATGCCAGACGCTTTACAGGTACCTGTTACCATAGGCCCTATTGTGTCAATCTACAACCCAGAAGGGGTCCAGCAGGAGGAACAGGCACGATGGGACAGGGAAAGGGCAGAGATGGAGAATAGGAATAACATGATGAATCCTCAGAGGCAGATATTAGCACCGATGAGTCGGAGTACCCCATTAGATTCTGCGACGGGTCCCAGGATAGAACAAGGGGGTCAAAGAGGGCCAATGGACTTAAGGGGACCAAAACCGAAATCCTATAAGGAATTAAGGGAATACCTGAAAGAATGGGATACTGCCGAAGAGGCTCGGAATAAAAGTTTAGAAACAGGAGCAGAGTGGAGGGACCAGGATAACAGGATTCTCTCTCATTGTGGAGCTGGCGAAAGCAGCCCGGAGTGGGAGAGAGGGAGTCAAGAAAGCAGAGGTGATACTTGCCCTACTATCAGCGGCAATAGGCAAATGTGCGACGACAGGAGTGCAGGGTGTGGCGAAGTGCCTCGCGTCACCTTTAGTGAGGGCGAACGAAGGACGCAGGAGTACCGAAATACTTTCAGATGCACTCACCATACCCCAGATGAGAATGTGCGACATTGGAATCACGGGAACATGGAGAGTCGCGAAGGGTCTCGCCATGCATCCGGTGATCATGGGCGAAGTCATGAAAATATAGGGAGTCGCGAAACGTCTCGCCATACTTCTGGTGATCAGGAACGAGATCGCGGGAGCATGGAGGGCCATGAAGGACCTTATCGTTTATTGAGCGACACCAGACAGCAAGCGAGTTACAGTGGTTTAGAACAGAACGGTGGATCCTATCTCGTATCTGGAGAAACCGAGCCGAAAAGACGGAATGTAGGGATGGGGGATGGAGCATTGTTCCACCACACCCCACGGGAAGATGGAAAGGCTTGGGATCTAGAGAGGTGGGAACAAAGAGATGGAAGAAAAACTCCTCATAACTCACCTGTGCTTAGGCGTAGGGCACATAGTGGAGGTGAGAGGGGCGTGAGCGATCAACCTAGGACTGACATACTGAGAGCTGAAATAAAAGCAAGACGGATTGACGTAATGAGTTTAAAATCAGACTTAGATGAAATAATTGACGGCACAGTGGCAATCAAGAGGTTAGAGCTGTACGCACCAGACGAGATACTGTTTTTATCTAAAGATGTTACTCGGAAAGCGAGAGCAGCTCATGAGAAGTTATCTGAATTGGCAGAAAGGTATATGATAGACATATCACGGACTAAAGCTTTGCAGGCCAACCATAGGCTGAATTGCACGGATCGAGATCTAGATGAGCGTAGAACGATTGGGCTGAGAGTACACATAAGAGAATTAGTGATGTGTATTGGGATATGGAGAGATCTGGATAGATGGGAGGAAAGATGGTCCAAGAAGGGATCTGTCAGAAGGAGTGCACTTGTGAAGTCCCAGGATACAGACCTAATGCGAATGGAAGCTTTCCCTTTGCGAGAAATCGCGAACGGAAACTACGTTCATGTGCCCTGGAGTAGGGGGGATTTAGCGGCATTCACTAATTCCTTCCCAAAGCTTAGAGAGAATCCCGTAGAGTGGTACAAGCAGGTAGAGAGATTCGTGAAGATCTCTAAGGTACTGTGGATCGATTTGAACACATTGTTCGACATCGTAGTACCCGGAGATTTGTGGACGGCATGCAAGCTTCATGTTGAATGGCCCGCTTGCGAGCCTCCGAGAGATACCCGGACAAATGGTCCATCAGATAGAGTCATGGAAAAATACGAGAGAGTAATAACATGGCTAAAAGAGAAAGTGCCGGTGCAAGACATAGACTGGGTTAAGATAGATCGAACAACTCAGGAGCCTAAAGAGACAGTTCACGAGTTCTATGAGAGATTACTGAAAGCATTCAAACAGTACAGTGGGTTAGATGTAATGGATCCTAAAGACATAGGACAGTTTGTGTCAAGTTTGTTCTAGGATTGAGACCAGACATAAGCCTAATGATTCAACAGCATTTGATCTGTTGGCAGAACAAACCTTTAGATGAGATTCTGAGGTATGCAAGGTACTGTAGTGACGAAATAGATTCGAAGGCAATGAAACTCAAGGAAAAGCTAATGTTGGTACAGATGCAAGCAGCTGGAAAGGGTGGACAGCGGCAACAGGGAACAGGAACGCAAGCAAAGAAACAGAATAATCAGAGCAGAGATGAGGAGGAAAGACCGAGACCGAGAATGGATATTGCGACACTGAAAAAGACAACAAGGTGCCATCAGTGTAACGAGGTGGGACATTGGAGACGCGAGTGTCCTTACAATGTTGAGACAGGGGAATTAGAACAAGAGGAGGAAGAGGTACAGAACAACGTGGTTAAGGGAGCAACAGTCCCGAAGGGAAAGTTTATCAAAGGGGGACTCAGACTCCTCGAGCCCCGTTTCCTCAACCGCCTCGCATTACAAATGGAGGGAAAACCTATAGACAAATGCCATTGTTCGTAGGAGGAGAAGAATGCTACTACGTTGATCCTCTTACAGGGCAACGAGTGAATAGGGAAGAAGACTGTACTCTAGGAGCAGCCCTGGAAGTAGATCAGAGAGGACCATACGTAGAGGCTGAAGTGGCTGGATGTCCTACAACCTTTTTAGTGGATACGGGGGCCACTCGATCCACGTTGAGATCAGCGGTAGTCCCAGGTCTGCCAATATCGGGAGAAACGATTCAGGTGGTAGGAGTCGCAAACAAGAGGATGACGAATCCTCTGACCGAACCAGTGTCAGTAAAGATAGGGAATTACAGTGACGAACATCAGTTCGTGATCTGTGATTCTAGCCCTGTGTGTTTGCTAGGAAGAGATCTGTTGTGTAAACTGAACTGCACAATACATTGCACACCTGAAGGAGTAGAAGTGCAGACCAACGATGAGGATGCCGATTTTAAAGTTGTAAACTCGCAGGAGTGCGTGGAACTATATCCTACCTTAACAGTGGAGGAGCTTCCACAGGATTTGAGGGAGAAAGTGTCAGCTGAGGTGTGGGATTTTACCGGTGAAGAAATAGGGTTGATCAAAGGAGTAGAACCAGTAAAGATCCTGGTAAGACTCAATGCTGAGTATCCAAGAACACCACAATATAAGTTGACACCGGAGACGATTGCAGGAATAAAGCCTGTGATTGAATCCATGATTAAACAGGGAATACTGAAGGAGATCGTGGGTAGTCCATGTAACTCCCCGATTATGGGTTTGCAGAAGCCTAGTGGAAAATACAGAATAGTGCAGGATCTTCGAAAGATTAATAATATTGTTGTCTCATGTTGTCCAGTGGTACCGAATCCATCAGTGATATTATTTCAGATACCGTTCCAAGCTGAATGGTTCACCGTGATAGATTTGTGCCAGGCTTTCTTTTCGATTCCTTTAGATGAAGAGAGCCAGTATCTTTTCGCTTTTAAGCTGGAAGATCGCGTTTTAACATGGTGTCGTATCCCTCAGGGGTATACAGAAAGCCCATCGATTTTTAACCAGCTACTGAAGAGAAATCTTGAAAGTCTAGTACTGCCCAAGAATTCGGTTCTAGTCCAGTACATAGACGACCTCCTAGTTGCGTCAGAAACTGAGGAAGCTTGCAGAGTAGACACCATAACCTTGTTAAATCAC
The DNA here is from genome assembly GCF_964263255.1 of Lissotriton vulgaris. NCBI lineage: Eukaryota > Metazoa > Chordata > Amphibia > Caudata > Salamandridae > Lissotriton > Lissotriton vulgaris. The sequence continues at coordinate 262,596,048 of NC_141690.1, forward strand.
TTGGCCGAAAACGGACACAAGGTGTCTCCAAGTAAATTGCAATATTGTAAGACCGAAGTGCAATACTTGGGCCATAGGATTGAAAAAGGAAAACGGAAGGTGTCTCCAGACAGAATAGAGGCGATTATGAAAATGAACGCGCCTAAAACACAAAGAGAAGTCAGGATGTTTCTAGGCATGGTCGGTTATTGTCGACAGTGGATAGCCAACTTTTCACTGAAGGCAAAACCGTTATTACAACTGACGCACAAAGGAGTGAGTGATCCGGTACCATGGGACAAAGATTGTTTGATGGCGTTTTTGCAGCTGAGGGAGGACTTATGTCGCGCCCCGGCTTTAGGAATGCCTGATTACACAAAACCATTTTTGCTTTACTGCTGCGAAAGAGAGGGATGCGCTTTAGCAGTTTTGGCCCAGATACATGGAGATGCGCGTAGGCCAGTTGCGTATTTCTCGGCTACATTAGATCCAGTAGCCACAGCGTTGCCCGGATGTCTCAAATCCGTAGCTGCAACGGGTGTCAGCATTGAACGATCTGAAAGCGTGGTAATGGGACATCAGTTAGTGGTGTACGTGCCGCATTCTGTGGAATTGTTAATGACCAGGACGAAGACTCAGCATCTGACGAATAGCAGGCTCACACGCTACGGGCAAGTCATATTGGCTGCCGAGAATGTGACCCTAAAAAGATGCTCCGTCTTGAATCCTGCAACTTTGATGCCACTTCCAAATGAGATTGATGATGAAATTTGTACAGATCATGACTGCCTTGATGTGACTGAACTATATACCAAACCGAGACCTGATATCGTAGATGAGCCATTGACTGACCCCGATGAAATTTTCTTTGTTGATGGTTCATGCGTAAGAGACGATATCGGTCAGCTGAGAGCAGCTTATGCAGTTTGCACGATTACCAGAGTTATAGAAGCCGCCTGCCTGGAAGGAGTACACTCCGCTCAGGTAGCTGAAATTGTTGCTTTGACGCGTGCTTGTTTAGCAGGCGACAAACTTCGAGTCACCATATACACCGATAGCCAGTATGGTTTCGGGGTAGTTCATGATTACGGGCAGTTATGGTCTCAAAGAGGTTACATGACCTCCTCGGGTTCTCCCATTAGGAATGGAGAATTCGTGAGACTCTTGTTAGAGGCATTGCAAGGCCCGACAGCCATTGCAGTTGTCAAATGTGCTGCGCATACGAAAAATGTAGATTTTGTGTCACAAGGCAACCGCTATGCGGATGAAGTAGCGCGTTACTGCGCAGAACAGGGATATTCTCACACTGATGTGAAAGTGGGGGGAATCCAAGAAAGAACTGAATTGACTATGTTGTTAGATACTGTAGATACGTGGGATGAGCTAAGGAGTGTTCAGGAAAATGCACCAGATGACGAGAAAAAGAGTTGGGAAACAGCTGGCTGTACTAGAAGTGAGATGAACTTTTGGATCTCTGCCGATGGGAGAGCAGTTTTACCAAATGAACTTGTTAGTCCAATGGCAAGGAAATTGCATGGATCAGCACACATAGGTAGAGATGCTATGGTGAGAGTATTCAGACAAACGTGGTTCAATCCAAAGTTCAGGGTAGCGGCAGAAGCAGTGTGTCAGCGATGTGCAATCTGTCAGCAACTAAACGTGGGAAAGAGAACACCAGTTACATTGAGTCACATTGGGAGGTCTGGGGGGCCTTTCAATAGAATGCAGCTTGATTTTATAGAAATGCCTAAATGCAATAGACTCAGATATGTTTTAGTGATTGTCTGCATATTTTCTAGATGGGTTGAAGCTTACCCTACACGTAGATGCGATACACTTACAGTAGCGAAATTGTTACTTAGAGAATTAATACCGAGGTTTGGGGTGCCATCCTCTTTGGAATCGGACAGAGGAACTCATTTTAACAGCGAAATAGTGAAGATGCTATGTTCAGCTTTGGGTATCGATCAGAAGTTACATTGCAGCTATCGACCAGAAGCTTCAGGGATTGTTGAGCAAATCAACAGTACAATCAAGTCCAGACTTGCCAAGGTTTGTTCATCAACGTCCCTGAGTTGGCCAGACGCACTTCCAGTGGTTCTTATGAGCATACGTAGCACACCAGATAGAAAAACAGGTCTCTCTCCACATGAAGTGCTAATGGGGAGAGCTATGAGATTGCCATCGGTTCCGACTGCAGCGCTAGTGAACATCACAGACGATTTGATCTTGGACTACTGCAAGGGACTATCTGATGCCATTAATTCTGTGTCCCTCCAGGTCCAGGCTGCAGAGGTTCCATCAGCACAAGATTTGTGCCATGACCTGAGTCCGGGGGACTGGGTTTTGGTGAAAAAACACGTCAGGAAGAACTGCTTAGACGTGCGCTGGAGAGGACCGTTTCAAGTCATACTTGTGACGAACACTGCAGTAAAGTGTTGAGGCCTGCCAAACTGGATACATGCCTCACACACCCGAAGAGTGCCAACACCTCTAGAAGAAACAGCTCCTCTCTCGGATGAGAATCCGGCGGAAAGCGGAGAAGCCACAGAGGGGGAAAGCCAAGCTGTGGAGGTGATCGAAGAGGCTGAGACTGTGACGGAACAGGTCGACGAAGGTCAGGACACTAGTGGGACCGAAGTCGCCTCAGGGGAAGAAAGTAACTTGGACTTCGAATCAGATACTGAGCAAGCTGAGAGTGACCAAGAGACAAGTCCAAGAACAAGGAGCAGGAGGACAAGGAGTGACGAAGCTAGTTGGCCGGAGAGAAGGAGAAGGCCAAGCTTAAAGGCACAACAAGAAAGAACTCTTGTCCCGATCACTGAAGAATCGGATCAGGAAGAAGAAACTACAGACTCAGGAACTGAGAGTCCAAGAAGATCGAGAAGGGTACGTGTGCCCTGCAGAAGGTACGCCACCCCAGAGTGGACTTATCTAGCAGATGTCTTGGGGACAGAAATCTGGGAGAGTGAAGGAAGTGAAGGTAATCGATCACGATCCATTTGTGGCAGTGGAGATATGGATGTTGATGCCTGGACTCGAGACTGAGGGATTACTGACTTTCACACTTCCCATACCCCCATACTTGAGTCGGATCAAAGATTTAGTGTTAAACAGATTACAGTTTCCAACATTTGGTCATCAAATTCCAGAAGAAGAAGAAAAAATCATTCGTTTTGAATTATTGGAACTTGTTGTGAAGGCTGCAGGTACGAAAATAATTGTTGATGCATAAAGACTTTTGTATATAAGCTATAAAGAAGAAGATAACCTAGCGCCGAGTGGAAAGAAGAATAAAATTAGGGATTACATTTAGCGGACGGAGAAGGGTTAGGGTTGTCTGTTGCTGAAAGGAAAAAGACATTGTTGTGAAAAAGAGACTTTTTGTTGATAAAGAGCACTTTAAAGACTGAGAAGCAAATAAAGCAAACAAAGACTGGAAAAGAAAAACTTTTTCGCAAAGGAAGGAGCTACGCTGTTTGATAACATGGAGAACGGCAACCCAAACCGAAAAGCCAGATGCATAGTAGGTACACTTATAGCAATAGTAATTTTTCTTATAATTACAGTAGTGACAATATCGTACATAGTAGGACGTGAAAGCAATAAAGAAATAGCAGATGTTAAGCCTGTAACGACTTTGAAACCTGCTCTTGTGGGGAAGAAGGAGGAGAGCAATGTTGTACGTGAAAAAGCGTTACTGGCAGATGAAGCTCGTAGATTACACGTAGACGAGTCACAGGGAAACTTTAGGTCAAACGCATATGCCAAACTGTTGGACGAATATATCGATGCCATGGAGGCCAAAGATTGCTACGTTTGTATGCAATTGCCGGCTTCTGTAGACGAAGGCATTAGATATCATCATCTCCCACTGACTTATGGGATAACATGTAGTTTACTGCTTAGTATATTTTATGGTAGAGAAGGGTTTGAGTACTACTTTTCAAATTATGATTCGGTACTGCCTGAAGTTCCGAATTATAAACAAATGAATAAGTGGGACTATTATAAAAAGGAGGATAGACTAGCCAAATTCTTTCTTCCTTGGGATACATTAGATACATCATATGCACGCAGAAATAATCTGACTTGCAAAGTGTCAGAGGTTGAGAAAAAGTTCATAGGACAAGTAGATGAACGGTACAGAAGGCAGAAGATTCTAAAAATGTCAGGACAATGGAAAACTGATTGGACCGAAGAAGAAAAGGCACATAAAAGGAAAGGTAGCAATGGTCCAATAGCATTAGATAGAACGCAGAAGGGAAAGTTATGTTTAACTCGAAGCAAGACATATTATGAGAGTGTATTTGTAGGTGAAGTAAATTGCGAACATGCTTTTAGATTAGAGTACTACACGAAAGATTTCATGAAAGGGATGCAAGCTATTCCTAATGTATATTTTGTATGTGGAAGAAACGCCTATGTAAAACTACCTGACAATTGGTATGGTTCGTGTTACTTGGCAATTGTCTTCCCCAAAATATATCATGCAAAGGATTTAGCGATCATAGAGGGAAAGGCTTCGACGAGAACGAAAAGGGAAGTAGGAGATGCAGAAGTAGTAGGAGACATATTTGGAGCGATGTTTCCTTTGTTAGGTTTAATCCTTAACGATGTTAAGATCAGGAGACTAGCTACAGTTGTAGATAGATTGTCTGCAAGTACTGCAAGGTCATTAATGCTAGTAGAAGGCGAGATGCAATCGATTAGAGCAATGGTTCTTCAGAACAGACTTGCTTTAGATGTTCTATTAGCAAAGGAAGGCGGAGTTTGTAAGGCTTTGAAGGTTCAGGAATGTTGTACTTATATTCCTGATAATTCAAAACCACTTGAGAAGGTCATAAGCAACATTACACAGATTCATCAAGAGATCGAAGATTTGTCAAAAATAAATGTTTGGGAAAAAGTAGGTCATGGAGTAGGAAAGGTTGGGAGTTGGTTTGCTAACCTTGGTAAAAGTATTGCATGGTATATACTAAAACCTGTAATAATAGTATTAATTTGCATAATCACATTGTTGGGGTTAGTGAAATTGTATAAATGGTATAGGTCGAACCGGTTACAAAGATCTATGAGAGAACAAGAAAGGAGATTAGCTGTTTTACAAGATCAACAGTATAAGAGTTTGAGAGCACTCGAAACGATAAAAAGAGGGAATGTTGTAACTAGTTCTGTGTAAAAGTGCTATTCAAATTGCATTTAGTGATGACTCCTAAAAGTCATCAAAGGGGGGAACTGAGAGAGCGCAATTTGAATAAAACGTATATCCTAGCCATATTTAGAAGTATATAGTATAAACGTAGGAATTAAATGTATATCGTAACGTAAAGTTGACGCCTGTAGCATAAAGTTAACAGATGTGACAACGTAATATAGGAAATGTAACGGTATTTACTCTTGAACATGCATTAGATTTAAAAGGCCGTATACATAATGGGCTAATGTAGAAATGTGTAGAAATGCTTACAAAATGTCAGGTACGCTCCACAGGATCCGGATGAAGATCATACAGCCCACCTCCAAACGTCACAAACCCTCTGAGTATAAGTTAACAGAGGATTTGAGCCATTAGGCGAGGGGTAAATACAAAATAATAAACAGGGAAGGTAAGGGAAGGGTCTGCAGGGGAAGGGAATATCTGAAACGACAAAAGGCACAAATATAAGAATACTGTTCCTTTCTATGATCTGACTACTCATATATTAGACATATGTAAACTGTATACCTGTGGAGATAAAACAGGAGTTCTGGAAAGTATTTCTGTTATCCCTCTTTGGGTACTCTCGTCCTATATAATATATAAATACAGTGAGACCAGGAATCACAGACGCAACCAGAACAAATGTACCTAGTATGCTATAGCTCTCATACCTTCTACAAGAAGCAACAAGCTCTAAACAAGGGGTTCCTGGGATAGCATCCCACTATCTCATTCAACAAGGAGGACTGATGAGGACCAAAGAGGCGGCAGCACAGACAAGAGAAACGCAGAACACGGCAATGCGTGGGAAGCAAGAACCACAGCATTCCGCTCTGCCAGATCCTGTAGAATACCACACAGTCAGTTATCCACAGATATGAAATAAAGGAATCCAAAAGAAATAATGGCAGTTGTTGATAGTACTATCCACGGATAAATACTATTGGAACACAACCTTCTAGTTGAAGTAAATACTGTCCTCACGGAAACACCCAGCAGAGAATGTCACAGTGCTCCATAGCAATTTGAATCCAGAAAGGGTTCAAAGACAAAAATAATCACAAGCAGCTTGTACTGGTGACACGCAGCGAGAAACACCACCGTGCACCCCTGAAGCCTCAGTGGCCTAGACTTGCCAATAGCGACTTGTAAAGTACACCCAGTCCAGATCAACACGGTAACGTGTGGCTGGGAACCACTACGCTCCGCACAAATGGCAATCACAAATCAAAACAATAACGCGCGCAGTTCCTTCACTGCACGCGACGAGCGAGACGGCAACGCGTAGCAGCCGCCACCGCGCTCCGCTCAATGACGGGGAAAAACAGAACAGAGATCCTCTCCTACCTGCACGAGATCCTTCACGCAGGGGAATCCTCGAAGACCATACGGAACAGCGAGAGAAGGCTTCCCTCTCGCGTAGCACCAAACGCTGGAATAACACGCAACAGGAAGCGTGTCTTACTTCCTGATAAAGCCTCAGCCGAGGCTTCTGGGAAACGTAGTTTTTGAAGGCGATTGTACCAGGTTTTGTCATGCAGGCGCCAATGTAGACCCTGACACAAAATGTAGAACGTGCAAAGTAGAATTCATGTACGTGTGTAACTTTAAATGGAGAAACTGCGAGAAATGTAACATGGAGAAATGTGCAGAGAACATATATATCAATGTAACAAATGAGAATATAAAAGTTATACTCTACGTAGTTTGTATTCTATGTAAATGTATTCAAGTATAATCAAGACTTTGCTAAATGCGATTATATATAAATGTGTGTTAAAGGTTATACTGTGTAGAAGAAGTTTGTAGGAATGTTAGAAGAGTTTAGGTCATTTGTGATTATAACCTGACTGACCAAGGGTTCGCAGGAGTGTAGTCCGCTGTATGTAATTTAGTGGGCTCACAGGAGTCATGAATAGCTTGATGTGAACGTGAGAGCCAAGGAGTCTAGCTTTCGTTAGATTTAAGGTGACAATGCCGGACGAAGTTTATTGCCTAAACGTGAGAGGAGACGCTTGGAATTTGAGTCTTGTTTTGAAAGGACCATTCACAGGACCAAGAAAGGTTATACATATAGTCGTAAAGATTAAAGTTCTGCTGAGGTGATAGACTTTTGCTCCGAAAGTGTCAAATGAAGTCACTAACAAGAAGACAAAGATGGCGTCTAAGAAGAAGGGTCAACTTAACGGACGACGCGAAGAGACCAAGCCATGGAAAGAGCCAGAAAATGACCTCATGGGGAAAGTCCGTGGTGGGCGTCGAAGGGGCGTTCCACCCACACTGTGATTGTGTATTTTAGGGACAGCACCCCGGGGAGAAGATAGCGAGAACAGCAGGAGAGAGCGAAGGCGAATAGAGCAGATGACTTGAGCAGATGCGCTGAGAGAGATCAGAGCGCAAGAGAGCAGTAGGCCGAGGACCCTTAGAGAGCGGATGGGTAGGCAGAGAGAGAGTACTGCTTCTTGAACTTAAGTTACCTTTAGAGGCTAAGAGAGTTTGAACTTCTTTGGAAGTCAAACTGCTGACACCTTTTTTAGGAAAGGAACTTGCGAAGTAGGGATGTCACTTAGTATAGAGTAGGGACAGATTTAACTTGATTATTTTTCTCTTTCTGTAGATGACGCAACAGAACCACATCATATCGATGCTTTTTAATTTGTAGATTCTCGAACTGACTTTAATTGTATTCGTTTGTAGACTGAGGTTCTTTAGGGAATATATGTTCCTTCTAGTTCCTGTATATTTGTTGAATTTGATCCTGAGAGGATTGTATTTGCAACTTTTCTGAATTTTATATTAAACCTTTTAAACTTTATCAGTTGTAAGTGGTTCTTCAGAGTGGCGTCAGTTTATGGGGTTTATCTAACCTATGCGGGGTTTGTCTTTTACTCAATGACAGAAAATAACCGATCCAAAATTGTCGAATGAGATAAGTTATCAAATTGATCATAAAAGATATTAAAATCTCATTCCCCGCAGGAGCATACAAGTACTTGGTCCATGCTCTGGGGGAGGGATAAACGCAAGAAGAAGCATGACTGTGCATGTCATGGACAAATGGTGACAACGAATATGAGACAGACTATGAAGTGAGCAAATGGGAAGCCTGTGTGGAAGATTTGAAGCCCAAAGAGTATTAGTAATGTGTGACATCAAGACAGCGCACACGCTGTCTAGCCAAGACCTAAAATCACACCTTGGTGTTGTGTTTAAGAGTCGTGGGAAAGAAAGATTGCGTAGACAGGAATCCATCAGCAATGTGGCGATGGCCAATACCGTCTAAGGTGATGTCATTAATGTTCCCTCATCGGAGTACCTCTACAGCCTCTCTGTGCCTCTATAGAAAGGCATCCCTCTAGCACTCTTCAAGCCTCCCAGCTCTCAACATACCTTGAGGGAGCAGCACTGCTTCAGCCTACCCAGCCCAACCTTGTGAATGACCATGTGCTATTGTCCTCAGCCTTGCTAGCGTTGGGTGGGCAAAGTTGCTGCACTAAACGGGCACCATTCCAATGCTTTTTATTGTTATATTATGCAGGTTTGTAGCGTGCACTCTTGCCCAGGAGGATATTCTAGTATTCTCAATACCCACCCGGGTATAGAACGTGCTATCATCTGTGAGGGTATCCTAGTATCCTTGATACCCTCCCAGGTGTAAAGCACACTATCGCCATGGGGTATCCTAGTATCCTATATGGGAGGGTATCCTAGTATCCTGAATACCCTTCCAGGTGTAAAGCACACTAACGCCCGGGGATATGCTAGTATCCTTAATACCATCCCAGGTGTAGAGCACACTATTGCCCAAGGGGGTATCCTAGTATCCTGAATACCCTCCCAGGTGTAAAGCACACTTTCGCCCTGGAGTATCCTAGTATCCTGAATAGCCTCCCAGGTGTAGAGCACACTATCGCTCAGGGGGGTATTCTAGTGTCCTGAATACCCTCCCTGGTGTAAAGCACACTGTCGCCCAGGGGTTTCCTAGTATCCTATATGGGAGGGTATCCTAGTATCCTGAATACCCTCCCAGGTGTAGAGCACACTATCGCCAAGGGGGGTATTCTAGTATCCTGAACACCCTCCCAGGTGTAAAGCACACTATCACCCGGGGGTATCCTAGTATCCTGAATACCCTCCCAGGTGTAAAGCACGCTATCGCCTGGGGTGTCCTAGCATCTTATACGGGAGGGTATCCTGAATACCCTCCCAGGAGTAAAGCACACTTTCGCCCGGGGGGTATCCTAGTATTCTGAATACCCTCCCAGGTGTAAAGCACACTATCGCCCACAGGTATCCTAGTATCCTGAATACCCTCCCAGGTGTAGAGCACACTATTGCCCAAGGAGGTATTCTAGTATCCTGAATACCCTCCCTGGTGTAAAGCACACTATCGTCCTGGGGGTATCCTAGTATCCTGAATACCCTCCCAGGTGTAAAACACACTAACGCCCGGGGGTATCCTAGTATCCTATACAGGAGGGTATCCTAGTATCCTGAATACGCTCCCAGGTCTAAAGAACACTATTGCCTGGGGGGTATCATAGTATCCTATATGGGAGGGTATCCTAGTATCCTGAATACTCTCCCAGGTCTAAAGAACACTATCGCCCGGGGGTATCCTGGTATCCTGAATACCCTACTAGGTGTAAAGCACACTATTGCCCGGGGGTATCCTAGTATCCTCAATGGCCTCCCAGGTGTAAAGCACTCTATTGCCTGGGGGTATCCTAGTATCCTAAATACCCTCCCTGGTGTAAAGCACACTATCGTCCTGGGGTATCCTAGTATCCTATATGGGTGGGTATCCTAGTATCCTGAATACTCTCCCAGGTGTAAAGCACACTATCGCGTAGGGGTATTCTAGTATCCTGAATACCCTCCCAGGTGTAAAGCATACTATCTTCCTGGGGTATCCTAGTATCCTATACAGGTGGGTATCCTAGTATCCTGAATACTCTCCCAGGTGTAAAGACACTATCGCCTGGAGGTATCCTAGTATCCTGAATACCCTCCCAAGTGTAGAGCACACTATCATCCTGGGGTATCCTAGTATCCTGAATACTCTCCCAGGTCTAAAGAACACTATCGCCCGGGGGTATCCTAGTATCCTATACAGGAGGGTATCCTAGTATCCTGAATACTCTCCCAGGTCAAAAGAACACTATCGCCCAGGGGTATCCTGGTATCCTGAATACCCTCCCAGGTGTAAAGCTCACTATCGTCCAGGGGGTATTCTAGTATCCTGAATACTCTCCCAGGTCCAAAGAACACTATCGCCCGGGGGTATCCTGGTATCCTGAATACCCTCCCAGGTGTAAAGCACACTATTGCCCGGGGGGTATCCTAGTATCCTATACAGGAGGGTATCCTAGTATCCTGAATACTCTCCTAGGTCTAAAGAACACTATCGCCCGGGGGTATCCTGGTATCCTGAATACCCTCTCAGGTGTAAAGCACACTATTGCCTGGGGGTGTCCTAGTATCCTATACAGGAGGATATCCTAGTATCCTTAATACCCTCCCAGGTCTAAAGAACAGTATCGCCCGGGGGTATCCTAGTATCCTGAATACCCTCCCAGGTGTAGAGCACACTATCTCCAGGGGGTATCCTAGTATCCTGAATACCCTCCCAGGTGTAAAGCATACTATCTTCCTGGGGTATCCTAGTATCCTATACAGGTGGGTATCCTAGTATCCTGAATACTCTCCCAGGTGTAAAGACATTATCGCCTGGAGTATCCTAGTATCCTGAATACTCTCCCAGGTCTAAAGAACACTATCGCCCGGGGGTATCCTAGTATCCTATACAGGAGGGTATCCTAGTATCCCGAATACTCTCCCAGGTCAAAAGAACACTATCGCCCAGGGGTATCCTGGTATCCTGAATACCCTCCCAGGTGTAAAGCTCACTATCGTCCAGGGGGTATTCTAGTATCCTGAATACTCTCCCAGGTCCAAAGAACACTATCGCCCGGGGGTATCCTGGTATCCTGAATACCCTCCCAGGTGTAAAGCACACTATTGCCCGGGGGGTATCCTAGTATCCTATACAGGAGGGTATCCTAGTATCCTGAATACTCTCCTAGGTCTAAAGAACACTATCGCCTGGGGGTATCCTGGTATCCTGAATACCCTCTCAGGTGTAAAGCACACTATTGCCTGGGGGTGTCCTAGTATCCTATACAGGAGGATATCCTAGTATCCTTAATACCCTCCCAGGTCTAAAGAACAGTATCGCCCGGGGGTATCCTAGTATCCTGAATACCCTCCCAGGTGTAGAGCACACTATCTCCAGGGGGTATCCTAGTATCCTAAATACCCTCCCAGGTGTAGAGCACACTATCGCCCGGGGGTATCCTAGTATCCTGAATACCCTCCCAGGTGTAGAGCACACTATCGCCCAGGGGGTATTCTAGTATCCTGAATGGAAGGGTATCCTATACACTCCCCAATGTAAGACGCACTATTCCCCGGAAGAGTATGCAAAGGTAACCTGTTATTCTGGACTGAAATAATCAGCTACTTGTGAATCACTGCAGCATTCTTTTTTCGTCTCTGATGTCATCAGCCTATACATCTCCCAAGCAGGTTGGTGACATGGTACTAGAGATGCTGGCCAGCAGAGACAGCTTTGCAGTTCTTTTGTTGCTTGTTACCCCTGTGTTTGGAATTCTAAATGAATCATTGAAAAATGGACTTCTCCAGTTCACCTTTAATGTGTCATAAGTCTCACCTGGAAACACTTGTAGAAGACACAAGTTGATTAAAGGTGGGTCAATCTTGCGCACAAAACGGGCACAGTGACTAGCTGGGAGGCTCCTTGAAGCCACTGTAGTCTGATCTTAGGTGGTGGCCACCGCTGTGTGCCTCTTGGGCCCTGTGCCTTGAGCTGTGGATTGCAGGTGCACAGTGCAGCATGCTTTGAAGTAGAGGCCGAAAGGTGGCATTGTTAAAATGAATTAGAGTTTGTAACCAGGGCATATCTTTAGGGGGTGTTACACTCCCCCCCTAATATTATTGACCAAGTTATGCCCCTGTTTGTCACAGCATCACTAGTCCTTCGACTGACTTCAAAAATGATAGTGAAGCCGATTCACAGAGCTAATCTGAGACAAAATCCTAAACTTACTACTTTTGGTATTCACAGAAGGCATTTAGTAGTAGTAAAGTTAGGAGTCCCAACTTTACTACTACTAAATGCCTTCTGTGAATACCAAAAGTAGTAAGTTTAACCAAAAGTAGCAAGTTTAACCAAAAGTAGCAAGTTTAACCAAAAGTAACAAGTTTATCCAAAAGTAGTAAATGCCTTCTGTGAATACCAAAAGTAGTAAGTTTAGGATTGTGTTTCAGATTAGTTCTGTGAATAGGTCCCACAGTGTTCTGCATATTTTGTGGCTCTATACATTTTAACCATAAACAGCTATTCACTTGTTCAGTGCTCACTTTTTCAAAAAGGCTCTCCTTATGCATGCAAGAGGAAGGGTGTCAGTATATGATGTACCCTTACGGTAAGAGCTGCTAGCTATGCAACTGGGAAACCAGGTTCAAGTCTCAGCATCAGGTCAACATCCTGAGGCTGTGTGTAATTACTTACCCTCCCTGTATCTAAAAACAAAAAAAAAACAAAAAAAATCAGACATTGTGTTATGTAATTTAGTAGTGCTGATGTAAAGTCCTCTATAGCCTTTGGGCCAATTTCATGCTTTAAAAAACTGCAAACAGAAACAAGCATTTGCAATGCAATCGGTCTCGCCTTTAGGACCTTATACATTTTTAGCTTTAGAGCACAATAACTTGGGTGCCACAACATTTAGTATTTTTTAACGTGGAAGTTTTTTCGTTTTTTCTGTGGCAGTTTTATATAGGGCAAACTAGACAAGAAGGTTTTGGAGCGCTTAACATCAGCCCCAGTTATATTACACAAGGCGTTGAGTAATGGTGCCCTGTTTGTGGTCCAATCTCATGGGCTCTGCTCTTAGAGGTATGGGGATGGAAGGTTGATATAACAGCAATGCACCCCTGTCTTTTATATAGCTGTTTCAGAAGCCTTGCAGATTCATGAAACAGCTGTCTTAGTGCATCTCATTTTATTTTAACTTTGGAAGGAAAACAGGCTGATGCAGTCAAACGTGATGACGAAGCTATCGCACTGTACATGGAGCTCTGCAGTAGGGGCTTGAACCTGCTAACCTGTGCGGTCAGCGATAATAAGATGCAGCCTGCTGCCTGCTGCTTCTCTTTTGATCAGGGAAGAGGGAGCAGCCGAAGTGACCCACAGGTGGGAAGGTATGCAGGCGGTGCACAAGACCACAGCACTCTCCTTCTTACTCATGTAAGATCTCAGAAGCAAACTCTCCCTCTCCCGGCTTACATCTGCATAACAGCATCAGAGACTCCATGGGGGTGATCGTGAAATGTATGGCCTTCCAGCAGCAACACCTTCCTGCACATAAGCAATCAAAGGCCTTTTGCTCTTTCTATGTGTCCTGCACAATGCAGCACACAAGGAAACAGCAAAAACGAGCAAAAAATGTAACATTTCTCCTCATAGCACCTGCTTAAGATATGGTTTTCTGTGGTCTTAAACAGGTTTTCCACGTTAAGTGTCTTAACTCTGCCTTGTAAATAAGACAAAGCACATATCACCACAGGAACATCATTGAAAGTGGCGTTCCTGTGGCGATAGGGACTTGTAAATATGCCCCCTGGTGATTGACACACACAGCATAACAGCAACACACAACCAGAATTCCTTATGCAAAGTTTCCCAATTAACCTTAGTGTGGGCTGGTATATCTTAAAGCCACTGTATGCAGCAGTCTTTCGATGCCACCAAAAATAAACTGAAGAGGGGGCCAGGTTACAGCAAAGGCCTCAAAATGACTATTTGCATGGCAAAAGGGAGTGCCCATGTAGCAAAATATAATTTAGACCGGGACACTGAAATCCAGCTCTGGAGCTGACTTTGGTGTACTGTTGAACTTGCCCCATACATGTATAGATTCCAGAGCATAATGCCACTCCTTAAAAGTGCCCACCTGGTACATTTGCAGCGTGAATCTTTCTGGATTCACTATGCTGTGCATTATTCCGCGATCTGGTGGTTGGGTCCGGATTCGTAGTCTTTTTTCTCTTTTTTTTTTTTTTTTGTAGCCCAGGTGGGCGTCGACGTCCCACCATTTGGTGCACCTTCGTGACGTCGGCACGCTTCCTGCGGAAGCTCCCACCCTTGGGCGCCATCTTCAGATTCTTTTTTCCGCAGTTGGGTCTGGATCGTCGCATGAAGCTCCGGAGAAGTTTCAGGAGTAAAGAAGGAAATACACCAAGTTTTTGAGGAAAAAGAACCAAGGGAAGTCGTAGAAGAAGACCTCCTAGAGCCAGAACGAAGAAAGAGGAGAAAACCTTGTGATACTCAACGGCCAAGGAGAAAGCGCGCGCAGGGGGCCCCCTGAGCGAGCACATGGACAACACCCCATTCAAGTTCTGCCGTAATTGCCACCACAAGTACGCGCAGAAGGACCAGCATCCGGTCTGCAACCTCTGCCTGCCGATCCACCACTCCAGCGAGGACTGCAACGCCTGTTTAATCTTCACGCTGAAGACTTTGAGAGTTCGAGAGAGACAGAGGGTGGCCCACCACACGATGCAAGGGAAAGGGACCACGCCGACCCTCTACCAGCTGGGTGCCTCCTCTGACGAAGAGGAGAACATCGCCGAGGGACCAGATGACTTCACGGTCGCAGAGACCGATGTGAGACCTTCAAAAAAGGTAGGAGAGTCTACGACCCCGAAAACCCAGACAGGGCCTAGAAAGCCTGAGGGAGAACCCCGAAAAACAGAGGCTAAGTCCTCGAAAGGAGCGCCGGCGACGAAAGTTTCGACATCCGAAGCTGCATCCTCCGAAAGGCCCAGCGGATCCTTCGAAAAGGACTCCCAGATGGCAAAGACCAGCGAAAAGCAAAGGTCGTCGAAGCAGACCCTCGAGAAGGGACCCTTGAGCGAGAAGACGCTCAGAATGGCCTCGACGTCGAAGGTACCGTCGAAGAGACCAGCTGAAAAGCTCGACGCCGAGCAAGCGGCAGAGATGGAGAAAAAGAGAAGAAGGCTCGAGGCCGAAATGGAGAGTATGCTCCAGAGGAAGAGAGACTTCGACGAAAAAATGAAGAGCTACTCGATTCCCTCGAAGACCTACTCGATTCCCTCGAAGACCGCGGCGACCGCCGAAGAGGTAGAGGTGCAGGAGGATTTCGAGGCAGAGGAGCCGCCGAAAACTCCAAACCCCACAGATGAGGGAGAAGAGGAGGACTTCTACCGCTCGGAAGGAGATTACCTCCGCGAGAGCTACTACTCAGAATCCTCGGCGTCGCTAGAGGAAGAATGGCAGGATCTCGAGGCCGATAACCCCGAGGAACCTGTGGAGACATACCCTTCGAGGCCTTCGCCACCAGACGACATCGGGGCTTACTATGAGGTCGTCAAGAAGGCTGCAGCAGTCTACAATGTGAAGTTGGAGGAGGAACAGACAAAGGCTGACTTCCTGCTAGAAACTTTGCTCCCCTCGCAGACAAAAAGCAGTTTCCTGCCCATGCTGAAGAGCGTCACGGCCCAAGGGACTGAAGCCTTCAAGGAACCGGCTACATGCAGGTCAATGACCCCGAGGACGGAGAAGAAATACAAGTTCTCCTCCGAGGACCCCCCTTATATCCAGGGCACCGTGGCAGCTGACTCTATAATCGCGGCAACGGCCAGAAGAAGGGCCAACATGCCAACCACATCTGGGCCACCACCTGATAGGGAAAGCAGGAGGATGGACCTCACTGGAAGAAAAATTGAAAGAAATGCTGCTATGCATTGGAGGATGGCGAACTCCAATGCACTCCTGAATAGACACCAATATCAGCACTGGGATGAGATGAGCCAGTTGCTGAAACACATGCCTGAGGAGTACAGGCAGAGGGCAGCCCACCTCGTGGAGGGGGGAAAGGACATAGCGAACGCATGCCTGAAGACAGCCCTAGATGGGGCAGAAACATCAAGCAGGCTGATGGCCATAGGTATCACTGAGAGAAGGCAAGCCTGGCTCAGAATATCAGGCTTCAAGGCAGAAGTGCAGAACAACATCCTGAACACCCCCTTCAACGGGGAGACGCTGTTCGGAGCATCAGTGGATGACAAACTGGCTCAGCTGAAGAAGGACAATGAGACAGCCAAATCGATGGGCGCCCTACAATTCAGGGGGATGCGGAGAGGCACCCCCACAAGGAGACCAAATGGTAGAGGTGGAAACCAGCAATCACATTCGCAACAGTCGCACCACCATGGTCAACAGAGGGACAACCAATGGCACCAGGGTCAACAGAGGCAGAATTGGAACTCCCAGAATAGGGGCCAGTCCTTTAGAGGGAGAGGAAACGGACGGGGCCAGAGACGGAGAGGTGGTGATCAACCCCCCCAAAAGTGACTCCATGAGGAAGGAGGCGCTCACCCACCCAAACCCTCCGGGGGGAGAGCACCAACAGCTAAGGAGAGGCTCACACGGACACGGCTCAAGAGAAAACACAACACCAGTAGGGGGAAGGTTGAGATTTTTTCTACACGAGTGGAGAAAAATAACCACAGACAAGTGGATACTAAACATTATACAGCACGGATACTGCATAGAGTTGGAAAGATATCCACCAAGCAGAAAGCCAAAGAGAAGGGGTCACAAGGGCAAAGAACTGCAGTCACTCCAAGAGGAAGCTCAAGAACTGCTCCTCAAAGAGGCCATAGAACCAGTCCCGCACAGAGAACGGAACAAGGGGGTGTACTCAAACTACTTCCTCGTACCAAAGGTGGACGAAAGCCTAAGACCCATCCTGGACCTACGGTTCCTGAACACCTACGTAAAATCTCAAAAGTTCAAGTTGACTTCCCTGCAAGAGGTCATCCCACAAATAAGGCCCGGGGACTACTTGTCCACCATAGACCTAAAAGACGCATAACTGCACATCCCCATGAACAGGAAACACAAACACATGTTAAGATTCAAGGTGAACGAAGACCACTACCAGTTCACAACCCTGGCTTTCGGACTCAAGTCAGTGCCAAGGGTCTTTACCAAATGCCTCGCGGCGGTGGCCGCACACCTACGAAGGAAGGGTATACATGTGTACCCCTACCTGGACGACTGGCTCGTGAAAGCAAGCTCTTACACGAGGTGCAAAGTTCACACAGAACAGGTCACAAGAACGCTCACGAACCTGGGCTTCTCCATCGACTGGAGAAAGTGCTCCATGGACCCAGAACAAGTGAAAATCTTCCTGGGAGCCCTGATCAACACGGTCGAATGCAGAGTGACACCCAGCGAGAAGAGAACACTCAGCCTGCTGAGGGAGAAACGTCACTACCAGAGGGGGCAAGTTTTGACAGTGAGGACGGTGAGCAAGATCTTGGGGATGATGGCGTCATGCATCCACCTGGTCCCCAATGTTCGTCTAAAGATGAGACCACTACAGGAGTGGCTGCAACAGCAATGGTCACAAGCAGAAGGGAGTTGGGAAGATCTAGTGGTTGTTACGCACAATGTGCAGGAGGAGATGAAATGGTGGACGAAGGAGAATATAACGATGGGGAAACCTCTAACGCCATCGGACCCAACTGTGACCATCACCACAGACGAATCCCAGAAAGGATGGGGTGCACACATGGACAGGTGAGGGGTCTGTGGAACCCAGGAGATGCAGTCAAGCACATCAACTACCTGGAACTGAAAACGGTGTTGCTGGCCCTCAAGGCCTTCCAAAAACACCTTTACAACAAAAGGGTGATGATACAGACAGACAACACCACAACGATGTTTTACATCAACAAGCAAGGGGGGACTCAGTCATTCCCCTTGTCGAGCTTGGCTCAAGAAATATGGAGATGGGCAATCCCACTCAGGATAGACCTGCTTGCCATACACCTGCCAGGGAAGGACAATGTGGAGGCGTATTGGCTCAGCAGGCAAGCGTCGGTGTCCCACGAATGGGAACTGAACAGCCAGGAGACAGAGAAACTGTTCAGGAGGTGGGGTACACCAACAATAGACCTGTTTGCAACACGCCAGAATGCAAAATGCCAACACTTTGCATCGAGGGAACAGGAACCGAGGTCCCATGGGAATGCCCTATGGATAAGCTGGTCAAAGAAATTTGCCTACGCTTTTCCACCGACGCCACTGATCCCCAGAGTCCTGAACAAGTGCAGGTCGAGCAACATGACTCTCATCCTGGTGGCTCCCCAATGGGCGAGGCAGACATGGTACTCTCAGATTATGGAGATGTTGCAGGGCAGAGCACACAAGTTCCCAAAAAGAAGAGACCTTCTCTCCATGGAAGGGGGACAAGTTCTACACCCAGAACCAGAAAGCCTCAGCCTGTCAGCGTGGCTCCTGAGGACTTAGAGTTCGCACATCTAAAACTACCAGAGAGCACACTTCGGGTGCTGAGAGAAGCAAGGAGACCCAGCACGCAGAAGTGCTATGGGAAAAATGGAAGTGGTTCACGCAGTGGTGCCATAGGAAGAACTTGCAGAGAAAACTGACGAGAGAGTCTACAGTACTTAGATACCTCACGCACCTGATCAAAGCTAAACTAAGCTCGTCCTCGCGGAGGGTTCACCTGGCGGCGATTGTGGCATACACAAGGGGAGAAACAGGGAGAAGTTTCTTCACTTCCAGAGTAGGTAAAAGGTTCTTGGAAGGAGCGAAGAGAATAGCGCCACCCAAGAGGATGCCGCCGCCGGCATGGAACTTAAACGTGGTACTGACAGAACTCATGCAGCCACCATTTGAACCCATCCATAAAGCGTCACTACAAATGCTGACAATGAAGACAGCCTTTCTAGTAGCAATAACATCGCTACGCAGAGTAAGCGAGCTACAAGCTTTGACGCTGCAAGAAC
Source organism: Lissotriton vulgaris (assembly GCF_964263255.1). Taxonomy (NCBI): domain Eukaryota; kingdom Metazoa; phylum Chordata; class Amphibia; order Caudata; family Salamandridae; genus Lissotriton; species Lissotriton vulgaris. The sequence goes on from NC_141690.1 coordinate 262,615,156, forward strand.
CGTACATACAAATACACAGTGACAGGGTCGTGATGAGGACAGACCCGCATTTCATACCCAAGGTAATGTCTAAATTCCACATGAACCAGAGTATCCAAATACCTAGCTTCTTCCAGAAGCCCACGTCAAGCGCGGAGAGGGCGCTCCACACTCTGGACGCAAGGCGGGCAGTAATGCACTATATAGAAAGGACGAAAGAACACAGGAAGACGAAACAATTCTTTGTGTCCTTCGCAAGGAGTTTCCTGGGTAGACCAGTGACTAAGAACACCATAGCAAGATGGATTGCCAAGCCAATACAGCTCTGCCACAAGCAAGCTGGTGAAGAGCTCACGGAGGGGCCACGAGCCCACTCAACCAGAAAGAAAGGGGCAACGATCGCCTTCCTGGCAAACACGCCCATCCAAGACATTGCCTGGCGGCAACATGGGCTTAAGTGCACACTTTCACTAAACACTATTGCGTAGATGTGCAGATGAACAAGGAAGCACAAGTGGGCCAAAGAGTGCTTCAACATATCTTTAACAACCAACCCTCATCTTCCACCCAGCCGCCACATGAGTGACAAAACCGCTACGAAATCTATGCACAGCATAGTGAATCCAGAAAGATTCACGCTGCAAAATACTGACACTATAAAGTGCGCGCAGCTGGAATAGCGCGACACTTTAATTTGGGAGTCTCCTGAGGCGGAAGCCGGGAGTGAATCCTTTTCTTTTAAAAACTCTGCTGTGTAATACTTTGCTTTTTAACCACACTTCCCTGTGCACTTAAACAGCGCTCCTAGCGCTGCAACGAACGCTACCTGTCGCCATCACTGAGGGCGAGGCGCCACGGCGGACACGCCCACCTCAGCTGGCCACGCCCCCTCCCTGACACTATAAAGTGCGCGCAGCTGGAATAGCGCGACACTTTAATTTGGGAGTCTCCTGAGGCGGAAGCCGGGAGTGAATCCTTTTCTTTTAAAAACTCTGCTGTGTAATACTTTGCTTTTTAACCACACTTCCCTGTGCACTTAAACAGCGCTCCTAGCGCTGCAACGAACGCTACCTGTCGCCATCACTGAGGGCGAGGCGCCACGGCGGACACGCCCACCTCAGCTGGCCACGCCCCCTCCCTGACACTATAAAGTGCGCGCAGCTGGAATAGCGCGACACTTTAATTTGGGAGTCTCCTGAGGCGGAAGCCGGGAGTGAATCCTTTTCTTTTAAAAACTCTGCTGTGTAATACTTTGCTTTTTAACCACACTTCCCTGTGCACTTAAACAGCGCTCCTAGCGCTGCAACGAACGCTACCTGTCGCCATCACTGAGGGCGAGGCGCCACGGCGGACACGCCCACCTCAGCTGGCCACACCCCCATGTCCCCTCTCACTCGGACATAAAAAAATGTGTCTCGCCAGGAAGCGCAGCGGACGGGCGCAGCGGGCGCGCCGTCAGCGCGCCGAAGGCGCGCCAAAGGCAAGCCCGTCTGGGCCCGTCCGGGCCTGGACCGGGCCCAGGGCCAGTCCCCCTGCTCCATCCACCAGCCCTGCCCACATCCGCTGGACCACTGCCCAACTCCACTCACTCAATACGTGCCTATGCCCGAACAGCCTCCGCTGCATCCCCAATCACCTGGAAACCGCTCCCTACCACTGCTCACAATGCAACTACTCCCTCCTGCCCTGCCAACCTCGCCTCTCCCCCTGCCCCCCTCCACAGCTATCCGCCTCCAATCAGCACACCCTGCGAGCAGGGTTGGTTAATTGTCGATCTCTTCCCTGCCACGCCAATGACATCTGGATGTCCATCTCGTCTGAAGAATGGGATATTCTTTTTCTAACCGAATCTTGGATCACAGACTCTTCCTCGCCGGATATCTACCTGGCTATCCCCCCAGGCTATGACATCAAATGCCTGAATCGGGCTGGAGGTAAGTCTGGAGGTGGTCTAGCCATCATATTCAAATCCTCTTTCCAGCTGACTTTCACTAAACTTGCTGATATAGGCACTATCGAAGCTATGTACTTCTCTGTCTCCGACTCTGCGTCAGTTATCTTGGCTGGCATACTAGTTTACTATCCCCCCCCCGTCACCGCCCCTTCCCTCACTGCCCTTGTTCACCTAGTGGCTGACCTATCCATTAAACACCAAAACTTCATTGTCCTGGGCGATTTTAATCTCCACATAGACAACCCGCTATGTGCTAAGGCTACCAACCTGGTAGATACCATGGAGAGCCTCAATCTTAAACAACTGGTCGTAGGTCCCACCCATGTGGCAGGCCACACTCTGGACCTTGTATTCGCTAATTTCCCATTCATCACTGTCCTTCAGCCTCTCCCTCTCACCTGGACTGATCACTACCTCATCCCATTCTCTCTCACCTTGGGACGCAAACCTGCCCCAATGGCCCCCAGGAAGGAGCTGGGAAGAAAGTGGCATAAGGTTACTTGCGCTGCCCTGGACCCTATATTCGACTTTCAGTCGGAGTACCTCTCCCCTGACATCGATGAAAATGTTTCTAGGTTGAACTCCACTCTCCTTAAAGCGATTGACTCTATTGCCCCCCAGGTTACCATCTCCTCCACTAGATCGCGACCCTCTGCTCCCTGGTTTTCCACCCCCCTTCGGGAGGAGAAAAGCAGATGTAAGGTTCTAGAACGCAAGTGGAGACTTAACTACGATCTTGATGCCAAACATCTTTATAAAACGGCCCTAAAACAATTCCTTAAACTTAAAAAAAGCGCGATGAAAGACCACTTTGCCGCTCAAATTGATAAAGCTAAAAATTCATCAAAAACGCTCTTTAGCATCGTTAAAGACTTTATTAACCCTCCGGCCAGGGCCCCCCAGAACACCGCTAGTCAGGCTCTCTGTGAGGGACTCTCAGATTTCTTTCTGGAAAAAATCAATAAACTCTGTGTCTCCTTTCCCACAGAGTTGGTCACCCAGTCTTCTCTCACTAGTCCCCCAGAGTCTCCGTCCTTCCATTCATTCAACAAACTCAACCAGGACGAGGCCATTAGACTACTCATTTGCTGTAAATCTGGTGCCCCCTCTGATCCTGTCCCCGCGAAAATCATGGGAGAACTGGCACCTTCACTTGCCTGCCCTTTCCTTTCCGTCTGGAATGCCTCCCTTCACCATGGCTTCTTCCCTACCTCCTGGAAGGAGGCATTGGTGATCCCCATTTTGAAAAAGGCAGACGCTGACCCCGCTGTCTTTACTAACTACCGTCCCATTTCCCTTCTTCCTAAACCCGCCAAGGTCCTGGAAAAAGCCGTACAGCTCCAACTTACGGAATACTTGGAAGATCATTCTCTGCTACACGGATCCCAATCCGGTTTCAGAGCCGGATTCAGCACGGAGACGGCCCTGCTGGAAGTATCTGAAACCATCCGAGAATGCGTGGACAGGGGCGAGGAAGCCATGTTGGTTCTCCTCGACCTGTCCGCAGCATTCGACACGGTCTCTCATCCCATCCTCCTTGACCGACTCAAGCAGATTGGCATAGGTGGCACTGCCCTCGGCTGGATCGAATCCTTCCTCTCCCACAGAAGTCAAAGGGTACTGCTACGTCCTTTTAAGTCAGAGAAAAAACCTCTGTCATGTGGGGTGCCGCAGGGCTCCGCCCTCAGCCCCCTGTTCTTCAACGTCTACCTGGCCCCCTTGGCCGACGTTGTGGAATCCTACGGAGTCAGGGTGGTCTCTTACGCTGATGACACACAGCTGGTGTTTTCCTTTAGGGACCACTCGGACTCCGCATTCCTCAAGTTCCGCCAATGCCTTAGTAACATCAGTGGCTGGATGACTGCGAACCACCTCAGATTGAATGCAGATAAAACTGAGGTCCTGTTTTTCAATCAGAAAACCCCTATCCCCTCTTCTTGGTGGTGGCCCTCAGCACTTGACCCTGCGCCGTCCCCTGTCCACTCAGCGCGGAATCTTGGCTTCCAATTTGATGATTCCTTGTCGTGCAAAACCCAGATTAATAAAGTTACTTCCGCCTGCTTTATGAAACTTCGCATGATAAGAAAGATTCTACCCTATCTCCCCCTGGATTCCCGTCGCACTGTGACCCAGGCCCTCATCACGTCCCACCTGGACTATGCCAATAGTCTCTATGCAGGGGCTCCCCAGTACCTGAGAAGCCGGCTGCAGATTGTCCAGAATGCTGCAGCCAGACTGATCGGTAACATCCCGTACCGTCAATCTGTCTCTGCCTACCGGAGAGAACTCCACTGGCTTCCAGTGGCTAGCCGTATTCAATTTAAGGTCCTCACTCTTACTTACCGAGCCGTCAACAACTACGGTCCTCCCTATTTGAAAAAACGGGTCTCGATATCCTGCTCCTCCAGATCCCTGAGATCCAATGACCTCCGCCTCCTGATCTCGCCCCGGTTCAGACTGACTAGAACCGGTGGCAGAGAATTCAGTGTCATCGCTGCCAGACTGTGGAACTCCCTTCCACTCGAGCTGAGGTTCTGTCCTTCCGAAACAATCTTCCGAGCCAAACTTAAAACCTGGCTCTTCTCCCGACCCTAGCCTATCCATCTTCCCCTTTTTCTTCACTCCCCCTCTCCCTTGGCAGACCCTGAATTTCAGCGCCGGGACACCCCTTCGGGGGTAGCTGCGCGCTCTACAAACTACATAAAATAAATAAATAAATAAAAATGAATACTTTCTTACCTGTCGGTGTAGTTTTGCAGCTTGAAGATCTTTCTGGATTCACTAGCGAACCCACCCACCTCCGCCAGAAAGATGAGGCTGGAGAAGGTGGAAGGACATAGAGTAAGATAGGAACGTTTAACAAGACAAATATACGAGAAGAAGTTTACGTTGAAGGAAAGTTTAATACACATAGCCATGGATTCACCACAGAGACAAAAAAAAAAGATAAAAGAATCCGAAGATGGCGCCCAAGGGTGGGAGCTTCCGCAGGAAGCGTGCCGACATCACGAAGGTGCACCAAATGGTGGGACGTCGACGCCCACCTGGGCTACAAAAAAAAGAAAAAAAAAAGATAAAAAAGACTACGAATCCGGACCCAACCACCAGATCGCGGAATAATGCACAGCATAGTGAATCCAGAAAGATCTTCAAGCTGCAAAACTACACCGACAGGTAAGAAACTATTCGTTCTGACTAGAACACTGGTGAAGGTGCACTACTATTACGAAATATATACTAAACTGGACTCTCCTAGTAACTCCTTTATGGAGTGAACTGTGTACAAAAACAAGCGGGCAGGTTGCACCTGAACATTTGGAGATACAATATTTTTGGATATATTTGAAAGTGTGAGACTGTTGCATAACCTCCAAAGCTGTCGACCTCGGCACTGGTCAACTGGGTTCCATAATTGTGCCTTAAAAAAAAGAATGTCACTAAAACAACGCAATGAAACAAAATGAGGACGAGCAATGCCCATAAAAAAATAGGAATGCCGATAATATAAAAAAAATCCAGACACAGCATAGTGATGGCCGACCAGGAAGAAACATGAGCGTTGACCAACCAGAATAAACAATGGGTGAAATCTTATGTGTGGGAATCAAGCACCCAAAGGCAGGATGAAAACAAAACATTATCCACTAGAAATCAGAGCTTTCAAAAGGACAGTGCAAATAACAAATTAAAAGCCAGTGGGAGGGATGAAAGCCCATAAAGTTGCGGGGAATGAGATTTTGATATCAATTTATGATCAATTTAATAACTTATCTCATTCAACAATTTTTGGACCGATAGTATCTGTCATTGAGTAAAAGACAACCCCCGCATAGATTAGACAAACCCCATTAACTGACGCCACTCTGAAGAACCACTTACAACTGATAAAGTTTAAAAGTTTTATATAAAGTTAATTTGAATGCAAATACAATCCTCACAGGATAAACCTTAAAGTATACAAAAGAATACAAAATCAATCTCAATACCAGCAATTAAAGCTTCGATGTGAAGTGGTTCCTTGGCGTCATCTACAGTAAGATAAAAATAATCAAGTTAAAACTGTCCCTACTCTATACTAGGTGACATCCCTACTTCGCAAGTTTCTTCCCTAAAAAGGTGTCAGCAGTTTGACTCCCAAAGAAGTTCAAACTCTCTTAGCCTCTAAAGGAATTCTTAAGTTTCAGAAGCAGTACCCTCTCTGCCTACCCATCCGCTCTCTAAGGGTCCTCGGCCTACTGCTCCCTTGCGCTCTGATCTCTCAGCGCATCTGCTCAAGGCATCTACCCTTGCCTTCACTCTGAGCAATTCGCCTCGCTGTTCCTAATCTCCATTTGCCAATTGCTACCTCCTCCCCGGGGTGCTGTCCCTAAAATACACAATCACAGTGTGGGTGAAACGCCCCTTGACGCCCACCACGGACTTTCCCCGATGATGTCAGCTTCTGGCTTCTTCCATTGCTTCACTTCCTTGCGTCGTTCATTAAGTTGACCCTTCTCCTTAGATGTCATCTTCATCATTTCGTTGGCCACTTCCATTGACACCTTCAGAGCAAAAGTCAAATGACCTTAAACAAGACTTTAACTTCATATCGCTTAGCTTGACCCTTCTAGGTCCTGTGAATGGTCTTGTCAAAACACAGTTCAAATTCTAAGTGTCTCTCCTCACGTTCGAGCAATAAGCTTCGTCCGGCGTTGTCACCTTAAATCTAACAAGTGCTAGACTTCTTGGCTCTCACGTTCACATCAAGCTATTTACGACTCTTACAAACCCACTAAATTACATACTTTTGACTACGCTCCTGCGAACTCTTGGTCAATCAGGTTATAATCACAAATGACCTAAACTCTTCCAGCATTCTTCCAAAAAGCCTTTTACACAGTATAACCTTTAACATACATTTATATATTCGTACTAGTAACTGAATACAATTCGCATAGAATATATAATACATAGAATACGAGATTATATGCTTTTCGTTACATCGTCATGTTTAACCATACATTTCTCCACGTTACTCCATTTAAAGTTACACACGTACATGAATTCTACTGTGCACGTTCTACATTTCGTAAGCATTTCTACACATTTCTACATTTACCCATTCTGTATACGGGCCTTCTAAATCTAATGCATGTTTAACATGTAAATACATTTACATTTCCTATACCATGTTATCACTTTAGTTGACTTTTATGCTATAGTCGTCAACTTCACATTACGATATGCGTTTCATTCCTACGTTTACAATATATGCGTCTAAATATGGCTATGATATATTTTCTATTCAAATTGCGCTCTCTCAGTTCCCCCCTTTGATGACTTTTAGGAGTCATCACTAAAAGCAATTTGAATACATCCCTTTATTCAGAACTAGTTACATCATTTCCTCTTCTTATCGATTCGAGTGCTCTCAGACTTTTATACTGTTGATCTTGTAACACAGCTAGCCTCCTTTCTTGATCTCTCATTGTCCCTTGTAACTGGTTCGACCTATACCATTTATATAATTTTACTAATCCTAATAATGTAACTATGCAAATTAATACTATTAATACAGGCTTTAAGATATACCAAACTATACTTTTGCCAAGATTAGCAAACCAACTTCCAACCTTTCCCACCCCATTTCCTACTTTTTCCCAAACATTTATTTTTGACAAATCTTCGATTTCCTGATGAATCTGTGTTATGTTGCTTATGACCTTCTCAAGTGGTTTTGAATTATCAGGAATATAAGTACAACATTCCTGAACCTTCAAAGCCTTGCAAACTCCGCCTTCTTTTGCTAATATCACATCTAGAGCAAGTCTGTTCTGAAGAACCATTGCTCTGATCGACTGCATCTCCCCTTCTACTAGTATTAATGACCTTGCAGTACTGGCAGACAATCTATCTACGACTGTCGCTAACCTCCTAATCTTAACATCGTTAAGAATCAAACCTAACAATGGAAACATCGCTCCAAATACATCTCCTACTACTTCTGCATCTCCTACTTCCCTTTTCGTTCTCGTCGAAGCCTTTCCTTCTATTATCGCTAAATCCTTTGCATGATATATTTTGGGGAAGACAATTGCCAAGTAACACGAACCATACCAATTGTCAGGTAGTTTTACATAGGCATTTCTCCCGCATACAAAATACACATTCGGAATAGCTTGCATCCCCTTCATAAAATCTTTCGTGTAGTACTCCAGCTTAAAAGCGTGCTCGCAATTAACTTCACCTACAAATTCACTCTCATAATATGTCTTGCTTCGAGCTAAACATAACTTTCCCTTCTGCGTTCTATCCAATGCTATTGGACCATTGCTACCTTTCTTTTTATGTGCCTTCTCTTCTTCTGTCCAATCTGTTTTCCATTGTCCTGACATTTTTAGAATCTTCTGCCTTCTGTATCGGTCATCTACTTGTCCAATAAACTTTTTCTCTACCTCTGACACTTTGCAAGTCAGATTGTTTCTACGTGCATATGATGTATCTAGCGTATCCCAAGGAAGAAAGAATTTAGCCAGTCTATCCTCCTTTTTGTAATAGTCCCACTTATTCATTTGCTTATAATTCGGAACTTCAGGCAGTACCGAATCATAATTTGAAAAGTAGTACTCAAATCCTTCTCTACCATAAAATATACTAAGCAGTAAACTACATGTTATCCCATAAGTCAATGGGAGATGATGATATCTAATGCCTTCGTCTACAGAAGCCGGCAATTGCATACAAACGTAGCAATCCTTGGCCTCCATGGCATCGATATATTCGTATAACAGTTTAGCGTATGCGTTTGACCTAAAATTTCCCTGTGACTCGTCTACGTGCAATCTACGAGCTTCATCTGCAAGTAACGCCTTTTCACGTATAACCTTGCTCTCCTCCTTCTTTCCCACAAGAGCAGGTTTCAAAGTCGTTACAGTTTTTACATTTGCTATTTCTTTGTCGTTCTCATGTCCTATTATGTAAGATATTGTTACTACTGTAATTATGAGAAATATCACTACCGCTATAAGTGTACCTACTATACATCTAGCTTTTCGGTTTGGGTTTCCGTTCTCCATGTCATCAAAACAGCGTACCTCGTTCTCTAGCGAAAATTCTCTTTTCCAGTCTTTGGTTGCTTGTTTACTTTTCTCAGTCTTTAAAGTGCTTTTTATCAACAAGTCTCTTTTTCACAACAACGTCATTTCTCGTTTTAGCAGCAGACAACCCTAGCCCTTCTCCGTCCTCTAAATGTAATCCCTAATTTTATTCTTCTTTTCACTCGGCGCTAGGTTATCTTCTTCTTTATAACTTATATACAAAGTCTTTAAGTATCAACAATTATTCTCGTACCTGCAGCTCTTGCAACAAGTTCCAACAACTCAAAACGAATGACTTTATCTTCTTCCTCCGATATTTGATGACCAAATGTTGGAAATTGTAATCTGTTCAACACTAAATCTTTAATCTGACTCAAGTATGGGGGTATGGGAAGTGTGAAAGTCAGTAACCCCTCAGTCTCGAGTCCAGGCGTCAACATCCATATCTCCACTGCCACATATGGATCGAGATCGATTACTTTCACGCTCTTTACTCTCCCAGATTTCTGTCCCCAAGACATCTGCTAGATAAGTCCACTCTGGGGTGGCGTACCTTCTGCAGGGCACACGTACCCTTCTCGATCTTCGTGGACTCTCAGTTCCTGAGTCTGTCGTTTCTTCCTCCTGATCCGATTCTTCAGCGATCGGGACAAGTGTTCTCTCTTTCTTTCCTTCCGAACTTGGCCTTTTTCTTCTCTCAGGCCAACTGGCTTCGTCACTCCTTGTCTTTCCGCTCCTTGTTCTAGGACCTGTCTCTTGGTCACTCTCAGTCTGCTCGATATCTGTGTTGGACTCCCAATTACTTTCTTCTCCTGAGGCGACTTCGGTCCCACTAGTGTCCTGACCTTCGTCGTCCTGTTCCAACACAGTTTCAGTTTCTTCGATCACCTCCACAGCTTGGCTTTCCCCCTCTATGGCTTCTCCGCTTCCCGCCGGATTTTCATCCGAGAGAGGAGCTGTTTCTTCTGGAGGTGTTGGCACTCTTCGGGTGTGTGAGGCATGTATCCAGTTTGGCAGACCTCCACACTTTACCGCAGTGTTCGTTACAAGAATGACTTGAAACGGACCTCGCCAACGCACGTCTAAGCAGTTCTTCCTGACATGCTTCTTCACCAGGACCCAGTCTCCCGGACTCAGGTCATGGCACAAGTCTTGTGCTGATGGAACCTCTGCAGCCTGGACCTGGAGGGACACAGAATTAACGGCATCAGATAGTCCCTTGCAGTAGTCCAAGATCAAATCGTCTGTGATGTTCACTAGCGCTGCAGTCGGAACCGATGGCAATCTCATGGCTCTCCCCATTAGCACTTCGTGTGGAGAGAGGCCTGTTCTTCTATCAGGTGTGCTACGTATGCTCATAAGAACCACTGGAAGTGCGTCTGGCCAACTCAGGGATGTCGATGAACAAACTTTAGCCAGTCTGGACTTGATGGTACTGTTAATTTGTTCTACAATCCCTGAAGCTTCTGGTCGATAGCTGCAGTGTAACTTCTGATCGATATTCAAAGCTGAACATAGCATCTTCACCACTTCGCTATTAAAATGAGTTCCTCTGTCCGATTCCAAAGAGGATGGCACCCCAAACCTCGGTATTAACTCTCTAAGCAATAATTTTGCTACAGTAAGTGTATCGCACCTACGTGTAGGGTAAGCCTCAACCCATCTAGAGAATATGCAGACAATCACTAAAACGTATCTAAGTCTGTTGCATGGAGGCATTTCTATAAAGTCAAGCTGCATCCTATTGAAAGGCCCCCCAGACCTTCCTATGTGACTCAAGGTAACTGGTGTTCTCTTTCCCACGTTTAGTTGCTGACAGATCGCACATCGCTGACACACTGCTTCTGCCGCTACTCTAAATTTTGGATTAAACCATGTCTGTCTGAATACTCTCACCATAGCATCTCTTCCTATGTGTGCTGATCCATGCAATTTCCTTGCCATTGGACTAACAAGTTCATTTGGTAAAACTGCCCTTCCGTCGGCAGAGACCCAAAAATTCATCTGGCTCTTTACACAACCTGCTGTTTCCCAGCTCTTTTTCTCATCATCTGGTGCGTTTTCCTGTACGCACCTTAATTCATCCCACGTATCTACAGTATCTAGCAACATTGTCAATTCAGTTCTTTCCTGGACTCCCCCCACTTTTACATCAGTGTGAGAATATCCCTGCTCTGCGCAATAGCGCGCTACTTCATCCGCATAGCGGTTTCCTTGTGACACAAAGTCAATGTTCTTTGTATGTGCGACACATTTGACCACTGCTATGGCCATCGGTCTTTGCAATGCCTCTAACAAAAGTCTCACGAATTCTCCATTCCTAATGGGAGAACCCGAGGAGGTCATGTAACCTCTTTGAGACCATAACTGCCCGTAATCGTGAACTACCCCGAAACCATACTGGCTATCGGTGTATATGGTGACTCGAAGTTTGTCGCCTGCTAAGCAAGCACGAGTCAAAGCAACAATTTCAGCTACCTGTGCGGAGTGTACTCCTTCCAGGCAAGCGGCTTCTATAACTCTGGTAATCGTGCAAACTGCATAAGCTGCTCTCAGCTGACCGACATCGTTTCTTACGCATGAACCATCAACGAAGAAAATTTCGTCTGGGTCTGTCAATGGCTCATCTACGATATCAGGTCTTGGTTTGGTACATAGTTCAGTCACATCGAGGCAGTCATGATCTGTACAGTTTTCGTCATCCACTTCATTCGGAAGTGGCATCAAAGTTGCAGGATTCAAGACGGAGCATCTTTTTAGGGTCACATTCTCGGCAGCCAGTATGACTTGCTCGTAGCGTGTGAGCCTGCTATTCGTTAGATGCTGAGTCTTCGTCCTGGTCATTAACAATTCCACAGAATGCGGCACATACACCACTAACTGGTGTCCCATCACCACGCTTTCCGATCTCTCAATGCTGACACCCGTTGCAGCTACGGATTTGAGACATCCGGGCAACGCTGCGGCTACCGGATCTAATGTAGCCGAAAAGTACGCCACTGGCCTGCGCGCATCTCCGTGGATCTGAGCTAAAACCGCTAAAGCGCATCCCTCTCTCTCGCAGCAGTAAAGCAAAAAAGGTTTAGTGTAATCTGGCATTCCCAAAGCCGGGGCGCGACATAAGTCCTCCCTCAGCTGCAAAAATGCCATCAAACAATCTTTGTCCCATGGTACCGGATCACTTACTCCTTTGTGCGTCAGTTGTAATAACGGTTTAGCCTTCAGTGAAAAGTTTGCTATCCACTGTCGACAATAACCGACCATGCCTAGAAACATCCTGACTTCTCTTTGTGTTGTAGGCGCGTTCATCTTCATAATCGCCTCTATTCTGTCTGGAGACACCTTCCGCTTACCCGTTTCAATCCTATGGCCCAAGTATTGCACCTCAGTCTTACAATATTGCAATTTACTTGGAGACACCTTGTGCCCGTTCTCGGCCAAGTGATTTAACAAGGTTATGGTGTCTTCTCTGCAAGCTTCCTCAGTTTCTGACGCAACTAGGAGGTCGTCTATGTACTGGACCAGAACTGAATTCTTGGGCAGTACTAGACTTTCAAGATTTTTCTTCAATAGCTGGTTAAAGATCGATGGGCTTTCTGTATACCCCTGAGGGATACGACACCATGTTAAAATGCGATCTTCCAGCTTAAAAGCGAAAAGATACTGACTCTCTTCGTCTAACGGTATCGAAAAGAAAGCCTGGCACAAATCTATCACGGTAAACCATTCAGCTTGGAACGGTATCTGAAATAATATCACTGATGGATTCGGTACCACTGGACAACATGAGACAACAATGTTATTAATCTTTCGAAGATCCTGCACTATTCTGTATTTTCCACTAGCCTTCTGCAAACCCATGATCGGGGAGTTACATGGACTACCCACGATCTCCTTCAGTATTCCCTGTTTGATCATGGATTCGATCACAGGCTTTATTCCTGCAATCGTCTCTGGCGTTAGCTTATACTGTGGTGTTCTTGGATACTCAGCATGGGGTTTTACCAAGATCTTTACCGGTTCTACTCCCTTGATCAATCCTATCTCTTCCCCAGTAAAATCCCATACCTCAGCTGAGACTTTCTCCCTCAAGTCCTGTGGAAGCTCCTCCACTGTTAAGGTAGGATATAGTTCCACACATTCCTGCGAGTTCACAACTTTAAAATCAGCATCCTCGTCATTGGTCTGCACTTCTACTCCTTCCGGTGTGCAATGTATTGTGCAATTCAGTTTACACAGCAAATCTCTCCCTAGTAAGCACACAGGACTAGAATCACAGATCACAAACTGATGCTCGTCACTGTAATTCCCTATCCTTACTGACACTGGTTCGGTCAGGGGATTCGTCATCCTTTTGTTTGCGACTCCTACCACCTGAACCATTTCTCCTGATATTGGCAGACCTGGGACTACCGCAGATCTCAACGTAGATCGAGTGGCCCCCGTATCCACCAAAAAGGTTGTAGGACATCCAGCTACTTCAGCCTCTACGTATGGTCCCCTCTGATCTACTTCCAAGGCGGCTCCTAGAGTACAATCTTCCTCCCTATTCGCCCGCTGCCCTGTAAGTGGATCCACGTAGTAGCATTCCTCTCCTCCTACAAACAATGGCATCTGTCTGTAGGTTTTCCCTCCATTTGAGATGCGAGGTGGTTGAGGAAACGGGGCTCGAGGAGTCTGAGTCCCCCCTTTGACAAACTTGCCTTTCGGGACTGTGGCTCCCTTAACCACGTTGTTCTGAACCTCTTCCTCCTCCTGTTCTAATTCCCCTGTCTCAACATTGTAAGGACACTCGCGTCGCCAGTGTCCCACCTCGTTACACTGATGGCATCTTGTTGTCTTTTTCAGTGTCGCGATATCCATTCTCGGTCTCGGTCTTTCTTCCTCATCTCTGCTCTGATTATTCTGTTTCTTCGCTTGCGTTCCGGTTCCCTGTTGCCGCTGTCCACTCTTTCCAGCAGCTTGCATTTGCACTAGCATTAACTTTTCCTTGAGCTTCTTTGCCTTAGAATCTATCTCGTCGCTACAGTACCTTGCATACCTCAGAATTTCATCTAAAGGTTTGTTCTGCCAACAGATCAGATGCTGTTGGATCATTAGACATATGTCTGGTCTTAATCCGAGGACAAACTTCGATACAAACTGTCCTATGTCCTTCGGATCCATTACATCTAACCCGCTGTACTGCTTGAATGCTTTCAGCAATCGCTCATAGAACTCATGAACTGTCTCTTTCGGCTCCTGAGTAGTTCGATCTATCTTAACCCAGTCTATGTCTTGCACCGGCACTTTCTCTTTTAGCCATGTTATTACTCTCTCGTATTTTTCCATGACTCTAACTGATGGACCATTCGTCCGAGTATCTCTCGGTGGCTCACAAGTGGGCCATTCAACACTAAGCTTGCATGCCGTCCACAAATCTCCGGGTACTACGATATCGAACAGTGTGTTCAAATCGATCCACAGTACCTTCGAGATCTTCACGAATCTTTCTACCTGTTTGTACCACTCGACAGGATTATCTCTAAGCTTTGGGAAGGAATTGGTAAATGCCGCCAAATCCCCCCTACTCCAGGGCACGTGAACGTAGCTTCCATTCGCGATTTCTCGCAAAGGGAAGGCTTCCATTCGCATTGAATCTGCGTCCTGGGACTTCCCAAGTGCACTCCGTCTAACAGAGCCCTTCTTGGACCATCTTTCCTCCCATCTATCCAAATCTTTCCATATTCTGATACATATGATCAATTCCCTTATGTGTACCTTCAGCGCGATCGTTCTACGCTCATCCAGATCCTGATCCGTGCAAGTTAGCCTATGATTACTCTGTAAAGCCTTAGTTCGTGACAGGTCTACCATATACCTGTTTGCCAAATTAGATAGATTTTCATGAGCTGACCTCGCTCTTCGAGTAATATCCTTGGATAAGAACAATATTTCGTCTGGTGTGTACAACTCTAATCTCTCTAGTGCCACTGTGCCATCAATCATTTCATCCAAGTCTGACTTCAAACTCATTACATCGAGACGTTTTGCCTTTATTTCAGCTTTCAGTACCTCAGTCCTAGGTTGTTCTCTCATATCCCTCTCACCTCCACTATGCGCCCTACGCCTGAGCACAGGTGAGTTATGAGGAGTCTTCCTTCCATCTCTTTGTTCCCACCTCTCTAGATCCCAAGCCTTTCCATCTTCACGTGGGGTATGGTGGAATAGCGCTCCGTCCCCCAACCCTACATTCCGTCTTTTAGGCTCGGTGTCTCCAGATATGAGATAGGATCCACCGTTCGGTTCTAACCCACTGTAACTAGCTTGTTGTCTGGTGTCGCTTAATAAAATGAAAGGCCCTCGCCGGGCTTCCATGTTCCCGTGATCTCTTTCGTGATCACCGGATGAATGGCGAGACGTTTCGCGACTCCCTATGTTCTCATGACTCCGTCCACTATCCCCGGATTCATGGCGAGATGCTTCGTGACTCTCCATGTTTCCGTGATTCCAGTGTCTCACATCCTCACCTGGGGCATGGTGTGTGCACCTAAAAGTATTCCGGTACTCCTGTGTCCTACGTTCCCCTTCACTGAAGGTGACGCGAGGCACTTCGCCACACCCTGCACTCCTGTCATCGTACATTTGCTTGTTGCCGCTAACAGTAGGACAAGTATCTCTTCTGCTTTCTTGACTCCCTCTCTCCCACTCGGGGCTGCTTTCGCCAGCTCCACAATGAGAGAGAATCCTGTTATCCTGCTCTCTCCACTCAGTTCCCGTTTCTAAACTTCTATTCCGAGCCTCTTCGGCAGTGTCCCAATCTTTCAAGTATTCTCTTAATTCCTTAAAGGACTTCGGTTTAGGACCCCTCAAATCCATTGGCCCTCTTTGACCTCTCTGTTCTATCCTGGGACCCGTTCCAGAATCTAATGGGGTACTCCGACTCATCGGTGCTAGTATTTGCCTTTGGGGATTCATTGTGGCATTCCTATTCTCCACTTCTGCTCTTTCACTGTCCCATCGTGCCTGTTCCTCCTGCTGGACCCCTTCTGGGTTGTAGATTGACACAATAGGGCCTATGGTAACAGGAACTTGTAAAGCGTCTGGCATTTGGTACGACCTTGCACATTGCGTCTCTGGCGCCTTCTGGACCACGAATCTTCCCACTACTCTCTGTTCAGAACTAGTCTGGGGTATTTCCTCGGTCTTGTTAACGTCCCACTCTGTTACTGGGATCGATTTATATTCCCCCCTCCTAGCTCCGTCCTCTTGCGGTAATATGGGACTCGCAAGTTCCCCGCTGTATGGAGGTGGTCTATCTGTTAATAGCCTATCTATAAGATCCTCCTCCAACTCGCTTTCCTCATCTTCCTGTTCCAGAGGTTTCCTTTCTCCCGTGGCCTCTATCATGGTGAACAGTTTGTCGGCCTCTATCTTTTGTACTCTCCACTTCTTAGCTTCTTCATCCCATTTGGCATCCTGTACTGCCTTTACTGATCGTCTCACCCTCTCTTGGCGCCTCTTTACGCTCTTTTCGTGTGCTGTTCTAAACCACGCACCAAGGGCTTCAAATTGTGTTGGCCTCGGTAGAGGTCTCGTTGAAAGCATTGTCGCTTTCAGTTGGTTCAACACGTCTAGTTTAAACGTTCTGAATCTTGGAAACGCCAGTTCCTTTTCTCCTTCAGTTAGCCTGTGCCACTCGGAGATCCATAGTATCGAATGTAAGCCTACATTTTCTGCCATATGAAAAGCTGGTGTGCCTTCTGGTGGAGCTTCTTCTCCTGCATATAAATTTCTCCTTTTTCTCTTAAAGATTTTTCCTAAACCCTTGAAACACTTCATTTTCGATAACGTACGATGTTCCTTACTAATTCTCTTCCTTGTTTACGTCTTGGTGGTAACCACCAATCCCTGTGCGACTCTCGCTAATCAGCCTATCCCAGCGCGGTTCTATACCAACCGACCAATCTCAGCGCGACTCTACGCTGACGTCACTTGTCCCCTCTGCAGCAGTTCCCTCGTTTCTCAACTCGTCTCACGATCTTACATGCGTTTCATTCATACACTGAAAAATGACTACTTCCGTCCAAGCGATCACTTTTCTCTGACTGTACGGCCACAGTCTAACTGTAATTGCTACCTCAACTGGCACAGCGTCTTTCCTCTTACGGTCGGACACTTGCCTCAACTGATAGGTTACTTACACACAGTAAACGCACGACCAGCGTCCGTTACTCATACACTCACTCATACGCTCCCCCTATCATCGGTCTGTCGGGAAATCAATGGTACCTCATGACCCCCTTTCAAATGGTAGACAAATTACTCTGGGTGTTCGATACACCCGAACCACTTAAGTCCTCTGGACATAAGATTTCATCCGGTTGCGCGCGCTCACAACCTTCCCTCAATCACACTACAGGCATTCAACTCCGCTTGATATTACAACACAGGAACAACATAAAACACCGCAATCTTACAACGCATGACCCTTATACTCACTCTCGACCGACTCTGCTGCTTTTCTCTCGACGCACCGTCAGCACCGTCTTCGGCTGCAATTCTTCTTCTGGTCGACGATAACTAGGGACCTTGGGGTAAACTAACCTGGCCTAGGTCGTCTTCCTCAAGAAGATAACCATCATTACTCTGCTACCAACTGCGGGGAATGAGATTTTGATATCAATTTATGATCAATTTAATAACTTATCTCATTCAACAATTTTTGGACCGATAGTATCTGTCATTGAGTAAAAGACAACCCCCGCATAGATTAGACAAACCCCATTAACTGACGCCACTCTGAAGAACCACTTACAACTGATAAAGTTTAAAAGTTTTATATAAAGTTAATTTGAATGCAAATACAATCCTCACAGGATAAACCTTAAAGTATACAAAAGAATACAAAATCAATCTCAATACCAGCAATTAAAGCTTCGATGTGAAGTGGTTCCTTGGCGTCATCTACAGTAAGATAAAAATAATCAAGTTAAAACTGTCCCTACTCTATACTAGGTGACATCCCTACTTCGCAAGTTTCTTCCCTAAAAAGGTGTCAGCAGTTTGACTCCCAAAGAAGTTCAAACTCTCTTAGCCTCTAAAGGAATTCTTAAGTTTCAGAAGCAGTACCCTCTCTGCCTACCCATCCGCTCTCTAAGGGTCCTCGGCCTACTGCTCCCTTGCGCTCTGATCTCTCAGCGCATCTGCTCAAGGCATCTACCCTTGCCTTCGCTCTGAGCAATTCGCCTCGCTGTTCCTAATCTCCATTTGCCAATTGCTACCTCCTCCCCGGGGTGCTGTCCCTAAAATACACAATCACAGTGTGGGTGAAACGCCCCTTGACGCCCACCACGGACTTTCCCCGATGATGTCAGCTTCTGGCTTCTTCCATTGCTTCACTTCCTTGCGTCGTTCATTAAGTTGACCCTTCTCCTTAGATGTCATCTTCATCATTTCGTTGGCCACTTCCATTGACACCTTCAGAGCAAAAGTCAAATGACCTTAAACAAGACTTTAACTTCATATCGCTTAGCTTGACCCTTCTAGGTCCTGTGAATGGTCTTGACAAAACACAGTTCAAATTCTAAGTGTCTCTCCTCACGTTCGAGCAATAAGCTTCGTCCGGCGTTGTCACCTTAAATCTAACAAGTGCTAGACTTCTTGGCTCTCACGTTCACATCAAGCTATTTACGACTCTTACAAACCCACTAAATTACATACTTTTGACTACGCTCCTGCGAACTCTTGGTCAATCAGGTTATAATCACAAATGACCTAAACTCTTCCAGCATTCTTCCAAAAAGCCTTTTACACAGTATAACCTTCAACATACATTTATATATTCGTACTAGTAACTGAATACAATTCGCATAGAATATATAATACATAGAATACGAGATTATATGCTTTTCGTTACATCGTCATGTTTAACCATACATTTCTCCACGTTACTCCATTTAAAGTTACACACGTACATGAATTCTACTGTGCACGTTCTACATTTCGTAAGCATTTCTACACATTTCTACATTTACCCATTCTGTATACGGGCCTTCTAAATCTAATGCATGTTTAACATGTAAATACATTTACATTTCCTATACCATGTTATCACTTTAGTTGACTTTTATGCTATAGTCGTCAACTTCACATTACGATATGCGTTTCATTCCTACGTTTACAATATATGCGTCTAAATATGGCTATGATATATTTTCTATTCAAATTGCGCTCTCTCAAAGTGATTACACCATGTCTTGCAGACAGCGCATGCACGCTGCCTGGGTTCAACCTAAAAATAATGCTGGTGGTAGAGCTCTTCTGTTTGCAGACCTGATGTTGTGAGGTAACTCATTTGTTTCAACCATGGGTTAGCCATGGCTGCAACACCTGTGCATGTGCTAAGAGCACTGGCTGTTCGCTTTTCTGATGCTCGTCAATGAGATTTTAGAGTATTAACTAGAGGTTAGGTAAATACTGTAGTACTAAGCAGTCATGAGCTTATGTCTGGTAGCTCAGCTACAGGCTTTCCTGGGACATGCAAAGTTTTTGATTACAACAACAAAAACATTAAAGTAAAAAAATCAAATAGGAATATTCTCAAACTAATTTAGAAAAAAGAAGTGTAACAGGCAAAACATAACCAAATAACAAATTCATATAGAAGGATCAGAAAGAGATACATTTTTAATGAAAATGGCAACAACCTTCAAAAATGAAAGTAATTTCACGGGTAATGTGACTGGGAACTAGGCACTTCTTCAGATTGTAGTGGAGCAAAGGTCACTTCCTACAAGGTCACTTCAGTCAATAGTTTTACCCTTGGATAAAGTCTCTCGGGTGAAGGTCACACTTCTCCAATGGGGCAGGCAGGACACTGAATCCTCAAAGCTGACCATGAGTAATTCAGGGGTCTGATGCCACCTTCAGCTTTGAACCAAACATCTCACAGTGGGACTGGGTCACTTGCCATGGGGATCACTCTGACTCCCTTTCTCACTGTACAACTTTGCCGTTTTTTGCTTATCAAAAGCATGTCGCTCAGGGACATCTTAAGGATTTTGGGGGCCCTGGGCCAAACAGATTTTGGGGGCTCTGTTCGGAAAAGCTTTGAATTCATGATCCAATTTCAGCTCTTTAATGCTCTCTTTGGCCAGGGGCACTGGCGCACCGATCCAAGTTTTAAATGTGTTTCCGTCTGATATTCAGGGGTAGTGACTTTTGTTTTCAATATTGTAACACAGCAGTAGCTTACTAATATTACTGCAAATAATATATGTGATGTCCTACCATTTGTCATTTGTGAGGTCCTATTATGATCTAAAAGAATAATTTTTTATGGATGTTCCATGCAGACAAAATTTCTCTGCAAAATGTCTGCAATAGTCTCACATATCACCCACATTAAAATAAATTAAAAGAAAACGGTATTTAAAACAAATTGTTTAAGAATTATTCAAGTTCGTTAGGGCAAGACTATACGACAGAACTGAGCTGGCCCTGTCAGGGTCCCCCCTGAAGGGCTGGTGCCCTGGGCCAGAGCCCACTTTGCCCATGCCTAAACACAAGTCTGATGTAGCTGGACTAGGCTAAAACCCAAAGCTGGGCAGGGCGCCCTAATATTGGATTCTTGCATAATCTTGGCACCTTTTCCTAGCCCTTCAGAAGTTTAAATTACTGTTTCTTCAGATGCTGAACTTCTTCCTTCTTATCTATTGTAAGCATCCAAACTGCCAGGCCACTCCTAGGGTACCAGTTGAGGGACAGCAGTGGGATTTAGGCTCAATCATGCTTTACAGCTAGGGCCCAGCCAGAGTCCTTTCTAAAGTGGTTGGCTGCGAAATGTGCGAATTCGCGATCCGCAAATTCATGCGAAATTTCAAAAAAAATTGCGAGTTCGCAAATTTTCCTGCGTACTCGCGGATTTATTTGCCGTTTGCAAAATATGTGACCACGTGTGCCTGTAACTTTGCCAGCATGCCAAAAGGCGCCAAGGTCTCTTGAGTGAGCTGGCCATTATAGTGGGGACGGGCGGGAAAACGTTTCATACCGCTAGTGTGTGGTGGACGGGGTCAAACTGGCGGGGCTTCTATGCGAGTTTACAGGCATCTTGTTGAATGGTCAAAGACCGAGCAGAGCAGCAGATAAGGAGAAAGCAGCCTCCTGGTCACAGGAGCTACACGGGGATGGCGCTCGGGAAACTCATGGATGCAAAAATAAGTTTGGCACAGGACCCCAGAAACCTTCAGATATCCAAGATAGCTCTTCTGCGCGTGTTGGTAGAAAGCCATTCTGATCCTGCTCAGTGGGTACAGGCGCATGCAGCTGCTGCTGCTGGACAATGTCCCATCTCATACTAAACTGCCCCGTACAGGAATATGCTGGCGCTGGGCATTAGGGAGTAGTGGTGTGCGGGTGCTGCACGCCTGGTACATGCGCATACCGGTGCCAGGGGGGACACGTGTTTATTGGTGCTGTGTAGCAAGTTATGACTTTACATTTTGACTGCACCAGACGGTGGTACCACCTACATGGATCAGGAGCATCCAGGTACCAGACTACATGGTGCAAGAGCATAATGGTGCTGTGCGGTATGGGTATTTATGTACTGGGGGCAGGGGGGCACTTAGCACAATGTGTGCTCACACCCAGAGGGCTCCCAGGCAATTGAGCACAAATGATTTTTACACTGAGAGGGCTCCGGGGCAGTTCAGCAGCACGGGGGCTCACACCCACTGGGCCCCAGGGCAGTTCAGTAGCGCAGGGGCTCACAAACCCTGGGCAGCTCAGCAGCGCGGGGGCTCTCAGCCACAGGGCTCCCGGGCAGTTTAGCAGTGCCACCCTCTGGTTCATCACTGCCACCCTCTGGGTCATCATTGCCACCCTCTGGTTCACCACTGTCACCCTCTGGTTCATCACTGCCACCCTCTGTGGTATTGGGTTCTTCAGGCCTACATATTACGCAAAACCCGCTACACCATAAAACAGACAGTGGCACGGAAACTGGAAAATGCAAAAGACAAGTTTATTAAGACCCCATGGGGTGGTGGTACATTCCTACAGCACCCTTCGGCAATGCAAGAAGTATCACACCGAACATCGGTGTGCGACCTCTTTTATACAGTTTTACAGTAATAAAAAGAGTAGGCGGAACACATTTGCTCAGTTTAGGTACATATAAGGTCATTTTTGGAACACAGCCAACTCATGGGAGGAGTTATAACACTACTGGTCAGTTTGAAAGAACATTCCTAAGTGATGACTGTCCACTAGTACAGAGAGTTTAACTACGCATGTGCAAGCTTGACCAGTACTAAAAATAGCCTGTTGCTGGGCAAGTTAGGTGGTCAGTGGTACAGAAAAAGGACAAAAGGGCATGCTGACCACGAGGCAGCACGTTCATCTAAAATGGATGCCAGTGTTCTCAAAATGGCCTCCAAAGACTATAGTCAAGATAAGGGGAAATTCGTGTAGCAAAGCTAAATGCTAACCCGATCACCGTCAAATTACGACAGACCACCCTTTTAGCGTTTAGCTGAAGCTACCTCATAGTGGACATAATCAGGGTATTCATCATCAATGTTAATGGACATAATGTTTGCTACTTCTCTATGAATCATTTGTTCATTCTTAACAATAGCCCGTTTGGATGGGATACAAGCAGAAAGGCACATAGAACATAACATAGGGCCACATTGAATGCAGAGACATAAAAAGAACAGTATCCCAATTATTACACATAGGATTGTCAGCAGCTTCCAACCCCAAGTACTAAGCAATGTCCAAAACCAACCCGAAAGTGTCCAAGTACCATTATCAGGATGTATCTCAGCAGCTATCTTATGTAATTTAGAAATTGCATCATATACAGAGGGTGAATTATCTGGCATGTACACACAGCAACTACTTCCGATAATGCGGCATGCACCCCCACGATCAGCTAATACTACGTATAGAACCATTCGGTTCTGGAGCGTTACAATTCTGGTAATTTGAAGTTCCTCAGTCAAGTTCCCTAAAGCAAAAACTGTTTCATTAGCAACAGCTTCTACAACACGTGTCAGTCGTCTTGGTTTTCTGCTATTTAAAGCAGCCCCAACAAATGAGAAAAGACCTAAATTAAAATTGACATACTGCTGCGAAGAAGTATCAGTCTGGTCTATATCATCGAGAGCTAATGCTCTTTTCACTCTATTCAGTATAAAATCGTGATATAAAATAAAATCATTATGGTACATAGTTGGGGCAATAAACACAGGGGGTATTACAAAGGATATATAACATATTCCTAAACATCCTATAGGGAGACGGTGATAACCTTTATTTCCACAGATAAAGTAAGTGTTTCGTCAAGCCACAAAGGCAATACCATTTGGAGTGTCAAAGGTGAGAGTAGTGTTACATTCACTTCTTCCTACTGGGATTGTACCTTTATTTCGGACACACAGATCAGCTTTCGTATCAATAACAGTGATTATATGCAGTCTGGACATATTCACATTTCTTTGGTTAGTATAAATTCGAGGCGAAGATACATTATCTGGTCGATATTCTTCCCATTCAAATTTAGTTCCTTCAGCTTGTGGATAACCATCTCAGTCATTCACACAGACCTTATTAAGTCGGAAAAGTAGTTCACCTTTTGTCGGCCATCGCAAAGTGAATAGAAGTGTATACCAAGCATTACAAGAACCATTGTGAGAGAATGGGAGTGGGATAAGCGGAGTGCCTCCTTTCTTTTGATGTCCAGGCAACATCCCACATACCCAACAATTTGAAGTGTTCATCATATTATGAGTGTGATGCAGAATCTGGATGAAACTATTATTCAGATAAGTCTGTCTATGTCGTTCTTCATGATAAGGCAAAGTAAAATGAAAATGTTCAGATGGAATTGGGGTAGTTGGCAATAAATGTTCTCTTGTCGGCACCAGGAGTTCTACTACCCAAGCTATTACTGCTATCACCACAATTGTCATAACAAAGACTACTGCACCAAGAATTCTCTTATTTCGTATTGTAGAAGATGCCATAGTTCAAAGTTCAAAATGTCTCAAAAAGAAAGCAACTAAAAATAAAAAAATTCATGCTGAGCTCCGAGGTAGCTGTTGGTTTCTTCTCCGAGATTCAAGACGGGTGTCGCTACACTTGGCAGAACTGATCCTCCCCCCTTGATATTTCCGGCTTCCGTTTCACAAACCTGGAGCGGTAACTCAACCAGTCTCACACAAAACAACTGCTTCTCTTAGTTGTAGATTGTATCTCTCTCTACCAGAGACGGTGTGGTCCGGGAAGGCTCCCTCCGATTCAGTAGACGTGACAGCTGGGCTATTCTCCTCGTCCAAGATGTCTCGATAATCAGACAACACAGTTGGGTTCACCAGATCCGGAGAGACACGGCGGCAATGAGTGGAATGCACCCACCGTTTCTTGTTCGTAACTCGCACAGCCGTACGAGTCGCTAGTAGCACTTGCTCGGGTCCACGCCACCTCGGCTCCAAGCTGCATGTTCTCTCAAAGGACCGGACCATTACATAGTCGCCAGGACGAAGATTGTGAGCCTCTCCAATGGAATTGTCGGGGAGCGCTTCTCGAACCTGTTGATGAATGGAATGTAAATCATTTGTTAATCGTGCCAAATAATCGTTCATCATTATACAAGGCACATCATGTAACAATCGAGGCTTAGGAACTCCCCATATATTCATAGGCCTTCCGAACACCACTTCATAAGGTGTGAGGCCAGTTCGGGAATGGGGTACTGATCTAATAGATAGCAATGGCAGAGGCTAAGCATCCGGCCATTTCAAAGACGTGGATGCCACAATCTTTGCTAACTTGAATTTCAAAGTAGCGTTGTACCTTTCCACAAGACCTGCTGACTGCGGATGAAATACAGCATGGAACTTTTGCTGAATTCCCAATCCCTTCATGAGGTATTCCACAATTTTTCCAACAAAATGAGGACCATTATCGCTCCACAAAAATTTACAAACACCATAACGTGGGAAGTACTCTTTGAGCAAAACCTTAGCTGTTGTCAGTGCTGTATTATCCTTCGTGGGGAAGGCCTCAATCCATTTACTAAAAGCACACACCACCACTAAGACATACTTAAGGTTATTGCAAAGCTCAAGCTGGATATAATCCATTTGTAGTACTTCAAATGGTGCAGTAGGTGGAACAAACCCTCTTCTCGGAGTATACGTCCCTTTAGCAGGATTATGCTGCAAGCATATCAGACAGGTCTGCACTACTCTTCTGGCCGTATTGGCAATCTCAGGATGCTCCCAGACTCGCGTAAGCAATTTAGTAATTGCGAGAGCTCCAACATGTGCCAATCCATGTGTCATTTGAACCATTGCCTGCAAGTAAGCTGCAGGCAGTTTCCATCTCTCCATGTCCTTGCTCCTCCAGCAACCCTCATCATCCAACACTCCCTCCTTTTCCCAGGTTGCGAGTTCTGCCTCAGAAGTTGATTTCAGAATGTCTAATATCTCCTCTCTAGCACCATGCCATCGCTCGGCCTGCGATTTCACTACGTACATTGGCGAGGCATTTTGCAACATAGCAGTTTCCCTCGCTATGCAATCTGCAAAGGCGTTTCCTTGTCCTACTTTGTCTGTCACTTTCTTATGTGCACTGCATTTCATTATCGCCACTTTCTTTGGACATAGTAGCGCATTCAGAAGATCACGCACTAGTTCTCCACGCATGATGTGCACTCCGTGCGAAGTCAAAAACCCTCGCTCTCTCCAGAGTAGGCCAAAATCATGCGCTACTCCAAAGGCGTACCGGCTATCAGTGTAGATGTTCACACATAAGCCGGCACTCAATTCGCATGCTCTTGTTAAGGCTATCAGTTCCGCTGCTTGGGCCGATTTCTGTGGTATTCGTGCTGCTTCTACCACTGTTTTAAGTGTCGTGATCGCATATGCTGCGGAAGTTGTACCATCTGGTAGCCTCAAACACGATCCATCAACCCACAGTTCCCCATCTACATCTGGAAGTGGCGTATCCTGTAAATCGACACGACCCTTTGTTTGTTCTTCAGTCAGGAAAACACAATCATGGTGCTCTTCCTCCTGGCCCTCAGCAACTGTATACGGCAATAAAGTAGCAGGATTCAGAGTAGCACATCTCTTTAATGTGATATGCGGCGCCAACAGTGTGAGCTCATATCCTGTTAAACGTGCACTCGTGAGGTACTGAGTTTTTGTTTGGGTTAACAGAGCATCTACCGCATGGGGAACTAACACCAACAATTTGTGTGACAAAACTATTCCCTCACTCTGTCGTATGGCCACTGCTGTTGCTGCAACTGCTCGAAAACACCCAGGTAATCCTCGTGCTACGGGGTCAAGTATTGCTGAGAAATACGTGCAAGGTCTCTGTTTATCCCCGTGTGTCTGCACTAGGACTGACAATGCACACCCATCCTTCTCGTGTACATATAATGTGAAAATCTTCGTATAATCTGGTGTAGCTAGTACTGGTGCGGAGCAAAGGGCTTGTCTCAATTGTTCAAAAGCATTCTGACATTCATCTGTCCATTCAAGGGGCATTGGTGTAGTCTTGGACAATAATGCTAACAAAGGCTTTATAATATGTGAAAACCCCATTATCCACTGCCTACAAAAAGACGTTAAGCCTATAAAAGCGCGCACATCTTTCTGAGTGCGGGGGACTGGTGTATCTAAAATCGCTTGAATTCGATCAGATGTCAATGCACGTCCCTCCTTAGACAAAAGATGACCGAGGTAGGTCACCTTTGGTCTACAATATTGAAGCTTTTTCCTAGAAACCTTGTGATTGTTCTGAGCAAGAAAGGAAAGCAAAGCAAGACTACTCTCCTCACATTGCTCTTGCGTATCTGCTGCAAGTAGAATGTCATCGACATACTGAATGAGAGCCACTCCAGACTGTAAATCGAAAGAATCAAGCTGTCTTTTTAAAGCCTGGCTATAAATGCTAGGACTTTCTGTATAGCCTTGAGGAACTCGACAAAATCTATACGATTTATTATTTAATGTGAAACCAAACAAATATCTGCTATCAGGATGGATGGGAATGGAAAAGAAGGCATTTTTTAGGTCAATCACGGTAAACGTGGTGGCAGTGGGCGGAATCAGAGTAAGTAAGGTGGTAATATCAGACACCACCGGGTACTGGGGCACTACTATCTTGTTAATTTCTCTCAAATCAATAATAAATCGATAGATTTTGTCATCAGTATCTTTCTTTAAAATCGGTAGAATAGGGCTGTTACAGACATAATAGGGAACTTCCTCCACAACGCCTGCAATAATTAAATTGTGTACAATATGAGTTAAGGCAACTTCACATTCCCTGGATATTTTATACTGTGGCACACGAGGCAAAGTCGCACCCTCCTTGACAGTTATTCGAATAGGGGGAATAAGCATCTGTCCCACATCCGTGTCTGAAGTAGCCCATAACGTTTGTGGGAGAGAGGCCAGCGCTTCAATTTCTTGAATAGTGCACAATCTCTCTACATCTGGGTAATTGTCATTCAATATAACCCGCACTCCTTCAGGAGCGCAGCGTATGGTTGCTCGAAAATATTTAAGCAAATCTATCCCCATAATATTGTCTGGAGTGTTTGGTGACAATAAAAACGGGCACGGACCAAAGAATCTGTCAATGTAAAATGTAAGGGGTTGTGACAATGGGCTAAGAGAGGGTGTTCCATCGAACCCTATGGATGTAATCGTTTCGCCAGACAGGGGAGCCCTTGGAACCAAGTCTTTAGACAGAGCGCTACGAGTAGCTCCTGTATCAACCAGGAACTGATCAGTAGAACCCAAAACGCCCGCTGATACATATGGACCTCTTTGATCTACTGGTACTTCAACCGATTCCATACCCCATCCTATGCAATCCTATGCATGTACATAATCCTGAGACTCTGCCTATTCACCCTCCGCTATCTGATACTGATTCCGTCGATCGAAAGTGTTATCATCAACCTGACCACGACCCTTCGCCTCAAACCTGCCACGATCACTTGCTCCACCCCTCCCTCCTGAATAACTATTCCGTGTCCTTCCACCTCCTTGACCACGCTGATTACGTTGTTCCCGAAGCACCGGACAGTCTGAGGCCCAATGTCCAAACTTTTTACAGTATGCACACTGATCCTCAGAAATGTCGGTACGACCGGAAGACGTACCGTACATTCCACGCCTACCTCTATCATTCCCTCTTGGCTGTGTAGCATAAACCTGAGCCAACATCACTTTCGTCTTTAATTCCTTCGTTTTCTTATCAATACTCTCTTTAGCCTCCAATTCCTGTCATTCATAATACTGAGCCATAGTCAGCAAAGAAGCAGGAGTCGCCGTGGTCCAGGAACTTTCACTAGTCTTTAAACATTTCAAAATCTCCGGTAAGAGATTCGCTACATACTTATCAACGAACAAATGCCTACCCGTGTCTTCTGTTAGTAACTGCCCGCTATAGTCATGAAATACTTCTTCGAAACGTAAGAAGAAATCAGACACCGACTCATCCGCCTTCTGCTTACAAGAGGCTAACATGGTCCAATAAATCTTTTTAGGGGGAACAAGCGTTTTTAATTTGTTCAAAATAGCTGTCGAGAGATTTAAGATTAATTGACATGGCTTACATGCAGGCTCCCTATCTAAATCTGCTTGAACTAATGTTTTCCAATCCGCCCCCAGGATTGCTTGATCATCAAACTTACGAATCGCTCTCCACATGTCAGGAGGCAATATTAATCCAAAGAAAAGGTCAATATCAACTAACGTCATAACACACGAAGAAATAGACCCTTCCACTCCTTCATAAAAAGCTTCCGGATTCTTACGGGGGTCAGGCAAAGCATTTTTTAGTGCCATAACATCTGCTCTATTCCATGGTGTATAAACCCAATTATATATAAAATATCCCTTGGCATCTGCAGACAGTTTATCATCACTTATACCTTGCCCTTTAGGAGGGACATATAAAGGTGCAGCTTCACGCATAGGCATAACATGAACTGTAGAACTCTTATCTGCTCCAAAGATCGAACACTCTTTGGATTTCTCCATCGATCCCGGCGCAGGCACATCTGATGCTTTTCTCGCCTCCCGTAGTCTTGACGCCTCATCCCGTAGCTTGACCAACTGCTGAAAAAAACGATCTGCATCTGCAATAACAAAAAGACCTTTACGCATATCCTCACGACCAACTGATACATCCTTAGGCTCCAAATCATCCGAATACTTTCTAAATCGGTCTACAACTTCATCTCAAAACGTACTCAAAAAATACAACCGTTCTAGTTCAGACCACTTATGCATTTGGTCATTAATCTCAGCAATAGTTATCGCGCTCAAATTTAGTTTACGAGCAAAACTGCGCAATTCCGTAGCTTCACTAGCATTTAACCTGCTACGACTACCCCCTCGATCATCTCCGTCCGAATCCTCATCTGGGGCCGTAGGTGGAACATACGGAGGCGGGCAAAAATCATCAGTTTCATTAGTAAGGACAGGATAAAGAGGACGTCGAATCGGAAATTGACCATTCGTTTGCAAATTACGTTCCCGTGCCCCCCTCTCTTTCTTTTCCTGCAACTCTTTCTCCTCCAGCTGTAAAGCCTTATCCCGTGCAGCCTTTCGCTGCTCTTTGTCCGCCAAGGCTAATTCACACTTCATTCGTTCACGCACCGCTTTCTCCCACATACGTACACAATCAAACATATCTTGTCTAGACCTGCGCTGAAACAAACATTGCTCCACATACTGAACCTTTCGTAAATCAAACGACCCATGTAGTGGCCATTGCAATTCAGGATCAGATTTTGTATATCTGTGCCACAATGTACTGTATAAAATCGGGGGAATGCCAAATTTAACGTACATTTCACGATTAGGTGTCCCCTCTGGGGGAGCCGGCTGAGATTCATTTAATCGATAATTGGTACCATTTCCAAGACAGCACATTCCTCGGAGTGTGCTTAAAACAGGCATGTCAAAATATCACGAAAACGCGATATCACAAAAATGGCACTTAATATACTTCACACAAGGTGTGCCGTTCAAACAAAGACAATTTTAGAGAAATATCTCCACATGCCCGCCTATGTGAAGTGCACTGCACATATAACTCAAATCATAGAACCAAATGTTAGCTAACTCAAAACATATTCAAAGAGCCACAGTAAGTGTCCGTAGACTATCTTACCAATCACAGGCTTACCAAATTCTCAAATAGCCAGGTTCCAACTGCCAAGTTCTTTAATGGAATCAGCCAAACCGGCACTGTACGACAACTCGAACGAGCAGGATCTCAGTCGAGGACCGGCGCCACCTGGAAGGTCAGATCAGAAGGAAAGGAAGAAAACACCGTGGGTGCCAAGACTCGGGTCACTCAGTGGCAGCATAGGCGTCCATAGCGGGTTTCCAATCCTTCGTCATGACCTCTCCTTCGGGCATCCGAGTCGCTGATGAGTCCCTTCGTGGTCGCCAATTTGTGGTATTGGGTTCTTCAGGCCTACATATTACGCAAAACCCGCTACACCATAAAACAGACATTGGCACGGAAACTGGAAAATGCAAAAGACAAGTTTATTAAGACCCCATGGGGTGGTGGTACATTCCTACAGCACCCTTCGGCAATGCAAGAAGTATCACACCGAACATCGGTGTGCGACCTCTTTTATACAGTTTTACAGTAATAAAAAGAGTAGGCGGAACACATTTGCTCAGTTTAGGTACATATAAGGTCATTTTTGGAACACAGCCAACTCCTGGGAGGAGTTATAACACTACTGGTCAGTTTGAAAGAACATTCCTAAGTGATGACTGTCCACTAGTACAGAGAGTTTAACTACGCATGTGCAAGCTTGACCAGTACTAAAAATAGCCTGTTGCTGGGCAAGTTAGGTGGTCAGTGGTACAGAGAAAGGACAAAAGGGCATGCTGACCACGAGGCAGCACATTCATCTAAAATGGACGCCAGTGTTCTCAAAATGGCCTCCAAACACTATAGTCAAGATAAGGGGAAATTCGTGTAGCAAAGCTAAACGCTAACCCGATCACCGTCAAATTACGACACCTCTGGCTCATCACTGTCACCCTCTGGTTCATCACTGCCACCCTCTGGTTCATCACAGCACCCTCTGGTTCACCACTGCTTCACCACTGCCACCCTCTGGTTCATCACTGTCACCCTCTGGTTCATCCCTGCTACCCTCTGGTTCATCACAGCACCCTCTTGTTCACCACTGCCACCCTCTGGTTCATCACTGCCGCCATCTGGTTCATCACAGCACCCTCTGGCTCATCACTGCCATCCTCTGGTTCATCACAGCACCCTCTGGTTCACCACTGCTTCACCACTGCCACCCTCTGGTTCATCACTATCACTCTCTGGTTCATCACTGCCACCCTCTGATTCATTACAGCACCCTCTGGTTCACCACTGCCACCCTCTGGTTCATCACTGTCACCCTCTGGTTCATCACTGCCACCCTCTGGTTCATCACAGCACCCTCTGGTTCATCACAGCACCCTCTGGTTCACCACTGCCACCCTCTGGTTCATCACTGCCACCCTCTGGTTCACCACTGTCACCCTCTGGTTCATCACAGCACCCTCTGGTTCACCACTGCTTCACCACTGCCACCCTCTGGTTCATCACTGTCACCCTCTGGCTCATCACAGCACCCTCTGGTTCACCACTGCCACCCTCTGGTTCATCACTGCCACCCTCTGGTTCATCACTGTCATCCTATGGTTCATCACTGCCACCCTCTGGTTCACCACTAAATCACCACTGCCACCCTCTGGTTCATCACTGCCACCCTCTGGTTCATCACTGCCACCCTCTGGTTCACCACTGCCACCCTCTGGTTCACCACTGCCAACCTCTGGTTCATCACTGTCTCCCTCTGGTTAATCACTGTCACCCTCTGGTTCATCACTGCCACCCTCTGGTTCACTACTGCCACCCTCTGGTTCACCACTGCCACCCTCTGGTTCACCACTGCAACCATCTGGTTTACCACTGCACCTTCTGGTTCATCACAGCACCCTCTGGTTCACCACTGTGGATTATGGGGAGAAAGCACACCTGCCCAGCCAGCCTCAACCGAGACAAATTAATTTGGGGCTGGTTAATGTGTTACTGAATTTGAGCTTCAAGTCCGGCACCTGCTTTCTTATCTGTAAATGCTTCCTGTGGCAGTTTAATTTTTGTGACAGGAGCCATACTTGTAACTATTCTCTGACCCTGCTTCGAGTGTCAGAGCAGGGTCAGAGAATAGTTGCAACAACTCTGTAGACGCCTCAGGATTCACTTACAGGGTTACAGCAGGTGCCCAAGTTGAAGTTAATTTCTTTGTAACCATTTTGTAAATTGTTACAAAGAAATTAGCTTCAACTTGGGCACCTGCTGCAACCTTGTAAGTGCTTCCTGGAAAAAATTAGCGCAGTGCGAATTTTTGGCCAATACTTAGTTCTTTAGCTGGTTCTTCCATAAGATACAGTTGTCTTTTATCACCTACTAGCAATCCGTCCCGACGTTGTCTGGGTATGAATTGCTGCAGGCCAGTAGTATATTGTTTTGTAGGATTTCGTTTTGATAGCATTTCTTATCTGTGACAGGCCTGTGAAACGCTCCGATTTACAGTGCACTGCTGATGTACTTAAGAGTGCGCGTTCAGTAGTGTGTGAACTCGAGTTTACCTACTTTATTTTTCCTTGCAATATTATATAGCGCAAACTCGACAACATGGCATGAGCACAATTTACATTACAGAAGAACACATTCATTTGTGGTAGGCACGGGGAGACAAAGTGATTTGCCCGGAATCACAGGATGTTGAGCTGATGCCGAGATTCGAATGTATCTCCCCAGCTTTAAAGTTTGCAATTCTAGAACTTGTGGCGGGAGGTGTGTCTAAAAGTGTATGTCGGTGCTGGCCATCAATGAGAAAGACCTGTGCATTTTTCAAATGGGTGGTGAAAAAATATGAGTATGTTGCTGGAGATGTGGGCCGCCATGCCACCAATGTACTTACCAGGGGAGAGTAAACACCCATTATTCCGCAACTTTCTTTCCGCATACCATCACTCCGCATACTTACATTACGAAAGTATCATGACTCCACAATGCCATTATAACGCATGGCTTTACATTTTATATGCTTTTACCACGCATACATTTACAACGAAATTCATTGTAAATGCATGAATGGTAAAAGCATGTTTTTTTTAAATGTTTGGATAAGGTAAGTTTGGGTATAGGGGTATATGTTTTGGGGTACTGATGTATATGTTTTGGGGTGTTTGGGTATTTTAAGGGTTCAGATATAGTTTTGGGTTATGGGGTACAGGGGTAGTTTTAGGGTTTAGGGGTTTGAGTTTGAGTTTAAAATATTTCTTAAGCGCCCGTACACCTGACGGTTTCATGGCGCTAATTGAGCCGAATCCCTGAGGCTTCAGAAATGGGAGGGTGGCGAGGGGGGAATTAAGAGGGAAAAGCTTGTCTAAAGAGGAAAGTTTTCAAGGCCTTGCGAAAGAGTGAGTATTGGGAGAGAGATCTCAGATGAGCTGGGAGGGAATTCCAGAAGGTGGGGGCGAGTGTGGAAAATTTGGAGCCACCCCACTTTTTACGTTTGAATCGGGGGACTAGGAGCAGTTGTTGGGTGGAGGAACGCAGCTCCCTGGGGGGAACATAGGGGTGAATTGAGAAAGTGATGAAGGCAGGGGCTGAGCCTGCGCGGGCGTTGAAGATGATGCATCCTAGTTTAAACTGGGCTCGTTCTCGAATGGGGAGCCAGTGAAGAGTCTTGAAGAGGGGAGTAACATGGTGAGACTTGGATAAATAGAAGACAAGGCGAGCCGCCTGGTTTTGGACTAGTTGGAGGCGGCGCAACCTGTAGGCTGGCATGCCACAATAAAGGGCATTGCCGTAGTCCAGGCGGGAGATCACCATTGCAAGGACTATGAGTTTGAGAGCCGGGTAGGAGAAGAACCGGGAGACTTTGCGGATGGTGCGAAGGAAGTGAAAAGATGAGGACACCACAGAACTGACTTGAGAGTGGAGTGAGAGTTGGTCATCTAGTTTGAAGCCGAGGGTTTTTACAGAAGAAGAAGGGGTTGGGGGGCACCTAAACAGGGGGGCCAGAAAGAGGAGGACC
Organism: Lissotriton vulgaris; assembly: GCF_964263255.1. NCBI lineage: Eukaryota > Metazoa > Chordata > Amphibia > Caudata > Salamandridae > Lissotriton > Lissotriton vulgaris. Next base: position 262,649,321 of record NC_141690.1, read on the forward strand.
AGGGACTGGAGCACCAACTCCGTTTTGTCAGGGTTGAGCTTCAGGTGGTTGTGGTTCATCCAGTCCCGGATAAAGGTCATGACAGATTGAATATTGGAAATAGACTCAGAGGAAGAAGATAGGGAAAAGATAAGCTGGAGGTCATCCGCATAATTATAAACGGGGACCTCCAGCTGTTGACGGGCAAAGATGCGGGGACAGGGATGAGCCCTGGGGGACCCCGCATTTGACCGGCATTTGACCGGCAGGAAGTCTGCTGCAAAATCTCCCAAGCGTACTGCTTAGGTGCGGCCACTTAGAAAGGAGGACAGCCAGACCAAGGCAGCACCGCCAATTCCCGCCGCCTTGACATGGGACAGTAAGATGGAGTGATCAACCGTGTCAAAGGCGGCGGAAAGATCGAGGAGGACCAGGGCCTGGGGATGGCTGGTGTCCATTCCCTCTCTGAGGTTGTCAAGTATTGAGAGTACAGGGTTAGGGTTCAGGGGTAGGTTTGGGTTTTGAGGTACAGGGGTATTTATAGGGTTCAGGGCTAGGTTTGGGTTTTGGGGTACAGGGGTATTTTTAGGATTTAGGGATAGGTTTGTGTTTTGGGGTAAAGGGTATATTTATAGTGTTAAGATGGGTTAGTGTTTAAGGGTGTTGGGGTATTTTAAGGAGTAAGGGTGGATTATGATTATGGGGTGAGGGGTATTTAAAGGGAGCAGGGTGGGATTCGTTTTTAGGGTGTAAAGGGTAATAAAATAAAATAAAAAATAAAAATAATATAAATAATGCAATTTAAAAGAATAAATGTTTAATTAAATTTAAAAAATGTGTATATATACATATATATAAATACACATATATACAAACATATATTTGATGTTTTAATAATGTACTTTTACAATGTATATGACTACCACACATGCATTTGCGTTATAATGGCATGCGTGATAAAGTCATATGCGTTGTAAAAGTTTTAGAAATGATGTCTTTGCGGAGTAATAGTCCCGCGTTATAAAAATTGCGGAGTGATGGTATGCAGGATGTTGGTTTGCGGAATATCATCACATATTCCCGTGGGAGGGACATTCCCTTTCATGCTATAATTCAGTGGAGGCATGCCTTGTGTCCGGATGTGCGTGGCGCGAGGCCTGTGAGCAACAGAAGTGGAAAATCTCCAGTGTGCGCTTCAGGCGTCGCCGGAAGTTAAGGCGAGATTACATTTCCTGCACAATGGCCCCTGTTTGCGCTCCTTCCGGCCCTTGGGAATAGCGCCATGCCTGACCTCCATACAGTAAAGCAGGTGCATGTCACTGGGAGCGCGGGGCAAGCACACCCAGAGCTGGAATGTACAGAACCTGAGAAGAAAAAACAATGAAATATTGGGCACAACGCTCGCTTTTTTTCCGTAATCCCGCGCCCGCACACGCCCACGTCCCCAGCACACACCCACAGCACAGGATATGAGACATGGCATGAAGGTCGGAACGTACCACATGCCCCCAGCGTTTGTCACGCCCCCAGCACACGCCCACAGCACAACGCAGACACGCCCACAAGGGACTACTTTATTATCCATACTAATATAATAAAGAGAGAGTCCAAACCTTAAGTGCATCAGCAGTGCACTGTGAATCGGAGCGTTTCACAGGCCTGTCACAGATAAGAAATGCTATCAAAACGAAATCCTACAAAACAATATACTACTGGCCGGCAGCAATTCATACCCGGACAACATCGGGACGGGCTGCTAGTATTAGTATAGATATAGATAAGATGGACTATAAGATGGTGGGGGGTTTAACCCTTGAGAAGCACTTCCACAGCTTAGGTTTGGCCCTTTCTTGAGGCAGACACAGAGTTGTTTTCTTCTCCAAGTCCACTTGTGTTTTCAATTATCTGGATAAAGAGACTTTCTTGTACTGGAAACTGACTAGCGACTTCCGATGGTACATAAGCCTATCCGAAGAAAGCTACAACATTCATCTCTTTTTTTACCACTTTCTGTAAGATTCATGAAAATCAAGCACAGAAAGTAATATTCTGTGCTGGCAGAACTCCAGCGCCATGGTGCAGAGCTCTGTCACCCCTGGCCAGTTGAAAAGAGAATCTCCCAGTCCCTACCAGCGAGAAACCCTCTCAACAAGTTCAAGTTCAAGTTCTGGATTTTGTATAGCGCACTACTCACCCAGAGGGTCTCAAGGCGCTTGGGGGAGGGGTGCATTATTTATCGAATAACCAGGTTTTGAGTTCCTTTCTGAAGGAAATGTGGTTCTGTGTGAGGCGGAGGTGAGAGGGGAGAGAATTCCAGGTCTTGGCCGCCAGGTAGGAAAAGGATCTTCCTCCCATGGTGGATCTGTGGATGCGCGGAACTGCGGCAAGGGCTTGATTGGAGGATCTTAGTTGGCGGGTGGGTGTGTAGAAGGAAAGTCGTGTGTTGAGGCATTCTGGCCCTAGTTTGTAGAGAGCCTTGTGAGCGTGGGTGAGGAGGCGGAATGTTATTCTCTTGTTAACGGGAAGCCAGTGGAGGTCCTTCAGGTGAGCGGTAATGTGAGCTTGGCAAGGGATGTCCAATATGAGTCTGGCTGATGCGTTTTGGATGCGTTGGAGTTTTTTCTGTAGTTTGGCTGCGGTTCCGGCGTAGAGGGTGTTTCCATAGTCCAGTCGGCTGGTGACCAGTGCGTGGGTGACTGGCTTTCTTGTTTCGGTGGGTATCCAACGGAAGATTTTTTTTGAGCATGCGAAGTATGTTGAAACAGGAGGATGAGATGGCGTTGACTTGTCTGGTCATCGAGAGGGAGGAGTCTAGGATGAAACCTAGGTTACATGCGTGGTCTGTGGGTATGGGTTTTGTGCCCAGGGCCGATGGCCACCATGAGTCGTCCCAGGCAGAGGGGGATGATCCTAGGATGAGGACTTCCGTTTTGTCTGAGTTAAGTTTGAGGCGGCTGTTTTTCATCCATTCGGCAACTTCCTTCATTCCTTCGTGAAGATTGGTTTTGGCAGTGTTAGGGTCTTTGGTGAGGGAAAGGATCAGTTGTGTGTCGTCAGCGTAGGAGATGATGTTGAGGTTGTGTTGGCGCGCGATGGATGCGAGGGGGCTCATGAATACGTTGAAGAGGGTGGGACTAAGTGATGATCCTTGTGGTACTCCGCAGATGACTTCGGTACATTCTGATTTGAATGGGGGGAGTCGGACTCTCTGGGTTCTTCCGGCGAGGAACGAGATGATCCAGTCTAAGGCTTTTCCTTGTATGCCGATGTTGCTGAGGCATTGTATGAGGGTGCTATGACAGACAGTGTCGAAGGCAGCGGAGAGGTCGAGTAGGATGAGGGCAACTGTTTCTCCATTGTCCAGTAGCGTTCGGATGTCGTCTGTCGCTGCGATGAGGGCGGTTTCGGTGCTGTGTTTGGCTCGAAATCCGGACTGTGAAGTGTCGAGGGAGTTGTTGGATTCAAGGAAGGCGACACGTTGGCTATTGACGGCTTTCTCAATGACTTTGGCGGGAAATGGGAGGAGGGAGATGGGGCGGTAGTTCTTGAGTTCAGAAGGGTCTGCTGTGGGTTTCTTCAGGAGGGCGCTGAGTTCGGCATGTTTCCAGCTTTCTGGGAAGGTAGCGGAGTTGAAGGAGCAGTTGATGATATCGCGGAGATGGGGTGTGATGATGGAGTCTGCTTTGTTGAAGATGTGGTGGGGACAGGGGTCGGTTGGTGAGCCTGAATGGATGGAGTTCATTAGGCGGATGGTGTCTTCCGTGTTGATAGGGTTCCAGGCGCTAAGGTTGTTAGAGGTCGGTTTAGGTTCGGAGGTGGGTGGAGTGGACGGTTCATTGGGAGTGTTCTCAAAACTGTTGTGTATGTCGGCGATTTTGTTGTAGAAGAAGGAGGATAATGAATTGCAGAGGTCTTGGGATGGAGTGATTGTTTTTGAGGCTGCGGTGGGGTTGGTGAATTCTTTGACGATGTTGAATAGTTCCTTGCTGTTATGGGCGTCATTGTCGAGTCGATTCTTGAGTGCTGATTTCTTGGTGGATCGGATCAGCTGGTGGTGTTTGCGGGTGGCTGCTTTGAAGGTGGTCATGTTGTCGGTGGTTGGGTTTTTCTCCATGTTTTCTCGAGAGTGCGGCATAGCTTTTTGGATTTCTTAAGGTCATCGTTGAACCAGGGGGCGTTTTTGCTGTCTTGTTTGGTGTGATGGTTTTTCAAGGGTGCTAATTCGTCAGCGCTGTGAGTGATCCATTGTTTGAATTTGATGGCAGCTTGGTTTGGGTTCGATGAGAAGGTGGGTGGGTTTTGGTTGAGTGATGTGAGTAGTTATTCGGTGGTGATTTTGTTCCATTTTCTACGGGGGATAGGTTGTGGGGCGTTGTGGGTCGAGGTGGTTTTGTAGCTAAAGTGAACACAACTGTGGTCCGTCCAGTGGAGAGCTGTGGTGCGATCGAAGGAGATGTGTTTGCTGGAGGTGAAGATAGGGTCGAGCGTATGTCCGGCTACATGGGTGGGGGTGCCAACAAGTTGTTTGAGGCCGAGATTGGCTAGGTTGTCAAGAAGGGTGGTGGTGTTGCTGTCGTTTTTCTTGTCCAGGTGGAAGTTGAGGTCTCCTAATAGAATGTAGTTCTCGGAGGCGAGGGCATGTGGACTGATGAAGTCAGTGATGTCTTCGCTGAATTGTTTACGGGTTCCTGGAGGCCTGTAGATGAGGGTGCCTCTGAGTGTGGTTCTAGGGTCGGTGTGGACCTGGAAGTGGAGGTGTTCGGCGGTTGTAAGGTGATCGTCGGAGCTGGTCGTGATTTTGATGGTGTTCTTATGGACGATGGCGATCCCTCCTCCATGTTTGGATGGTGCGGTCTTTGCGGATAATCTTGTAATTGTCCGGGATGGCTATGGCGATGTCAGGCGTTGATGACGCGTTCATCCATGTTTCTGTAAGGAAGGCGACGTCCGGTGATGTAGTGTCGAGTAGATCCCAGAGTTCGGTGGCGTGTCTGTGGACAGAGCGGGCGTTCAGCAGGATGCACTTCAGGTGGTTAGAGTCGGAGCTGTGTTTGGGGTTAGTGGATGTGGTATGGGTCTTGATGCTGGTAAATTTGCAGAAGTGGCAGGCGAAGGGTCCGTGGGTGTGTCCTGGGGCAGCTACGCAACATTGTGGTGTGCGTCCGGGGTTAAGGGCTAGGAGGGTGGCAGCGTCATATGTTATGCGGGATGAGAGCGTTTTGCGAGGACCAGGGGGTCTGACGCTGGGCGCGGTCCAGGCGCAGAGGGGCGTAGACGGGCTTACCTTTGGCGCACCTTCGGCGCGACTGGGGCGCGACCGCTGCGCGTGTACGCTGCGCGTGGAGGCATGTGTCATATGTGGATGGTGGAGGGGGGTGGGACGTGGGAGGAGCAGCTGGGAGGCGGTAGCGGGAAGGAGAGACGGGCTGTGAGGCAACAATAACAACAAAATGGATGCAAGGGAAGCGAAACAGGGCGAGACTGGGGCACAGACTAGGCACACTGTATGGGTGTATGCACAATCGGGCTAAGACAATTTCACCAAATTAAATAAAGCGTGCAGAAAAATGCGGGCGATTACAGTGATAAAGCAGGCAATGGCGCAGAATCGCACTTAGATAGCGTTATAAGTACAGGCAATGGCAGTAGAGCGAGCGGTGCAATTATTTATCCACAATGCGCTACGATACCACGGAGCCTCGTCAGCAGATTGGGGAGCTATGAGGTCACAGTGCTTTGGAAGCAGCTTTGAGCGCTATGGAGTCTTGGGAGCGACCTCTCCTGAGCGGGACAGCAGAGTCACAGTGCGGGGGTAGGCGGGCCGGTGAATTACTATCTGTGGGTGGAAGGAGCAGCTGGGAGGCGGTAGCGGGGAGGAGAGATGGGCTGCGAGGCAACAATAACAACAAAATGGATGCAAGGGAAGCGAAACAGGGCGAGACTGGGGCACAGACTAGGCACACTGTATGGGTGTATGCACAATCGGGCTAAGACAATTTCACCAAATTAAATAAAGCGGGCAGAAAAATGCGGGCGATTACAGTGATAAAGCAGGCAATGGCGCACAATCGCACTTAGATAGCGTTATAAGTACAGGCAATGGCAGTAGAGCGAGCGGTGCAATTATTTATCCACAATGCGCTACAATACCACAGAGCCTCGTCAGCAGATTGGGGCGCTACGAGGTCACAGTGCCTTGGAAGCAGCTTCGAGCGCTATGGAGTCTCCCTAGCTTTGGGCAGTAACATACAAACAGCTTGCGGCTCTCTTGTTTTCTCCCTGGCTTTTATAAGTCATCTGTTCTTTTCCTATCACCTTCCTACATAACTTGAGGTGGGTTTTGTAAGCAATCATATCCCCTGTTTTCTATTTTTGCCACAGAGCGGCCTGTTTTAAACTGCTCCCAAAATCCCTTTTTCATCAATAGGAGTTAGTCATCTCTTTCATCTGATTGCTGAAAACCCAGGAGGAGGAGACTGGCAGAACTAGCTGAGGTATCACACATAGATATTTTAATCAAAGGGGAATGAACCACGTGTCTTGGAATGCCAGGGTGTATAGGTGTTGTACAAAGGCCCTCATACACTCTAACTATATTGGGAGCGGTTTATCTTGATTCTCCCATTTACAAAGTTAGGTGAGTAGTTTGACCATAGGGTCCTTTCCCACCTGAGTTTCCCATTCTCCAGGCAGTCAACTTACCTCCACCTGGAGGGAGACCATCTGGTTCTGTGATGGTCACAGTTACTACGTGAAGATTAGCGAAAAAAAGTGTAAGATTAAAAATACCTCTAGTCCTGTAAAAAATACTTTATTGCTCAGGAAGGGGTAAGGTTAAAAACAGTGCCCGGCGCTATAGTGGATGTGTGAGTGGTCCGCTGCACCCATATAGTATTAGTATCGGTGGTCGACATGTTTCAGTCCCTAAGTGTCCCTTAGGATTGACGGACTCCCGTAGGAAGCTACGGGTATGAAGCGGGACTGGCAGCTTTTTAAGAGCTTCTCTGTGTACCCACAGGAGTATAATTCACAACTTTTTGAGGTATAGGTAGTACCCTATACCAACACCACAATATGAGTCAATGAACTCAGTGATGAAGATAGGTGAGTGCTTCTAACTTACCTACTATTGAGAGGCCTAAATCTAAACCGCTCTTATCTTTGGCCTGATAAAAGACCGTCGATCCTAAGGGACACTTACGGACTGAAACATCTCGACCACCGATACTAATACCGTATAGGTGCAGTGGACCACTCACACATCCTCTATAACACTGGGCACTGTTTTTAACGTTACCCCTTACTGATCAATAAAGTATTATTTACAGGACAGGAGGTATTTTTATTCTTACACTTTTTTCACTGACCTTCACATAGTAGATGCAACCAACAGAGAACCAGATGGTCTCCCTCCAGATGGAGGAAAGTTGACTGCCTGGAGAACGGGAAACTCAGGCGGAAAAGGACCCTATGATCAAACTACTCACCTAACTTTGTCAAGCAGAGAATCAAGATAAACTGCTATCAATATAGTTAGAGTGTATGAGGGTCTTTGTAGAACACCTATAGACCCTGGAATTCCAAAACATGTGGTTCATTCCCCTTTAATTAAAATACTATTGTAGATGGAAGCTGGATGAATCACTGCATCTGTCTCCCCTTTCTGATTTTTGGATCACACATAGATAGACAATTTTCTTTCATAAATTATTTATGGGAAATCCATGTTTATCAATTTCTACCAAAACAAATAGATTTGTGATACATGACACATTGACACAAATCTATTGTTTTGGCTTTTCCTGACGTATGAAAATATGACTTCTAGGGGCATATTTACAATGAAGTGGCGGAGTGTGGCATTAGTCTTCCTGGCTTAACGCCGCACTCCACCACTACTGAAAGGCAGTGTTGCACCATATTTACAAAAATATCGTGCAGCCCTGTGTTTACCTCTGCCCTGGCACTAAACTCAGCAGCCTAGTGCCAACGCAGGCACCTTTGCACCATAGTGCAAGGGTGTTCTCGTTGAGGGGAAGATTGTTTATGTGCAGGAAGGTCCACCTTCTGCACATAAACAATCTTTAAATGACGTTTTGTAACTTTTATGTGTACTGCTTAATGCAGCACACATAGAAGTTGCAATACATAATTTTTTTATTGTTTATGTGCAGGAAGGGTCACCTTCCTGCATATAAACAATCAATGACAATTTGCTGTTTCGATGTGTGCTGCACAATGCAGCACACATGGAAACAGCAAAAACGAGGGGAAATAAAAGATTTCTCCTCATTTCACCTGTTTAAGGCCAGGTTTTCCCTGGTCTTAATTTTGATGATGTCTCCTATTTATGCCACCCTTGTAAATAGAGGGCAGCATCAAAATCAATGGCTGTTGTGGTGGAACGCCCACTGCAACACCCATTGCCCCTCCCTTTCACGCTAAGAACAGCGTGAAAGGGTACCTTATTTACAAGGCAGTGTTAAGCCATGTTAAGTGGTTTAATGCTTCCTTGTAAATAAGGCAAAGCCCCTACCTATTGCCATCCCAACATCACTTAAAGAGATGTTGTGGTGGCGATAGGGGCTTGTAAATATGTCCCTCAGTTTTAAAGCAGGCCTTTATCACATGGATAAAAGCTTCAGCCTACCAAGTGAAACACACATTCAAATCTTGTTGTTGTAAAGACTTCCAGACTTCGGATGTGGCATGTCTCATTTCCACACATTCTGCACCCAGGCCTTGTGGGCTTCAAGCCAATACTTATAGGTGACTTAGCTAATGAGTGAAACAGGCTCTTAGGCATGTTGTGGTAAATAAAATTACCTATGCGGAATTTATGCGGTAAAGTTCAATAAAATAGCTCAATCCAAAAATGAAAGGCAGAGTCCGTGGTATCTGAGTTTTATAAGGGTTTTATTCCATATAATGGAATGGTTCGAACCAGGTATCATGCTCCATCACCACGAAGGTTCAGGAAGGGATAGACAATGCTTTATTAACAGAGTACAATATATATAGTCAATGCATATAATGGTGATGGAATACAGAAGGCGTAACAGCTGAGAGAAACGAGATAAGAACACATGTGCGTAACAGAAGGCGTGCACGAGGGCGTACACGGAGGTGTGTACTAGAAACTTCATATGAAAGTGTCATAAGTGGGTGGATTCTTAGAGGAATCCTGCAGTGTCAGCAGAAATATGTGGCTGGATGCGTGCGCAGGCAACATGACGTGTGATTGACGTGGAACTGGAGGGTGAAGGGGACTTGACATTTAGCTCCGAAAGGGGAGACAGAAGTCTGGCATGTCAGAACAACCTAATCCCAATCATATCTAGTATCTAGTGTTTGAGGAACTGTATTATCTAGAAGGAAAGGTCTCTCGGACAGAGGCTATTCTATACTGACTCTTAATGCGTGCATAAGCGTCTATGTGTCTGCGTGTAATGCGGGGGCCATGGGCCTATCATGGTAACAGAAGCAGTGAATTACTTGCACGGAGACAGTAAGGCCGGGCCCTTTGCTCTGCAGCTGGGAGGATGTTTACCTAGAATACTAGACAAGAATGTACTTTCGAGGAGCGGAGCAGATAACTTGAAGGCTGAATACAGTCTTGGCAGGCAAGCAGGCCGAGCCGGGCACCGTTCGCCGCCCAGGGAGTAAGGCAGAGGTCATGGATACAGAATCCAGGCTGCAGCTTTCAGAGGCAGTAAGCAGGAAGGCAGAAAGGCTCGATGGCAGAAATCAGGGCCTAACTCAACAGAGCCAGGAAAACATGAAAGTGCACCATGTAAAGACGGTGGCAAGGCATACTTAGGAACGGAATTATCGATCCATTCATGGTGGATCTGAAAGAGGACATGTTAGCGTTGGACGCAAATGTATTTGCGTCTTCATAGCTGGTCATGGAGGGAAATTACATGTACTAGAAGCATGTACATGGAGACGGTGGGGTTCACGTTAGGGGACACAATGGACCATAAAAATTCATATTACCTCATTCCCTCCTTGTCGCCTACGGACCCTTCATGATATATCGATCTTCATTAATCTATCTATTTGTTCATGTAACACCATTTGCTCTTCCTTTTTCAGACGGGATTTAGAACGTGGACTTGGATGAGGAATGCATGATGTGGCGCACAAGCCGCAAATCGCTGGCCCACATTGTATACATAAACAGCAACTGAATACTATGAGAAGGGCTATTCCGAGGAAGGATAGGACTTTCCAACCCCAGGCTGACAACACGCTCCAGAACCAACCAGACCATGTCCAGGTGCCTGGATTCTGGTGTATCTGACTTGCAATCTTATGGAGACGTGTGATAGCTCTATATACTGACGGTGCGTTTTCTGGAATGAAAACACAGCAACTCGATCCGATGACTCTACAAGCTCCGCCCCTATCGGCCAGTATGATGTCAAGAACAAGACGATTTTGAAGGACAACAAGTCTCATAGCAGAGTGTTCCTCTGTTAAGTTGCCTAGGGCGGAAGTAGTCTCATTCACTACTGCTTCAAGGGTTCTGGTCAAGTGACGTATTGATTTACTATTGAAGACAGCTCCTAAATAGGGAAAGAAACCTTTATTGAAATCTGTGTATCGTTCCCATGCCGTTTCAGTATAGTCGACAATCGGGAGATCTCTCCTGGGTCTATTAGGCACTAGACGGGAATTCTTATGATAATCAGGTGGAGCTAGAAAAACTGGTGGCAGAAGGAATGCAATGTAACATGTCCCATCCCAATCTAGTGGCAAACGTATATAGGCTGTCAGACCACAAATGAAATAGGAATGGCGTGTAGCTTTGAATGTAGACTTGCCTCTATCACTGAATTCGATTACAGTATTACATTCACTATGACCTAGGTGTACTGAGCCATTCTTTCTGACACATAATTCACCTTTAACTGGTAACACTGACATAGACGGTAAGTCTGGTCTGGTATCAGCTTGGACATTCAGAATCATGAGGTTAAGTGTATAATTACCTAATCCATATACTTCGTTTTCTAGATCAGTCCCTGTCCTTTGTGGAAGACCCTCCTTGTTAGGGTAGCAGGCTTTGTGCATAACTACGTTCAGATTTCCCCAGACCCAACCTCCCTGATAGATTACAGTATCAGAATCTAAAGAATTTATTAAGCTAAACCATGCACCACAGGAACCATTGTGTGTAAACGGGAACGGAAAGAGGGGCAGAACTCCCTTGTATTTCTGAAAGGGGGGGAGTCGGCCACATATCCAACAGTTTGTAGCGTTGCTGGTCTGATGAGAATGATGTAACATACTAATGAAGGTATTGTTGCGCAGCGCAAGTCGGTATGACAACTCATGAGGGGGTAATTCACTGAAAGTGTGCTCGACAGTGCCATTTGAGGAAGAATGTGCACGTGTGAAAATAGGAAGGTACATGTGGAGCAGTATACCTGCAGCAATAATCAGAAGACTCAGAAAAAACATAATCATTAACGTAACAATGCAATAGCTGCGGAGAGATTTACAATATTTCTTTTTCTTGATCTGTTTCTGTCTATCTCTCTCTCTATTGGGATCTAACTTATACATGTCAGGAACTTGTCTAACCGATTCACCTAGGGGAGGACTTAAACAATTAAACTGTCTGACTTGCTAGATCTCAATTTTTTCTTATACTCCTCTGAGGAGTTTTCTCGGTCAGGGGGAGTTTAGTATCAATTTCAGTCACTGGAATGGGGCCGGGCTGAAAGTCTATCTTTGGCGGCAGTCCATGAAACTTTTTTATGTGGCTTGAGTAAAGCCACCCTTTTCGGCCCTCCACCTTCACCGCGGTCCTCGTAGTCAGCAGAACAAGCTTCGGCTCCTGCCAGCGGGGCTCCAGCGGACTCTTTCGGTCGAAGTTCCTGACGAAGACAAGGTCCCCCGGAGTAATCTCATGTGGCTTCACCTCGGTATTGTCGGGAAAGGCTGCAGCTACCTGTGAACGACAAGATTGTAGTGCAGAGATTAAGGAGGCAAGGTAATCTGTCAGCATATTACAATCAACATCAGTAATTTTTCGCGGTAAAGGCGTCCCCCACATATTCGGTGGTCTGCCAAAGACCACCTCGTACGGGAATAGCCCTGTTCTTGAGTGTGCAACCATTCTCATATAAAAGAGTGCGACTGGCAATGCAACTATCCAGTCCACGCCTTTCTCAGCACAAATCTTGGCAAGATGCGTTTTCAGGGTCTGATTATGTCTCTCTACGAGACCTGCTGCTTCGGGATGTCGGACACAATGGAACTTCCACTGATATCCTAGCAGGAGTGATACCTGCTTCATGAGTTCGGACGAGAATGGCTGACCGTTATCTGAATACACGACACGGGGCAAGCCGTACCGTGGGAAGAATTCACGTACCAGCTGCTTGGCCGTGGTCAGAGCAGTGTAATCTGAGACTGGATATGCTTCTGTCCATCGGGAAAGTGCACATACAACTACGAGGACGTACTTGAATCTTCGACAGCGTTCCATCTGGATATAATCCATCTGGAGGACTTCAAAAGGATGATCGGGAGCATGAAATCCACCTTGTTCTACGGGAATGCCTTTTCCGGGGTTGAACTGACAACAGATCATGCAAGTACGCACTTTCTGTTTTGCTGCTGCTCGTAAATGCTTGTTGAACCAAAGGTTTTGAATACTGTCTAACATGGCTTTTTCTCCTAAATGTGCAGGGCTATGTGCTGTATTAATGATAACTTGAACCATAGAGTCGGGGAGAAACCATGTGGCTTTTCCCTTCGTCATCCATCCCTGTTCTGTCTGGATCCCTCCTAGTTCAGTCCATTTCTTAATTTCATCTGGTGTAGCATGTGTCTGTATGTCTATCCCTAACTGTCATGTAATGTGTCGGTGTCGGGACTATTGTCTTTGTCATATCGGTTGTATGGGTGTGAGTCTGAGCTGTATTCTTGGCTGTTCGATCTGCCAGGTCATTACCCTGGGAAATGGTATCTGTGACTTTCGTATGTGCCTTACACTTCATGATGGCTATAGCTGAAGGCAAACGTATTGCTTCTAACAGAGCTTGAATGAGGGGTCCGTGCTGGATCTTGGCACCGTGAGAAGTTAGGAAACCTCTCTCCTGCCAGAGAACTCCGAAGTTGTGTACAACTCCGAAGGCATAACGGGAATCTGTGTATATGTTAACTCTCTTATTCTTAGCTTGAATGCAGGCTTGGGTCAGAGCGATGAGCTCTGCTGCTTGAGCTGACAGGGTGTCAATGCGATATGTTTCTATGACTTCAGTTTCTGTCGTGACTGCATATGCAGCCACTAACTCTCCTGTACTTGATCTCATACATGAACCATCCACATAAAGTGTCAGGTCTGGATCTGGTAATGCGATATCTGTCAAGTCTTGTCTAGGTTTCGTCGTAATGGTAATGACTTCAACACAATCATGTGCCAAAGGGTCTGTCTCACTTAATGGCAAAAGTGTAGCAGGATTCAGTGTATTACAGCGTCTGATTTCTATGTGTGGCTGAAACAATGTCAATTCATAACCTGTCAGTCGTGCTATAGTCAAGTGCTGGGTCTGTGTTCGGTTCAAAAGAACTTCCACAGAATGTGGAACTTGTACTGTCAGTTGGTGTCCTAACACTATGGAATCACTTTGTCTAATGGCTAGAGCTGTTGCTGATACAGATTTCAGGCATGCAGGCAGAGCCTGAGCTACTGGATCTAGTGTACTAGAAAAATAAGCACACGGTTTGTGTGAACCTGCTTGATCCTGGGTGAGTACTGACAATGCAGTGCCTTCGCGTTCTGTGACAAAAAGTGTAAAAGGCTTGCTGTAACATGGTGTCGCTAAAACAGGTGCTTGGCATAAGGCTTTCTTTAAGTCTTCAAAAGCTTGTGTATGTTCCTGAGTCCAAGGGAGGACAGTCGATGTCGCTGCCTCCTGAGTTGTCAACTGTATGAGTGGTTTAGCTAGAAATGCGTACTGGGGAATCCATTGTCTGCAGTAAGAAGTGAGGCCTATAAAGGCCCGTACCTCCTTTTGTGTCATGGGTTGTGTCATATTTACAATTAACTGGATACGGTCAGGTGTTAGCTGTCTCCCCCCTTTGGACAGCAAGTGCCCAAGGTACACCACTTGCTGAACACAGAATTGCAGCTTCAAAGGAGACACCTTATGTCCCTTGTCAGCCAGGAAATGCAAAACCGTCAGTGATGCTCGTTCACATTCAGGTTCGCTACGGGCGGTGATCAGTAGATCATCGACATATTGAAGCAGGGCAGTGTCGTCAGGCATGTGAATACTGTCAAGTTGTCTTTTTAATGCTTGACTATAGATGCTGGGGCTTTCTGTGAATCCTTGAGGTGCGCGTGCAAATTTGAAGCTTCGACCATTTAAACAGAATCCGAAGAGATATTGGCTTTCCGGATCAATGGGGACACTAAAGAAGGCGTTCTTGAGGTCAATTACAGTAAAGAACGTTGGTTCAGAATCAATAGCAGTCAATAGAGACGAAATGTCTGGGACCACAGGATATTGTGGTACAATGCATTTATTCAGTTCTCGTAAATCGATAACTAATCGATAAACTGGGGGTGCATTTGGGTCTGTACGTTTAAGAATTGGAATGATGGGGGAATTACAGAGATTTGAGTCGGTTTCCACAACCACTCCTTGTGTAATGAGCTCGTCAATGATTTTCAGTAAAGCCACTACAGCATCTGGTGGTAACTTGTATTGTCGAATGCGTGGTAGTACTACTCCTGGCTTGAGTGTAACACGATATGGAGTAATGTGCATACAACCTACATCAGTGGGGCCTTGTGCCCACAAATGTGCAGGAACATTTTGTAATCGGGAATCAATATCTCTCAACACATAGTGACCCTTAAAGTCACGCAGAAACAATCTTACTCCTTCCGGAGAGCAGCAAATGACAGCTCCTAGAGCTTTCAGAGTCTTGATACCTAACACGTTTTCTGGACATGATTTTGTTAGTAACAAATCTGTAGTACGTGTCAACGGGCCAACTGCAAGGGGAAGTGGTTTCGATACTTCATTAAAAATAGGCTTTCCTGAAAATACAAGGGAAACATTGTGTGAGCCTGAGAGGGGTGCCCCTGGAACCTCGTCGTGACTTATTGTCGTCCTGCTTGCCCCTGTATCAATCAAAAACTTTCTATCTTGCCCTAATACTTGACTATGTACATAAGGACCCTCTTGATCTACAGCAACCTCAATAAGAGGCAAGCCAACCTCCCTCTCTAGGCTATTTCATGTGTATCGCTGATAGTCGGGATAGTCAGTTTGTGCATATTGGTACATCTGCTGTGACGCATGTTGTGTCGCGGCAATCGGTTGTGGCGGTGGTACTGCTACGGTCTGTACTGTCTGTTGTGGAGCATGCATAGGCTGAATATTCTGTGGTACTTGTTGTTGGGCCTGATCTGGTCTAGGTGGACGGGGTCTCTCTTTAGTTTTGCCTGTGGAGATATTGTGTTTCAAAACTGCGCAATCGTTTATATAGTGACCTGACTGTTTACAATAATTGCATGTCCCTTTAACGGGAACTGCCGAATTACTGGACTGTGTTGTACCCTTTTTATTACCATCAGATGGAACTGACTGAGCAACTAGCATTTTCATTTTCGTGTCTTTCATACGTCTTTGTTCGTGATCATGTTCTTCCCTAATTCTGTTCTGGTGGTACTGTAACATTTGTAACATCTGTGAAGGTGTATTAGCTTGCCATGTGCTCTCGACTTTCAGTACACGATTCTTAACCTGAGGCAGTGAATTCTCGACTAATTTGGATACAAAAAGATGCGGATATGACTCACTACTTGCTTTCAGGCCACTGTTAATAATAAAACATTTCTCAAATCGGGAATAAAAAACACTTGTGTCTTCATCGGGTTTCTGTTTGCAGGCTGAGATTGCATCCCAGTCCTCCTTTTTAGTTGCTAGTAAACGTGGCAAAACCTGTATTAATAATCCTGGTAATGCTTTAGTTTTATCCCCAAGACCTAAACCTGGAGTTCGAGTCGTTTCTTCATTTTCCAATGCAGCCCAATCAATCTTTTGTTCCCCCACCTCCCATTCTTTTTCTTTGAGTTTCTCGTAAATACCGGCAGGCAGTAATACTTTTAATATTTTCATAATGTCGGGATAGGTGTATTCTCCCATGAGTAACATGTCTTTAATTTCACGGTGAAAACCTGCTGGGTCTTTATCATGACTTGGCACTATTTTCTTCATTTCCAATAATTCCATTTTAGTTTTGGGCGTGTACACAAACACACGTCTAAAAGTGTTATCATCATTCCTGACTGGGTGCACTTCTCGTAAGGGATTCTGTCTGTCTATGTAATACATTTTTCTTTCAACGGGTGGAGCTGGAACAAACTGTGGACTCAGGAAAGCACTATATCTGTGCCGATGTTCTAGAATTACTTTAATTAAGTCGGTACCTAGGCCTCTCCATTTATTCATGAGTAGTTCTATTAGTATGTCAGGTAGGGGGCCTGGATCAGAGTGTTGGCTTTTATACAATATAAGGAGGTGTTGTATCATGTACATACCAGCTAGTCGCTGTTCGTCTGGGGAAAGGCTCAAAAAGGTTTGCGCTACTGCGTCATCATTATATTTGTCGGAATTGTCAGCCCATTGTACTGCTGACCTGGCTAATTCTTGTTCATCCATGGAATCGAGTACATGGTACCCCATTCGTTCTTGAAGTATTTTATCGGTAGCCTGAAACAAATGTTCAGGAGTCTTCGGGTTCGACATGGCAGTGTGAAAAAGTCTCTTGCTTTCTGGGCGTATTGTGTTATTAAAGGATCTACCCTTTCCTACATATGCTATCGTTCCTTTATCTTTTGGCTCATCCTCCTCTGAGGATTTATTTGCATCCGATTCTGCTTCTCTTTCAGCTTTCTCTTTTTCATGGAATACTACTATTTCTTTACGGATTTTTCTCCACATAGAATCTATACTTTTTTGTTTATCATGTTTTCCGTCTGAAATATTCTGACTCCAGGTAGTTAGCACTCCCATCTCTTCTTTATTTACACCAGGCTGATCTCGTTCTCTTATGAAACAGTTTATGAGGAATCTTAATATTAGACTTTGAATGTCTACTTTCTGATGCGCCATGGCCTCCTGAATACATTCCTGACCCTCCCCCGTCTGAACAAAATGATATATCCTGTCTAGATTATCTATCATTCCTGGAAACAGAACCAAAAAGTCTGCAGCACGTCTTAAACGTATTGAGGCTAATAACATACAACCATCTTTGCCTGGTATGGGGTCATATCTACAATATGTGATAAGTTCTCTTGCTTTTTCACTTGTAATCGGTTTCGGAGTACGTTGCATTGCTAGATCCCTAGTGTTTAATCGATGTGTTCGTGGCGGGGTATGGTAACCTCCTGATGCACCTCCTGAAGCGGAGGCTTGAGCAGGATCTGTCGGTAGGGCCGTGTCAGGCCCGAAAGGGTTAAGCGGATTAGTAGGGGGTGCGGGAAGTGGTGGAGGATTCTGCCGTTGGGGATGACGGTCAGCGGGTGGTATACGTGCAGGTGGAACATTGGTATATTCGGGAGCTACGTCGTCTAAATAGGAAGAAAGGAAAATGTCTGCTGAGGCCTTGTGACGCAATTTAGTCGGAACTAATGGTGGGGGCAGGGTTTTCGGTATTTCCGGGGTCGCTTTGGGCAGGCCCTCGGCCAGAACTGAATACAGTCCTGTCATAATGGCATTACTCTTTCTGTCGTGTTGTTCTATTCTGACTCGTTCCCCTTCTTCTAATAGTTCTTTTTCTTTGGCTTTTTCGGAATCCTCTTTACTTTTCTCTGCTTTTCTGAGCGCTTTCCCTGTTCGTCTATGTGATTCTTTACGCCATAATTCAATGGCATCTTTCCGTGACTGTCTGGCTTTCTTTTTCCATAATGCTTCCTCTACTCTCATGATGCACTCGGCATCCCATGTCCCCGTAGCGGGCCATCTCTGATTCTCTGCTAAATCTTTGGTGTAGTCCACCCACAAGTCAAGGTATAATACGGCATCTAGACCGTGCTTATGGTACATAAAATATCCGGGAGTGTCCCTGGGTGGGATGGGAACAGCTTCCTCGAGTATCCCTTTTCTAGTTCCTATCTGTCTTAGTTTGGAGAATAAAGGCATTTTGAACCTTGCTACTTGATACTTACTTGAACTTGAACACAGTTAATACAATGAACACAGTAATGAAGATCGAACAATCACTCATACCACGACATTAAAACACATTTAAACATTTTGAAAACGAACAACAATAACTAGAATAAAACTAGATAACTGCATACTGGATATACTGCTAAACAGTACAGATACACCGCTAAAACAGTGCAGACCGGGTCTGTGTACCCAAACCCGTCTTGACCGGGCACAAACTAATGCACCCATCTAGATGCGTCCCCAGCAACGGTACTCACCGGGAAGCACGGAACGGAAGGCCTCGGAAACTCGACACTGGACTGGACCGGACTGGACTTGACTGGACTCGTGACGTAGGTACTTCGGAACTGGTGGGCCTCTAGACACCTCGGACCTTGCTCTCTCGGCTGGGCTCTGGTCGGGATCCTCCGCACTCCTCACCGCCTCGTCTGGGTGTCGATCGCAGTCTCAGTCACCTCCGTTGGCCGGAAGGAGATACAGGAAATCCTGCGGGTACGCGTAATTGTCCGTCGCGGCTGTGGCGGGGGCTAGGCCTGCAACGCACCACCGGCGTGTAAGGTGGGGGAGGAGTACCTGTTCGGGCGCCAATTATGTGGTAAATAAAATTACCTATGCGGAATTTATGCGGTAAAGTTCAATAAAATAGCTCAATCCAAAAATGAAAGGCAGAGTCCGTGGTATCTGAGTTTTATAAGGGTTTTATTCCATATAATGGAATGGTTCGAACCAGGTATCATGTTCCATCACCACGAAGGTTCAGGAAGGGATAGACAATGCTTTATTAACAGAGTACAATATATATAGTCAATGCATATAATGGTGATGGAATACAGAAGGCGTAACAGCTGAGAGAAACGAGATAAGAACACATGTGCGTAACAGAAGGCGTGCACGAGGGCGTACACGGAGGTGTGTACAAGAAACGTCATGTGAAAGTGTCATAAGTGGGTGGATTCTTAGAGGAATCCTGCAGTGTCAGCAGAAATATGTGGCTGGATGCGTGCGCAGGCAACATGACGTGTGATTGACGTGGAACTGGAGGGTGAAGGGGACTTGACATTTAGCTCCGAAAGGGGAGACAGAAGTCTGGCATGTCAGAACAACCTAATCCCAATCATATCTAGTATCTAGTGTTTGAGGAACTGTATTATCTAGAAGGAAAGGTCTCTCGGACAGAGGCTATTCTATACTGACTCTTAATGCGTGCATAAGCGTCTATGTGTCTGCGTGTAATGCGGGGGCCATGGGCCTATCATGGTAACAGAAGCAGTGAATTACTTGCACGGAGACAGTAAGGCCTGGCCCTTTGCTCTGCAGCTGGGAGGATGTTTACCTAGAATACTAGACAAGAATGCATTTTCGAGGAGCGGAGCAGATAACTTGAAGGCTGAATACAGTCTTGGCAGGCAAGCAGGCCGAGCCGGGCACCGTTCGCCGCCCAGGGAGTAAGGCAGAGGTCATGGATACAGAATCCAGGCTGCAGCTTTCAGAGGCAGTAAGCAGGAAGGCAGAAAGGCTCGATGGCAGAAATCAGGGCCTAACTCAACAGAGCCAGGAAAACATGAAAGTGCACCATGTAAAGACGGTGGCAAGGCATACTTAGGAACGGAATTATCGATCCATTCATGGTGGATCTGAAAGAGGACATGTTAGCGTTGGACGCAAATGTATTTGCGTCTTCATAGCTGGTCATGGAGGGAAATTTCATGTACTAGAAGCATGTACATGGAGACGGTGGGGTTCACGTTAGAGGACACAATGGACCATAAAAATTCATATTACCTCAATGTATAGAAGGTGTAGGTTGACATTTGACTGTTGCAGCTGTGGTGTACACTTTTCAGATCTACATTGTCTGCACACACTGATGTCCAGATATGACATCTGACTTTGGGGCCAATGGTGCAATTTCGCTGCTCCGGAATATGGCTTTACCTAAAAGTCATATATGACAATCACGACAAACCAATTATTTACCATGTTTAATGGTCAAAGCTTGTGCTGTGGTTGGTGTTTAGCCAGAATCCAGCCAGAATCCAAAAGTTGCATCCAAGTCCAACTAAACCAAAATAATCTGAGAGAGCATGCCAAAGGGTCAATTTCCTTATATCAGTCACGTGAGCTTCTGGACCTATTCTTTGCATACAAGGCCCAGACTTCTTTGCTAGACTAAAGTTACTGTCAGCGCTGAACCTCTTCACTGCCATCCTAGTGTAATTCGCTTGTGGGCTGTGTCTCGATTGTCCATCATGAGCTTGGGTGTATCTAAGGGGCGCCTATCAGGTACAATGCTCTGTCGTACCTATGCCATTTCACCAATTACCTTTTCCCATATCTCTGGTGCTGTCCAGTGCAAGCAGTTTATTCTCTAGCTGTCCCAGCTGTTCATTATGGTGTGACCTACTCAGGAAAGGGATGGCCGTCTTCCACTAAATGTTGACTTGTTGTGTCTGCTATCTGACTTTCTGGGGTCTCCATGTTACCCTGTATTAGTTTCTCCATATACAATGCTCTGGTATGGAGGCATGTGAGTAATAGCGGTCATACATTTCTCGTCCGGCTCTCCTTTTCACGCCAGCTAATCACACCTCCAAGGTAATCTTACATTTCAATGTTTAGCAGATGTTGCAGGTAACACGTTTTTTTCTTTTCCAGTGGTACCTGCTACCCAAAGAATGTCATGAGCCTCCCTAAGCCTGATAGGCTCGATCTTGTTCCGAACGTCACATCCGGATTCCCTCTGAGGAAATGTGAGGGGGATATTCAAGGTAATGAGAGTCCTTCGGATTGCTTTGATATCCCTCCCTTCCCTCCCATTCTTTCTATTCCTCTTCTCACTGTGCAAGACCTTCTCCAAGTCACATACATGTTTGCCCTAATTTTTATTAATGTATTTTTGCAAAATTTCCAACAATGTATTCCTAATACAACCTCTCATTCCTAGAAAGTCCTTGAAAGTCAAGCCCCCGCAATCTAATAATACCCTGGGGGTCATTAGTATGGCGGTATTGTCTGCCCGCCATACCCCCGGGAATAGGGACCGCCCGCAATGCTTGCGGCAGTCCCGCACCCACAATTAGGATGTGCCCGCCACACTGGCTGGTGCATCGCGCATTTGTAAGATTGCGGCGGGAGGTGCTGAAAGCACCACCCGCCGCAATGCCACAAAGGCAAGTTGTGCCTTTCAATGCACAACGTGACCAGCAGCGCGCGGTGCCTGCCACATTGTACATTGAAATGCAGGGGTGTACCATAGTTACCCCCTACCCCCCATGTGCACCCCCCACCCCCCAGAGTCCCTGGGGGCCCAAAACTCTGCATGCCTTTCTGTGGCTGCAATGCCGCCACAGAAAGGCATGTTTCCGCCCCCATTGTAATATGGCTGACAGTGTCTAACAGACACCTCCACCATATTGAACCCTGTTCCGCCCAGCCGACTTGTCGACCGGGCGGAAAAGCGACGGACGGTGTTTTCGTCCACCGCGGACCCCCCAGCCATCATAATAGAGCGGGGGGTCTTTGCTGTATGGATGGCGGGCGGATCGCCCCCACCGGGCCGGCGGTGAATACCGCCGGCCCGGCGGGGGGCGATCCGCCCACCATCCTAATGAGGCCCCTAATCTCTAGCATATCTATAACCACACCACCCATCTGCATGAGCTCACGCCTCCCCCACCCCAACCCGTTCTCACTAATGATCACAACTAACTACTCGACTGGTGTAGTAAGGGCCATATAAATGCAATTACAATACCATTCAATAACAAGCATTGGGAAAGCCAAAAGTTCTGGTGTTGGCTGCCAGCCTTTCGGCAATGTTTCTTTCTTTGGATTTATCATGGTTTTTGCAAAAATGTATTGCTTGAGAAGCTGCTGGGCCCTCATCAATAAAAACTAAAATATTTGTTGAAGGCAAAAATACGTATATGTTTTTTGGTCTTAAAACAACACACATTACCTAATACTCCCTGGCACTGAAGGGAACTACTTTATGTGTGGATGTGCTCCTTGTGAAAGGCGAGCATGCAGTAAGTTCAAGTGAAATCAGGCAATGGCTGAGGTTGGATGATGCATTGCACCTTGACAGATGTGAATGACAACCACAGACCAATACATGAAGACTGGCTGACAATCCCTATAAGTCGATACATAATTCTAGGAAAAACACAATGTCTTGGCTAACACAGACCTAAAAAAAACAATTGATCTGGCATTGGCTGCTAGCCTCTTGCCAATGAGAAAGAAAGCAAGAAAAAAAGAAAGGGAAGAAGAAAGAAAGAAACAAAAAAGAAAGAAAAGAAGGAAGAAAGAAAGAAAGAAAGAAAGAAGAAAGGTGGAAAGAAAGTAGAAAGGTAGAAAGAAAAAAGCAAACGAGCAAGAAAGAAAGAATGCAAACGAGCGAGAAAGAAAAAAAGCAAATGAGCAAGAAAGAAAGCTAACAGCATGAAATAAGGGCATAACTTAATATAGAACAGATTTAAATGGAGACAATATGTTGTGCTCTGAAACAGTTGTAGTCAGATAAACAAAAGATAGTCCAGAAGCAATTTAATCCCAAATCTGCAAGAAACATGAACTCATAAGGCTGGAATGTGCATTGGTTACATCAAAGCATCCTGCTGTAACATCAGGATATAAACACAAAGGCAACACTAAAGTAATTATAAAAAGCATTGGCATTGAAGGGAGCTTCCCTGTCCGTTGAAGTGTTCAATGGGAAAGAGCAAAATGCAGTCACTTAAAATGAAGTTAACCAGTGGCTAATGCAGGATGACCCACTGCCCCATGCTATAGGGGGTGGAGGCAACATGTGACTGACCCACCAACAGACCAATGGATGAAGAGAGCTGACTGAAAGCCCCTTTTAAGTAAGTATATTATGCAAAGCATTTGAGTAAAATCAAAATGTCTTGGCTAACGTTAGACCTAAAAAAAAATGTATATTTCTTAAAAAGCGTTGAGACATTATAGTTACAGACATCCTTACAAACTCCGTCTGCCACATAGGTTCTTTGTAGCCTTGAAGCACATCATCGGTGTCCTATCTTAAGCTTACTTTTGTATTCATATGCAATGAACTATGCACTAAAATACTGTTATTAATTCTTTCATTAGATTCACATATCATTATTCCCCACATGAGTCAAATCCAAACACACAAAAAGTTAAAAACTGTATTCAAAACCCTGATTCACAAAGTCGAGAAATATAGAATTTTAATGAGAAGAAGTCATTTTATGGAAGCAAATGTCTGCGGAGTCATCGGTGATCCTGAGGCGATTGGGAGTGGATGTCTTCAAGGAGTGGTTAATGAGAGTAGGGTGAAAACCCACACGTTTGTGCCTTTGTAGATCCTAGCCCTTCCATGTACTTCTAAACTTACACCTGCACCACTTACATGTAAGAGATGCTACACATATGAAAAAGGGCACAGGACATGTCATAAATTGTTTTCCATGTTAAGTTCACAAATTCTGTAATGTGAACACCCCAGGCTCAGTGGGTTATGCAATGCACGTCATTTTAATTATTTTGGGGATACTGGGTATGACATTTGTTTGGGACCCCATATACAAATACCAATTTTTATTTTATTCATGGTGGACTGCTAATCCCAGCCTGCATTATGCCAAACAATGCTAAAGTATATGGTAAACAAGGTCACAAAAACAGTTGAAATATGTCTTGCTCAAGAGCCCCAAACAATTTTTACGAGTACACTGGTTGGAGGGGTGGGTTGTAGTCGGGAATTCCACTGGTTGTAGGCCTACACCTCCCTGTGTTAGGTTTAATAGCCCTCTGTTGAGTCCATGGAGTGATGTGTGTTTCAGTCTTGCTAAATTTTGTTGCGTTGTTGTATCTTCAACAGGGTATGTGCCACCCCTCCGGACTGAGATCCCCGACTCTACTTGTAAGTACATTTTGGTCATAGCAGTCCTGCTTTACCTAGCAGCCAATGCCACTGCCTCTTCCCCCCTCAATTCCCTTCCATCTAGGGGTGCAATGAAGCTCCCTGCAGCCATCGTTCAGGGCTCCAGATTCAGCCCAAAGCCAATGAATATCTGTGAGATATGTGAGACTCAGGGGCCCCCTGCCATATTCTGCAGAGGAGGGTACCATTTTTCACTATGACACAGTTTTCACGTCACTATCCCACCCCTTTCACATCTGTCTGGGTCCTCTCTCTGACACAGACAGCCTTATCTGTGGTTTATGAATCAACACACATGAGCGACTCATTTCATGTTTGACATTTTAAGGGTATTTCATTACAACAGCCCTGCATGGGGTCAAGGATTTTCAGCTGGCAACACATGTTTACAGTGAAAGTAAAGCTGTAGCCAAGTTGGCACTGTGTGTGGGGGGGAGGGGCGGTGTGGCAGGAAGGGTTCTTCAAGGAGGGGGTCAGGAATGAAGTAGGGACATCTAAAAATAGGAACCGTCTAGGAAGGAAGTGGGCATCTCTAGGGAAACCAAGCATTGGCAAAGTCAATGGGTCTGGCTTTAATGTGCTGCACTCAGCATTCTTACAGCCTCACTGCTCACCTTCACTGAAATGCCAGAGTATTTTTTACCTTTTGTTTACAGGGAATAGTATTGAAAAGTTAGTAGAGAGACTGACCTTGAGCTCAACCAAGAGTTCATAGGAAGAGGACAAAACATTTTAGAGAAAATATAGAGTGGAATCCGAGATCTTAGCTACTCAGGACAAGTGCCAGCACTTGCAGTGTCCCAAACAAGACCCATTTACTCACCTGTAACCGGTGGAGGAAGTCAAATTTGAAATTAAGGGAACCGAACTGAACTAAATTAAGCGATAAATGTGGCATCTGCATTTTGTACAATCTCAAGATGAAATAAGATATTTAATTGAGCCGAAAAAGAGTGCATTGCTATAGTCCAAAGAGGATGAGTTAGCTGCTTGATCTTGCTGATTTAAGGGCAGAAGAAAAGCACAGTGTTCATTGTAATGCCACATTGTTTGGTTGGAGTAGCAGGGGTTGTTTATTTGCCAAGGGCAAGTGACTGCCACACAAATGACTTGGCATAAGGACGAGTCTCTAGAATAAACACTTCCATTTTATCTACACTCAACCTCAAATGGACATTGGTCTTCATAGATGTGATTGTGGCAAACATTGTGGTAGTTTCAAAGGCAAAATTAGTTTCTACCACATTGTATCAGGAGTTAAATATCTACAATTACAACAAAAAAGTAATGTAAAAGAACATTATTGAAGCAACTAAAGCAGTTAAATATAAGTTTCCATTGTTTTACTCTTGAATAGAAGAAACACTTTAATTAAAAAAACAAAAATCAGTAGACATAAAATGATGAATGCACACAATAAAAACAAAACATCTCTAGCACCACCTGAACCACAGCTCTGTGACAGAAAGTCTCTCAGTGTTATACCGTGCCTAGCCCCTTCCAATCGTTTGAGTAAAGGGGTTCATAAAGGGAAGTTCTTCCCACTGTATTTGTCACAGTGTTTTCAACTTAAACTCCTACTGCTTGCATTTTTTAGAGAGTTTACAAAGTAAAATATCCTTGTATATTTGTTACAGAGTTCACAATGTAAAAGCTGACTTTCAGGGTATTCGGGCAGAGCAGTCAAAGGCTGAGGCTGACATAGTCAGAAGTGGGTGAGAATGTCATTACAGTAATGCACAAAAATAACACACAATGAATCACTGTTCAACCAGTTGTTTTTCTTTGCAAAAAAGCACTTGAATACACACACAACTAAATACTATAATGAAAATGAAGGTTGTGAGAAATGTGTGTTGTTTGATTTCACGTAATTGAATGAACATTATAAAAAAAATTGCAAAATAACACATAATTAGATAAAATACAAATCCACCATTCAAAGCTATATTTTAGTACGAAATGCATACTCACATCAGTTTTTCACATTTCACTGTAAAAATGAGCTCTGAGAAAACAAGCAATGACAACTTGTGCTATGGCCATTTCAGGTATTCCAGAACATTCACTGTAAAATTTTGCTATGAGCCACGTGTTATTACGTGACGTTCTGTAATTTTGAGAATTTCAAATTACAAGCTTAATGCAACACTCTTAAACTTTTGTGGATTGTGTCAAAGTAATTTAAACTTCATCTGGGCCAAATTAAATTTACATATATTAAGATGTCAGATGAAATTTAAAATTGTTGCAGTGTATGGAAGTTGCACATGAATCAGGGTGCAAATCATGTACCCTAAAGAAATATTCACAACACACATGAGAGAGGAGAAAGTAAGCCACCCTACCCCTTCCTAGGGAGTCCCTATTACCACAAAAGATACGACAGCTGTTGGTAGAAATATCACAGTTTGAAACTAACCTTGTAACTGTAGTCTGCTCTAAGTTTTGTAAGGTACAATGTCACAATTTTCCCACAAGCTGGCACAAAAAGGTAAAATCTATTCTTCGTCAAGTCTTCTACAAATTACAGTGAGATGGCTATTGCCTTTGTCAGCATATTTAATAATCAATAAAGCATGATATATAAAAAAAGATCACGCAGTCTCTTCCTTTAAAAACCAATCAAACAATTAGTAAGACCCAAACTATATGCATTGATTTAACATCTTATGGTTAATACACAAGTTGCATTTTGTAGTATGTGAAGTAACACTACTCGTATTGCAAAATTCTATTAACAAATCTACATGCAGATACTTTTTCCTCAGCTTCGCCTATATTTGTATGCAAAGATCTTCCTCACACTCATAAGTATATGATTTAGGTGTAAATGTAGGAGGGATCTGGTGAGCGGTAAGAAAATGGGCACTCATTACTAAAAAATGGTAGGGGTTTAGGGAAATGTGAGGAAAGGTTTACAAACTAATACTGCTGATAGAAACACATACCCACAAAAGACCATTTCTACTCACCACCTACACTCCTAAAGTTCCTGCAGCCCTAAAGGTCACAAAACAGTCAAAGATGTACTCAAGTCTGGTCTTGAAGTAAGTCTAGCTGCAGACACGGTCATTTAGAGGTATAGCAACAGATTCCTGTAGAAAATATAGCAGCATGGACTTATAATAACATTCCATAGGACATTCTGTGAATGATGACTAAATTATTTACATATTTAATCTTTAGGTAAACATTTGGAAATATTGACATTAATTATTCACATACGGTGTTTGTAAATTTACTAAATACTAATTGAAATAAAAATGGCTAGTAAAGCTGCTTTAATTTTGTTTTGAAATGAACATATATAAAATAAATTGATATAGGTAAATTATATAACTATTAAATACATATTGATTTTGAAAGTTAGGTAATGAATTGCCACATTCTATTCTATTAGTTCTACGATAAAATATTATTTTAATGTATTTAACATTTATATTTCACATTAAAATATTTTTTAATATGTTTATTCAAATAATAAACTGTAATAATTTCACCTATAGTTTTCCAAAGGGGGATCTCTTTAAAAAAAAAATTAAAAAAACATTTTCTATTTTGGTTCCCAACTTTAGTTAAAGCATCTAAAACACTTAAAAATCAGCCCAGCTCCAATAGTGAATATATTTATAAATGTATAGTATACATAAGTCAGTGACATTACTTATGTTTAACAAGGCATTATCATGTTCAAGCATCCACTGATGACAATCCTTTCTCAAATTACCACTCAAGTGGTCTATCCACAGGGGGGCGATCTATACATACATGTGAGATATTGCTAGTAATATCTTTACACTAGTAAATTTCTTTTTACATGTCCTCACTCCGTGAACATGGAGGTGGAGAAATGTAAGTATACACTTAAGTGTGAAGCCACACTCTAAACTTGTGAGTAGCACAAATGAGTAGACTTACACCTAGGAGCTGGAGTAGATTTACAGTGATTGTATCTCCACTTGTAAATGCACCTCTGTATACATGCATCTGTAGATGCCAGCCCGTTACTGTGGCCAGGCCTAAAAAGTGGCATCTGCACTAGATGTAAAACCCCTTTCTATTGTATGTGTCACATACTTAAGTTGCTATCTAATGGATTTGGAAGATCTGGTTCAGGAGGTCTCAGGACAGTCAGACGTTAGTAACCCCAATTGTACTAATGGGGTCTTTTGCCTTTGTTGTCCTGGGACCCTCGCATTCAAAGACCGTCAAACTGGAAAACTAGGGCCCACTTTAACTAGGCAGAGCATCTCAATGCTGAGTTGTGGACTTGATGCAGGTTAGAAACTTAGAAAGCAGCAACACACTTCATTAACACCTCATAAATCTATGTCTAGGAAGTACTTTTTTCTTTATACCAGAAAAGTTTCTTAATGCACCTACAACTAAATACTAAGATAATCAAACCCCATACTTACGGGACGTCAGATGGACTTACAAGTTAGAACATCTCCTAAAAGGTTCTTGCAGATTAAGCCGCAGGCAAGTCGTGTGCTGAAGAAATATTCCAAGAGGCACCTGGCTCTGTAAATGTAGTGTGCTCCTCTTATATATGAAATACAACAAGACAAAGTGTGCAACTGGAAGCTCTAACTGTTATAGAAATAAATGGTCTATTACAAAACATGATGATTTTCATAATCACTAAGGCCAAATTGTTCACTATGTAACATGAAAGGTCCACCTCATTGTCACTACATCTAATAACCATATTTCAAGCCTCACAGCTTTAGATTGAATATAAACAAGACCTTTGCATAGAGGGACTGATCAAATAATGTAGCAGACTCAAGACTACATTGACGTGAACATCAACTATTCTGCAGACAAATACATTTACAGCAGCTGGACTTAAACAGGGACATGTCTGCTATTTGTATTGAATTTGTCAGACAATTGACATTATAAAACACTTTCCTATTGTATTTGTCAAATACATTAACATGTAAAGCCTCTTTTTAAGGAGATCAGAAAGTAAAACTACTTCCTATGGTATTTGTCAGAAGGTTTACAATGTAAAACCCCTATTGATGGCACTTGGCAGGATTTCACTAAGCTACTTCAGATGTTTTTGGTAAACAGTTGAATGTACAACTCCTTTCAGGAGTATTTGCTAAGAGAGTTCCCAATGTGAAACCCTGTCCTACTCTATTGGTCAGGGCCCCTTCATAATATATTTTATCTGGGGTCAGCGTAAGCATTCCTCCTATCAACAATGAACAATAGAATTACTTATTTTGTGACTAGCACAACTATTCCTGAATCAAATGCTTGTAGAAAAGATCCGGAAGTGAGCAGAGCCATGGGCTCTTTTTCTAGTACACATTCTTACTCTGTTTCTGGTGATCTTGTAAGCCTTGCAGATGGCTTTACTATCGAATGCATACAAAAAGGGATGGGTGGAATGTTTAAATTAATCTTAGCCACTGGTAATCACTTGAGGCTGCATCCCAGTCCAAGCCTGGTTTTGTCTTAGCTAGGGGCTCATCAGCGGGCTATATTTCGAGTTTGTTGTGATACAGTGAGCACGGAACCCATGTCTGGGCATATCCATCCCACTTAGGGTGACATAATAAGTTTAGAAAAAATGAAAGATGGAATGCTTGAATTAATCTCAGCTACTGCTAAACATTCAGGCCGCATCATTATTTTGCACAGCAGGCCACCTCAGTTTGGACTCATTTTTGTTTTACTTCACTACCAAACAAGGCCTAAAAATCCCATGGAATTCTATACAAATATGGTTTGTCCTAAGGATGCTAATCGAAACCCTTACCTACTACTGTCATATGTAGCAGCACATGTAACAAAGTACTTGCCTACAGAATTTAACAATATACTAACAATAGAACCAGAAATGTCTCTTGTTTTTAACACATGCTGTGCACAATAAATAATGCAGGCCTACTGCCTTTGTCATTATTTTCATTAGAAACTGATCAGACCTATGGCATCTGACATTACTTTTCCCAATGAACCAATTAGGCTTAAACCTTTATCACTGCCTGGTCACCATAACCAACAAAGGCCTACCTTAGTGAGCATAGTCTGTGAAATACAAAAGACTCTTTTCAAGGGAAGTAAACAACTTAATGACCAATCAAAGCCAATCGAGAGGAGGCTCGCCATGTGGGCGGAACAGAAGCCTCTTAGTAGAGTTTCTAAAGCTCTGGTTATGTTGACCACATAAGGTGTTTGGTAAACCACACATAAAGAAGCTGTTTTTGTTGGTCTTTCATCTCTAGCTCAACTATTCCAAGGAAAATACAAAGGAGAGGAGTCAGAATGGAGGACAGAGGAATTGAACAGTAATAAATAAAACGTGATTCTGCATTTTAAATCAATAAGAATTGCCTTAAGTGCCTGCACAAAGAAATCAGGGATTGGTTGTAGAGGGGGAACAATATTTCTAACTTCCAAGCGATCCATGGTAGAAATGACACTTTCTAATAAATGGACTGTCATATTCTCAAATATGTTGCATTAGAGGATTAATTTCCACAGTGTAATAAACACTTGTTCCCGATGATTTTGCTAAAATAAGCAATTTTAGACAAAAGACAAGAGATTCGGAAAAATCCCTTTCAAGTTGTAAAGCTTGAAGTGCAGTGCTCAGGTTAAAAAAGGCAAAAGTCGTAAAAATGTATTTTATTCTTCCTGTCGGCAAGCGTTCAGACATGCGGCAGTGATAGGTGGTATGTATCTACCTATTCTGTCCATAGCTGCATATTCAGTCCCATAACTCATTTATTTATTAATTTATGTACTGTGGAATTATTTAGGTTCATGCGTCCCATTATATAACAATCTTGGAATTTGCGTGTATCACACACAAAGCGTTAAACTCTAAGGGGCATATTATCAACAACTAGCGATATTTATCGCTAAAAAAGATTAGCGAAATTTATTTATCGCCAAGCTTCGCCGGATTTTATTGCTGAGATAATGTGCTATTAGCAATGTTTATCTACAATGCGATAAAATAACCGGCGATAGCGGCGAAATGCATGAATATCGCTGGAAAACCAGCGATATTCAAGCATCATCGCCAATAGGGTCTTAGCCAGAATACCCACCTCCCAGTGGATATATTGGCTAAGAACTGGTCTGAGCAGGCGTTAGTTTTTAGCAATATTCGCAGTTAGCGTGAATTTTTTTATCGCTACGCCTGCCTTGCTAATAGGCGATAGCGATGTTAGCGACTGCTTTCAGTCGCTATCTGGTTGGGTACGTCCACTTTGCATGTCATTAGCGATAAATATCGCTGACATGCAAAGCGGGCCCCAAACTGCTCGCTATCACCTAAAAGCTGTCGCTAACTGATGTTAGCGACAGCTTAATAGGGCGATGAAATTATCGCCGCTTTGCGGACAAAAACGGCCGCAAATGCGGCGATAATTTCATTTCGCCTGCCTTCATAATATGCCCCTAATTCTCCAGCATGTCTCACCCAGAAAATCGTGGTTTGCCAGGGTTTTTGTTCTGCAACCTCCCCTCTTCCGGAAGAAGAAAACATACAACAGAGCTTTCTCTGTGGCCGCACCCAGAATCTGGAACTCGCTGCCACCCAGCGTCAGAAGAATTCCTTCCTTGTCTAGATTCAAGAAGGAAGCGAAGACTTTCCTAATGGGTAAATTCCTTCCATAAACACTCCTAGAGCATACAAAGCTCAGCGGCCTAGCGATATGCTCTCTTCTTGGCCTCTGCCAGTGTATGCCAATCTGGATTTCTTTGGTGCAGCCTACGCAATATCTTGTATCATGGTTGTTGCTATCTACTTTTACTTCATTTGTACTTCACTGTCACTTTAAGGGGCAGAGACTGGTGCTCTGCAGTCTGCCTCTGCTCCCACCAACGTTTGTTTTTCTCCCTTAAGTTGTACCCTTGTTCGCCTATTCCCTCTCATTGCAATATTTTGTTTATCACGGAAAAAAGTTCTTATGATTCGTCTGTTCTGAACTTTTAGCCCTATAAAGCGCTTTGATACCCTAATAGGTCACATTCGCGTTCCATAAAACACTAAAATAAATAAGTTTAAAAAAATCTATATATCTATATATATATATATATATCTTTGCAGTTTGAAAAAGCGGATCACTGGGCGTATCAACCTTTTCTGACAACAAATTATGTGGAACTAAAAATTGCAAGCAGTGAACAATTCTGGCTGGTTGGAGGAGTCCTATCAGATTTGCTGTCCCAACCATCTCTTACCGCCATTGTGATTTGCAGCCTCTGAACTAATTAGAATGGACCCATGTTAGGCAGCCAAACAGAATAGGTTGTGGAAAATTGCACTCTTCTGAACTGGCTCAGCCTCCACCATTGTGCTGGTAGTCTGAGGTCAAGCTTAATTCTGAGCATGGAAGACCCTGACATTTTTTTCACCCCACAAATGCAGCCGATTGTTGCTCCCTTTAGGTGAAATTTTAGCTGAAGATTTCAAACACCCCAAGTCATCAGTAGTCTGAAATGCAAGTGCAACATGTTAAGTATTTTCTGTTGAATAAATTGTGTAAAATACAGAGATTGGAGTCTCTCTTTGATTGTGTGTTTCTTTCTTGCCTTGTAGGCTACTTCAACTGACATTTTTGATCCACGGACTTACCTGGCCTTGCGCAGAGTTGGGCTCCCAGAGCATGCTTTCCTGCAAGACTTGCACTGATGTGGGCGAGTGCATCAAACCTAACCTTTGGAATCAGAAACGTGTGGTGTTAACTTCTAATGTATGGGAGTCTGACAGCAGCCAGACTCATTGTGTGAAGGTCACTGCACCACTCCTATGTTAATATGTTAATGTTATTGTATTTTTAGAATAAAGATGGCGTTTAAGATTCATGTATTGGACAATAAAGG
Organism: Lissotriton vulgaris; assembly: GCF_964263255.1. Taxonomy (NCBI): domain Eukaryota; kingdom Metazoa; phylum Chordata; class Amphibia; order Caudata; family Salamandridae; genus Lissotriton; species Lissotriton vulgaris. The sequence continues at coordinate 262,682,303 of NC_141690.1, forward strand.
CATGGGTGAAGTGAGTCTCTCCAGCAAAGCCAAATATTAAGCAATGATTTTGTGAAACTGGGAAGTAAAGTCATTTATCCTAAGCTGGAGGCAAAACAGCGCCATCCAGAGGAAGGGAAGAGAAACTGCATCAGCCATTACAACGCATTTAGCAAAGGCGGCACTTCCACTATGGCTCAATATTGATTGATTGAGAATCTTCAGATCAAGATGGATCCAAAGGGAGAAACCAAAGAAAATAAAAGGAATAGACATTGGAGTAAACATTGGGAACACGATTAATTCACATCACCATAATCAGTGGGAAATTCAGGACACTGAAAACAACTGGAAGTTGGGGAGATCAGATGACAGGTTCACGGATCAGGAATGGAACTGTAGACTTCACAAAGTTCACATGTGAGCATTGATGCGAAGTCAATCAGCAAAACGGGGCACGTGTGACAGGCTCCCCGATGCTTTCTACCTGGCTGTAGTCTAGCCTGACCAGGTGTCCCTACCACTGTTACCCCCTTACTAGCGCATGGGACGTGGCCTACATATTTGTTCACTCTTTTGGTGCTGATTGGTCAAAGGCGGACAAAGTTATAGACGCCTGGGGTTCAACGCCACTCCCAAATGGAATTTATTGCTAATGATATCACAAAATTGGTGATCTGACCAATGGGCCATTTGACATGAGTTTACACATCCTGGAATAAATATTCCCTTTTATTGTTTTGAACAAATATGCAAATTTTCTCACTATTTAAGAGTTTTCATCAGGGTTTTTCTGCTATGCCTGTGACATAGCAACATCCGGAATCAACTGCTCCAAAAATCCCATATTTTCCTACAAGGTGAGTTGGAAACGTCCTTGGGGCTTGCATTTCAGCAATGTCATTTTAGAGTGGCATTTATTCCGGGACGCCATCATCATAGGAAATATACTCTGCCACAGATCACAAGGCTTAGAGTCGATAGATGCTGGCCAAGTTCATCTTCAAACTCTGAGGCGGCGTACCACGTTTCATTATGAACCACCTGCTGGGAGTCCTTTTCCATAAAAGGTGTCAACCATCATCTGAGGTGTTGCTGCATCGCATTATGCCAGCAGCTGATTTGCTTTCCTGTAGTTAGTATCAGGTTTTCCCAGAGTGTCAAATACCTTAGTTAGCTATCCTGAGCTCCAAAACATCTGTAAATGCAGTACCACTTCCTACCACTTTCTACTTGCTTATTGCACAGTGGGATGTGAGGTTCCGTGACGATTTGAACCCGTGTTTTCAATATTGTCGGAAATGCATAATATTGGTATCAGCGAACCGCAAATGATCCATTTAGCATATCCTGGTGTTTTCGCTATGCTACGAGCAAGAGCACTCCTTTTAGTAACACATTTCTGATCTACCCACGGCATCCATCTTAGATCATGGCAGCCATTTTGTGTTTCTTGCCCTCACATACGCAATAACCTCTGATCACTTCATTTCGATTAAGGACACGCAGCCTTAGCCGGAGATTCACCTCTTTCATGACACGTGCACCTTAAACCAGATCACGCTGTAGCTGCATGACTCGACAAAGGCTGCCTCCTCTGCCCGAGGCCAGTCCTGCCAAACTGGTCTTCGTGTCCATTGTCCTGATCACGATTAGGCGGCCGAAGCCGGTAGCCTTGCCCATTTACAACCCACAAGCATCTCTTATCCCGCTTTCCTATCTTCCACACCTGGCTCCGTTCCTTTCTTTCTGAATCTTTATTAGGGGGAGGTAACGAAATTTACGATGAGGCGGTCCGGCTCTTGAAAGCAATATTGACAAGGGATTGTGATGAACTAGTGGGAACCCCTCTTCGTAGATGTTTTGTATCAGATTTTATCAACAGTTCCTGTGTACGCCAAATATTTATTGTTTATGACACAAAGGTTTTGGGAATGTACCAACATGTGAAGAATTCGCCTGAAGGCCAAAATTTAGTATATAAGGAGCAACCCTCTTTGTACAATTTGAACAGGCTCCTAGTTACTGCCCATGCGTAGTTTCTGTGACTTCTGTGTCCCTGCAGTAATAAACCTTTGGTCTTTGACGCCACCATCGAGAAGCCCGTGTTTCTGTTCATTTGTGCACCAAGGCAGGTGGAACTCCGGGGTCTTTGGGTGTTGTTCCCTGACACCTCTGGACGGAACCAAAAAGTCCAGAACTCCAATTGGCGCCCAACGTGGGGCGACGTCATTCGGTACCGGTCCAAAAGCCTGAAGAGTTCGAGGAGCTTCGTGTGAAGATTCCTGAGGGAGGCGCCCCACTTCATCGATCCCGGCATATCGCAAAAGTGGCCCGAAGTTCTCTTCCACGAGGGTTCCCGTTCAGGACGGCTGCAGTGGGCCGTTGCCTTGACCGTCGCCCTGTCTTGGACCTGAGGTGCAGTCCTTAGTACGGCGAAACGTGACGGGTTTCTCCTTGGTGACGTCTTCAGTGACTCAGTTAAGTATTTAGTGGTTGCTAGCTGGTTACTTCGTGAGGGTTGTTAAAATCCTTTTTGGTTCTTGGTTTAGTTTGGTTTCGTAGGATTATCACTGGTTGTTCTAGTTACGATAATCTATTTGGTTCAGTTTGGGTATCGATACATCAGTTTGTTTTGGTAGGCCTAAGTTCTTGGTTCAGGTGCACATATCTGTTTCTCGTTTTGTTTGTTTTGTGTTCCGGACTGAAAAATGGTAAGTCGGAGAAACTTGTTGTCTTGTTTTAGTTGCAACAGTGACTCACGATTGGAGGACTCCTGTCTGGTTCCTCCGATTGGGACTCCCCTATATGATTTATATTGTAAACATGGTGTGGGTCCTATATCTTATAATGAGGTGTGGGTCCGTTACACTGAGAAAGACGGTGTCCTTAGTTGGCCACTGCATGGTAGTTTTGAACCCGAGATTCTCGACAATTTAGAAGCGAAATTGTTTAGGAAGAAAGCCGGCCGGCAATGTTTGATTCTTTCCGTTATTGGCGAAAAGAATCCAAACAGAGAGAAATGAAAAGGTTAAAGAAAGAACAGAAAGAACAAGAAGAGCTGACCCTAGAGCAAGCGGCTAAGCAGCTGCAAGATAATGAGTGTGAGAAAGCCATAGACGTGGCCATTAGAGAGCATAATTTGGCGATTGACAAGTGCTATCCCGCCTTGCCATCGAAAACGGCTAAGATACTGGAGGATTCAGAAAACGATCCTCTGTTGTCTTATCTGTTACGGTCACCTCCACCGTATGCACAAGGTGCTGCGGCTCCGCTTGTCCCGAATGTTCAATTGCCGGTTGCTGGACAACCTGGTATTCCTGCTCCTGTCCCTCAGAATCAAGTTCCCGTACCTCCTGTGATCAATGTAAATGTTCCTACAGCTCCTCCTCTTCCTGGGTTGCCGACTTCTATACCTATATCTGTGTCGCTTACACCTAATGTTCCACAAACTATTTTTCTTGATACTCCTACTGATCCGTTATCTGTTCCTACCTCTACTGTGTTCTCTACATCTGCTAGTATCTTAACTCCGCTTTCTGTTCGTCGAAGAATCACTGATTCTGTTACTAATATTCTGTCTCCTTTATATAAAACCTTAATTAAGACTCCTACTCCTGACTCTGTTCAGAGACGTAGTCAGCTTCCAAGTACTGAGGAACGGGGAATTTTAGATTCCATGGCTCTCAGATGGATTTCGAAGAGTAGGAGATATAGTGCGAGAGATGTGCTAGATACATTTATGCAGTGGAATGAGCCAACGCAACGGTATGTCTTTGATGAGATGTGCTCATTGTTACGTGACGAGATAGAAGAAGATGATGTTGAATCGGATTTAGAAGATTTAATTAAAATTCAGAAAGACTTTGCTGCAGGAATGATAGTAGGCCCAAACATAAAAGAAGCGATGGAACTGATTTTAAGCTTTAGAAATGATCCATCACTTCGTTCACCGAGAGATTTAGAGAAAAGCAAGACGCAGCTGAGTCGCCAATATCCTATGAGGGAGGTTCCTCCAATTTGGCGCGAAGCTGTGCAAGCTGATAATATTAATGGTATTGTAGCCGCTCCGGCGCAATTCCAAAGGGTGTGGATACACATTCCGTGGAAGCGAGCTGAAGTACTAGCAGTGAAACAGGCCTTGCCAGATCCGCGTAAGAATCCTGCTGGATACTATAAGGAACTAACACAGACAGTTGAGGCTTGCATAATGAACTTAGCGGACATCGATATGTTATTTGGTAATGTAGTTCCGCAACCAATTTGGGCTAAAATTCGTAGAGAGGATCATCAAGCTGCCTTAGGTGGTGATTGGGCAGCTATCACTGCGGCGGATGGTCAGCAAATAGGTGGTGCAAAACCTGAACCCCTAATTGCTAATCTGCCCGGTAGAATAATAGATCTAATGAAGACTCTGATGCCCGCATTGCGTGTTAATTGGGACAAGTTATCCGCATGCAGACAGAAGAAAGACGAAAGTGTCTCCGACTTTTTCACGAGGTTCGAAGAGACTTTTGTAGATCATAGTGGTCAGGATATGAGTACAGAGGGAGGACAGAGACTGTTTGTCGATAAATTTGTGCATAATTTGTTACCTGAGTTATGCAATAAATTAAAGGATTCAGAGAGTGCGTGGGCTGTTTCTACAACTGCGCAAATACTTGCAACTGCACAGTATTACGAAAATAGGGATAAAGAGGAAAAAGAGAAATCAGACAAGAAAACTAAAGATTTAAAAACTAAAGTCCTTTTGCAGCAGGCGTATCCTCCTCGCATGAATCAGACTAATACGCAGCAAGGTTCGTACCAAAGGACAGATTATAGTTCATCGAGGCCTCAATATCAATGGAATCAATGTGCGTACTGTAAGAAAGAGGGTCACTATAAGAATGAGTGTCCGATCTTAGCGCAAAATAATGCAGCAGCAGCTCAGAGAGGTCGTGGTGGTTCTGTGCAGAATTCTAGAGGTCGAGGACGAGGTGCTATGCCTCCACAAACGAATGATCGTCCTTCCAATCACTTTGATCAACGAAATGGACAGTCGACTCAGCAAAATAGATCTCAACAATATCTTGTTGAAGACTATTGTGAAGTAGATGAGGGATTTCAGCAAAATGGGTACTAGGACAGCCATGGACAGAGAGAGGGAGTAGTATCAGTTCCAGTGGATCAGAGTGGGCCTTATGTCGCAGTAGCAACATCAGGTGTAGTCGAACCGTTTCTGTTGGATACTGGTGCCGCGAAAAGTTCTATCATTCATGCGAAACTCCCTGGCGCACCTTTGTCCGGCTTAACAAATGTTTCTGTAGGTTTTTCAGGCGCCCCTGTTTACAATCCGATATCTGGTCCTTTGTCTATTTCTGTGGGACCGTGTCAATTGAAAGCACCCCTGATTTTGACGACGGGTTGTAATGAAAATCTGCTTGGTTTAGACTTGTTAAAACGACTATATGCGACATTGTACTGTTCTCCGGAAGGAGTACAGCTTACATTGGGTAAAAATATCACTTCTCCGATGTATTTGTCAATGGATGCACTCCCACCAGAACTGCGTTCACTCCCTGATTCTCTTTGGGCGACTGGTCCTAATGATGTAGGCCTTTTGGAAATACCACCCTATGTAGTAACTTTGAAAGCAAATGTAAAATTTCCACGAATTCCTCAATATAAAATATCTAGTGAAGGTGAGCGTGCACTTTTACTGATTGTGCAAGATTTGATTAAGAAAGGTGTAGTTGAAGAAACTAGAGGAAATGTCTGTAACAGTCCTGTATTACCGATTTTGAAACGAACTGATCCCACAAAGCCTCCAGTGTACAGGTTTGTCATCGACCTTAGGGAAGTTAATAAGATTGTAATTCCACAGTTTCCTGTGGTTCCAGACATTACTGCCTTGTTAACATTGATTCCTGCTACAGCCACTTGGTTCTCAGTCATCGACTTGAAGAATGCCTTTTTCAGTATTCCGATAGCCGAGGAAAGCAGAGATATTTTCGGCTTCTGTCTAGGAGGTCGAAGTTTCAGATTTAAACGCGCTCCACAAGGCTATTGTGAGAGCCCATCAATTTACAGTCAAGCATTAAAAAGCCAGTTAGATTCCTTTGTCCTTCCTCCAGGTTCTGCCCTAGTACAGTACGTAGATGATCTTCTAGTGGCTGCCGACGACAAGGAAACTTGCAAAGCAACTACAATTTCCTTATTACATCATTTGTCTAATTTGAATCACAAGGTGTCACCTTCGAAAATGCAATACTGCTGCCAAGAAGTGACCTACCTAGGTCATCTCTTGTCAAAGGAGGGAAGGAAGTTGACCCCAGAAAGAATAAAAGCAATTACGCAGATGAGTGTTCCACGCACACAGAGAGAAGTACGTGCCTTCCTAGGTATTACCTCTTACTGTAGGCAGTGGATCCCAAATTTTTCTCTTTTAGCAAAACCATTGGTAGCCTTGACTGGGAAAAATGTTCCGAGTCCGGTGCCATGGTCTGATGAATGTCAGGAGAGTTTTGCCGAATTACGAAAAGCATTGTGTTCAGCTCCTGTACTGGGTACACCTGATTATAGTAAGCCATTCACGCTCTACGTCCACGAGAGAGAAGGTTGCGCGTTGAGTGTTCTGACACAGAAGTTTGGTGATAAACAACGCCCTTGTGCGTATTTCTCATCAACATTAGATCCGGTAGCCAGAGCGCTGCCTAGTTGTTTGAGAGCTACAGCGGCAGCTGCAGCTTCCATTCGACAGTCTGCTGGTTTGGTGATGAACAACATGCTAGTGGTCATGGTTCCTCATGCAGTGGATACACTCATGAACCGAACGAAGACACAACACCTTACCAGTGCGAGACTATCTGGTTATGAGCTGACATTACTAGCGAGTCATATTCAGATCAAAAGATGTAATGTATTGAATCCAGCAACACTGTTGCCGACTGATCAAGAGTCGAGTGATTCCGAACCACATGATTGTTGTTTTAAAACGGAGGAAGAGACAAAAGGACGCATCGACTTAAAAGATACTCCATTATCCGATCCAGAAGGCACGCTGTATGTGGACGGGTCATGTTTCAAATTGGAGAATGGTGATGTGACTGCTGCTTACGCAGTAACGACTTTGAAGACGATTGTGGAGACTGCAAGAGTGAGTCAGAATTCTGCCCAAGCTGCAGAATTAATAGCTCTAACAAGAGCGTGTGTTTTAGCTAAGGGAAAGAGAGTGAATGTGTTCACAGATAGTCAGTACGCATTCGGCGTGGCCCATAGTTTTGGCCGTTTGTGGAGAGAAAGAGGTTTCATTACGTCCCATGGGACTAAGATTCAACATGGTCAGCTAGTTAACGACTTGTTGGAATCTCTAACCTTGCCGACTGAAGTTGCAATTGTGAAGTGCAGTGCTCATAAAGCAATCACGGATGATGTTGGTCGCGGGAATGCTTTTGCTGATGAAACCGCTAAACAGACAGCTAGAGACACGATGAGCAGAATGTATGTTGCTACGTCTGCAAGATGGATTGCTGAGTCTGGAATGTGTGAGGATACTATGGAAAGTGTGAAAGAGATTCAGAAAGAAGCCACTGAGGAGGAAAGACGATGTGTGGAAAGAAAGTACGGGCAAGTTAGATTCGAATGGGTGTTGGATTGATTTGACAGAACAGCAGCGTTGGATGTTGCCTGATGCGTATGTGCTTGCAGTGGTGACGATGGCGCATGGAGTAGCACACATTAGTTCGAAAGGAATTTGCAAGATGTTGGCTCCAGTCTGGAAGAATGATGGGATCAGTAAGTGTGCAGAGAGAGTGGTGAAAAATTGTATGGTGTGCTTGATGCATAATCCTGGCAAGGGAACTCCAACTCCTGCTGGTCATTTCGCTCCTCCTTCCTGCCCCTTTGAAGTGATTCAGTTAGACTTCATTCACATGGATCGCTGTAATAATTTAAAATATGTCCTGGTGGTGGTTTGTGCTTTCTCCAGGTGGATCGAAGCATACCCACTAAAGGACAACACTGCCCTATCAACTGCCAAAATTCTTCTCAAAGAATATTTCCCTAGGTATGGAATGCCACGGATTGTATGGTCAGATAACGGAAGTGAGTTTATAGGGAAAGTTATGCAGAGTGTGTGTGCCGGCCTTGGTTTGAAACAGAAGTTCCACAGTGCGAACCATCCCCAGTCTGCTGGTTTAGTGGAGGGTTACAATGGCACCCTCAAGCTGAAGATAGCTAAAATACAAGCATCCACAGGTTTAGCCTGGCCAGACGCACTTCCTTTGGCCTTGTTATCAACGAGAGCAACTGTACATTCTAGAGTGGGGCTTAGCCCTTACGAAATAGTCTTTGGCCGCCCGGCAAATATCTGGGGTGTGCCAAGGCCTAAGGAATTTTGTTCCCTAGAATATCCTATGTTGATAGACTACCTTTACGACTTGACTGCTAAATTGAGTCTTATTCATCAACAGGTTTTCGATGCTTTACCAAAGCCTCCGGAGAGTCCAGGGCATCAGCTGAAACCGGGAGACCTCGTAGTCATCAGAAACTTCGCGAGGACGAAGAACCTTCAGCCGAGATTTGTCGGGCCCTTCCAAATCCTGCTCGCAACAAGAACAGCAGTTCGTGTGGCTGGACGCAAGCATTGGGTGCACGCGTCTCATGTAAAGCGTGTACCCTTGCCACTTCCTTACGACGACTGGGTGAAGAAGGGAATTGGTTCTCCGAATTTGAAAGTACGCCGAAGTTCATCCCTTTCAGCGATGCCGAATTGACCACTGACACTCCAAACTCTGACTCTCCTTCTGAAAAAACTACTTTGAACTCTGAACATTTGTCACCTGCATCAGAAAAGACTCTGTCATCTGCGAACCTGAACACTGCAACAGCTACCAGTGAAACGCTTTTTGCCGATCAGACAGTACCTGCGAAGCAAAGATATAATCTACGAAATCGTAAAATGGACAAATAAAGCAGGCAACTGCACATTCTGATATTTTAAAATTTTGAACTTTTGCCTTCAGCCAGGAAGTTTGCTACTGTTTTATTGTTTTAAAATTGCCTTGCCGTATGGGTAGCCGTAGGGTCGTGGCTGTGTGCCTAGTTGAATCTGCAGGGGTCTGACACAAGGTCGATCTTTCTGTTGGTTCTGGGAACTCCCAGGGCTGATAGAGGCATTTTCATCTACGTACACATCATCAGTGGTCGCGAGCGGATTGTAGAAGATGGAGCTTCCTGCGCTGCAACGAAAAAATGTGATTTATGTTCGCAGAAACAGACTTCATAGAATTCTTCATAGCAAATGCTTTTTGATGCAATGTGCCATTACATTCTTGATTATTTTAGCAACATTGGTGGGTGGAATTGTTTTCAGTATAAATTTGATTTTTGTGCCAGTAACCACAGTACCTCCCCTTGATCCTGCTATTTCTACTGTTTCTTCTATACACTCTTTTCACTCGTTTCCTGAACATGAGCAAGCCCGACGCTCAGAATTCATTAACAACACTTTTGTACAGCTCTTGCACCAACACCAACTGGTAGTTAACACTACAGACTGCTGGGTGTGTGGCTTGATACCCCACACTATGGATAAAGGTATTCCTTATCTGGTTTTGCCTTTCAGCTACAATGGATCATTTCAGGCCCTTCAAACCATCTTTGCTTATGCCCTTGAGACCTATCCTCAACGTCCACCGCGTTCCACTAAATATAACTCTGCCAACAAAGCTTTAGTCCAGGGAATTATTGACATGATCAAGGATGTCAATAATACTCCATCATACCCTAGAGACGAACTGCGAGTATATTTAAGTTGGAATACTTCAGAGTATCGCCTTAGTTTGGGAGAAAGCAAGCGGAAAAGCTCAACTCCAATCTGGGTCGTACCTCACCGAGGTCAGGTCTGTCTGCAAGGGAATGGGAGAAATCCGAGAGCTCGGCTAGGGAGGAGTGAGTGCGTAGAGACTTATGTGTTTCCGGCTGACTCTTCCCCTGCTTTTCTTACTGCTAGGGGTACCTACTTCATTTGTCGAGACAGAGCTTATACATGGTTGCCTGCCGACTTTTCAGGATCATGTTATATTGCTCGATTATTGCCTCCGACATACACTGCTTCATCTGATTATCACAAGACCAGAGTAGCAAGAGGTGTCTTCAGCAAGGAAGATACTGCTGGTCAGGAAGCTGGAGACTTCTTCAAAGGCTTCCTTCCGTTCTGGGGGCCTATGGCCAATAGTAGAAACATACGTCAGCTAACACGGGTAGTTGAATCTACTATTACCGAAACTGCTGGTGCCCTTAGCAATCTGACAGCTGAGCTTCAGGCGGATAGACTCATGACGTTGCAGAATCGTATGGTTCTAGACGTTATACTTGCAGACCGAGGTGGGGTATGCAGAATGATCCAATCGAGCTGCTGTGTCTTTATTCCTAATAATGCTCCAACAGTCTATGAAGCGATCTCTAAGCTACACAAAATTTCCGACTCTATACACGTAGACAAGGGAAACTGGTCCTTCATGGAGTGGGTTTGGACTCTGATATCAGCGTGGGGATGGAAGGTTCTAATGGTCATTGGTGTCATCTTAGTCTTCCTATTCTCATGCTGCCTGATTATCCAGTGTGGTCCTGCCCTGTGTAGTCTTTGTGCTGCAACTTGTCTCAGAAAACCACCTGCGTTTGGAGAAAAGGCACGAGAAAGGATGATGATACAACAACATGTCACTGACCTGATGAGCATAGAGTTAGACTCTGACATAGACTGAGTAATTGCCTATGTAAGGGCAAAAGGAGGGTCTGAGGTTCCGTGACGATTTGAACCCGTGTTTTCAATATTGTCGGAAATGCATAATATTGGTATCAGCGAACCGCAAATGATCCATTTAGCATATCCTGGTGTTTTCGCTATGCTACGAGCAAGAGCACTCCTTTTAGTAACACATTTCTGATCTACCCACGGCATCCATCTTAGATCATGGCAGCCATTTTGTGTTTCTTGCCCTCACATACGCAATAACCTCTGATCACTTCATTTCGATTAAGGACACGCAGCCTTAGCCGGAGATTCACCTCTTTCATGACACGTGCACCTTAAACCAGATCACGCTGTAGCTGCATGACTCGACAAAGGCTGCCTCCTCTGCCCGAGGCCAGTCCTGCCAAACTGGTCTTCGTGTCCATTGTCCTGATCACGATTAGGCGGCCGAAGCCGGTAGCCTTGCCCATTTACAACCCACAAGCATCTCTTATCCCGCTTTCCTATCTTCCACACCTGGCTCCGTTCCTTTCTTTCTGAATCTTTATTAGGGGGAGGTAACGAAATTTACGATGAGGTGGTCCGGCTCTTGAAAGCAATATTGACAAGGGATTGTGATGAACTAGTGGGAACCCCTCTTCGTAGATGTTTTGTATCAGATTTTATCAACGGTTCCTGTGTACACCAAATATTTATTGTTTATGACACAAAGGTTTTGGGAATGTACCAACATGTGAAGAATTCGCCTGAAGGCCAAAATTTAGTATATAAGGAGCAACCCTCTTTGTACAATTTGAACAGGCTCCTAGTTACTGCCCATGCGTAGTTTCTGTGACTTCTGTGTCCCTGCAGTAATAAACCTTTGGTCTTTGACGCCACCATCGAGAAGCCCGTGTTTCTGTTCATTTGTGCACCAAGGCAGGTGGAACTCCGGGGTCTTTGGGTGTTGTTCCCTGACACCTCTGGACGGAACCAAAAAGTCCAGAACTCCAGATGGTTGAATGGCAAATGTGCCGTAAGCCTTTGTGTTGGGAGTCACCTAAAACATCAACTCCTGTGCTTTGCATGGTGGAATAGTTTGGATGTTGAGTGTGCTTGGACGCTGGGCCTCATGGGAACAGTCCAGCCCGAACTGCCAAGCCATGTCTTCCCTGGACTGGAAACAAGCATCCTGGGACCGGTTTCGGATTCATAATCCTCATGAGCCAGGCTATCTTGAATCCAGTGGTAGAGTGAGCAAGATACCCACATCTGGGCATACCCTGACAACTCAGGGCGAACAAAGCAATACCAAAGGGGATGATGGACGGAGTGCTTGAGCAAATCAAACACTCACACCCAGTCAACTGATCTGGGTTTAGTCTATCATTATTCTTTAGCTCACTCCACCACCCCAGCTCAGACATGGCCATATGCAAATCAGTCTGACCCTGTGCCTCATGGGAACAATCCAGCCCGAACTGCCAAGCCATATCTTCTCTGGACTGGAAACAAGTATCCTGGGACCGGTTTCGGATTCATAATCCTCATCAGCCAGGCTATCTTGAATCGAGTAGTAGAGTGAGCAAGGGACCCACGTCTGGGCATACCCTGCCAACTCAGGGGGAACAAAGCGGTACCAAAGGGGATGATGGACGGAGTGCTTGAGCAAATCAAACACTCAGCCCCAGTCAACTGATCTGGGTTTAATCCATCATCATTCTTTAGCTCACTCCACCACCCCAGCTCAGACATGGCCATATGCAAATCAGTCTGACCTTGTGCCTCATGGGAACAGTCCAGCCCGAACTGCTAAGGCATGTCTTCCCTGGACCGGAAACAAGCATCTTGAGACCGGTTTCGGATTCATAATCTTCAACAGCCAGGTTATCTTGAATCCAGTGGTAGAGTGAGCAAGGGGCCCACTTCTGGGCATACTCTGCCAACTCAGGGCGTACAAAGCGATACCAAAGGGATGATGGACGTATTGCTTGAGCAAATCAAACAATCACCCCCAGTCAACTGATCTGGGTTTAATCCATCATGATACTTTAGCTCACTCCACCGCCACAGTTCAGAGATGGCCATATGCAAATCAGTCTGACGCTGTGCCTCATAGGAACAGTCCACCCCGAACTGCCATGCCATGTCTTCCTTGGACCGGAAACAAGCATCCCGGGACCGGTTTCGGATTCATAATCCTCATCAGCCAGGCTATCTTGAATCCAGTGGTAGAGTGAGCAAGGGACCCACGTCTGGGCATACCCTTCCAACTCAGGGCGAACAAATCGATACCAAAGGGGATGATGGACGGAATGCATGAGCAAATCAAACACTCACCCCCAGTCAACTGACATGGGTTTAATCCATCATGATACTTTAGCTCACTCCACTGCCCCAGTTCAGAGATGTTTATATCAAAGAACATTGGTTCCTGTGGTATAGTAAAAAATAATATGAATTAAATATATAGCTTAATAGCGATAGGTATCAGCACCGAGGGTTGACAAGAATGGCGGAAAGGAATGCACGACCAATTATATAACTTACTGTCTTGTTTTTACTTCATCATATAAACTCTGTTTAAATTTGTCATACAGTTCAGTGCATACAAATACATAAACCATACATAAACAGGTGCACAGTGTCCCAAGTGTATCAGTGAAACCAAAATAACAATACATATAACATAGGCTACATAGGGGCGCAGTGGTTTCTTATTGGATACATAAAGAAAGGAAAAGGACCAAAGAAAAAATAATTGATTACTAAAGTGATTCTATACAATCGTAGACACTATTTTAAAGGTTCAATTCCTCGTTGCGTAGACGGCGTTTCGACCCTTTGGGATATGGGTCTCGTCAGGACAGGACAGTGAAGGACATCTGAATATTATCTCGTATTCACCCATGCATGGCGAGAATGAAAAGCTCACTTACAGGTAACCCAGCCGGGTACACATGTAGTGGTCACCGAATTGTGATGAATTATGTGCGCACAATGGCACTTTTAAAGTTGTCTCAGGATAATGCCTGAGACCATAAGAATTAATACCGGATAGCCTAGATAGCTTCCGGATCGAGGGTCCGATCTGTAGCGGTATATTTTGAAAAGGACGATGCCTCTGTATTGCGGAGCCCGATCGCGTCTCACAATCCTCTCAACCAGTTCAGAGATGGCCATATGCAAATCAGTCTGACGCTGTGTGTGAGAAGTTGGCCTGGTATATGATGCTCACTAGTTCTAGTGATCACCTTGTACCATGCCAAGCAACCCTTATGATGATTGGTTGTAAGTCAACCTTATAGACCAGCTATCCTAGTGGTAGCGTGAACAAAGCAGTCTTAGGCTAAACTCTGAAAGGCATGTGAAGCAAGCTGTTTTACCATATACAGCCCCCTTGAATACCAAATGAAAGGACACCACACAGATATATATTGAAAATATAAATATATATTAATAACTACAAATATCCCCTATACTCTTTATGAGCACAGAAGCACAAGCGTTAAAACAAAACACAGTTTAAATATACAAAAGTTGCACAATATGGATGAGACCTAGGGGCCACCTAAACCATATACTAAGAAAGTGGTATAAGAGTCACCAATCAAAAAGGAAATAGGCCTAGGGCCTTGGGAATTGCTGGAGCTGATCAGGACTAGCAGTGACTAAGTCGGGAAAGGCGCGCGGGACTCGGGTGCAGTGCTTAAAGTGCACGCGTTCACCAATGCATTGTCTATGGTTCGTAAAAGTTACAAAGTTAGTTATTAAGGAACCTTCTGAGTGACCTAGAGGAATGAAACTTTAGACACAGACACTAGAGGTGTGTACCAGTGTGGGAACACCGGCGTTGCTGAGTTACCTCACCCACAGGACGCGGGTGCATAGGGTCGAAGTAGTGTCGGGTTTCGTCACGCAGGTCGATGGTGCTTGGAGCTGAAGATGCTGCAGGCGGCTCTATGTGAAGAGTTCTGGTGGATCCAAGGGTGGATCCGAAGTTGTGAAGACCTGAAAGCAGAGGGGACAATATTCAAAGTCACTAGCCAGTGACTACTGTGGAACCAGGATGGAACCAGGCGATGTCGGGTGCAAACAGGCGATGTGGTGTTGCTTCTCTCTGCAGCCACGTGGACACGAAGAGGTCGAGGACGTCCAGACGTCGGTCACGAGCTGTCCTACAAAGGCTCTAGCTGATGGCGCTGTCGGCAACTTGATCGGAGCAAACAAGCTTTGGCTAATGCAAGCCACGCGGGCAAGTCTGGAGCAACCAGACCCGCAGTGTAGATTGTAGGTTTCGTCGCCAAGATGGCGGCTGACCACGTGGCAAGTGGCCGGGATGGCGCGTCGAGTGGCACGATGCAAAAGGGCCCCACGCAGATCGTGGAGATGCTAGGGGGCTGATCTCCTGTGCAAGGGCTGCTTGGTTGTGGGGCTTCTCAAACCCTAAAGCACAGCATCGAGGGTGCCTTGGGTGCTGTGCAGTCAGCGTCTCGAGGGTCTTTCAAGAGGTCCGGTCCCATGTCTCTCGGTGCCTCCACGGATCCGTTCTTTGCAGGGACTGTGGATCGGGCTGTGAGAAGTCTGGGAGTCTGGTTCTTGTTATGCACTATGCTCGTGCTCCGGCGGGAGGCGGCGGCAAAGCAGATGTCGAGTTGCTGGATGGTGCCTGTGTTCACAGGGTGGCCACTCCTAGGCCACAAGGGAGTTGCTCTTCAGTCTTCTGTGCAGCAGAATGCCGAAGTCCAGTCGTCTTCTTAGTTTAATGTTGATTCAGGATGATCTGAGGTGCTATGGCACTGCTCCCACTCTTATTCCCAATCTGAGGGGTGGATCACCTGCTAGGTCCCTCCTCTGGGTGGGACCAGGAAGGGGGGCGGTGACAACCCCTTTCCTTTGTCCAGCTCCTCGCCAGGCCTGGGTCTGAAAAGTCCCAGGACCAGTTTGGACTGGCTTATGCACGGGGACACCTTGTGTGCCCCGGGCATGTCTGATTCTATTCAGCCCTGTCCTACCCAATACACAAAATTCTGTCCGGGGTGGTGCTCGCACCTCCCAAGGCAGGAAATCCTTTGTCCAAGCCTCCCTCGCTGGAAGGACTTCCAGCAGCAGGAGGTCAGACTTGTGTCTGTGGTGGCAGCATCCATTTTGTGATGCTGAGGCTCTGGTTAACTTTAACCCGGGTTCAGGTTATGTACATGTCGTGTCCCTCTAGAAGGGTGGAATGCTATCCCCGTCGACAGAACTGTCCAGGGGATAATATTCCAAATCGTATGACACCTTACTCGACATGTTTTGATAAAGCCAAACCAAAGTTAGCAGATAACCGCGAGGATTATAATGCACTTAAGAGTATATGGTATGGCAATATCCCGGAACAGCTAAGGGAGTTGTTCCCGACAGCTGCAGACAGGCTCAGCTCATGCTAGAGCACCATATCACATATTTCCAAGCACTCTGCCTCCAGGATTGATGAGGCCTTCCATAGGAGTGGCTGATAGGAACATATGTGTCCAGTTTAGGTCAGGTATAGATATACTACACCTAAGCAAGAGGTGATAACACCAACTTACCTCAGCTGAGTGATCAGCCAGTTGTGTCAAATATGGAGGCCAGCCCAGGAGTGGCACAATACATGCTGCAGCCCCTGGTAGGCCTTGGAAACACCTATGCCCTGGGTACCTAGGGTACACTGTTACAGGGGCCAATAAGGTGAACCAATTCCAATTGTGTTTGTACCTAAGGTACATGGAGCCCATTTTAGGGAGAGAGCAATTAGCCTGGGGCCCTGAATAGCAGGATCTCAGGCCAACTATGTCAAAAACCAGCTAAACACCAGGCAAAAAGTTTGGGGGTAACCATAGTCAGATATCCACCTTCCTACACAACCCCCCCCCTCCTAAACGAAAGGAGATAAGGCTATCCTTGACCAGGTAAGCCTATATTGCCTAAGTGGTCATATAGGGAAGTACCAGCTCTGGCTTGGTTACCCCCTGTCTCATGGTCCACTAAGCAATCCCTCACCCTAAGGGTATCTGAGGGTCTCCACCATAGGGAATCTCTACCTGTGGTGTGTCTTTGCAAAGTCAAAGGCTGGTGTTGAGTTGGAGTACTGAAGTGAGATTCCTCTGTAGGACTCAGCTTCCTCCGATCACTCTCCACCCTGTGTGCCTTTCTTTCTTTGACTGAGTTGCACTGTGCTCTCAGGGTCAACCTCTGGCTACCTAATGCTGGAGGCTGGGTCCCTTTGTTTGGCTTACTGAAGGGACAGGTCAGGTTTTGGGCCTTGAGATCCCAGGTTTGGCTGTGCCCAACAGAATCCATCTGTGGGAGGTCCCTAACTACTTTTAACGGGGCTCCCTCAGGAGTTTTTAAAGTTTTCACCTCACTAGGGCTACTAGTTTCGGTGCCCCTAATCTGTTGATGGGGGTGCTTTATTTGACAGGGGGCCCTTTGGGGCTCACTGTCCTTCTTGTCCTCTGCAGCCCTGGGCTGACTAAGGCAAGGTAGAGAGGGGCAGGTTACCTGCTCCAGACTGGGTCCCACCTGAGAAGGGTCCACTGCGACCAGAGGCTCTGTCAGGCCAGGCCTAACAACCTCTGGGGCAGTTCCTTCATCAGGGGTAAGATCAGTTCCCTGAGGAGGCTGATCCTTTCCTAATGTCTGGTGAGGGGGAGATTTCTCTTCCTCCTCCATGCTCTCAGTTTGGGTGGAGTGATCCATCATTTCAGGCTTCACTACCCATGTATCAGTTTGAGTTTGGGCTGTGGCCATCACAGCCCCACCAACCTTTTCAGGAGGAGACTCAGTTTGGGTATGAGCTGTTACCATCACAGCCCTGCTAATCTTTTCAGGAGGGAAGTTAGCTAAAGATGGGGCTGAGGCTTGCTCAGCCCTACCAACCTTTTCAGGAAGGACATCTTGGATTGGGGCTGTAGCCATTACAGCCCCACTAACCTTTCCATGGAGATTTACCATTCTATAATGGGTTTGTTGTTCAACCTGAGCCCAGGCTGAGATTTCCAAATCATTACCAAGTAGGCAATCTACAGGCAAGTTTGCTGACACTGCCACTCTCTTTGGGCCAGTGACACCTCCCCAGCTAAGATTGACTACTGCCATGGGATGTTTGGTTTCTATTCCATCAATGTTTGTCACCTGATATTTGGCATCAGGTAAAAGTTGCCTTGAGGGGACTAGACATTCAGCCACCATGGTGATGCTAGCCCCTGTGTCTCTAAAGGCCTCAACTTTCAAACCATTGATGAGGGGCTCCTGTCTATACTTGCTCAAAGTGTTTGGGCAAGCAGTGAAATTGGCAAACCCCATGCCAGTTTCATAGACAGGAGTATCTGAGGTAGGGGACCTGGTTAGGCCAGAATCCACCTGAGCTCCAAATGTAAACCCACCCAGATTCTTGGGGGTGCTCCCACCACCTGGGGGGCCACTGCTAACAGTGACAGGAGGTGTTGGAGCTTTACTTGAAGGTATATTCTCCGTATTACCATTCTTTGGACAACAGCTGTCTGATTTCCAATGTCCAACCTGTTTACAGGCATGGCAGTAAGGCTTTTTTTCTGGGTAGAGGAAGTGTCATGGGACCCACCCTTTCCATTGGGGTTTTGGGGCCCTGGGGAAGTCTTCTCTTTGGATTTATCCCCACCTTTCTCTTGAGGCTTGGTAGTCTCTTTCTTTTGGTCACCACCCTGGTTCTTAGGCCTGATCCTGGTTCTGACCCATTTGCCTGCCCTCTACCCAATTCTTGTGGAGAGGTCAGATCAGAATCTACCAGGTGCTGATGTGGAAGCTGATTTTGACAATTATTTAAAATTTGTTCTCTCATAAGCAAATTGTACAATCCT
Source organism: Lissotriton vulgaris (assembly GCF_964263255.1). Lineage (NCBI taxonomy): Eukaryota > Metazoa > Chordata > Amphibia > Caudata > Salamandridae > Lissotriton > Lissotriton vulgaris. The sequence goes on from NC_141690.1 coordinate 262,700,861, forward strand.
GTATAATCTGTAACCTTACTTCCCAGCAACCATCCCTCCAGAGCCTTAGTGGCACACTCAACAAATTCAGACCAGTCCTGAGTCTGTGTCTTCTGGGTGTCTCTGAACATTAACCTGTACTGTTCAGTGGTTAAGCCTAACCCATCAATCAGAGCACTCTTCAGGACCAGGTAGTTTCTAGAATCCCCATCACTAACTGTGAGGAGTCTGTCTCGGCCTCTACCTTCAAAGGAGAGCCACAAGATTGCTGCCCTTTGCTCCTGAGGGATCTGCTGTACTTTGCAGGCTCTCTCAATTGCAGTCATCCATTTGTGGATATCATCCCCAGCTTTTTAGGGGGGCACAATCTTACTCAGGTTTCTGTTATCAAGAGACCTGTCTTTATCCTTTTGGATAATGCTGCCACCAGTGGGTTCTATTACCCCACTCTCTCTAGGCTGTCTTGCTCTAGAAAGTTTTTCTTGGGCCAGGGCAACTTCTAATTCTTGTCTCTGGATCCTAAGCTCAGCCTCTCTCATTTTGGCCTCATGTTCCCTTCTCTGAGGGCTAGTCATCTCCCTTCTGGAGTGACCATGAGAACCTCTAGAAGCCTGGGAGGTATTGGATTCACCTGAGTGATTCCTCCTCCTCCTAAGCTCCTGGTTAAGTCCACCTGGGTGTCTGGGCAAGGTCATCCTTGCTTCAGTCCCAAATACACTTAAGTTAGTCTGGTTAAGCCTGCTGACTAGCACCTGACTATTTCTGCCATCATCAGAATCACTGCTCCCCCCTCTGTCTCCTCCTCTTCCTCTTCAGGCTGAGTATATCCAGTGACTTGGTCATCCTGATCTAGCTGGATTACAGAGACAGGGGTGTCAGTATTGTCATCTCAGTGGGAGAGCCTCCATCAGCATTCCCTGTGGGGTCTGCTTTAGAGGTCTTTAGAGCCTCAGACTGGTCTAAGAGCTCTCTAAGGTGGTCTGTAGTAGGGGATGGCCCTGTCCTAAGACCTCTTAAGGCACAAAGCTGCCTTAGTTCCTTAAAGGAGAATATAGCAAATTTGGATGGTGCCCTTGGAGGGTCACTCTCAACAGGAGTAAGTCCACTGGACCCCTCTGCTCCAGACATTGCTCTAGTGTGGGTGGATATGTTGCAATCTACCAACACTGGTGTTTACCTACTAAACCTATCTAGTAGTTGTAGTCAGGGTGTGCTACTCCCTATCCTCTACAACAACTAAGTTCAGTAGAACTTAAGTATACTAGTCTTGTTTTAATATGTACCTAGCAGGTACCTGTATGATCTTTCAAATGATACTCTCAAAGATTGTAATGGTAAAACAACAGCAAGCTCAAATCCCAATCCGCTGCTCACCAATGTGAGAAGTTGGCCTGGTATATGATGCTCACTAGTTCTAGTGATCACCTTGTACCATGCCAAGCAACCCTTATGATGATTGGTTGTAAGTCAACCTTATAGACCAGCTATCCTAGTGGTAGCGTGGACAAAGCAGTCTTAGGCTAAACTCTGAAAGGCATGTGAAGCAAGCTGTTTTAGCATATACAACCCCCTTGAATACCAAATGAAAGGACACCACACAGATATATATTGAAAATATATATATATTTATTAACTACAAATATCCCCTATACTCTTTATGAGCACAGAAGCACAAGCGTTAAAACAAAACACAGTTTAAATATACAAAAGTTGCACAATATGGATGAGCCCTAGGGGCCACCTAAACCATATACTAAGAAAGTGGTATAAGAGACGAAAAGTAAACAGGCCTAGGGCCTTGGGAATCGCTGGAGCTGATCAGGACTAGCAGTGACTAAGTCGGGAAAGGCCCGCAGGACTCGGGTGCAGTGCTTCAAGTGCACGCGCTCACCAATGCATTGTCTATGGTGCGTAAAAGTTACAAAGTTAGTTATTAAGGAACCTTCCAAGTGACCTAGAGGAATGAAACTTTAGACACAGACACTAGAGGTGTGTACCAGTGTGGGAAGGCCGGCGTTGCTGATTTACCTCACCCACAGGACGAGGGTGCATAGGATCGAGGTAGTGTTGGGTTTCGTCACGCAGGTCGATGGTGCTTGGAGCTGAAGATGCTGCAGGCGGCTCAATGTGAAGAGTTCCGGTGGATCCAAGGGTGGATCTGAAGTTGTGAAGACCTGAAAGCAGAGGGGACAATATTCAAAGTCACTAGCCAGTGACTACTGTGGAACCAGGACGGAACCAGGCGATGTCGGGTGCAAACAGGCGATGAGGTGTAGCTTCTCTCTGCAGCCACGTGGACACGAGGAGGTCGAAGACATCCAGGCGTCGGTCACAAGCTGTCCCACAAAGGCTCTAGCTGATGGCGGTGTCGGCAACTTGATCGGAGCAAACAGGCCTTGGCTGAAGCAAGCCACGCAGGAATCGAAAAAGGCTTATTACTTGGACCAGCAAGGTCAGAGCGGGTGCTCCCTTTTATAGGAGCGAGGGCAAGTCTGGAGCAACCAGACCCACAGTGTAGATTGAAGGTTTCATCGCCAAGATGGCCGCTGACCACGTGGCAAGTGGCCTGGATGGGGCATCCAGTGGCACAATGCAAAAGGGCACCACGCGGATCGTGGAGAGGCTGGGGAGCTGATCTTCAAAGCAAGAGCAGCTCGGTTGTGGGGCTTCTCAAACCACAAAGCACAGCATCGAGGGTGCCTCGGGTGCTGCGCAGTCAGCATCTTGGGGGTCTTTCAAGAGGTCCGGTCCCACGTCTCTCGGTGCCTCCACGGGTCCCTTCTTTGCAAGGACTGTGGATCGGGCTGTGAGAAGTCTGGGAGTCTGGTTCTTGTCAGGCTCTGGGCTCCGGCGGAAGGCGGAAGGCGGCGGCAAAGCAGACGTCGAGTTGCTGGATGGTGCCTGTGTTCATAGGGTGGCCACTCCTAGGCCACAAGGGAGATGCTCTTCAGTCTTCTGTGCAGCAGAATGTCGAAGTCCAGTCGTCTTCTTAGTTTCAAGTTGATTCAGGATGATCTGAGGTGCTTTGGCACTGCTCCCACTCTTATTCCCAATCTGAGGGGTGGATCACCTGCTAGGTCCCTCCTCTGGGTGGGACCAGGAAGGGGGGCGGTTACACCCCCTTTCCTTTGTCCAGCTCCTCGCCAGGCCTGGGTCTGGAAAGTCCCAGGACCGGTTTGGACTGGCTTATGCATGGGGACACCTTGTGTGCCCCGGGCATGTCTGATTCTATTCAGCCCTGTCCTACCCAATACACAAAATCCTGTCTGGGGTGGTGCTCGCACCTCCCAAGGCAGGAAATCCTTTGTTCAAGCCTCCCTCGCTGGAAGGACTCCCAGCAGCAGGAGGTCAGACTTGTGTCTGTGGTGGCAGCATCCATTTTGTGATGCTGAGGCTCTGGTTAACTTTAACCGGGGTTCAGGTTATGTACATGTTGTGTCCCTCTAGAAGGGTGGAATGCTATCCCCATCAACAGAACTGTCGAGGGGATAGTATTCCAAATCGTATGACACCTTACTCGACATGTTTTGATAAAGCCAAACCAAAGTTAGCAAATAACCGCGAGGATTATAATGCACTTAAGAGTATATGGTAAGGCAATATCCCGGAACAGCTAAGGGAGTTGTTCCCGACAGCTGCAGACAGGCTCAGCTCATGCTAGAGCACCATCTCACATATTTCCAAGCACTCTGCCTCCAGGATTGATGAGACCTTCCATAGGAGTGGCTGATAGGAACATATGTGTCCAGTTTAGGTTAGGTATAGATATACTACACCTAAGCAAGAGGTGATTACACCAACTTACCTCAGCTGAGTGATCAGCCAGTTGTGTCAAATATGGAGGCCAGGCCAGGGGTGGCACAATACATGCTGCAGCCCCTGGTAGGCCTTGGAAACACCTATGCCCTTGGTACCTAGGGTACACTGTTACAGGGGCCAATAAGGTGAACCAATTCCAATTGTGTATGTACCTAAGGTACATGGAGTCCATTTTAGGGAGAGAGCAATTAGCCTGGGGCCCTGAATAGCAGGATTCCAGGCCAACGATGTCAAAAACCAGCTAAACACCAGGCAAAAAGTTTGGGGGTAATCATAGTCAGATACCCACCTTCCTACACTGTGCCTCATAGGAACAGTCCACCCCGAACTGCCATGCCATGTCTTCCTTGGACCGGAAACAAGCATCCTGGGACCGGTTTCGGATTCATAATCCTCATCAGCCAGGCTATCTTAAATCCAGTGGTAGAGTGAGCAAGATACCCACATCTGGGCATACCCTGCCAACTCAGGGCGAACAAAGCGATACCAAAGGGGATGATGGACGGAGTGCTTGAGCAAATCAAACACTCACCTCCAGTCAACTGATCTCGGTTTAATCCATCATCATTCTTTATCTCACTCCACCACCCCAGCTCAGATATGGCCATATGCAAATCAGTCTGACCCTGTGCCTCATGGGAACAGTCAACCCTTGAACTGACAAGCCATGTCGTCCCTGGACCGGAAGCAAGCATCCTGGGACTGGTTTCTGATTCATAATCCTCATCAGCCAGGCTATCTAGAATCCAGTGGCAGAGTGAGCAAGGGACCCACTTCTGGTCATACTCTGCCAACTCAGGGCGAACAAAGCGATACTAAAGGGGATGATGGATGGAACGTTTGAGCAAATCAAACACTCACCCCAAGTCAACTGATCTGGGTTTATTCCATCATCATTCTTTAGCTCACTTCACCACCCCAGCTCAGACATGGCCATATGCAAATCTGTCTGACCCTGTGCCTCATTGGAACAGTCCAGCCCGAACTGCCAAGCCATGTCTTCCCTGGACCGGAAACAAGCATCCTGGGGCTGGTTTCGGATTCATAATCCTCATCAGCCAGGCTATCTTGAATCCAGGGGTAGATTGAGCAAGGGACCACGTCTGGGCATACCCTGCCAACTGAGGGCGAACAAAGCGATTCCAAAGGGGATGATGGATGGAGTGCTTGAGCAAATCAAACACTCACCCCCAGTCAACTGATCTGGGTTTAATCCATCATCATTCTTTAGCTCACTCCACCACCTCAGCTCAGATATGAGCCATATGCAAATCAGTCAGACCCTGTGCCTCATGGGAACAGTCCAGCCTTCAACTGCCAAGCCATCTCTTCCCTGGACCGCAAACAAGCATCCTGGGACCGGTTTCGGATTCATAATCCTCATCAGCCATCTTATCTTGAATCCAGTGGTAGAGTGAGCAAGGGACCCATGCCTGGGCATAACCTGCCAACTCAGGGCAAACAAAGCGATACCAAAGGGGATGATGGACGGACTGCTATAGCAAATCAAACACTCATCTCCATTCAACTGATCCGGGTTTAATGCAGCATCATTCTTTAGCTCATTCCACCACCCCAGTTCAGACGTGGCCATATGCAAATCAGTCTGACCCTGTGCCTCATGGGAACCGTCCAGCCCGAACTGCCAAGCCATGTCTTCACTGGACCGGAAAGGAGCATCTTGGGACTGGTTTCGGATTCCTAATCCTCAACAGCCAAGTTATCTTGAATCCCGTGGTAGAGTGAGCAAGGGACCCACGTCTGGGCATACTCTGCCAACTCAGGGCGAACAAAGCGATACCAAAGGGGATGATGAACGGTGTGTTTGAGCAAATCAAACACTCAACCCTAGTCAACTATGCTGGGTTAATCCATCATCATTCTTTAGCTCACTCCACCACCCCAGTTCAGACATGGACATATGCAAATCAGTCTGACCCTGTGCCTCATGGGAACAGACCAGCCCGAACTGTCAAACCATTTCTTCCCTGGACCGAAAACAAGCATCCTGGGACCGCTTTCGGATTCATAATCCTCATCAGCCATGCTATCTTGAATCCAGTGGTAGAGTGAGTAATGGACCCACGTCTAGGCATACCCTGCCAACTCAGGGCGTACAAAGCGATACCAAAGGGGATGATGGACGGAGTGCTTGAGCAAATCAAAACACTCACCCCCAGTCAACTGATCTGGGTTTAATCCATCATCATTTTTTAGCTCACTCCCCACCCCAGCTCAGATATGGCCATATGCAAATCATTCTCACTCTGTGCCTCATGGGAACAGTCCAACCCGAACAGCCAAGCCATGTCTTCCCTGGACTGGAAACAAGCATCCTGGGGACGGTTTTGGATTCATAATCCTTATCAGGCAGGCTATCTTGAATCCAGTGGTTAGAGTGAGGAAGGGACCCACGTCTGGGCATACCCTGCCAACTCAGGGCGAACAAAGAGATACCAAAGGGGATAATAATAATAATAATAATAATACTGGATTTTGTAGAGCGCGAACAGCTACCTCGCTAGGAGGTGTCCCGGCACTAGTAGAACACAGATGACCTGGAGGCTAAAGATAGGAAAGTTAGCGGGATGATGGACGGAGTGCTTGAGCAAATCAAAAACTCACCCCCATTCAACTGATCTGGGTTTAATCCATCATCATTCTTTAGCTCGTTCCACCACCCCAGTTCAGACATGGCCATATGCAAATCAGTCTGACCCTGTGCCTCATGGGAACAGTCCAGCCTGAACTGCCAAGCCATGTCTTCTCTGGGCCGCAAACAATCATCTTGGGACCGGTTTCGTATTCATAATCCTCAACAACCAGGTTATCTTGAATCAAGTGGTAGAGTGAGCAAGGGACCCACGTCTGGGCATACTCTGCCAACTCAGGGCGAACAAAGGGATACCAAAGGGGATGATGATGAGTGTTTGAGCAAATCAAACACTCACCCCCAGTCTACTGATCTGAGTTTAATCCATCATCATTCTTTAGCTCACTCCCACCCCAGTACAGACATGGCCACATGCAAGTCAGTCCGACACTGTGCCTCATGGGAACAGTCCAGCCCGAACTGCCAAGCCATGTCTTCCCTGGACTGGAAACAATTATCCTGGGACCGGTTTAGGATTCATAATCCTCATCAGCCAGGCTATCTTGAATCCAGTGGTAGAGTGAGCAAGGGACCCAAGTCTGGGCATACACTGCCAACTCAGGGCGAACAAAGCGATACAAAAGGGGATGATGGACGGATTGCTTGAGCAAATCAAACACTCACCCCCAGTCAACTGATCTGGGTTTAATCTATCATCATTCCTTAGCTCACTCCACCACCCCAGTTCAGACATGGCCATATGCAAATCAGTCTGAGCCTCTGCCTCATGGAACAGTACAGCCCGAACTGCCAAGCCATGTCTTCCTTGGACCGGAAACAAGCATCCTGGGACCGGTTTCTGATTCATAATCCTCATCAGCCAGGCTATCTTGATTCCAGTGGTAGAGTGAGCAAGGGACCCACGTCCGGGCATACCCTGCCAACTCAGGGCGAACAAAGTGATACCAAAGGGGATGATGGACGGAGCGCTTGAACAAATTAAACACTCACCCGCAGTCCACTGATCTGGGTTTAATCCATCATCATTCTTTAGCTCACTCCACCACCCCAGTTAAGACATGGCCAGATGAAAATAAGTCTGACCCTGTGCCTCATGGGAACAGTCCAGCCCGAACATGCCAAGCCATGTCTTCCCTCGACCGGAAACAATCATCCTGGGACCTGTTTCGTATTCATAATCCTCATCAGCCAGACAATCTTGATTCCAGTGGTAGAGTGAGCAAGGGACCCACGTCCGGGCATTCACTGCCAACTCAGGGCGAACAAAGCAATACCAAAGGGTATGATGGACGGAGTGCTTGAGCAAATCCAACACTCACCCCCAGTCAACTGATCTGGGTTTAATCCATCATCATTCTTTAGCTCACTCCACCACCCCAGTTCAGACATGGCCATATGCACATCAGTCTGACCCTGTGCCTCATAGGAACAGTCCAGCCTGAACTGCCAAGCCATGTCTTCCCTGTACTGGAAACAAGCATCATGGGACCAGTTTCGGATTCATAATCCTCATCAGCCAGGCTATCTTGAATCCAGTGGTAAAGTGAGCAAGGGACCCACGTCTGGGCATACCCTGCCAACTCAGGTCGAACAAAGCGATACCAAAGGGGATGACGGACGGGGTGCTTAAGCAAATCAAACACTCACCCTCAGTCAACTGATCTGGGTTTAATCCATCATCATTCTTTAGCTCACTCCACCACCCCTGCTCAGATATGGCCATATGCAAATCAGTCTGACCCTGTGCCTCATGGGAACAGTCCAGCCCGAACTGCCAAGCCATGTCTTCCCTGGACCGGAAACAAGCATCCTGGGACCGGTCTCGCATTCATAATCCTCATCAGCCAGGTTATCTTGAATCCACTGGTAGAGTGAGCAAGGGACCCACATCTGGGCATACCCTACCAACTCAGGGCGATTGAAGCGATTCCAAAGGGGATGATGGACGGAGTGCTTGAGCAAATCAAACACTCACCCCAGTCAACTGATCTGGGTTTAATCCATCATCCTTCTTTAGCTCACTCCACCACCCCAGCTCAGACATGGCCATATGCAAATCAGTCTGACCCTGTGCCTCATTGGAACAATACAGACCGAACTGCCAAGCCATGTCTTCCCTGGACTGGAAACAAGCATCCTGGGACCGGTTTTGGATTCATAATCTTCATCAGCCAGGATATCTTGAATCCAGTGGTAGAGTGAGCAAGGGACCCACGTCTGGGCATACCCTGCCAACTCAGGGCGAACAAAGAGATACCAAAGGGGATGATGGACGGAGCGCTTGAGCAAATCAAAAACACACCCCAGTCAACTGATCTGGGTTTAATCCATCATCATTCTTTAGCTCACTCCACACCCCCAGCCCAGACACGGCCATATGCAAATCAGTCTGACCCTGTGCCTCATGGGAACAGTCCAGCCCGAACTGCCAAACCATGTCTTCCCTGGACCGGAAACAAGCATCCTGGGACTGGTTTTGGATCGCTTTCCTAAAAGGGAAGCAATCCAGAGAGCGGCTGTTCTAACTGCAAAGGCTCGCCCGCCAATCCTGGCTTTAGAAAAGTAAGGGATGTGGAGAAGCATCTGGGAGATACCCTCTAACTGGTCTGGGTTTTGAAAAACATGGCCCAAACTTACTCTATTTAAACTTGTCCTTCCTTCTGCCAGCCACGGTATATCTCCGCCCTTGACGCATTTTAGACAATCAACTATGATCTCTCTAGTCAATGAGGCTGCCGGATTCTGCCAACCTTTTAGCCAAAAAAGGGCCAGCGGGACCTGATGTAATCTTCTATATAGGACAGTTTTAGCCTATTATGACAGACAAAGGATGAAGAGGAGATAGGTAAGTATGGGCGAAATTTGCGATCGCGTTCTGCGAATTTGCCGTCCACAGAATCCGCAAATTTGTGTGAACTTGCGAATTTTTTTATTTTGGGGTGTTTGCGTTTTTTCTTTTTTTTTAGCACGGCTACCACAAACTTACCCATGCGGTTGTTTTTGGGCGCAACCATCTTGTTCGCGGGAGGAAAACAACTCCGCAAACTCAGAATCAAGGTAAGTCAACGCAGCTCACGCGAGATTGTATTTTTGAAGCGCGAAGAAGCAAAAAAAATTCACGAACTTGCGAATTGCGGATTGTTTGGCAATTTCGCGCGATTCGCGGAATGCGAAATTGCAAAAAATCCAAACATTTCGTGAGCGGAACGAATTTTCAGCCCATGCTTAGATTTCAGCAGCAGCCATAGTAGGCATAAGATGTGTGTCATGGGTAAAGGAGTTGAACAGTGTCAATAGCCAATCCTGTAAGTTAGGGAGGAATATTCTGTAGAAGTCTTGGGAGCTCGTCAATGTGTGCGCTTTCCCACCTGGGTAGCTCCTGGAGGGCCCAGTGAAGCTACGTGAGTATAATTGGAGTGTGCAGGAGGATAGCGTGAAGAAGGTTAATTGGGTCCCAGACACAGTCCTGTAAGTAAGCATCCATCGTGCCCTGGGGGGTTTCATCTCGTCTATATAGGGCCTGGTAGTAGTCTAGTCGTAAAATGCTTGTCACTTAGCCCTCTCAGTGGTTGCCCAGGAAGCATCCCCTGTCTGGATTTTAGAAATATGTGTCTTGGCTTGTCGATTGTATAGTTTGCGGGCTAGTAACGAGCAAACCTTGTTCCTCTCCTCATAGGACTTCTTTTTTAAGGCCAGGGGAGAGCATTCAGCCTTGTTGATCCTATGTACTCTCAAGTGCCCCCACAGGATTGCAAGTTGTCCTTTGTTGTGTCTGGTGACGGTGATTTGGTCAAGCATCTCAAGGGCCTTAATGTCTGCCGATATATCCATTTCTACCAGTGCGGCCTCCCTCGCTCTGGCTTTCGCAATAGAAAAAATAATCTCCCTAATGGGAGCCTTGTACGTGCTCCAAAGCATCTGATGCAGTCTGTCTGAAAGGGTATTGAGATCAAAATACTTTATAATCCCTTTTTGGATCTTTGCTGTGTCTACTGGGTTCCTAAGGAGATGCGGGTGGTAGCGCCATCATAGCGGTCCTCTATGGGGGCTCAAGCCACTAGTCCATACCAGCTCCACTTGACCATATTCTGAGATTGAGATGTATGAGATGGTTGCGGTATGGGGATCGCAGATAAAGGCATGTGTAAGAAAGACATAATCAATAGGGGAGTATGGGGCATGAACATGGGAGTAAAACGAGTAATCTTGAAAGGCAGTATATCTATAACACCAAGCGTCTCCTAACCCCAGATCTGCTATGTCACGCTTCAGCTTAGCAGACTTTGTGCCTGTGCCATGATCTGAAGCCAAGCTACACACCAAGCTACATACCAAGATAAGTCTCTTCCCACTATAACATCACCAGCCACATCTGCTAGTTGATCCCGAAGGATGCCCCAAATGTAAAGGTCGAACACTTGATTGGGGGCGCAAATGTTAGGCAGGGTGAGAGGACGTGTGCCCCTCAAGATACTCAACTTTGAAAAGCGTCTTCCTCCTGACAGCCTTTAAGGCTATGGAGCTGGATCCCCCCTTGCACAGTGTGTCCACTCAGCCACTCCTAGAGTTTTGTAGGGGCATAGGTCCAGTAATAAAGGGTATATTTTGGGTGTGGCATGTGGTGATTATCCTCCCTCTTTCTGCCCTGGCACAGCTACTCACTGATGGTAGGGGGTCACCAATTGATGCCCCACACTTTCCCCTTCCCCGATTTCTTGGGGGCTTAAACACCGCAGGTCCGAGCCGCCCGCAGGCACGCCCCCGGGATCAAACAGAGACCAGGGCACCCAATTCCATGCAGCTCTGGGGTCCCCCAGCCCCCACATGTCATTGCCATGTCGGAGGAGCTCAGATATTCAGGCATTCACTCTCAGCAGGGCCTACGATGTCTCGAACAGCCCAGTTGCTCCCGCAAGATGGCAGACCTTGAGAAAACCATCAGCCACCAGGATCCGCGATCACCCCTGAGGACCGCCTCTCCTCTGGCCCACAGAGGTGTCCAGGAAAATGCCCAAGGGGAACTGCACAAAGAAGCAGGTCCCGGTGCTTCAATACTGCATGAAAGGCCAACCGGGATCCGGAGCAGAGACCAAACATGTCAAACTCCATTTCCGTCTTCGCCATGCCCCCTGGGAGGCTTCTTTTACTGGTTGTCTCAGGACTTGGGTGTGAATTGTTACCACCACCAAAGCCACTATCATTTCTACTACACCCACGACCATTACTTCTTCTATTACCATCTCCACCAACGTCACCATTACGAACCACGATTAAAATCATCAAAATAGTAACCACTTGAAAGCCAGGCCTATTCTCTTTGCATTGATTGTTTGATTTCTATTCAAAATATTTGGTAACTGTATTGATTGTTCTTCTTTATTGTTGCTCTTTTTCAACATGCTCTCTCTGGTTTGGCTCCTGTCTGCCCCTATCCATCCTTTCAGTCTTTGTGTTTTTGTCTTCGCCCCCCAGCAAGATCCCCATTTTTTGTTGATTTCTACAGTTTTTCTCTGTGTTCTTTCATGTAAGTTTCCATTCTATACTCCTGCAAAGCTTTTTATTAGCAGGATTATTGCCCTCTGTGAGAACCTATCATAAGCATCTGGATTTTCTTCTAAAAATCCTTAGGGTTTCAACAAATAGAGGAGCAGGGATTTAGATTACACCCTACTGCACAGGGTAATTGGGGTGTTTGGCGACTCTGTACCTATTTCCAAAGTTGTGCCTCAGGGGGGCAGACTGATTGCTATCACTGCACCTGCCAATGGCTTATCTGTCCTTGCTCCCACCTTTGTAATATCCCTGGGAGTACATGCAATAGGTTCCTTCAATTTCATGAGTCACATGCAGTTCAAATGAGGGAATACCTGCTAGTGACTGCACCAGCACAATTCCATTCCTCTCAAGCCTTTCTAAAACTTTTGACACATTATGATCATGTTGACTCTTAATTTTGCCAGCCACCAATATGTCATCTTGGCATACAACAGTCTCCCCGACCCCTAGCAAAACCTTTTCCATGATGCGTTGAAAAACTGAGGCCGCACTGGCTAACCCAAAAGGCATTCTCCTAAACTGAAATGACCCTATGGGTGACACAAACGCTGTGATGCGTTTACAGGAATGATCCAATTGTACTTGATGGTATGCTGAGGCTAAATACATTTTCGTAAAATACCTAGTCCCCGCAAACTATGCCCAGACGTGGGTCCCTTGCTCACTCTACCACAGGATTCAAGATAACTTGGCTGTTGAGGATTAGGAATCCGAAAACGGTCCCAAGATGCTCCTTTCCGGTCCAGTGAAGACATGGCAATCTTTAAATGGGATGAGACATGTCAAAGTGAATTTTTGAATTTAAAAAAAGGAATTGGGGTCATGTGACATTTAGACACCTTTTAATCCTAACATTAAATGTACTCTGTCAGTCGATGCAAGTTTGTATGGCTTAGGGGGTATGATTTCACAGATGAAGGATGGGAAATAATTCACTGTAGGTTTTGCTTCACGGGCTTTGAGACCTAGTGAATAAAACTACTCTGTGATAGAACGAGAATTGTTAGCATGTTACTGGGCAATAGAGAGATTTAAATGCTTTTTGTGGGGAAGGAGTTTTAACCTCCTCACAGATCATAAACCTTTGATTCCCATTCTGCAGGGGAGGGTTGTGAAAGATCATACACCACGTATAGCAAGGCTTAGTAGCAAACTTTTACAATACAGTTTTCATGTTGCGCATGATCCAGCGTGTCTATAGAAATTCCGTCTCTACAGCATCATCCTCTACCTAATACTCACCTTACTAATTAACAACAAGGCCCATTAAACCAAGACAGAAAATCTGACAGCTGAATCATGTGACCTAATTAAACACACTATCCGATCAAATTATATACACTATATACAACTGCAGTAAAACATTTTTATCATGAGTGTTAAGAAAACATTTAATTAGACCACAATGGCCAATGGATTTTACTGATGGTAACGACTAAATTAATCAAGAACAGCTTGACGTTTTAAGTCTTTTATTTAAAATTTAAAAGTTTCAGTTTCAATCTTTATTAGCTCATTTATTAGCAAACATTTTTATGAAATCAGCATCATCAATTAGTTTATTGGCACAATAGTCTGGCAATCAAAAATTATTTTAATCAAAGAAATTTAATAAACATTTTCCCTATTTCCCTAAATAAGCTTTCTGTCCTGCAAAGAAAAGACATTTAAAAATTACATTTATTATTCTTACGTGCCCAAGGTAAAACGGACAGCACTTCGCCCTCTGGAACAGTCAGCCCCGCTCCCCTCAATGGGCTAAGTTTTTATACATTTTCTAACTCACTAATCTAGCTAAACGATATATTTTTAATAATTTACAGCAACCTGATTGGTTGTTAACTGTCAGGCCATCGAGAAGCCACCGCTTGCAAATACCATAACGTCACTTGTCATTGTTCATTGACATGAAGCGACACCGGCTTCCGAAGAATTGCAACATTAAACTAAAAGTTCATAACTTCCTCCAGTACTCGGCCAATCTGCCTCTGGACACTTCCTTAGCCTTGGAAAAATATCTTTTCACAGCACATCACGCACAAATGTCTTTGTTTGAGCTTCAGTTTATTCAGAGAAAAGTTTCTGTGAAAAAGCTTCAACATGGTTGTGCTTGGCTCCTTTCAGTCAGGCTAAGCAAACGCTTTCCAAATTTCCATAGGCCTCAAACCTTTCACTCGAGCTAGTATTTAAACAAACACAAAAGAGTAATTATTTCAAGAAATAAATGTTTTTCTGTTTCCCACACTCCATTGCTAATGTTAACTCATTAATATAAGTCACCTAGCAGAAGCACACAGAAAAAAGCAGCACATTAATAATCTACCATTCTTCATAGAGTCCAGCAGGATTCTTCATATATCTGAAAGAGGTAAACAAAGATTAACAGACACAACATAGACGACAACAATAGCACATATAAACTAAGCACATGCCATGTCTTGATCAGCCGCATTAGTGTTTGACAAAGACAATAAGACAAACAAAACAAACAACATTAGTTAAGAAATTATAAAACATACTTGCAAATGCAACATGAGCACATTAACATTAGTCCCACGTGTAATGCAATGATGAATTTTAATCTAGATTGATTTAACATAACAAATCATGCAACAACTCATTAATATATTAGTTCATGTTACAAGAGATTTAATTTTGCGAGCCAGAATAAAATTATTTCTGAGACTCGCTCCATCAACTCCCTCATCTGGTGATTTCAAAATCACCAAACAACACCCAAAATTTAGAAAATTTTGAACCAAATTTAGAGACGTTACATTTTGAGTCCCTTCAATATTAGTCTCCCTAAACCCCTGTCTCTGCAGTTTGCTCGATACTTTCAAACTGAGCTCTTCGCATCTCCTCTAACTCATATTCCTTCTCTTGTTCCTTTCTGAGTTTATAAATCCTCCTCTTTTCCTTGTGATGCTTCTTTCTCTTGTGAATCATGCAACTAATTTTTAGCAACAGTATCACCATAATGATGACAATTACTGGACAGAGCACTTTGCCGATGATTGAGCTACCAATTTCTGAAAACCATTCTTTAATTGCCTCAATCCTTTTGCCTAATCGTTCAGTGAAATTTTCTTCCTCCAGGGGTTCTATTTCTTCATGAAATTCCGTAATGTTTTTAATAAGTGACTCAATATTCCGACTTTTGTCTGGAATATAAGTACAACAATGTTGGACATGTAAAACTCCACAGACTCCTCCCTCTTTTGCAAGCAGAATGTCTAATGCAAGACGATTCTGCAAAACCATGCTTCTAGTAGCAACAAGTTCTGTGTTAACTAATTGGAAACCACTTGCTGTATCTGTTGACAGTCTATCTACAATTGTGGAAACTTTTCCAATCTTGATTGAATTCATTGTTATTCCAACCATGGGAATGATTTCACCAAAAATGTCTCCCATCACTTCTGTAAAACTTTCCCTCTTAAACCTGTTCAGGTGATCTCCGAATTCAAAGGTACCTTTTTCATTTCTGTCAACATGGAAAATCTTTGAAAAAACTAATCCAAGGTAGCACGTCCCATACCAATGGTCGGGGAGGCTAAAATATGCTTTGTTACCACAGATAAAATAAATTCCAGGAAAAATAGGATCTTTCCCACCTTTAAATCCCCATCCCCCTGTGATAAGGTATGTATCCTCACATTGACTAGCACCCACAAAAAGATTATCATACAGTGTGTTATCTCTTCTAATACAAAATTTACCACTAACTGGTTCATCTATGTGTATTGCTGCATTTGTGTTAACACCATTAAGTTTAGCATCCTCCATCTGCCAAAACTTGGATTTAACATGTTTAAGCACCTCATTTCTTTTATAAATAGCCCTTCTCTCCTCCACCATATTCAGGAAAGTCTTTTCTTCTGCTCTCATCTTGCATGTAAAAATATTTCTATAAGCATATTCATAATTAAGTTCATTAGTTACCAAAAAGAGTTCCCTCATCTGCTTCGCAGGCTTAACTTTGTTTAAGCTATTTACAACTTTGAGGTTCGCAAAAACCTTATCAAAGTCTGAGTAATAATACTCTAAACGACCTGTTTGATAAAACAAACTAGCAATCACACTGCAAGTGATGCCATAAGTGAGGGGTAACATGTTATAAGTAACCCCCTCCGAGACAGAAGCAGGAAGCTTCACACAGACATAAGAGTCTTTTACATTCATCACTTTAACACATTCAGATAAAAGCCTTGAAAATGAATTACTAGAAAAATCTCCAACAGATCTATCTTGATGAATCTCTGGATTATGCTCAATGATTCTGTTAATCTTGCCAGCATGTTTTTCCTGCTTAGATTCTGCCTTGCTTGTCATATTAGTTTTGAATTTCTGCTTATCTATACCAAACGGGTAAACTACAGCTAAAATTAACCAAACCAGTATTAAAAGAACCACACAAATTAAGGACATTTTACAGCATCTTTTCAAAATGGAGCTTCTTGAAGTATCAGAACTAGGCATTTTTAAATGAATAAACAATAAAAAATCAAAAACAAAAATGTTAAAATGTAAGTAATATAATCTAAATTATTAAACTAAAATATCCCTCCTTTTAAAATATATATTTATTTTAAAGAAACCCTAAAACAGCTTTTCTTCGACCTTGCGTCACATGTACGTGTGTTTTTCCAGCTAACACAATTTCTTCAACCTTGTGTCACCTAACACATTTTCTTCAGCCTTATGCCAGGAACTAAACCCTAAATCGGAAATTAAACAACTTCAATCATTGTCACTAGTTTCTACCAAATCTTCTTGACTGCTACTCCCTACATCAACAGTTGGTGGAATTATAATATATGTCCACTCTGGGGACTTATATTTCTGATTTGACTTTATCACTCTTTTTGTCTTACGAGTGATCACTTCAATTTTCTTATTTTTCTTGTCTTTCTTATCAGAGTCTCCTCCCTGACTAGAAACTTCATTGATTTGTTCTTTTGACCTCTTCACTAATCTGAATTTCAGATTATCTTCTGGCCAAATGTCTCCTTTTCTCAAGATCTTTTTCTTTGGCCCAGTTTCATTGGATTCAGTTTTCCAAGACCTCTTTCTGAATTCTCTTACTTCAGATTCTTCATCACTCCCATCTGTATCTGTTTCTGAGACTTCAAATCTGTACCTAGGAACTTCTTTACTCGGCAGCTTCACTCCACTAGGAACATCATCTTTACAGCTGGTACTTGGCAATTCTTCCTCTTCTTCAAGAATCACCTTTAACTTCCCAGTTTCAGAATTCTTGCTCCTGCATTCAGAGTTACTCTTCTGCTTTTCAATACTCTCCTGGACTTGATTATCTTTTTGCTCAGATTTTTCTGCTTCAGATTTTTCTTTTTCTGTTTCTTTTTCTATCAGATTTCCATCGTCTTCTTGATCTAGAGTCACAATTTCCAGATCTTTTTCATCCAAGCCTGATTCACATCTGAATCCTCCAGATGTCGACCTTCTTGTCGATCTTCAAAATCTGGATCTTCAGGATCTCCATCTGAGTCTGAATCAGTAGTTGTGTCACTTTCTTCGTCAGGATTATCAGGAGGTGGTACACGAATGGTGTGACTTGCATGAACCCACCTTTTCAAACCTCTACATTTAACAGCATTTGTTGTGACAAGAATTGCTTGTCTTGCCTTCTGCCATCTAGGTACTAAACAGTTTCTCCTTCGGTGTACCTTTGTTCTGACCCAATCTCCAGGCAACAGATCATGAGCTTGTTCTTTCTCTTTAGTAATCACATCTGTTCCCACCTGATGAAATATAGAATTAACTATATCAGAAAGATTCTGACAGTATTCAATGATTGCACTATCAATAATACTTAAAAGCTTGCCAACTGGAACAAATGCTTGCCTCATAACTCTGCCCATCAAAATATCATGAGGACTAAGGCCTGTCTTTTTCTCTGGAGTACTTCTTAAAGACATCAGAACAAGTGGATGGGCATCTGTCCATTTTACTCCTGTGGCTAGACACATTTTTGAAATTCTGTTTTTGATTGTTCCATTTATCTGCTCTACAACACCTGATGCTTCTGGTCTGTATGCACAATGTAGCTTCTGTTCAATGTTTAAAGCTTCACAAATCAGTTTTAGCAATCTGTTTTCAAAATGCGTTCCACGATCACTTTCAATAGTTACCGGAAAACCATATCTAGGTATGATCTCCCTCAAAAGTAATTTTGCCACAGTGACTGAGTCATTAGGACGAGTTGGGAAAGCTTCCACCCATCTTGAAAACGGACAAACAAACACAAGCACATATTTGAGCTTGTTGTGCTTTGGCATGTCAATGAAATCCATCTGTAATCTGGTAAAAGGACCACCCTCCCGTCCTATGGTTCCCAAACTCACAACAGTTTTCCTGTTTGGATTCATTTGTTGACAGGTCCAACATCTTTGGCAAAGTGACTCTGCTATGATTCTAAATTTTGGACTGAACCATGTTTCTCTGAATAGTCTGATCATCGAATCTCTCCCTAAATGCCCAGGACCATGGTAAATCCGTGCCATGTCAGCAATCATGCAATTTGGCATTACTGGTCTGCCTTTTTTGTAGACCCAATGTCCATCTTCCTCTCGCTGTCTGCACTCTGCTTTTAACCATGTGTTTTTCTCTTCCTCATCTGCCTCATCTTGTAATTATTTTACTCCTTGCCATGTTTCAACTACAGATATTCGCATGAGAGAGTTCAACATGTGACTTTTGTCTTTTTCCCGATTGATTGAATAATTATTGTTTGCACAGTACCTAGCAATCTCGTCTGCATAAGCGTTACCTTTGGTAATGTAATCCTCACCCTTTTTATGAGCTGCACATTTCACGACAGCAATTTGTTCTGGTAAATGAATGCCATCAACCAATCTTTTGATCAATTTTGCATTTCTAATTGGCGTTCCTGCAGAGGTCAAATAACCCCTTTGAGACCAGAGCTGACCATAGTCATGAACTACGCCATAACCATATTGACTATCAGTCACTATGGTTACCTTTTTACCAGCTGCTTTTTCACAATCTCGAATTAAACCAATCAATTCTGCAATTTGGGCTGAACGAATTCCATCAAGAGGTGAACCCTCTACAACATCTGAGACTGTACATACTGAGTATGCTGCTCTCAGAAATCCTTCATCTGTTCTTAGACAGGATCCATCAACAAAGTAAACCAAATCAGATTCAGGTAAAGGAACATCTTTTATGTCCTGTCGAGGTTTAGTGCAGTAATCTACAACATCCAGGCCTTCATGATCAATGTCAGCTTCATTATTAACCTCAGTAACAACTCCATCCGGTAATAATGTGGAAGGATTTAAATTCACACATCTTGCAATAGAAACATTATCTGATCCCAGAATTGTCTTTTCATATTTTGTCAATCTGTTACTGGTTAGATGTTGAGTTTTACTTCTGGTAAGAAGAATTTCAACTGAATGAGGTACATATACTTTTACAGGAAATCCCATAATGATACCCTCACTCTGTTCAAGACTTACACTTGTTGCAGCCACTGCTTTTAAGCAACCTGGCAAAGCTTTCGCAACAGGGTCCAAAACAGCTGATAAATAAGCAATTGGCTTTCTCAGTTTTCCATGCCTCTGGATCAGGACAGACAGTGCACAACCTTCTCTTTCACTGCAGTACAACTCAAACTCTTTCTCATAGTCAGGCATCCCCAAAGCTGGAGCTTCACATAAGCTTCTTTTCAATTGTTCAAAGGCTTCTAATTCAATTTTTGACAATCTGATTGGATCTTTTATGTCTGCTTTTGTCAGTCTTTGTAGTGGTTTTGCAATTACTGAAAATCCACTAATCCATTGACGACAGTATCCTACCATACCCAAAAACATTCTGACCTGTCTTTGTGTTGTCGGGGGTTGTATTGCTTGAATCATTTTAATTCTTTCAATAGTCACTTGCCTTATTCCCTTTGCAATTCTGTGACCAAGATACTTTACCTCTTGTTGGCAAAATTGTAATTTCGCAGGTGACACTTTATGTCCCTCATCTGCCAATCTATTTAAAAGAGTCAAGTCAAGTCAAGTCAAAAGATTTATATAGCGCGCTACATACCCGGAGGGTCTCAAGGCGCTTGAAGAAGGGTGGGGAATTACTTGTCGAATATCCAAGTTTTAAGTTGCTTTCTGAATGCTAGGTGGTTCTGAGTGAGACGAAGGTGAGTGGGGAGTGAGTTCCAGGTTTTAGCTGCGAGGTAGGAGAAGGATCTACCTCCCATGGTGGTTTTGTTGATGCGAGGTACGGTAGCAAGGGCTTGGTTGGAGGATCGTAGCTGGCGGGAGGGGGTGTAGAAGGAAAGTCGTGTGTTGAGGCATTCGGGTCAAAGTTCGTAAAGTGCTTTGCGTGCGTGGGTTAGGAGGCGGAAAGTAATCCTCTTATTGACGGGAAGCCAGTGGAGGTTTTCCAGGTGACTAGAGATGTGGTCTTTACGTGGGATGTCTAGTATGAGTCTGGCTGATGCGTTCTGGATGCGTTGGAGTTTTTTCTGGAGTTTTGCGGTGATACCGGCGTATAGGGTGTTTCCGTAGTCCAGGCGGCTTGTAACCAGTGCATGGGTGACCGTTTTTCTGGTTTCGGTGGGGATCCAGCGAAATGTTTTTTTGAGCATGCGAAGAATGTTGAAGCTAGATGATGAAACGGCGTTGACTTGTCTGTTCATAGAGAGTGAGGAGTCCAGGATGACGCCCAGGTTCCGTGCGTGGTCCGTCGGGATGGGTGCTTTTCCAAGGGCCTCTGGCCACCAAGAGACATCCCAGGCGGAGGGGGAGGTGCCTAAGATAAGGACTTCTGTTTTGTCTCAGTTCAGTTTCAGACGGCTGTGCTTCATCCACTCGGCTACTTCTTTCATTCCTTCATGTAGGTTGGTTTTGGCGGTGTTAGGGTCTTTGGTGAGTGAGAGGATCAGTTGAGTGTCGTCGGCGTAGGAGATGATGTTGAGGTTGTGTTGGCGTGCGATGGCCGTGAGGGGGCTCATGTATACGTTGAAGAGGGTGGGGCTGAGTGAGGATCCTTGTGGTACGCCGCAGATGACTTCAGTGGCCTCTGACTTGAATGGTGGGAGGCGGACTCTCTGGGTTCTTCCGGTGAGGAACCAGGTGATCCATTCCAGTGCTTTTCCTTGGATTCCGATGTTTCTGAGGCGCTGTAGAAGGGTGCTGTGGCAGCCTGTGTCGAAGGCTGCGGAGAGGTCGAGGAGGATGAGGGCGACTGTATCTTTATTGTCCAGTAGAGTTCGAATGTCGTCTGTTGCTGCGATGAGGGCGGTCTCCGTGCTGTGTTTGGCTTGGAAGCCGGACTGTGAGGAGTCGAGGGATTTGTTGGTTTCGAGGAAGGCGGCGAGCTGGTTGTTGACAGCTTTCTCGATGACTTTGGCCGGGAATGGAAGGAGCGAGATTGGGCGGTAGTTTTTGAGTTCGGTGGGGTCCGCTGTGGGTTTTTTCAGAAGGGCGCTAAGTTCTGCGTGTTTCCAGCTTTCCGGGAAGGTGGCGGAGTTGAGGGAGCAGTTGATGACGTCTCGGAGGTGTGGTGCTATGACGGAGTCTGCTTTGTTGAAGATGTGGTGAGGGCAAGGGTCTGTGGGGGATCCTGAGTGGATGGAGTTCATCAGGTGGATGGTGTCCTCAGTGTAGATTGGGTCCAGTCATTAAGGATGTTCAAGGGGGGTGAAGGTCCTGCAGAAGGTTGGGTGGGTTGGTCTCCGGGTCGGTTGTCGAAGCTGTTGTGGATGTCTGCGATTTTGTTGTGGAAGAACGAAGCTAGGGAGTCGCAGAGGGCTTGAGAGGGGGTGATGTCGTTGGAGTTGGCTGAGGGGTTGGTAAATTCTTTGACGATGTTCTCGTGTCTTTGCTGCCACAAGCAAGTCATCAATGTACTGGACCAATGTTGAGTTTCCAGGTAAAATCAGATCTTCCAGGGATTTCTTTAACAGTTGATTAAAGATAGATGGACTTTCAGTATACCCTTGTGGGATACAACACCATGCTAAAATGCGATTTTGGAACCTAAATGCAAAAATTTGTTGACTCTCTGGATGCAATGGAACTGTAAAGAAGGCGTTACACAAGTCAATTACCGTATACCATTCTGCATCATGCGGAATCTGATAAAGAATTACCGCAGGGTTTGGAACAATTGGGCAGCATGGAACAATAATCTGGTTAATTTTCCTTAAATCTTGAACAATTCTGTAAGTTCCATTTGGCTTTTTAATACCCATTATCAGTGAATTACATGGGCTACTCTCAATCTCTTTTAGCACCCCTTGACTTATGAATTTTTCAATCACTGGAATGACACCTTAAATTGTTTCAGCTTTCATTTTGTATTGAGGAACATTCGGGAAATCTTTTCCTTTTTTACAGTTATTTTAACTGGATCCACATTTTTCATAAGACGCATATCATTTCCAGTTAGGTCCCATATTTCTGGTTTGACTGGCTTTTTAAGCTCCTCCGGCAAATCATTTTTGTCAAAGACAGGAAATAATAATTTCCTTTCCTCTTCAACCATTAACATTGTCAATTTGTAAAGACCATCTACTTCTGATGTTTGTAACTCAATGCCATCTGGTGAACAATATATTCTGCAGTTCATCTTGCACAATATATCACGACCCAACAGATTTACAGGACTGCTGTCACAAACTAGAAACCTGTGTTTATCTTTGTAATTTCCAATTTCAACTTTTACAGGCTCTGTCAAATTTGTTTTAATTTGCTGATTTGCTACACCTACAACTTGGATGGACTCACCAGAGAGAGGAAGGTTTTCTATTTCTGTTGACCTAACAGTAGAACGGGTAGCACCTGTGTTCACAAGAAAAGTGACATCAACATCATTCACTTTACCATTAACAAATGGACCAGACTGATCTACCTCAAGAGTGGGTCCAAGCACACACTCTTCTTCCTCTCTCAGGCACCGTCATGAGTAATCTTCTGAAGAATCACTCTCTTCCTTGTTTTTCAGCCAAAATTGTTGGGAGGCATTTGACATATTCACTCTTGATACATTATTTACCTGATTACCTCCACAGAAACCTGTTTCTGGTGTAAACCTTTGAGCATTTGCACTGTTCGGAAATGGTGCTTGTGTAATCTGGCTCTGCTGAATCTGGCTTTGCTGAATCTGGCTTTGCTGATTCGCTACCTGTCGCTGTAGCTGTCGTTGCTGACTTAACTCGTTTAACTGCTGCTGTAGCTGTTGCTGTTGCTGCTGATTAAACTCACTCTGCATCTGTGAATTCAATGAGGTATTTTTAAAATTTCTGGGCGAGTTTTTACACTCGCGCTTCCAGTGTCCAATCTCGCCGCAATTAAAACATGGGAGCTTCTGTTTTAACTCTTCAACATTCACATTAAATTTAGGTTTATTATTAAAATTATTTTTAAATTTGCCTTGATTCTGCTGCACATTTTTATTTTCAAAAGCCATCTGCTGTTGCTC
Source organism: Lissotriton vulgaris (assembly GCF_964263255.1). NCBI lineage: Eukaryota > Metazoa > Chordata > Amphibia > Caudata > Salamandridae > Lissotriton > Lissotriton vulgaris. Next base: position 262,724,304 of record NC_141690.1, read on the forward strand.
AGCTACTTTCACTTGTGCCCACATTGCCTTTTCCTTTAGATTTTTCTGTTTAGCATCTATCTCATCACTACAATATTTTGCCTTTCTCAGAATGTCATCAACTGAAAGTGCTTGCCAGCACACAATTCCATTTCTAATCATTTCCCCAATTTCAGGTCTCAGGCCATAGACAAATCCGTAAATAAAGTGACTCATGTCCTTTTCACTTAATTTTTCGTAGCCACTGTATTGTTTGAAGACTAATAATAACCTTTCATAATATGAATATACTGATTCTTTTGGTTCTTGATTTTTTCTGTCAATTTTAACCCAATCTACTTCTTTCGGGGGAATTTTCCCTTTCAACCAATATATTACTTTATTATATAAATCCATGACATCCTTTGATGGGGCACCTGTAATTGTGTCTCGGGCAGGTTCTTCTTTTGGCCAACTCACAGAAATTTTGCATTCTGTCCAAAGATCTGATGGGACAACAATGTCAAAGAATCCATCCAGATCAATCCACAGAACTTTCGACACCTTAATAAATCTGTCTACTTGTCGATACCATTCAACAGGCTTTTCTCTTAGCCTAGGACAATCATTGGTGAACAACAGAATATCCTGTCTTGACCAAGGGACATGCACATACCCTCCACCTGCTATTTCCGTCATTGGAAATTCTGAAACTGTTTCACTCCTGACCCTTTTGTCCTGTTCTTTATTCTTTGACCATTTTATTCTCCATTTACCTAATTCACCTAATCTTTTAAGAAAAGCTATCAATTCTTTAATATGGGTCATTCTTCCAGCAATATTGAGATTATCAATATCCTTTTCAGAAAAATCCACTCTATAATGTTTCTGCAAATGTTTTTGTTTGCTCAAATCAATTTCTAATTCAGCAGCCATTTCTTCCAGTTGCTCATACCTGTTTTTCGTTTTCCACTGGATACTCTTGCAAATAAAAAGAAGTTCATCATCCTGATACAATTTCAGACTGTCAGTACCAATTGTGCCAATAATTAATTCTTCCAAATCAGCTTTTAACTTTGCAACATCAAGCTTTTTAAATTCAGGTGCTTCTGGTGACAATGCGTTTTGCGTTAAATCTATTTGGTTTAAGCTTCTTTCTGAAGGACCTGGATCTGATTCTGCAACTGATGGAGTCTGTGAACCTGTTAAACTTCCATTTAAAGTTAAATTTGGCATCATAGATTTTTCTCTATGAATTTCAGAAAGTTCCGAATAAAATTTCTCAGCCACTTTTTGAATTTCTGCATTTAATGGAACTGCTAAGACAGAATGTCTATTTTCTCCCTGATCAAAAACTGGTGCAACAGGACCAATTGTTACTGGTACTGTCACTGCTTCCATGCTTTTCGTTAATTGCTGAATTAAATCTTCCTTTGCTCTATAATATTTAGAGATTTCTGGCATATCAGCAAGAGTTCTTTCTTGATTTCTTGGAAAATTATTTCTCTGTTCTGGAATTCTATGTTCTCTGCGTGTACTAGAATTATTTACTGACCCTACTCTTTCAGGTAATTTTAAAAATCTAGGTGAACCTTCATCAGCTTCCCTAGCAGGTGCACTTGGAGAAGTTCCTGTAGAAACTCTTGGGGTAGATTGTGAATCTGCTTGATAAGGTGGCGGTTTGCGTTTAGCAGAATAAATATCTTCTAAAACTGCATCATCTAATTCTTCATCAAGTCTACTTTTCCTTTGTAATTTCTTTTGACCTGGTTCTTCAGTTATCATTATTCTCACTGGGTACAGACCATCGTACATGTCTGCTTTTCTCCAGCGTCTCACTTTGTCCTCATGCATTTCTCTATTTACAACATATTTTGAATATTTAGGTGCTGAACATTTGCTTTAACGTTCAAGTTCCATCATCTCAACTTCCCATTCAACTAAAGCTTCAAATTGTGTAGGTCTAGGCTTCGGCACAAGATCCATCATTTTTTCTCTCAAGTTTCTCAAAACTTTCATATTAAATGACCCATCTTCCGGCCATGCTAATACGCCATCATTTTTTGTATAATGCATCCAATTTTCAAACCAAATTACAGTATGATAACCATATTCGCCTTCCATATAGGCTGCGGGTGTTTTGTACTTATGAAGTAATTTACCATCACGCGTTTCAATTTTCTTGTCGGGTTTAAATACATTTTTCATTTTCTGAAACCAAGAAAGCTTCTTTTTCTCTCCATCATTCCAATAACTCATGTTTTAAATCAAAATCACTTATTCCGAAAGCTTCAAATTGTTCCCTTGGTGTTCCGTCACTCCATCAACGGCGGCCGCTCCTCACACAGCTCCCTGCCCTACAGCACGCCTGGTTCCTTAGCGCTTCTACGCTACACTACTATTAGCCACCCGGTATCATAGCGCTTCAAAGCTAGACTGCTCTTTGCTTGCCCAGATTGTTATCATCGCTAGATTGCCTGCCTTGCTGAGCATAAGTACATCGCAGCGCTAGGGTTCCAAAGTGCGCATTTATAATTGTTTGTATTGCGCTGTGCTGCCTGTTGTTACCATTGTGCTCGACTGTACCGCTGCCACTCGCTTAGACATCGCATTATTGATACCCCAATTCCGGTTTCGTTTCACGCCCTGCGGCCATTTTGGTGTTGTTATTGTGCCTCCCTGACCCCATCTCCGCCCGCTCCCGCCTCCCAGCTGACCCACCCTCCCACAGATACTATCGGCCGCTCTGCCGCTCATTGCGCTGTGACCGCCCTGATTCCATCAACGGCGGCCGCTCCTCACACAGCTTCCTGCACTACAGCACGCCTGGTTACTTAGCGCTTCTATGCTACACTACTATTGGCCACCCGGTATCATAGCGCTTCAAAGCTAGACTGCACTCTGCTTGCCCAGATTGTTATCATCGCTAGATTGCCTGCCTTGCTGAGCATAAGTACATCGCAGCGCTAGGGTTACAAAGTGCGCTTTTATAATTGTTTGTATTGCGCTGTGCTGCCTGTTGTTACCATTGTGCTCGACTGTACCGCTGCCACTTGCTTAGACATCGCATTATTGATACCCCAATCCCGGTTTCGTTTCACGGCCTGCGGCCATTTTGGTGTTGTTATTGTGCCTCCCTGACCCCATCTCCGCCCCGCTCCCACCTCCCAGCTGACCCGCCCTCCCACAGATACTATCGGCCGCTCTGCCGCTCATTGCGCTGTGACCCCCCTGATTGTTATCATCGCTAGATTGTCTGCCTTGCTGAGCATAAGTACATCGCAGCGCTAGGGTTCCAAAGTGCGCTTTTATAATTGTTTGTATTGCGCTGTGCTGCCCATTGTGCTCGACTGTACCGCTGCCACTTGCTTAGACATCGCATTATTGATACCCCAATCCCGGTTTCGTTTCACGGCCTGCGGCCATTTTGGTGTTGTTATTGTGCCTCCCTGACCCCATCTCCGCCCCGCTCCCGCCTCCCAGCTGACCCACCCTCGCCCCTCCCCTCCCTCCTTCCACTTATGACAGATGCATTCGCGCGCAGCGTTCAGGCACAGCGGTCGCGCCCCATGCACGCCGAAGGTGCACCAAAGGTAAGCCCGTCTACACCCGTCCGCGCCTGGACTGCGCCCAGCGCCAGACCCCCTGGTCCCCGCTTATCCCGCATAACATATAACGCCGCCACCCTCCTAGCCCTTAACCCCGGACGCACATCACAATGCCACGAAGCTGTCCCAGGACGTACCCACGGTGCCTTCGCCTGCCACTCCTGCAAGTTCACCTGCATCAAGACCCCCACCAAATCCACCAACTCCAAACACAGCTCAGACCCTAACCACCTGAAGTGCATCCTGCTAAACACCCGCTCGATCCACAGACACGCCACTGAACTCTGGGACCTACTCGACACTGCTTCACCGGACATCGCCTTCCTTACATAAACCTGGATGAACGCCTCTTCAGCGCCCGACATCGCCATAGCCATCCCGGACGCTTTCAAGATCATCCGTAAAGACCGCACCAACCAAACAGGAGGAGGTATCGCCATCCTCCATAAGAACACCATCAAAATCACGACCAGCCTCCACGATAACCTTGCAACCGCCGAACACCTCCACTTTCAGATCCACACCGACCCCAGGACCACACTTAGAGGCACCCTCATCTACAGACCACCAGGAACCAGTAAACAATTCAGCGAAGACATCACTGACTTCATCAGCCCACATGCCCTCGCCTCCGAGAACTACATGCTACTGGGAGACCTCAACTTCCACCTGGAAAAGAAAAACGACAGCAACACCACCACCCTTCTGGACAACCTGGCCAATCTTGGTCTCAAACAACTTGTTGACACCCCCACCCATATAGCTGGACATACGCTCGACCCAATCTTCACTTCCAGCAAGCACATCTCCTTCGATCACACCACAGCTCTCCATTGGACGGACCACAGCTGTGTTCACTTCAGCTACAAAACTACCTCGACCCACAACCTATTCCACGAAGAAACTGGAACAAAATCACCACCGACCAACTCCTCCCATCGCTCAAGCAAAACCCCCCGCCCTCTCATCGGACCCAAACCAAGCGGTCACCAAACTCAAACAATGGATCACTCACAGCGCTGACGAAATAGCACCCTGGAAAAACCACCAAACCAAACAGGGTAGCAAAAAGGCCCCCTGGTTCAACGAGGACCTTAAGAAATCCAAGAAACTATGCTGTACTCTCGAGAAAACATGGAGAAAAAACCCAACCACTGACAACCTAACCACCTTCAAGACAGCCACCCGCAATCACCACCAACTGATCCGATTCACCAAGAAGTCAGCATTCAAGGATCGACTCGACAACAACGCCCAAAACAGCAAGGAACTATTCAACATTGTCAAAGAATTTACCAACCCCACCACAGCCTCAAACGACATTACTCCCTCCCAAGAACTCTGCGACTCGTTATCCTCTTTCTTCTACAACAAAATCGCCGACATACATAACAGCTTTGAAAACATCTCCAAAGAACAGTCCACTTCACCAACCTCCGAACCTAAACCGCCCTCTAACATCCTTAACACCTGGAACCCAATCACCACTGTAGACACCATCCGCCTAATGAACTCCATTCATTCAGGCTCGCCAACCGACCCCTGTCCCCACCATATCTTCAACAAGGCAGACTCCATCATCGTACCCCATCTCCGCGATGTCATCAACTGTTCCTTCAACTCCGCTACCTTCCCGTAAAGCTGGAAACATGCCGAACTCAGCGCCCTTCTGAAGAAACCCACAGCAGACCCCTCTGAACTTAAGAACTACCGCCCCATCTCCCGCCTTCCATTTCCTGCCAAAGTCATTGAGAAAGCCGTCAATAGACAGCTCGCCACCTTCCTTGAATCCAACAACTCCCTCGACTCCTCACAGTCTGGCTTTCGGGCCAAACACAGCACCGAAACCGCCCTTATTGCAGCAACAGACGACATCGGAACACTAATGGACAACGGAGAAACAGTTGCCCTCATCCTACTCGACCTCTCCGCCGCCTTCGACACAGTATGTCATAGCACCCTCATACAACGCCTCAGCAACATCGGCATACAAGGAAAAGCCTTGGACTGGATCATCTTGTTCCTCGCCGAGAAAACTCAAAGAGTCCGACTCCCCCCATTCAAATCAGAGGCCACTGAAGTCATCTGCGGAGTACCACAAGGATCATCACTCAGTCCCACCCTCTTCAACGTTTACATGAGTCCCCTTGCATACATCGCGCGACAACACAACCTCAACATCATCTCTTACGCTGACGACACCCAGCTGATCCTTTCCCTTACCAAATACCCTAACACCGCCAAAACCAATCTTCATGAAGGCATGAAAGAAGTAGCCGTATGGAGGAAAAACAGCCGCCTAAAACTTAACTCAGACAAAACGGAAGTCCTCATCCTAGGATCATCCACCTCTGCCTGGGACGACTCATGGTGGCCATCGGCCCTGGGCACGGCACCCACACCCACAGACCACGCACGTAACCTAGGCTTCATCCTAGACTCCTCCCTCTCAATGACCAGACAAGTCAACGCCGTCTCATCCTCCTGCTTTAACGTACTTCGTATGCTCAAAAAAATCTTTCGTTGGATCCCCACCGAAACAAGAAAGACTGTCACCCACGCCCTGGTCACTAGCCGACTGGACTATGGAAACACCCTCTACGCTGGAACCACATCCAAATTACAGAAAATACTCCAACGCATCCAAAACGTATCAGCCAGACTCATATTGGACATCCCGCGCCAAGCTCACATTATCGGTCACCTGAAAGACCTCCACTGGCTTCCCGTCAACAAGAGAATAACGTTCCATCTCCTCACCCACGCACACAAGGCCCTCTTTAAACTAGGACCCGAATGCCTTAACACACGACTGTCCTTCTACACAACGAGCCGCCAACTAAGATCCTCCAATCAAGAACTCGCCGCAGTTCCGCTCATCCAAAGTTTCCACCATGGGAGGAAGATCTTTCTCCTACTAGGCGGCCAAAACCTGGAATTCTCTCCCCACTCACCTCCGCCTCACCCAGAACCACATTTCCTTCAGGAAGGAACTTAAAACCTGGCTATTCGATAAATAATGCACCCTCTCCCCCAAGCGCCTTGAGACCCTCTGGGTGAGTAGTGCGCTATACAAATTCCTGGTTAAGCTACGTCACCACCTTGCTCAACCAATGAAAATACAGTATTCAGAACTGACCAATCCAGTTTCAGCTCGTCACTGTCACGTGAACAAATCAGTGCGCTTGCTGTGACGTATGTTAGCCAATCACAGCGCGAACTGAAATGACGTACACTGCCGCTGCAGCTTCAATGTGTGTTACTCCGTAAACTCACCCCTCCTTCACAAAAATGTTTCACAGCGCCATTTTATACAATTCTTTTCCAATGAATTTCAATTAGTTACTACAAATAACAAACCACTTGTCTGTTTCGCTATTTAAAGTGATAGTATTACAAACATTCAGAATTCCTTTCGCATAGAATAGACAACGCTATTTTCACAAAATCACTTACACATTCAAACGGAAAACCCTGATCACACACACACGAAAACTTGGCAGGACTTTAACCAACCACAGAAATCGTCAAACATTAATAAGAATAGACGACGCTATCTTACCCTTCACTCAAGTTTGGATAAATCTATTACTCTTTTCACAAAAAGTTTTAAAACGGGCTCACCATGTCGCTATGCTTAATGCTACGATTTCATAAATGATCCTCACTATTACATTTAACCAGTCACATCTAAGATCCCTAAACTTGTGTTGTAGGTACACAACACTTTGCGATATATTCTATACCACAATTTTGAAACAGAACAAATGCACTGTGTAACTTTTCTAGCCACACTACTCTTTTGCCGGCAAATAACCAGAAATTTTTCACACTGCTGGAAAAATGCTTTCGACTACATATAACAAGTGAAAAAACCTAACAACATTTATTAGACATGTATCCTGTGTAATTAGCATGTAACATGTCAGTTACCATAGTAACCGAACTCTGCTACCAGGGAATTGATCCAGCGTGTCTATAGAAATTCAGTCTCTATAGCATCATCCTCTACCTAATACTCACCTTACTAATTAACAACAAGGCCCATTAAACCAAGACAGAAAATCTGACAGCTGAATGATGTGACCTAATTAAACACACTATCCGATCAAATTATATACACTATATACAACTGCAGTAAAACATTTTTATCATGAGTGTTAAGAAAACATTTAATTAGCCCACTATGGCCAATGGATTTTACTTATGGTAACGACTAAATTAATCAAGACCAGCTTGACAATTTAAGTCTTTTATTTAAAATTTAAAAGTTTCAGTGTCAATCTTTATTAGCTCATTTATTAGCAAACATTTTTATTAAATCAGCATCATCAATTAGTTTATTGGCACAATAGTCTGGCAATCAGAAATTATTTTAATCAAAGAAATTTAATAAAGATTTTCCCTATTTCCCTAAATAAGCTTTCTGTCCTGCAAAGAAAAGACATTTAAAAATTACATTTATTATTCTTACGTGCCCAAGGTAAAACGGACAGCACTTCGCCCTCTGGAACAGTCAGCCCCGCTCCCCTCAATGGGCTAAGTTTTTATACATTTTCTAACTCACTAATCTAGCTAAACGATATATTTTTAATAATTTACAGCAACCTGATTGGTTGCTAACTGTCAGGCCATCGAGAAGCCACCGCTTGCAAACACCATAACGTCACTTGTCATTGTTCATTGACATGAAGCGACACCGGCTTCCGAAGAATTGCAACATTAAACTAAAAGTTCATAACTTCCTCCAGAACTCGGCCAATCTGCCTCTGGACACTTCCTTAGCCTTGGAAAAATATCTTTTCAGAGCAAATCACGCACAAATGTCTTTGTTTGAGCTTCAGCTTATTCAGAGAAAAGTTTCTGTGAAAAAGCTTCAACATGGTTGTGCTTGGCTCCTTTCAGTCAGGCTAAGCAAACGCTTTCCAAATTTCCATAGGCCTCAAACCTTTCACTCGAGCTAGTATTTAAACAAACACAAAAGAGTAATTAATTCAAGAAATAAATGTTTTTCTATTTCCCACTCTCCATTGCTAATGTTAACCCATTAATATAAGTCACCTAGCAGAAGCACACAGAAAAAAGCAGCACATTAATAATCTACCATTCTTCATAGAGTCCAGCAGGATTCTTCATATATCTGAAAGAGGTAAACAAAGATTAACAGACACAACATAGACGATAACATAACATAGACAATAGCACATATAAACTAAGCACATGCCATAACTTGATCAGCCGCATAAGTGTTTGACAAAGACAATAAGACAAACAAAACAAACAACATTAGTTAAGAAATTATAAAACATACTTGCAAATGCAACATGAGCACATTAACATTAGTCCTGCGTGTAATGCAATGATGAATTTTAATCTAGATTGATTTAATATAACAAATCATACAACAACTCATTAATATATTAGTTCATGTTACAAGAGATTTAATTTTGCGAGCCAGAATAAAATTATTTCTGAAACTCGCTCCATCACGCACATACCAGGTGGGAAGAATACCCGTGCAAATTTTTTGTCAAGATTTCCTGTACCTATGTCTAAGAATGATTTTAAGGAAGATATTGATGAGGATTGCTTAATTGCTGCTGTGGATGCATGTTTGGTTGGATGCTTCTCTGAGAAGGAACGGTTTGCAGCTATGGAGGTTGATACTGTTTTAAAAAGAGTTAAACATTATATTGTCACAGGTTGGCCTAAAGAAAAGTTACTGGAGAAAGAATTTCAACCTTTTGCGAAAATTGGTGATGAGTTGACTGTAGAGGAAGGTGGTATGGTCATGAGTGGGGAAAAAATTGTACCTCCAAGAAGTTTAAGGTCTGCTATAATTAACTTTGGACATGAAGGACATTTGGGGCAAACTAATACTAAAAAATGAATACGTAATTTTTATTGGTGGCCCTCAATGGATCAACAGATTACTACTGCTGTGGAGGATTGTGTGATCTGTAATACTAGTGATAAGGTGGTCAAGGTAATTTCTCCTCCCGTTAAACATTTGGAGTTACCAGACGGTCCTTGGTTGAAGTTGGCGGTAGATTTTGTGGGACCATTTAACATTTTACCGAATAAGTGTAAATTTGTTTTAGTTATAGCGGATTATTTTAGCAAATGGTGGTAGGTTCATTTCATGACGGATCCTAATTCTAATGAGGTCATTAAATTATTTCAGAGTTTATTTGGAAGGGAAGGGTTTCCAAAAGAGATTGTTTCGGACAACGGAGTGCAGTTCACTTCTAAGGAAATGTCAGAATTTTTATCACAATCAGGTATTATTCACAAAAGGGTGGCCCTTTATCACCCACAGGCAAATGGTTTTATTGAGAGGAATAACCGTATCCTGGTGGAGTGCATTCAATGGGCTGTTTCTTCTGGTTGTAATATTAAGGAGGCAGTGCAGAGTATGTTATGGGCTCACAGAACAACACCTAATGCAACTACTGGGTCAAGTCCATTCAAGCTTTTAAGAGGAAGAGAGGCTTCATTCCAATTGTGTCCAGCTTGGATGAAAAGATGGGGTTCATTTATTCAGAGTAAGGGAACACAGGAGTGTGTTTTATTGAATGATCAATCTCAGACTGTTGGTAAAGGGATTGGGCTGGTAGATGGAGAGGTTTATGGACAACAGCAAAAACCAAGGAATCAGAAAGGATTTTAGTCACCACATAATGTACCGAAGGGTCTATCAAAATTTGGTTCACCGGTGCAAGTTGATGCTGGTACACAATTTGCAGTGAGGGTTAATGGCAAAAATTGGTGGAATCTTTGTCGGGTGTACAAGCTTCCTCAGAAGGTTGTGTTTAAGTTGGGTTGTGATAAAAGTAATGGTTGTGAAGATAGTATATCTGAAGCTGGAAATCCTGATAGAAATGATTCGAAGTTGATTTATGTTCCTCCTAGAAGGAGCAGTAGGATTCGGTCTGCACCAAAACGTATGGATTTATAAAGGGAGGAAATGAGAAATGAGAAATTAGATGGGAAATGTTCAAGTTAAATGCTCTAGAAATGAGAAATTAGATGGGAAATGTTCAAGTTAAATGCTCTTTTATTGGATTTTGTATTTTTGTAATACTGCTTTTGTGCTTTGGTTCTCTCTTGAAAATGCATGTTTTTCATTTTCATGTTGTTCTTTTATTTTATTTTTATCTTTTTTCTTTGTTTTATTAATATGTTTACTTAGGTTTTAGTCTTATCTTAGTGTTTAGTTTCTGATACTGTGCTTTGTTGTTATTCATGCAAAGAAGGGAGATATTGTAATAATCTGAGTATCTGTTTTCTATGTCTATAATGATGCATGCTCCTATTATATCATTCTGGTACTATAGTTACAGAATCTTGATGTTTGAAGTTGCCCTGAATTCTCAGGTTTGACAGTTTCCTGGGAGCTGTGGTGGCTAATGGTGAATAAATATCTTCTGCCCAATATTTAAGTGTCAGAGTGCTTACTTCAGCTACCCAAGTGTCTCTGGCTCCGTCTGTAATACCATATTTCGCTGCGCTCAAAGGCGTGCAGCATCATAAAGCGCTATCTAAAACAAGACCACTGGCTGATAGAAAATTCTAGGAAAGGACTGGCCATTCTACAGAAACAGATTTCTCTTTTATCATTCACATTACTTTGCCAGTCATACCCCTTCTCTAGAATTGACATTTCCATTTTGAAAAATGCCTGAACCAACTTACTTGCATTTTCGGAAATATCTTAAAATTGTGGGAAATGTTGCCATTTTTCTCAAGTGAAGAGCACTCTGTCATGGTTGCTGTGATGAATAAGAGAATTGGGTCTGCCCGAAGATTACTCTAACTTGCGCCTCCATCATGTGTTGGTTTTCTGATCCGCCTTCTACAACTCTAATTTCTACTCTGATAACTAACAAACTTTCATTTCCTTTACATTCTTTTCTCAAATACTTCAGTCTGTAACATAAGGTTCTTAACCTGTCGTCTGCAACCCCTACTCAGTGGAATTGTGGCTATTTTGAAAATTAAATTAGATTAAAATACCAGATTAATAAAGTGCAATAACATAATAAAGAAACATGTAAAATCGTTTTTTTTAAATGGTATATAGATGTGAAGAAATTGGAAAAGGAGGGCTAATATTTGAGATGGTACTGACAGTACCTATATTATTCTCTCCCCCAGGTAGCATCCCATTCTCCCTTCCCCCTCCTTGGGATCAGTTAATGGTCCTGGATCTGTCCATCCTCTTCTTCGGTGGAGCAGTTGACTGGGAGAACATTGTTAATGTGTGCTGGTTCATTGACTCGCTAATGCTATAATGTGCATGAACACTCATGTGACAGCCGTGCTCTTGCACCATGACGCTGATCTCATAATGACCAGTGCTGTGCCGACACATCAGAAATTTCATAACTTCAATCGACGATACTGTCGTGTTTAAACATTCTACGATGCAGAATATTGCACTGCTAGGCACTTTCCTCTCAGCACGGGTGAATTATAGCTGATGTCCACCTTTCTGCCCAGATTTTGTTGGGTTTTTCCCAAGTACACAGCTGTTTTCCATGGACAAGTTCCATAAGGTTTTACCTGACCAAATGTGTCCATGAGAAACCCACAAAGTGCAGTACTGTTACTCTTTTTGCAACACCGCTTAGATCAGAAACTCCAGTTTCTGCACAAAATCGAATTTACAAACTTGTAATGAAGGTGTTTTGGGTGTCACTATGAAGGCATGATGTAATGTCCAGGCTTTGCTCAAATAACATTTGAGTTCTAAGATTGACAGTTCTATTTTGTAAAGGACATTCTAAGTTTGGAATGAGAGTTCTAATTTGGAATTGAAAGAATTCCTTTAGAATGTAGATTGGAACAAGGCTTCTAATTTGGAACGTTCGAACAATGTATGGAATGCAAATTCTACATTTGGAATGCCTCTTGCACAAAACATACATGTTTTTTAAGGTTTCAGTCGCAGCTTTGTGTGATTTCTTATGTTTTTTTAGTACAAAACAGGAGATTTCAAGACTATAGATTCTTTGGGCACCTTGACCCCCAGGGTATCCAGAACTACCTTCTATTGAATGGATGTGTGCAATGCTCTTGAAGCTGTGCGTATTCACACAAGAAGGAGTCCATGGCAGTCTTCACACAGATGAAGACTCAGAGCCCAGCCATAAGACCGCTGCCAGGCTCTGCTAGTCAGTGCCGAAGAATGATGTAGGGTGTCTTCTAATCCTTAGATCCCACCCTGACATTTGAATACCTGATCACACCTGTGAAGTGGGCAGAGCAGATAGGAAGAAACAGAAGGAAAAGCTGTGCATTCCTGTGCAGTGCACAAGACCTATCTCAGCATCGCCTTTACAGATTCTGTTAACATGGGCATGAAGGACATTCTTTTTGGCAGCAAAATTGAAAGGAGATGACTATTGTGAATTATTGACCATCGAGACCACAACATCTGTAGAATAATCAAGAGAGTAACAAATTCTGAAACAAAACCTCTGACCCATTCTGTCTTTCTAGTCAGCTTAAAAATAGCAGTCTGTATGCAATAAAGAGAACACAGGAAACTGTGATAATAAGATTATTGCAACTGACTTCCTTCCCTCAATCATCTGGTTCTGTGATGTTATGTGGCAGATGGGCCTACACCTACCAACATAATGTATCAGTGGTCCCTCCAGGCAGCCTTGATTGTTATCAATATTTCCCATCGATCACTTGTGATCTCAACTACATCTCACCCCTGACCCTGGCAGGTTTGTGACATCATCTACTACATCATACCCCTGGCCCTGGCAAGCTTTATGACATCATTCACCTCTTAGCTATATATAGAGGTGTAGTCTGGCAGGCCTGCAGTGTGAGTGCAGTCTGTGGACTGGGCTATGAATGGTGTGAAAGAGGTGTGAATGGGGGACTTGGGGGCACCGAGCTAACATCAGACTCACAGGATTGCCGCGGCAGTTCTGCTTCTCGAGGCCTCTGCCATGTGTTGTTTGGTCGTTCAGTGGGAGAAAACAGGCAGCACCTCGCAGACCGCCAGAGGGATGCACTTTGAGGTGGGGGCGGAGCATTCCATAAGGTGTGGTAAGGCCTTATGAGGTTCCTTGTCGTTGCAGTAAACAGCTTTTAATAGCAATTCCTGGGGTTCTCTTTGCAGGTGAATTGAATTTTGCCTTGAGCTCCAGGAACTCTGGCACCGCCCCTATCTGGAGCTGGGTGCGGAATGTCTGTGGGTCTAATGGGAAGCAAGGTAGTATGAATGAAGGTGTGAATGGGGGACTTAGGGGCACCGAGCTAACATCAGACTCACAGGATGGCCGTGGCAGTTCTGCTTCTCAAGGCCTCTGCCATGTGCTGTTTGGTTGTTCAGTGGGAGAAAACCGGCAGCACCTCGCAGACAACCAGAGAGATGCACTTTGAGGTGGGCGGGGCGGAGCCTTCCGTAAGGTGTGGGAAGGCCTTATGAGGTTCCGTGTAGTCGCAGTAAACAGGTTTTAATAGCAATTCCTGGGGTTCTCTTTACAGGCGAATTGAATTTTGACTTTCGCTCCAGGAACTCTGGCACCGCTCCTATTTGGAGCGGGGTGCAGAATGTCTGTGAGTCTAATGGGAAGCACGGTAGTATGAATGAAGGTGTGAATGGGGGACTTGGGGGCACCGAGCTAACATCAGACTCACAGGATGGCCGTGGTAGTTCTGCTTCTCAAGGCCTCTGCCATGTGCTGTTTGGTTGTTCAGTGGGAGAAAACCGGCAGCACCTCGCAGACAACCAGAGAGATGCACTTTGAGGTGGGCGGGGCGGAGCCTTCCGTAAGGTGTGGGAAGGCCTTATGAGGTTCCGTGTAGTCGCAGTAAACAGGTTTTAATAGCAATTCCTGGGGTTCTCTTTACAGGTGAATTGAATTTTGACTTTCGCTCCAGGAACTCTGGCACACCGCCCCTATTTGGAGCGGGGTGCAGAATGTCTGTGAGTCTAATGGGAAGCACGGTAGTATGAATGAAGGTGTGAATGGGGAACTTAGGGTCACTGAGCTAACATCAGACTCACAGGATTGCCGCGGCAGTTCTGCTTCTCGAGCCTCTGCCATGTGTTGTTTGGTTGTTCAGTGGGAGAAAACAGGCAGCACCTCGCAGACCGCCAGAGAGATGCACTTTGAGGTGGGGGCGGAGCATTCCATAAGGTGTGGTAAGGCCTTATGAGGTTCCTTGTCGTTGCAGTAAACAGCTTTTAATAGCAATTCCTGGGGTTCTCTTTGCAGGCGAATTGAATTTTGCCTTGAGCTCCAGGAACTCTGGCACCGTCCCTATCTGGAGCTGGGTGCGGAATGTCTGTGGGTCTAATGTGAAGCAAGGTAGTATGAATGAAGGTGTGAATGGTGTGAATGCCCAGTAGCAAAGGTCAAAACCTTGGCGTGGTGCTACTGCTCACAAGTTTACCCATGAACTTGTGCTAATTTGACCTGTTTTGGATGAAAGGGGTGGCACTGTCTTTGATTTAATTTTCTTCATGTTCTGTGCCTTGTTCCTGGATACTTTCTTCCTGTCTTTTCTCTCCTGCTTCCTGTAGTGTTATCAACATTTCCCAACAATCCCTTGTGATGTCATCTACTACATCATCCCCCTGGCCTTTGCAGACTTTAGGACATCATTAACCACTCGGCTGTGTATAGAGGCGTAGTCCGGGATACCTACAGTGTGAGTGCAGTGTGTGGGCTGGGCTATGAATGGTGTGAATGAGGGACCTGGGACCACCGAGCTAACATCAGACTCACAGGATGGCTGCGGCAGTTCTGCTTCTCATGGCCTCTGCCATTTGCTTGTTTGATTGTTCAGTGGGAGAAAAAGAGGCAGCACCTCGCAGACCGCCAGGGAGATGCACTTTGAGATGGGGGTGGAGCCTTCCATAAGGTGTGGTAAGGCCTTATGAGGTTCCTTGTCGTTGTACCAAACAGCTTTTAATAGCAATTCCTGGGGTTCTCTTCGCAGGCGAATTGTATTTTGACTTAAGCTCCAGGAACTCTAATCTGGCCAATCTGGAGCTGGGTGCGGAATGTCTGTGTGTCTGATGGGAAGCAAGGTAGTGTGAATGAAGGTGTGAATGGTGTGAATGTTCAGTAGCAAAGGTCAAAACCTTGGCGTGGTGCTACTGCTCACAAGTTTACCCATGAACTTGTGCTAATTTGACCTGTTTTGGATGAAAGGGGTGTGCACTATCTTTGATTTAATTTTCTTCATGTTCTGTGCCTTGTTCCTGGATACTTTCTTCCTGTCTTTTCTCTCCTGCTTCCTGTAGTGTTATCAACATTTCCCAACAATCCCTTGTGATGTCATCTACTACATCATCCCCCTGGCCTTTGCAGACTTTATGACATCATTAACCACTCGGCTGTGTATAGAGGCGTAGTCCGGGATACCTACAGTGTGAGTGCAGTCTGTGGGCTGGGCTATGAATGGTGTGAATGAGGGACCTGGGACCACCCAGCTAAGATCAGACTCACAGGATGGCTGCGGCAGTTCTGCTTCTCATGGCCTCTGCCATTTGCTTGTTTGATTGTTCAGTGGGAGAAACCGGGCAGCACCTCGCAGACCGCCAGTGAGATGCACTTTGAGGTGGGGGAGGAGCTTCCATAAGGTGTGGTAAGGCCTTATGAGGTTCCTTGTCGTTGCAGTAAACAGCTTTTAATAGCAATTCCTGGGGTTCTCTTCGCAGGCGAATTGTATTTTGACTTAAGCTCCAGGAACTCTAATCTGGCCAATCTGGAGCTGGGTGCGGAATGTCTGTGGGTCTGATGGGAAGCAAGGTAGTGTGAATGAAGGTGTGAATGGTGTGAATGTTCAGTAGCAAAGGTCAAAACCTTGGCGTGGTGCTACTGCTCACAAGTTTACCCATGAACTTGTGCTAATTTGACCTGTCTTGGATGAAAGGGGCGTGCACTGTCTTTGATCTCTTTTTCCTGTTCTGTTTCTTTTTCCCTGCTAATTTCTTCCTGCTTTTTTCTTTTCTCAGTTTTAACGTCTACATCTCACTTCATTCTCCTTACACTTTCTTTCATTCCTTTCTTGTTTAATTCTTCTGTGGACTTTGTGTTTCGTATTGTTTTAGTCTTAATTTTGTTCTTTTATCTCATTGCCTTCCCACGCTCCTCGTTTCTTTTCTTCTTGATTGATTCTCAGACTTTCTCTTGTCCAGAATATATTTTCTCATTCCTTCGTCCATACTTTCTCTTTTGTTTCTTCGTCATTCTTTATGCTGTCTTTATTTCATTTTTTTATTTCTTTATCATGCATTTTTACTTTCATCATGTACTTTTCCCTGCTCCTTATGTCATTTCTTTCCGACATCGATTTTTCATGTCTTTTCTTTTCCTCACTTTATTCGCTGCTGTTTGGTTTCTCGTCTTACTCTGCTATTCTTTTATTTCTTACTTGTGATTTTTTTTTGTGCAATTACCAATTTGTTTATTCTCGATTTTGTTTTTACAAAAATTACAAAGATGGCATGATAGGGATGGGCATTGGGCCATCCATAGTGATACTGCAGCACCAGGGGGATGGGGGACGGGGTGGGCCAGACCGTCACGCGCAGGTAGCCTTTCTCCAACCCTTAGCTGTGCTCTACAGCCGAGTGGAGAACCAACACAGGCTCCCAGTTCCTGTCTGGGCCGAACCAGGAAATAGTATTCCCAGCGTGAGAGAAGCCCTGGGATTGGCACCTGGGATCCTGCACAGGGGGCAGCAGTGTTTGACGTCAGAAAGATGAGGTTCGGGAGCAACTGGGCAGCCGTCGGAGCAGGTAAGTGCAATTTTATATATTTTTAATTCTGCCTTCACTGATGTTTTTGGTTTGTATTCCCCCTCCCTCGTTTCACCCCTTCGCAATTGGAGCAGCCGCTTTTTCGATATTCGAGTACCTAAAAGTCCTTCAGTGTGTGTCCTCAGTTCAATAGTTGTACTAAATAAACATTTATTTGAAAAAAAAAAACACATTTCAGACAACCCTCACATCTCTCAGACCTATCACAAAGCCAGAAGTCATGGTGGTTGCATTTGCATGAGGGAGTGGTAGCACACAATACCTCTCCACAATAAGGTTTACAACTTATTTCGAAAGACTTCCAAGTGGTAAGAACATTGAACAAAAATAGGCAATACATTGATATCAAGATGGGGGGCTGATGTAACGGCAGGTGAGGGAGAAACTCTGGTGAGAAACAGTCTGTTGCAGGCGCCTTTGATAGAAGCTAGAGGCAGTATATTTAGCTGAAACCGGAAACAAGCATAGCTATAGGGTAATGCTGGAAATACTTCATTGGTGTTTCCTAAAACTTATACAACAACAGATATACATGGACGTCAATTCACCATAATGCCAGGGGTAGTGGCAGTGACATTACCCACCCTTTGATTCCCACTTGCACTCACACACTCATACTTACACATTAGTGGAATAAACAATTGACAGAAAATAAAGAGTGTGATGCCCCAGCTGCCCCTGTGTTCCTGCCACTGAATTTGCCATCTCTGAGGCCAGGGGTCGCCAAGGCAGTGCCGGGGTAGCAGAGGGCAAGCCAGGGGTCGCAGCTTCGACCCTTAAATGACGTCCATGATCAGGGCCGGCTCTAGGGCGATGCCACCGGTGCCACCGCACCGGGTGCTGACGTTGCATGAGGGCACCTGTTTGCTATACTATATTGTTTCTAAAAGCACCCGTAGCAGTGTTCCTGACCTCCAGCAATTTTCAGCTAACAAATAAAAATGTCAAGCCTGCTCCGGGGATCGATGTGATATTCTTCCTGAAGAGAAAGAAGTTTTATCTAGTTGGAGTTTTGACTGGGGATGTTTTGATTCATCATAAGTTAGCGCAGAGGGTCAATACGCCTGCTGCAAAGAATGTGCATCACGCAAATCCAGAAGTGAACATAACGTGAATAGGTCAGGGGGTTACTGCTTTGTCAGAGACTTTGTTTTGTTACTAGTAGTTTATTATTTAAAAATTAATAAAAGTCCGTGAGCTATTAACTGTCATCAAAGAACTGAAATGCAGACTTCAAGTATAGTTTAGAGCGAATTGATTTTTCCCCAGACTTTCAATATTCAAAAGTTGTACAAAGTGTTGATTTGGGTAGAAATCAATTCCATTTATTAAAGATAATCCCCAATCATGGTCTTACCTTTTAAATTCTGAGTTTGTGCTTCTCCAGATCAAGCCCCCCTAAACTTTACTGCGCACCAGAATGGATGACATATATATCCTACCACTCTGTCTCATGTAAAGTTTTCCATACATTGATTTACGCACATATGATTGAGTAATGTGTGTGCAATGTAAAGTGCTCTGACACCCTTCACTTTTATGAGTGACACCATAAAATAAATTAAATTCATCTGAGTGAGAGCGGTTATGTAGACTGTTATGGAGAGGTGGTAGTGCGGGAATTTGTTGCGCAGGTGGTCATGGGGGGGCACCAAAAAACATGGTCGCACTGGGCGCCACCAGTGCTAAAGCCGGCCCTGTCCATGATGATACACAGCTCAATGGTGCATTGTGGGTGATTTTGGTGTGAGAAATGTTCCCTCTTTCCTGGCACGTTTGGTGACTGCTGCCCCGTGAGTGAAGGCCTGGAGGCCTGCAGGATACACGGGCCCTGCTGGTGGGACATGTGTAGTGCCTGCTCTGGCTGTCAAGGCGCATTATCACCCTGGGTCTCTGAGTTCAGGAAACAGGAGAAAAAAACTGGGCAAAAGTACCCACGACAGACCCTGTGTTCAATAGGAGAGAAGCAGAGAGACACGTAAAGAAAAGTACTGCTTTCATAAAATCAAAAGAATATTGAAAGCCTCGCACCTGACCATGGAGGTGACAATCTCTGGGCGGAGCTTCTCGGCACTGCAAGGACTGTAACCATAAAAAGAGGACTGGGCAGTAAACCGTGGAGCTACACCCCACCCACAACCCCAATTCCTCCCCACGGATCGAATTACCCACGTGGTCAATTAAGGTGATAAATGGGAGAAAAAATCTCTCTGGAATTCGATATCCATTTGCAGTAAAGAGCCTGGTCATTTCATGTCCACATCATCTTTCTCCATTCTGGGGGGCACAAGCTCGTCATTGCATGTTGCAGGGGGGCCATCACCAGCTGGAATCAGTCATTTTACCAAGCAACTCGTACCCAGGCACATGGTCTACTGTGAAGCTCAGCTTGAGAATCCACTGATGAATTTTACAATTTTAGACTCACTGATGCCTATTCTAGCTTGGGGGCCATTAATGCCCATTATAGAATGGTGGGTTATGATTATGGGGTGCAGGGGTATTTAAAGGGAGCAGGGTGAGATTAGTTTTTAGGGTGTAAAGGATAATAAAATAAAAAATTAAATAAAAATAATATAAATAATGCAATTTAAAAGAATAAATGTTTTAATTACATTTAAAAAATGTGTGTATATATCTATACTACTATTATAAAGTAAGAACTGGGAACCTTTGAGGCGGGTAAACTCGAGAACCACAGCGCCAATCCAAACACCCAATACATCATTGGAATTGGCAGGGTCCGCAGAGTGACATAGGCTATATACCCCCAAAAATATACGTTCAAGGTAGGTAGCAAGGAACTCAACCTTCATGTTGCATCAGAAATAAATTGGCTTGCAGAAAAGCCCTCCTTGGCATGTTAAAGCAAATCAAAACAAATTAAAAATCTTCCGTTTTGTAGGCAAACAGCATAACAATACACATGTTTGGATCTGTGTGGATAAGTATAGTACCCTCTGCAATGAAGAGAAAAACGCAGCAAAGAACAGTACTAATCCTATATAGTCAAAGTCCTACATGACGTTTTTCCATGCCTCTGTCAAGTTCCAACCATACATGATTATGTAAGTTGCTGTACTGTGTGTTCTGTATTTATTTATTTATTTATTTGGTGATTTATAAAGCGCCTGGTGACCCGGAGGCATCCCCGCGCTATGAGGGTTTGTATATCCAGCAGGGACGGAAGAGGGGGAAGGCATTACTTGGGGAATAGGAGAGTTTTCAGTTTTTTTCTGAACCCTAAGTAGTTGGGTTCCAGTCTGAGGGCACGCGGGAGAGAGTTCCAACCCGTGGAGGCTTTAACAGAGAATCGTCGACCTCCCGTGCGAGCCTTTTTGAATTTGGGGATGTTAGCTAGATGTTCGTTCTCGGACCGCAGGGATCTGGGAGCTTTGTAGGGCGTAACTAGGTCGCTGAGGATGGAGGGGCCGCTTCCGTTAATCAATTTGTACGCCGTACACATGGCTTTGAATTCCACCCTTTGGCGGACAGGGAGCCAGTGCAGGGCCTTAATGGCAGGTTTCGCTGATGCTCTGGCGGGGAGATTCATGATTAGACGGGCTGCTGCGTTCTGAGTACGCTGCAGTTTCGCCAGGGTGTACTCGGGGGCCCCCAGGTAGACCGTGTTGCTATAGTCCAGGCGTGATAGTATAAGCCCTTGGACTAATAGTTTCCTGGATGTAAGGGGGAGTAGGGGGAGGATCTTGCGTGTGGTACGCATGAGCCCAAAGCAAGTCCCTGCGGTTTTGGCCGCTTGTGTTTTCATAGATAGCTCGGGTTCGATCCATACCCCCAAGGTCTTAATTTCGCGTTTCGGGATGGGAGTTTCTCCGAACACTTCTGGCCAGACTGTTGAGGGAATAGTCGCCCACTGTTTCCCCATGAGCATCACCTCGGTCTTTGACCCGTTAAGCTTTAGTGATGACTCACACATCCAACCATGGATCTCTGTGAGGCAGTTAGCCAGGTTGTCTGGGTGGTCGTCAAGTTGTGATAGGGAGACGACCAATTGTGTATCATCGGCGTAGCTCACAATTTTTATACCGTATGGTGTTACCACATCCTCAAGGGGAGCCATGTAGGCATTAAAGAGCGTCGGGCTCAGGGACGAACCCTGAGGGACTCCGCTCATGAAAGGGCCTTTGCATTTCAGTTGCCTTTGCTGCCTCTGAAGCCCCCTTCACTTGCAGGGCATCTCCCTGTCACATCACTTGTGATTCATAGTCATAACTAAATGCAGTAACTGACAACAGGGCATAGCATTGTGCCATTGTACCCAGAGAGAACATCTCTGACAACATCCTGTTAAATTGTTCACTTTTCACGGCGTGTGTCAATGTGTTTGATCCCATATCACGCTCATCCTATCAGCATGAGTTAGTGGTACCTCAAACCAAATCTGTCTCATGGGGGGACAGAAGATTCATGGTAGCCGCACCTAAACTGTGGAACACATTACCACAATCGATCAGAATCAGCTCCTCCCTCTGGATGTTTCGCAAGCAACTAAAAACCTGGCTCTTCAACCAATGAACTTCTGCCCTATGAGGCTTAAAACACTGCAGCAACTCTAGCGCCGAGATGCCCAAGGGCCGTCGTTCGCGCTTTATAAATGCTTTTATAAATAAAATAAATAAATAAATAACAGGTAAGCAGCACTTACAGATCAACATGATACTTGGCCCCCGATACTGTGCTGTCTGAGCGAGGCTTTTAGTGGAGATGGCTTGGACAGTGTTGCTGCACTGCCTATACCTCCCTCCTGTCTATCGAGTGATGGGGCTGGCTGAAGGGGGGGAAAGTGGGGGTCTTAAAATGTAGCACCACATGAAACTGAGAGTTTCTGTTTAGACATTTTATATACAGAGCTGTCTGCAGGAAAAGAAGCCATCTTTCAAACTTGCAGTGGAATCCGAACAATTCATATATGACGTTAATTAATATTTTGCTACATCATGTGATCCCAAACGCTTAACCTACATTTTAAAATGAGTATGAGGAAATCTTATACCGGCTTCTGCCATAGATCAAACCATACGGGAGGAAAACGTGCGCACAATTTAATATTCACTCGCTATTATCAGGGTTAAATTTCAGAACAGCGAGGCCTGTCAACATAAGCAGCTGTGCGAGTCACTCGCATGAACGGGCCAACTTACAAACAGCTAAAGCATGCTTGGTAATTCATACAATCTAAGAAACGACTCAAAACCCACTTGTTTCCTTAAAACTGATTTTAACCACTTCTTCTTTTTTTTGCTCTGTTTAAAATTGCTTCTGTCTAAAATTGCTGTACCCCCTTCCCCCCCCCCCCCCCCCCCCTCTCACGGGTTAGGGTTTTGTTTCAGCGCTGGGATACCTACGGGTGACTACGCGCTCTATAAAAAATTTTAATAATAATAATAATAATAATAATAATAATAATAAGTAGAGGCGCGGTTAAGGACACATGACAACGCAAAACGAATCCGCCTTGTTTACGTGGCAAACAAAGCATTTACAATGCAATTGGTCATTAAAAATGGCAATGCCTTTTATAAAAAAAGTATATTCATTTAGAATTCAATTAATCCAAACTAATATAATAAAGAGAGAGCCCAAACCTTTGAGGCGGGTAATCTCAGGAACCACAGCACCAATCACAACACCCAATACAGAGTTAGAAAGGGCCGTTGCAGCAGAAGGACATAGGCTATGCAGACGCCCACCATATACATTTAAAAGGTAAAAGAACCATGCCAGCAAAGTAGTCCCTTGTGGGCGTGTCTACATTGTGCTGTGGGCGTGTGCTGGGGGCGTGACAAACGATGGGTGCGTGTGGTACGTTCCGCCCTTCATGCCATGTCTCATATCGTGTACTAATCCCACCCTACTCCCTTTAAATATCCCTACACCCCATAATCATAACCCACCCGTACTCCTTAAAATACCCCAACACCCTTAAACACTAACCGATCTTAACCCTATAAATATACCCTGTACCCCAAAACCCAAACCTATCCCTGAACCCTAAAAATACCCCTGTACCCCAAAACCTAGCCCTGAACCCTTAAAATACCCCTGTACCCCAAAACCTAAACCTAGCTCTGAACCCTAAAAATACCCCTGTACCCCAAAACCCATACCTATCCCTAAAACTACCCCTGTACCCCATAACCCAAAACTATATCTGAACCCTTAAAAGACCCAAACACCCCAAAACATATACCTCAGTACCCCAAAACATATACCCCTATACCCATACTTACCTTATCCAAACATTAAAAAAAAACATGCTTTTACCATTCATGCATTTACAACGAATTACGTTGTAAATGTATGCGTGGTAAAAGCATATAAAATGTAATGCATGCGTTATAATGGCATTGCGGAGTCATGGTACTTTCATAATGAAAGTATGCGGAGTGATGGTATGCGGAAAGAAAGTTGCTGAATAAGTACATTGGTGGCACGGCGGCCCACATCTCCAGCAACATACTCATATTTTTTCACCACCCATTTGAAAAATGCACAGGTCTCTCTCATTGATGGCCAGCACCGCCATACACTTTTAGACACACCTCCCTCCACAAGTTCTAGAATTGCGAACTTTAGAGCTGGGGAGCTACGTTCGAATCTCGGCATCAGCTCAACATCCTGTGATTCCAGGCAAATCGCTTTCTCTCCCCGTGCCTACCACAAATGAATGTGTTCTTCTGTAATGTAAATTGTGGCCATGCCATGTTGTCGCTATATAATATTGCAAGGAAAAAAAAAGTAGGGAAACTCGAGTTCACACACTAATGAACACGCACTCTTAAGTGCATCAGCAGTGCACTGTGAATCGGAGCGTTTCACAGGCCTGTCACGGATAAGAAATGCTATCAAAACGAAATCCTACAAAACAATATACTACTGGCCGACAGCAATTCATACCCGGACAACGTCCGGACGTGCTGCTAGTATATATATCTATATATATCTATATATATATATATATATATATATATATATATATATATACATATATATATATAACACATAAATACAAACATATATTTGAAGTTTTAATAATGTACTTTTACAATGTATATGACTTTACCACACATGCATTTGCGTTATAATGGCATGCGTGATAAAGTCATATGCGTTGTAAAAGTTTTAGAAATGATGTCTTTGCGGAGTAATAGTCCTGCATTATAAAAATTGCGGAGTGATGGTATGCGGGATGTTGGTTTGCGGAATATCATCGCATATTCCCGGGGGAGGGATAGTCCCTTTCTTGCTATTTCCGTGGAGGCGGGCCTTGTGTCCGGATGTGCATGGCGCGAGGCCTGTGCGCAACAGAAGTGGAAAATCTCCAGTGTGCGCTTCAGGCGTCACCGGAAGTTAAGGCGAGATTACATTTCCTGCACAATGGCCCCTGTTTGTGCTCCTTCCGGCCCTTGGGAATAGTGCCATGCCTGACCTCCATACAGTAAAGCAGGTGCACGCCACTGGGAGCAGGGGGCAAGCACACCCGGAGCTGGAATGTACAGAACCTGGGAAGAAAAAACAATGAAATATTGAGCACAGCGCTCGCTTTTTTTTTCTTCGTAATCCCGCGCCACGCACACACCCACGCCCCCAGCACACGGCCACAGCGCAGGATATGAGGCATGGCATGAAGGTCGGAACGTACCACACGCCCCCAGCGTTTGTCACGCCCCCAGCACACGCCCACAGCACAACGCAGACACGCCCACAAGGGACTACTTTGCTGGCACGGTTCTTTTACCTTTTAAATGTATATGGTGGGCATCTGCATAGCCTATGTCCTTCTGCTGCAACTGCCCTTTCCAACGCTGTATTGGGTGTTGTGATTGGTGCCGTGGTTCCTGAGATTACCCGCCTCAAAGGTTTGGGCTCTCTCTTTATTATATTAGTATAGATATAGATAAGATGGACTATAAGATGGTGGGGGGTTTAACCCTTGAGAAGCACTTCCACAGCTTAGGTTTGGCCCTTTCTTGAGGCAGAGTTATTTTCTTCTCCAAGTCCACTTGTGTTTTCAATTATCTGGATAAAGAGACTTTCTTGTACTGGAAACTGACTAGCGATTTCCGATGGTACATAAGCCCATCCGGAGGAAGCTTCAACATTCATCTCTTTTTTTAGCACTTTCTGTAAGATTCATGAAAATCAAGCATAGAAAGTAATATTCTGTGCTGGCAGAACTCCAGTGCCACGGTGCAGAGCTCTGTCGCCCCTGGCCAGTTGAAATGAGAATCTCCCAGTCCCTACCAGCGAGAAACCCTATCAACAGGTTTAGTGACCAGGGTGTCTTTTGGGGTGTCAAGAGTCTCCCTTGCTGTGGGCAGTAACGTACAAACAGCTTGTGGCTCTCTTGTTTTCTCCCTGGCTGTTATAAGTCATCTGTTCTTTTCCTATCACCTTCCTACATAACTTAAGGTGGGCTTTGTAAGCAATCATATCCCCTGTTTTCTATTTTTGCCACTGAGCTGCCTGTTTTAAACTGCTCCCAAAATCCCTTTTTCATCAATAGGAGTTAGTCATCTCTTTCATCTGATTGCTGTAAACCCAGGAGGAGGAGACTGGCAGAACTAGCTGAGGTATCACACATAGATATTTTAATCAAAGCGGAATGAACCACGTGTCTTGGAATGCCAGGGTGTATAGGTATTGTACAAAGGCCCTCATACACTCTAACCATATTGATAGCGGTTTATCTTGATTGTCCCATTTACAAAGTTAGGTGAGTAGTTTGACCATATGGTCCTTTCCCACCTGAGTTTCCGGTTCTCCAGGCAGTCAACTTTCCTCCATCTGATCTTCACTATGTGAAGATCAGTGAAAAAAGTGTAAGAATAAAAATACCTCCTGTCCTATAAATAATACTTTATTGATCAGTAAGGGGTAACGTTAAAAAAAGAGCCCTGTGCTATAGAGGATGTGTGAGTCATCCACTGCACCTATACGGTATTAGTATCGGTGGTCGAGATGTTTCAGTCCGAAAGTGTCCCTTAGGATCGACGGTCTTTTATCAGGCCAAAGATAAGAGCGGTTCGGGGTCCGGTCGAGGGTAGATGCAGGTACACAGTGGGTGCCGAGCGTCGAGGGCGGTGTGCCAATTACATTCCCAGCCCCCTCCTGTGACCCATGGTGTGAATCCTCAACACCATAAAAGTGCAGAAACCTTAAAGCTGGAAGCCTCCTAAACCAGGAGTAATTAGGAAGACATCTTTTCTTCCTAATTTTTTGCACTTTACACCTTTTTGTTAATTTTCACTTTCACGTCCCTAGGTAAGGGTGGGCCTTAGAGAGTCCATACCACCAGGGTTTAGCACACGCAGAGTCCTGATGAATGCCAGGTAAAATCATACCGTTTCGTGGCTGAAACATGTCGACTGATATTTAGGAAACTACCACTCAACTAATTGTGGACGAATTTCCAACACATATGTTTTTATTAGCCCGTCCTTAGTGATCATTAGAATAAAGTTAACTCTGATACACTACGGACTATTTTTTAACCATCCACCTCTCACTAGTTTATTTTCTTTGCACAACACTGCCTGAACTCACCAACCCGCTCCGCAGTAAATATGGTGTTGTAGCACACCAAAGGGACACTCGGTCTCTTTGGTGGGGCCCGATGATGAAGCATGTCATCACTAGGTGGTGAGTGAGGGCTTTCTTTAACGTCCTAAGTGAAGCCGTTTACTTGCTTTACTGTGGTCGAATACATCCATTGGACACTCTTTTCTTGTTTATTGACTATTACCGGGGAATAAGAGTGTCACTCTACTCTCCCTGCCTCTCCTTTTGTTTAGACATATTCTCTAGCTGTCCCAGCTGTTCACTATGCTGTGACCTACTCAGGAAAGGGATGGCCGTCTTCCACTAAATGTTGACTTATTGTGTCTGCTATCTGACTTTCTGGGGTCTTCATGTTACCCTGTATTAGTTTCTCCATATGCAATGCTCTGGTATGGAGGCATGTGAGTAATAGCGGTCATACATTTCTCGTCCAGCTCTCCTTTTCACGCCAGCTAATCACACCTCCAAGGTAATCTTACATTTCAATGTTTAGCAGATGTTGCAGGTAACACGTTTTTTTTCTTTTCCAGGGGTACCTGCTACCCAAAGAATGTCATGAGCCTCCCTAAGCCTGATAGGCTCGATCTTGTTCCGAACGTCACATCCGGAATCCCTCTGAGGAAATGTGAGGGGGATATTCAAGGTAATGAGAGTCCTTCGGATTGCTTTGATATCCCTACCTTCCCTCCCTATCTTTCTATTCCTCTTTCACTGTGCAAGACCTTCTCCAAGTCACATATATGTTTGCCCTAATTTTTAATAATGTATTTTTCCAAAAATGTATTCCTAATACAACCTCTCATTCCTAGAAAGTCCTTGAAAGTCAAGCCTCCGCAATCTAATAGTACCATGGGGGTCATTAGTATGGCGGTATTGTCTGCCCGCCAAACCCTCGGGAATAGGGACCGCCCGCAATGCTTGCGGCGGTCCCGCACCCACAATTAGGATGTGCCCGCCACGCTTGCTGGTGCATCGCGCATTTGTAACATTGCGGCGGGAGGTGCTGAAAGCACTGCCTGCCGCAATGCAACAAAGGCAAGTTGTGCCTTTCAATGCACAACGTGACAGGCAGCGTGCGGTGCCTGCCACATTGTACATTGAAATGCAGGGGGTACCCAAAGGTACCCCCTAACCCCCATTTGCACCCCCCACCCCAGAGTCCCTGCGGGCCCGCAACGGACCCCCGCAAGAAAACTCTGCATGCCTTTCTGTGGCTGCAATGCCGCCACGGAAAGGCATGTTTCTGCCCCCATTGTAATATGGCTGGCAGTGTCTAAAAGACACCGCCACCATATTGAACTCTTTTCCGCCGAGTCGACTTGTCGACCGGGCGGAAAAGCGGCGGACGGTGTTTCCGTCCGCCACGGACCCCCCAATCATCATAATATGGCGGGGGGTCTTTGCTGTATGGATGGCGGGCGGATCACCCCCACCATCTGGCGGTGAATACCGCCGGCCCGGCAGGGGCGATCCGCCCACCATCCTAATGGGGCCCCTAATCTCTAGCATATCTATAACCACACCACCCATCTGCATGAGCTCACGCCCCCCGCTCGCAACCCGGTCTCACTAATATTCACAACTAACTACTCGACTGGTGTAGTAAGTGCTATATAAATGCAATTACAATACCATTTAATAACAAGCATTGGCAAAGCCAAAAGTTCTGGTGTTGGCTGCCAGCCTTTCGGCAATGATTCTTTGGATATGTCATGGTTTTTGCAAAAATGTATTGCTTGAGAAGCTGCTGGGCCCTCATCAATGTAAAATAAAAAAAATTTGAAGGCAAAAATAAATGTTTTTGGGTCTTAAAACAACACACATTACCTAATACTCCCTGTCACCGAAGGGAACTACTTTATGTGTGGATGTATTCCTTGTGAAAGGCGAGCATGCTGTAACTTCAAGTGAAATCAGCCAATGGCTGAGGTTGGCTGATGCATTGCACCTTGACAGATGTGAATGACAACCACAGACCAATACATGAAGTCTGGCTGACAATCCCTATAAGTAGATACAAGGTCTTGGCTCACACAGACCTAAAAAAGACAATTGATCTGGCATTGGCTGCTAGGCTCTTGCCAATAGGAAGAAAGAAAGGGAGGAAAAGAGAAAGAAACAAACAAACAAAAAAGAAAGAAAGGAAGATAGAAAGATAGAAGAAAGCAAACAATCAAGAAAGAAAGAAAGCAAACGAGCAAGAAAGAAAGCAAACAGCATGAAATAAAGGCATAACTCAATATAGAACAGGTTTAAATGGACACAATCTGTTGTGCTCTGAAACAGGTGTAGGCAAGAAACATGAACTCATAAGGCTGGATGTGCATTGGTTACATCAAAGCATCCTGCTATAACATCAGGATATAAACACAAAGGCAACACTAAAGTAATTATAAAAAGCACTGGCATTGAAGGGAGCTGCCCTGTGTGTTGAAGTGTTCATTGTGAAAGAGCAAAATGCAGTCACTTAAAATGAAGTTAACCAGTGGCTAATGCAGGCTGACCCACTGCCCCATGCTATAGGCTGTAGAGGGCGAAGGAAACATGTGAATGACACACCAACAGACCAATGGATGAAGAGAGCTGTCTGAAAGCCCCTTTTAAATAAGTATATTATGCAAAACATTTTAGTAAAATCAAAATGTCTTCGCTAACGCTAGATCTAAAAAAATATATATTTCTTAAAAAGCGTTGAGACATTATAGAAACAGACATCCTTACAAACTCCGTCTGCCACATAGGTTCTTTGTAGCCACGAAGCGCATCATCAGTGTCTTATATTAATCTTACTTTTGTATTTATATGCAATGAACTATGCACTAAGATCACCATTTTCTCACCTACTTCAATCCCTCTGCCTCCTCTACCACAGTGTTCTGCTGGCAGTCATGCTGCCACACCCTGAACTGTTATTTATTCTTTCATCAGATTCACATATCATTATTCCCCACATGAGTCACATCCAAACACACAAAAAGTTGAAAACTTTATTCACAACCCGGATTCACAAAGCCAAGAAATATGGAATTTTCCATGAAAGAAGTCATTTTATGGAAGCAAATGTCTGCCAAGTGGTAGGCAGACAAAATATCGAAATTAAAATATCGATATACAATAATATCGATGTTTTAATTTCGACAGTACAGAATATCGATGTCCAAAATATCGACAGACAGAATATCGTTTTTTTAAGGTATGTATGTTACTAATATCGAATTTTACTAATATCGAATTTTTTTTTAGTGTTATGTATTTTATCATGTTGTTTATATGTTTGTTAAACATGTTTTGTAATGTATGCTTGAAAATTTGTAAATTTGTTTACATTTTGCGTTTTAGTATCAGAGCAGGTTGTGGGTTTATAGGGTAATAGGGTGGGAAGTAATTTAATAATAATTAATTAATTAATATATGTTTGTAAATATTTTTAATTAATAATTAATTGGTAATTAATTAATATTAATTAGTTAAGTAATTAATACAATTTTGTACATATTTTTAATTAATAATTAATTGGTAATTAATTAATATTGATTAGTTAATTATATTAATTAGAGTATTTTTTATATATAATTTTTTGTTATTGTTAATTTATTAATTGGGAAAAATAATATTAATTATTACATTTAAATAATTACAGCTAATGTGCTAATATATTTACTTTATTGTTATTGTTAATTAATAATTAATTGGTAATTAAATAAGATTAATTAATTTTGGGTAAAGGAGTATTTTTAGGGTTCAGGGTCAGTTTTCAGTTTTTGGGTAAAGGGGTATTTTTAGGGTTCAGGGTCAGTTTTCAGTTTTTGGGTAAAGGGGTATTTTTAGGGTTCAGGGTCAGTTTTCAGTTTTTGGGTAAAGGGTTTTTTTTTTTTAGGTTCAGGGTCAGTTTTCAGTTTTTGGGTAAAGGGGTATTTTTAGGGTTCAGGGTCAGTTTTCAGTTTTTGGGTAAAGGGGTATTTTTTGGGTTCAGGGTCAGTTTTCAGTTTTTGGGTAAAGGGGTATTTTTAGGGTTCAGGGTCAGTTTTCAGTTTTTGGGTAAAGGGGTATTTTTTGGGTTCAGGGTCAGTTTTCAGTTTTTGGGTAAAGGGGTATTTTTAGGGTTCAGGGTCAGTTTTGGGTTTTTGGGTAAAGGGGTATTTTTAGGGTTCAGGGTCAGTTTTCAGTTTTTGTGTAAAGGGGTATTTTTAGGGTTCAGGGTCAGTTTTGGGTTTTTGGGGTACAGTCGTACAGGGTAAAAATAAAATAAATTTAAATTAAATCAATTAAAGGAAATTAAAAAAAAATTACATTAAATTATTAAGTTTTTATTTTATTTTAAATGTATATGTATTAGTTTTAATTTTTTAATTATGTTTTAATATTTGTATTTAATATTTGTAAAATTATATGTATTTTAAATATATTTTTACATTATTATTAATACATTTAAAAAAACGATATTTTTAATTTCGATATTTTTGTACTACGATATTATTTTTTCGATATTTTTGTACTTACCTTTATGAAGATATGACTCCGATATTTTTGATTTCGATATTTTTGTGTCGATATTTTTGTATGTAGATATTCTGTCGATATTATGTCAGACATTCCTGCCAAGTGATGGGTATTTCTGCATTCATGGAGTGATCCTGAGGCGATTGGGAGTGGATGTCTTCAAGGAGTGGTTAATGAGAGTAGGGTGAACACCCACAAGTTTGTACCTTTGTAGATCGTAGCCCTTCCATGTACTTCTAAACTTACACCTGAATCACATACATGTAAAAGGTGCTACACATATGAAAAGGGCACAGGACATATCATAAATTGCTTTCCATGTTAAGACAAAGTTCACATCCTCAGGATATTCTTTAATGTGAACAACCCAGGCTCAGTGGGTTAGGGAATGCACGTCATTTTAATTATTTTGGGGATACTGGGTATGACATTTGTTTGGGGCCCCTATATACAAATACACATTTTAATTTCATTTGTGGTGGCCTGCTAATCCCAGCCTGCTTGATTCCAAACAATGCTAACGCATATGGTAAACAAGGTCACAAAAAACTGTTGAAACATGTCTTGCCCAAGACTCAAAAATATCCTTATGATGACACTGAGTGGAGGGGTGAGTTGTAGTTGGAAATTCCACCTGTGATGGGATTAACAGCCCTCTCTTGTGTCCATGGAGTGATGCGTGTTTCAGTCTTGCTAAATTTTATTGTATTTTTTTGTCTTCAACAGGGTATGTGCCACCCCTCCCGACAGAGATCCCGGACTCTACTTGTAAGTAAATGTTGGTCATAGCAGTCCTACTTATCAAGCAGCCTATCCCATTCCCTCTTCCCCCCTCAGTGCCCTTCCATCCAGGGGTCCCACATTCAGCCCAAAGCCAATGAATATTTGTGACATATGGGAGAATCAGGGGCCCCCACCAGATTCTGCAGAGCAGGCCGCCATTTTTCACTATGGCGCAGTTTCAATGTCACTATCTCGTACTCTCACATCTGTCTGGGCCTTCTCTCTGGTACAGTGCTAGTTGAGTTCACACATCAGGCACTCTTGTCTGTGGATTAAGAATCAACACACAGGGGCGACTCATTTCATGTTTGACATTTTAAGGGTATTTCATTACAACAGCACTGCATGGTTTCTGGGACGTTATAGCTATAAACACATGTTTACAGGGATAGTAGAGCTGTAGCCACGCTGTCGGGGGGCAGTGTGGCAGGAAGAGTTTAGCAAGGGGAAGGGCGGGAAGGAAGTGGAGACCCATTATCTCAAGCTAGAAACAGGTGGTTTTATTGCTAAAACAAAGAAAGGTGAGAAATACTGAGTGGCAAGCAGAGCTGGGTTTTGTGAGCACCACTGCTGGTGACCCCTTTGGGATCAACTGGGAAATGGCAAACTTTTTCCGGAAGGTGAGGTTGCATTTCTTTTTCAAAAACAAAAATGAAATGACTGAACCAATTGATTCCAACACAGGATTAAGATAGAAATCCACGTTTAATCCACCTACTCACTTAGTCCCACCGCAGGTTCTGACATTTGAGAAGGCAGTGAGTAATGACCTTTCTGTGATCCCGGAAAAGGAACAGAAGAAATTCGCCAACCTGCCTAGAAAAGAACAGTCAGCTCTGCATGGCCTTATGTCGGACTCTACTATTACTATAAAACCAGCCGACAAAGGCGGAGCGACAGTCATCCTAGACACAGAGACCTACCGAGAGGAGTGCTTGAGACAACTAGGAATGAGAAGTGCGTATCGCCCTTTGAAGGAAGACCCTACTGAAAGAATGAAAAATACCATCTCTACTTTGGTGGAAGAAGCTCGCAGTAAAGGCTGGATTACATCACAAGAAGGGGTCTTTTTACAAACTTACCACCCAGTGATGCCTTACTTTTATGTTCTCCCAAAGGTGCACAAGCCCATTAGACCACCAGTTGGTCGGCCAATTATATCCGGCATTGGGTCACTTTTAGAACCTCTGTCCACATTTGTGAATTATTTTCTCAATCCAATGGTAAGAGATATGCCTACCTTTCTGCAGGATACAAAGGACGTGTTGAGGCTACTACCCGACTTTGATTATGACTACGAGACAGATCTTCTTGTCTCATTTGACGTGGAGTCATTATACACGTCCATACCACAAGATGAGACATTGGATACAGTCAACACTCTTCTGGAACAACGTGATTTCGACTCTATTACGCCAGTACACTTTATCATGGCTTGTGCGCAAATCGCTATGAAAGACAACTTCTTTAGATTCAAAGATACCATCTATCTCCAAACCTCAGGTACGAGCATGGGAAGCATTTTTGCTCCTAGTTTGGCGAATCTTTACGTTCATGGATTTGAACAAGAGCATGTACTGAGCCAAACCAATCCTCATTGTGAGTTAATATGTCTGTGATAACGTTACATCGATAATATTTTGGTTATCTGGCGAGGCGATGTAACAAGTGTGAACACGTTTCTCTTCTGGCTGAACAGACGGACTCATTTCTTGAAATTTACAGTTGAGATTGCTAAACACAAGCTGTCATTTTTAGATCTCCTGATCGTTGCTTCCCCCATTGGCCTCCAGACAGAGTTATATACTAAGCCCATGGCTAGGAATTCTTTGTTAAGCTTCAAAAGTCATCATCCGAGAGACAATTTACCGTATGGTCAATTTTTGCGGTTGCGCAGGAATTGTTCCACGAAAGACACTTTTAAGAAACATGCAGACACTCTCACGGCCCACCTGGTGGAAAGAGACTATCCTGTGAAGCCAGTTCGGCGCGCAGCTAAACGTGCGTGCGACAATAACCGCAACAGCCTCCTGGAACCTAAAATCACTAAGGAACCAACATCTAGACTAACGTTTGTTAACACATTCAGTACGGCTTCAAATGACATCAAGAAAATTGTATGC
This sequence comes from Lissotriton vulgaris, assembly GCF_964263255.1. Taxonomy (NCBI): domain Eukaryota; kingdom Metazoa; phylum Chordata; class Amphibia; order Caudata; family Salamandridae; genus Lissotriton; species Lissotriton vulgaris. The sequence continues at coordinate 262,758,659 of NC_141690.1, forward strand.
CGACAGTGGAAAATACAAAATGTGGGAGGGGACAGTCTACCCCTACCTTTGTTTACGTTCAAGAGGAACAGCAATCTGCGTGACAGATTGGTTCATACCAGGCCACGGAGTGAAGTCCCTCAAGTGCCAGATACAATATGGGGTTTAGATTTCTTAAAGACAAATTACAACTGTGATCTAAGACTGTGCTATATACCTCTCATATCTCTTATAGATTTTTCCAAGAGGCAGGAGGAATGTTGATTTTGAGAAGCTACACTCACAGCGTATCCTTTTTGTTTATCACTTTATCCCATCACTGTGTTGAATTGCAGTAGCATTCTATACTCAAGAGGTCCTGACGAAAGCACTAGGTTAATTTCTACATGTTCGTGCTGAAACATGTTGACCAACTCGTGTGAATGGACGGTTATCTATTGAATCCGCCCTTTTTTGCACAGTTTTTAATGTTTGTTCGGATCAGACACGAATAAAATTATAGTCTGATTCTGCTTCAATTTAAGATTCACATCACATCTTCTTTTACACTGCACTTTCTTCCCATACACTCTTTACATCATATTTGCTCGCATCTGTACTGTTTAATACTTTTGAAAACGTCCTTGGGCTCCTCCATCACTAGGGTGGAGTGTTAGCCCTATAAAGGAGACCCAGATGATGAAGCATGTCACCGGCACCGGTGAGTGATGGGAATCCGTACAAATGTTACGTATTTTTTTGATCAGTCTAGGCAGTCGTATAGTTGTTCTTTGTTTCTTTAGGTGTTGACCGCAGGATATTTCTTGTATTTTCTGGAGTTGCTGATTTGCCAAGAGCAAGTGACTGCCACACCAAGGACTAGGCCTAAGGATGAGTCTCTTGAATAAACACTTACATTTTATCTGCACTAAACTTCAAATGGATATTGGTCTTCAAAGACGTGATTGCGGCAAACATTGTGGTAGTTTCAAAGGCAAAATTAGTTTCTACCACGTTGTTTCAGGAGTGAATATCTACAATTATAACAAAAATGTAATGCAAATGAACAAAATTGAAGCAAATAAATAGGTTAAATATAAGTTTAAAAATAAGCTTCCATTGTTTTACTCTTAAAAAGAAGAAACACTTCAATTTTTTTTTAAATCAGTAGATATAAATTGTCCTATTACTTACCGGTAATCTTCATTACTCCGGGTCCCGTTGTCCACGTCTCCTTCAACTAACAAGTGAGATAATCCATCTCACCAACAGAAAAAAGAAAAGAAGGAATGCTGGAACACCCCTCCACCCCCTTACTGGGTGTACATAAGCATACTCTACCCAGCATTCCTCCTGAACCACAAAGCCCCAGATGAGGGCCGGAAAGCCGGGGAGGGAGGGAGTGATGGTATGAAGGGGACGAGGACAAAGGGACCCAGAGTAATGAAGATTGCCGCTAAGTAATAGGACATTACCCCCAGGTCCGACCTGTCCTTGTCCCCTTGATACTATCAAGTGAGAAATACCTAAGCAGCAACCGGCCATCATCACACAACAAACCACCAGGACACAGAGCCATAGCAAACCCAGCAATTTATTGAAAACAGCAAAAACCCAAAGAAGAAGGGGAATCAGGAGCACACAGCCCTAAGCACCCCCAAACCAAAGTTAGCGTCATCCCCCAGAACATTCTGAATCCGGTAATGCCTAACAAAGGTATTAGGAGAAGTCCAAGTAGCGGCCCTGCAAATTTCAGAAAGGGACACACCACAAACCTCCGCCCAGGAAACCGCAATCCCCTGCGTAGAACGCCCCTGAACCCCAGCCGGAGGAGGGGAGCCCAAAAGGGAATAGGCCAACATGATGACTTGCTTCAACCAACGACCAATGGAGGAAGTGGAAGCCCGGCAACCTATGTAGACCACCCCAATGGAAACAAACAGTGAGTCGGACCGCCGAAAGGAATTAGTATGCTCCACATAGACCCGCAACGCCCGGCAAACATCCAGCAAGGACCAGGGAAGGTCGTCCTAATCCACCTGAACAGAACACAGAGCAGTCAAGACAAGCTCCTGGGAGCGATGGAATTGTTCCCGAGTCATCAAAGCCCCCAGCTCCCCAAGGTGTCAAGCAGAAGTAATAGCCACCAGAAAAACATCCTTAAAAGGGACAAACTTCAAATCGACCTCCTCCAAAGGTTCAAAAGGCGCAGCCACCAAAGCCCTCAAAACTAAAGGGAGGTCCCAAAGAGGAAAAGAAGGCTGAACCACAGGACGAGAAATGGAAAAACTGTGCAATAAATGAGAAACCAGGTCATCCACATCAGGCCGATTCCCCCAAGAGAAACGGAAAGCCCGAATAGCAGCCCACTGGGCCCGCAGAGTGGATACAGATAAACATTTCTCAAACCCATCCCAAAGAAACTGAAGGACATCAGGCAAAGGACAAACCAAAGGAGACAACGCCAGACCGAGACACCAACGCTCGAAGTTCCCCCAGTGCCGGCCGTAGGACTGAAGAGTAGACGGCCTTCGAGACTGCTGAATCACCAAAGATAAATGTTCGGGGATACCCCGACTCCTCCACCCCTGCCTTTCAACCTCCAAACCGATAGACAAAGCCGCCGGAGGGACAACATCGAAGAGGACCGCAAGGGAGATGGAGGGAAGGGGAATAACCAAGGACCCTGAACCGCCAACACTTTCAGAGTTGGAAACCACGACGGGCGAGGCCAGAAGGGCACCACCACCACCATCTCCCGATCCTCCATCACCAGCCGAGACAGAAACCGAGAGATCAGAGCAAGGGGAGGAAAGGCATACAGCAGGCGAGAAGGCCAAGGGAGGGTCAGGGCATCCACCCCCCCAAGACCCGTCCTGAGGGTCCCGGTAGTAGAAGCGGGAAAGCAAAGCATTGAGCCGGGAAGCAAATAGGTCCAGATAAGGTAGACCAAACCTCACGCACACCAGTCGAAAGGCCACCTGTGTCAAAGCAAACTCCAGGGAGGCGGGAAAACAACGACTGAGGACATTCAACACCCCATTGTCCACCCTCCAGATATGAACAGCCGCAGAGACAAGAGATGGCCCTCCGCCCAGAAAATCAAAGGGGACACCACCGCGTTCAGGGACAGGGACCGGATACCCCCCTGGTGATTCAAGTAGTCCACGGTCACAGTGTTGTCCGATTGAACCAAGACATGGCAGATTCCAAAACCCCATCACCGCCCGTGACACAGCTGACATCTCTGGCCAGTTAAAAGACCACTGACTCTCCAGCAGCAACCAACGACCCTGAAGGAACTCCGTCCCCAAAGTTGCCCCCATCCCAATGAACTGACGTCTGTCGTAAGGATCACCGGAGGAGGGGACTGCAGAGGCAAACCCCAGGCAAGATTGTCCGACAAGGTCCACCAGCGCAGAGCATGAAGGATTGACAGAGATACCGGAATCAAGAGAGACAAACCTCAGACAAAGGATCCCACCGAGCCAACAGGTAGTACCAAAGAGGCCGAAGATAGAAACGCGCCCAAGGCACAGCGAACACTGTACCCTCCATTAGACCTAGAAGGTGCAACCGAAGATGGACCGGGAAGGACTGAACCACCAGAAATCACCGAGCCAGGGAACACAAGGTCACTGCACGAGCAACCCGCAGGAATACCCAATTCAGATCAACGGGGAAACGAGCCCCTATGAACGTCAAGTCTTGGGAAGGCAGCAGCTGACACTGTCAGACTCCACACTGCAGGATCCGGCTGATGCACATAAAACTCCACCTCCCGATCTCACCAACACACTGGCCAAAAAACACAGTGGGTTCGAGCGATAGGGCGAGGGAAAAAACAGGAGACCAAGGAAGGGAAAGGAAGGGGGCTGCTGGGAAGGGATAGCTGAAAGACAAGAAGAAAAAACAGTGCACAGGTTAGAACTGTTACTTCAAACCCCTGTCTCTCTACCTCTTTTAGTACTTATTGAAAAGGGTTCACCTTTCTAGAATCAATGCTCTTTTCCTCCTCCCTGTATATCCTGGTTGTGGATAACCTCCTCCCTGTATAAAGATGTGTTTGTCTGCACCGATTTCCTAAGGATGGTAAACAACAATTAGTTCTAAATCACCCCTCCTCAAATGGACTGTGTACACTGATGGTATTGAAACAGCACCTACCCCTCCTTGATTAGAATGTGTCTTTAAATAAACGTGTATCCTCCACCAAATACGTGTAGTCAAAAAACCAACCAAAGTTATGCTCTTCCAGAGAGTACATAAGTGTTGCCCATAAATGCAATGTTCTCTTTGAGGAATACGGCAAGACGTAGCCTCCTACTACTGTCTTCCGCTTCCTTCCAAATATCAACAATTGTCTTCAAATATCCCCGTTCTCCCAACACGGCAAGATGTAGGCCTTCCCACTATCTTCCGCTTGGATAATGAACTCAAAGACACTAGTGCCGTACTTCGTAGCGGCAGTGCGCAGAGGCTTTCCCCACTACACTCCGCTCTCCAGCGAGAACACTCACAATATAAATTCCAATGTCAGTTTTTTAACAAACAGTTTTCCTTTTGCAGCATCACTGTTTAACTTCACTGCAGCACGTTAAACATCACGCGCTGCGTGTTCACTTACAGTACCAAAGGCGCTTCTTCTTTCCGATCGCGCTTCCTCTGAGGATCAGCTCCCAGTCTCCCGTCCCGCTGACGAGTGGCCGGAACAACCAGCAGGTGCACAAACAAAGATACGGGAAACTCCTTCCCCGCCTTCACTGGCAGATGAACGAAACCCTCTGCAAATTAGCGCGTTCCAAAAGCACTCGCGCTGGAGCCAGCAACATACACGAACAAAGCTTCTCTAAACACAGTCCCAAGAGAAGCCAGGAAACAAAGTCTGGATAGCCACACAACGCACTGTAGGTCACAAAATTACTAACAGGAAGCAATGGGTCCACCTGACTTTTATAGGACCCCGCCCCCTGTATAGGCATTATGGGATTTGTAGTTCCTAGACTTTCGGTAGGCGCCTTGTTAGATCCTGACAGTATGTCCCCGCCCCTAGCGCCTCCTAGGGCCAGGCTTAGCAGGAAATCTCCGATGGAAAGAGCGCACCGCCGCCGGAGCATGTACATCCGAACATGGCTCCCAGGAATCATCCTCTGCGGTATACCCTTTCCATGAAACCAGGTATTTAAGAACACCCCTGCTCCACTTTGAGTCCTTAATGCTCCTCACCTCGTATTCCATACCCCCATCACACAACACTGGAGGAGGGGCCGCCCTGCGTGAAGAAAGAGCAGGTTTCAACAACTGTACATGGAACACCGGGTGTATGCGTAAGGAACCAGGCAGTTTCAGCTTGTAAGTGACAGGGTTCACTTGCTTCACAATGGCATAGGGGCTGATAAACCTGGGGTGGAACACGCTGCGCAACTTGAACCTGATGTTCCTGGTAGACAGCCAGACCTTATCTCCCACCACATACTGACGACTCTCTATCCTGCGACGATCCTCCCACCTCTTGTACACTTCCTTAGCCTTGTTCAAATGTATCTGAACTCCCTTATGTACCTTCCTCAACATCAGTACCCTTTCCTTGACTGAGGGTTGGTCTTGGAGATCGAGTGGTATGTCAATCGGCAATGTTTTTGCATCAAATCCGAATGTAGCCTTGAAAGGCGACATCCCTGTTGAACTGTGCCAGGTGTTATTGTAAGCCAGCTCCGCCATCCACAACAGATCTACCCAGAATTCATGAGCTTCTTTAGAGAAACATCTCAAATATTTCTTTAAGGTTTGATTCAGTCGCTCTGTTTGCCCGTCTGTTTGTGGGTGGAAGCTGGTAGACAGATTGGACTCAATATTCAGGGCGCGACACCACATACGCCAGAACCTGGCAATGAACTGGGGTCCCCTGTCGGACACTATCACCCTGGGAATGCCATGCAATCGGACAACGTTACTAGCTAGAAGTTGCGCCGTCTGACTGGCATTCGGTAGATTTTTACAAGGGATGAAGTGTCCCATTTTAGTGAGACTGTCTACTACCACTAACACAGCGGAAAATCCCTTGTCCAACGGAAGGCCAGACACAAAATCCAAACTAATGTGTTGCCAGGGTTGATTGGGAGTAGGCATGGTTATAAGCTTCCCCGCTGTTTTAGAGTTTAGTCCCTTTGCCCTGGCACAGATATCACACCGAGCTACCCATGCCTTGACGTTCTTACCCAGACTAGGCCACCAAAAGTGTCTTTGAACTATTTCGAGGGTTTTACGAACACCAGGATGTCCCACCAGCTCTCCCTCATGCCCCCAAACAAACGCCTTTTTCTGCAACGGTAATGAGGGCAGAAATAATTTGTTCTGATAAAAAGGCAAACCATCTCTCACCTTCCTCTCTGCTATGCCATGAGCCCATGATATCCATCCTCCAGGATACTGATAGGTTCGTACCTCATCCAAAAACGTTTCTGCTCTGACTATACACAGAACTTTCCCTTCCGGAATGATGGCCTGTGTTTCTTCCACACTATCAGAGGGCATTGTCTGTCGTGATAGGGCATCTGCTTTTCTATTTTCAGACCCCGGACGAAAGGTAACCACAAAATTATATTCAGCAAAAAAAAGCATCCATCTCATTTGCCTTTGGGTTAAGTGTCTAGCAGATGACATGAATTGCAAATTCCTGTGGTCGGTATACACAGTGATGGTATGAAGGGCCCCCCATAGATATTGCCTCCACTCCTGAAAAGCCCTTTTTATCGACAGCAGTTCCTTCTCCGCTATCGTATAGTTGAGTTCAGCCGAACTCAACTTTTTTTTGACAGAAAGGCCACCGGGTGCAACTGCCCTGTACTCCCATCTCTCTGTGACAATACCGCCCCGATTGCTTCATCCGAAGCGTCGGCCTCAACAATAAAGGGATGTTCTAAATTGGGATGTGACAGCACAGGGGCTGTAGTGAATGAGTTTTTTAGTGTTTCAAAAGCCTCCCCGGCTTCCACCGTCCACTCAAAAGGCTTACCCTTCCTCAGAAGTTTGGTAATCGGTACCGCCGTCAACGAGAAATGCATAATAAATCTGCGATAGTAATTCGCGAAGCCCAGAAAACTCTGGACCTCTCTCACATTTCTCGGAACCGGCCAGTCTCGCACTGCTTCCACCTTCCGTTCCGACATTTGCAACCCCGATGGACTGATCATTACTCCCAAAAACTCTACACTATACACACCAAACTCACATTTGCTGAGCTTCACAAAAAGGCTATGTTCTTGCAGCTTGGCCAGCACTTTGCAAACATGTTCCACATGACTTTTTTCCTCCATCGAGTACACCAGAATGTCGTCTATGTACACGACTACAAACAAGTCAATGAACTCCTTTAGCACGTCATTAATCAGGAACTGAAAAGCCGCGGGGGCATTACAAAGCCCAAACGGCATGACTAGATACTCGTATAGTCCATACCGCGTCTTGAAAGCCGTCTTCCACTCGTCCCCCTCTCTAACCCTGACCAGGTGATAAGCCCCCCGCAAGTCCAAGCGAGTATAGATCACAGCTTCTCTCACCTGATCGATCAACACGGTGATTAGGGGGAGAGGATAACGGTTTCGGATGGTATTTTTATTCAAGACGCGGTAGTCCACACATGCCCTCAGATCCCCATTAGCTTTTGCTATAAAGAAAAGGGGAGAGGCTGCGGGGGAACGAGAAGGTCTTATAAATCCAATGCTCTCATAGTGTGTAATGTACTCCCGTAAATGAGCTGTTTCAGGTACGGACAACGCATATACACGACATGTAGGAATCACTGCCCCGTCAATTAAATCAATCCTACAGTCATAGGCCCTATGAGGCGGTAGCTTCTCGGCTCTGCTTTCACTAAAGACCTCCTGATAGCTTTCATATTGTTTCGGAAGCACTACCTCCTTCTCTGCCGCTGTAGCCACCCTGAATTGCAAGGCTAACACTGCCCCTGGAGAAGATACATAAGGCACCAAATGTTCCTTGCACATTCCAGAAGAGAACAGCACTGTACGGGATTTCCAGTCAATGGAAGGATTATGGTATGTGAACCATGGCATTCCCAGTATTATTTCATATTGTGGAGCGTCTATGATGTTCAATTCCACTTTCTCCACGTGTCTCCCTTCGGATACCTCTATAGACAACTCCACCTCTGCTGTCTTCTCGGTTATGAGACCCGATTTAATGGGCTGCCCATCGACCGCTAATACCTCCTCAGGATTACCTCGGGGTACCCTAGGCAACAACAGTCGGTTCACCAATCCATTGTCAATGAAATTCCCTGTCGCCCCGGAGTCCAACATCACCATCACAGAATGGGATTTTTGTTCGCACTCCAAGGACATCTCCAACACCAAATGGGACTCAGTTTCCCGTATACCAGAGGAAGCCAAGGAGGTAAGTTTCCAATCGGGAACCTCTTCCGCCTTAGGCAATGATGATTGTACTTCTTCCTTCTCCCTTGCCGTGCTAGACGCTGCTACCCTTTGATTCTTATTCCAAGTATTAGAGGTCTTGGGTTTTGAAGGGCATTCTCTTACATAGTGTCCCTTTTTTCCACAATACATACAGAGCCCCTGTACTCTTCTACTTTCTCTCTCGGTTTTCGATAAAGGGGGCCTAATCGCTCCGATTTCCATTGGCTCCACCCCTGCCTCTGCAGAACCCGTAGCTCTAGAGGGGAACCCTACATTACGGGCATAGCCCCTGTCCCACTTCCTTCTATCCCCACTCCTCTCAGTCAAACGACCATCCAACCGCAGCACCAGATTCACCATATCAATACAAGTGGTTGGCTGTGGGTCTATGTGCGCCACGGCATCCTTCAGTTAATCTCTTAAACCCTGATAGAACAGGGACATTCTTTTACCCTCTGGCCATTCTGTTTCAGCTACTAAGCGATTGAAAGTAGTCAAATACGTTATTAAATCACTTCTCCCCTGACGTAATGACAACAGCTCTTTGTCCGCACTGAAATTGGTGGCCCTTCTGTCAAAAACCTTCTCAAATTCCTCCCTGAACATATTCCAGTTGGACAGCATGGCATCGTCATTTTTGACTAAGGGCACCGCCCAATTGGCAGCATCCCCCACCAAATATGACAGGGCAAACGCCACCCTAGAGTGATTTGTCGGAAAAGACGCCGGCTTGCATGAGAAATGTAGCATAATCTGTGTCATAAAGGCCTGTGTTTTGCGTGGATCCCCTCCATATCGTTCAGGAGTAGCTAAAGGAATGGGGGGAGGAACCGTAACTTGAATCTGTTGTGCCCCCGAAGAAAAAGGTTTTTTTGACAATTGCTCAACCCTATCCTTCAGAGCCACAGCTTCCGCCTTGGACGCCGCTAATTCTTGCTGAACTAAAACCAAAGCCCTCAACACATCATCCAAGGTGGCCATATGTACCCCAGCCGGACCAGGCAGTATGCAATTCGTGGGTTAGTAATTCTGTCAGACTCCACACTGCAGGATCCGGCTGATGCACATAAAACTCCACCTCCCGATCTCACCAACACACTGGCCAAAAAACACAGTGGGTTCGAGCGATAGGGCGAGGGAAAAAACAGGAGACCAAGGAAGGGAAAGGAAGGGGGCTGCTGGGAAGGGATAGCTGAAAGACAAGAAGAAAAAACAGTGCACAGGTTAGAACTGTTACTTCAAACCCCTGTCTCTCTACCTCTTTTAGTACTTATTGAAAAGGGTTCACCTTTCTAGAATCAATGCTCTTTTCCTCCTCCCTGTATATCCTGGTTGTGGATAACCTCCTCCCTGTATAAAGATGTGTTTGTCTGCACCGATTTCCTAAAGATGGTAAACAACAATTAGTTCTAAATCACCCCTCCTCAAATGGACTGTGTACACTGATGGTATTGAAACAGCACCTACCCCTCCTTGATTAGAATGTGTCTTTAAATAAACGTGTATCCTCCACCAAATACGTGTAGTCAAAAAACCAACCAAAGTTATGCTCTTCCAGAGAGTACATAAGTGTTGCCCATAAATGCAATGTTCTCTTTGAGGAATACGGCAAGACGTAGCCTCCTACTACTGTCTTCCGCTTCCTTCCAAATATCAACAATTGTCTTCAAATATCCCCGTTCTCCCAACACGGCAAGATGTAGGCCTTCCCACTATCTTCCGCTTGGATAATGAACTCAAAGACACTAGTGCCGTACTTCGTAGCGGCAGTGCGCAGAGGCTTTCCCCACTACACTCCGCTCTCCGGCGAGAACACTCACAATATAAATTCCAATGTCAGTTTTTTAACAAACAGTTTTCCTTCTGCAGCATCACTGTTTAACTTCACTGCAGCGCGTTAAACATCACGCGCTGCGTGTTCACTTACAGTACCAAAGGCGCTTCTTCTTTCCGATCGCGCTTCCTCTGAGGATCAGCTCCCAGTCTCCCGTCCCGCTGACGAGTGGCCGGAACAACCAGCAGGTGCACAAACAAAGATACGGGAAACTCCTTCCCCGCCTTCACTGGCAGATGAACGAAACCCTCTGCAAATTAGCGCGTTCCAAAAGCACTCGCGCTGGAGCCAGCAACATACACGAACAAAGCTTCTCTAAACACAGTCCCAAGAGAAGCCAGGAAACAAAGTCTGGATAGCCACACAACGCACTGTAGGTCACAAAATTACTAACAGGAAGCAATGGGTCCACCTGACTTTTATAGGACCCCGCCCCCTGTATAGGCATTATGGGATTTGTAGTTCCTAGACTTTCGGTAGGCGCCTTGTTAGATCCTGACAGACACTTGGGGAGATGGATTAAACTCAGATCATTTGACTGGGGGTGAGTGTTTGATTTGCTCAAACGCTCCGTCCATCATCCCCTTTTGTATTGCTTTGTTCACCCTAAGTTTGCATGGTATGCTCAGACGTGAGTCCCTTGCTCACTTGGCCACTGGATTCAAGATAGCCTGGCTGATGAGGATTATGAATCCGAAACCGGTCCCAGGATGCTTGTTTCCGGTCCAGGAAAGACATGGCTTGGCAGTTCGGGCTGGACTGTTCCCATGAGGCACAGGTTGAGACTGATTTGCATATGGCCATGTCTGAGCTGGGGTGGCTGAGTGAGCTAAAGAATGATGATGAATTAAACCCAGATCAGTTGACTGTGGGTGACTGTTTGATTACCTCAAACGCTCCGTCCATCATCCCCTTTTGTATCGCTTTGTTCGCCCTAAGTTGGCAGGGTATGCTCAGACGTGAGTCCCTTGCTCACTTGGCCACTGGATTCAAGATAGCCTGGCTGATGAGGATTATGAATCTGATACCGGTCACAGGATGCTTGTTTCCGGTCCAGGGAAGACATGGCTTGGCAGTTCGGGCTGGACTGTTCCCATGAGGCACAGGGTCAGACTGATTTGCATATGGCCATGTCTGAACTGGGGTGGCTGAGTGAGCTAAAGAATGGTGATGGATTAAACCCAGATCAGTTGACTAGGGTGAGTGTTTGATTTGCTCAAACGCTCCGTCCATCATCCTCTTTTGTATCGCTTTGTCCGCCCTAAGTTGGCAGGGTGTGCTCAGACGTGAGTCCCTTGCTCACTCTACCACTGGATTCAAGATAGCCTGGATGATGAGGATTATGAATCCGAAACCAGTCCCAGGATGCTTGTTTCCGGTCGAGGGAAGACATGGCTTGGCAGTTCGGGCTGGACTGTTCCAATGAGGCACAGGGTCAGACTGATTTGCATATGGCCATGTCTGAACAGGGATGGCTGAGTGAGCTAAAGAATGGTGATGGATTGAAACCCAGATCAGTTGACTGGGGGTGAGTGTTTGATTTCCTCAAACGCTCCGTCCATCATCCCCTTTTGTATCGCTTTGTTCACCCTAAGTTTGCATGGTATGCTCAGACGTGAGTCCCTTGCTCACTTGGCCACTGGATTCAAGATAGCCTGGCTGATGAGGATTATGAATCCGAAACCGGTCCCAGGATGCTTGTTTCCGGTCCAGGAAAGACATGGCTTGGCAGTTCGGGCTGGACTGTTCCCATGAGGCACAGGTTGAGACTCATTTGCATATGGCCATGTCTGAACTGGGGTGGCTGAGTGAGCTAAAGAATGGTGATGGATTAAACCTAGATCAGTTGACTGGGGGTGAGTGTTTGATTTGCTCAAACGCTCCATCCATCATCCCCTTTTGTAGCACTTGGGGAGATTCAACAGGAACCCATGGGCCCCCAAGGCCGAACACACCAACTCCTGATCCCTCAACAACAGAACCGCGGAGAGAGCATGAAGGAGCCAATCGTCCAGATAAGGATAAACCATCACCCCCTGAAGATGCAAGGAACCCACCAAGGGCGCCACCACTTTGGTAAACACCCTGGGGGCCAACCCCAGGACGAAGGGGAGGACTTGGAACTGAAAATGGACACCCGAAGACAAAACTTCAGGAAATGACGAGAGAGAGAGAGGGTGAACCGGAACATGATAATAAGCATCCTGAAGACCCTGGAGAACCAGGGGAATCACCCGCAGCACGAACTTGTTCAGGGCCTTCAGATCCAGGACAAGACAAAACCCCCCTGTCACCTTGGATACCAGAAAAATTATGGAATAAAATCCCTGATCCCCCTACCCAGGAGGAACCTCCTGCACTGCGCCCTTGTCCAGGAGAGACTTGATCCCCAGAGACAGTTCTTTCCGCTTGGACGGACAAGACAGCCAGGGAGTCGGACGGACCCCCGATTCCGTAGGAGGAGCTGAAAACTCTATGAAGTACCCCAACCGCACAATGTCCAGCACCCAAAAGTCTGAACAGAAGGACATCCAGGTTGGAAGAAACAACCAAAGCCGACCTCCGACCAAGGATCCTGTGTCGGCCACCAGATAGTCAGGAATGAGGTTTCACAGGAGGGGTCTTCGCTTTCCTGTCTCGACCCTTTCCAGACTGAAAATGACCCCTGCCCCATGTAAACTGTCTGCGAGTGGGAGGATGGAAGAATGTCTTGGGCGTAGAAGAAGCCGACACAGAGGAAGATTGCTTGAAAGATGAAGAGTGCTTCTTCTCCTTAAACAAACAATGCAACTTGCTCTCCAACTCCTCACCAAACAACATAGAATCCTGAAAGGGCAATTGCAGTGCAGCAGACTTCTGGGCTGACTCCGTCTTCCAGTCTTTCAGGACCAAGTAAAGACAAGCAGCCACACAAGCACCCCCAGAGAGGGCAGAGACACGTACCACATCGAAGGAAGGATCAGACAGAAATTCAACCTGCAGCTCAACATGAGCTAGAAGCCCTGAGCAGTTAGTGGCATCATCCATAGACCCATACAGGGACTTCAGGTCGGAAAGCAGAGACTGAGCCACATAAGTCCCATAAATTCCAGCCCGGAGCACCAGATGGGAACCAGAATAAACTTTATGAAGGGAAGTGTCCACCTTCCTGTCCATAGGATCACGCACAACCATATCCTCAGCCAAAGAAGTGCGTCCCACGAGGCTGGCCACAAAATAATCCACAGGAACAGAGCCTGGCAAGTCCCTGGCCATATCCTGAAGAGGATAGAGTTTCGTCTTGAAGCGAGGAAGCAGAATGAGATCCGGATCCTTCCATTCCCGGGCAAGCACCTCCTTGACACACGGATGAACCGGCATAACATCAGCAGCAGAGCACTGGAACTGGTGAAGCAAGGAACTCCCAGAAGTACTGGGGGCATCATCGGCAGGAAACCCCATGTTCGCCTTCACATGACTCAACAAGTCCGGCAACATGTCCTTGTCAACATATTTGCCTTTCAGCACATCACTCCCCAACTACTCATCTTCAGAAGCAGAAGAAGAAGTTGAAGGCGGGGCCCGACCAGAGAATTTGGCACATCACTCCCCACCACTCATCCTCAGAAGCAGAAGAAGAAGAGGGCGGCGGGGCCCGACCAGTGGACTTGGCCCGAGGAGCACCACCCATCTCCAATAAGGTCTCCTTAATGAGCTGCTTCATCCTGGCATCTCCACCCCTCGAACGCCGCCTGGAGAGCTCAGGTGAAGGCGAAGAAGAAGAAGAAGAAGAAGCAGAGGGAAGAGGAGAAGGAAACATCCACATGCCTGCTCTTCTTGGCATGTTTATCCAGGGGGAACAGTAGCAGGACTGTAGGGCCCATGAAGCACAGCAAGCCAGGAAGACCACTGGCAGAACTGGACCACAGCCAAAGAAGCCCTAAAAAGGTACTGCACAGGACAGCAGGCAGACCCCCAAACAAGGTAGGAGGCAGGAAGCCAAGGGGAGCGACAGTGCCAAGCAGGAACGGCAAACAGCAAAACACACTGCAGCACCTCACACCAACAGCCGGCCCAAGAATAAATGCATGCAGAAAGCAAAAAACATGGGCAGAATAAATAGCAAGAAAACACTACGCGGTACTTACAATTGGGCCGGCAAGCACCCCACGCCATCGCCGCCAGCCGCAAGTGAAGAAACGCTTGACTTCCTGCACCAAACAAAGGAAGCCCGGCAAGTCCCGGAAGGAAGTGCCCCAGCCACACAGGGGCTGCCGCACTCCCGGAGAACAGAGCAGGAACCGCCGTGCCACCGACATGCCCAGCAACCCTGGAGGCCAGGCAAGGACACCAACAGCGGACGGAGAGTCTCGACCCCTGCATCCACGCAGGAACTGCCTGGAGGCGTCAACATGGCTCCCCCCAAGTCCGGCAGGAGGGGAGACCAGGCAAAACCAGCACAAACCAGGAACCCAGCAACAGGTAAGCCCAGGAGCCTCCTGGCTCCTGGTCCACTTCATACTGTCGGAAGACAGAAGAAAGAACAGGAGGAATGCTGGGTAGAGTACGCTTATGTACTCCCAGCAGGCAGGGTGGGAGTGGTGTTCCAGAATTCCTTCTTTTCTTTTTTCTGTCGGTGAGATAGATTATCTCACTTGTTAGTATGAAGGGGACGAGGACAGGAGGGACCTGGGGGTAATGATGAATGCACACAATGAAAACAAAACATCTCTAGCCCCACCTGAACCACTACTCTCAGTGTTATACAATGTCTAGCCCCTTCCAATCGTGTGAGTCAAGGGGTTCATAAAGGGACGTTCTTCCCACTGTAATAGTCTCAGGGTTTTCACTGTAAACTCCTACTGCTTGCATTTCTCAGAGAGTTCACAAAGTCAAATCTCCTTGTATATTTGTTACTGAGTTCAGAATGTAAAAGCTACTTTCAGGGTATTCAGGCAAAGCAATCAAAGGCTGACTCAGTCAGAAGTGGGCGGGAAACTCATAACAGTAATGCACAAAAATAACACACAATGAGTCAATGTTCAACCAGTTGTTTTTCTTTTCAGAAAAGCACTTGAATGCACACACAACTAAATACTATAATCAAATGAAGGTTATGAGAAATTAGTGTTGTTTGATTTCTCTTTATTTCATGAACATTTTGGAAAAGTGTTGCAAAATAACACATAAATACATAAAATACAAATCCACCATTCAAAGCTATATTTCAGTACGAAATGCATACTCACATCAGTTTTTCACATTTCACTGTAAAAATGAACTCTAAGAACACAAGTGTACCAAGCAAGACAACTCGTGTTATGGCCATTTCAGGTATTCCAGAACATTCACTGTAAAATTTGGCTATGAGCTACGTGTTATTACGTGCCGTTCTGTAATTTTGAGAATTTCAAATTACAAGCTTAATGCAAAATTCTTGAAATTATGTGGATTGTGTCAGAGCAATTTAAACTTCATCTGGGCCAAATCAAAATGACATATATTACGATTTCAGATGGAATTTAAAATTGCTGCTCTGTAGTGAATTTGCACATGAATCAGGGTGCAAATCATGTACCTTGAAGCAATATCCATAACACACACGAGAGAGGAGAAAGTAAGCCACCATACACCCTCCAAGGAAGACCCATTTGCCACGAAAGGTACGACAGCTGTAGGTAGAAATGTCAAAGTTTGAAACTAACCCATGCCTTCTCCTCTGCTTTGCCTATATGTTTATGCAAAGATTTTCTTCACACTCATAAGTTTATGATTTAGGTGTAAATGTAGGAGCGATCTGGTGAGCGGTAAGAACATGGGCAATCATTACTCAAAATGATAGGGGTTTAGGGAAATGTGAGGACAGCTTTACAAACTAATACTGGTAATTGAAACACATAAAAAACAAAAGACCATTTCTACTCACAAACTACACTTCTAAAGTTCCGGCAGCCCTAAAGGTCACAAAACAGTCATAAATGTAC
Source organism: Lissotriton vulgaris (assembly GCF_964263255.1). Classification (NCBI taxonomy): domain Eukaryota; kingdom Metazoa; phylum Chordata; class Amphibia; order Caudata; family Salamandridae; genus Lissotriton; species Lissotriton vulgaris. Next base: position 262,774,849 of record NC_141690.1, read on the forward strand.
TCAAGTCTGGCCTTGAAGTTAGTCTAGCAGCAGACACGGTCATTTAGAGGTATAGTAACAGATTCCTGTACAAATATAGCAGCAGGGACTTATGATAACATTCCATAAGAAATCCTGTGAATAATGACTAAATTATTTACATTTGTAAGCTTTAGGGAAGCATTTGGAAATATTGACATTAATTAATCACATATGTTTTTTGTAAATTTACTAAATACTAATTAAAATAAAAATGGCTAGTAAAGCTGCTTTAATTTTGTTTTAAAATTAACATGTATAAAATAAATTGATATAGGTAAATTATATAACTATTAAATACATATTGATTCTGAAAGGTATGTAATGAACTACCACATATTCTATTAGTTCTAGGATAAAATATTTTTTTAATTTATTTAACATTTATATTTCACATTAACTTAGTGAGGAATTCCATTTACCATCCACACAATCCTGTAAATACATTCAGCTTCAACAGGCTATCACAAAACATTTAGGTTCCTCACCTGAATTGCTATCCGTATCTCCTATTTTGTCCTATCTGCATTTGTGGGGAAATCTTAAAGGTGTAACTTCTGGTCTTTATAAGACTTTCTTGCATCCTCTATTTTCACAACCTCTCTCACAAGCTCTCCAACTGAAATGGCAATCGCGCTTATCAGTTCTATATTCCAATACTCAATGGGATCAAATCTTGGAAGGATTACATAAGGGAGTCCGAGAAGCCTGTCTCAAATTCTGCATTTTTAAAATTTTACATGAATGGCACTGGTCTCCAGTTAAATTGCAACATGCTAAGTTGTTATCACATACTTTGTGCTGGAGATGCTCTGCTTCCGGTTGTGATATTACGCATATTATTTGTGAGTGTCCCCGTACTAGATCTTTTTGGCTTTTTGTACAACGGACTTTGGCTAATACAATATCATTATCTCTACCCTTTACTTCTGCAAACATTATTTTACATGATTTTCGTGGCCTTCCGAAGCTTTCTAACCCGCAAACTCCTCTTCTCCACACTGCTTTGGCTACTTCAGATTTCAGTTTGCTTTACATGGAGGCACCATCAGCAAGGCAGCGTGTCAAAAACCCACCGAGCCCACACCTCGCCGCACCAGCTTCGCGGGTGCCGCATCGCGGGTGCCGCATCGCCCTGTAGTGAGTGGGGCTGCGCCACCAAAGGAGAGAAGAGCAGCGGAAAGGCGGTTCCGGGTGAGAGGCTTCAGCGGGGTTGCGAGCGTAGCGGGGACTCCAACACCAGGAGTCCCTGCGAGACCGATAACCAGCATCCGGTCCGCTCTCCCTGCTGGCCCGCCCCCGCCCACCTGAGGATTCTAAAAGCGCCACTCACCTTCCATCGCTGGGATTTCAGTTTGCTTTACACGGAGGCACCATCAGCAAGGTAGCGTCTCAAAAACCCACCGAGCCCACACCTCGCCGCACCCGCTTTGCGGGTGCCGCATCGCCCTGTAGTGAGTGGGGCTGCGCCACCAAAGGAGAGGAGAGGAGCGGAAAGGCGGTTCCGGGTGAGAGGCTTCAGCGGGGCTGCGAGCGTAGCGGGGACTCCAACAACCAGGAGTCCCTGCGAGACCGATAACCAGCATCCGGTCCGCTCTCCCTGCTGGCCCGCCCCCCCGCCCAACACGCCCCTTATATCATAGTCTCAGACTCCCGCAGCGCGGGACGCAGCACGGGGCGAAGACCGGGCAAAGAGCGGGCCGTTTGAGGCCATTAGAGGCTGGGAGAGACTGGACTGGGCCATAGCTATTTGCTCTAATACTTGACCTCTACTACACTGCCCAATATATACGTAAAATTCACGCACAATGTCAACACGAGAATACAAGAGTAGGGCAGCGAAGGGGAAGCTAAAAAACGGAACCTTAGACGATTTCATCTCTAAGACCAACATAGCCATAGACAAGGAAATTGGCAAAAGGCAGCGTAGGGTGTCCTGCGAATTAGAAGCAGCGAGAAGGTTATCCCAAGAACTGGCTATGGCTAAAAAATCCTCCCTAGGGCACTTCGCTTTTGCCAAATCGCCAGACCGCACAACTGAACCTACTCCCTTAATGGTTATTACACAGGCTGAAATTCATCAGCCATTAGCACCTACGGCAAACATACCTAAGGCGGAGTCCCCACAAGCAATACCTTCCACCCAAACACTTTTAGTAAGCGGGGAGGCTGGGACTGACATAACCAGTGAGGGGGCCCCGTTGAAGACGGTCTCTATTGCCAAAACTGCTGAAAATATTGGGGGGATTCCGCATCCTAGTCAAAAGGGCCCTAACCTTAACCTCAAAAGAAAGCGCAACCAAACCTCTGCCTACTCAAGGAAAAAGGCCAAGGTAGCTAAAGCCCAACTGCCCACCAAGGCATTGCCTCACACACCGCCCAAATTCCCTTCCAATCCAGAAATAGAAACCAGCGCCGCTGTAAAATCAAAGGATGAGAGTGACCTAAATAATTTGGTAATTGATAGTGAGGATGGCGGGGTCCCACTCTGTACAATAAAAGGGAAGGATGTTGAATTTTTGACAATTGTGTGGGGAACACTTAAAAAACTCCTAACGCCCGTCGAAGCCAATAGAAACTCAGCTGCTAGAGATTGAAAAAAGTATCTTAAATCAAGCCACTCTTAGTATAACTGACAAAAACAAATCAACCTGCTTACCAACCACCACCAATAACACACCACTAACATTATCTGTTGCCACACTATCACCTGCACCAAACCCCACAAAAGCTCAAAAAACCAAACCCATTCCAAAACCTAGGCATAAGGGTGTTAATGACATTCCTGCCAATAACGTAGTGGCGGATGCAAATCAGCAGCTGATCCCTCCTGCTCCTGCTACAACAACTAGGACAGCTACCACTAGTGAGCAGAATAATCCTCATCCAACAATATCAAGAGCAAAACCTAACACAAATCATTATAGGGGCTATGTAGATCTTCCCCCTGATGTTAGGCCATATGTAGTCGTACTCACGGGGGTGCCAGAATTGTCCTACCATCAGCAGGAAGACTTTGGGTCACTTAAAAATAAAGTTATACACTGGCTTAACACATACAGGCCCATACCCAATCACGCATAAGTCCTTTGACAGTGATTGTGTGATTGTTTCTTTCGAAAATCCCAATACCGCACACCACATTTACACCTGGAATTATAACAGTGCAAATTCACCCATAGCAACAAGACCCCTAACTTTCTTCTATCCTCCACTTCCATATTATAACACAGGAGGAAACTGGAGTTGGATCCCAGAGAGGAAACGTATGCATGGTGGGACTCACAATCAATGGGCAAATACACATAGTGGGTGGTCAGGAGCCCCTGTCTACAACAGATTTGGGTGCCTTGAGGAAGTGGACTGACTCTCTCACAAACTCATAGTTAAACCGCTACAAGCAGACCTATTTAATTGCTCCGTCCACCCCTTGGTACGATCTGCTTCCATTCCATCAATCTCACGGTCTGGAGACTCCATTCAACCTGTAGATGAGAACAGTCATGAACAGGATCCTCCCGTTGACCACTCAGAAGGAACTACACATACCCAGATAACCCCATGTATCAAGTCACTCAGTGTTAATAATGGTCTAACTACTACTAAGTATAATTCTCCTCTAGAGGAAATGTTCCAACTAACCCCAATGACCAAAGAAAGCAGGTCTCACAATTATCCACACAGTCACCTAAGGGCAAATGGGGCTTTCCAGGGGAATAACGAAACCAATCAGTCCGCGACCCCGGGCCGACTCTCTATACTATCTTGGAATATTGCTAGGGTTGGCCAACAAAATAGACTCCTCTGAGTGGCTGGAACTAATAGAAGGTTACGATATATGTTTGTTCCAAGAAACATGGGCCAGGGAGAAGCATACCCATACAGGATATGCTTCATTTAAAACTTTGGCAAATTGGTGCGGGAAGGGTCGCCCATCTGGGGGCCTTCTGATCTGGGTGGCTTCTCATCTCGGTTGTGGGGTAACAGTTCACAAAACTGATTCAGCTGACTTTCAGTGCGTTGTGCTGGAATGGGCACACGGTCCAAGTATAGCACTAATTAATGTATACACCAGAGCAGTGGGGGTAGCAGGCTCCTCGAGAACTATTGAGGATTTAGCATTATTCCTTGATTCCGCTAAACTAAGTCCCACACTTATTGTGGGGGGGGGACTTCAATACCCAATATGAGCCTCTCCCAGACCATCTAGTGGGCATCACGAGTGATGAGGATGATCTTTGGGGGATCCCCTCTCTGGTCGCCCCACCGATAAAGGCTTGGACACCTATTGCCTTCCAAATTACCCCCCTAACGCTTCGCCACTCACTGAGGGCATGTAACGGCCGAGCCGAAGGAGATAATCCACCTAAATACACCTTCAACAGGCCAGGCTACGAGTCCAGAATAGACTATATCATGGTCTCGCTGAAGGATTGGGACAAAGTACAGGACTTTAGGATAGTCTCTAGGAATGATAGCGACCATAATGCTCTCTCACTAACATTTATGGCTCAGGGTTTGCCTACGGGTAGGGCAGCAGATAATCCAGCCTTCTCAGCTGCTCTGGTTCTGCAAAGCAGTAGGCGCAGAATTAAATGGCCTAGACTCCTAAAAAACCCAAATAATATTCAAAAACTGTATGTAGCAGTGGTCAACGCACTAGAACAAGTCGAGGTTCTTACTTCACACCCGGTCACTGCCACTGATCCTCCTGTTTTAGAAGAACTCGAGTTACCTAATAATAATGAAATTAATACTGCTGACTTCCCTGTACTTGGGGTTATTCACTCTGAGTTATGTACCAACATAGCAGAAGTACTAAACCCTGTGTCTAGGCCTAAGAAATACAAGAAGAATAGAGCCACATGGTTCAACGCTTCTTGCAGGAGAGCAAAAGCCGTATTGATAGAGTCACTAAAAATTAGGGAGAGTCAAAGCGAAATTAGAGCAAAACGACTTGCCTATAAATCCATCCTACACAATGCCAAAATAGAGTGGGATGAGGGAAATTGGTCCGATATGACAGCCGCACTTCACACTGGTGACAGACGGAAATTCTGGCAAATTGTTAAGCATGGATCAGCTGAACCCTTACCCGCAGTCGAAGCAAATATAGCACCTGCAGTTTGGGAGGAACATTTTAAAAATCTGTATAGTTCACACAAACCTGAACAACCAGCGACCTCCTCAGAACACATATTGGACCAACACACAGGAAACGTGGTACCCATTGACGGATTCACCTTGGAAGAGGTTACTATGGCTATCTTGGGGCTGGCCCCCGAAAAGGCGCCAGGCCTCGATAGGCTTCCAGGTGATCTATATAAACACGAAGCAAAAATTTGGGCCCCGTACCTTAAGGTGCTGTTTAATGCCATTCTGAACGGTATGAGGATCCCTCCCACTTGGCTGGGGGCAGAGATCGTACCCATTTTCAAAAAGGGTTCCCCTCTGCTCCTGGTCAACTATAGGCCAATAAGCCTGATAGACGTTTCGCAAAAGCTATTCGCAAGGCTATTGTTGGACCGTCTGTCAGAGTGGATGATGGAACATGACATACTGAGTCCCCTCCAGGCAGGCTTTAGGGGGAAAGTTTCTACGTCGGACCAGATCTTTCGGCTTGCCCTCATTCATTGGAAAACGGTACAGTTGGGGGGTGGCAGCCTCTATACTGTATTCGTGGACCTGAGGGCGGCGTTCGACCTGGTCCCCCGTAAAAAACTATGGGACGTGCTAGCCAGATTGGGTGTCCCCAAGGGCCTGTTGGAGATGATCGTTCATCCCCACACTGACAATTTTGCACAAGTAAGGTGTGGCAAGGATGGCGTCTTGTCAAACAGGTTCCCCGTTGACAGGGTGGTAAGGCAGGGCTGTGTACTTGCACCAGCCCTGTTCTGCCTCTACGTCAACGGGGTTATCCCGCACCTCAACGGGGTGGCCAACTCTGACGCTCCAAAGCTATCAGGATCTAGAGTACCGGCGATTATGTACGCCGATGATACCTTGCTGCTCTCTAAGTCCATGATGGGTATCCAGAGAATACTCGATGGTTTTGTAGGTTTCTGTGGGGAATACGGTCTAGAACTTAATACCTCAAAGACCAAATTTATGGTGTTTAACCCCCCCCCAAAACTTCGATCCTCCCCAACTGTAGAACATCAGAGTCTGGAAAGGGTGAGGATCTTCGAGTATCTAGGAATTATCCTAAATGAAAGAATGACCTGGAGCACCCATCAAGAGAAAGCACTCCTAAAACTGACTCAGTATTCGGGTGGCATCATGAAGCTACTGTGCAATAACAAGTCATCCATCCGGCCTGTGGGCCCACCACTGCAGATCTACAGGGCACAGGCAAGGGGGGCTGCCATGTACGGGTGCGAGCTCTGGGGCCATGTACCCTCCCAGGTGTTGCTAAAAGAGGAGAATAAGTTTATCCGGAGAATTGTAGCCCTTCCCCACAGCACTCCCCTTGTTCCGCTAAGGATGGATCTTGGGATGCGACCCCTTAACGAAGAACTGGCGTTCCGACCACTAGCATATTGGCTTAGGATATGGTCTGTCCTGGAACTAAAGAGCTACAGACAAGGACTTCAGGAGGTACTTGCAATCCCTAACGCAGGAGAAATTAAATGGCTGAAATTTATAAAAATAGAGCTGGAGGGCCTGGGCCTTCTGAAACTGTGGTCCGACCCCATAACCACCTGCCCACTGTTCTCCAAAAAACTATTGGCAAAAACATACTATGACTGCAAACTAATGGCACTTTACCGCCATCAAAACAATGGGACATTAACTGATTCATTCCTTCGGACTAAGGACACTTATATTTTCGAGCCAGTACTAAACAATCTTTATCCCTCCTTGCTAAGGAAGCTCTATTTACAATGGAGACATGGGTCACTTCCACTACGGGTATTTACAAATAAGTGGAATGAACATGCAAACAGTATATGTCCTGCCTGTAAATTGGCTGATGAAACTGAGCTACATATAATTTTCTTTTGCCCTGTTTATCAGGCATCACGTAGGAAATGGATTATTTCTCTGTGCAGAAACTTGAGATTTACTGAATGCTCTGCCGCTTTTAGAGTTCCTAAAACTGATCTGTCCAACCATATTGTATTTACAGTAGCCAAGTACCTTGGTGCCGTTTGGTCTCTTAGGATTAAATGTATCAGGGCTGCTTAGCAAATAATTATACTGTTATGTGATGAAACTCTATGCAATGGACTTGATGAACCTACTAAACTATTATATTTTAAAATGTTTTATAATGTACAAATGTCTTTTATGGTAAATATTTTTGCCGAAATAAAGAATAATAAAGTAAAAAAGTATACTACGTCGTTGGAAGTCTCCCTTGCCTCCTTCTCAGGAGAGTGGTTGGTGGCAATGGTACAAACTGCTTCACATGAACGTATAATCTATAATTTACAGGATCAGGCTTCCATTTTTCTCCAAATATGGTCCCTTTCCTGGAAACCACGGTGGATAATGACTCTGTATCTGCTCCTTCCTCTCCCCCAAATACTATTCCTTCTTAATTCTAATCATTTTATAGTTACTTTTCCTGTTACTCTGCTCTTAAACTTTTCTCATCTTTCTTGGTACCATCTCTCTTACTATCTGTTCTTGTTACTCTGGGGTTCTTCCTTCTTTTTTCTTTCTTTTTCTCCTTCATTCTTTTATATCTTTCTTCTTTTCTTTTCTTTCTTTTCTTTTCTTTTCTTTTATTGCACTTCTCCTGGTATCTTCCTATTATCATTGCATTAAGGATTATGGCATATTTGCTCATTTTGCTTCCTCATATTTGTCATATCTTATGTAAATTTTCTTCTCATTTGTATTATTTTTCATTTATCAATATCTTATTATGCTTTCTCATTGCATTTGTATTTGTATTTTCATCTAAAATATTTTTAATAAAAAATTTCAACACAAAAGACTACATTGACATGAACATCAACTATTCTGCAGACAAATACATTTACAGCGGCTGGACTTAAACAGGGACATGTCTGCTATTTGTACTGAATTTGTCAGACAATTGATATTATAAAACACTTTCCTATTGTATTTGTCAAATACTTTAACATGTAAAGCCTCTTTTTACGGAGATCAGAAAGTAAAACTCCTTCCTATGGTATTTGTCAGAGGGTTTACAATGTAAAACCCCTATTGATGGCACTTGGCAAGGATTTCACTAAGCTACTTCAGATGTTTTTGGTAAACAGTTGAATGTACAACTCCTTTCAGGAGTATTTGCAAGAGAGTTCCCAATGTGAAACCCTGTCCTACTATATTGGTCAGGGCCCCTTCATAATATATTTTATCTGGCGTCAGCGTTAGCATTCCTCCTATCAGCAATGAACAATAGAATTACTTCTTTGGTGACTGTAGGAAGGTGGATATCTGACTATGGTTACCCCCAAACTTTTTGCCTGGTGTTTAGCTGGTTTTTGACTTAGTTGGCCTGGGATCCTGCTATTCAGGGCCCCAGGCTGATTGCTCTCTCCTTAAAATGGACTCCATGTACCTTAGGTGCATAACACAATTGGAATTGGTTCACCTTATAGGCCCCTGTAACAGTGTACCATAGGTACCCAGGGCATAGGTGTAGCCAAGGCCTACCAGGGGCTGCAGCATGTATTGTGCCACCCCTGGCCTGGCCTCCATATTTGACACAACTGGCTGATCACTCAGCTGGGGTAAGTTGGTGTAATCACCTCTCACTTAGGTACAGTATGTCTGTGCCTAACCCTAAACTGGACACATATGTTCCTATCAGCCACTCCTATGGAAGGCCTCATCAATCCTGGAGGCAGAGTGCTTGGAAATATGTGAGATGGTGCTCTAGCATGAGCTGAGCCTGTCTGCAGCTGTCGGGAACCACTCCCTAAGCTGTTCCGGGATATTGCCATACCATATACTCTTAAGTGCATTATAATCCTCGCGGTTATTTGCTATCTTTGGTTTGGCTTTATCAAAACATGTCGAGTAAGGTGTCAAACGAATTGGAATACTATCCCCTCGCCAATTCTGGCGACGGGGATAGCATTCCACCCTTCTAGAGGGACACGACATGTGTGTAGCCTTAACCCCGGTTAAAGTTAAACAGAGCCTCAGCATCACAAAATGGATGCTGCCACCACAGACACGAGTCTGGCCTCCTGCTGCTGACCGAAACTCGGCAGATGGTGGCCTGGACAAAGGGTTTCCTGCCTTGGGAGGTGCGAGCACCACCCCAGACAGGATTTTGTGTATTGGGTAGGACAGGGCTGAATAGAATCAGACATGCCCGGGGCACACAAGGTGTCCCCGTGCATAGGCCAGTCCAAACCGGTTCTGGGGCCTTCCAGCCCCAGTCCTGGCGAGGAGCTGGACAAAGGAAAGGGGGTGTAGCCGCCCCCCTTCCTGGTTCCTCCCAGAGGAGGAACCTAGTAGGTGATCCACCCCTCAGATTGGGAATAAGAGCGGGAGCAGTGCCATTGCACAGCAGATCATCCTGAAATCAACTTTAAACAAGAAGAAGACTGGACTTCGACATTCTGCTGCACAGAAGACTGAAGAGAATCTCCCTTGTGGCCTAGGAGTGGCCACCCTGTGAACACAGGTACCAACCAGCAACTCGACGTCTGCTTTGCCGCCGCCTCCCGCCGGAGACCGAGCCCAGAGCCCGACAAGAACCAGACTCCCAGACCTCTCAGAGCCCGATCCACATGAAGTAATCAGGGTTCCCAAGGCCTACATGCTCCAAAGATAACCCACTTACACTCAAGAACTGTTGGCACGGAAACTGTAAAAGGCAAGGAACAAGTTTATTAAGACCCCATGGGGTGGTGGTACACTCAAACAGCACCCTTCGGTAATGCAAGAGGTATCACACCGAACACCGGTGTGACCCCGATTTATATACAGTTTTGGGGCAATAAAAGATAGGCGGCACAAGTGAGAACACATTTTAGAGACATATATGGTCATGTTTTGGAACACCGCCAGCTCATTGGAGGGGGCACCACTCCGCTGGTCAGTTTGGCGCACATTCCTAAAGGCTTACTGGTCAATTGGGACTGCGCATGTGCAAGCTTGACCAGTACTAAAAATAGCCTGTTGCTGGGCAGACTGAAGTGGTCAGTGAAACGGACAATGGACTAAGGGCACGCCGGCCACGAGGCCGCTTATGATCTAAGATGGCCGCTGCAGTATTCAAAATGGCGTTCTCGTTTTCAGCCAAGTTAAGGAGGACAACGTGTAGTTTCAGCTAATCGCTAACGCGGCCATGCCAATTACGACAGACGATCCTTTTAGCGTTTAGCTGAATCTACCTCATAATGAACATAATCAGGATGTTCGTCCTCGATGTCAATTAACATTATTTGAGTTACCTCTTTATGAAGCATCACTTTGTCATGGGCAAGAGCTCGTCGTGATGGTATGCAAACTGATAGGCACATAGAACATAAGGCTGGGCCACATTGAATACATAGGCACATAAAAAACATTGCTCCCACAATTATACATAGGATTGTCAACAGTTTCCAGCCCCAAGTAGCAAGCATGGACCAGAACCATCCTGAAAGTGTCCAAGTTCCATTGTCCGGATGTATCTCAGCTGCGATCTTGTGGAGCTTAGATATCGCATCATAAACAGATGGAGAATTGTCTGGAATGTATACACAACAGCTGCTTCCGATAATTCTACATGCCCCCCCGCGATCAGCCAAAACTACGTCCAACACCATCCTGTTTTGAAGCGTAACGATCCTAGAAATCTGTAGTTCCTCGGTAATGTTTCCCAGGGCAATGGCAGTGTCATTCGCTACAGCCTCAACAACACGTGTCAGTCATCTTATTTTCCGGCTGTTCAGTGCAGCCCCCACAAAGGAGAATAGTCCCAAATTAAAGTCCACATACTGTTGCAAAGCAGTGTCGGTCTGGTCGATGTCATCCAGAACAACAGTTCGCTTAACCCTATTCAAGACGAAATCGTGGTATAACGTGTAATCATTGTGATACATTGGTGGGGCAATGAATACAGGTGGTAGTACAAACGATACATAGCATGTGCCCAACCACCCCAATGGAAGCTGATGGTAACCCTTCGTTCCACAAATAAAATACGTATTCCGTGATGCAACAAATGAGATGCCATTCGGGCTATCAAAAGTGAGAGTAGTATTACATTCGCTTTTCCCCACTGAAATCGAACCCTTATTTCTGATACATAAATCGGCTTTTGTGGCAATGACATTAATGACATGTGCACTTGATACATTAATATTCCTCTGGTTGCTGTACACTCGTGGGGCAGACACGTTATCGAGCCTGTACTCTTCCCATTCAAATCGAGTACCCTCAGCCCGTGGAAACCCATCCTTGTCATGGGAACATACTTTATTCAAACGGAAAAGCACCCCCCCCCTTTGGTTGGCCATCTCAAAGTAAAGAGGAGGGTGTACCAGGCGTTGCATGATCCATTATGTGAAAACGGGAGTGGAATAAGTGGGGTGCCCCCTCTCTTTTGGTGCCCCGGCAACATCCCACACACCCAACAGTTTGAGGTATTGGTCATGTTATGTGTGTGGTGAAGAATCTGAATGAAACTGTTATTTAGATACGTTTGCCTATGACGTTCTTCATGAAAGGGTAATGTAAAATGAAAATGTTCAGACGGAGCCGGGGTAGTTGGCAGCAAATGTTCACGTACAGGCACCACAAGTTCAACTACCCAGGCTATAACAGCTATCACCACAATAGTCAGGACAAAAAGAAAGGCACCCAATACTTTTTTATCTCGTGATGTTGTTGATGCCATAGTTCAGAAATGTTCGTGCAAAATCTCAAATAGCACAAATTGTTCACAAAGTCTCAGATACACGTGCGTGTATACCTAAAAAAGAAAAATACGGTGCTGAACTCCGAGGTAGCCGTTGTTTTCTTCTCCGGGCCAAGACGGGTGTCGCTACACTGGCAGAACTGACCCCCCCCCCCTTGGAATTCCCGGTTTCCGTTTCACAAACCTGGAGCGGTAACCAACCAGTCATAAAAACAAAAATCTTCTTATCGAGGGCGCAAGTTGTAGCGCTCTCGTCCGGCAACAGCGTGGTCCGGGAAGGCTCCCTCTACTTCGGCCGACGTCACAGCTGGGCTCTTTTCTTTATCCAAGATCTCTTTGTAGTCGGTCAGCACAGCAGGAGTCACCAGATCCGGAGAGACACGGCGGCAGTGTGTCGAATGCACCCACCGCTTCCTGTTGGTCACTCGTACAGCGGTTCGGGTTGCAAGGAGGACCTGTTCGGGGCCCTTCCACCTGGGCTCCAGACTGCTTGCTCTCTCAAACGCCCGAATCATCACGTTGTCACCAGGGCGGAGATCATGGCCCTCTCCAGTAGAGTTGTCAGGGAGCGCTTCTCGAACCTGTTGATGAATAGAGAGTAAATCACTTGTTAATCGTGCCAAATAGTCGTTCATCATAACACAAGGCACATCATGTATGAGTCGCGGCTTAGGCACCCCCCAGATATTCATGGGGCGCCCAAACACCACCTCATAGGGCGTAAGGCCAGTTCGTGAATGGGGTACTGATCTAAGAGAGAGTAGTGCTAGCGGCAAAGCGTCTGGCCACTTCAACGATGTAGACGCCACAATTTTGGCCAGTTTAAGCTTCAACGTAGCATTGTACCGCTCGACCAGACCTGCTGACTGAGGGTGGAATACAGCGTGGAACTTCTGCTGAATCCCTAACCCCTTCAGTACATATTCCACAATCTTTCCAACAAAATGAGGCCCATTATCGCTCCACAGAAATTTACAAACTCCAAAGCGAGGAAAGAATTCCTTAAGCAACACCTTAGCTGTTGTCAAAGCCGTATTGTCTTTTGTGGGGAAGGCCTCAACCCATTTGCTAAAAGCACATACCACCACTAAGACGTACTTCAGGTTGTTGCAGCGCTCGAGTTGGATGTAATCCATTTGGAGTACCTCAAATGGTGCAGAAGGTGGAACGAACCCTCCTTTCGGAGTATGGGTCCCCTTTCCAGGATTGTGCTGTAAACAAACCAGGCAGGTCTGCACTACTCTCTTCGCAGTGTTAGCAATCTCAGGATGTTCCCAAACTCGTGTTAAAAGCCGAGTGATTGCAAGAGCTCCGACATGCACCAGTCCATGTGTCATCTGGACCATCGCCTGCAAGTAGGCCGCAGGCAATTTCCACTTCTCCATATCTTTGCTTCTCCAACAGCCCTCATCATCTAGTACCCCATCTGCTGCCCATGCCGCAAGTTCAGATTCAGTAGCTGACTTTTGAATATCCAATATTTCTGCTCTAGCATCACTCCATCGCTCAGCCTGCGATTGTATCACGTACATGGGGGAGCTAGTTCGGGACATAGCCGTTTGTCTTGCTATGCTGTCTGCAAAGGCATTTCCTTGGCCCACTTTATCCGTGATCTTTTTGTGGGCACTGCACTTCACTATCGCTACTTTCTTTGGGCCAAGCAGCGCATTTAGGAGATCACGCACTAGCTCTCCGTGCATAATGTGCTCTCCATGTGATGTCAAAAACCCACGTTCTCTCCAGAGTAGCCCGAAGTCATGTGCCACTCCGAAGGCATACCGGCTGTCGGTGTATATGTTCACACATAGACCAGTACTCAATTCGCAGGCTCTTGTTAAGGCTATCAGCTCTGCTGCCTGAGCCGATTTTTGTGGTATCCTGGCTGTTTCTACCACTGTCTTAAGTGTCGTGATCGCATAGGCTGCGGAAGTCGTACCATCTGGCAGCCTTACACACGATCCATCAACCCACAGTTCCCCATCCACATCTGGAAGTGGGACATCCTGTAAATCGACACGACCCTTTGTCTGTTCCTCAGTCAGGAAAGCACAATCATGATGTTTTTCTTCCTGACCCTCCTCGGCCGGATAGGGCAATAAAGTAGCAGGGTTCAAAGTAGCGCATCTTTTCAGTGTAATATGTGGCGCCAAAAGTGTCAGCTCATATCCTGTTAGCCGTGCACTCGTAAGGTATTGGGTCTTTGTTTGGTTTAGCAGGGCATCTACTGCGTGAGGAACTAACACCAACAGTTTGTGGGATAACACTATTCCCTCACTCTGTCGTATGGCCACTGCTGTTGCTGCTACCGCTCGAAAACACCCAGGCAACCCTCGTGCTACAGGATCCAGAATGGCAGAGAAGTATGCACATGGTCTCTGCTTATCCCCGTGTAATTGCACCAACACTGACAACGCGCACCCATCATTCTCGTGCACGTACAATGTGAAAAGTTTCGTGTAGTCTGGTGTGCCTAACACGGGTGCGGAACAAAGGGCCTGCCTCAACTGTTCAAAAGCCTTCTGACATTCATCTGTCCACTCAAGAGGCATTGGTGTAGCTTTGGACAGTAGCGCTAACAAAGGTTTTATGATATGTGAAAACCCCATGATCCATTGTCTACAAAAAGACGTCAACCCTATGAAGGCACGTACATCTCTCTGCGTGCGGGGGACTGGTGTGTCTAAGATTGCTTGAATTCGATCAGATGTTAATGCACGCCCCTCCTTAGACAACAGATGACCGAGGTAGGTCACCGGGGGTCTACAATATTGAAGCTTTTTCTTCGAGACCTTATGATTGTTCTGTGCCAAAAAGGAAAGCAACGCAAGTGTACTTTGTTCACATTGTGCATAAGAGTCAGAAGCAAGCAGAAGGTCATCCACGGACTGGATGAGAGCAACGCCAGACTGCAATTTAAAAGAATCCAGCTGCCTTTTCAAAGCCTGGCTGTAGATGCTCGGGCTTTCAGTATAACCTTGGGGAACACGACAAAATCTATACGATTTATTATTTAGCGTAAAGCCAAACAGGTATCTGCTATCAGGATGAACAGGGATGGAAAAGAACGCATTCTTTAAATCAATGACGCTAAACGTGGTGGCCGTTGGTGGAACCAAGGTAAGCAAGGTCGTAATATCGGACACCACCGGGTATTGGGGAATGACAATTTTGTTGATCTCTCGCAGATCAATAATAAAGCGATAGATTTTGCCGTCAGTGTCTCTCTTAAGGATCGGAAGAATAGGACTGTTGCAAACATTGTAAGGGACCTCCTCCACAACCCCTGCAGAAATCAAATCCTGAACAATACGTGTCAACGCAATTTCACCTTCTCTCGAGATCTTATATTGTGGCACTCGTGGTAGAGGGGCCCCCTCCTTAACAGTAATGTGTATGGGTGGAATACGCATCTCTCCCACATCCGTATCTGAGGTCGCCCATAACGTATGCGGTAGAGAGGCCAAAGCTGGAACATCTAAGATGGCGTAAAACCTATCGGGGTCAGGATAATTGTCATTCAGGATAACCCGCACTCCCTCAGGGGCGCAACGTATCGTTGCTCGAAAATATTTAAGCAAGTCAATACCCAGGATATTGTCTGGTGTATGGGGCGATAACAAGAATTGACCAAAACAAAAGTATTTGTCAAGACATAGTGCAAGGGGTTTGGACAATGGGCTGGGGGAGGGTGTGCCATCAAACCCTACACATGTAATCATTTCGCCAGACAGGGGAGCCCTCGGAACCAAGTTTTTCGACAAAGCGCTACGTGTAGCCCCTGTGTCGACAAGAAATTGATCAGTAGAACCCAGAATACCCGCTGTTACATATGGACCCTGCTGATCTACCGGCACTTCAACTGATTCCTTACCCCATCCTACGCAGTCCTATGCATGCACATAATCCTGGTGTTCCACATTCTCTCCCTCCGAAATCTGATATTGATTCCGCCTATCAAACATATTTCGTTCATCCTGGCCACGGCCCCTCTCCTCAACCCTTCCACGATCACTTCCGCTACCTCTTGCTCCCGTATAACCTCCTCTCGACCTTCCACCTCCTCGACCACGCTGACTACGCTGCTCACGAAGTACCGGACAATCTTCGGCCCAATGCCCAAACTCCTTACAATAAGTGCGCTGATCCTTCGCAATGTCCGTACGACCATACTACGTATTTCCTCCACCCCGTCTACCTCTATCATTCCCTCTACCCTGTGGTCCCCGAACCTGCGCCAGCATCACCTTTGTTTTCAATTCCTTCGCCTTTTTCTCAACACTTTCTTTAGCCTCCAATTCCTGCCGCTCATAATACTGAGCCATAGTTAACAAGGACGCAGGGGTCGCCGTGGCCCAGGAACTTTCACTCGACTTCAATCGTTTTGCAATCTCCGGTAGGAGATTAGCCACATACTTATCTACAAACAGATGCCGACCCGTATCGTCTGTTAAAGATTGACCACTGTAATCATGGAACGCCTCCTCAAAACGTGTAAAGAAATCTGAGACCGTTTCATCGGATTTTTGTTTGCACGACGTTAGCATGGTCCAATCAATCTTTTTAGAGGGAACAAGCGTCTTTAATTTAATCAAGATAGCCGCCGGAAGATCTAGAATTAACTGACAAGGCTTACATGCCGGTTCCCTATCTAAATCGGCAGCATTTATTTCTTTCCATGTGCCCCCCAATATTGTTTCATCATTATTTTTACGAATTTGCCTCCACATATCAGGTGGTAAAATTAGCCCAAAGAACAAATCTATATCCACAAGAGTCATCACACAAGACGAAATAGCCCCTTCCACCCCTTCATAAAATGCCGCCGGATTTTTCCGAAGATCAGGTAAAGAATTTTTCAATGCCATAACATCTGCTCTATTCCAAGGCGTGTATACCCAGTTATATACAAAATACCCTTTCGCATCTTTTGATAATTTATCATCATCTGTACCTTCCCCTTTAGGTGGAACATACAAGGGCGCAGCTTCACGCATAGGCATAACATGCAACGCAGAACTCTTATCTGAACCACGGAGAGAACACTCCTTAGCCTGCCCGTTATTCTCCAATTCGGACTCCTTTTGCCTCCTTTTCCGCTCCTCCCGCAATCTCGTCGTTTCGTCCCGCAGCTGGATCAGTTGCGTGAATAGGTCGTCAACATCTGCAAGATCAAATACACCTTGAAGCAAATTCTCACGATACACTGACAACGATTTAGGTTCTAACGTGACAGAAAGTTCACGATACGCAGCAACAACTTCATCTGCCAAACTAGATAAAAAATACATTAATTCAAGATCCGACCACGCCCTTTTCTCCGCAAGCAACTGATCCTGAGAGACGCACTTCTTATTCACTTTACGAGCCCAACTACGTAAATGTGCGGACCTCTCCGCAGTAAACCTGAGAGCAGATACCCTCTTCTGTTCCGACTTATCCTGTCCATCGTCCTCCGAATCTGCAGCTGGTGCCGTCGGCGAAACGTACGGAGGCGGTGACCGATCTAGCAATGAAAAATCGTCAATTTCATTATTAAGGACAGGATAAAGCGGTCGGCGAATAGGAAATTGACCAGTCGTTTGCAATTTACGCTCCCGTTCCTCCCTCTCTTTCTTCTCCTGAGCCTCCTTTTCCTCAAGCTGTAAAGCCTTATCCCGAGCAGCCTTGCGCTGCTCTTTGTCCGCCAAGGCAACTTCACGCTTCATTCGCTCGCGCACCGCTTTCTCCCACATTCGCACACAGTCAAACATGTTTTGTCTAGACCTGCGTTGGAACAAACATTGTTCCACAAACTGTACTTTTCGTAAATCGAACGACCCATGTAGAGGCCATTGTAATTCGGGATCGGCCTTTGTATACTTATGCCATAATTTGCTGTACATAATAGGGGGAAGGCCTAGTTTGATATACATCTCACGATTTGGTGTTCCCTCTGGGGGAGCCGGCTGTGCTTCCGCTAACCTAATTGTGGTACCCTCTCCAAGACAGCACATCCCTCGGAGTGTGCTGAAAACAGGCATGTTCAAAAAGTATCACGAAAGCGTGACACCGTACAAAATGGCACTTACAGTACTTCACACAACTGTGCCGCTCAGAGGAAAAAAAACAAAGTTAGAGCAACATCTCTACATGCCTGCCTATGTGAAGTGCACTACACATATAAGTTCAAAGATCACAAAATCACAATGTTAGCTAACTCAAATCAAAACGTAGGACTTCCGCAAGCGTCCGAGGACTACCTTACCGATCACAAATCATAGAACTTCAGTAAGCGTCCAAAGACTACCTTACCGAACACAAATCTTACCCAAATTCTCAAATGTCCAGATTCCAACTGCCAAGGTCTTGTAAGCCAAATCAGCCAAACGGCACTTTCTCGGCAACGCAGACACTCGAAAACTCAGTCGGAGACCGGCGCCACCTGGAAGGTCAGATCGGAAGGAAAGGAAGAAACACCGTGGCAGCCAAGACTCGGGTCACTCGTGGCAGCGCGCGTCCATGGCGAGTTTCCAAGCTTTCGTCACGACCTCTCCTTCGGGCATCCGAGTCGCCGATGAGTCCCTTCGTGGTCGCCAATTTGAAGTAATCAGGGTTCCCAAGGCCTACATGCTCCAAAGATAACCCACTTACACTCAAGAACTGTTGGCACGGAAACTGTAAAAGGCAAGGAACAAGTTTATTAGGACCCCATGGGGTGGTGGTACACTCAAACAGCACCCTTCGGTAATGCAAGAGGTATCACACCGAACACCGGTGTGACCCCGATTTATATACAGTTTTGGGGCAATAAAAGATAGGCGGCACAAGTGAGAACACATTTTAGAGACATATATGGTCATGTTTTGGAACACCGCCAGCTCATTGGAGGGGGCACAACTCCGCTGGTCAGTTTGGCGCACATTCCTAAAGGCTTACTGGTCAATTGGGACTGCGCATGTGCAAGCTTGACCAGTACTAAAAATAGCCTGTTGCTGGGCAGACTGAAGTGGTCAGTGAAACGGACAATGGACTAAGGGCACGCCAGCCACAAGGCCGCTTATGATCTAAGATGGCCGCTGCAGTATTCAAAATGGCGTTCTCGTTTTCAGCCAAGTTAAGGAGGACAACGTGTAGTTTCAGCTAATCGCTAACGCGGCCATGCCAATTACGACACAGAGTCCCTGCGAAGAAGGGACCCGTGGAGGCACCGAGTGACGTGGGACCGGACCTCTTGGAAGACACTCGAAAAGCTGACTGCGCAGCTTCTGAGGCATCCTCGACATTGTGCTTTGGGGACTGAGAACCCCCACCACCGAGCAGCCCTTGCACCGAAGATCAGCCCTCCAGCATCTCCACGATCTGCGTGGGGCCCTTTTGCATTGTGCCACTCGACGAGCCATCCCGGCCACTAGCCACGTGGTCAGCGGCCATCTTGGCGACGAACTTGAAGATTTACACAGCAGGTCTGGTTGCTCCAGACCTACCCAAGCTCCTGTGAAAAGGAGCACCCGCTCTGACCTTGCTGGTCCGAGTGAACAGCATCTTTCAACTTCTGCGTGGCTTGCATTTGCCAAGGCCTGTTTGCTCCGATCAGGTCGCCGACACCGCCAACAGCGAGAAGCCTACGTGGGACAGCTCGTGACCGACTCCTGGACGTCCTCGACCCCGGGTATCCACGTGGCTGCAGAAAGAAGCTACCCGACAACGCCTGTTTGCACCCGACATCGCCTGGTTCCAATCTGGTTCCATGGTAGTCACTGGCTAGTGACTTTGAACACTGTCCCCTCTGCTTTCAGGTCTTCACATCTTCAGATCCACCGGAACCCTTCTCATCGAGCCGCCTGCAGCATCTTCAACTCCAAGCACCATCGACCGGCGTGACGAAACCCGACACTACTTCGACCCTGTGCACCCGCTTCCTGTGGGTGCGGTAACTCAGCTCCGCCAGTGCTCCTGCATTGGTACACATCTCAAGGGCCTGTGTCTTAAGTTTTAACTCCGTAGGTCACTCGGAAGGTTCCTAACTTTCTAACTTTGTACTTTTTACGCACCATGGACTTTACATTGGAAAGTGCGTGCACTTTGAACACTGCACCCGAGTCCCGTGGGCCTCTCCCGACTTAGTCACTGCTAGTCTCGAATAGCTCCAGCGATGCCCTAGGCCTCTTCACTTTCCTCTTGGTATCTCTTATACCACTTTCTTAGTATATGGTTTAGGTGGCCCCTAGGGCTCATCCATATTGTGCAACTTTTGTGTATTTTAAACTGTCTTGTGATTTAACGCTTGTGCTTTTGTGCTCATAAAGAGTCCAGGGGATTTTATAGTTAATAAATCAATATATATTTTCAATATATATCTGTGTGGTGTCCCTTTCATTTGGTATTCAAGGGGTTGTGTATGGTATAACAGCTGGCTTCACATGCCTTTCAGAGTTTAGCCTAAGACTGCTTTGTCCACGTTACCACTAGGATAACTGGTCTACAAGGTTGAATTACAACCATCATCATAAGGGTTGCTTGGCATGATACAAAGTGATCACTAAGAATTAGTGAGCATTATATATCAGGCCAACTTCTCACATTGGTGGCAGCGGTGGGATCTGAGCTTGCTGTTGTTTTACCATTACAATCTTTGAGATTATCATTTGAAAGATCATACAGGTACCTGCTAGGTACATATAAAACAAGACTAGTATACTTAAGTTCTACTGAACTTAGTTGTTGTAGAGCAAAGGGAGTAGCACACCCTAGCTACAACTACTAGATAGGTTTAGTAGGTAAACACCAGTGTAGGTAGATTGCAACACATCCACCCACACTAGAGCAATGTCTGGAGCAGAGGGGTCCAGTGGACTTACTCCTGTTGAGAGTGACCCTCCAAGGGCACCATACAAATTTGCTATTTTTTCCTTTAAGGAATTAAGACAGCTTTGTGTCTTAAGGGGTCTGAAGACAGGGCCTTCCCCTACTACAGACCACCTAAGAGAGCTCTTAGACCAGTCTGAGACTCTAAAGCCCTCTAAACTAAACCCCACAGGGGATGCTGAAGGAGGCCATCCTTCAGAGGATGACACTGTAGACACCCCTGCCCCTATCATCCTGGTAGATGAGGAAGCCTCCACCACTGGAGCTCCTCAGGTAGATGTAGAGGAAGAGGAGGAAGAGGAGGAGGTGGAAAGCAGTGAGTCAGATGATGACAGAGATAGTCAGGTGCTGGTCAGTAGACTGAACCAGGCTAACTTAAGTCAACTTGGGAATGAATCAGGTAGCAACCCATTCAGACCCCCAGGTGGACTTAACCAGGAGCCTAGGAGGAGAAGGACTCACTCAGGTGACTCTGACAACTCCCATGCTTCTAGAGGTTCTCATGGTCACTCCAGAAAGAGGATGACTAGCCCTCAGAGAAGGGAACATGAGACCAAATTGAGAGAATCTCAAATTAGAGAGGCTGAATTGAGAGTCCAGAGACAAGAGTTAGAAATTGCCCTGGCCCAAGAGAAACTTGCTAGAGCAAAGACAGCCTAGAGAGAGTGGATTAGGATCCACTGGTGGCAGCAATATCCAGAAGGATAAAGACAGGTCCTTTGATACAAGAAACCTGAGTAAGATTGTGCCCCCCTACAAAGCTGGGGATGATATCCATAAATGGATTACTGCAATGGAGAGAGCCTGCATGGTACAGCAGATCCCTCAGGAGCAGTGGGCAGCAATCTTGTGGCTCTCCTTTGAAGGTAGAGGCGGAGACAGACTCCTCACAGTTAGTGATGGGGATTCTAGAAACTACATGGTCCTGAAGAGTGCTCTGATTGATGGGTTAGGCTTAACCACTGAACAGTACAGGTTAATGTTCAGAGATACCCAGAAGACACAGACTCAGGACTGGTCTGAATTTGTTGAGTGTGCCACTAAGGCTCTGGAGGGCTGGTTGCTGGGAAGTAAGGTTACTGACTATACAGGATTGTATAATTTAATTATGAGAGAGCAAATCTTAAGTAATTGTCAAAATCAGCTTCTACATCAGCACCTGGTTGACTCTGATCTGACCTCCCCACAAGAATTGGGTAGGAGGGCAGACAAATGGGTCAGAACCAGGATCAGGCCTAAGAACCAGGGTGGTGACCAAAAGAAAGAGACTACCAAGCCTTACGAGAAGGGTGGGGATAAAAGTAAGGAAAAGACTTCCCCAGGGCCCCAAAACTCCAAGAATGGGGGTGGGTCCCAAGACACTTCTACAACCCAGAAAAAGCCTTATTGTCATACCTGTAAACAGGTGGGGCATTACAAAACAGATAGCTGTTGTCCCAAGAATGGCAATAAGGAGAATATACCTCCAGGTAAGGCTCCAACACCTCCTGTCACTGTTAGCAGTGGTCCCCCAGGTGGTGGGAGCACCCCCAAGAATTTGGGTGGGTTTACTTTTGGAGGACAGGTGGACTCTGGCCTATCCAGGTCCCCTAACTCAGATACTCTTGTCTATGAGACTGGCATGGGGTTTGCCAATTTCACTGCTTGCCCAAACACTTTGAGCAAGTATAGACAGGAGCCCCTCATCAATGGTTTGAAAGTTGAGGCCTTCAGAGACACAGGGGCTAGCATCACCATGGTGGCTGAATGTCTAGTCCCCTCAAGGCAACTTTTACCTGATGCCAGATATCAGGTGACAAACATTGATGGCATAGAAAC
The DNA here is from genome assembly GCF_964263255.1 of Lissotriton vulgaris. Classification (NCBI taxonomy): domain Eukaryota; kingdom Metazoa; phylum Chordata; class Amphibia; order Caudata; family Salamandridae; genus Lissotriton; species Lissotriton vulgaris. The sequence goes on from NC_141690.1 coordinate 262,797,365, forward strand.
CAATCATCCCATGGCAGTAGTCGATCTTAGCTGGGGAGGTGTCACTGGCCCAAAGAGAGTGGCAGTGTCAGCAAACTTGCCTGTAGATTGCCTACTGGGTAATGATTTGGAAATCTCAGCCTGGGCTGAGGTTGAACAGCAAACACATTCTAGAATGGTAAATCTCCATGGAAAGGTTAGTGGGGCTGTAATGGCTACAGCCCCAATTCAAGATGTCCTTCCTGAAAAGGTTGGGAGGGCTGAGCAAACCTCAGCCCCATCTTTAGATAACTTCCCTCCTGAAGAGAGTAGCAGGGCTGTACTGATAACAGCCCATACCCAAACTGAGTCTCCTCCTGAAAAGGTTGGTGGGGCTGTGATGGCCACAGCCCAAACTCAAACTGATACATGGGTAGTGAAGCCTGAAATGATGGATCACTCCACCCAAACAGAGAGCATTGAGGAGGAAGAGAAATCTCCCTCCCACCAGACTTTAGGAAAGGATCAGCCTCCTCAGGGAACTGATCTTACCCCTGATGAAGGAACTGTCCCAGAGGTTGTTAGGCCTGGCCTGACAGAGCCTCTGATGGCAGTGGACCCTTCTCAGGTGGGACCCAGTCTGGAGCAGGTAACCTGCCCCTCTCTACCTTGCCTTACTCAGCCCAGGGCTGCAGAGGACAAGAAGGACAGTGAGACCCAAAGGGCCCCCTGTCAAATAAAGCACCCCCATCAGCAGATTAGGGGCACCGAAACTAGTAGCCCTACTGAGGTGCAAGCTTTAAAAACTCCTGAGGGATCCCCCTTAAAAGTAGTTAGGGACCTCCCCCAGATGGCTATTGTTGGGCACAGCCAAACCTGGGACCCTAAGGGCCCAAACCTGAACTGTCCCTCCAGTAAGCCAAACAGAGGGACTCAGCCTCCAGCTTTAGGTAGCCAGAGGTTGACCCTGAGAGCACAGTGCAACTCAGTCAATGAAAGAAAGGCACACATGGTGGAGAGAGATTGGAGGAAGCTGAGCCCTACAGAGGAGACTCACTTCAGTACTCCATCTCAACACCAGCCTTTGACTTTGCAAAGACACACCACAGGTAGAGATTCCCTATGGTGGAGACCCTCAGATACCCTTAGGGTGAGGGATTGCTTAGTGGACCATGAGACAGGGGGTTCCCAAGCCAGAGCTGGTACTTCCTTATATGGCCACTTAGGCAATATAGGCTTACCTGGTCAAGGATAGCCTTATCTCCTTTCGTTTGGGGGGGCGGGGGGGTTATGTAGGAAAGTGGATATCTGACTATGGTTACCCCCAAACTTTTTGCCTGGTGTTTAGCTGGTTTTTGACTTAGTTGGCCTGGGATCCTGCTATTCAGGGCCCCAGGCTGATTGCTCTCTCCTTAAAATGGACTCCATGTACCTTAGGTGCATAACACAATTGGAATTGGTTCACCTTATAGGCCCCTGTAACAGTGTACCATAGGTACCCAGGGCATAGGTGTAGCCAAGGCCTACCAGGGGCTGCAGCATGTATTGTGCCACCCCTGGCCTGGCCTCCATATTTGACACAACTGGCTGATCACTCAGCTGGGGTAAGTTGGTGTAATCACCTCTTACTTAGGTACAGTATGTCAGTGCCTAACCCTAAACTGGACACATATGTTCCTATCAGCCACTCCTATGGAAGGCCTCATCAATCCTGGAGGCAGAGTGCTTGGAAATATGTGAGATGGTGCTCTAGCATGAGCTGAGCATGTCTGCAGCTGTCGGGAACCACTCCCTAAGCTGTTCCGGGATATTGCCATACCATATACTCTTAAGTGCATTATAATCCTCGCGGTTATTTGCTATCTTTGGTTTGGCTTTATCAAAACATGTCGAGTAAGGTGTCATACGAATTGGAATACTATCCCCTCGCCAATTCTGGCGACGGGGATAGCATTCCACCCTTCTAGAGGGACACGACATGTGTGTAGCCTTAACCCCGGTTAAAGTTAAACAGAGCCTCAGCATCACAAAATGGATGCTGCCACCACAGACACGAGTCTGGCCTCCTGCTGCTGACCGAAACTCGGCAGATGGTGGCCTGGACAAAGGGTTTCCTGCCTTGGGAGGTGCGAGCACCACCCCAGACAGGATTTTGTGTATTGGGTAGGACAGGGCTGAATAGAATCAGACATGCCCGGGGCACACAAGGTGTCCCCGTGCATAGGCCAGTCCAAACTGGTTCTGGGGCCTTCCAGCCCCAGTCCTGGCGAGGAGCTGGACAAAGGAAAGGGGGTGTAGCCGCCCCCCTTCCTGGTTCCTCCCAGAGGAGGGACCTAGTAGGTGATCCACCCCTCAGATTGGGAATAAGAGCGGGAGCAGTGCCATTGCACAGCAGATCATCCTGAAATCAACTTTAAACAAGAAGAAGACTGGACTTCGACATTCTGCTGCACAGAAGACTGAAGAGAATCTCCCTTGTGGCCTAGCAGTGGCCACCCTGTGAACACAGGTACCAACCAGCAACTCGACGTCTGCTTTGCCGCCGCCTCCCGCCGGAGACCGAGCCCAGAGCCCAACAAGAACCAGACTCCCAGACCTCTCAGAGCCCGATCCACAGTACCTGCGAAGAAGGGACCCGTGGAGGCACCGAGTGACGTGGGACCGGACCTCTTGGAAGACACTCGAAAAGCTGACTGCGCAGCTTTTGAGGCATCCTCGACGTTGTGCTTTGGGGACTGAGAACCCTTACCACCGAGCAGCCCTTGCACCGAAGATCAGCCCTCCAGCATCTCCACGATCTGCGTGGGGCCCTTTTGCATTGTGCCACTCGACGCGCCATCCCGGCCACTAGCCACGTGGTCAGCGGCCATCTTGGCGACGAACCCGAAGATTTACACAGCAGGTCTGGTTGCTCCAGACCTACCCAAGCTCCTGTGAAAAGGAGCACCCGCTCTGACCTTGCTGGTCCGAGTGAACAGCATCTTTCAACTTCTGCGTGGCTTGCATTTGCCAAGGCCTGTTTGCTCCGATCAGGTCGCCAACACCGCCAACAGCGAGAAGCCTACGTGGGACAGCTCGTGACCGACTCCTGGACGTCCTCGACCCCGGGTATCCACGTGGCTGCAGAAAGAAGCTACCCAAAAACGCCTGTTTGCACCCGACATCGCCTGGTTCCAATCTGGTTCCATGGTAGTCACTGGCTAGTGACTTTGAACACTGTCCCCTCTGCTTTCAGGTCTTCACATCTTCAGATCCACCCTTGGATCCACCGGAACCCTTCTCATCGAGCCGCCTGCAGCATCTTCAACTCCAAGCACCATCGACCGGCGTGACGAAACCCGACACTACTTCGACCCTGTGCACCCGCTTCCTGTGGGTGAGGTAACTCAGCTCCGCCAGTGCTCCTGCATTGGTACACATCTCAAGGGCCTGTGTCTTAAGTTTTAACTCCGTAGGTCACTCGGAAGGTTCCTAACTTTCTAACTTTGTACTTTTTACGCACCATGGACTTTACATTGGAAAGTGCGTGCACTTTGAACACTGCACCCGAGTCCCGTGGGCCTCTCCCGACTTAGTCACTGCTAGTCTCGAATAGCTCCAGCGATTCCCAAGGCCCTAGGCCTCTTCACTTTCCTCTTGGTATCTCTTATACCACTTTCTTAGTATATGGTTAAGGTGGCCCCTAGGGCTCATCCATATTGTGCAACTTTTGTGTATTTTAAACTGTCTTGTGATTTAACGCTTGTGCTTTTGTGCTCATAAAGAGTCCAGGGGATTTTATAGTTAATAAATCAATATATATTTTCAATATATATCTGTGTGGTGTCCCTTTCATTTGGTATTCAAGGGGGTTGTGTATGGTATAACAGCTGGCTTCACATGCCTTTCAGAGTTTAGCCTAAGACTGCTTTGTCCACGTTACCACTAGGATAACTGGTCTACAAGGTTGAATTACAACCATCATCATAAGGGTTGCTTGGCATGATACAAAGTGATCACTAAGAATTAGTGAGCATTATATATCAGGCCAACTTCTCACAGTGACTAGCACAACTATTCCTGAATCAAATGCTTGTAGAAAAGATCCGGAAGTGAGCAGAGCCATGGGCTCTTTTTCTAGCACACATTCTTACTCTGTTTCTGGTGATCTCGTAAGCCTTGCAGATGGCTTTACTATCAAATGCATACAAAAAGGGATGGGTGGAATGTTTAAATTAATCTTAGCCACTGGTAATAACTTGAGGCTGCATCCCAGTCCAGGACTGGTTTTGTCTTAGTTAGGGGCTCATCAGCGGGCTATATTTCGAGTCCGATGTGATACAGTGAGCACGGAACCGAGGTCTGGGCATATCCATCCCACTTAGGGTGACATAATAAATTTAGAAAAAATGATAGATGGAATGCTTGAATTAATCTCAGCTACTGGTAAACACTCAGGCCGCATCATTATTTTGCACAGCAGGCCACCTCAGTTTGGACTCATTTTTGTTTTACTTCACTATCAAGCAAGGCCTAACAATCCCATGGAATTCTATGCAAATATGGCTTGTCCTAAGGATGATAATCAAAACCCTTACCTACTACAGTCATGTGTATCAACACATGTTACAAAATACTTGCCTACAGGCGTTAACAATCTACTAACAATGAATTCATAAAGATCTTTTGTGTTTAACACATGGTTTGCACAATAAATAATGCAGGCCTACTGCCTTTGTCATTATTTTCATTAGAAACTGATCAGACATTACTTTTCCCAATGAACCAATTAGGCTTAAACCTTTATCACTGCCTGGAGTCCATAACCAACAAAGGCCTACCTTAGTGAGCATAGTCTGTGAAATACAAAATACTCTTTTTCAGGGGAAGTAAACAACTTCCTGACCAATCAAAGCCAATCGAGAGGAGGCTCGCCATGTGGGCGGAACAGAAGCCTCTTAGTAGAGTTTCTTAAAGCTCTGGTTTTGTTGACCACATAAGGTGTGGCGACAGCGGTGCTGTTAAACCACACATAAAGAAGCTGTTTTTGTTGGTCTTTCATCTCTAGCTCAACTATTCCAAGGAAAATACAAAGGAGAGGAGGCAGAATGGAGGACAGAGGAATTGAACAGTAATAAATAAAACGTGAATATGCATTTTGAATCAACAAGAATTGCCTTAAGTGCCTGCACAAAGAAATCAGGGATTGGTTGGAGAGGGGGAACAATATTTTTAACTTCCAAGCGATCCATGGTAGAAATGACACTTTCTAATAAATGGACTGTCATATTCTCAAATATGTTGCATTAGAGGATTCATTTCCACAGTGTGATAAACATTTGTTCCCGATGATTTTGCTAAAATATGCAATTTTAGACAAAAGACAAGAGATTCGGAAAAATCCCTTTCAAGTTGGGAAGCTTGAAGTGCAGTGCTCAGGTTAAAAAAGGCAAAAGTCGTAAAAATGTATTTTATTCTTCCTGTCGGCAAGCGTTCAGACATGCGGCAGTGATAGGTGGTATGTATCTACCTATTCTGTCCATAGCTGCATATTCAGTCCCATAACTCATTTATTTATTAATTTATGTACTGTGGAATTATTTAGGTTCATGCGTCCCATTATATAACAATCTTGGAATTTGTGTGCATCACACACAAAGCGTTAAACTCTAAGGGGCATATTATCAACAACTAGCGATATTTATCGCTAAAGAAGATTAGCAAAATTTTTGGGGGCGCCAAGCTTCGCCGGATTTTATTGCAGAGATAATGTGCTATTAGCAACGTTTATCTCCAATGCGATGAAATAACCGGCGATAGCGGCAAAATGCATGAATATCGCTGGAAAACCAGCTATATTCATGCATCGTTTATCTCCAATGCGATGAAATAACCGGCGATAGCGGCGAAATGCATGAATATCGCTGGAAAACCAGCGATATTCACGAATCATCGCCAATAGGGTCTTAGCCAGAATATCCACCTCCCATTGGATATAATGGCTAAGAACTGGTCTGAGCAGGCGTTAGTTTTTCGCGATATTCGCGGTTAGCGCTAATTTTTTTATCGCTACGCCTGCCTTGCTAATAGGTGATAGTGACGTTAGCGACTGCATTCAGTCACTAACAGTTTGAGTACGGCCACTTTGCATGTCATTAGCGATAAATATCGCTGACATGCAAAGCGGGCCCCAAACTGCTCGCTATCACCTAAAACCTGTCGCTAACTGATGTTAGCAACAGCTTAATAGGGCGATGAAATTATCGCCGCTTTGCGGACAAAAAGGGCTGCAAAAGCGGCAATAATTTCATTTCGCCTGCCTTCATAATATGCCCCTAATTCTCCAGCATGTCTCACCCAGAAAATCGTTGTTTCCGGAGGAGATGGGCACTCCCGGTTTGCCAGGGCTTTTGTTCTGCGACCACCCCTCTTCCGGAAGAAGAAAACATACAACAGAGCTTTCTCTGTGGCCGCACCCAGAATCTGGAACTCGCGGCCACCCAGCGTCAGAAGAATTCCTTCCTTGTCTTGATTCAAGAAGGAAGCGAAGACTTTCCCAATGGGTAAATTCCTTCCATAAACACTCCCAGAGCATACAAAGTTCAGCGGCCTAACGATATGCTCTCTTCTTGGCCTCTACCAGTGTATGCCAATCTGGATTTCTTTGATGCAGCCTACGCTATATCTTGTATCATGGTTGTTGCTATCTACGTTTACTTCATTTGTACTTCACTGTCACTTTAAGGGGCAGAGACTGGTGCTGTGCAGTCTGCCTCTGCTCCCACCAACGTTTGTTTTTCTCCCTTAAGTTGTACCCTTGTTCACCTATTCCCTCTCATTGCAATATTTTGTTTATCACAGAAAAAAGTTCTTATGATTCGTCTGTTCTGAACTTTTAGCCCTATAAAGCGCTTTGATACCCTAATAGGTCACATTCGTGCTCCATAAAACACTAAAATAAATAAGTTAAAAAAATATCTATATATCTATATATATATATATATATCTTTGCAGTTTGAAAAAGCGGATCACTTGGCATATAAACCTTTTCTGACAACAAATTATGTGGGACTAAAAATGCAAGCAGTGAACAATTCTGGCTGGTTGGAGGAGTCCTATCAGATTTGCTGTCCCAACCATCTCTTACAGCCATTGTGATTTGCAGCCTCTGAACCAATTAGAATTGACCCATGTTAGGCAGCCAAACAGAATAGATTGTGGCATATTGCACTGCTCTGAACTGGCTCAGCCTCCACCATGGTGCTGGTAGTCTGAGGTCAAGCTTCATTCTGAGCATGGAGGACCCTGACATTTTTTTTACCACACAAATGCACCCTTTAGGTGAAATTTTAGCTGAAGATTTCAAACACCCCAAGTCATCAGCAGTCTGCAATACAAGTGCAACATGTTAAGTATTTTCTGTTGAATAAATTGTGTAAAATACAGGGATTTGAGTCTCTCTTTGATTGTGTGTTTCTTTCTTGTCTCATAGGCTACTTCAACTGACATTTTTGATCCCCGGACTTACCTGGCCTCGCGCAGAGCTCGGCTCCCAGAAGCATGCTTTCCTGCAAGACTTGCACTGATGTGGGCGTGTGCATCACACCTAACCTTTGGAATCAGAAACGTGTGGTGTTAACTTCTAATGTATGGGAGTCTGACAGCAGCCAGACTTAAAAATGCCTCATTGTGTGAAGGTCACTGCACCACTCCTATGTTAATATTTTAATGTTATTGTATTTTTAGAATAAAGATGGTGTTTAAGATTCATGTATTGGACAATAAAGGCATGGGTGAAGTGAGTCTCTCCCGCAAAGTCAATAAATAAGTAATGATTTTGTGAAACTGGGAATTAAAGTCATTTATCCTAAGCTCGAGGCAAAACAGCGCCATCCAGAGGAAGGGAAGAGAAACTGCATCAGCCATTACAACGCATTTGGCAAAGGCGACACTTCCATTATGGCTCAATCATTGATCGATTTACTGAGTACCTTCAGATCCAGATGGATCCAAAGGGAGAAACCAAAGAAAAGAAAAGGAATAGACATTGGAGTAAACATTGGGAACACGATGAATTCACATCACCATCATCAGTGAGAAATACAGGACACTGAAAAAAACTGGAAGTTGGGGAGATCAGGAATGGAACTGTAGACTTCACAATGTTCACATCCGAGCATTGATGCAAAGTCAATCAGCAAAACGGGGCACGTGAGACAGGGTCCGCAATGCTTTCTACCTGGCTGTAGTCTAGCCTGACCAGGTGTCCCTACCACTGTTACCCCCTTACTAGCGCATGGGACGTGGCCTACATATTTGTTCACTCTTTTGGTGCTGATTGGTCAAAGGCGGACAAAGGTATAGACGCCTGGGGTTCAACGCCACTCCCAAAGGGAATTTATTGCTAATGATATCACAAAATTGGTGATCTGACCAATGGGCCATTTGACATGAGTTTACACATCCTGGAATAAATATTCCCTTTTATTGTTTTGAACAAATATGCACATTTTCTCACTATTTAAGAGTTTTCATCTGGGTTTTTCTGCTATGCCTGTGACATAGCAACATCCGGAATCAACTGCTCTAAAAATCCCATATTTTCCTACAAGGTGAGTTGGAAACGTCCTTGGGGCTTGCATTTTTCGCAATGTCATTTTCAAGTGGCATCTAGTCCGGGACGCCATCATCATAGGAAATATACTCTGCCACAGATCACAAGGCTTAGAGTCGATAAATGCTGGCCAAGTTCATCTTCAAACTCTGAGGCAGCGTACCACGTTTCATTATGAACCACCTGCTGGGAGTCCTTTTCATTGAAAGGTGTCAACCATCACCTGAGGTGTCGCTGCATCGCATTACACCAGCAGCTGATTCGCTTTCCTGCAGTTAGTATCCGGTTTTCCCAGAGTGTCAAATACCTTAGTTAGCTATCCTGAGCTCCAAAACATCTGTAAATGCAGTACCACTTCCTACCACTTTCTACTTGCTTATTGCACAGTGGGATGGTTGAATGGCAAGTGTGCCGTAAGCCTTTGTGTTGAGAGTCACCTACAACATCACCTCCTGTGCTTTGCGTGGTGGAATAGTTTGGATGTTGAGTGTGCTTGGACGCTGGGCCTCATGGGAACAGTCCAGCCCGAACTGCCAAGCCATGTCTTCCCTGGACCGGAAACAAGCATCCTGGGACCGGTTTCGGATTCATAATCCTTATCAGCCAGGCTATCTTGAATCCTGTGGTAGAGTGAGCAAGATACCCACATCTGGGCATACCCTGACAACTCAGGGCGAACAAAGCAATACCAAAGGGGATGATGGACGGAGTGCTTGAGCAAATCAAACACTCACACCCAGTCAACTGATCTGGGTTTAGTCTATCATTATTCTTTAGCTCACTCCACCACCCCAGCTCAGACATGGCCATATGCAAATCAGTCTGACCCTGTGCCTCATGGGAACAATCCAGCCCGAACTGCCAAGCCATATCTTCTCTGGACTGGAAACAAGTATCCTGGGACCGGTTTCGGATTCATAATCCTCATCAGCCAGGCTATCTTGAATCGAGTAGTAGAGTGAGCAAGGGACCCACGTCTGGGCATACCCTGCCAACTCAGGGGGAACAAAGCGGTACCAAAGGGGATGATGGACGGAGTGCTTGAGGAAATCAAACACTCAGCCCCAGTCAACTGATCTGGGTTTAATCCATCATCATTCTTTAGCTCACTCCACCACCCCAGCTCAGACATGGCCATATGCAAATCAGTCTGACCTTGTGCCTCATGGGAACAGTCCAGCCCAAACTGCTAAGGCATGTCTTCCCTGGACCGGAAACAAGCATCTTGAGACCGGTTTCGGATTCATAATCTTCAACAGCCAGGTTATCTTGAATCCAGTGGTAGAGTGAGCAAGGGGCCCACTTCTGGGCATACTCTGCCAACTCAGGGCGTACAAAGCGATACCAAAGGGATGATGGACGTATTGCTTGAGCAAATCAAACAATCACCCCCAGTCAACTGATCTGGGTTTAATCCATCATGATACTTTTGCTCACTCCACCGCCACAGTTCAGAGATGGCCATATGCAAATCAGTCTGACGCTGTGCCTCATAGGAACAGTCCACCCCGAACTGCCATGCCATGTCTTCCTTGGACCGGAAACAAGCATCCCGGGACCGGTTTCGGATTCATAATCCTCATCAGCAAGGCTATCTTGAATCCAGTGGTAGAGTGAGCAAGGGACCCACGTCCGGGCATACCCTTCCAACTCAGGGCGAATAAATCGATACCAAAGGGGATGATGGACGGAATGCATGAGCAAATCAAACACTCACCCCCAGTCAACTGACCTGGGTTTAATCCATCATGATACTTTAGCTCACTCCACCGCCCCAGTTCAGAGATGTTTATATCAAAGAACATTGGTTCCTGTGGTATAGTAAAAAATAATATGAATTAAATATATAGATTAATAGCGATAGGTATCAGCACCGAGGGTTGACAAGAATGGCGGAAAGGAATGCACGACCAATTATATAACTTACTGTCATGTTTTTACTTCATCATATAAACTCTGTTTAAATTTGTCATACAGTTCAGTGCATACAAATACATAAACCATACATAAACAGGTGCACAGTGTCCCAAGTGTATCAGTGAAACCAAAATAACAATACATATAACATAAACTACATAGGGGCGCAGTGGTTTCTTATTGGATACATAAAGAAAGGAAAAGGACCAAAGAAAAAATAATTGATTACTAAAGTGATTCTACACAATCGTAGACACTATTTTAAAGGTTCAATTCCTCGTTGCGTAGACGGCGTTTCGACCCTTTGGGATATGGGTCTCGTCAGGACAGGACAGTGAAGGACATCTGAATATTATCTCGTATTCACCCATGCATGGCGAGAATGAAAAGCTCACTTACAGGTAACCCAGCCGGGTACACATGTAGTGGTCACCGAATTGTGATGAATTATGTGCGCACAATGGCACTTTTAAAGTTGTCTCAGGATAATGCCTGAGACCATAAGAATTAATACCGGATAGCCTAGATAGCTTCCGGATCGAGGGTCCGATCTGTAGCTGTATATTTTGAAAAGGACGATGCCTCTGTTTTGCGGAGCCCGATCGCGTCTCACAATCCTCTCAACCAGTTCAGAGATGGCCATATGCAAATCAGTCTGACGCTGTGTGTGAGAAGTTGGCCTGGTATATGATGCTCACTAGTTCTAGTGATCACCTTGTACCATGCCAAGCAACCCTTATGATGATTGGTTTTAAGTCAACCTTATAGACCAGCTATCCTAGTGGTAGCGTGGACAAAGCAGTCTTAGGCTAAACTCTGAAAGGCATGTGAAGCAAGCTGTTTTAAAATATACAGCCCCCTTAAATACCAAATGAAAGGACACCACACAGATATATATTGAAAATATATATATATATTAATAACTACAAATATCCCCTATACTCTTTATGAGCACAGAAGCACAAGCGTTAAAACAAAACACAGTTTAAATATACAAAAGTTGCACAATATGGATGAGACCTAGGGGCCACCTAAACCATATACTAAGAAAGTGGTATAAGAGACACCAATCAAAAAGGAAATAGGCCTAGGGCCTTGGGAATCGCTGGAGCTGATCGGGACTAGCAGTGACTAAGTCGGGAAAGGCGCGCGGGACTCGGGTGCAGTGCTTAAAGTGCACGCGTTCACCAATGCATTGTCTATGGTGCGAAAAAAGTAACAAAGTTAGTTATTAAGGAACCTTCTGAGTGACCTAGAGGAATGAAACTTTAGACACAGACACTAGAGGTGTGTACCAGTGTGGGAACACCGGCATTGTTGACGAGTTACCTCACCCACAGGACGCGGGTGCATAGGGTCGAAGTAGTGTCGGGTTTCATCACGCAGGTCGATGGTGCTTGGAGCTGAAGATGCTGCAGGCGGCTCTATGTGAAGAGTTCCGGTGGATCCAAGGGTGGATCCGAAGTTGTGAAGACCTGAAAGCAGAGGGGACCATATTCAAAGTCACTAGCCAGTGACTACTGTGGAACCAGGATGGAACCAGGCGATGTCGGGTGCAAACAGGCGATGTGGTGTTGCTTCTCTCTGCACCCACGTGGACACGAAGAGGTCGAGGACGTCCAGACTTCGGTCACGAGCTGTCCTACAAAGGCTCTAGCTGATGGCGCTGTCGGCAACTTGATCGGAGCAAACAGGCTTTGGCTAATGCAAGCCACGCAGGAATCAAAAAAGGCTTATCACTCGGACCAGCAAGGTCAGAGGGGGTGCTCCCTTTTACAGGAGCGAGGGCAAGTCTGGAGCAACCAGACCCGCAGTGTAGATTGTAGGTTTCGTCGCCAAGATGGCCGCTGACCACGTGGCAAGTGGCCGGGATGGCGCGTCGAGTGGCACGATGCAAAAGGGCCCCACGCAGATCGTGGAGATGCTAGGGGGCTGATCTCCTGTGCAAGGGCTGCTTGGTTGTGGGGCTTCTCAAACCCTAAAGCACAGCATCGAGGGTGCCTTGGGTGCTGTGCAGTCAGCGTCTCGAGGGTCTTTCAAGAGTTCCGGTCCCACGTCTCTCGGTGCCTCCACGGATCCCTTCTTTGCAGGGACTGTGGATCGGGCTGTGAGAAGTCTGGGAGTCTGGTTCTTGTTATGCTCTATGCTCGTGCTCTGGCGGGAGGCGGCGGCAAAGCAGATGTCGAGTTGCTGGATGGTGCCTGTGTTCACAGGGTGGCCACTCCTAGGCCACAAGGGAGTTGCTCTTCAGTCTTCTGTGCAGCAGAATGCCGAAGTCCAGTCGTCTTCTTAGTTTAATGTTGATTCAGGATGATCTGAGGTGCTATGGCACTGCTCCCACTCTTATTCCCAATCTGAGGGGTGGATCACCTGCTAGGTCCCTCCTCTGGGTGGGACCAGGAAGGGGGGCGGTGACACCCCCTTTCCTTTGTCCAGCTCCTCGCCAGGCCTGGGTCTGAAAAGTCCCAGGACCAGTTTGGACTGGCTTATGCACGGGGACACCTTGTGTGCCCCGGGCATGTCGGATTCTATTCAGCCCTGTCCTACCCAATACATAAAATTTTGTCCGGGGTGGTGCTCGCACCTCCCAAGGCAGGAAATCCTTTGTCCAAGCCTCCCTCGCTGGAAGGACTCCCAGCAGCAGGAGGTCAGACTTGTGTCTGTGGTGGCAGCATCCATTTTGTGATGCTGAGGCTCTGGTTAACTTTAACCCGGGTTCAGGTTATGTACATGTCGTGTCCCTCTAGAAGGGTGGAATGCTATCCCCGTCGAGAGAACTGTCCAGGGGATAATATTCCAAATCGTATGACACCTTACTCGACATGTTTTGATAAAGCCAAACCAAAGTTAGCAGATAACCGCGAGGATTATAATGCACTTAAGAGTATATGGTATGGCAATATCCCGGAACAGCTAAGGGAGTTGTTCCCGACAGCTGCAGACAGGCTCAGCTCATGCTAGAGCACCATATCACATATTTCCAAGCACTCTGCCTCCAGGATTGATGAGGCCTTCCATAGGAGTGGCTGATAGGAACATATGTGTCCAGTTTAGGTTAGGTATAGATATACTACACCTAAGCAAGAGGTGATAACACCAACTTACCTCAGCTGAGTGATCAGCCAGTTGTGTCAAATATGGAGGCCAGGCCAGGGGTGGCACAATACATGATGCAGCCCCTGGTAGGCCTTGGAAACACCTATGCCCTGGGTACCTAGGGTACACTGTTACAGGGGCCAATAAGGTGAACCAATTCCAATTGTGTATGTACCTAAGGTACATGGAGCCCATTTTAGGGAGAGAGCAATTAGCCTGGGGCCCTGAATAGCAGGATCTCAGGCCAACTATGTCAAAAACCAGCTAAACACCAGGCAAAAAGTTTGGGGGTAACCATAGTCAGATATCCACCTTCCTACACAACCCCCCCCCCCTCCTAAACGAAAGGAGATACGGCTATCCTTGACCAGGTAAGCCTATATTGCCTAAGTGGTCATATAAGGAAGTACCAGCTCTGGCTTGGTTACCCCCTGTCTCATGGTCCACTAAGCAATCCCTCACCCTAAGGGTATCTGAGGGTCTCCACCATAGGGAATCTCTACCTGTGGTGTGTCTTTGCAAAGTCAAAGGCTGGTGCTGAGTTGGAGTACTGAAGTGAGATTCCTCTGTAGGACTCAGCTTCCTCCGATCACTCTCCACCCTGTGTGCCTTTCTTTCTTTGACTGAGTTGCACTGTGCTCTCAGGGTCAACCTCTGGCTACCTAATGCTGGAGGCTGGGTCCCTTTGTTTGGCTTACTGGGGGGACAGGTCAGGTTTTGGGCCTTGAGGTCCCAGGTTTGGCTGTGCCCAACAGAATCCATCTGTGGGAGGTCCCTAACTACTTTTAAGGGGGCTCCCTCAGGAGTTTTTAAAGTTTTCACCTCACTAGGGCTACTAGTTTCGGTGCCCCTAATCTGTTGATGGGGGTGCTTTATTTGACAGGGGGGCCTTTGGGGCTCACTGTCCTTCTTGTCCTTTGCAGCCCTGGGCTGACTAAGGCAAGGTAGAGAGGGGCAGGTTACCTGCTCTAGACTGGGTCCCACCTGAGAAGGGTCCACTGCGACCAGAGGCTCTGTCAGGCCAGGCCTAACAACCTCTGGGGCAGTTCCTTCATCAGGGGTAAGATCAGTTCCCTGAGGAGGCTGATCCTTTCCTAATGTCTGGTGAGGGGGAGATTTCTCTTCCTCCTCCATGCTCTCAGTTTGGGTGGAGTGATCCATCATTTCAGGCATCACTACCCATGTATCAGTTTGAGTTTGGGCTGTGGCCATCACAGCCCCACCAACCTTTTCAGGAGGAGACTCAGTTTGGGTATGAGCTGTTACCATCACAGCCCTGCTAATCTTTTCAGGAGGGAAGTTAGCTAAAGATGGGGCTGAGGCTTGCTCAGCCCTACCAACCTTTTCAGGAAGGACATCTTGGATTGGGGCTGTAGCCATTACAGCCCCACTAACCTTTCCATGGAGATTTACCATTCTATAATGGGTTTGTTGTTCAACCTCAGCCCAGGCTGAGATTTCCAAATCATTACCAAGTAGGCAATCTACAGGCAAGTCTGCTGACACTGCCACTCTCTTTGGGCCAGTGACACCTCCCCAGCTAAGATTGACTACTGCCACGGGATGTTTGGTTTCTATTCCATCAATGTTTGTCACCTGATATGTGGCATCAGGTAAAAGTTGCCTTGAGGGGACTAGACATTCAGCCACCATGGTGATGCTAGCCCCTGTGTCTCTAAAGGCCTCAACTTTCAAACCATTGATGAGGGGCTCCTGTCTATACTTGCTCAAAGTGTTTGGGCAAGCAGTGAAATTGGCAAACCCCATGCCAGTTTCATAGACAAGAGTATCTGAGGTAGGGGACCTGGTTAGGCCAGAATCCACCTGAGCTCCAAATGTAAACCCACCCAGATTCTTGGGGGTGCTCCCACCACCTGGGGGACCACTGCTAACAGTGACAGGAGGTGTTGGAGCTTTACTTGGAGGTATATTCTCCGTATTACTATTCTTTGGACAACAGCTATCTGATTTCCAATGTCCAACCTGTTTACAGGCATGGCAGTAAGGATTTTTTCTGGGTAGAGGAAGTGTCATGGGACCCACCCTTTCCATTGGGGTTTTGGGGCCCTGGGGAAGTCTTCTCTTTGGATTTATCCCCACCTTTCTCTTGAGGCTTGGTAGTCTCTTTCTTTTGGTCACCACCCTGGTTCTTAGGCCTGATCCTGGTTCTGACCCATTTGCCTGCCCTCTTACCCAATTCTTGTGGAGAGGTCAGATCAGAGTCTACCAGGTGCTGATGTAGAAGCTGATTTTGACAATTATTTAAAATTTGTTCTCTCATAAGCAAATTGTACAATCCTGTATAATCTGTAACCTTACTTCCCAGCAACCATCCCTCCAGAGCCTTAGTGGCACACTCAACAAATTCAGACCAGTCCTGAGTCTGTGTCTTCTGGGTGTCTCTGAACATTAACCTGTACTGTTCAGTGGTTAAGCCTAACCCATCAATCAGAGCACTCTTCAGGACCAGGTAGTTTCTAGAATCCCCATCACTAACTGTGAGGAGTCTGTCTCGGCCTCTACCTTCAAAGGGGAGCCACAAGATTGCTGCCCTTTGCTCCTGAGGGATCTGCTGTACTTTGCAGGCTCTCTCAAGTGCAGTCATCCATTTGTGGATATCATCCCCAGCTTTTTAGGGGGCACAATCTTACTCAGGTTTCTGTTATCAAAAGACCTGTCTTTATCCTTTTGGATAATGCTGCCACCAGTGGGTTCTATTACCCCACTCTCTCTAGGCTGTCTTGCTCTAGAAAGTTTTTCTTGGGCCAGGGCAACTTCTAATTCTTGTCTCTGGATCCTAAGCTCAGCCTCTCTCATTTTGGCCTCATGTTCCCTTCTCTGAGGGCTAGTCATCTCCCTTCTGGAGTGACCATGAGAACCTCTAGAAGCCTGGGAGGTATTGGATTCACCTGGGTGATTCCTCCTCCTCCTAAGCTCCTGGTTAATTCCACCTGGGTGTCTGGGCAAGGTCATCCTTGCTTCAGTCCCAAATACACTTAAGTTAGTCTGGTTAAGCCTGCTGACTAGCACCTGACTATTTCTGCCATCATCAGAATCACTGCTCCCCCCCTCTGTCTCCTCCTCTTCCTCTTCAGGCTGAGTATCTCCAGTGACTTGGTCATCCTCATCTAGCTGGATTACAGGGACAGGGGTGTCAGTATTGTCATCTCAGTGGGAGAGCCTCCATCAGCATTCCCTGTGGGGTCTGCTTTAGAGGTCTTTAGAGCCTCAGACTGGTCTAAGAGCTCTCTAAGGTGGTCTGTAGTATGGGATGGCCCTGTCCTAAGACCTCTTAAGGCACAAAGCTGCCTTAGTTCCTTAAAGGAGAATATAGCAAATTTGGATGGTGCCCTTGGAGGGTCACTCTCAACAGGAGTAAGTCCACTGGACCCCTCTGCTCCAGACATTGCTCTAGTGAGGGTGGATATGTTGCAATCTACCAACACTGGTGTTTACCTACTAAACCTATCTAGTAGTTGTAGTCAGGGTGTGCTACTCCCTATCCTCTACAACAACTAAGTTCAGTAGAACTTAAGTATACTAGTATTGTTTTAATATGTACCTAGCAGGTACCTGTATGATCTTTCAAATGATACTCTCAAAGATTGTAATGGTAAAACAACAGCAAGCTCAAATCCCAATCCGCTGCTCACCAATGTGAGAAGTTGGCCTGGTATATGATGCTCACTAGTTCTAGTGATCACCTTGTACCATGCCAAGCAACCCTTATGATGATTGGTTGTAAGTCAACCTTATAGACCAGCTATCCTAGTGGTAGCGTGGACAAAGCAGTCTTAGGCTAAACTCTGAAAGGCATGTGAAGCAAGCTGTTTTACCATATACAACCCCCTTGAATACCAAATGAAAGGACACCACACAGATATATATTGAAAATATATATATATTTATTAACTACAAATATCCCCTATACTCTTTATGAGCACAGAAGCACAAGCGTTAAAACAAAACACAGTTTAAATATACAAAAGTTGCACAATATGGATGAGCCCTAGGGGCCACCTAAACCATATACTAAGAAAGTGGTATAAGAGACGAAAAGTAAATAGGCCTAGGGCCTTGGGAATCGCTGGAGCTGATCGGGACTAGCAGTGACTAAGTCGGGAAAGGCCCGCGGGACTCGGGTGCAGTGCTTCAAGTGCACGCGCTCACCAATGCATTGTCTATGGTGCGTAAAAGTTACAAAGTTAGTTATTAAGGAACCTTCCAAGTGACCTAGAGGAATGAAACTTAAGACACAGACACTAGAGGTGTGTACCAGTGTGGGAAGACCGGCGTTGCTGAGTTACCTCACCCACAGGACGAGGGTGCATAGGATCGAAGTAGTGTTGGGTTTCGTCACGCAGGTCGATGGTGCTTGGAGCTGAAGATGCTGCAGGCGGCTCAATGTGAAGAGTTCCGGTGAATCCAAGGGTGGATCTGAAGTTGTGAAGACCTGAAAGCAGAGGGGACCATATTCAAAATCACTAGCCAGTGACTACTGTGGAACCAGGATGGAACCAGGCGATGTCCGGTGCAAACAGGCGATGAGGTGTAGCTTCTCTCTGCAGCCACATGGACACGAGGAGGTCGAAGACGTCCAGGCGTCGGTCACAAGCTGTCCCACAAAGGCTCTAGCTGATGGCGGTGTCGGCAACTTGATCGGAGCAAACAGGCCTTGGCTAAAGCAAGCCACGCAGGAATCGAAAAAGGCTTATTACTTGGACCAGCAAGGTCAGAGCGGGTGCTCCCTTTTACAGGAGCGAGGGCAAGTCTGGAGCAACCAGATCCACAGTGTAGATTGAAGGTTTCATCGCCAAGATGGCCGCTGACCACGTGGCAAATGGCCGGGATGGGGCATCCAATGGCACAATGCAAAAGGGCCCCACGCGGATCGTGGAGAGGCTGGGGAGCTGATCTTCAAAGCAAGGGCTGCTCGGTTGTGGGGCTTCTCAAACCACAAAGCACAGCATCGAGGGTGCCTCGGGTGCTGCGCAGTCAGCATCTCGGGGGTCTTTCAAGAGGTCCGGTCCCACGTCTCTCGGTGCCTCCACGGGTCCTTTCTTTGCAAGGACTGTGGATCGATCTGTGCGAAGTCTGGGAGTCTGGTTCTTGTCAGGCTCTGGGCTCGGGCTCCGGCGGAAGGCGGCGGCAAAGCAGACGTCGAGTTGCTGGATGGTGCCTGTGTTCATAGGGTGGCCACTCCTAGGCCACAAGGGAGATGCTCTTCAGTCTTCTGTGCAGCAGAATGTCGAAGTCCAGTCGTCTTCTTAGTTTCAAGTTGATTCAGGATGATCTGAGGTGCTATGGCACTGCTCCCACTCTTATTCCCAATCTGAGGGGTGGATCACCTGCTAGGTCCCTCCTCTGGGTGGGACCAGGAAGGGGGGCGGTTACACCCCCTTTCCTTTGTCCAGCTCCTCGCCAGGCCTTTTGTCTGGAAAGTCCCAGGACCGGTTTGGACTGGCTTATGCATGGGGACACCTTGTGTGCCCCGGGCATGTCTGATTCTATTCAGCCCTGTCCTACCCAATACACAAAATCCTGTCTGGGGTGGTGCTCGCACCTCCCAAGGCAGGAAATCCTTTGTTCAAGCCTCCCTCGCTGGAAGGACTCCCAGCAGCAGGAGGTCAGACTTGTGTCTGTGGTGGCAGCATCCATTTTGTGATGCTGAGGCTCTGGTTAACTTTAACCGGGGTTCAGGTTATGTACATGTTGTGTCCCTCTAGAAGGGTGGAATGCTATCCCCATCAACAGAACTGTCGAGGGGATAGTATTCCAAATCATATGACACCTTACTCGACATGTTTTGATAAAGCCAAACCAAAGTTAGCAAATAACCGCGAGGATTATAATGCACTTAAGAGTATATGGTATGGCAATATCCCGGAACAGCTAAGGGAGTTGTTCCCGACAGCTGCAGACAGGCTCAGCTCATGCTAGAGCACCATCTCACATATTTCCAAGCACTCTGCCTCCAGGATTGATGAGGCCTTCCATAGGAGTGGCTGATAGGAACATATGTGTCCAGTTTAGGTTAGGTATAGATATACTACACCTAAGCAAGAGGTGATTACACCAACTTACCTCAGCTGAGTGATCAGCCAGTTGTGTCAAATATGGAGGCCAGGCCAGGGGTTGCACAATACATGCTGCAGCCCCTGGTAGGCCTTGGAAACACCTATGCCCTTGGTACCTAGGGTACACTGTTACAGGGGCCAATAAGGTGAACCAATTCCAATTGTGTATGTACCTAAGGTACATGGAGTCCATTTTAGGGAGAGAGCAATTAGCCTGGGGCCCTGAATAGCAGGATCCCAGGCCAACAATGTCAAAAACCAGCTAAACACCAGGCAAAAAGTTTGGGGGTAACCATAGTCAGATACCCACCTTCCTACACTGTGCCTCATAGGAACAGTCCACCCCGAACTGCCATGCCATGTCTTCCTTGGACCGGAAACAAGCATCCTGGGACCGGTTTCGGATTCATAATCCTCATCAGCCAGGCTATCTTAAATCTAGTGGTAGAGTGAGCAAGATATCCACATCTGGGCATACCCTGCCAACTCAGGGCGAACAAAGCGATACCAAAGGGGATGATGGACGGAGTGCTTGAGCAAATCAAACACTCACCTCCAGTCAACTGATCTCGGTTTAATCCATCATCATTCTTTATCTCACTCCACCACCCCAGCTCAGATATGGCCATATGCAAATCAGTCTGACCCTGTGCCTCATGGGAACAGTCAACCCTTGAACTGACAAGCCATGTCGTCCCTGGACCGGAAACAAGCATCCTGGGACTGGTGTCTGATTCATAATCCTCATCAGCCAGGCTATCTAGAATCCAGTGGCAGAGTGAGCAAGGGACCCACTTCTGGTCATACTCTGCCAACTCAGGGCGAACAAAGCGATACTAAAGGGGATGATGGACGGACTGCTATAGCAAATCAAACACTCAACCCCAGTCAACTGATCTGGGTTTATTCCATCATCATTCTTTAGCTCACTTCACCACCCCACCTCAGACATGGCCATATGCAAATCTGTCTGACCCTGTGCCTCATTGGAACAGTCCAGCCCGAACTGCCAAGCCATGTCTTCCCTGGACCGGAAACAAGCATCCTGGGGCTGGTTTCGGATTCATAATCCTCATCAGCCAGGCTATCTTGAATCCAGGGGTAGATTGAGCAAGGGACCACGTCTGGGCATACCCTGCCAACTGAGGGCGAACAAAGCGATTCCAAAGGGGATGATGGACCGAGTGCTTGAGCAAATCAAACACTCACCCCCAGTCAACTGATCTGGGTTTAATCCATCATCATTCTTTAGCTCACTCCACCACCCCAGCTCAGATATGAGCCATATGCAAATCAGTCAGACCCTGTGCCTCATGGGAACAGTCCAGCCTTCAACTGCCAAGCCATCTCTTCCCTGGACCGCAAACAAGCATCCTGGGACCGGTTTCGGATTCATAATCCTCATCAGCCATCTTATCTTGAATCCAGTGGTAGAGTGAGCAAGGGACCCATGCCTGGGCATAACCTGCCAACTCAGGGCAAACAAAGCGATACCAAAGGGGATGATGGACGGACTGCTATAGCAAATCAAACACTCATCTCCATTCAACTGATCCGGGTTTAATCCAGCATCATTGTTTAGCTCATTCCACCACCCCAGTTCAGACGTGGCCATATGCAAATCAGTCTGACCCTGTGCCTCATGGGAACCGTCCAGCCCGAACTGCCAAGCCATGTCTTCACTGGACCGGAAAGGAGCATCTTGGGACCGGTTTCGGATTCCTAATCCTCAACAGCCAAGTTATCTTGAATCCCGTGGTAGAGTGAGCAAGGGACCCACGTCTGGGCATACTCTGCCAACTCAGGGCGAACAAAGCGATACCAAAGGGGATGATGAACGGTGTGTTTGAGCAAATCAAACACTCAACCCTAGTCAACTATGCTGGGTTAATCCATCATCATTCTTTAGCTCACTCCACCACCCCAGTTCAGACATGGCCATATGCAAATCAGTCTGACCCTGTGCCTCATGGGAACAGACCAGCCCGAACTGTCAAACCATTTCTTCCCTGGACCAAAAACAAGCATCCTGGGACCGCTTTCGGATTCATAATCCTCATCAGCCATGCTATCTTGAATCCAGTGGTAGAGTGAGTAATGGACCCACGTCTAGGCATACCCTGCCAACTCAGGGCGTACAAAGCGATACCAAAGGGGATGATGGACGGAGTGCTTGAGCAAATCAAACACTCACCCCCAGTCAACTGATCTGGGTTTAATCCATCATCATTTTTTAGCTCACTCCACCACCCCAGCTCAGATATGGCCATATGCAAATCATTCTCACTCTGTGCCTCATGGGAACAGTCCATCCCGAACAGCCAAGCCATGTCTTCCCTGGACTGGAAACAAGCATCCTGGGGACAGTTTTGGATTCATAATCCTTATCAGGCAGGCTATCTTGAATCCAGTGGTTAGAGTGAGGAAGGGACCCACGTCTGGGCATACCCTGCCAACTCAAGGCGAACAAAGAGATACCAAAGGGGATGATGGACGGAGTGCTTGAGCAAATCAAAAACTCAACCCCATTCAACTGATCAGGGTTTAATCCATCATCATTCTTTAGCTCGTTCCACCACCCCAGTTCAGACATGGCCATATGCAAATCAGTCTGACCCTGTGCCTCATGGGAACAGTCCAGCCTGAACTGCCAAGCCAAGTCTTCTCTGGACCGCAAACAATCATCTTGGGACCGGTTTCGTATTCATAATCCTCAACAACCAGGTTATCTTGAATCAAGTGGTAGAGTGAGCAAAGGACCCACGTCTGGGCATACTCTGCCAACTCAGGGCGAACAAAGGGATACCAAAGGGGATGATGATGAGTGTTTGAGCAAATCAAACACTCACCCCCAGTCTACTGATCTGAGTTTAATCCATCATCATTCTTTAGCTCACTCCCACCCCAGTACAGACATGGCCACATGCAAATCAGTCCGACACTGTGCCTCATGGGAACAGTCCAGCCCGAACTGCCAAGCCATGTCTTCCCTGGACTGGAAACAATTATCCTGGGACCGGTTTAGGATTCATAATCCTCATCAGCCAGGCTATCTTGAATCCAGTGGTAGAGTGAGCAAGGGACCCAAGTCTGGGCATACACTGCCAACTCAGGGCGAACAAAGCGATACAAAAGGGGATGATGGACGGATTGTTTGAGCAAATCAAACACTCACCCCCAGTCAACTGATCTGGGTTTAATCCATCATCATTCTTTAGCTCACTCCACCACCCCAGTTCAGACATGGCCATATGCAAATCAGTCTGAGCCTCTGCCTCATGGAACAGTACAGCCCGAACTGCCAAGCCATGTCTTCCTTGGACCGGAAACAAGCATCCTGGGACCGGTTTCTGATTCATAATCCTCATCACCCAGGCTATCTTGATTCCAGTGGTAGAGTGAGCAAGGGACCCACGTCCGGGCATACCCTGCCAACTCAGGGCGAACAAAGTGATACCAAAGGGGATGATGGACGGAGCGCTTGAACAAATTAAACACTCACCCGCAGTCCACTGATCTGGGTTTAATCCATCATCATTCTTTAGCTCACTCCACCACCCCAGTTAAGACATGGCCAGATGAAAATAAGTCTGACCCTGTGCCTCATGGGAACAGTCCAGCCCGAACATGCCAAGCCATGTCTTCCCTCGACCGGAAACAATCATCCTGGGACCGGTTTCGTATTCATAATCCTCATCAGCCAGACAATCTTGATTCCAGTGGTAGAGTGAGCAAGGGACCCACGTCCGGGCATACCCTGCCAACTCAGGGCGAACAAAGCAATACCAAAGGGTATGATGGACGGAGTGCTTGAGCAAATCCAACACTCACCCCCAGTCAACTGATCTGGGTTTAATCCATCATCCTTCTTTAGCTCACTCCACCACCCCAGTTCAGACATGGCCATATGCACATCAGTCTGACCCTGTGCCTCATAGGAACAGTCCAGCCTGAACTGCCAAGCCATGTCTTCCCTGTACTGGAAACAAGCATCATGGGACCAGTTTCGGATTCATAATCCTCATCAGCCAGGCTATC
Organism: Lissotriton vulgaris; assembly: GCF_964263255.1. NCBI lineage: Eukaryota > Metazoa > Chordata > Amphibia > Caudata > Salamandridae > Lissotriton > Lissotriton vulgaris. The sequence continues at coordinate 262,821,044 of NC_141690.1, forward strand.
TTGAATCCAGTGGTAAAGTGAGCAAGGGACCCACGTCTGGGCATACCCTGCCAACTCAGGTCGAACAAAGCGATACCAAAGGGAATGACGGACGGGGTGCTTAAGCAAATCAAACACTCACCCTCAGTCAACTGATCTGGGTTTAATCCATCATCATTCTTTAGCTCACTCCACCACCCCTGCTCAGATATGGCCATATGCAAATCAGTCTGACCCTGTGCCTCATGGGAACAGTCCAGCCCGAACTGCCAAGCCATGTCTTCCCTGGACCGGAAACAAGCATCCTGGGACCGGTTTCGGATTCATAATCTTCATCAGCCAGGATATCTTGAATCCAGTGGTAGAGTGAGCAAGGGACCCACGTCTGGGCATACCCTGCCAACTCAGGGCGAACAAAGAGATACCAAAGGGGATGATGGACGGAGCGCTTGAGCAAATCAAAAACACACCCCAGTCAACTGATCTGGGTTTAATCCATCATCATTCTTTAGCTCACTCCCCCAGCTCAGACACGGCCATATGCAAATCAGTCTGACCCTGTGCCTCATGGGAACAGTCCAGCCCGAACTGCCAAGCCATGTCTTCCCTGGACCGGAAACAAGCATCCTGGGACTGGTTTTGGATCGCTTTCCTAAAAGGGAAGCAATCCAGAGAGCGGCTGTTCTAACTACAAAGGCTCGCCCGCCAATCCTGGCTTTAGAAAAGTAAGGGATGTGGAGAAGCATCTGGGAGATACCCTCTAACTGGTCTGGGTTTTGAAAAACATGGCCCAAACTTACTCTATTTAAACTTGCCCTTCCTTCTGCCAGCCACGGTATATCTCCGCCCTTGACGCATTTTAGACAATCAACTATGATCTCTCTGGTCAATGAGGCTGTCGGATTCTGCCAACCTTTTAGCCAAAAAAGGGCCAGCGGGACCTGATGTAATCTTCTATATAGGACAGTTTTAGCTTATTATGACAGACAAAGGATGAAGAGGAGATAGGTAAGTATGGGCGAAATTTGCGATCGCGTTCTGCGAATTCGCCGTCCACAGAATCCGCAAATTTGTGTGAACTTGCGAATTTTTTTATTTTGGGGTGTTTGCGTTTTTTCTTTTTTTTTAGCACGGCTACCACAAACTTACCCATGCGGTTGTTTTTGGGCGCGACCATCTTGTTCGCGGGAGGAAAACAACTCCGCAAACTCAGAATCAAGGTAAGTCAACGCAGCTCACGCGAGATTGTATTTTTGAAGCGCGAAGAAGCAAAAAAAATTCACGAACTTGCGAATTGCGGATTGTTTGGCAATTTCGCGCGATTCGCGGAATGCGAAATTGCAAAAAATCCAAACATTTCGTGAGCGGAACGAATTTTCAGCCCATGCTTAGATTTCAGCAGCAGCCATAGTAGGCATAAGATGTGTGTCATGGGTAAAGGAGTTGAACAGTGTCAATAGCCAATCCTGTAAGTTAGGGAGGAATATTCTGTAGAAGTCTTGGGAGCTCGTCAATGTGTGCGCTTTCCCACCTGGGTAGCTCCTGGAGGGCCCAGTGAAGCTACGTGAGTATAATTGGAGTGTGCAGGAGGATAGCGTGAAGAAGGTTAATTGGGTCCCAGACACAGTCAGGGCCTGGTAGTAGTCTAGTCGTAAAATGCTTGTCACTTAGCCCTCTCAGTGGTTGCCCAGGAAGCATCCCCTGTCTGGATTTTAGAAATATGGGTCTTGGCTTGTTGATGGTATAGTTTGCGGGCTAGTAACGAGCAAACCTTGTTCCTCTCCTCATAGTACTTCTTTTTTAAGGCCAGGGGAGAGCATTCAGCCTTGTTGGTCCTATGCACTCTCAAGTGCCCCTACAGGATTGCAAGTTGTCCTTTGTTGTGTCTGGTGACGGTGATTTGGTCAAGCATCTCAAGGGCCTTAATGTCTGCCGATATATCCATTTCTACCAGTGCGGCCTCCCTCGCTCTGGCTTTCGCAATAGAAAAAATAACCTCCCTAATGGGAGCCTTGTACGTGCTCCAAAGCGTCTGATGCAGTCTGTCCGAAAGGGTATTGAGATTAAAATACTTTATAATCCCTTTTTGGATCTTTGCTGTGTCTACTGGGTTCCTAAGGAGATGCGGGTGGTAGCGCCATCATAGCAGTCCTCTATGGGGGCTCAAGCCACTAGTCCATACCAGCTCCACTCCCATGGAGAAAGTCTTGGATCCATCTCAGCGCGGTGCCAGAGATGCCACCTCTGGTCAGACACTGTAGCAAGATGTTATGTGCTACAGTGTCGAACGCCGCGCTGAGGTCCAGCAGGATCAAAGCCATAGTTTGGCCTGCATCCACGCCCTCTCTCAGATGTTCCGTAGCCATGAGAAGGGCGGACTCGGTTGAATGTCGTGGCCTAAAGCCAAACTGCGTCACATGGAGCAGTCCCCTTTCTTCCACGTGCTTCATAATTTGGGTATTGACCACCTTTTCCGTCACTTTTGACAGAAAAGGCAGGAGGGAGATGGGCCTCAGATTTTCTAATACCTCGAAGCCTAAGTGGGGTTTCTTCCGGAGCGGGAGCACCACCGCCTGTTTCCACCCCTCCGGCAGCTTTCCCGATCTGAAAGAAACGTCGAGGATGTGCCTTATGTAAGGTTCCAAGACTTCCAGGCTGTCTGCCAAGCGTTTTGGCGACACCGGATCCCACGGGGACCCTGATGTAACAGAGCGGCACACCGCTATTAATTCCTCAAGAGGAGGGGAGCAGAAGTGTGTAATATGCCCTGCCGTCTCTGTATCCCCCATTGCAACCTCCAGGTCAGACCCTGTCGACCGGATAGGGAAGGTTGAGTAGATCTTCTCTACTTTAGCGGAAAAATATTCGGCAATCCGATCACATGACTCCGTAGAGCAGCTCTCCGGCTCTATAGGTGCATTTACCGAAGTCAAGGATTTATAGATGCCGAAGAGTTCCTTAGCGGAGTTTTTCGCCCCCTGAATTTGCCCAGCATAATAGGCTGCCTTAGACTTTTTTATCAGCCTATGGTGAAGGCGCCTTTTTTCCAAAAACAAATCCCTGGCCTTGTAGTCATAGGACCCTCTCCAAACTTTTTCTGCCCGCCTACAATCCGCCTTTGTTGATCTCAGCTCAACACTGAACCATGGAGCTGAGCGATCTTTCCGCGCACATGTGGTTGTACGGCAAAGTGGGGCTATCTGATCAAGCGCTTCCGTGATGCGCTGATTCATGTTGGAGACCGCTGTTTCTATGTCCTCGCCTCCAGGCTGACCATCCCTGGTTAAGGCTTGATTAAACTCCTCCACCGAGAATTTAGCCCACTTCCTCCTAAGGTAGTTGGGGGGTACCTGACTGGCTTTGTTGGTTTTTATGCCCTGTATGGAGAATGCCACCAGAAAGTGGTCGGTCCAGGGAATGGGCTCAACACCTGACACCTCCACACCTCCCCAATTAGCATAGACCGGATCCAGAAGGTGTCCCTGTCGATGCGTGGGGGCCACTAGCTTCAAGTCCAGTTGAAGAGCCAGCATGTCCCGACAAAAGTCCATGACTCCTGTGTCCTCTGGACGGTTAAGATGCAGATTAAGGTCTCCTAATAGGAGGAACTTGTCCCTGCGCAAGGTCGCCTCCATGAGGCTTTCTAACAAGCTCTCCCTAAACTTAGTGCAGGCTCCTGGCGGCCGATAAACCAAGCAGCCATTGATCGTCGTGCCCCCATTGATTTTAATCGAGAAGAGGCCCGCCTCACTCTCCGCGATCGGCGTGCGCTCTAAGCGGCAGCCCAGAGTGTTCCTAAAAATGATCGCAATCCCCCCTCCCACCCCCTCTGGCCTATCCTGCCTGACCCAGGAGTAATTCTCCGGTGTGGCCTTGATAATGTCTGAGTCAGAGAACTGGTCCAACCACGTTTCAGTAAGAAACAGTAGGTCGATTTTTTTATCCGTGATCAGCTCGAACACATCAAGCCTATGTTTGCGTAAGGACCTGACGTTTAGGAGGCCACAGTACAACACCTGCTCTGTGGTATCCTGCGGCAAAGTAGTCATACGAAAACCACAGTGAGGGCATACCCTATCGCTGCTCAGCATACCGTGCATACATATGAAGGCAGTGCGGGGGCGGAAGCCAAGGAGTTGTTCTTTAGTCCAGTAGATCTTTGGGCCAGGGGTTATCGCCCTAGCCCGCAGTCGGCCGCGGACGGGCGCAGACGGGCTGGACTTAGGCGCGACTTCGGCGCGCCATCGTCGCGCCCGCTGCGCTCGTCCGCTGCGCGGCCGAATGCACATTGCCTCTAGTAGTGGTTTGGCCTGGAATTGATGCTGGCTGGGGGAGGAGTCGCGTCCCTCCGCTCAATCGGCACACAAAAGCCGTGGCGGAACGGGGACGGACCGGGACACAGCAAGGGGTAAGTTAAAATCAGCCCAACAATGTCTATGGGGGCTCAAGCCACTAGTCCATACCAGCTCCACTTGACCATATTCTGAGATTGAGATGTATGAGATGGTTGCGGTATGGGGATCGCAGATAAAGGCATGTGTAAGAAAGACATAATCAATAGGGGAGTATGGGGCATGAACATGGGAGTAAAACGAGTAATCTTGAAAGGCAGTATATCTATAACACCAAGCGTCTCCTAACCCCAGATCTGCTATGTCACGCTTCAGCTTAGCAGACTTTGTGCCTGTGCCATGATCTGAAGCCAAGCTACACACCAAGCTACATACCAAGATAAGTCTCTTCCCACTATAACATCACCAGCCACATCTGCTAGTTGATCCCGAAGGATGCCCCAAATGTAAAGGTCGAACACTTGATTGGGGGCGCAAATGTTAGGCAGGGTGAGAGGACGTGTGCCCCTCAAGATACTCAACTTTGAAAAGCGTCTTCCTCCTGACAGCCTTTAAGGCTATGGAGCTGGATCCCCCCTTGCACAGTGTGTCCACTCAGCCACTCCTAGAGTTTTGTAGGGGCATAGGTCCAGTAATAAAGGGTATATTTTGGGTGTGGCATGTGGTGATTATCCTCCCTCTTTCTGCCTTGGCACAGCTACTCACTGATGGTAGGGGGTCACCAATTGATGCCCCACACTTTCCACTTCCCCGATTTCTTGGGGGCTTAAACACCGCAGGTCCGAGCCGCCCGCAGGCACGCCCCCGGGATCAAACAGAGACCAGGGCACCCAATTCCATGCAGCTCTGGGGTCCCCCAGCCCCCACATGGCATTGCCATGTCGGAGGAGCTCCGATATTCAGGCATTCACTCTCAGCAGGGCCTACGATGTCTCGAACAGCCCAGTCGGTCTCGCAAGATGGCAGACCTTGAGAAAACCATCAGCCACCAGGATCCGCGATCACCCCTGAGGACCGCCTCTCCTCTGGCCCACAGAGGTGTCCAGGAAAATGCCCAAGGGGAACTGCACAAAGAAGCAGGTCCCAGTGCTTCAATACTGCATGAAAGGCCAACCGGGATCCGGAGCAGAGACCAAACATGTCAAACTCCATTTCCGTCTTCGCCACGCCCCCTGGGAGGCTTCTTTTACTGGTTGTCTCAGGACTTGGGTGTGAATTGTTACCACCACCAATGCCACTATCATTTCTACTACACCCACGACCATTACTTCCTCTATTACCATCTCCACCAACGTCACCATTACGAACCACGATTAAAATCATCAAAATAGTAACCACTTGAAAGCCAGCCCTATTCTCTTTGCATTGATTGTTTGATTTCTATTCAAAATATTTGGTAACTGCATTGATTGTTCTTCTTTATTGTTGCTCTTTTTCAACATGCTCTCTCTGGTTTGGCTCCTGCCTGCCCCTATCCATCCTTTCAGTCTTTGTGTTTTTGTCTTCGCCCCCCAGCAAGATCCCCATTTTTTGTTGATTTCTAAAGTTTTTCTCTGTGTTCTTTCATGTAAGTTTCCATTCTATACTCATGCAAAGCTTTTTATTAGCAGGATTATTGCCCTCTGTGAGAACCTATCATAAGCATCTGGATTTTCTTCTAAAAATCCTTAGGGTTTCAACAAATAGAGGAGCAGGGATTTAGATTACACCCTACTGCACAGGGTAATTGGGGTGTTTGGCGACTCTGTACCTATTTCCAAAGTTGTGCCTCAGGGGGGCAGACTGATTGTACGTCACCTCATGTGTGTTGTCCTATCACTGCACCTGCCAATGGCTTATCTGTCCTTGCTCCAACCTTTGTAATATCCCTGGGAGTACATGCAATAGGTTCCTTCAATTTCATGAGTCAAATGCAGTTCAAATGAGGGAATACCTGCTAGTGACTGCACCAGCACAATTCCATTCCTCTCAAGTCTTTCTAAAACTTTTGACACATTATGATCATGTTGACTCTTATTTTTGCCAGCCACCAATATGTCATCTTGGCATACAACAGTCTCCCCGACCCCTAGCAAAACCTTTTCCATGATGCGCTGAAAAACTGAGGCCGCACTGGCTAACCCAAAAGGCATTCTCCTAAACTGAAATGACCCTATGGGTGACACAAACGCTGTGATGCGTTTACAGGAATGATCCAATTGTACTTGATGGTATGCTGAGGCTAAATAAATTTTCGTAAAATACCTAGTCCCCGCAAACTATGCCCAGACGTGGGTCCCTTGCTCACTCTACCACGGGATTCAAGATAACTTGGCTGTTGAGGATTAGGAATCCGAAACCGGTCCCAAGATGCTCCTTTCCGGTCCAGTGAAGACATGGCAATCTTTAAATGGGATGAGACATGTCAAAGTGAATTTTTGAATTTAAAAAAAGGAATTGGGGTCATGTGACATTTAGACACCTTTTAATCCTAACATTAAATGTACTCTGTCAGTCGATGCAAGTTTGTATGGCTTATTGGGTATGATTTCACAGATGAAGGATGGGAAATAATTCACGGTAAGTTTTGCTTCACGGGCTTTGAGACCTAGTGAATAAAACTACTCTGTGATAGAACGAGAATTGTTAGCATGTTACTGGGCAATAGAGAGATTTAAATGCTTTTTGTGGGAAAGGAGTTTTAACCTCCTCACAGATCATAAACCTTTGATTCCCATTCTGCAGGGGAGGGTTGTGAAAGATCATACACCACGTATAGCCAGGCTTAGTAGCAAACTTTTACAATACAGTTTTCATGTTGCGCATGATCCAGCGTGTCTATAGAAATTCCGTCTCTACAGCATCATCCTCTACCTAATACTCACCTTACTAATTAACAACAAGGCCCATTAAACCAAGACAGAAAATCTGACAGCTGAATCATGTGACCTAATTAAACACACTATCCGATCAAATTATATACACTATATACAACTGCAGTAAAAATTTTTTATCATGAGTGTTAAGAAAACATTTAATTAGACCACAATGGCCAATGGATTTTACTGATGGTAACGACTAAATTAATCAAGAACAGCTTGACGTTTTAAGTCTTTTATTTAAAATTTAAAAGTTTCAGTTTCAATCTTTATTAGCTCATTTATTAGCAAACATTTTTATTAAATCAGCATCATCAATTAGTTTATTGGCACAATAGTCTGGCAATCAAAAATTATTTTAATCAAAGAAATTTAATAAACATTTTCCCTATTTCCCTAAATAAGCTTTCTGTCCTGCAAAGAAAAGACATTTAAAAATTACATTTATTATTCTTACGTGCCCAAGGTAAAACGAACAGCACTTCGCCCTCTGGAACGGTCAGGGCCGCTCCCCTCAATGGGCTAAGTTTTTATACATTTTCTATCTCACTAATCTAGCTAAACGATATATTTTTAATAATTTACAGCAACCTGATTGGTTGCTAACTGTCAGGCCATCGAGAAGCCACCGCTTGCAAATACCATAACGTCACTTGTCATTGTTCATTGACATGAAGCGACACCGGCTTCCGAAGAATTGCAACATTAAACTAAAAGTTCATAACTTCCTCCAGTACTCGGCCAATCTGCCTCTGGACACTTCCTTAGCCTTGGAAAAATATCTTTTCAGAGCACATCACGCACAAATGTCTTTGTTTGAGCTTCAGTTTATTCAGAGAAAAGTTTCTGTGAAAAAGCTTCAACATGGTTGTGCTTGGCTCCTTTCAGTCAGGCTAAGCAAACGCTTTCCAAATTTCCATAGGCCTCAAACCTTTCTCTCGAGCTAGTATTTAAACAAACACAAAAGAGTAATTATTTCAAGAAATAAATGTTTTTCTGTTTCCCACCCTCCATTGCTAATGTTAACCCATTAATATAAGTCACCTAGCAGAAGCACACAGAAAAAAGCAGCACATTAATAATCTACCATTCTTCATAGAGTCCAGCAGGATTCTTCATATATCTGAAAGAGGTAAACAAAGATTAACAGACACAACATAGACGACAACAATAGCACATATAAACTAAGCACATGCCATGTCTTGATCATCCGCATTAGTGTTTGACAAAGACAATAAGACAAACAAAACAAACAACATTAGTTAAGAAATTATAAAACATACTTGCAAATGCAACATGAGCACATTAACATTAGTCCCACGTGTAATGCAATGATGAATTTTAATCTAGATTGATTTAACATAACAAATCATGCAACAACTCATTAATATATTAGTTCATGTTACAAGAGATTTAATTTCGCGAGCCAGAATAAAATTATTTCTGAGACTCGCTCCATCAACTTCCTCATCTGGTGATTTCAAAATCACCAAACAACACCCAAAATTTAGAAAATTTTGAACCAAATTTAGAGACGTTACATTTTGAGTCCCTTCAATATTAGTCTCCCTAAACCCCTGTCTCTGCAGTTTGCTCGATACTTTCAAACTGAGCTCTTCGCATCTCCTCTAACTCATATTCCTTCTCTTGTTCCTTTCTGAGTTTATAAATCCTCCTCTTTTCCTTCTGATGCTTCTTTCTCTTGTGAATCATGCAACTAATTTTTAGCAACAGTATCACCATAATGATGACAATTACTGGACAGAGCACTTTGCCGATGATTGAGCTACCAATTTCTGAAAACCATTCTTTAATTGCCTCAATCCTTTTGCCTAATCGTTCAGTGAAATTTTCTTCCTCCAGGGGTTCTATTTCTTCATGAAATTCCGTAATGTTTTTAATAAGTGACTCAATATTCCGACTTTTGTCTGGAATATATGCTTCTAGTAGCAACAAGTTCTGTGTTAACTAATTGGAAACCACTTGCTGTATCTGTTGACAGTCTATCTACAATTGTGGAAACTTTTCCAATCTTGATTGAATTCATTGTTATTCCAACCATGGGAATGATTTCACCAGAAATGTCTCCCATCACTTCTGTAAAACTTTCCCTCTTAAACCTGTTCAGGTGATCTCCGAATTCAAAGGTACCTTTTTCATTTCTGTCAACATGGAAAATCTTTGGAAAAACTAATCCAAGGTAGCACGTCCCATACCAATGGTCGGGGAGGCTAAAATATGCTTTGTTTCCACAGATAAAATAAATTCCAGGAAAAATAGGATCTTTCCCACCTTTAAATCCCCATCCCCCTGTGATAAGGTATGTATCCTCACATTGACTAGCACCCACAAAAAGATTATCATACAGTGTGTTATCTCTTCTAATACAAAATTTACCACTAACTGGTTCATCTATGTGTATTGCTGCATTTGTGTTAACACCATTAAGTTTAGCATCCTCCATCTGCCAAAACTTGGATTTAACATGTTTAAGCACCTCATTTCTTTTATAAATAGCCCTTCTCTCCTCCACCATATTCAGGAAAGTCTTTTCTTCTGCTCTCATCTTGCATGTTAAAATATTTCTATAAGCATATTCATAATTAAGTTCATTAGTTACCAAAAAGAGTTCCCTCATCTGCTTCGCAGGCTTAACTTTGTTTAAGCTATTTACAACTTTGAGGTTTGCAAAAACCTTATCAAAGTCTGAGTAATAATACTCTAAACGACCTGTTTGATAAAACAAACTAGCAATCACACTGCAAGTGATGCCATAAGTGAGGGGTAACGTGTTATAAGTAACCCCCTCCGAGACAGAAGCAGGAAGCTTCACACAGACATAACAGTCTTTTACATTCATCACTTTAACACATTCAGATAAAAGCCTTGAAAATGAATTACTAGAAAAATCTCCAACAGATCTATCTTGATGAATCTCTGGATTATGCTCAATGATTCTGTTAATCTTGCCAGCATGTTTTTCCTGCTTAGATTCTGCCTTGCTTGTCATATTAGTTTTGAATTTCTGCTTAACTATACCAAACGGGTAAACTACAGCTAAAATTAACCAAACCAGTATTAAAAGAACCACACAAATTAAGGACATTTTACAGCATCTTTTCAAAATGGAGCATCTTGAAGTATCAGAACTAGGCATTTTTAAATGAATAAACAATAAAAAATCAAAAACAAAAATGTTAAAATGTAAGTAATATAATCTAAATTATTAAACTAAAATATCCCTCCTTTTAAAATATTTTTTTTAAAGAAACCCTAAAACAGCTTTTCTTCGACCTTGCGTCACATGTACGTGTGTTTTTCCAGCTAACACAATTTCTTCAACCTTGTGTCACCTAACACATTTTCTTCAGCCTTATGCCAGAAACTAAACCCTAAATCAGAAATTAAACAACTTCAATCATTGTCACTAGTTTCTACCAAATCTTCTTGACTTCTACTCCCTACATCAACAGTTGGTGGAATTATAATATATGTCCACTCTGGGGACTTATATTTCTGATTTGACTTTATCACTCTTTTTGTCTTACGAGTGATCACTTCAATTTTCTTATTTTTCTTGTCTTTCTTATCAGAGTCTCCTCCCTGACTAGAAACTTCATTGATTTGTTCTTTTGACCTCTTCACTAATCTGAATTTCAGATTATCTTCTGGCCAAATGTCTCCTTTTCTCAAGATCTTTTTCTTTGGCCCAGTTTCATTGGATTCAGTTTTCCAAGACCTCTTTCTGAATTCTCTTACTTCAGATTCTTCATCACTCCCATCTGTATCTGTTTCTGAGACTTCAAATCTGTACCTAGGAACTTCTTTACTCGGCAGCTTCACTCCACTAGGAACATCATCTTTACAGCTGGTACTTGGCAATTCTTCCTCTTCTTCAAGAATCACCTTTAACTTCCCAGTTTCAGAATTCTTGCTCCTGCATTCAGAGTTACTCTTCTGCTTTTCAATACTCTCCTGGACTTCATTATCTTTTTGCTCAGATTTTTCAGCTTCAGATTTTTCTTTTTCTGTTTCTTTTTCTATCAGATTTCCATCGTCTTCTTGATCTAGAGTCACAATTTCCAGATCTTTTTCATCCAAGCCTGATTCACATCTGAATCCTCCAGATGTCGACCTTCTTGTCGATCTTCAAAATCTGGATCTTCAGGATCTCCATCTGAGTCTGAATCAGTAGTTGTGTCACTTTCTTCGTCAGGATTATCAGGAGGTGGTACACGAATGGTGTGACTTGCATGAACCCACCTTTTCAAACCTCTACATCTAACAGCATTTGTTGTGACAAGAATTGTTTGTCTTGCCTTTTGCCATCTAGGTACTAAACAGTTTCTCCTTCGGTGTACCTTTGTTCTGGCCCAATCTCCAGGCAACAGATCATGAGATTGTTCTTTCTCTTTAGTAATCACATCTGAGCCCATTCTGAGTGTAAGGAGGACAAGCAGCTCACCTACAGTACCGAGCCAGAGGGCCTGAGTGGACACAGCGCCAACAGCGCAGCAGCGCCAGAGGAAAGGACGCCAAACACCGCCACCAGCCGCGCCGCCGCCTCGGGACTCCAAATCCCGATAGGCTCAGCGGCGGCGCGTTCCCCGACGCGTCATACGCGCCGGGAGGGGCTGCATAAAGCAGGTAGCCCTCGGTGGAGCGGGGGGAGCCCATTCTGAGTGTAAGGAGGACAAGCAGCTCACCTACAGTACCGAGCCAGAGGGCCTGAGTGGACACAGCGCCAACAGCGCAGCAGCGCCAGAGGAAAGGACGCCAAACACCGCCACCAGCCGCGCCGCCGCCTCGGGACTCCAAATCCCGATAGGCTCAGCGGCGGCGCGTTCCCCGACGCGTCATACGCGCCGGGAGGGGCTGCATAAAGCAGGTAGCCCTCGGTGGAGCGGGGGGAGCCCATTCTGAGTGTAAGGAGGACAAGCAGCTCACCTACAGTACCGAGCCAGAGGGCCTGAGTGGACACAGCGCCAACAGCGCAGCAGCGCCAGAGGAAAGGACGCCAAACACCGCCACCAGCCGCGCCGCCGCCTCGGGACTCCAAATCCCGATAGGCTCAGCTGCGGCGCGTTCCCCGACGCGTCATACGCGCCGGGAGGGGCTGCATAAAGCAGGTAGCCCTCGGTGGAGCGGGGGGAGCCCATTCTGAGTGTAAGGAGGACAAGCAGCTCACCTACAGTACCGAGCCAGAGGGCCTGAGTGGACACAGCGCCAACAGCGCAGCAGCGCCAGAGGAAAGGACGCCAAACACCGCCACCAGCCGCGCCGCCGCCTCGGGACTCCAAATCCCGATAGGCTCAGCGGCGGCGCGTTCCCCGACGCGTCATACGCGCCGGGAGGGGCTGCATAAAGCAGGTAGCCCTCGGTGGAGCGGGGGGAGCCCATTCTGAGTGTAAGGAGGACAAGCAGCTCACCTACAGTACCGAGCCAGAGGGCCTGAGTGGACACAGCGCCAACAGCGCAGCAGCGCCAGAGGAAAGGACGCCAAACACCGCCACCAGCCGCGCCGCCGCCTCGGGACTCCAAATCCCGATAGGCTCAGCGGCGGCGCGTTCCCCGACGCGTCATACGCGCCGGGAGGGGCTGCATAAAGCAGGTAGCCCTCGGTGGAGCGGGGGGAGCCCATTCTGAGTGTAAGGAGGACAAGCAGCTCACCTACAGTACCGAGCCAGAGGGCCTGAGTGGACACAGCGCCAACAGCGCAGCAGCGCCAGAGGAAAGGACGCCAAACACCGCCACCAGCCGCGCCGCCGCCTCGGGACTCCAAATCCCGATAGGCTCAGCGGCGGCGCGTTCCCCGACGCGTCATACGCGCCGGGAGGGGCTGCATAAAGCAGGTAGCCCTCGGTGGAGCGGGGGGAGCCCATTCTGAGTGTAAGGAGGACAAGCAGCTCACCTACAGTACCGAGCCAGAGGGCCTGAGTGGACACAGCGCCAACAGCGCAGCAGCGCCAGAGGAAAGGACGCCAAACACCGCCACCAGCCGCGCCGCCGCCTCGGGACTCCAAATCCCGATAGGCTCAGCGGCGGCGCGTTCCCCGACGCGTCATACGCGCCGGGAGGGGCTGCATAAAGCAGGTAGCCCTCGGTGGAGCGGGGGGAGCCCATTCTGAGTGTAAGGAGGACAAGCAGCTCACCTACAGTACCGAGCCAGAGGGCCTGAGTGGACACAGCGCCAACAGCGCAGCAGCGCCAGAGGAAAGGACGCCAAACACCGCCACCAGCCACGCCGCCGCCTCGGGACTCCAAATCCCGATAGGCTCAGCGGCGGCGCGTTCCCCGACGCGTCATACGCGCCGGGAGGGGCTGCATAAAGCAGGTAGCCCTCGGTGGAGCGGGGGGAGCCCATTCTGAGTGTAAGGAGGACAAGCAGCTCACCTACAGTACCGAGCCAGAGGGCCTGAGTGGACACAGCGCCAACAGCGCAGCAGCGCCAGAGGAAAGGACGCCAAACACCGCCACCAGCCGCGCCGCCGCCTCGGGACTCCAAATCCCGATAGGCTCAGCGGCGGCGCGTTCCCCGACGCGTCATACGCGCCGGGAGGGGCTGCATAAAGCAGGTAGCCCTCGGTGGAGCGGGGGGAGCCCATTCTGAGTGTAAGGAGGACAAGCAGCTCACCTACAGTACCGAGCCAGAGGGCCTGAGTGGACACAGCGCCAACAGCGCAGCAGCGCCAGAGGAAAGGACGCCAAACACCGCCACCAGCCACGCCGCCGCCTCGGGACTCCAAATCCCGATAGGCTCAGCGGCGGCGCGTTCCCCGACGCGTCATACGCGCCGGGAGGGGCTGCATAAAGCAGGTAGCCCTCGGTGGAGCGGGGGGAGCCCATTCTGAGTGTAAGGAGGACAAGCAGCTCACCTACAGTACCGAGCCAGAGGGCCTGAGTGGACACAGCGCCAACAGCGCAGCAGCGCCAGAGGAAAGGACGCCAAACACCGCCACCAGCCACGCCGCCGCCTCGGGACTCCAAATCCCGATAGGCTCAGCGGCGGCGCGTTCCCCGACGCGTCATACGCGCCGGGAGGGGCTGCATAAAGCAGGAAGCCCTCAGCGTCGCGGGACGCGAGCGGGACGCCCTGGGCTAAGCCCGGGCAAAGGGCGGGCCCTCTACGGCCCTCCAAGGCCTGAATAGGCCGGGCCGGGACACCCCCCTTAACCCTGTGTCCCATTCCTAAGTCTTGTAACTATGGCCAATTTAGGATTCGACGCTCCATGCATGGGAGAAGAGAGCTCAATTTCCGGCCCTTTGGATAAATATTTCACCAAAGTAAAACGCGACATTGATAGAGACCTTGCCTTGGCAGAGAGGCGCATGTTAAGACGCCAATCTATTGAGCTACTTAAAAACAATGTGCTCATATCACTTCCGACACCTATTCCCGAGCTCAGCCCACTTAATTCTACCATAAAAAACACGCTAGAGGATTTAATGAATACAGATAATGTGCCCTCGCTCTTCCAATCCTATTTCCCCCCAAACAATGGATCTCCGCCTCCATCCTTTCAAAAAACAAATAATTTTACAACTAAGGAGTCTGCTGACTTAATAGATTTGGTCACGCCAAACCTCCCAAAAACAGCGGAATTTGTGGGGCCTGATATAATAGACATTCCTTCCTCCCAGGCTATTCCAAAGATCTCTATGTTTCACCCTTCCCCAGTGGTAGTAAAGTCTGATAAAGTCTCTAAAGGGAAACATAAACCAAAGAAGAACCAGGTTATCATACGATCCCCCCCAAATAAACGACGCAAAAAAATGCTAACAAAAAATAACACCAAGTCTCAACCCTTGGCTAAGGACACACTCACAAAAGAACTACTACAAATTGTAGAAGGATTACCAAAACCATCACGGGAAAAATTAACATCGTGCGTCCCTCCCACAATTAAAGACTTTGTGGATGCCATGGAACATCTAGTAAAAGCATTATTAACACCAATACTTGAGAGAGTGAAAAGAATAGCTATGGAATTGCACACTCTCTCTGAGACTCTGACCCAACCCCAAGAAATAAAGTCTAACCCTATGTTAAAAACTGGGGAAACATCTAAGAAAGAAGCAAAAACTACAAAGAATACAGTAAATCACAATACCATCAAAACTGGGGGTGGGAAACCCACTGGTCAAAAATCAACCAAAGATCAGACCCCAAAGAAGCCAACCCCGGCACTAAATCAAAATAATGCCCTAACGCCAGGTCCCACAAAGAAGTCACTAACAACTCAAGGAACAGCCCCTTCTTCTAAAGCGCCTCCCCACACGCAGCCAAATGTGACACAAATTAACTCTCTTATTGCCTCAGCAAAAATGGGTAACATCACTCCTACTCAGGGAAAAACCCATTCTTTTGTGTCACAGGATAAACGGCCAGGTAAAAGACATGTCGATCTTCCTCCGGCTGCATCGCAAAATGTTATCATACTAACGGGGGTCGCACCACTATCAAGTACAGGAGGATATGAAAATCACCATAGTTTAAAAAATAAGGTGATTTTTTGGCTCAGGGAAAATAGGCCCCTACCCCCTCATATAAATGGGGACATAATCATGGTGAGAAGAACCAACTGGGTTGGCATCCGCCCGAAAGATATAGATGGGGATGTGGTCATTATCACCTTTAAAGATCCTAGGGTCATTCCCCATATTACAG
This sequence comes from Lissotriton vulgaris, assembly GCF_964263255.1. NCBI lineage: Eukaryota > Metazoa > Chordata > Amphibia > Caudata > Salamandridae > Lissotriton > Lissotriton vulgaris. Next base: position 262,836,901 of record NC_141690.1, read on the forward strand.
ATTGGTTCTCGGGTCTCCATAAGGGACCGATTTTGCCAAAATCCTTAGCTTACTTTTACCCAGAACCTTTAATGGCTTCGAGGACACACAAATCCTATAACTCTAAACACTCATTTGCACAGCATGGAAAAAACTACCCTATCCAGCAAGCAAGAAACCAGATACTTTTCCCCTTAAACGATCCTTTTTTACAGCCTACTCCACAGTTCTTCCCACAGGGAAATGTCAATCGTCCCTCTTTTTTCCATTCAAATTGGAATTTACCCTGTTATAATTTCTTTGAGCCACTTTGTGGTATGGAGGATGTAGAATGACTCGCTCAAGAGAAGCAAGCAAAGGGCGGCTGTAAGAGTCCTGAGAGTACTAGCGTTGACCCCAATCATACGCAGGTTAATTACCAAAGGGCTCTAAATAAAAATTCCCCTCCAAACTGGGTAATAAGTGGTTCCCAACCCACTGAAAGGGGCAAAAAGAAAAGTCCAACTTCTAGTCCTATCAGTACCAATCTCAATTCATATTTGAACAATAATGCAGATAGGAAAAAAACCTCTAACTTACAGTTCCTCTCTTGGAACTTAGCAGGACTCCGTTCTAAAACCAGTTTACCGGATTGGATAAAGCTAGTAAATGAATTTTCAATCCTTTGTTTTCAGGAAACTTGGGCGACCTCTCCCATCCACCTTCAAGGGTTTAAGACTTTCCACTCACCGGCCGCAGCGACCAAACAGGGCAGACACAAGGGGGGTTTATGTACCTATATTAGTACAGCAACCGGCCACAGGGTTAGAAAAATACTATTGAGAGATTCCTTCCAAATAATAGTACTGAACATCGCCCCGTCATTGTCATTGATAATTATCAATTTTTATAATAACCTGCCTGTAGATCAACTGGAGAAAGTTATGCAAAATTTACATCACGCTTTGCTTAGGTTCAAAGAAAACATGGGTGGAGAGTCTGCCATCCTTTTTGCGGGCGATCTAAACTGCCATATCTGCCCAAACACAGAAAGAGACGCCTGTGATATTTATGATACCGATGCATCAGACCCAGGACCTTCTACCTTTAGCCATTTCATGCACACAAAATCAGGAGATCTTATCAATACTTTCTTGACCTCTTTTAATCTACACCTGGTAAATGAGCTCCTCCAGACCCCATGCCTCCCTAAACCAACTTTTCATGGGAGAGGCAGGAACACAATCATAGACTTTTTATTCTTCTCAAAAGCACATGCGTTGCTAATCCGAGATTGGAAAACACTTGACCATCTATATAGCGACCACTACCCCTTGACCATGATTATGGACCTAGTGGGATCACCGGTGAGTCCCAATTTATACAAAGATACCTACGAACAACCAATCATGCTGGGAGCCAAAAACGGTTACTGTGTTAAATGGGATAAAATCAACCCAAATAACCTCCTCAAGAATCTAGTCAACAAAAGGAGGGAGGAGATTGACACCTGTCTCTCAATTGAGGAGAATTCCGAAAAAGTCTGTAAAGCTTTTATCACAATTCAGGGCACCCTCAAAGAACTTTTAACAAGACAGTACAAAACAACTACTTTCGTTCAAAATGGGTGGTTTGATTCAAAGTGTACAAAGGCGTTGAATTCCTTAAAGAACTTGCTGCGTCTTCATCCCAAACCACTTCTAGAAGTACGCCAGGCAAGAAAACAATATCACCTAGCCATTAAACAAAGAAAAAGGGAATTGAGACAGGAAGCATGGCATAAATTGGTGGAAACATCAAAGTTAGGGGATATGTCAGCCTTTTGGAGATTCATTAATTCCCCTTTGCCATGGGTAAAAATGCCAGAAAGGAATCTGGACATGGCAATAGATGGAGACATGTGGGCAGACCATTTTCAAAACCTTTACACTAAACCTGCATTTTTAAATAACTCTAACCCTGATCCATTTCCTATAATTTTAACTCAGGACATTCCGTCCCAAATCTGTTTCTCACTAGAGGAGGTGGAATCAGCTATTAAGGAAAGTCCCCCAGGGAAGGCTCCTGGACCAGATGCAATCCCTGCGGATGTGTATAGGGCAGAGTTGGAGTTCTGGGCCCCCCTGTTGACCACCGTACTTAACTCTATAAATACCACAAAGCTCCTGCCAACATGGAGAGAGGCCATAGTAATACCTATCTTTAAGAAAGGAGATAGGAACCTGCCATCGTGCTATAGGCCTATATCCCTCCTTGACACCCTAATGAAAATTGCTGGTCGCATAATCCTCAAAAGACTAACAACCTGGATAGAGGACCAAGACGTACTATCGAAACTACAATACGGCTTCCGGTCAGGCAGAGGTACAATTGAACAGGTCCTCAATTTACATCTAATCAAGACAAAATATATTGACATTAAAAGGAATTGTCTGTATATAACATATATAGATCTTACCTCTGCATTTGACTGTGTCATGCACGACCAACTATGGGACACTTTAACCCAGCTTGGGATGGATCCATCAATCCTTCTTTTCATTAAGGCCTTGTACCAGGAGGCAGGAGCCAGAGTGAGATACGGACTGAGGGGAGAGTGCTCGCCACGTTTCAATATTAATAGAGGGGTTAGACAGGGGTGCATTTTGGCCCCTCTGCTTTTTTCCCTCTATATAAACGCAATTGGCGAGCATCTTAAAACCTTTGAGTGTGACTTCCCCAGAATAGGGGGCCAACCAATTCCAATTCTGCTCTATGCAGATGATGCTGCAATTCTATCACAGACCAGAATGGGCCTACAAAAGGCAGTAACAGCCTTCACGACTTTTATGAAAGTCAAGGGCCTTAGAGTGAACATAGCAAAATCGTATACTATGCTATGTAATAAAAGACAAAAAGCCCAATGCCCCATTTATATTGAGGACCAAAAATTGGGGACAGTAGATGCCTTTACATATCTGGGAATCTGTCTACATAGAAAGTTAGCGTGGAAGGCTGCAATAGAGAAGAGAAAACTGGCCTTTGTAAGAGCGACTGGAGCCCTCCGGGACTTTGCTGCCAAGATAGGGGGCAGACCTGTTAAACAACTACTGATCATATACAGAGCGAAATGTATATCCACTGCTGTCTACGGGGCTGGCCTGTGGGGCGTGGATAAAAACATTTCATCAATACAAACTTTGGAAAACCAATTTCTAAGGTATCTCCTTGCTGCCTCAAAGGGAACCTCTGTATATAAAATGCACATCGAGCTAGATCTTCCGTATATAACAGACATCATCAAAACGGAACCCCTCCTTCTCTGGCACAAAATTTGGACTACTCATGAAACTGCCTTTAATAGAGAGGTGTTACAAGACATTCTTAAATTGGAAGGGGCTAAACATTTTAAACAAACTAACTGGCTAAATTATGTGAGAAACTTCTTTTTTGAAATCGGACGCCAAGAGTGGTTCTTAAATCCACCTTTACTAGAAAACATCTCGCGAAAACATCTGAGAAAGATTTTAATGGACCACTTGGAAACAGTCAGATGGAACAAACAAAAAATTTCTGACATGATCCTGGCATACCAACGGGTGACACCCATCAAGGGGCTTCAATTATACCTATCATCAGACATTCCATGCTATTCAAGGATGTTACTCACGAGATTTAGAATGGCCTCCTTTTTTCGTTACGTAACATTCCCAAAATCTAATGATTGGTCACGGATCATTTGTCTTTGCCCCTGTGACCTTAGTTCACAACAGTCAAATATTCATACCATCCTGTTTTGCAAGTACTATGGAGCTTTGAGAAAAGCCCTTTTATTACCTTTACTAAAGAGATGGAATATTCGCACATGTAAAACTGCTTTTGAGCGTTTAAAGGAACTGGAGGATAAAGAGGTGATAGCCAAAATGGAACAGTTTTTAAAATTAGTGATAAAATTTAGGAAAACTTTGGATTGAGACTGGTGACATTGACCAACGCCTTTCTGTCTTTTAAATTGTCTTGTCCAACGTACATGTTTCTTAATTCTCCCAGAAGTTTTCAGTGGAATTTTAAATGAATGATTTTTAACTAATTCTTAAATACATATGTATTCTTGTTTTTTAATTATGTATATGAGGTATGCTTATATGATATTTTGTCTGAATATCGAATAAAGCTTATTTTGAACCTTTGAACCACATCTGTTCCCACCTGATGAAATATAGAATTAACTATATCAGAAAGATTCTGACAGTATTCAATGATTGCACTATCAATAATACTTAAAAGCTTGCCAACTGGAACAAATGCTTGCCTCATAACTCTGCCCATCAAAATATCATGAGGACTAAGGCCTGTCTTTTTCTCTGGAGTACTTCTTAAAGACATCAGAACAAGTGGATGGGCATCTGTCCATTTTACTCCTGTGGCTAGACACATTTTTGAAATTCTGTTTTTGATTGTTCCATTTATCTACTCTACAACACCTGATGCTTCTGGTCTGTATGCACAATGTAGCTTCTGTTCAATGTTTAAAGCTTCACAAATCAGTTTTAGCAATCTGTTTTCAAAATGCGTTCCACGATCACTTTCAATAGTTACCGGAAAACCATATCTAGGTATGATCTCCCTCAAAAGTAATTTTGCCACAGTGACTGAGTCATTAGGACGAGTTGGGAAAGCTTCCACCCATCTTGAAAACGGACAAACAAACACAAGCACATATTTGAGCTTGTTGTGCTTTGGCATGTCAATGAAATCCATCTGTAATCTGGTAAAAGGACCACCCTCCCGTCCTATGGTTCCCAAACTCACAACAGTTTTCCTGTTTGGATTCATTTGTTGACAGGTCCAACATCTTTGGCAAAGTGACTCTGCTATGATTCTAAATTTTGGACTGAACCATGTTTCTCTGAATAGTCTGATCATCGAATCTCTCCCTAAATGCCCAGGACCATGGTAAATCCGTGCCATGTCAGCAATCATGCAATTTGGCATTACTGGTCTGCCTTTTTTGTAGACCCAATGTCCATATTCCTCTCGCTGTCTGCACTCTGCTTTTAACCATGTGTTTTTCTCTTCCTCATCTGCCTCATCTTGTAATTATTTTACTCCTTGCCATGTTTCAACTACAGATATTAGCATGAGAGAGTTCAACATGTGACTTTTGTCTTTTTCCCGATTGATTGAATAATTATTCTTTGCACAGTACCTAGCAATCTCGTCTGCATAAGCGTTACCTTTGGTAATGTAATCCTCACCCTTTTTATGAGCTGCACATTTCACGACAGCAATTTGTTCTGGTAAATGAATGCCATCAATCTTTTGATCAATTTTGCATTTCTAATTGGCGTTCCTGCAGAGGTCAAATAACCCCTTTGAGACCAGAGCTGACCATAGTCATGAACTACGCCATAACCATATTGACTATCAGTCACTATGGTTACCTTTTTACCAGCTGCTTTTTCACAAATCTCGAATTAAACCAATCAATTCTGCAATTTGTGCTGAATGAATTCCATCAAGAGGTGAACCCTCTACAACATCTGAGACTGTACATACTGAGCATGCTGCTCTCAGAACTCCTTCATCTGTTCTTAGACAGGATCCATCAACAAAGTAAACCAAATCAGATTCAGGTAAAGGAACATCTTTTATGTCCTGTCGAGGTTTAGTGCAGTAATCTACAACATCCAGGCCTTCATGATCAATGTCAGCTTCATTATTAACCTCAGTAACAACTCCATCCGGTAATAATGTGGAAGGATTTAAATTCACACATCTTGCAATAGAAACATTATCTGATCCCAGAATTGTCTTTTCATATTTTGTCAATCTGTTACTGGTTAGATGTTGAGTTTTACTTCTGGTAAGAAGAATTTCAACTGAATGAGGTACATATACTTTTACAGGAAATCCCATAATGATACCCTCACTCTGTTCAAGACTTACACTTGTTGCAGCCACTGCTTTTAAGCAACCTGGCAAAGCTTTCGCAACAGGGTCCAAAACAGCTGATAAATAAGCAATTGGCTTTCTCAGTTTTCCATGCCTCTGGATCAGGACAGACAGTGCACAACCTTCTCTTTCACTGCAGTACAACTCAAACTCTTTCTCATAGTCAGGCATCCCCAAAGCTGGAGCTTCACATAAGCTTCTTTTCAATTGTTCAAAGGCTTCTAATTCAATTTTTGACAATCTGATTGGATCTTTTATGTCTGCTTTTGTCAGTCTTTGTAGTGGTTTTGCAATTACTGAAAATCCACTAATCCATTGACGACAGTATCCTACCATACCCAAAAACATTCTGACCTGTCTTTGTGTTGTCGGGGGTTGTATTGCTTGAATCATTTTAATTCTTTCAATAGTCACTTGCCTTATTCCCTTTGCAATTCTGTGACCAAGATACTTTACCTCTTGTTGGCAAAATTGTAATTTCGCAGGTGACACTTTATGTCCCTCATCTGCCAATCTATTTAAAAGAGTCAAGTCAAGTCAAGTCAAAAGATTTATATAGCGCGCTACATACCCGGAGGGTCTCAAGGCGCTTGAAGAAGGGTGGGGAATTACTTGTCGAATATCCAAGTTTTAAGTTGCTTTCTGAATGCTAGGTGGTTCTGAGTGAGACGAAGGTGAGTGGGGAGTGAGTTCCAGGTTTTAGCTGCGAGGTAGGAGAAGGATCTACCTCCCATGGTGGTTTTGTTGATGCGAGGTACGGTAGCAAGGGCTTGGTTGGAGGATCGTAGCTGGCGGGAGGGGGTGTAGAAGGAAAGTCGTGTGTTGAGGCATTCGGGTCCAAGTTCGTAAAGTGCTTTGCGTGCGTGGGTTAGGAGGCGGAAAGTAATCCTCTTATTGACGGGAAGCCAGTGGAGGTTTTCCAGGTGACTAGAGATGTGGTCTTTACGCAGGATGTCTAGTATGAGTCTGGCTGATGCGTTCTGGATGCGTTGGAGTTTTTTCTGGAGTTTTGCGGTGATACCGGCGTATAGGGTGTTTCCGTAGTCCAGGCGGCTTGTAACCAGTGCATGGGTGACCGTTTTTCTGGTTTCGGTGGGGATCCAGCGAAATGTTTTTTTGAGCATGCGAAGAATGTTGAAGCTAGATGATGAAACGGCGTTGACTTGTCTGTTCATAGAGAGTGAGGAGTCCAGGATGATGCCCAGGTTCCGTGCGTGGTCCGTCGGGATGGGTGCTTTTCCAAGGGCCTCTGGCCACCAAGAGTCATCCCAGGTGGAGGGGGAGGTGCCTAAGATAAGGACTTCTGTTTTGTCTGAGTTCAGTTTCAGACGGCTGTGCTTCATCCACTCGGCTACTTCTTTCATTCCTTCATGTAGGTTGGTTTTGGCGGTGTTAGGGTCTTTGGTGAGTGAGAGGATCAGTTGAGTGTCGTAGGAGATGATGTTGAGGTTGTGTTGGCGTGCGATGGCCGCGAGGGGGCTCATGAATACGTTGAAGAGGGTGGGGCTGAGTGAGGATCCTTGTGGTACGCCGCAGATGACTTCAGTGGCCTCTGACTTGAATGGTGGGAGGCGGACTCTTTGGGTTCTTCCGGTGAGGAACGAGGTGATCCATTCCAGTGCTTTTCCTTGGATTCCGATGTTTCTGAGGCACTGTAGAAGGGTGCTGTGGCAGACTGTGTCGAAGGCTGCGGAGAGGTCGAGGAGGATGAGGGCGACTGTGTCTTTATTGTCCAGTAGAGTTCGAATGTCGTCTGTTGCTGCGATGAGGGCGGTCTCCGTGCTGTGTTTGGCTCAGAAGCCGGACTGTGAGGAGTCGAGGGATTTGTTGGTTTTGAGGAAGGCGGCGAGCTGGTTGTTGACAGCTTTCTCGATGACTTTGGCCGGGAATGGAAGGAGCGAGATGGGGCCGTAGTTTTTGAGTTCGGTGGGTTCCGCTGTGGGTTTTTTCAGAAGGGCGCTAAGTTCTGCGTGTTTCCAGCTTTCCGGGAAGGTGGCGGAGTTGAGGGAGCAGTTGATGACGTCTCGGAGGTGTGGTGCTATGACGGAGTCTGCTTTGTTGAAGATGTGGTGAGGGCAAGGGTCTGTGGGGGATCCTGAGTGGATGGAGTTCATCAGGTGGATGGTGTCCTCAGTGGAGATTGGGTTCCAGTCATTAAGGATGTTCAAGGGGGGTGAAGGTCCTGCAGAAGGTTGGGTGGGTTGGTCTCCGGGTCGGTTGTCGAAGCTGTTGTGGATGTCTGCGATTTTGTTGTGGAAGAACGAAGCTAGGGAGTCGCAGAGGGGGTGATGTCGTTGGAGTTGGCTGAGGGGTTCGTGTCTTTGCTGCCACAAGCAAGTCATCAATGTACTGGACCAATGTTGAGTTTTCAGGTAAAATCAGATCTTCCAGGGATTTCTTTAACAGTTGATTAAAGATAGATGGACTTTCAGTATACCCTTGTGGGATACAACACCATGCTAAAATGCGATTTTGGAACCTAAATGCAAAATTTTGTTGACTCTCTGGATGCAATGGAACTGTAAAGAAGGCGTTACACAAGTCAATTACCGTATACCATTCTGCATCATGCGGAATCTGATAAAGAATTACCGCAGGGTTTGGAAGAATTGGGCAACATGGAACAATAATCTGGTTAATTTTCCTTAAATCTTGAACAATTCTGTAAGTTCCATTTGGCTTTTTAATACCCATTATCAGTGAATTACATGGGCTACTCTCAATCTCTTTTAGCACCCCTTGACTTATGAATTTTTCAATCACTGGAATGACACCTTAAATTGTTTCAGCTTTCATTTTGTATTGAGGAACATTCGGGAAATCTATTCCTTTTTTACAGTTATTTTAACTGGATCCACATTTTTCATAAGACCCATATCATTATCAGTTAGGTCCCATATTTCTGGTTTGAATGGCCTTTTAAGCTCCTCCGGAAAATCATTTTTGTCAAAGACAGGAAATAATAATTTCCTTTCCTCTTCAACCATTAACATTGTCAATTTGTAAAGACCATCTACTTCTGATGTTTGTAACTCAATGCCATCTGGTGAACAATATATTCTGCAGTTCATCTTGCACAATATATCACGACCCAACAGATTTACAGGACTGCTGTCACAAACTAGAAACCTGTGTTTATCTTTGTAATTTCCAATTTCAACTTTTACAGGCTCTGTCAAATTTGTTTTAATTTGCTGATTTGCTACACCTACAACTTGGATGGACTCACCAGAGAGAGGAAGGTTTTCTATTTCTGTTGACCTAACAGTAGAACGGGTAGCACCTGTGTTCACAAGAAAAGTGACATCAACATCATTCACTTTACCATTAACAAATGGACCAGACTGATCTACCTCAAGAGTGGGTCCAAGCACACACTCTTCTTCCTCTCTCAGGCACCGTCATGAGTAATCTTCTGATGAATCACTCTCTTCCTTGTTTTTCAGCCAAAATTGTTGGGAGGCATTTGACATATTCACTCTTGATACATTATTTACCTTATTATCTCCACAGAAACCTGTTTCTGGTGTAAACCTTTGAGCATTTGCACTGTTCGGAAATGGTGCTTGTGGAATCTGGCTCTGCTGAATCTGGCTTTGCTGAATCTGGCTTTGCTGATTCGCTACCTGTCGCTGTAGCTGTCGTTGCTGACTTAACTCGTTTAACTGCTGCTGTAGCTGTTGCTGTTGCTGCTGATTAAACTCACTCTGCATCTGTGAATTCAATGAGGTATTTTTAAAATTTCTGGGCGGGTTTTTACACTCGCGCTTCCAGTGTCCAATCTCGCCGCAATTAAAACATGGGAGCTTCTGTTTTAACTCTTCAACATTCACATTAAATTTAGGTTTATTATTAAAATTATTTTTAAATTTGCCTTGATTCTGCTGCACATTTTTATTTTCAAAAGCCATCTGCTGTTGCTCAGCTACTTTCACTTGTGCCCACATTGCCTTTTCCTTTAGATTTTTCTGTTTAGCATCTATCTCATCACTACAATATTTTGTGTTTCTCAGGATGTCATCAACTGAAAGTGCTTGCCAGCACACAATTCCATTTCTAATCATTTCCCCAATTTCAGGTCTCAGGCCATAGACAAATCTGTAAATAAAGTGACTCATGTCCTTTTCACTTAATTTTTCGTAGCCACTGTATTGTTTGAAGACTAATAATAACCTTTCATAATATGAATGTACTGATTCTTTTGGTTCTTGATTTTTTCTGTCAATTTTAACCCAATCTACTTCTTTCGGGGGAATTTTCCCTTTCAACCAATATATTACTTTATTATATAAATTCATGACATCCTTTGATGGGGCACCTGTAATTGTGTCTCGGGCAGGTTCTTCTTTTGGCCAACTCACAGAAATTTTGCATTCTGTCCAAAGATCTGATGGAACAACAATGTCAAAGAATCCATCCAGATCAATCCACAGAACTTTCGACACCTTAATAAATCTGTCTACTTGGCAATACCATTCAACAGGCTTTTCTCTTAGCCTAGGACAATCATTGGTGAACAACAGAATATCCTGTCTTGACCAAGGGACATGCACATACCCTCCACCTGCTATTTCCCTCATTGGAAATTCTGAAACTGTTTCACTCCTGACCCTTTTGTCCTGTTCTTTATTCTTTGACCATTTTATTCTCCATTTACCTAATTCACCTAATCTTTTAAGAAAAGCTATCAATTCTTTAATATGGGTCATTCTTCCAGCAATATTGAGATTATCAATATCCTTTTCAGAAAAATCCACTCTATAATGTTTCTGCAAATGATTTTGTTTGCTCAAATCAATTTCTAATGCAGCAGCCATTTCTTCCAGTTGCGCATACCTGTTTTTCGTTTTCCACTGGATACTCTTGCAAATAAAAAGAAGTTCATCATCCTGATACAATTTCAGACTGTCAGTACCAATTGTGCCAATAATTAATTCTTCCAAATCAGCTTTTAACTTTGCAACATCAAGCTTTTTAAATTCAGGTGCTTCTGGTGACAATGCGTTTTGCGTTAAATCTATTTGGTTTAAGATTCTTTCTGAAGGACCTGGATCTGATTCTGCAACTGATGGAGTCTGTGAACCTGTTAAACTTCTATTTAAAGTTAAATTTGGCATCATAGATTTTTCTCTATGAATTTCAGAAAGTTCCGAATAAAATTTCTCAGCCACTTTTTGAATTTCTGCATTTAATGGAACTGTTAAGACAGAATGTCTATTTTCTCCCTGATCAAAAACTGGTACAACAGGACCAATTGTTACTGGTACTGTCACTGCTTCCATGCTTTTCGTTAATTGCTGAATTAAATCTTCCTTTGCTCTATTATAATTAGAGATTTCTGGCATATCAGCAAGAGTTCTTTCTTGATTTCTTGGAAAATTATTTCTCTGTTCTGGAATTCTATGTTCTCTGCGTGTACTAGAATTATTTACTGACCCTACTCTTTCAGGTAATTTAAAAAATCTAGGTGAACCTTCATCAGCTTCCCTAGCAGGTGCACTTGGAAAAGTTCCTGTAGAAACTCTCGGGGTAGATTGTGAATCTGCTTGATAAGGTGGCGGTTTGCGTTTAGTAGAATAAGTATCTTCTAAAACGGCATCATCTTATTCTTCGTCAAGTCTACTTTTCCTTTGTAATTTCTTTTGACCTGGTTCTTCAGTTATCATTATTCTCACTGGGTACAGACCATCGTACATGTCTGCTTTTCTCCATCGTCTCACTTTGTCTTCATGCGTTTCTCTATTTACAACATATTTTGAATATTTAGGTGCTGAACATTTGCTTTAACGTTCAAGTTCCATCATCTCAACTTCCCATTCAACTAAAGCTTCAAATTGTGTAGGTCTAGGCTTCGGCACAAGATCCATCATTTTTTCTCTCAAGTTTCTCAAAACTTTCATATTAAATGACCCATCTTCCGGCCATGCTAATACGCCATCATTTTTTGTATAATGCATCCAATTTTCAAACCAAATTACAGTATGATAACCATATTCGCCTTCCATATAGGCTGCGGGTGTTTTGTACTTATGAAGTAATTTACCATCACGCGTTTCAATTTTCTTGTCGGGTTTAAATAAATTTTTCATTTTCTGAAACCAAGAAAGCTTCTTTTTCTCTCCATCATTCCAATAACTCATGTTTTAAATCAAAATCACTTATTCCGAAAGCTTCAAATTGTTCCCTTGGTGTTCCGTCACTCCATCAACGGCGGCCGCTCCTCACACAGCTCCAGTCCCTGCCCTACAGCACGCCTGGTTACTTAGCGCTTCTACGCTACACTACTATTGGCCACCCGGTATCATAGCGCTTCAAAGCTAGACTGCACTCTGCTTGCCCAGATTGTTATCATCGCTAGATTGCCTGCCTTGCTGAGCATAAGTACATCGCAGCGCTAGGGTTACAAAGTGCGCTTTTATTATTGTTTGTATTGCGCTGTGCTGCCTGTTGTTACCATTGTGCTCGAGTGTACCGCTGCCACTTGCTTAGACATCGCATTATTGATACCCCAATTCCGGTTTCGTTTCACGGCCTGCGGCCATTTTGGTGTTGTTATTGTGCCTCCCTGACCCCATCTCCGCCCGCTCCCGCCTCCCAGCTGACCCGCCCTCCCACAGATACTATCGGCCGCTCTGCCGCTCATTGCCCTGTGACCCCACTGATTCCATCAACGGCGGCCGCTCCTCACACAGCTCCCTGCCCTACAGCACGCCTGGTTCCTTAGCGCTTCTACGCTACACTACTATTGGCCACCCGGTATCATAGCACTTCAAAGCTAGACTACTCTCTGCTTGCCCAGATTGTTATCATCGCTAGATTGTCTGCCTTGCTGAGCATAAGTACATCGCAGTGCTAGGGTTCCAAAGTGCGCTTTTATAATTGTTTGTATTGCGCTGTGCTGCCTGTTGTTACCATTGTGCTCGACTGTACCGCTGCCACTTGCTTAGACATCGCATTATTGATACCCCAATCCCGGTTTCGTTTCACGGCCTGCGGCCATTTTGGTGTTGTTATTGTGCCTCCCTGACCCCATCTCCGCCCCGCTCCCGCCTCCCAGCTGACCCACCCTCGCCCCTCCCCTCCCTCCTTCCACTTATGACAGATGCATTCGCGCGCAGCGTTCACGCACAGCGGTCGCGCCCCATGCACGCCGAAGGTGCACCAAAGGTAAGCCCGTCTACGCCCGTCCGCGCCTGGACTGCGCCCAGCGCCAGACCCCCTGGTCCCCGCTTATCCCGCATAACGTATAACGCCGCCACCCTCCTAGCCCTTAACCCCGGACGCACATAACAATGCCACGAAGCTGTCCCAGGACGTACCCACGGTGCCTTCGCCTGCCACTCCTGCAAGTTCACCTGCATCAAGACCCCCACCAAATCCACCAACTCCAAACACAGCTCAGACCCTAACCACCTGAAGTGCATCCTGCTAAACACCCGCTCGATCCACAGACACGCCACTGAACTCTGGGACCTACTCGACACTGCTTCACCGGACATCGCCTTCCTTACATAAACCTGGATGAACGCCTCTTCAGCGCCCGACATCGCCATAGCCATCCCGGACGCTTTCAAGATCATCCGTAAAGACCGCACCAACCAAACAGGAGGAGGTATCGCCATCCTCCATAAGAACACCATCAAAATCACGACCAGCCTCCACGATAACCTTGCAACCGCCGAACACCTCCACTTTCAGATCCACACCGACCCCAGGACCACACTTAGAGGCACCCTCATCTACAGACCACCAGGAACCAGTAAACAATTCAGCGAAGACATCACTGAATTCATCAGCCCACATGCCCTCGCCTCCGAGAACTACATGCTACTGGGAGACCTCAACTTCCACCTGGAAAAGAAAAACGACAGCAACACCACCACCCTTCTGGACAACCTGGCCAATCTTGGTCTCAAACAACTTGTTGACACCCCCACCCATATAGCTGGACATACGCTCGACCCAATCTTCACTTCCAGCAAGCACATCTCCTTCGATCACACCACAGCTCTCCATTGGACGGACCACAGCTGTGTTCACTTCAGCTACAAAACTACCTTGACCCACAACCTATTCCACGAAGAAACTGGAACAAAATCACCACCGACCAACTCCTCACATCGCTCAAGCAAAACCCCCCCGCCCTCTCATCGGACCCAAACCAATCGGTCACCAAACTCAAACAATGGATCACTCACAGCGCTGACGAAATAGCACCCTGGAAAAACCACCAAACCAAACAGGGTAGCAAAAAGGCCCCCTGGTTCAACGAGGACCTTAAGAAATCCAAGAAACTATGCTGTACTCTCGAGAAAACATGGAGAAAAAACCCAACCACTGACAACCTAACCACCTTCAAGACAGCCACCCGCAATCACCACCAACTGATCCGATCCACCAAGAAGTCAGCATTCAAGGATCGACTCGACAACAACTCCCAAAACAGCAAGGAACTATTCAACATTGTCAAAGAATTTACCAACCCCACCACAGCCTCAAACGACATTACTCCCTCCTAAGAACTCTGCGACTCGTTATCCTCTCTCTTCTACAACAAAATCGCCGACATACATAACAGCTTTGAAAACATCTCCAAAGAACAGTCCACTTCACCAACCTCCGAACCTAAACCGCCCTCTAACATCCTTAACACCTGGAACCCAATCACCACTGTAGACACCATCCGCCTAATGAACTCCATTCATTCAGGCTCGCCAACCAACCCCTGTCCCCACCATATCTTCAACAAGGCAGACTCCATCATCGTACCCCATCTCCGCGATGTCATCAACTGTTCCTTCAACTCCGCTACCTTCCCGTAAAGCTGGAAACATGCCGAACTCAGCGCCCTTCTGAAGAAACCCACAGCAGACCCCTCTGAACTTAAGAACTACCGCCCCATCTCCCGCCTTCCATATCCTGCCAAAGTCATTGAGAAAGCCGTCAATAGACAGCTCGCCACCTTCCTTGAATCCAACAACTCCCTCGACTCCTCACAGTCTGGCTTTCGGGCCAAACACAGCACCGAAACCGCCCTTATTGCAGCAACAGACGACATCGGAACACTACTGGACAACGGAGAAACAGTTGCCCTCATCCTACTCGACCTCTCCGCCGCCTTCGACACAGTATGTCATAGCACCCTCATACAACGCTTCAGCAACATCGGCATACAAGGAAAAGCCTTGGACTGGATCATCTTGTTCCTCGCTGAGAAAACTCAAAGAGTCCGACTCCCCCCATTCAAATCAGAGGCCACTGAAGTCATCTGCGGAGTACCACAAGGATCATCACTCAGTCCCACCCTCTTCAACGTTTACATGAGTCCCCTTGCATACATCGCGCGACAACACAACCTCAACATCATCTCTTACGCTGACGACACCCAGCTGATCCTTTCCCTTACCAAAGACCCTAACGCCGCCAAAACCAATCTTCATGAAGGCATGAAAGAAGTAGCCGTATGGATGAAAAACAGCCGCCTAAAACTTAACTCAGACAAAACGGAAGTCCTCATCCTAGGATCATCCACCTCTGCGTACTTCGTATGCTCAAAAAAATCTTTCGTTGGATCCCCACCGAAACAAGAAAGACTGTCACCCACGCCCTGGTCACTAGCCGACTGGACTATGGAAACACCCTCTACGCTGGAACCACATCCAAATTACAGAAAATACTCCAACGCATCCAAAACGTATCAGCCAGACTCATATTGGACATCCCGCGCCAAGCTCACATTATCGGTCACCTGAAAGACCTCCACTGGCTTCCCGTCAACAAGAGAATAACGTTCCATCTCCTCACCCACGCACACAAGGCCCTCTTCAAACTAGGACCCGAATGCCTTAACACACGACTGTCCTTCTACACACCGACCCGCCAACTAAGATCCCCCAATCAAGAAGTCGCCGCAGTTCCGCGCATCCAAAGTTTCCACCATGGGAGGAAGATCTTTCTCCTACTAGGCGGCCAAAACCTGGAATTCTCTCCCCACTCACCTTCGCCTCACCCAGAACCACATTTCCTTCAGGAAGGAACTTAAAACCTGGCTATTCGATAAATAATGCACCCTCTCCCCCAAGGGCCTTGAGACCCTCTGGGTGAGTAGTGCGCTATACAAATTCCTGGTTAAGCTACGTCACCACCTTGCTCAACCAATGAAAATACAGTATTCAGAACTGACCAATCCAGTTTCAGCTCGTCACTGTCACGTGAACAAATCAGTGCGCTTGCTGTGACGTATGTTAGCCAATCACAGCGCGAACCGAAATGACGTACACTGCCGCTGCAGCTTCACTGTGTGTTACTCCGTAAACTTACCCCTCCTTCACAAAAATGTTTCACAGCGCCATTTTATACAATTCTTTTCCAATGAATTTCAATTAGTTACTACAAATAACAAACCACTTGTCTGTTTCGCTATTTAAAGTGATAGTATTACAAACATTCAGAATTCCTTTCGCATAGAATAGACAACGCTATTTTCACAAAATCACTTACGCATTCAAACGGAAAACCCTGATCACACACACACGAAAACTTGGCAGGACTTTAACCAACCACAGAAATCGTCAAACATTAATAAGAATAGACAATGCTATCTTACCCTTCACTCAAGTTTGGATAAATCTATTACTCTTTTCACAAAAAGTTTTAAAACGGGCTCACCATGTCCCTATGCTTAATGCTACGATTTCATAAATGATCCTCACTATTACATTTAACCAGTCACATCTAAGATCCCTAAACTTGTGTTGTAGGTCCACAACACTTTGCGATATATTCTATACCACAATTTTGAAACAGAACAAATGCACTGTGTAACTTTTCTAGCCACACTACTCTTTTACCGGCAAATAACCAGAAATTTTTCACACTGCTGGAAAAATGCTTTCGACTACATATAACAAGTGAACAAACCTAACAACATTTTTTAGACATGTATCCTGTGTAATTATCATGTAACATGTCAGTTACCATAGTAACCGAACTCTGCTACCAGGGAATTGATCCAGCGTGTCTATAGAAATTCAGTCTCTACAGCATCATCCTCTACCTAATACTCACCTTACTAATTAACAACAAGGCCCATTAAACCAAGACAGAAAATCTGACAGCTGAATCATGTGACCTAATTAAACACACTATCCGATCAAATTATATACACTATATACAACTGCAGTAAAACATTTTTATCATGAGTGTTAAGAAAACATTTAATTAGACCACTATGGCCAATGGATTTTACTTATGGTAAAGACTAAATTAATCAAGACCAGCTTGACAATTTAAGTCTTTTATTTAAAATGTAAAAGTTTCAGTGTCAATCTTTATTAGCTCATTTATTAGCAAACATTTTTATTAAATCAGCATCATCAATTAGTTTATTGGCACAATAGTCTGGCAATCAAAAATTATTTTAATCAAAGAAATTTAATAAAGATTTTCCCTATTTCCCTAAATAAGCTTTCTGTCCTGCAAAGAAAAGACATTTAAAAATTACATTTATTATTCTTACGTGCCCAAGGTAAAACGGACAGCACTTCGCCCTCTGGAACAGTTAGGGCCGCTCCCCTCAATGGGCTAAGTTTTTATACATTTTCTAACTCACTAATCTAGCTAAACGATATATTTTTAATAATTTACAGCAACCTGATTGGTTGCTAACTGTCAGGCCATCGAGAAGCCACCGCTTGCAAATACCATAACGTCACTTGTCATTGTTCATTGACATGAAGCGACACCGGCTTCCGAAGAATTGCATTATTAAACTAAAAGTTCATAACTTCCTCCAGAACTCGGCCAATCTGCCTCTGGACACTTCCTTAGCCTTGGAAAAATATCTTTTCAGAGCACATCACGCACAAATGTCTTTGTTTGAGCTTCAGCTTATTCAGAGAAAAGTTTCTGTGAAAAAGCTTCAACATGGTTGTGCTTGGCTCCTTTCAGTCAGGCTAAGCAACGCTTTCCAAATTTCCATAGGCCTCAAACCTTTCACTCGAGCTAGTATTTAAACAAACACAAAAGAGTAATTAATTCAAGAAATAAATGTTTTTCTATTTCCCACTCTCCATTGCTAATGTTAACCCATTAATATAAGTCACCTAGCAGAAGCACACAGAAAAAAGCAGCACATTAATAATCTACCATTCTTCATAGAGTCCAGCAGGATTCTTCATATATCTGAAAGAGGTAAACAAAGATTAACAGACACAACATAGACGACAACATAACATAGACAATAGCACATATAAACTAAGCACATGCCATAACTTGATAAGCCGCATTAGTGTTTGACAAAGACAATAAGACAAACAAAACAAACAACATTAGTTAAGAAATTATAAAACATACTTGCAAATGCAACATGAGCACATTAACATTAGTCCTGCGTGTAATGCAATGATGAATTTTAATCTAGATTGATTTAATATAACAAATCATACAACAACTCATTAATATATTAGTTCATGTTACAAGAGATTTAATTTCGCGAGCCAGAATAAAATTATTTCTGAAACTCGCTCCATCACGCAAATACCAGGTGGGAAGAATACCCGTGCAAATTTTTTGTCAAGATTTCCTGTACCTATGTCTAAGAATTATTTTAAGGAAGATATTGATGAGGATTGCTTAATTGCTGCTGTGGATGCATGTTTGGTTGGATGCTTCTCTGAGAAGGAATGGTTTGCAGCTATGGAGGTTGATACTGTTTTAAAAAGAGTTAAACATTATATTGTATATACAACAAGAGAGAAAGGGAAGACGGCTACTCTCCTACCCCTCAATATAATTGACTTTAATCAACAAAAGAGCGCCCCGGATACTACAACCATGAAGAACCCTATTCTTCTGTGTAAACAAGGTGGAAAACCTATCCTAAAAGTGAGTGGTCAGACGGTGCATAAATATATGCATATGTGAAGGAGAAAGGGGAAAATTAATTATTTTCTAAAAGAACCCTCACTCACCCTAGAGGTGACATGCTTCATCATTGGGTTGGTTCACAGGGGGGGCTGACTATCCCCTCCTGTGTGCTACCACGCCTGCAAGTGCAGCGGAGCAGGTGTTTGTGAAAAGTGGTGATCAGTGCAAAAAGTGTGTGGATAAAAGATCACAACCGTGCCTCAACAGACTTTATTCGGGGCCAGTTGTTTCACATTAAAATTGGTATAGTCACTGGATGTTTTGATTTTAGTCCAGCGGTACCAACAGGTGACTGGTCAACATGTTTCTGCTGTAAAAAGCTAAAGTCAGCTCAGCTTTCTTCAGGACCAAATTAAAACAAAGCAAAACAATCCTACGGGGGTCCAAGCACGCTAAGGCCTGCCCACACCGTTAGGAAATGAAAAATGAGGTAAGTTAACAATTTGTACTATCCTCAGGATAACTCACGGTTTACCCATCCAACTCCTGTTAGTCATCAGGCGTTGTATCTGTGAACAAAATGACATATCAATTCTTATTATATATCTATCCTTCAAACCTGTGACCTTTACTCAACATGTATGATCTTATTTATATACAGAATATCGATATTAATTCTACCCTTCATTTGTTCATGAGGATGTTAGTGGTGACTACCTTATTGTCCACCACAAGTAGGTTCAGAACTACATGCCTACATTTATGAAAAATAGAAAGTGGTCCCTTTCTGTCAAATCCAAGTTTCTCTTCTTTAACTTTATAAGTGTTTCATACCAACAGTATATTTATATAATCAGACAAAGGAGTATATTAAGTGACAGACCAGTAGTAGTAATTTCTTAGTGTGAAGAGGATTTCAGCATTAAGTAGGAGGATTGAGCAGTAAAATGGAAATTAATGGCAAACTTACAGTGTTAGGTTTACTAAACCGCTACATGGGCTCAGAGGGATCAGCAGATCTTCACTCGCTGTCAAAATCTGTATAACCCAAAGAAAACCCATTCAGTTTTGCCTGCATATCGTTTTTTCTATGACAAACCAAATGCATGAAAAACGTCTAACGCAACGTTATTTATCTTTTTTCTTTGTTTTATTAATATGTTTACTTAGGTTTTAGTCTTATCTTAGTGTTTAGTTTCTGATACTGTGCTTTGTTGTTATTCATGTAAAGAAGGGAGATATTGTAATAATCTATTATATCATTCTGGTACTATAGTTACAGAATCTTGATGTTTGAAGTTGCCCTGGATTCTCAGGTTTGACAGTTTCCTGGGAGCTGTGGTGGCTAATGGTGAATAAACATCTTCTGCCCAATATTTAAGTGTCAGAGTGCTTACTTCAGCTACCCAAGTGTCTCTGGCTCCGTCTGTAATACCATATTTTGCTGCGCTCAAAGGCGTGCAGCATCATAAAGCGCTATCTAAAACAAGACCACTGGCTGATAGAAAATTCTAGGAAAGGACTGGCCATTCTACAGAAACAGATTTCTCTTTTATCATTCACATTACTTTGCCAGTCATACCCCTTCTCTAGAATTGACATTTCCATTTTGAAAAATGCCTGAACCAACTTACTTTTCGGAAATATCTTAAAATTGTGGGAAATGTTGCCATTTTTCTCAAGTGAAGAGCACTCTGTCATGGTTGCTGTGATGAATAAGAGAATTGGGTCTGCCCGAAGATTACTCTAACTTGCGCCTCCATCATGTGTTGGTTTTCTGATCCGCCTTCTACAACTCTAATTTCTACTCTGATAACTAACAAACTTTCATTTCCTTTACATTCTTTTCTCAAATACTTCAGTCTGTAACATAAGGTTCTTAACCTGTCGTCTGCAACCCCTACTCAGTGGATTTGTGGCTATTTTGAAAATTAAATTAGATTAAAATACCAGATTAATAAAGTGCAATAACATAATAAAGAAACATGTAAAATCGTTTTTTAAAAAATGGTATATACATGTGAAGAAATTGGAAAAGGAGGGCTAATATTTGAGATGGTACTGACATTACTGTGGTGTTAGTGAAGGAATCAGGAAGCAGACGAAGTGGAAGGTAAGGTATTTATTCCAAGTTAGGTTACAGGTATAAGTTAAGGAGGAAGAAGGGTACAGTGAAGAAACCCCACCAGGAGCAGTATGTTCTAGCTCAGCCCAGTTATCAACTGACTCCTAGAGTCCAGTTCCTAGAATTCCATGACATCATATCAATGATAACATTCTACAGGATAACTAGACTGGCATAGGAGAGATGCCAGACATGACACATCTTCCCCTTTATAATGGAATGGAAAATGCAAAGCATAACAGCAACAAAATGAACATAGATTGGTGATGAAGAAAGAATATAGTAAGAAACTCAAAGGAAGAGTATAGATGGAAGAAGACATCAATGGAAGAATAAAGACGGAACAACAAGAATAAGAAGAGAAGACAATAAAAGTATGTAGAATATAGTGGAAGGAATAGAAAAGGTTATAAGTATACAGAATATAATGGAAAGAATAGAAAAGGTCAAAAGTATTTAGAATATAATGGAAAGAAAAGATCAAAAGTATTTAGAATAAAATGGAAAGAATAGAAAAGCAAAGAAGTGAAAGGAAACACATCTTCTCCTTCAAGGACAAAAGAGAAGTACTCAAAACGTTCAAGGTTGTAGTAAAACACACCAATTGGCCAGACTGGTATGAAGACATGAACCGGCGAACGAAAGACAAAGGAGAAAAACACAAAAAAGATTATAAGAAAAGTATCTAAAACAGGAGAAAACACAAGAATCTCCCGGAAAGTAAACATAAAGAAAGGTGAAAATTACACCGAACAGGAATACGCACAATTAGAAGGAGAGAAACATGAAAGAATTGCCAGTACAATTCTAGACAGACATTTCTAGAAAGAAACCCTTGCGCAAGGTAAAATAGAAACTGGCAGAACATTTAAAAAAAATATTCAGAATTGTTGAAGAAAATTTAAACAGGACTTTAGAAAAGAATAACAAGAAGAAGCTACATGTACATACAGAAGTAAATAACAAGGTATGAAACACGAAAAGTGCTACACATGAACATCCACTCACATAAAAGAGAAATGGAAATTACATCACATAGTATAAGCAGTACACAACTACCAACTGTTACATCAAGAAGAATAAGCAGTAATTTTTAACATTACTCAGACTGCAAAAATTACTAAAGAACATCCACTCACCTAAAAGAGATATGGAAATCACAACCTTAAGTTAAAGCAGTATATTTTAAATATTTCCTAAACTGCATATTTTAAACATTTCCTAAAATGCAAAAATTACTCAAGAACATCCACTCACATAAAAGAGATATGGAATTGCATCACAAAGTTAAGCAGTACTTAACCTACAAATGATACTCATGAACATCCACTCACCTAACAGAGAAATGGAAATTACATCAGGTATTTGAACAGTCAAGGAAAATAGTATATCATTAATTAAGTTAATGACAAGCAGAGCTGTAATCAAGTCTCATGAAAACAATAAATTAAAATAAATAAAGTAGACACCGTAGTCATGGAATAAGACAGTAGCTCTGTAAACATCTCCATGGAAATATGTGTAGTAAGTAAACAGTACCTTCTCATGAAGATCGTTAAGAAGGGTAGATCTCTGTGCCCATCACTCTGATGAAAAATGCAGGAAAGCATTTTGAAGAGACAAATAAAGCGTGCCTATCGCTGTTGTAAATACTAAAAAATAGAAACCAAATTTATTTCATAGCGTGCCTGTCGCTGTTGTAAATACTGAAATGCGACAGGCAAAATTATGCAAGAGCGTGCCTGTCGCTGTTGTAAATACTAAAAAATAGAAACCAAATTTATTCCAAAGCGTGCCTATCGCCGTTAAAAATGCTGAAATGCGACAGGCAAATTTATACAAGAGCGTGCCTATCGCTGAAAAGAGAAACTGAAGAGGTATGACTGATGAATGGGTGGTAGCACGTCGACGTGTGAAGAGCCGGGTGGCTGTCAGTGCCAGCGTGCCTCAAAGAATTCCAGGGTAGCAGAAGGCTGTGGCAGAAAGCTGACTCACGTCACAGAAGAGATGACGGTGACACACAGGTAGCAGGTAAGAAAACATGCACAGAGTGCGTGCGCTCGCTTTGAAGCTCGAGCGAAATTCAAATGGGGAAAGGCAGTTAAACAGTCAAATGGCAGGCAATGAGGAAAGCTTATATAAATGATTAAAATAAAAAGAAATGTCACCGCAATGTGCTGTGCGAACGATGGTGTACACAAACACAGTCAGAAAAATACTGAGGATTAAATGGGTTCACCTACGGTGCAGTTCAAATCAGTAACTGTGCCCTGCCACCAAGTCCGACATCAGAAACGCGGACTCCAGGCTGTTTCCAAAGGCCAAAATGTTTCCATGCTGCCAGGAATTTAAAATGAAAGGCTGAATACCTGACACTCTTTACGTCGTGTGAATGATGCCAAAGCAGGTTAAAGGGCAGGAAAAGCGGCTGTCACACGATGCAGCTAACTAATCTGTAGCGCAGAATGATAAACGATGACAGGTCAAGTAGTTCAAAAGTAAAACTGCTCACAGTTATTTTCCCATTAAAATCGGCTTTAAATCCATGAACTGGTTTCAGTGTGACCGAACGATGTGTACACTTAAAAAGGAACGTGTCACACTAATAGGTCAGTCTGCAGCAGTCAAAGGCAGAAATAAATTAAACAGCTCTTGGCACATGGAAGTAGAAATAAAGTGCGAACTGACACAAAACTTAAGCGAAAATTGGCACTTAAAGCATGTGGGCGACAGTAAAGTGGTCACTGGTGGGGCTCGCAGAGTGCCAATATGCTTAAGAATTATTAGATTGAAGAAAAAGAAGTTCAATACCTTTAAGTTGCTTTATTCTTAGAAGTCCTTGGAGTAGTAAGTAGAAATACACCAGAAGCGTCGCCAAAATTGTGGTGTTAGTGAAGGAATCAGGAAGCAGACGACGTGGAAGGTAAGGTATTTATTCCAAGTTAGGTTACAGGTATAAGTTAAGGAGGAAGAAGGGTACAGTGAAGAAACCCCACCAGGAGCAGTATGTTCTAGCTCAGCCCAGTTATCAACTGACTCCTAGAGTCCAGTTCCTAGAATTCCATGACATCATATCAATGATAACATTCTACAGGATAACTAGACTGGCATAGGAGAGATGCCAGACATGACAATTACCTATATCATTCTCTCCCCCAGGTAGCATCCCATTCTCCCTTCCCCCTCCTTGGGATCAGTTAATGGTCCTGGATCTGTCCATCCTCTTCTTCGGTGGAGCAGTTGACTGGGAGAACATTGTTAATGTGTGCTGGTTCATTGACTCGCTAATGCTATAATGTGCATGAACACTCATGTGACAGCCGTGCTCTTGCACCATGACGCTGATCTCATAATGACCAGTGCTGTGCCGACACATCAGAAATTTCATAACTTCAATCGACGATACTGTCGTGTTTAAACATTCTACGATGCAGAATATTGCACTGCTCGGCACTTTCCTCTCAGCACGGGTGAATTATAGCTGATGTCCACCTTTCTGCCCAGATTTTGTTGGGTTTTTCCCAAGTACACAGCTGTTTTCCATGGACAAGTTCCATAAGGTTTTACCTGACCAAATGTGTCCATGAGAAACCCACAAAGTGCAGTACTGTTACTCTTTTTGCAACACCGCTTAGATCAGAAACTCCAGTTTCTGCACAAAATCGAATTTACAAACTTGTAATGAAGGTGTTTTGGGTGTCACTATGAAGGCATGATGTAATGTCCAGGCTTTGCTCAAATAATATTTGAGTTCTAAGATTGACAGTTCTATTTTGTAAAGGACATTCTAAGTTTGGAATGAGAGTTCTAATTTGGAATTGAAAGAATTCCTTTAGAATGTAGATTGGAACAAGGCTTCTAATTTGGAACGTTCGAACAATGTATGGAATGCAAATTCTACATTTGGAATGCCTCTTGCACAAAACATACATGTTTTTTAAGGTTCAGTCGCAGCTTTGTGTGATTTCTTAAGTTTTTTTAGTACAAAACAGGAGATTCCAAGACTATAGATTCTTTGGGCACCTTGACCCCCCAGGGTATCCAGAACTACCTTCTATTGAATGGATGTGTGCAATGCTCTTGAAGCCGTGCGTAGTACACAAGAAGTAGTCTAGGGCAGTCTTCACACAGATGAAGACTCAGAGCCCAGCCATAAGACCGCTGCCAGGCTCTGCTAGTCAGTGCAGAAGAAAGATGTAGGGTGTCTTCTAATCCTTAGATCCCACCCTGACATTTGAATACCTGAATCTCACCTGTGAAGTGGGCAGAGCAGATAGGAAGAAACAGAAGGAAAAGCTGTGCATTCCTGTGCAGTGCACAAGACCTATCTCAGCATCGCCTTTACAGATTCTGTTAACATGGGCATGAAGGACATTCTTTTTGGCAGCAAAATTGAAAGGAGATGACTATTGTGAATTATTGACCATCGAGACCACAACATCTGTGGAATAATCAAGAGAGTAACAAATTCTGAAACAAAACCTCTGACCCATTCTGTCTTTCTAGGCAGCTTAAAAATAGCAGTCTGTATGCAATAAAGAGAACACAGGAAACTGTGATAATAAGATTATTGCAACTGACTTCCTTCCCTCAATCATCTGGTTCTGTGATGTTATGTGGCAGATGGGCCTACACCTACCAACATAATGTATCAGTGGTCCCTCCAGGCAGCCTTGATTGTTATCAATATTTCCCATCGATCACTTGTGATCTCAACTACATCTCACCCCTGACCCTGGCAGGTTTGTGACATCATCTACTACATCATACCCCTGGCCCTGGCAAGCTTTATGACATCATTCACCTCTTAGCTATATATAGAGGTGTAGTCTGGCAGGCCTGCAGTGTGAGTGCAGTCTGTGGACTGGGCTATGAATGGTGTGAAAGAGGTGTGAATGGGGGACTTGGGGGCACCGAGCTAACATCAGACTCACAGGATTGCCGCGGCAGTTCTGCTTCTCGAGGCCTCTGCCATGTGTTGTTTGGTCGTTCAGTGGGAGAAAACAGGCAGCACCTCGCAGACCGCCAGAGGGATGCACTTTGAGGTGGGGGCGGAGCATTCCATAAGGTGTGGTAAGGCCTTATGAGGTTCCTTGTCGTTGCAGTAAACAGCTTTTAATAGCAATTCCTGGGGTTCTCTTTGCAGGTGAATTGAATTTTGCCTTGAGCTCCAGGAACTCTGGCACCGCCCCTATCTGGAGCTGGGTGCGGAATGTCTGTGGGTCTAATGGGAAGCACGGTAGTATGAATGAAGGTGTGAATGGGGGACTTAGGGGCACCGAGCTAACATCAGACTCACAGGATGGCCGTGGCAGTTCTGCTTCTCAAGGCCTCTGCCATGTGCTGTTTGGTTGTTCAGTGGGAGAAAACCGGCAGCACCTCGCAGACAACCAGAGAGATGCACTTTGAGGTGGGCGGGGCGGAGCCTTCCGTAAGGTGTGGGAAGGCCTTATGAGGTTCCGTGTAGTCGCAGTAAATAGGTTTTAATAGCAATTCCTGGGGTTCTCTTTACAGGCGAATTGAATTTTGACTTTCGCTCCAGGAACTCTGGCACCGCTCCTTTTTGGAGCGGGGTGCAGAATGTCTGTGAGTCTAATGGGAAGCACGGTAGTATGAATGAAGGTGTGAATGGGGGACTTGGGGGCACCGAGCTAACATCAGACTCACAGGATGGCCGTGGTAGTTCTGCTTCTCAAGGCCTCTGCCATGTGCTGTTTGGTTGTTCAGTGGGAGAAAACCGGCAGCACCTCGCAGACAACCAGAGAGATGCACTTTGAGGTGGGCGGGGCGGAGCCTTCCGTAAGGTGTGGGAAGGCCTTATGAGGTTCCGTGTAGTCGCAGTAAACAGGTTTTAATAGCAATTCCTGGGGTTCTCTTTACAGGTGAATTGAATTTTGACTTTCGCTCCAGGAACTCTGGCACCGCCCCTATTTGGAGCGGGGTGCAGAATGTCTGTGAGTCTAATGGGAAGCACGGTAGTATGAATGAAGGTGTGAATGGGGAACTTAGGGTCACCGAGCTAACATCAGACTCACAGGATTGCCGCGGCAGTTCTGCTTCTCGAGCCTCTGCCATGTGTTGTTTGGTTGTTCAGTGGGAGAAAACAGGCAGCACCTCGCAGACCGCCAGAGAGATGCACTTTGAGGTGGGGGCGGAGCATTCCATAAGGTGTGGTAAGGCCTTATGAGGTTCCTTGTCGTTGCAGTAAACAGCTTTTAATAGCAATTCCTGGGGTTCTCTTTGCAGGCGAATTGAATTTTGCCTTGAGCTCCAGGAACTCTGGCACCGCCCCTATCTGGAGCTGGGTGCGGAATGTCTGTGGGTCTAATGTGAAGCAAGGTAGTATGAATGAAGGTGTGAATGGTGTGAATGCCCAGTAGCAAAGGTCAAAACCTTGGCGTGGTGCTACTGCTCACAAGTTTACCCATGAACTTGTGCTAATTTGACCTGTTTTGGATGAAAGGGGTGTGCACTGTCTTTGATTTAATTTTCTTCCTGTTCTGTGCCTTGTTCCTGGATACTTTCTTCCTGTCTTTTCTCTCCTGCTTCCAGGAGTGTTATCAACATTTCCCAACAATCCCTTGTGATGTCATCTACTACATCATACCCCTGGCCTTTGCAGACTTTATGACATCATTCACCACTCGGCTGTGTATAGAGGCGTAGTCCGGGATACCTACAGTGTGAGTGCAGTCTGTGGGCCGGGCTATGAATGGTGTGGATGAGGGACCTGGGACCACCGAGCTAACATCAGACTCACAGGATGGCTGCGGCAGCTCTGTTTCTCATGGCCTCTGCCATTTGCTTGTTTGATTGTTCAGTGGGAGAAACCGGGCAGCACCTCGCAGACCGCCAGTGAGATGCACTTTGAGATGGGGGTGGAGCCTTCCATAAGGTGTGGTAAGGCCTTATGAGGTTCCTTGTCGTTGTACCAAACAGCTTTTAATAGCAATTCCTGGGGTTCTCTTCGCAGGCGAATTGTATTTTGACTTAAGCTCCAGGAACTCTAATCTGGCCAATCTGGAGCTGGGTGCGGAATGTCTGTGTGTCTGATGGGAAGCAAGGTAGTGTGAATGAAGGTGTGAATGGTGTGAATGTTCAGTAGCAAAGGTCAAAACCTTGGCGTGGTGCTACTGCTCACAAGTTTACCCATGAACTTGTGCTAATTTGACCTGTCTTGGATGAAAGGGGCGTGCACTGTCTTTGATCTCTTTTTCCTGTTCTGTTTCTTTTTCCCTGCTAATTTCTTCCTGCTTTTTTCTTTTCTCAGTTTTAACGTCTACATCTCACTTCATTCTCCTTACACTTTCTTTCATTCCTTTCTTGTTTAATTCTTCTGTGGACTTTGTGTTTCGTATTGTTTTAGTCTTAATTTTGTTCTTTTATCTCATTGCCCTCCCACGCTCCTCGTTTCTTTTCTTCTTGATTGATTCTCAGACTTTCTCTTGTCCAGAATATATTTTCTCATTCCTTCGTCCATACTTTCTCTTTTGTTTCTTCGTCATTCTTTATGCTGTCTTTATTTCATTTTTTTATTTCTTTATCATGCATTTTTACTTTCATCATGTACTTTTCCCTGCTCCTTATGTCATTTCTTTCCGACATCGATTTTTCATGTCTTTTCTTTTCCTCACTTTATTCGCTGCTGTTTGGTTTCTCATCTTACTCTGCCATTCTTTTATTTCTTACTTGTGATTTTTTTGTGCAATTACCAATTTGTTTATTCTCGATTTTGTTTTTACAAAAATTACAAAGATGGCATGAAAGGGATGGGCATTGGGCCATCCATAGTGATACTGCAGCACCAGGAGGATGGGGGAAGTGGTGGGCCAGACCGTCATGCGCAGGTAGCCTTTCTCCAACCCTTAGCTGTGCTCTACAGCCAGATGGAGAACCAACACAGGCTCCCAGTTCCTGTCTGGGCCGAACCAGGAAATAGTATTCCCAGC
Source organism: Lissotriton vulgaris (assembly GCF_964263255.1). Taxonomy (NCBI): domain Eukaryota; kingdom Metazoa; phylum Chordata; class Amphibia; order Caudata; family Salamandridae; genus Lissotriton; species Lissotriton vulgaris. The sequence goes on from NC_141690.1 coordinate 262,865,734, forward strand.
GTGAGAGAAGCCCTGGGATTGGCACCTGGGATCCTGCACAGTGGGCAGCAGTGTCTGACGTCAGAAAGATGAGGATCGGGAGCACGTGGGCAGCCGTCGGAGCAGGTAAGTGCAATTTTATATATTTTTAAATCTGCCTTCACTGATGTTTTTGGTTTGTATTCCCCCTCCCTCGTTTCACCACTTCGCAATTGGAGCAGCTGCTTTTTCGATATTCGAGTACCTAAAAGTCCTTCAGCGTGTGTCCTCAGTTCAATAGTTGTACTAAATAAACATTTATTTGAAAAAAAAAACACATTTCAGACAACCCTCACATCTCTCAGACCTACCACAAAGCCAGAAGTCATGGTGGTTGCATTTGCATGAGGGAGTGGTAGCACACAATACCTCTCCACAATAAGGTTTACAACTTATTTCGAAAGACTTCCAAGTGGTAAGAACATTGAACAAAAATAGGCAATACATTGATATCAAGATGGGGGGCTGATGTAACGGCAGGTGAGGGAGAAACTCTGGTGAGAAACAGTCTGTTGCAGGCGCCTTTGACATAAGCTAGAGGCAGTATATTTAACTGATACCGGAAACAAGCATATCTATAGGGTAATGCTGGAAATACTTCATTGGTGTTTCCTAAAACTTATACAACAACAGATATACATGGACATCAATTCACCATAATGCCAGTGGTAGTGGTAGTGACATTACACACCCTTTGATTCCCACTTTCACTCACACACTCATACTTACACATCAGTGGAATAAACAATTGACAGAAAATAAATAAAGAGTGTGATACCCCAGCTGCCCCTGTGTTCCTGCCACTGTGTTCCAGCTATTTCCAGTCAACAATAAAAATGTCAAGCCTGCTCCGGGGATCGATGTGATGTTCTTCCTGAAGAGAAAGAAGTTTTGTCTAGTTGGAGTTTTGACTGGGGATGTTTTGATTCATCATAAGTTAGCGCAGAGGGTCAATAGGCCTGCTGCAAAGAATGTGCATCGCGCAAATCCCGAAGTGAACATAACGTGGATAGGTCAGGGGGTTACTGCTTTGTCAGAGACTTTGTTTTGTTACTAGTAGTTTATTAGTTAAAAATTAATAAAAATCCGTAAGCTATTAACTGTCATGAAAGAACTGAAATGCAGACTTCAAGTATAGTTTAGAGCGAATAAATTTTTCCCCAGACATTCAATATTCAAAAGTTGTACAAAGTGTTGATTTGGGTAGAAATCAATTCCAATTATTAAAGATAATCCCCAATCATGGTCTTACGTTTTAAATTCTGAGTTTGTGCTTCTCCAGATCAAGCCCCCCTAAACTTTACTGCGTACCAGAATGGATGACATATAAATCCTACCACTCTGTCTTATGTAAAGTTTTCCATACATTGATTTACGCGCATATGATTGAGTAATGTGTGTGCAATGTAAAGTGCTCTGACACCCTTCACTTTTATGAGTGACACCAAAAAACAAATTAAATTCATCTGAGTGAGAGCGGTTATGGAGACTGTTACGGAGTGGTGGTAGTGCGGGAATTTGTTGCGCAGGTGGTCATGGGGGGGGGTGCACCAAAAAACATTGTCGCACTGGGCGCCACCAGTGCGAAAGCCGGCCCTGTCCATGATGATACACAGCTCAATGGTGCATTGTGGGTGATTTTGGTGTGAGAAACGTTCCCTCTTTCCTGGCACGTTTGGTGACTGCTGCCCCTGGAGTGAAGGCCTGGGGGCCTGCAGGACACACGCGCCCTGCTGGTGGGACATGTGTAGTGCCTGCTCTGGCTGTCAAGGCGCATTATCACCCTGGCAACACATTCCATGTGTCTCTGAGTTCAGGAAACAGGAAAAAACAATCATTTGCAATGCAATAGGTCTCGCATTAGGAAAGTTTGAGCTATTGGGCTTGTAAATGACAATTTTTTTATTTATGTGTTGTTTTTGAAAATAGCTAAATTAATAGCTTTGTCATTTACAATGCCAATAGTTATAACTTTCGCAAATGTGACACCTATAGCATTTGTATTGCAACATGTTTTGTATTTACGTGACTTAGATGTTTTGATACCAGTCAGTGCGCAATTTAAAGTTCAAATTGTAAAACCCCTTACTATTGCATTTGCCAGAGTTCACAATGTAAAAGCTGTAAGAATCTCTCAGAGAATTCATAATGTTAAATCCCTTCCTATCTTAGTGGTCGCAGGGCTAGACCATGCACACATGCCAAAAGACACGATTCTGGCGAGACTCGCTATTTTGGGGCCAGAAAGTGCCTTATATTAGCTGCCCCCTTAAATTTGCCTTTGCGTCAATATTAATCAATGGGAACAATATTGGTTTTCAAAAACACCCTTTTTCCCCATAGCTGCCAAGTTTCCCAGGTCCATGAGTGATAAACTGCGTTGAGTTGGACGATAGGACCTTACTCGACCAGCCCGAGGTAAAGGAAGAAGGGCTGTAGAGGAAAGAGCACAGTGGTATAAGGAGCTGGTAAAGAGGGCATTGGATGGATGCATATGGCTGCATATGAGCAGCAGATTATAGGCCCATAAACAAAAGCTTTTTTTATAGCAAAGATATATAATTTCATTATAAATCACCAGCTTTTCATTTTTAGTAAATACACATTTGTTCCTCAAGCATGCACGTTTTCTTAAGTTCTCACATGCAACAATCTCACAATAGGTAGAATGTGATTAAAATGCCCATGCTTTTTAGATCACATCGTATACATGCCCATCACATACCAAGTATTTTCGTCATTATGCCAAGGATGTTTATAACTGTACTATAAATATACACAATATGCCAAAGATTAGCTCCACAATGCCAGACATGGGCTTCACAATGGCAAGGATGCCCACAATTTGTCAAGGATGGTCAGTATTAAGCCAGGGCTGACCACCATCATAACCTAGGATTCCAAAAATGACCACTATTATGCCTGAGTTAGGATTAGCCAGTGAGCTGCTCTATATTGCCAATGAAGCCTGCAGAATGCAAAAGATAGCAAGCATAATGTCAAGGGCACCATCTTTCCAAAGGGGGGCATCATATTTTGAGGACCAGCATTATGATTGAGATGTACTCACTAAGCCCAATGATGACCACAAGATGTCAGGCATGGTTACAATATGCAAAGTGTGAAAATGACGCGGATAAGGCTGCCCAGCATTCCAAGGACAGCCACATTATACGGAAAATGCCCTATGCCAGGAGAAGGCACAATATTTCCAAGGACGGCAAGCCCCGAATGTCCATCATTAAGACAGGGGTGGGCTCCATCACGCTATAGATATTGACTGTCTAGCATGCCCACTAAATACCATGAATACCCACCACTGACTGATATGGTCAAGTCGGGTATACTAACATTCGGTTTCTGTCTTTCAAATACACCAAAGCTCGTATACATACAGCACAGAAACACACACATGGCACAGGTACATGTACACCCCCAAACTCTGGTACGACTCAGCAATGAAGACAGTTATTTTATTTTTTACTCAGCCTCCTTTGCTCATAAAACACTCCAAGCCATGGCTGGTTCTACAATCCTATGCTCTGGCTCCTTCATTTTTCTGCAGCAGTGTTCCACTTTATCAGACCAGGGCCCTGCTACTGGCTCGCTGGCATGTAGGGTGTGGAGCAACAGTGAGACAACTGAGGGTAAGAGGTCCAACTTTAAAATAATACCCTAGAATTCCCTCCCATCAAAAGGCTGGAACTGTGTGTGTGTGATGGAATGCTCAGACCATCATACAAGTGTAGAAAGACATTTGATTTCACAGTCATGCTTAGGGTCTGGAGCTGTACAGCACTGCCTCCTCCAGTATGCATCAGACAGAGCTGCCCATCTCCAGACGCTCGGTGCAATAGCCATACCTGCGGCATCCTGCGCAGACTTGGACAATCTCAGTGCAGCGCCCAATACAAAATCATATTTAGCCACTGGTGCAGAAAATAACTGTGGTCCTATTCGCCGTACCATCAACATTGAGCATACTGTATGCATTACTATTTTATCTCCATGAAGAATAGTCAAATATAAATTATTCTACCTTACGAACCAGTGAACATTTTTGCCTTGCATGTCACAAGAATCCTTCAAACAAAATACTTGCTTATGGTCCCCTCAAATCCTATCTTGAAGATGATTCAATCATTAATTCAGGGTTGAAACACCATTGAGATACAGACAATTGGACCTTAGAAACGCATTGTCTATATTAGGCTCCTGAATGCAAAAAAAAAAAAGATTTTTACCAACATTTTCATCTGCCTTATATTGGTCTCACACATGGGCACTATGCACTTTTATTTATAAATCATTTTAATATTGTGATTCAATGTTAAATTATGATTCAATAAAGCAAATATCTTTAACAGTCTGAGCGGCATTATGTTTTTCAGTAAATAAAACATTCATTGATTGGTTAGAACTACAACTTATATGTATATACAAGAATATTGCAGCAAACCTGTTTATAGATACTTTTTCACAGAGCTCCGCCCCAACACCCTTAATGGTGTGTGGATACCACTTAAGGTCACATTATGCCAGGGAAACCATTATAATGAGAAGTCCAGTGTTATGCTAAGGAATGCCACTAATATAACTGCAATGGCCATTATTACGTTGCTTAGGGAGGTACGGCAAAAGCCAATAGGCCTGGTCTATAAAACCTATTGGCTTGGGAAATCTTTTTTATCCATATTGGACAGCATTGCGGCTGCTGTGCAGCATAGCTATTTTAAACAAGCAATACATTGTTAATCAATGGCAAGCAGAGAGGGGTAGCTAAAAGGCTAACAGATGCATGATGACTATATAGCCCTCTCCCGAAGAATACGAGTAAATAACACTGGGAAGACCCAGGGAGAACTATGACCCTCGCCTTTCAGAAAGAGAAAGTGAAAGTCTGTTTCGCCTAAAGGTGCGAAAACACCGGACATAAATAAATGAAAGGCTTCTGCTTCGATGTGGCATAAATCAACAATGACAAGGCACCATATACATTTAAAACTCCGCCCCAAAACTCAACCCTGTGAGCCTTTATAAAAGTTAATCCTTGGGTTCAAACCCCACGAAGCTCGAAGAAACCTAAGAGCTACAGCACTCCAGCAATGGATCTGGGTACTGACCAGGAAGGGAGAGGCAGCTTGCCACAGACCGGGCAGGAGCTTACTGGTCTCACCTGTGGCGTCGCACACCGCCACTCTCTAGGTCTAGGAACTGTCCAGCAGGAGCAGGGCGGCAGCCAGCAGTACCGGAGAACGGTAACACGGAGCCCGATCCATGCTTGCAATGGGAAGCTTGCGGTCCAAAGCCAGAGTCGACCACATGTCAGGAGGCAGGTGCGAATGCACGCTCAGACCCGACGCTCAGCCCAGCTGTTCTCGTGACTGTAGTGTCAGCCGAGGCAGGACTCGGCTGTCAGGGGAGGGGCGATCTGAGGACTGGGAGAGGAAACAAACATAACAGGGCGCGTCCGGCCTGAGATCTACTTGTATGCAAAAAAACACAAAGAGTCCCTAGTTGGTGGGGGTATATACCCTACAGCGTAGACTGACCCAACCAAAAGGCTCTAAGGGTAGCTACGTTGTCAAGGACAAGATAGTCTTTAGCATAACATACACATAATTTACAAATAGTTTACGAATACAGGCTAACAGTCAGTATAGGAACCCTGTCTACAAAGCACCACATTAATTTAGGAAACTATAATCTTTACCAGTGTAAAAAACAATTTATTAAAAGCAATACAGTTTAAATTCGCATTCATAAAACAATTATACATTCAAACATATTAAAAAACCAAAGAGTCGACGCGGCGTTTCGGTGTCTTGTTTCGATGATAACACCTTCTTCAGGACAGGTTTTTAAGTTAAAAAAATCTCTCAGAAATAGAGGGATTTAGGGAATTTGAGGTCTCATGAGGGTACAGTTTTTTTCAGTCATTAGTCTGACTCTCATGGACTTATCTTCCTTTGATGTAGTTTAAAATCAATTTTGTTCCACCTGGATATAGGTATTCAATAAAATTATCTGTGCTGTATCAGGGGTGACCACCGTATATCAATTCGGCTGTTCAGCATGTAACTTTAGTTGTATCGGGTTGGGGATGATCCAACTTATCTCTTGTAGGTAGCGGTCTTCAGATTTGTTACATTCCCTTCTACCAATTCACTTACTATTCCTTCTTGGGTCCAGAACTTGAAATGTGATGCGACTCTGGGCTCTAGGGCCTATAATGGAAAAAATGGATTGGGCACCAAACACCTCAAAATGTCAGAAATAGGACTCAGACATGTACCTGGAGGCTGTAAATGAGTCCTAGACACTCTTGCTATATCACATGAGATGTATTATGGGGCCATGGTGGCCACAGGGACCCAAAAACTTGTCAGGAGGGTTGATACTGAAAATTAGCAAAAATCGTCAAAAAATGTTTTTTGACAAGATTTGCTAATTTTCCAAATAGCTCAGAATGGATATCAGAGACACTGTTTGAGTGCACAAGATATGAATACACTTGTTAGAAAGGTCAGATCTGATGCTTTCATGTGATATATATACCTTTGGTATTATATAAAGTTTTTTTTTCAGCTTCCAGCCAAGGGAAAAACCTGATATCGTACCCGATTTTGAAAACCTTGGGCTGGGTGGAAAAAGTGACTTTGCCCCCTTAAACCCCAAAACTTCCAAAACGTCACCCCTGGAGGCCAGAAATGGGTCTTAGCCACTCTTGGCATGTCATCTGAGGTATACTATGGGGTTCTTGGGTCCAGAACTAGAAATGCGATGTGACTCTGAGCTCTAGGGCCTATAATGGAAAAAATTAATTTGACACCAAACACCTCAAAATGTCAGAAATAGGACTCAGACATGTACCTGGAGGCTGGAAATGAGCCCTAGCCACTCTTGCTATATCACCTGAGATAAAAAAAATAGGGTCCTGGTGGCCACGGGGACCCAAAAACAGTCAGGAGGGTTGATACTGAAAATTAGCACAAATCGTCAAAAAATGTTTTTTTGACAAGATTTGCTAATTTTCCAAATAGCTCAGAATGGATATCAGAGACACTGTTTGAGTGCACAAGATATGAATACACTTGTTAGAAAGGTCAGATCTGATGCTTTCATGTGATATATATACCTTTCGTATTATATAAAGTTTTTTTTTTAGCTTCCAGCCAAGGAAAAAACCTGATATCGTACCCGATTTTGAGCACCTTTGGCTGGGTGGGAGTAGTGACTTTGCCCCCTTAAACCCAACAACTTCCAAAACGTCACCCCTGGAGGCCAGAAATGAGTCTTAGACACTCTTGGTATGTCATCTGAGGTATACTATGGGGTTCTTGGGTCCAGAACTAGAAATGTGATGTGACTGATATCTAGGGCCTATAATGGAAAAAATGAATTTGACACCAAACACCTCAAAATGTCAGAAATAGGACTCAGACATGTACCTGGAGGCTGGAAATGAGCCCTAGCCACTCTTGCTATATCACCTGAGATATAATATAGGGTCCTCGTGGCCACAGGGACCCAAAAACAGTCAGGATGGTTGATACTGAAAATTAGCAAAAATCGTCAAAAAATGTTTTTTTTACAAGATTTGCTAATTTTCCAAATAGCTCAGAATGAATATCAGAGACACTGTTTGAGTGCACAAGATATGAATACACTTGTTGACTCTGAGATCTAGGGCCTATAATGGAAAAAATGAATTTGACACCAAACACCTCAAAATGTCAGAAATAGGACTCAGACATGTACTTGGAGGCTGGAAATGAGCCCTAGCCACTCTGGCTATATCACCTGAGATAAAAAAATAGGGTCCTGGTGGCCACGGGGACCCAAAAACAGTCAGGAGGGTTGATACTGAAAATTAGCAAAAATCGTCAAAAAAAGGTTTTTTGACAAGATTTGCTAATTTTCCAAATAGCTCAGAATGGATATCAGGGACACTGTTTGAGTGCACAAGATATGAATACACTTGTTAGAAAGGTCAGTTCTGATGCTTCCATGTGATATATATAACTTTGGTATTATATAAAGTTTTTTTTTCAGCTTCCAGCCAAGGGAAACACCTGATATCGTACCCGATTTTGAGAACCTTGGGCTGGGTGGAAAAAGTGACTTTGCCCCCTTAAACCCAAAAACTTCCAAAACGTCACCCCTGGAGGCCAGAAATGGGTCTTAGCCACTCTTGCCATGTCATCTGAGGTATACTATGGGGTTCTTGGGTCCAGAACTAGAAATGTGATGTGACTCTGAGCTCTAGGGCCTATAATGGAAAACATGAATTTGACACCAAACACCTCAAAATGTTACATATAGGAATCAGACATGTACCTGGAAGCTGGAAATGAGCCCTAGCCACTCTTGTTACATCACCTGAGATATATTATGGGGTCCTGGTGGCTACAGGGACCGACAATCTGTCAAGAGAGTTGATACAGAAAATTAGCAAAAATTGTCAAACAATGTTTTTTTGACAAGATTTGCTAATTTTCCCTATAGCTCAGAATGGATATCACAGTCAATGTTTGATTTGCATGGGGCAGCCCTTTAGGATTGCATGCTTCATCACTGGACGCCTCTGCCAGAAATTGTCCTCTGGGTGGGCTCAGCCAGAGATCTGAGTGTTCCTGATATTGTCAGGGAAGAACAAAAAAATGATTTAGACTGTAACTAAAATAAATAGTGTTAATGGTGGTTACTTTGATAATGTTAAAAACACCTTCAGTGCATCAGAAATGAGCTTTCTAACCTTTATTTTCTCATGTGTCTAACCATTCTAACTCTTCCCCTTCTCCATTAAATGATTTCTTTGAAACTCCATAATCAAATAACAGCTCTTCTTCAACATTAATATCTCTCAATGCAGTGAAAAGAATTACATTTTGAATACTCCCACATATAACTAGTGTTACCTGAGTAGGCTTAATGTTGAACCTTTTTCTTGAATGGTTTATTAACCGTCCTATTGTTTCCATATTTGTGTGACACACGCAGGGCTGTGTTTTTGCAACTACACACAATTTCCTACCCGACTTATCCTGAAAAAAGAACAAATATCCCATCTCTTCTTCCTGTGACTCTCGCACCATTCATTTCCCTTCCTCTGCAGTTATTACCATTCCATGGTAATCACAAATAATCTCCCCTTTCTTGAACACTTGAGTAGTCATGACTTTTTTACCCTTTATGGCATCAATTGTGACATGAAGCCCTCTCCAAGACTGACGCTCCACCAAAGATGCTATTCCTTGATCGCCTAGGTCCTGTTTTCTGTTTGCTGTAGGAATCCAACCTTCAATGACATCTTGTATACCTGGACAGTTCTTGTTCCACTCCATTTTCATGTAGAAAGTTTTGATTTTGTGTTCTGTCGGCATCCGTCTTGTAAAGTGTTCTGCATATAAATAAGGCAGTTCTTGAGTGTTATGTAACATTATATAATTCTACACGCTTATTAGATTTCATTTCAATTCAAAAACACTTACTCTGCACTTCTTCCCTTCTCAATGCTTGTTGTAAAAGTCTCCAACTGCGATAGCAGTACCGTGAATGTTCCCCGACCAACGCAACGCGGATCTTTTTTTTTGGTGGTTGTCCATTCAGTGTCACTGGAAACTCTTCCAGCATTCTTTTAAAAGCTGACTCATTATCCATTTTCTGGTAACGATAAGCTGCTGCTGCGATTGTTGACGTTCTATTTCTGTTGCAATTTGTCCTACAAAATACAAATATGCATTCAAAATATGCTTGTGTAACAAATTCACAATTTGTTGTGAAAACACTAACACAAATTGCATATCATTTAATATTATATATATAAACTTACTGTTCCTGTGGCTCTATAACTTGGGCATGGGAGATACTGGCAACTCTATTTTCAATGCAACTGAAAAAAATAGACAGAATGTTTTAGAGTTATTGGATACATGTATTTTCATACATGTATTGTCAAACTTAAATTGTCTCTTTAAATGCTTACTCAGAGTTGTAATTTGCCAGTTTCTCCATTAACATGGATGCTAAGCAGAAATTAGCATCTCACTTGGTCCGTTTCCATTGCCACTAGCTTGTTTTATGTACTGTAAGACAATGCTATTCTCTTGGTCACATAAATTTGTACCTGCAGCGTCCTCAAAGGTTTTCACCACTTCCATTCTCTTCACTTTTGGTAATCTGTATCTGTAAGAAAAATGCACATTTTCAATTGACTTAGTAATTCAAATGTTTATGTAGTAGTGATCCTCTAGTGTTATGACGCTTACACCTAACTCCATTAGTCAATAATTACTAGTTTAAAAAGTTACAGATGAAGGCAGAAAGGTTCAGGAACAGCAATTTAATGTGTTGCACGCAATTGAAAAATAATTTCCACAAACACCTTTCCACATTATGGGGGTTTACAAAGTACCAACAACCAATTTAGAGGTGAGAGAGCCTCTCCCCTGGGGTTATGATTAGCAGGATCCCAGTCTATTACAGTATACGCACACTGACACCAGCAAAAGTGGGGGAATCCATGCCTTAAAGATCCTACTTTCCAACACTTACCTTTCAATTAACCGTGTGACATTTAACGTTGCATTGTAAACTTCCTCTCCTTCAGAGGAAACAAAAAAGTAATCTTTTCCAGAGCTGCTCTTGGTCAGTGCCTTGCTGTTCTTCAGCATCTTGGGACGTAGCATTGTAAAATACATGTGAAACCACTAAAACAAAGTTGAAGCATTATATGAATATGCAATAAATATATTCAAATATAATTGTGTCATATACAATAACAATAATCATTGATAAAACTGTGCTCTTAGTGATTAAATTAAATAATATATAGGGATACCTTATCATCAAAAATGTTTTAAAAAACAACATTCTGAAAGAAAATTGGGTATTTGTTTCAGTTGATACGTTTAAACAGAGATCTCATTTCAGGGGTTAGTATTATAAAAAGGTACCTACATTTTCTTCAACAGCATTTAAAGCAAATCTTGTTTCTCGCGATTGCCCATTCTTCTTTTTCATAACTGTTATAATTGCAAATGTCATACCATCCTCGGTCTGATGGGTCCTTTCCAACCATTCTTCAACCTGAGAAAATACGTAATTGTTATCATGTACATGTTTGAACAGCTCCAATAAATACACCTTTCAAACTGGAAATAAAGGGGTAATGCATATACTTACAAGAAAGCTCTTAACAACAATTGGCTTTTGTAGATATTTCAGGAGCAAAATTGCTTCCAGATAATATAACACTTGCAAGTTCTCCTGAACACTTAATTTGCTGCTGACGGCCAGTTTTTGCATGACAGTGATGACATCCTGCTTTGCCACCTTCAAAATCATGAGACATTCCCCCGGCGTCTTCACTTCACATCACATATGTGTGTTTTGCAGCTATGATATATAAAATTTGATTACCTGTTTGAAACAAATACATATTTTATAACAGTTAAAACCACAGTGTTGCAACTTACATTTCATGATGTTGTTCACATTGCATTTTCTCTTCTTTTCCTAGCTGTTCATCTTCAGTATTTAAACTTGAAGAGAGGTAAAAGTGTTGTTTTATTTTGGAATTGTCATCACCATAAAACAATATAGAATTACAGTCAGGCTATCAAATATTTCTGACAATGTATACTGTACTTACAACTAACATATAAGTATTATTTTTCAACATTTATATTTAACTTACCATGAAAGTGACTTTTCAGGCTTCCCATCAATAAAGCATCCACTTGACTCAAGCAGAGTGATTACTTTTCTTCTGTTTGTTTCATCAAAGATTTTCTGAAGATTCTCATATTGGAACACCATTCCATGACGAAGATGCGTGACAACAGATTCTTTAGCTTCCATCACAGCTGTCTTTATAGCCTCTGAGGAACAGCTCTTCGTGCATCTTCTCATCAAGTGAGCAGCAAGAGAGAATGTACTTTTCAAACAGATTCTGCAAACAAGGGGGATACACATGTTGTTTCTGGAAAATAAAAGATTTTGTATTAATCATTGCTCTGTTTATTATATACCACTAAGGAGCCGATTCCAATCTCGGTTGGAAGCGTACCGAATGCGAGTCGGTTGGGAAAAATATGATCCGGATGCGTTATTTCCAAACCAGAGAAAGGGAGAGACAGAGAGAGGGAGACAGATAGAGGGAGACAGACAGAGGGAGGCTGACAGAGGGAGGCTGACAGAGGGAGGCTGACAGAGGGAGACATAGGGAGGGAGACATAGGGAGGGAGACATAGGGAGGGAGACAGGGAGGGAGAAAGAGAAGGAGGGAGACAGAGGATGGAAGATAGAGGGATAGAGGTAAAGGGAGGGAGACAGAGAGAAGGAAGGAGACAGAAGGAAGGAGACAGAGGGAAGGAGACAGAGGGAGGGAGACAGAGAGAGAGGGATTGAGAGAGAGAGGGATGGATTGACTGAAACAGATGTGTTGGTCCACAATTCCCTCTCTACTACAATAGGAGCTTCTGGGGGAATAACAGGACAACCAGCCCCCCACTCAACATGCTCACTGCACCGTACCTGACAGGTCTGCTGGGGCACCCACTCTCGTCCACCCTGTGTGGAGCGTGCATAAGTCGCAAATGGTACCCACATGGCCTGCGCTGCGCACAAAAACCTGCAGAGGGAGGCTGACAGAGGCTGACAGAGGGAGGGTGACAGAGGGAGGGTGACAGAGGGAGACAGAGGGAGAAAGGGAGGGAGACAGAGACGGAGGGAGACAGAGGGTGGAAGATAGAGGTAAAGGGAAGGAGACAGAGAGAAGGAGGGAGACAGACGGAGGGACACAGAGGGAGGGAGACAGAGAGAGAGGGATAAACTGAAAAGGTGTAAAAATGAAAAAAGGCACCTCACGGTTGCAACACCAAGGGGGGACAACTGACTGGTACTCGCCAGCAAACCCCACATCTCATCATCGGTTACATTTTTTTCCAAAAAGAAAGGGAAGGGAAAATGTGTGTGCAATATAACAAAAAACATCAAACCAATAAAACAAAAAATGACAGGGAGGGAGACAGAGGGAGACAGGGAGGGAGACAGAGACGGAGGGAGACAGAGGGTGGAAGATAGATGGATAGAGGGAAAGGGATGGAGACAGAGAGAAGGAGGGAGACAGAAGGAGGGACACAGAGGGAGGGAGACAGAGAGAGAGGGATAAACTGAAAAAAGTGTGGAAAGGAAAAAAGGCACCAAGAGAGCTCTACCCCTCCAACTATCCTACTTGTGCCAGTGCATGTGATGCACGTGGCACATGCAGGTGCTATGTGTGAACAGGTGTATCCTTGAAGCAAGAGGTTGTATTCAGTGCTGTTCTTTTTCGCCTGTTTGTACATATTAGGAATACAGTAGACATGCAATTTGAAACACTTGGACAGCTGTACCAGTATCCAGGTTAAATGTAGCAAAACAAAATAAAACACAAATTCAATATAGTCAAATATAAATCTTTGCAAAAACAGCCCATGCACATAGACTTACCTCAGAGGGGTATCCATTCCTAAGGTTTTAAAGAAGAAAGTTATCTGGCTAGCAATAAACAATCTTGACCACCAATATCTACCTGCACTCAGCGGAGCTCAAGCACAGGATTTTAGTGTGAAGATGCCCACCACACTGTCAAGGGTCCTCCCCTGTAGAGGAGGATGGATGTCCACAGGAGCAAAGATGAATGTCCCACACACTTCCAAACAGCAACGACCCAAGTGAGAAGAGATAACTCACTCAGTCAGTTGCTGTCAAAAAGTGTGGGGGGAATTTCCCAGGGAGTATACCACTCTCCCCCAGCAGGGACGATGTAGCTGCAGTCTCGATGGCAAAGATGGCTAGAATCAAAAATGACAGAGAGAAGGACAGGGAGAGAGACGGAGGGAGACAGGGGGTGGAAGATAGAGGGATAGAGGGAAACAGAGGGAGACAGAGAGAAGAAGGGAGACAGAGAGAAGGAGGGAGACAGAGGGAGGGAGACAGAGAGAGAGGGATTGAGAGAGGGATGGATTGACTGAAACATGCACAGGTGAGCGTGCAAAGCTCCTGAATGCCATCCACCAGGCATACAGGTAATCTGGCCGTATCCAACACACACATACCTGACAGCCCTGCATGAGCCACAGGCACACATGAGCCCCAAATGGGCCTGCAGGATATTATATATGTTGGTACTCTTTGGGCATCAATGCAGAGATTGCATGTCTCCTTTCACCGCATGTGTCAGCGGCAGGCGATAAGCAGGGCAGACATTCCAGGTGCCCCCATGTTCCTGTCCTCACACCGAGTTAAAGCCACTCCAAACAACCTTTTCAAGGCCCACACCTGCACGCGCGTATCTTGGGGCCAAGCACCGGACAATAATTTATTCACCACCAGCCCTGGCTACACACTCTCGTCCACCCTGTGGGCACCGTGCCAAAGTCACAAATGGTACCCACAGGGCCTGCGCTGCTCACAAAACTTGCACAGGTGAGCGTGCAAGGCTCCTGAATGCCGTCCACCACTCATACAGGTAATCTGGCCATATCTATCACACACATACCTGACAGCCCTGCATGAGCCACAGGCACACACGAGCACCCAATGGGCCTGTAGGACACAAACAGGCTCAAAAGAACTGCACTGAATACAACCTCTTGCTTCAAGGATACACCTGTTCACACATAGCACCTGCATTTGCCACGTGCATCACATGCACTGGCACAAGTAGCATAGTTGGAGGGGTAGAGCTCTCTTTACCAAGGTCATCATTAGGTGCGAGCTAACTACGAGTGGGGGGCAGCTGCGGGCGAAAAGCAGGTCAGAAATCTGAGCGCTCTTTACAAAGGTCATCATTAGGTGCGAGCTAACCACCTGAGGGGGGGCAGCTGCGGGCAAAAAGCAGGTCAGAAATCCGAACGCTCCTTACCAAGGTCATCATTAGGTGATATCACACACATACCTGACAGCCTTGCATGAGCCACAGGCGCACACGAGCACCCGATGGGCCTGTAGGACACAAACAGGCGCAAAAGAACTGCATGGAATACAACCTCTTCCTCCAAGGATACACCTGTTCACACATAGCACCTGCGGAGGGAGGCTGACAGAGGCTTACAGAGGGAGGGTGACAGAGGGAGACAGACGGAGGAGACAGGGAGGGAGAGGGGGGAGACAGAGACGGAGGGAGAAAGAGGGTGGAAGATAGAGGGATAGAGGGAAAGGGAGGGAGACAGAGAAAAGGAGGGAGACAGAGGGAGGGAGACAGAGAGAGAGGAATTGAGAGAGAGAGGGATGGATTGACTGAAACATGCACAGATGAGCGTGCAAGGCTCCTGAATGCCGTACACCACGCATACAGGTAATCTGGCCGTATCTAACACACACATACCCGACAGCCCTGCATGAGCAAAAAGGCACACACGAGCACCCGATGGTCCTGTAGGACACAAACATGCGCAAAAGAACTGCACTGAATACAACCTCTTGCTTCAAGGATACACCTGTTCACACATAGCACCTGCATGTGCCACATGCATCACATGCACTGGCACAAGTAGGATAGTTGGAGGGGTAGAGCTCTCTTTACCAAGGTCATCATTAGGTGCGAGCTAACCACTAGCGTGGGAGGAGCTGTGGGCGAAAAGCAGGGCACAAAACTTGCAGAGGTGAGCATGCAAGGCCCCAGAATGCCGTCCACCACGCATACAGGTAATCTGGCCGTATCTAACACAAACATACCTGACAGCCCTGCATGAGCCACCGGCACACACAAGCCCCCCGTACTGTTTGCGCATCAATGCAGAGATTGCATGTCTCCTTTCACAGCATGTGCCAGCTGCTAAGCAGGGCAGACATTCCAGGTGCCCCCACGTTCCTGTAATCACACCGATTTAAAGCCACTCTACCACCTCCTCCCCCCCGCCCCCCACCATTTCAAGGTCCGCACCCTCGTGCCTGCAAGCGCACCACCAGCCCTGTTGGGGCACACACTCTCGTCCACCCTGTGGGCACCGTGCCAAAATCACATATAGTACCCACAGGGCCTGCGCTGCTCACAAAACTTGCACAGGTGAGCGTGCAAGGCTCCCGAATGCCGTCCACCACGCATACAGGTAAGCTGGCCGAATCTATCACACACATACCTGCCAGCGCTGCCTGAGCCACAGGCACACACGAGGCCCCGATGCCGTCCACCACGCATACAGGTAAGCTGGCCGTATCTATCACACACATACCTGCCAGCGCTGCCTGAGCCACCGGTGCACACGAGCCTCTTCCTTCAATGATACACCTGTTCTAACCACGTTTGGGGGAGCAGCTGCGGGCGAAACGTGCGCTCTTCTCCTAACGTCATCATTACGTACGTGCTACTTATGTGTGGGGGAGCAGCTGCTTAGGGCGCGGTTATCATTAGGAGCGAACTAACGCCGTGTGGGGGAGCAGCTGCGGTCAAAAAGCAGGCCAGTAATCCGAGCGCTCTTTAACAAGATCATCATAAGGTGCGAACTAACTACGAGTGGGGGGGAGCTGCGGGCGAAAAGCAGGCCAGTAATCCGAGCGCTCTTTACCAAGGTCATCATTAGGTGCAAACTAACTACGAGTGGGGGGCAGCTGCGGGCGAAAAGCAGGCCAGTAATCAGAGCAAGCGCACCACTAACCCTGTTGGGGCACACCCTCTCGTCCACCCTGTGGGCACCGTGCCAAAATCACATATGGTACCCACAGGGCCTGCGCTGCTCACAAAACTTGCACAGGTGAGCGTGCAAGGCTCCCGAATGCCGTCCACCACGCATACAGGTAATCTGGCCGTATCTATCACACATACTTACCAGCGCTGCCTGAGCCACCGGCACACACGAGCCCTCGATTCCGTCCACCAAGCATACAGGTAAGCTGGCCGAATCTATCACACATATACCTGCCAGCGCTGCCTGAGCCACCGGTGCACACGAGCCCCCGATGCCGTCCACCACACATACGGGTAATCTGGCCGAATCTATCACACACATACCTGCCAGCGCTGCCTGAGCCACCGGTGCACACGAGCCCCCGATGCCGTCCACCACGTATACAGGTAATCTCGCCGTATCTATCACACACATACCTGCCAGCGCTGCCTGAGCCACCGGTGCACACAAGCCTCTTTCTTCAACGATACACCTGTTCTAACCTTCGTTTGGGGGAGCAGCTGCGGGCGGAACGTGCGCTCTTCTCCCAACGTCATCATTACGTACGTGCTAATTACGTGTGGGGGAGCAGCTGCTTAGGGTGCGGTCATCATTAGGAGCGAACTAACGCCGTGTGGGGGAGCAGCTGCGGGCGAAAAGCAGGGAACAAAACTTGCACAGGTGAGCGTGCAAAGCTCCCGAATGCCGTCCACCAAGCATACACTTAAGCTGGCCGAATCTATCACACACATACCTGCCAGCGCTGCCTGAGCCACCGGCGCACACGAGCCCCCGATGCCATCCACCACACATACAGTTAATCTGGCCGAATCTATCACACACATACCTGCCAGCCCTGCCCGAGCCACCGGTGCACACGAGCCTCTTCCTTCAACGATACACCTGTTCTAACCACGTTTGGGGGAGCAGCTGCGGGCGAAACGTGCGCTCTTCTCCTAACGTCATCATTACGTACGTGCTAATTACGTGTGGGGGAGCAGCTGCTTAGGGTGCGGTCATCATTAGGAGCGAACTAATGCCGTGTGGGGGAGCAGCTGCGGGCGAAAATCAGGGCACAAAACTTGCACAGGTGAGCGTGCAAAGCTCCCGAATGCCGTCCACCAAGCATACAGGTAAGCTGGCCGAATCTATCACACACATACCTGCCTGAGCCACCGGCGCACACGAGCCCCCGATGCCGTCCACCACGCATACAGGTAAGCTGGCCGTATCTATCACACACATCTGCCAGCGCTGCCTGAGCCACCGGCGCACACGAGCCCCCGATGCCGTCCATCACGCATACAGATAATCTGGCCGAATCTATCACACACATACCTGACATCGCTGCATGACCCACAGGCGCACACGAGCCCCCAATGCCGTCCACCACGCATACAGGTAAGCTGGCCGAATCTATCACACACATACCTGCCAGCGCTGCCTGAGCCACCTGTGCACACAAACCTCTTCCTTCAATGTTACACCTGTTCTAACCACGTTTGGGGGAGCAGCTGCGGGCGAAACGTGCGCTCTTCTACTAACGTCATCATTACGTACGTGCTAATTACGTGTGGGTGAGCAGCTGCTTAGGGCGCGGTCATCATCAGGAGCGAACTAATGCCGTGTGGGGGAGCAGCTGCAGGGGAAAAGCAGGTCAGAAATCCGAGCGCTCTTTACCAAGGCCATCATTAGGTACGAACTAACTACGAGTGGGGGGCTGCTGCGGGCGAAAAGCAGGCCAGTAATCCGAGCGCTCTTTACCAAGATCATCATAAGGTGCGAACTAACTACGAGTGGGGGGCAGCTGCGGGCGAAAAACAGGCAAGTAATCCGAGCGCTCTTTACCAAGATCATCATTAGGTGTGAACTAACTACGAGTGGGGTGCAGCTGCGGGCGAAAAGCAGGCCAGTAATCCGAGCGCTCTTTACCAAGATCATCATTAGGTGCGAACTAACTACAAGTGGGGGGCAGCTGCGGGCGAAAAGCAGGGCACAAAACTTGCACAGGTGAGCGTGCAAGGCTCCCGAATGCCGTCCACCACGCATACAGGTAATCTGGCCGTATCTAGGGCCTGTAGGACACAAACAGGCGCAATGAGTGTGTGTGCAGTGAGTACACCCCTGGTGCCCTGTATATATGACCATGCGTGTCACAGGTGCAGTGCAGTCCCTGTGGGTTGCGGGAGATCTTGTATGTGTGTATTTGTTTGTAGAAAGTAGAATCACATCTAGGCGCAAAATAACTGCTCTGAATACAACCTCTTACTTCAAGCATACATTTGGTCACACTTCTGCACGCTCCACACAGGGTGGATGAGTGTGTGCAGTGAGTACACTCCTGTTGCCCTGTATACATCATCGGAGCCGCGTTGAGGGGAAGGCAGCCTACTAGGTCATGCAGTAACCATTGCTAAATTGAGCAGTAAGGAAGGAACCCCCAATACTACGCTAAGGCTCATGAGGTCAGCTAACCTTTGTCCATAAGTTCTGTATCATTAACGCCAATTGGGCGCAACAGAGCTTATTCAAATATAAACACCCATAGGTACATTTCACCTTTTGTTTTTTGTAGAATACACTTTTACATTTACACCCCATGTGAGTAAGGTGAGGATAGTTGTGCATATCCTCATCCTGAAGAAGGAGTTCCTATACTCCGAAACATGTCGACACACTTCCGAGGTTGATATACCCTAAAACGTATAACTTACAACCTCATCTTGCACCCCTTTTAATAATACCAGCCGAGGACGTAATAAAACTTTTTCCTACGAGCCAGGTATTTTTTAACCTTCACTTTTCACCTCACCACTCACTCTCCCTCTCACACACACAAACACATAGTTCACTCTCAGTGCTCCTACGTATTCGTGAGTCACAGCACGCCACATCCCGTAGAGGGGTGCGAAGGCCCCGATGATGAAGCATGAGACCAAGGGGCCTGTTGGTGTGTGAGGGGTATTCAAAACAACACTGTGTGCTCCCCACCACTGTAGGGATCACTACCACTTTTAGAGTGGATTCTATTTTGTTTAGTTAAATAGTTGGGGGAGATCGAATCCACTTCCTCCTCTCCCTCCCTCCTCCTGGTGAACCCTTGCCCTGTATACATGACCATGCGTGTCGCAGGTGCAGTCCCTGTGGGTTGCGAGAGATCTTGTATGTGTGTATTTGTTTGTAGAAAGCAGAATCCCATCTAGGTTCTCTTTCATTTTATGTTTCATTGGTTTCGTTTTTTGTTTGATTGGTGTGATGTCTTTTTATGTTTCATTGGTTTCGTTTTTTGTTTTATTGGTGTGATGTCTTTTTTATATTGCACACACATTTTCCCTTCCCTTTCTTTTGGGAAAAAAAGGTAACCGATGATGAGAAATGGGGTTTTCTGGCGAGTACCAGTCAGTTGTCCCCCCCTGGTGTTGCTACCGTGAGGTGCCTTTTTTCCTTTCCACACTTTTTCAGTTCTCTCTTTCTCCCTCCCTTTCCCTCTATCCCTCTATCTTCCGCCCTCTGTCTCCCTCCGTCTCTGTCTCTCTCCCACCACGCATACAGGTAATCTGGCCGTATCTGTCTTTTCAGGTCTGTCCCTGAGTGTTGTGGTGGTGTCCCTGAGTGATGTGGTGGTTTCCCTGAGGGATGTGGTGGTGTCCCTGAGTGATGTGGTGGTGTCCCTGAGTGATGTGGCGGTGTCCCTGAGTGATGTGGCGGTGTCCCTGAGTGATGTGGTTGTGGTGTCCTTGAGTGGTATGGTGGTGTCCCTGAGCAGTGTGGAGGTGTCCCTGAGTGGTGTGGTGGTGTCCCTGAGTCATGTGTGGGGATGTCCCCGAGTCATGTGTGGAGATGTGATTCTACTTTCTACAAACAAATACATACAAGATCTCTTGCAACCCACATGGACCGCGCCTGTGACACGCATGGTCATGTATACAGGGCACCAGGGGTGTACTCACTGCACCTGATGTGTCTGTTGGGGCACACACTCTCATCCACCCTGTGTGGAGCGTGCATAAGTCACAAATGGTACCCACAGGGCCTGCGCTGCTCACAAAACTTGCACAGGTGAGCGTGCAAAGCTCTCGAATGCCATCCACCACGCATACAGGTAATCTGGCCGTATGTAACACACACATACCTGACAGCCCTGCATGAGCCACAGTCACACACGAGCGCCCGATGGGCCTGTTGGACATTATATATGTTGGTACTGTTTGCGCATCAATGAAGAGATTGCATGTCTCCTTTCAACGCCTGTCTCAGCGGCTAAGCAGGGGAGAAATTCCAGGAGCTCCGACTTGCCCTTCCTCACACCGAGTTAAAGCCACTCCACCCCCCCACACACCTTTTCAAGGCCCGCACCCTTGCGCCTGCACGTGTGTATCTTGGGGCCAAGCACTGGACGGGCAGTTTCACCACCAGCCCTGTTGGGGCACACACTCTATGTCCACCCTGTGGGGACTGTGCAAAAGTCACAAATGGTACCCACAAGACCTGCGCTGCTCACAAAACTTGCACAAGTGAGCGTGCAAGGCTCCCGAATGCCGTCCACCAAGCATACACGTAAGCTGGCCGTATCTATCACACACATACCTGCCAGCGCTGCCTGAGCCACCGGCGCATACGAGCCCCCGATGCCGTCCACCACGCATACAGGTAATCTGGCCGAATCTATCACACACATACCTGACAGCGCTGCATGAGCCCCCAATGCCGTCCACCACACGTATCTTGGGTCCAAGCACCGGACAGGCAGTTTCACTACCAGCCCTGGCTACACACTCTCGTCCACCCTGTGGGCACCGTGCCAAAGTCACAAATGGCACCCACAGGGCCTGCGCTGCTCACAAAACTTGCACAGGTGAGCGTACAAGGCTCCGGAATGCCGTCCACCAAGCATACAGGTAATCTGGCTGTATCTATCACACACATACCTGACAGCCCTGCATGAGCCACAAGAATGCACGAGCCCCTGATGTGCCTGGAGACATTATATATGTTGGTACTGTTTGCGCATCAATGCAGAGATTACATGTCTCCTTTCACCGCCTGTGTCAGCGGCCAAACAGGGCAGACATTCCAGGTGCCCCCACATTCCTGTCCTCACACCGAACTAAAGCCCCTCGACCACCCCGCCCCCCACCTTTTCAAGGCCCGCACCCTCGCGCCTGCACACGCGTATCTTGGGGCCAAGCACCGGACAATAATTTATTCATCACTAGCCCTGACTACACACTTTTTTCCACCCTGTGGGCACCGTGCCAAAGTCACAAATGGTACCCACAGGGCCTGCGCTGCTCACAAAACTTGCACAGGTGAGCGTGCAAGGCTCCCAAATGCCGTCCACCACGCATACAGGTAAGCTGGCCGTATCTATCACACACATACCTGCCAGCACTGCCTGAGCCACAGGCGCACACGAGCCCCCGATGCCGTCGACCACGCATACAGGTAATCTAGCAGAATCTATCACACACATACCTGCCAGCGCTGCCTGCGCCACAGGCACACACGAGCCCCTGATGGGCCTGTAGGACTCAAACAGGCGCAAAGGAACTGCACTGAATACAACCTCTTCCTTCAAGGATACACTGTTCTAATTACGGGTGGGGGAGCAGCTGCTTAGGGCGCGGTCATCAATAGGTGCGAGCTAACTACGAGTGGGGGGCAGCTCCGGGCGAAAAGCAGGGCACAAAACTTGCACAGGTGAGTGTGCAAGGCTACCGAATGTCATCTACCACCCATGCAGGTAATATGGCCGTATCTAACACACACATACCTTACAGCGCTGCCTGAGCCACCGGAGCACACGAGCCCCCGATGCCGTTCACCACACATACAGGTAATCTGGCCGAATCTATCACACACATACCTGCCAGCGCTGCCTGAGCCACAGGCACACACGAGCCCCCGATGCCGTCCACCACGCATACAGGTAATCTAGCAGAATCTATCACACACATACCTGCCAGCGCTGCCTGAGCCACAGGCACACACAAGCCCCCGATGGGCCTGTAGGACTCAAACAGGCGCAAAAGAACTGCACTGAATACAACCTCTTTCTTCAAGGATACACTGTTCTAATAACGGGTGGGGGAGCAGCTGCTTAGGGCGCGGTCATCATTAGGTGCGAACTAACCACGAGTGGGGGGCAGCTGCGGGCAAAAAGCAGGCCAGTAATCCGAGCGCTCTTTACCAAGATCATCATTAGGTGCGAACTAACTACGAGTGGGGGGCAGTTGCGGGACAAAAGCAGGCCAGAAATCCGAGCGGTCTTTACCAAGGTCATCATTAGGTGCGAACTAACCACGAGTGAGGGGCTGCTGGTGGCGAAAAGCAGGGCACAAAACTTGCACAGGTGAGCGTGCAAGGCTCCCGAATGCTGTCCACCACGCATACAGGTAATCTAGCCGTATCTATCACACACATACCTGACAGCCCTGCATGAGCCACAGGCACACATGAGCGCCCAATGGACCTGTTGAACATTATATATGTTGGTACTGTTTGCGCATCGATGCAGAGATTGCATGTCTCCTTTCACCGCCTGTGTCAGCGGCTAAGTAGGTCAGACATTCCAAGTGCCCCCACGTTCCTGTCCTCACACAGAGTTAAAGCCACTCCACCTCCCTCCCCCCCACACACCTTTTCAAGGCCCGCACCCTCGCGCCTGCACGCACATATCTTGGGGCCAAGCACCGGACAATAATTTATTCACCGCCAGCCCTGGCTACACACTCTCGTCCACCCTGTGGGCAACGTGCCAAAGTCACAAATGGTACCCACAGGGCCTGCGCTGCTCACAAAACTTGCACAGGTGAGCGTGCAAGGCTCCCGAATGCCGTCCACCACGCATACAGGTAAGCTGGCCATATCTATCACACACATACCCAACATCGCTGCATGACCCACAGGCGCACACGAGCCCCCGATGCCGTCCACCACGCATACTGCGGAGCTGCGGAGTTCCACAGGGCTCCTCCCTGAGCCCTGTGCTGTTTAACGTCTACATGAGGCCGCTGGCAAGTGTCGTCGAACCATATGGCATTAAAATCGTATCATACGCCGACGACACTCAGCTGGTGGTCTCACTGGCCACCGAGAACAGCAAGCGCTCCCCAGCCGATCTGTTACACTGCCTAGAGGACATAAAGGGATGGATGACCAACTCCTCCCTTAAATTAAATGGAGACAAAACGGAGCTCATGCTCCTAGGCCCACCCTCGCCAGTACCATTCACCTCTCTGTGGCCCAATGCACTGGGTCCCCCTCCTACCCCAAAGGAGAGCGTGAAGAGCCTGGGAGTGTGGTTGGATAACAAACTCTCCTTTTCCATCCAGGCTACAAAATTATCTGCCACATGCTTCGGCCTTCTAAGAACCTTGAGGAAGGTTCTTCCGCTGCTGCCGCTAGAAGCCAAAAAAGTTGCGGTCCAAGGGCTAATTCAGTCTCGCCTTGATTCCAACAACGCCCTGTACATGGGGGCACCTGAGTTTACACTTCGGAAACTACAGGTTGTCCAAAACTGTGCAGCGCGTGCCTTGCTACAAATTCCGCGCACTCAGTCTGCTAAACCTGCCCTAAAAACTCTCCACTGGTTGCCAGTGAGGCAGAGGATAGCTTTTAAGGCACTATGCCTAGCGCACCGCTCCTTCTGGAACACAAGCCCAGCGATCAACAGAAACCTTGTCACCCCCTACCATCCCAACAGGAACCTACGATCAAAGGAGGCCTTCCTTGCCGTCACTCTGAGAATAAAGCGAGCCAGAGCAGGGGGAAGAATGTTCTCGCTGAACACCGCCAGACTCTGGAACGACCTTCCCCTTTCTCTCCGGTCCAACTCAAATCTCCTTTCATTCCGTAAGGACTTAAAAACATGGTTGTTTGACAAACCCACTGTACCATAAACACCTCTTCCGTCACGTTCTGGTCAGCTCAGCGCTTGGACGCCCACGGGCAGCAATCGCGCTCTACAAATACCATTACAATACAATACAATACAGGTAAGCTGGCCGAATCTATCACACACATACCTGCCAGCGCTGCCTGAGCCACCTGTGCACACGAGCCCCCGATGCCGTCCACCACGCATACATGTAATCTGGCCCAATCTATCACACACATACCTGCCAGCGCTGCCCGAGCCACCTTATGCACACGAGCCCCCGATGCTGTCCACCACGCATAGAGGTAATCTGGCCCAATCTATCACACACATACCTGCCAGCGCTGCCTGAGCCACCGGCGCACACGAGCCCCCGATGCCGTCCACCATGCATACAGGTAAGCTGGCCGTATCTATCACACACATACATACATGCCAGCGCTGCCTGAGCCACCTGTGCACATGAGCCCCCGATGCCGTCCACCACGCATACAGGTAAGCTGGCCGTATCTATCACACACATACCTGCCAGCGCTGCCTGAGCCACCTGTGCACACGAGCCCCCAATGCCGTCCACCACGCATACAGGTAAGCTGGCCGTATCTATCACACACATACCTGCCAGCGCTGCCTGAGCCACCTGTGCACACAAGCCCCCGATGCCGTCCACCACGCGTACAGGTAAGCTGGCCGTATCTATCACACACATACCTGACATCGCTGCATGACCCACAGGCACACACGAGCCACCACGCATACAGGTAAGCTGGCCGTATCTAACACACACATACCTGCCAGTGCTGCCTGAGCCACCTGTGCACATGAGCCCCCGATGCCGTCCACCACGTATACAGGTAATCTGGCCCAATCTATTACACACATACCTGCCAGCGCTGCCTGAGCCACCGGCGCACACGAGCCCCCGATGCCGTCCACCACGCATACAGGTAATCTGGCTGTATCTATCACACACATACCTGCCAGCGCTGCCTGAGCAACCGGCGCACACGAGCCCCCAATGGTGTCCACCACGCATACAGGTAATCTGGCCGAATCTATCACACACATACCTGACAGCGCTGCATGAGCCACAGGCGCACACGAGCCCCCGATGTGCCTGGAGACATTACATATGTTGGTACTGTTTGCGCACCAATGCAGAGATTGCATGTCTCCTTTCCCCGCCTATGTCTGCGGCTAAGCAGGGCAGAAATTCCAGGAGCTCCAACTTTCCCTTCTCCCACCGAGTTAAAGCCACTCCACCCCCCACCCCCCACCTTTTCAAGGCCCGCACCCTCGCGCCTGCAAGCGCATATCTTGGGGCCAAGCACCGGACAGGCAGTTTCACCACCAGCCCTGTTGGGGCACACACTCTCGTCCACCCTGTGGGGACCGTGCCAAAGTCACAAATGGTTCCCACAGGGCCTGCACTTCACAGGCCCAGACGGTACACCCACGCACACTGAAAATTGCACATGTGAGCGTGCAAGGCTCCCGAATGCAGTCTACCTCGCAAATCAGCTGAAATACATTCTGGAAATGTCAGTCTTCGAGGAGCACCATAACAATAATTTCCTTTCTCAAATTTTAATTATGGGAGCAACGTTTTATACACTTACCCCATAGAAGAATCCATGCTGCAAGAAAGGATCGTGGATATCTGGGAAGCACCAAACTGTTCAGAGCTGTGGAAGTAATACAATTTAGTGTAGACTAAGCCTGGCATTTTTGCAGACTGCCAGGTGGGTGGAGACCTGCTTCCATTGATTCTATTGGCTACACCTTTCTGTAGGGAGGGGTTAACACTAGGGAGGTGTAATCCTACTGTACTTTAGCCAATGGAATCATTGCAGGTAATGTCCCACCCCCTAACTATCTGTTTAAGTAGCAGGGCATCTTCCCACTAAAATCCTGTGCTTGAGCTCCGCTGAGTGCAGGCCACTCGTGGAACGGACTTTCCCTGCCAAAGCTGAAAGCCAATTACCTGTTGTCCTTGCTACAGGAGTAGCTGAATTGTGCCCAAGCGCTGCTGTGAGACGCCGACCACCGCGAGGCCGCAGAGGAGGGAGAGGCGCCGGCCCAGGGACTGCGAGGACCAGCATACACCATCTCCAGCTGGTCCTCTTCCCGTGAGAGCCGCGCCCCCTCACAGTGCCCCGCCCCCAGCATAGCGCAATAACTTCTCGCGGCACCCGCTTCGCGGGTGCCACTCGTGGAACGGACTTTCCCTGCCAAAGCTGAAAGCCAAGTACCTGTTGTCCTTGCTACAGGAGTAGCTGAATTGTGCCCAAGCGCTGCTGTGAGACGCCGACCACCGCGAGGCCGCAGAGGAGGGAGAGGCGCCGGCCCATGGACTGCGAGGACCAGCATACACCATCTCCAGCTGGTCCTCTTCCCGTGAGAGCCGCGCCCCCTCACAGTGCCCCGCCCTCACAAGTCCATACACCATAAAAGCGCTACCCGGACCGCGCAACGCGGGACGCGCGCGGGCCCGTTGTTGCCCGTTAGTGCCCGATAGAGACCGGGCCGGGCCATCTCTCTTCCATCATTGAACCCGCAACCAGGCAACATCATGCCTCCAAAAACAAGGAGTACCACCAAGCCAAAATCCAAACACGCACAGGAGGTCGCACAAGTAACAGGTCCTATCGACCTATTCATTTCGCGGGTCCATGAGACAATAAACCAGAGTATAGCCCTAATGGAAAAGAGAGTATCACTAGATCTCATGAGCGCTAATGCGAAGCGTTCCTCTCTAGGTGCAATAGCAAACGCTACCTCTCCCATTCATATCAGCACACAGAACTGTTCTCTCCCAATGACTTTATCAGTACCAGATTCAAACACAGTACCGTCGGTAGTAAACCTCTCCGTCACACAGTCTGAGTCAGATCTCTCCATAACGTTTGACGACCTCGAAACCACTCCTGACCTAGCGGGTTGCCATACTCAGGGGGCCGCCCTGCCAAATGAAATCTCGCTCCAACAAGGTGAAAGGGAAGGAGCAATCCCAAAAAAATATTCACAAATCACTGAAGAACTAGGAACCAATATCCCGTGTCTAGAACACTCTATAACTCATTCAAATCCCACTACGTCCCATAGCATACTACTTCTCCCAGTAACCGATCAACCACACAAGGCAATTTCAAGTGACCATTTCGAAAACCAATGTAAAACTTGCAGAGTCACCTCGCAAGTCCTTACCACAACGAAAGACCTATTATTCCAATACCTAAAGCCTATCCAACTTAGCATTAGGAATCTTGAAGCTCAGCTATCCATAATCTCGGCGACCCTTCTAGACACGAACACCCGTATAGAAACAAAGGGTCAGCGGAACGTTTCACAGCCACCTAAAAAACAACATCAAGTACATGTACAGAAAACAGTTAAACACGCAAATCCAACATTCCTAGCACAGAAAAACCATAAACAAAACACTACACCCCCTAAGTCGGCAGCCAAAGCGCCCCAACCCCAGAGAGAGAAACCTTCTGCTATATCCATCCAGCAAACAGTAAATCCAGATTCAGCTACGATAGATACCCCAGGTCCACTGACAAACACAGACACCAGTAGAGCCTGCTCGGAAAAAAGGGCTGAATCTTTTCCATCGAAACCAATGCCCTCTCAACCGACTCCTAAAAATACATCCAAAAAACCTTTAGCTGCTAGACGCCCTGCCCACTTGCCACCGGAAGCCACCGGAAGCCACCCCATACACAATAGTTCTCACAGGTGTACCCGAGCTAACCGATGACACACCCGAAACGGCATGGTCACTTAAAAACAAGGCCATGCAGTGGCTAAGCATCAACAGACCTCTCGAATCTCATCTATCTGGAGGGGTCACTACAGCCCGTAGGGTAGCCTGGATAGGCAAAACCACAAAAACAATCCGCGGAGACTGCATCATTGTAACATGTAGAGATCCCTCAACAGTGGACTACATCTGTGCCTGGCCTCAGCTTGATAAAAAAGGGGGGATTGATGCTCGTCATCTCTCCTTCTTCTATCCCCCAGCTAAACAACAACGTAACCCCCCACCCTGGACATGGCACCAGCTCCCCAAAGAACCTTGGAACCAAGAGCCATGGTATCAAGTGCCATGGAAACAGACGGAATATTCATATGACTATGCAGGTAGGGGTGGACCGAGAAATAGGCCAAGAGAACACCAGAGGCCCTACTGGCAAGAAAGACCCTATCAAACCTACGAAGGTTGGCAGGGCCTCTTAACCCAAAACCGTTTTGACTGTCTCGAAATGGTCGATTGACCATTCAGGGACAAAACGTGTCATCAGCAAATCGCAGACATCGAAGTTTCATTTGAACATTCCTGTGTCAAAACACGACAAACACTAGGCACTGCGGCTGCTAACAACCCGACAAGACCAGCAGACACCGTGACGGAATTCTCAACCTTGAGATTTGCCATCGCATACTGGAATGTCGCAGGCTTAATTACAAAAATACCCTCCTCCTCATGGCTGGATACAGCAAAGAGCCACCAAATTCTGTGCCTACAAGAGACCTGGTGTACAACACCACTTCATTTAGCTGGCTACAAAACTTTCTTCACTCAAGCACTATCAGGTAGTATGGGCAGACCCAAAGGTGGTCTCACGATCTACATTTCCAATACCCTTCCCCTCACTGTGAAACTGCAAAAGGAAACACCCATCTTCCAAATCATACAAATTACACAGTCAACAGTATCGAAAGGAAATCTATATCTTTTCATAAATTACTACAATAACTCATGCACTTTGGAATGCTGCTCACATCTAGATGAAATAGTCACATACCTATCCTCATTCCAAAAAAACAACAATAATTCCACAATCTACTTCATATGGGGTGGAGACTTTAACTGCACACTGTGCCCAAAGCACAAAAATGGGAACTGCGGGTTTCAGAACGAACTTGGAAATCCCATTCCACACTTCGTGCACACGCTAGGTGGCAACAAATTAAACGAAACCCTTTTCACCTTAGATCTTGACTTTGTCAATGAACTAGTGAACCCGGAGCAGGCCTTTCTACCCACCTTTCATGGGCGAGGATGTCTGTCAACCATCGACTACATTTTAGCCTCAAACTCTTATAAAGGGCAACTAAGCAACTACAAGATCGGGTCTAATCCAATCAGCGACCACTACCCAATTAGTGTGGAAATCCACATGAAACAAGCCGAGATACTTCCCTCAAAAGCCAGTTCTCTTGATCAACAGTCTCTGGCGATGAAGAAGCTGAACGGGTATGCAATTAAATGGACTAAGATCGACCCGAAAGAGATGACACAGAGGATTCTCGAAAAAACACACTTCTGGCTAACCAACTGTCTGTCCCCAGAATTAATTGTCACCTCTTTTCAAAACATCCAGGTTGTAATAAGGGACGAGCTATTCATTAACTCAAAAAATAAGCCCAGACATCTCACTACGAGATGGTTTGATACCGCCTCTCGGAAGGCCCTTACATCCCTCAAAGAAGCTTTACACCAGCAACTGAGAGATCCTCAAAAAATCTCCCAATTGAGGAAAAAGTACAATACTGCTCGGAAAAATCGTAAAAAACAGATCAAGCAAGACCTATGGCTTCGATTACATGAGAGTGCACTAAGGAAAGATATTACTGCGTTCTGGCAGACCATAAGATCACCTTTCTTGGCCAACATCAGCGATCCTGACCATCTCGACGTGGCAATAACTGAGGACGACTGGGTCTCTCATTTTTCAAACATTTTTGGAATATCAACAGATGCCGTACCAACATCCCAAATGCATGAACCCGATCTGGCAAAGAGCAACATCTACCCAATCAACCTACGTTTTAGTCTAAATGAGGTCAGTAAGGCAATTAAGGCCTCAAAAACAGGCAAGGCCCCAGGCCCAGATGGGGTCCCCATGGACCTGTTTCTACACGACGTCGACTATTGGTCGAAAATAATCACACGGGTCATGGCTGCAGTAGTCTTAACCGGTCTCTTCCCCTCATGGTCTACATCGACACTACTGCCCATTTTCAAAAAAGGGGACCGTAACGACCCTGCGTGCTACAGGCCGATCTCCCTTCTGGACTCCACGGGCAAGATTGCAGGTCGAATACTCCTGGCCCGACTACAATCCTGGGCCCGGGAGAATAACATCATCACTGACCTGCAATATGGTTTCCAGAAGGGGCTCGGAACGGTCGAACAGGCCCTAAACCTCGTCCTCCTGGCTGGAAAGTACGCGTGCGCTAAAGGAGGCAACATCTTCCTGGTCTACGTAGACTTAAGCGCGGCGTTCGACTGCGTACAACATGCTAAGCTCTGGCAGATACTAGCACACCTTGGAGTGGACCCACCTATACTAGCCTTCCTAAGAGAGCTCTACACCAACGCAGAAGGTCGAGTTCGATTTGGCACCGGAGGTGAACTATCACGACCCTTCAAAATCTCAAGAGGAGTTAGGCAAGGATGCGTACTGGCTCCCTTCCTGTTTAACTTATATACAAATGGGCTCGAGCAGGCCATGCCTCCCCTTCCTAAGCGCCTTGATACCCTCTGGGTATGTAGTGCGCTATATAAATGCTATGACTTGACTTGACTTGACATGCTGGAAGGGAGCCAGGACCTCCCGCAGATAGACCACCGCCTGATACCTATTCTCCTGTATGCCGACGACTCTGTAATTCTGGCACGGACTTCTAACCAACTCCAGCGGCAGCTTAATAAGTATGTGAGCTTTATGGACACACTTGGCCTTAAAGTCAACATCAAAAAAACTTTTACAATGAACATCGGCCCAAGGCCAAGAGTCTCCAAACCCATACTTATAAACAACAGCAGACTAGAAAAAACATCTGTGTACCCATACTTGGGCATCCTAGTGGATGACACAATGACCTGGCGCAAGGCAGTGGAAGCAAGAAATCTTAATTTCCGCCGCGCTACCTCAGCACTAACTGCTTTCTCAAGAAAACTAGGCAAACCAGCCCCAGCGGAATTGTTAACTATATACTATGCAAAGTGCCACAGTGTGGCTTCTTATGGAGCAGGTATTTGGGGCCATGGATGTATTGACCAACTCCAGGTCACCGAAAATGATTTTATCAAATATATCCTATCTCTTCCCCAAAGTTCCCCGATCTCAGCCTCGCATCGGGAGCTTGGCATGGAATATATTATCGACACAATACGAAGCCAGCCCATTCTACTGTGGCAGCGAATATGGTGTAACCCTGAAAGTCACATTACCCGTTCCCTTATTTCCGACTGCCTTGGCCTAGCGCACTGGCGGAAAATTCCGTGGCTGAATTATATTCATAAATTTTTTGTAGATCTTGACTGTGAGCATTACTTCCTTGAACCACCCTCAATTGAAGACATCTCGAAGAAACAGTTGAAACAAATATGTATGGGCCATCTAAGGGAACTCCGCAACCAAGCAGAGATCACTAAAACACAAAATGAAAAAATTTGTAAATTGCAGACAGGGAAACTCATTCAGCCCTATTTGACATACTTTTTGTCGAACTACGAAAAGTTCTTAATTACAAGGCTCCGGTTTGATCTTTTTTACCGTTTGGTCTCATTTCCGGAAATGAAGAACTGGCCCCGTAATTTGATGAGCTGTCCCTGCGATGGAGTTTCTGCACAATCCACGATCCATGTAGTCCTTTTCTGTAAATATTACAGATCAGCAAGAAAAACATGGATCATTCCTATCCTCCGATCCAGTGGACTTAGACAATCGTACCCAGCACTTTTTCATTTACAATCACCGAAATCCCCACAAGAAGCGAAACAGATAGCGACCTTTCTCAAAGTAGTTATATTAACACGTCGCAAAGTTTCTATCTAAACTTGTACTTTTTCAATTTGGAGAAACTATACCACCATTCCCCTTTCTATACAGTGATCTCCATCCTGTGATCTTATTTGTATACTGCTTTTATCTTTTGATTCTCTTTTTAAAAACGGTACTTTTTATGATTATATGATTCTATAATCGAATAAAAGTTGATGAAATGAAATGAGTGCAGGTGGCTATTGGTGGTCAAGAGTGTTTATTGCTAGCCAGATAACTTTCTTCTTTAAAACCTTAGGAATGGATACCCCTCTGAGGTAAGTCTATGTGCATGGGCTGTTTTTGCAAAGATTTATATTTGACTATATTGAATTTGTGTTTTATTTTGTTTTGCTACATTTAACCTGGATACTGGTACAGCTGTCCAAGTGTTTCAAATTGCATGTCTACTGTATTCCTAATATGTACAAACAGGCGAAAAAGAACAGCACCGAATACAACCTCTTGCTTCAAGGATACACCTGTTCACACATAGCACCTGCATGTGCCACGTGCATCACATGCACTGGCACAAGTAGGATAGTTGGAGGGGTAGAGCTCTCTTTACCAAGGTCATCAATAGGTGCGAGCTAACTACAAGTGGGGGGAAGCTGCGGGCGAAAAGCAGGCCAGAAATCCGAGCGCTCCTTACCAAGGTCATCATTAGGTGTGAGCCAACCACGAGTGGGGGGCAGCTGCGGGCGAAAAGCAAGCCAGAAATCCGAGCGCTCTTTACCAAGATCATCATTAGGTGCGAGCTAACCACGAGTGGGGGGCAGCTGCGGGCGAAAAGCAGGCCAGAAATCCGAGCGCTCTTTACCAAGATCATCATTAGGTGCGAGCTAACCACGAGTGGGGGGCAGCCGCGGGCGAAAAGCAGGGCACAACACTTGCACAGGTGAGCATGAAAGGCCCCCGAATGCTGTCCACCACTCATACAGGTAATATGGCCGTATCTAACACACACATACCTGCCAGCGCTGCCTGAGCCACCGGCGCACACGAGCCCCGATGCCGTCCACCACGCATACAGGTAATCTGGCCGAATCTAACACACACATTCCTGCCAGCGCTGCCTGAGCCACATGCACACACGAGGCCCCGATGCCGTCCACCACGCATACAGGTAATCTGGCCGAATCTAACACACACATTCCTGCCAGCGCTGCCTGAGCCACCGGCGCACATGAGCCCCCAATGCCGTCCATCACGCATACAGGTAATCTGGCCGAATCTAACACACACATTCCTGCCAGCGCTGCCTGAGCCACATGCACACACGAGGCCCCGATGCCGTCCATCACGCATACAGGTAATCTGGCCAAATCTATCACACACATACCTGCCAGCGCTGCCTGAGCCACTTGTGCACACGAGCCCCGATGCCGTCCAGCTGCGTGCGAAAAGCAGGCCAGAAATCCGAGCGCTCTTTACCAAGATCATCATTAGGTGCGAGCTAACAACTAGCTTGGGAGCAGCTGTGGGCGAAAAGCAGGGCACAACACTTGCACAGGTGAGCATGCAAGGCTCCCGAATGCCGTCCACCAAGCATACAGGTAATCTGGCCATATCTAACACACACATACCTGACAGCCCTGCATGAGCCACCGGCACAAACGAACCCCCGATGTGCCTGGAGATATCACATATGTTGGTACTGTTTGCGCATCAATGCAGAGATTGCATGCCTCCTTTCACCGCCTGTGTCAGCGGCTAAGCAGGGCAGAAATTCCAGGTGCCCCCACGTTCCTGCCCTCAAACCGAGTTAAAGCCACTCGACCCCCCCCTTTTTCAAGGCCCGCAAGCTTGTGCATATCTTGGGGCCAAGCACCAGACAGGCAGTTTCACCACCAGCCAGTGTGGGGATGTCCCTGAGCCATGTCTGGGGATATCCCTGAGTGATGTGTTGTAGTGTCCCTGAGTGATGTGGCAGTGTCCCTGAGTGATGTGGTAGTGTCCCAGAGTGATGTGGTGGTGTCCTGAGTGATGTAGTGGTGCCCCATAGTGATGTGGTGGTGTCCTGAGTGATGTGGTGGTGCCCCCAGAGTGCTGTGGTAGTGTCCCTGAGTGATGTGGTGGTGTCCCTGAGTGATGTGGTGGTGTCCCTGAGTGATGTGGTGGTGTCCCTGAGTGATGTGGTATTTTCCCTGAGTGATGTGGTATTTTCCCTGAGTGATGTGGTGGTGTCCCTGAGGGATGTGGTGGTGTCCCTGAGGGATGTGGTAGTGTCCCTGAGTGATGGGGTGGTGTCCCTGAGTGATGGGGTGGTGTCCCTGAGTGATGGGGTGGTGTCCTGAGTGATGTGGTGGTGTCCTGAGTGATGTGGTGGTGTCCATGAGTGATGTGGTGGTGTCCCTGAGTGATGTGGTAGTGTCCCTGAGTGATGGGGTGGTGTCCTGAGTGATGTGGTGGTGTCCTGAGTGATGTGGTGGTGTCCATGAGTGATGTGGTGGTGTCCCTGAGTGATGTGGTAGTGTCCCTGAGTGATGTGGTAGTGTCCCTGAGTGATGTGGTGGGGTCCCTGAGTGATGTGGTGGTGTTCCTGAGTGGTGTGGCGGTGTCCCTGAGTGGTGTGGTTGTGTCCCTGAGTGTTGTGGTGGTGTCCCTAAGTGTTGTGGTGGTGTCCCTAAGTGTTGTGGTGGTGTCCCTGAGTCATGTGGTGGTGTCCCTAAATCATGTGGTGGTGTCCCTGAGTCATGTGGTGGTGTCCCTGAGTAATGTGGTGGTGTCCTTGAGTGGTGTGTTGGTGTCCCTGAGGGATGTGGTGGTGTCCCTGAGGGATGTGGTGGTGTTCCTGAGTGGTGTGGCGGTGTCCCTGAGTGATGTGGTGGTGTCCCTGAGTGATGCGTTTGTGTCCCTGAGTGTTGTGGTTGTGTCCCTGAGTGTTGTGGTGGTGTCCCTGAGTCATGTGGTGGTGTCCCCGAGTCATGTGGTGGTGTCCTTGAGTGGTGTGTTGGTGTCCCTGAGGGATGTGGTGGTGTCCCTGAGGGATGTGGTGGTGTCCCTGAGGGATGTGGTGGTGTCCCTGAGTGAGGTGGCGGTGTCCCCGAGTGATGTGGTGGTGTCCTTGAGTGGTGTGTTGGTGTCCCTGAGTCATGTGGTGGTGTCCTTGAGTGGTGTGTTGGTGTCCCTGAGGGATGTGGTGGTGTCCCTGAGTGAGGTGGCGGTGTCCCCGAGTGATGTGGTGGTGTCCTTGGGTGGAGTGGTGGTGTCCCTGAATGGTGTGGAGGTGTCCCTGAGTGGTGTGGTGGTGTCCCGGAGTCATGTATGGGGATGCTCCTGAGTCATGTGCGGAGGTGTCCATGAGTGGATTGGTGGTGTCCCTGAGTGGATTGGTGGTGTCCCTGAGTGAAGTGCTTGTGTCCCTGAGTGTTGTGGTGGTGTCACTGAGTGATGTGGTGGTGTTCCTGAGGGATGGGGTGTTGTCCCTGAGTGATGTGGTGGTGTTCCTGAGGGATGGGGTGTTGTCCCTGAGTGATATGGTGGTGTCCCTGAGTGATGTGGTGGTGTCCTTGAGGGATGTGGTGGTGTCCCTGAGTGATGTGGTGGTGTCCCTGAGTGATGTGGTGGTGTCCCTGAGTGATGTGGTGGTGTCCCTGAGTGATGTGGTGGTGTCCCTGAGTGATGTGGTGGTGTCCCTGGGTGATGTGGTGGTGTCCCTGAGTGATGTGGTGGAGTCCCTGAGTGATGTGGTAGTGTCCCCGAGTGATGTGATGGTGTCCCCGATTGATGTGGTTGTGTTCCTGAGTGTTGTTGTGGTGTCCTGAGTGTAGTGGTGGTGTCCTGAGTGTAGTGGTGGTGTCCCCGAGTGTTGTGGTGGTGTCCCCGAGTGTTGTGGTGGTGTCCCCGAGTGATGTGGTGGTGTTACTGAGTGTGTTCCTGAGTGGTGTGGCGGTGTTACTGAGTGATGTGGTGGTGTCCCTGAGATGATGTGTTGGTGTCCCTGAGTGTTGTGGTGGTGTCCCTGAGTGATGTAGTGGTGTCCCCGAGGGATGTGGTGGTGTCCCCGAGGGATGTGGTGGTGTCCCTGAGTGATGTGGTGGTGTCCCTGAGTGATGTGGTGGTGTCCCTGAGTGATGTGGTGGTGTCCCTGAGGGATGTGGTGGTGTCCCTGAGGGATGTGGTGGTGTCCCTGAGTGATGTGGTGGTGTCCTCTAGGGATGTGCTTGTGTCCCTGAGTGTTGTGGTGGTGTCCCTGAGTGATGTGGTGGTGTCCCTGAGTGATGTGGTGGTGTCCCTGAGGGATGTGGTGGTGTCCCTGAGGGATGTGGTGGTGTCCCTGAGGGATGTGGTGGTGTCCCTGAGTGATGTGGTGGTGTCCCTGAGGGATGTGGTGGTGTCCCTGAATGATGTGGGGGTGTCCCTGAATGATGTGGGGGTGTCCCTGAATGATGTGGGGGTGTCCCTGAGTGATGTGATAGTGTCCCCGAGTGATATGGTGGTGTTCCTGAGTGATGTGGTGGTGTCCCTGAGGGATGTGGTAGTGTCCCTGAGGGATGTGGTGGTGTCCCTGAGGGATGTGGTGGTGTCCCTGAGGGATGTGGTTGGGTTCCTTGATGGATGTGGTGGTGTCCTTGAGTGGTATGGTGGTGTCCCTGAGTGATGTGGTGGTGTCCCTGAGTGATGTGGTGGTGTCCCTGAGGGATGTGGTGGTGTCCTCGAGGGATGTTGTGGTGTCCCCGAGTGATGTGCTTGTGTCCCTGAGGGATGTGCTTGTGTCCCTGAGAGTCGTGGTGGTGTCCCTGAATGATGTGGTGTTGCCCCTGAGGGATGTGGTGGTGTCCCTGAGGGATGTGGTGGTGTCCCTGAGTGATGAGGTAGTGTCCCTGAGTGATGTGGTGGTGTCCCTGAGTGATGTGGTGGTGTTCCTGAGTGATGTGGTGGTGTCCCTGAGTGATGTGATAGTGTCCCCGAGTGATGTGGTGGTGTCCTCTAGTGATGTGGTGGTGTCCTCTAGTGATGTGGTGGTGTCCCTGAGGGATGTGCTTGTGTCCCTGAGTGTTGTGGTTGTGTCCCTGAGTGTTGTGGTGGTGTCCCTGTGTGATGTGGTGGTGTCCCTGAGGGATGTGGTGGTGTCCCTGAGTGATGTGGTGGTGTCCCTGAGTGATGTGGTGGTGTCCCTGAGTGATGTGGTGGTGTCCCTGAGGGATGTGGTGGTGTCCCTGAATGATGTGGTGGTGTCCCTGAGTGATGTGATCGTGTCCCCGAGTGATGTGATCGTGTCCCCGAGTGATGTGGTGGTGTTCCCGAGTGATGTGGTGGTGTCCCTGAGGGATGTGGTGGTGTCCCTGAATGATGTGGTGGTGTCCCTGAGTGATGTGATCGTGTCCCCGAGTGATGTGGTGGTGTTCCCGAGTGATGTGGTTGTGTCCCTGATGGATGTGGAGGTGTCCCTGAGGGATGTGGTGGTGTCCCTGATGGATGTGGTGGTGTCCCTGATGGATGTGGTGGTGTCCTTGAGTGGTGTGGAGGTGTCCCTGAGTGATGTGGTGGTGTCCCTGAGTGATGTGGTGGTGTCCCTGAGTGATGTGGTGGTGTCCCTGAGGGATGTGGTGGTGTCCCTGAGGGATGTGGTGGTGTCCCTGA
The DNA here is from genome assembly GCF_964263255.1 of Lissotriton vulgaris. Taxonomy (NCBI): domain Eukaryota; kingdom Metazoa; phylum Chordata; class Amphibia; order Caudata; family Salamandridae; genus Lissotriton; species Lissotriton vulgaris. The sequence continues at coordinate 262,903,710 of NC_141690.1, forward strand.
GGGATGTGGTGGTGTCCTCGAGTGATGTTGTGGTGTCCTCGAGTGATGTTGTGGTGTCCCCGAGTGATGTGCTTGTGTCCCCGAGGGATGTGCTTGTGTCCCTGAGTGTTGTGGTGGTGTCCCTGAGTGATATGGTGGTGTCCCTGAGTGATGTGGTGGTGTCCCTGAGGGATGTGGTGGTGTCCCTGAGGGATGTGGTGGTGTCCCTGAGGGATGTGGTGGTGTCCCTGAGGGATGTGGTGGTGTCCCTGAGGGATGTGGTGGTGTCCCTGAGGGATGTGGTGGTGTCCCTGAGGGATGTGGTTGGGTTCCTTGAGGGATGTGGTGGTGTCCCTGAGGGATGTGGTGGTGTCCCTGAGGGATGTGGTGGTGTCCCTGAGGGATGTGGTGGTGTCCCTGAGGGATGTGGTGGTGTCCCTGAGGGATGTGGTGGTGTCCCTGAGGGATGTGGTGGTGTCCCTGAGGGATGTGGTGGTGTCCCTGAGGGATGTGGTGGTGTCCCTGAGGGATGTGGTGGTGTCCCTGAGGGATGTGGTGGTGTCCCTGAGTGATGTGGTGGTGTCCTCTAGTGATGTGGTGGTGTCCCTGAGGGATGTGCTTGTGTCCCTGAGTGTTGTGGTGGTGTCCCTGAGTGTTGTGGTGGTGTCCCTGAGTGTTGTGGTGGTGTCCCTGAGGGATGTGGTGGTGTCCCTGAGGGATGTGGTGGTGTCCCTGAGGGATGTGGTGGTGTCCCTGAGTGATGTGGTGGTGTCTCTGAGGGATGTGGTGGTGTCTCTGAGGGATGTGGTGGTGTCCCTGAGTGATGTGGTGGTGTCCCTGAGTGATGTGGTGGTGTCCTCTAGTGATGTGGTGGTGTCCCTGAGGGATATGCTTGTGTCCCTGAGTGTTGTGGTGGTGTCCCTGAGTGTTGTGGTGGTGTCCCTGAGTGTTGTGGTGGTGTCCCTGAGTGTTGTGGTGGTGTCCCTGAGTGATGTGGTGGTGTCCCTGAGGGATGTGGTGGTGTCCCTGAGTGATGTGGTGGTGTCCCTGAGTGATGTGGTGGTGTCCCTGAGTGATGTGGTGGTGTCCCTGAGTATTGTGGTGGTGTCCCTGAGCATTGTGGTGGTGTCCCTGAGGGATGTGGTGGTGTCCCTGAATGATGTGGTGGTGTCCCTGAATGATGTGGTGGTGTCCCTGAGTGATGTGGTGGTGTCCCCGAGTGATGTGGTGGTGTCCCCGAGTGATGTGTTTGTGTTCCAGAGTGATGTGGTGGTGTCCCTGAGGGATGTGGTGGTGTCCCTGAGGGATGTGGTGGTGTCCCTGAGGGATGTGGTGGTGTCCCTGAGGGATGTGGTTGGGTTCCTTGATGGATGTGGTGGTGTCCTTGAGTGGTGTGGTGTTGTCCCTGAGTGATGTGGTGGTGTCCCTGAGTGATGTGGTGGTGTCCCTGAGGGATGTGGTGGTGTCTCTGAGGGATGTGGTGGTGTCTCTGAGGGATGTGGTGGTGTCCCTGAGTGATGTGGTGGTGTCCCTGAGTGATGTGGTGGTGTCCTCTAGTGATGTGGTGGTGTCCCTGAGGGATATGCTTGTGTCCCTGAGTGTTGTGGTGGTGTCCCTGAGGGATGTGGTGGTGTCCCTGAGGGATTTGGTGGTGTCCCTGAGTGATGTGGTAGTGTCCCTGAGGGATGTGGTGGTGTCCCTGAGGGATGTGGTGGTGTCCCTGAGGGATGTCGTGGTGTCCCTGAGGGATGTGGTGGTGTCCCTGAGGGATGTGGTGGTGTCCCTGAGGGATGTGGTTGGGTTCCTTGATGAATGTGGTGGTGTCCTTGAGTGGTGTGGTGGTGTCCCTGAGCAGTGTGGAGGTGTCCCTGAGTGGTGTGGTGGTGTCCCTGAGTCATGTGTGTTTACAGGTGGGTCCTTGACCTAAATGAGCCTACCTTTCCTTCAGCCTGGTGCAAAATGCCTGTCATGTTAGGTCCTGAAACCCTGAGCTGAAGGATTAGGATAAGTTCACACTTGATGCTTACAATGACATAGCCATCAGAGAGCCAGATCATTTCCAAAGTTCAACCTGCCTGTCAACAATAAAATGTTTTACAGATATATGGTTTTCCTTATTCTTTTTATATCTCTTTCATTATTTCTATGTGTTTATACATAGTCTTTGACTTTTATTAGCAGTATATTTAATGTCATTCTGTTTAAAAAAATGTGCTATTCTAAATGTGCAACTTTTTTTTTCTTCCTAGCAAAGTCAATCGCATTCCTCTTGTTTGCGGGAAGTGTTTTAAAAACAGTTTTTAGTTGCCACTTCCCTTGTCTAGAGTTTGCATGAAGCAAAGCACTCCTGAAGAGATTAGAAAAACAGTCAAAGAAGCTAGATCATCCATGATTGACCATCTTGCGAAGGGAAGGATCTACAATTATGAAAATCTCAAGCTTCTTATCAATGAAGAGGCCCTGATACCTGTTATAAAAATGTTGGAAACAAATGTTGTTTCGTTGTTGGAAAGCCTGTTGATCCAGTTGTTGTGTAAGTAAACAATCTTTCTGTAATTATTGTTAGTTTGCTATAATTGTTAGCTCTTTATACACTATCAATTGTTATATATCCTCTATTTCACTAACAGATGATTTTAATTTTTTTTGGGGGGGGTCTCCATTCTATCCATGCATATTGTTGCAACCTTGTAAGGAAACCTATATTTTTTATTACCTTGTATATTTGTCCACTCCATTTTTAAGGCTCAAATATAACCCTTTCCTTTTAGACTTCCTGTGACATCAGAAGAAAAAATGGATGCTGACCTTCGGATAGACGACGAAGAAGGAACTGAGATAGAATCTGAATTATATCAACCGTAAGTTTAAATAACCACCATCTGTTTGCATCACCTGCATCTTGGTTAACTATTCAATCTTAAACTGTTTGTTTTCTAAAACGTTTCACCATTCAATTCAACAGCCCAAAAGGAAAATCATGGCAGACATCCATACGCAAGAAGCTTAGTGACATGGGACTTTACCGGAAGCATTCCTTGGATTGCCAACTTTTAGTTGGTTTCCGGAACTATTTGAATGAGGATCTCTCCGTCTGCAACTTCAAACAAGAGGTAATATAAAAAGGCTCTTACTACTATAGCTGTTTATACTGCGAATTATATTAATCATGATTTTCAGCAAATTATATAATAACTGTTATCTGTATTTTTTTAATTAAAGCTGGAAAATGTAGCAAAATTCCTATATTTCTACAAACCTGAAGAACCAACTACGGATTTCATTAAAAACATCCCTCGGACACGTGAGTTTTTCAATCAGCTAAAAACATCAGGCCTGGCCCAGCAGACAATTGTCAACTACATGAAAAATCTAAAGCGTTTTGTCCATTACCTTTCTGTTGCTACAGATTTAAGAGAGAACAAACTTGACCTATATACAGCCGCTCAGCATTTTCTCTGCGTAATTAAGGACATGCAGAAAAAAATTAGTAGAGGCATTTCTAAAGAAGTAACACAAAAAAGGTAAACGTTTATGATTTGTTAAGTACAATAGTTATCAGATGAAAATAAACAGTAACATTTCCTATAACTGTAGATTCAAATTTTCTCTCTGACTTATCATGACTTTCCACATATGTCTTAGGTACACGGAGTTCACAGCAGAAAAAATAACCCCTGGAAACTGCTTACGTATCTTGAAGAAAGCAAAGGAGGAATTCCTTGAAGTCATCGAAAAACTCGCCAACAAGCAGAAATTCTCTGTGCAGGATACACTCTTGGTTTTATACTATTTAGAGGCACTATTGCTCCTAAAACATGTACAAAGACCTGGTGTCGTCAAGAATTTTCAGGTATGGTAACGAAATAAAAACAATTACTAGGATCCATCAACGTAGCATCAGAGCCTTCCTTCTTCCTCTGCATGACCATGCTCAATGGTTAATTTTTGTATCTCTTAAAAGAAGGACTTTTAAAGAATTATAAACACTATGTAATTATTATAAATATCTCACAATTGTACATGTTAAAGAATGGGAAGAAATTATATAATAACAGCAAATGATATAGTAACTGTTTCTGTTTTTTCTTTAATTAAAGCTGGACAATGTAGCAACATTCGTATTTTTCTACAATCCTGAAGCACCAACTACAAATTTTATTAAGAACATCCATCGGACACGCAAATGTTTCAATCAGCTAATCATCGGAGCCTTCCTTCTTCCTCTGCATAACCATGCTCAATGGTTAATTTTTGTATCTCTTAAAAGAAGGACTTTTAAAGAATTATAAACACTATGTAATTATTATAAATATCTCACAATTTTACATGTTAAAGAATGGGAAGAAATTATATAATAACAGCAAATGATATAGTAACTGTTTCTGTTTTTTCTTTAATTAAAGCTGGACAATGTAGCAACATTCGTATTTTTCTACAATCCTGAAGCACCAACTACAAATTTTATTAAGAACATCCATCGGACACGCAAATGTTTCAATCAGCTAATCATCGGAGCCTTCCTTCTTCCTCTGCATAACCATGCTCAATGGTTATTTGTTGTATCTCTTAAAAGAAGGACTTTTAAAGAATTATAAACACTATGTAATTATTATAAATATCTCACAATTTTGCAGGTTAAAGAATGGGAAGAACGAAGATCATACCATGATGAGGACGGCAACTATTATGCAATTGTTGCAGTCAAAGAACACAAGACAGCAGCTCAGCAGATTGCATCATTTTGTTTAAGCCGAGAAGAAGAACAGGTGTGTATAGACAGTTCAATTCATATTGACCTTTAAAATATAACAGATTGTGAATTCTTCAGTCACAGATGCATTTTTAATGTGAATTCATATCAGTTTCTCTCTTTACTTACAGTGGTTTGAGCAATATCTCACAACGATCAGGCCAGATATGTTAAGGAAGAGGAAGACTGCTTCAACAGATACATTTTTCATATCTTCCACTGGAGGAGCAATCTATAATCTGTCTAATGATCTCCACCGATTTCATGAAAGGTATTATTGCAGTGATGGCTGCATACTTTTGAGTTCACATGCTCCGAATGGCTGATGTTTGTCTATAAGTTGAATAGGGATTGTGGTTAATTTGGCATCCAAATAGATGGCTTTAGTATTACCTCTGTTGAAAATGGTATCAGCTCACGAGCCAAATAAATCCTTAAAATAAATATGCATAGAAAGTCGAACAGTTGTCACATGTAAGTCATTCTTACAGATACGGTGTCCCTTCAATCACAAGCCAGCAAGTGAGACGTGTTTTCGAGACAGCAACAAAAAAAAGGCTGCTCTGACGCGGAAAAAAACCTTGTGGCTGATTATATGGCGCATTCTACACCGACTGCAGAAAAGCACTACAGAATGATGAGGGTGGAAAATATCTGTGCTGCAGCAAAACTGCTTAACAAGCTTACACAGGAAACACCACGGTGAGAAAACAATCATTGCTTTTGTTCTCTCTTTGACTTATAGAAAACACAGTTGCAATACTATAATCATTAGACTTCAATGGCCAATAATTGTTATATTTAGACCGTTATTTCAAACAATAACTAGCCATTAATACTGTTTGTGTTCATTTACAGAGACTTGAAACAAAAGTCAAATGTGCATTTTGCAGCCCTCCCTAAAGAGCAACATCAAAGGTATGCCATGTAATATGTTTTCTTTTGTTTATTAAATATAATTCTCTATGTCATAAATGTATGAACACTTTGCAGATTAGGTTTTACTTTTTTCTATTCTTTAATTTACATATATATTCTGTAAGATGCTGTTTCAGAATTCAGTTACTAAAATTTAAAGGGCTTCTTGCATGTTGCAAATCTAAATTAACTGAACCTGCACATGATCTCTATTGAAATCATTCTCTTTATATCACACAGCACTATTGTGATCTGCTATTGCCATAATTTCAATACTTTTTTCCTGTATATTTAAAGGGCGCATAAGAGCGAGAAGTTTAATTCCAAAGTTAATGCAGACGATGGGGATGATATGCTTATACACATTGAAAATATGTTTCCAGTAACTCTTAATGGGGAGCCACCCAAAAAAAAACAACAAACTGAAATGTCTGGGATTCACGAACGTCGGGTGTATCTTAATTGGCGTGTTAAGCAGCAACTTATGAGAAAGGAGAAAACCATGAGTACGTGAATATTCAGATTTGCTGAAATGTATTTACAAATATCCATTGTAGAAAGCATTATTCATTTTATTTTGTTTGTTTAAATCACAGACCATTTTCCACGAAGGCTACCGACTGAAAAGATGGTTAAGAAGTTTTATTCCAAAATGACATGGACAACAAATGTCCCGGAAATACAAGATGTAATTGACAGCTGGAAGCCAATGTCAGAAGCCACATCACCTATGATGGATAAGCACATTCGGTCGTGTGTGCAGCGCCAACAGTGGTGTGGAGTCTCTGTAATTAATCAAGAAGGGACAATGACGGTCATCATAGACCGCATTTTTCAAAAAGGAGAGGTTGTGTGTGACTTTCATGGCAGACTAATTACTGTGGCTGAAGGACTAAAGAAAATGGAAGAACTTCATAAGAAGGAAATGAATCACTTATTATTTTTTAAACATAATGAGGATACATACTGCTTGGATGCCACCATAAGTCCATGTACATGCCACTCTGAAATTGAAACGCCTGGTAGATTGCTACCAACTTAAAAAAAAAAGGCAATGTGAAGCCAGTGCTAGAGACAGTTCCCACAGGTGACACATATAGCTATTCTATTTTGTTTGTGGCATTGGAAACGATTGTGATCAAATCCGAAATCAAGTATGACTACACCTTCTCAACCAGAGCCCACAAAGGACATGTGCCCCCCTGGATAGCTAAAACTAATTCTCACAAAATATTCCAGGTCACCTGCAGCATCTTTTTACAGGTCTCCATAGATTTGTGCAACTTATACTATGCTAATTGACTAACTTGTGCTGTATCTCGAACTCTGGTCTCATAAAGAGATCAGAGGGGTTGTGTTAGTAATAAATACATCTATGTTTGATATATGCCTTTTGTGGTGTCCTTTCATTTGATAATCAAGGGGTTACATATTGTAAAACTGCAAGCTTTACATGCATTCTGAAGTTTAGCCTAAGACTGCTTTCATCCATGCTACCACTAGGATAGCTGGTCTATAAGGTTGTCTTTACAACCATAAGGGTTTTTTAGACTGGTGCAAAGTGCCCACTACATATGCCAGGCTAACTTCTCACAGACAGGACAAATCAATTAGGGAAAATCCTGAGAGGGTGAGAACATCATAACAAAAGGATGAGTTAAACAGTCTTGAGAAACAGTAATCATTATATCAGCTCAGTTCAGCCAAGTATTTTGTCATATTTACTGAGGTGTTCACCTTCTTCTGCATGTCGCTCCACACGTGAGGGGTGCTTGACTGGTCGTATGTTCTGGGCAAATGTGGCTGCTAGTTTAGGGTTGGTAAAGTATGTTGTTTTGCCAGAATGGAAAATGCAAAGTTCTGCAGGTTAGAGCATGAAATACTTAATGTCCTGTTTCTGGAGCATTATTTTCACTGGCACAAACTCTCTTCTGGTAGCCTGTACAGTCAAGGTGAAGCCCGGGCAGAATGAGACAGCATTGTCCTTTTACATTGTTTCTTGCTGGTCCTTCGCCCTGCACAGAACAGTATCCCGGTCTCTGTACTGTACGAGAGATGGACCATTTTGAGTATCGTCCCAAACCTGAGGATACAAGGCACCGACAGTGTGTAGGTCATGCAGTTGTAGTATGTGTTGCCTAGTTTGTTCTTTGTTAGTGTAGACACCATGGAGCCTAATGGTGTCCACTAGGTATATCTTAGATGGAGTGTCCATACTCATGATTACATAGGGGATGATGGACGGAGCGTTTGAGCAAATCAAAAACTCACCCCCAGTCAACTGATCTTGGTTTAATCCATTACCATTCTTTAGCTCACTCCACCCCCCCATTTCAGACATGGCCATATGCAAATCAGTCTGATGATGTGCTTCATGGGAACAGACCAGCCCGAACTGCTAAGCCATGTCTTCCCTGGACCGGAAACAAGCATCCTGGGAACGGGGGGGGGGGGGAGTATGGTTACAAAGCTGAAACTTAAAGGAATTGACGGAAGGGCACCACCAATAGTGGAGCCTGGTTCGATTCCAGAGAGGGAGCCTGAGAAACGGCTACCACATCCAAGGAAGGCGGCAGGCGCGCAAATTACCCACTCCCGACTCGGGGAGGTAGTGACGAAAAATAACAATACGGGACTCTTTCGAGGCCCTGTAATTGGAATGAGTACACTTTAAATCGTTTAACGAGGATCCATTGGAGGGCAAGTCTGGTGCAAGCAGCCGCGGTAATTCCAGCTCCAATAGCGTATATTAAAGTTGCTGCAGTTAAAAAGCTCGTAGTTGGATCTTGGGATCGAGCTGGCGGTCCGCCGCGAGGCGAGCTACTGCCTGTCCCAGCCCCTGCCTCTCGGCGCCCCCTTGATGCTCTTGATTGAGTGTCCTGGGGGTCCGAAGCATTTACTTTGAAAAAATTAGAGTGTTCAAAGCAGGCCGGTCACCTGAATACGTCAGCTAGTAATAATGCAGAGCGCCTGGCAATGTTTTTTTCTCCCAACGGTGCAGTCTGACTCCCAGAGGGGAAGCCATGAACGGGGCACCGGGGCCGAAAAAGATGAGCTGGCGCCGGGGAATGGGGGACCGGAGGACTGGGCCTTCAGCTGGGCCCCAGCCATGTTGGCTTCAATGGGGACCCCACCTGGGGCCTGCCGACACCTTCACAAGAAGGGCTGGCTCCCTGGGCACAACGGAACCCCTGTCCTGGGCCTTTGGCACTGTGGCAGGCCGGGTTGATGGGCCCCGGGCCGTGACACCTGACCCGGGGCCCGGACGGGCCACTGGACCCAAACGGGGCTCCCAAGCCCGGTGGGGCATGTGACACCTCCCCGGGTCCTCCAGACCCCGAGCCCTGTAGCCCCTGAGCCCTGCATCCCCGGGGCCCTGCAGCCCCCGAGCCCTGCAGCCCCCGAGCCCTGCAGCCCCCGAGCCCTGCAGCCCCCGAGCCCTGCAGCCCCGGAGCCCCGGTCAGCGGGGACAGCCTCAGGCAGGGAGGCACGTGCCTGGGGTGGAGCTCTACCATAGCAGCTATAGGCCTCCAGGGGTATACAGGATGGGCCTGCTGTGAATAGGGGCCTCAGGATCACCTCGGTGCATGCAGGGGCAGAAGCCTGAGGGCCACTTAGACCCTGGGTATTTTGGCTTCCACCCTGCGAAGTTGGGCTTAGCAGGGACAGCCGGGGGCATACAGGCACATGCTGGGATGTTGACCCGACCTCTGTTCTTTTCTGCCCGCGGTTGGAGTGGGTGCACCTTTGCACCCTCTACAGGGAGGGGTGGCCCAGCACCCTGGAGTACTCTGACCTGGAGTGATTGCTATGGAGGATCACACGGTGGACCCCGCCCTCCAGGGGCAGCCAGGTTTGGGTCATTGGTCGACTTACCAGCCTGGCAGGGTGGGGGCCAACTTGGTCTTTGCGCTCATGGGTCCCGGTTGATCAGCTGCAACCTATTGGAAGAACTGAGCATTGTGGGCTGGGTGTTTATGCACAGGTTTGAAATTGGTTTTGCAGCCATACGTGACTGCCTGCAGGAGGATGAGAAGGATACTGAGCTCTCACGTTGCAGGTGTAAGCCATTAAGTAGGTAGGGGGCACACCTTCGGTGGCATACATGTGTTACGGTGGAAGGAAAGAAAATGGAAAGGCTTCTCAGAATGAGGAAAACAGGGGCCTTGTGGTTTTTGCAATTCAAATTGCTGTCAGGTCCTAATCATGTGAATTATTCTATACAGCTCCTTGAATGCCACGAGGATGGAGGCATTGGAGCTAATTGAGCTTGGGACCAGTACAATTGACATAGGGACCTCCGAGCCCGCATCAGGGATGTGAAACACAAGAGACTGTGTTATAACGTCTCAAGATTAGCAGGGGAATGTTCTACTTCCTGAACTTCCAATTGGTACTAAGAGCAGGGCAGCAGCAGGGTAGACCTAGATGGGGACAGGCATACCATCAGGCACGGGCCAGAAGTGTAAATACGTTTGTGTTTGTTCATATCCCTCCACCCTTCCTCCCTTTTTCTGTTCCAATCAAGGTAATGTGGTTTCTCCGGTTTTGATTCACTGGTCCTCACTCGAGCAGCGTTAAGGGGGATGAGAACATAAAGGATAAGTCGGGACACTCAGGTGTGGGAGAGCTTTGGGGTGGACTCAGGCAAAGGTGCCCGGAATAGCTAGCAAAGAGAGCATTCACAGGATGATAACCTGTGCTCATCTTTCACACCCCAGACTTCCCAGAATGTACACCATGTCAATTGGTTGTCGTGACACACAGCGGAAAAGTAAGTATGGCAGGGATGGGGGCCTAATGAACAAGTGGTGGGGAACAGAATCCAATTGGAACCTGCCCAGATCAGCGGTCAGGGAGGGTGCTGGGACCAATTCCAAACACATTACCTGCAGATTCTTCAAGATGGAGTCTAACGCACGAAGACAAGGGCACGGAAAGCCAGGGCTCACCTTCCCCTGTTTTCACAGATGACAACTAGCGGTGACTCCAAGCACATCTCAGGATGAAGACTGGGCAAGTTTCATGGAGATGGCGATGGGCAAGGGGCACACTGCGCGGGCAAAGGGCACACTGTGCCGACAAGGGGCACACTGCGCGGACAAGGGGCACACTGCGCGGACAAGGGGCACACTGCGCGGACAAGGGGCACACTGCGCGGACAAGGGGCACACTGCGCGGACAAGGGCCAGAAGACTCTGGGGTCGAATTGGACAGACCCGGAGCACCCTAGCCAGTTCATGCAAATACTGGGTTAACAAGCCAGAAAAAGGCCCACCGGCCTAAGAACAAGGAATTATTTTGCTAGGCCCCACACCAAAACCAAAAATTAGAGCCCCGGCATCACAGTGCGACTGGGCCGTGCGAGGCAGAGACCGGGCCGTGCGAGGCAGAGACCGGGCCGTGCGAGGCAGAGACCGGGCCGTGCGAGGCAGAGACCGGGCCGTGCGAGGCAGAGACCGGGCCGTGCGAGGCAGAGACCGGGCCGTGCGAGGCAGAGACCGGGCCGTGCGAGGCAGAGACCGGGCCGTGCGAGGCAGAGACCGGGCCGTGCGAGGCAGAGACCGGGCCGTGCGAGGCAGAGACCGGGCCGTGCGAGGCAGAGACCGGGCCGTGCGAGGCAGAGACTGGGCCGTGCGAGGCAGAGACTGGGCCGTGCGAGGCAGAGACTGGGCCGCGCGAGGCAGAGACTGGGCCGCGCGAGGCAGAGACTGGGCCGCGCGAGGCAGAGACTGGGCCGCGTGAGGCAGAGACTGGGCCGCGCGTGGCAGAGACTGGGCTGCGCGTGGCAGAGACAGGGCTGTGCGTGGCAGAGACAGGGCCGTGCGTGGCAGAGACAGGGCCGTGCGTGGCAGAGACAGGGCCGTGCGTGGCAGAGACGGGGCCATGCGACGCAGACACCGGGCCGTGCGTGGCAGAGACCGGGCCGTGCGTGGCAGAGACCGGGCCGTGCGAGGCAGACACCGGGCCGTGCGAGGCAGACACCGGGCCGTGCGAGGCAGACACCGGGCCGTGCGAGGCAGACACCGGGCCGTGCGAGGCAGACACCGGGCCGTGCGAGGCAGACACCCGGCCGTGCGAGGCAGACACCGGGCCGTGCGAGGCAGAAACCGGGCCGTGCGAGGCAGAAACCGGGCCGTGCGAGGCAGAAACTGGGCAGTGCCAGCATGCACCATTGGCACAATACCAGCAAGCGACGAGTCTATGGACAAAATGTGTAAGCTGATGGACTCCATGCTGAGTTTTATGGCAGGCTTCAAAACCAGTTTCACTAACTTGGCGACTCAGCTTCATCACAAGGGCCCAACTTCTGGTGGGGAGGGGCACAGTCAATTGAAAATGTATGGGTTGGTGTAGCCAGTGATAAGCAATCGCATTCCTCTTGTTTGCGGGAAGTGTTTTAAAAACAGTTTTCAGTTGCCACTTCACTTGTCTAGAGTTTGCATGAAGCAAAGCACTCCTGAAGAGATTAGAAAAACAGTCAAAGAAGTAGATCATCCATGATTGACCATCTTGCGAAGGGAAGGATCTACAATTATGAAAATCTCAAGCTTCTTATCAATGAAGAGGCCCTGATACCTGTTATAAAAATGTTGGAAACAAATGTTGTTTCGTTGTTGGAAAGCCTGTTGATCCAGTTGTTCTGTAAGTAAACAATCTTTCGGTAATTATTGTTAGTTTGCTATAATTGTTAGCTCTTTATACACTATCAATTGTTATATATCCTCTATTTCACTAACAGATGATTTTAATTTTTTTTGGGGGGGTCTCCATTCTATCCATGCATATTGTTGCAACCTTGTAAGGAAACCTATGTTTTTTATTACCTTGTATATTGGTCCACTCCATTTTTAAGGCTCAAATATAACCCTTTCTTTTTAGACTTCCTGTGACATCAGAAGAAAAAATGGATGCTGACCTTCGGATAGACGAGGAAGAAGGAACTGAGAAAGAATCTGAATTATATCAACCGTAAGTTTAAATAACCACATCTGTTTGCATCACCTGCATCTTGGTTAACTATTCAATCTTAAACTGTTTGTTTTCTAAAACGTTTCACCATTCAATTCAACAGCCCAAAAGGAAAATCATGGCAGACATCCATACGCAAGAAGCTTAGTGACATGGGACTTTACCGGAAGCATTCCTTGGATTGCCAACTTTTAGTTGGTTTCCGGAACTATTTGAAAGAGGATCTCTCCGTCTGCAACTTCAAACAAGAGGTAATATAAAAAGGCTCTTACTACTATAGCTGTTTATACTGCGAATACTATTAATCATGATTTTCAGCAAATTATATAATAACTGTTATCTGTATTTTTTTAATTAAAGCTGGAAAATGTAGCAAGATTCCTATATTTCTACAAACCTGAAGAACCAACTACGGATTTCATTAAAAACATCCCTCGGACACGTGAGTTTTTCAATCAGCTAAAAACATCAGGCCTGGCCCAGCAGACAATTGTCAACTACATGAAAAATCTAAAGCGTTTTGTCCATTACCTTTCTGTTGCTACAGATTTAAGAGAGAGTGAACTTGACCTATATACAGCCGCTCAGCACTTTCTCTGCGTAATGAAGGACATGCAGAAAAAAATTAGTAGAGGCATTTCTAAAGAAGTAACGCAAAAAAGGTAAAAGTTTATGATTTGTTAAGTACAATAGTTATCAGATCAAAATAAACAGTAACATTTCCTATAACTGTAGATTAAAATTTTCTCTCCGACACTTATCATGACTTTCCACATATGTCTTAGGTACACGTAGTTCACAGCAGAAAAAATAACCCCTGGAAACTGCTTACGTATCTTGGAGAAAGCAAAGGAGGAATTCCTTGAAGTCATCGAAAAACTCGCCAACAAGCAGAAATTCTCTGTGCAGGATACACTCTTGGTTTTATACTATTTAGAGGCACTATTGCTCCTAAAACATGTACAAAGACCTGGTGTCGTCAAGAATTTTCAGGTATGGTAACGAAATAAAAACAATTACTAGGATCCATCAACGTAGCATCAGAGCCTTCCTTCTTCCTCTGCATGACCATGCTCAATGGTTAATTTTTGTATCTCTTAAAAGAAGGACTTTTAAAGAATTATAAACACTATGTAATTATTATAAATATCTCACAATTTTACATGTTAAAGAATGGGAAGAAATTATATAATAACAGCAAATGATATAGTAACTGTTTCTGTTTTTTCTTTAATTAAAGCTGGACAATGTTGCAACATTTGTATTTTTCTACAATCCTGAAGCACCAACTACAGATTTTATTACGAACATCCATCGGACACGCAAATGTTTTAATCAGCTAATCATCGGAGCCTTCCTTCTTCCTCTGCACAACCATGCTCAATGGTTATTTGTTGTATTTCTTAAAAGAAGGACTTTTAAAGAATTATAAACACTATGTAATTATTATAAATATCTCACAATTTTGCAGGTTAAAGAATGGGAAGAACGAAGATCATACCATGATGAGGACGGCAACTATTATGCAATTGTTGCAGTCAAAGAACACAAGACAGCAGCTCAGCAGATTGCATCATTTTGTTTAATCCGTGAAGAAGAACAGGTGTGTATAGACAGTTCAATTCATATTGACCTTTAAAATATAACAGATTGTGAATACTTCAGTCACAGATGCATTTTTAATGTGAATTCATATTAGTTTCTCTCTTTACTTACAGTGGTTTGAGCAATATCTCACAACGATCAGGCCAGATATGTTAAGGAAGAGGAAGACTGCTTCAACAGATACATTTTTCATATCTTCCACTGGAGGAGCAATCTATAATCTGTCTAATGATCTCCACCGATTTCATGAAAGGTATTATTGCAGTGATGGCTGCATAGTTTTGAGTTCACATGCTCCGAATGGCTGATGTTTGTCTATAAGTTGAATAGGGATTGTGGTTAATTTGGCATCCAAATAGATGGCTTTAGTATTACCTCTGTTGAAAATGGTATCAGCTCACGAGCCAAATAAATCCTTGAAATAAATATGCATAGAAAGTCGAACAGTTGTCACATGTAAATAATTCTTACAGATACGGTGTCCCTTCAATCACAAGCCAGCAAGTGAGACGTGTTTTCGAGACAGCAACAAAAAAAGGCTGCTCTGACGCGGAAAAATACCTTGTGGCTGATTATATGGCGCATTCTACACCGACTGCAGAAAAGCACTACAGAATGATGAGGGTGGAAAATATCTGTGCTGCAGCAAAATTGCTGAACAAGCTTACACAGGAAACACCACGGTGAGAAAACAATCATTGCTTTTGTTCTCTCTTTGACTTATAGAAAACACAGTTGCAATACTGTAATCATTAGACTTCAATGGCAAATAATTGTTATATTTAGACCTTTATTTCAAACAATAACTAGCCATTAATACTGTTTGTGTTCATTTACAGAGACTTGAAACAAAAGTCAAATGTGCATTTTGCAGCCCTCCCTAAAGAGCAACATCAAAGGTATGCCATGTAATATGTTTTCTTTTGTTTATTAAATATAATTCTCTATGTCATAAATGTATGAACACTTTGTAGATTAGGTTTTACTTTTTTCTGTTCTTTAATTTACATATATATTCTGTAAGATGCTGTTTCAGAATTCAGTTACTAAAATTTAAAGGGCTTCTTGCATGTTGCAAATCTAAATTAACTGAACCTGCACATGATCTCTATTGAAATCATTCTCTTTATATCACACAGCACTATTGTGATCTGCTATTGCCATAATTTCAATACTTTTTTTTCTGTATATTTAAAGGGCGCATAAGAGCGAGAAATTTAATTCCAAAGTTAATGCAGACGATGGGGATGATATGCTTATACACATTGAAAATATGTTTCCAGTAACTCTTAATGGGGAGCCACCCAAAAAAAAACAATGAACGGAAATGTCTGGGATTCTCGAACGTCGGGTGTATCTTAATTGGCGTGTTAAGCAGCAACTTATGAGAAAGGAGAAAACCATGAGTACGTGAATATTCAGATTTGCTGAAATGTATTTACAAATATCCATTGTAGAAAGCATTATTCATTTTATTTTGTTTGTTTAAATCACAGACCATTTTCCACAAAGGCTACCGACTGAAAAGATGGTTAAGAAGTTTTATTCCAAAATGACATGGACAACAAATGTCCCGGAAATACAAGATGTAATTGACAGCTGGAAGCCAATGTCAGAAGCCACATCACCTATGATGGATAAGCACATTCGGTCGCGTGTGCAGCGCCAACAGTGGTGTGGAGTCTCTGTAATTTATTTAAGAAGGGACAATGACGGTCATCGTAGACCGCATTTTTCAAAAAGGAGAGGTTGTGTGTGACTTTCATGGCAGACTAATTACTGTGGCTGAAGGACTAAAGAAAATGGAAGAACTTCATAAGAAGGAAATGAATCACTTATTATTTTTAAACATAATGAGGATACATACTGCTTGGATGCCACCATAAGTCCATGTACATGCCACTCTGAAATTGAAACGCCTGGTAGATTGCTACCAACTTACAAAAAAAAGGCAATGTGAAGCCAGTGCTAGAGACAGTTCCCACAGGTGACACATATAGCTATTCTATTTTGTTTGTGGCATTGGAAACGATTATGATCAAATCCAAAATCAAGTATGACTACTCCTTCTCAACCAGAGCCCACAAAGGACATGTGCCCCCCTGGATAGCTTAAACTAATTCTCACAAAATATTCCAGGTCACCTGCAGCATCTTTTTACAGGTCTCCATAGATTTGTGCAACTTATACTATGCTAATTGACTAACTTGTGCTGTATCTCGAACTCTGGTCTCATAAAGAGATCAGAGGGGTTGTGTTAGTAATAAATACATCTATGTTTGATATATGCCTTTTGTGGTGTCCTTTCCTTTGATAATCAAGGGGTTACATATTGTAAAACTGCAAGCTTTACATGCATTTTGAGGTTTAGCCTAAGACTGCTTTCATCCATGCTACCACTAGGATAGCTGGTCTATAAGGTTGTCTTTACAACCATAAGGGTTTTTTAGACTGGTGCAAAGTGCCCACTACATATGCCAGGCTAACTTCTCACAGACAGGACAAATCAATTAGGGAAAATCCTGAGAGGGTGAGAACATCATAACAAAAGGATGAGTTAAACAGTCTTGAGAAACAGTAATCATTATATCAGCTCAGTTCAGCCAAGTATTTTGTCATTTTTACTGAGGTGTTCACCTTCTTCTGCATGTCGCTCCACACGTGAGGGGTGCTTGACTGGTCGTATGTTCTGGGCAAATGTGGCTGCTAGTTTAGGGTTGGTAAAGTATGTTGTTTTGCCAGAATGGAAAATGCAAAGTTCTGCAGGTTAGAGCATGAAATACTTAATGTCCTGTTTCTGGAGCATTATTTTCACTGGCACAAACTCTCTTCTGGTAGCCTGTACAGTCAAGGTGAAGCCCGGGCAGAACGAGACAGCATTGTCCTTTTACATTGTTTCTTGCTGGTCCTTCGCCCTGTACAGAACAGTATCCCGGTCTCTGTACTGTACGAGAGTTGGGCCATTTTGAGTATCGTCCCAAACCTGAGGATACAAGGCACCGACAGTGTGTAGGTCATGCAGTTGTAGTATGTGTTGCCTAGTTTGTTCTTTGTTAGTGTAGACACCATGGAGCCTAATGGTGTCCACTAGGTATATCTTAGATGGAGTGTCCATACTCATGAATACATAGGGGATGATGGACGGAGCATTTGAGCAAATCAAAAACTCACCCCCAGTCAACTGATCTTGGTTTAATCCATTACCATTCTTTAGCTCACTCCACCACCCCATTTCAGACATGGCCATATGCAAATCAGTCTGATGATGTGCTTCATGGGAACAGACCAGCCCGAACTGCTAAGCCATGTCTTCCCTGGACCGGAAACAAGCATCCTGGGAACGGGGGGGGGGGGAGTATGGTTGCAAAGCTGAAACTTAAAGCAATTGACGGAAGGGCACCACCAATAGTGGAGCCTGGTTTGTTTCCAGAGAGGGAGCCTGAGAAACGGCTACCACATCCAAGGAAGGCGGCAGGCGCGCAAATTACCCACTTCCGACTCGGGGAGGTAGTGACGAAAAATAACAATACAGGACTCTTTCGAGGCCCTGTAATTGGAATGAGTACACTTTAAATCCTTTAACGAGGATCCATTGGAGGGCAAGTCTGGTGCAAGCAGCCGCGGTAATTCCAGCTCCAATAGCGTATATTAAAGTTGCTGCAGTTAAAAAGCTCGTAGTTGGATCTTGGGATCGAGCTGGCGGTCCGCCGAGAGGCGAGCTACTGCCTGTCCCAACCCCTGCCTCTCGGCGCCCCCTTGATGCTCTTGACTGAGTGTCCTGGGGGTCCGAAGCATTTACTTTGAAAAAATTAGAGTGTTCAAAGCAGGCCGGTCACCTGAATACGTCAGCTAGGAATAATGCAGAGCGCCTGGCAATGTTTTTTTCTCCCAACGGTGCAGTCTGACTCCCAGAGGGGAAGCCATGAACGGGGCACCGGGGCCGAAAAAGATGAGCTGGCGCCGGGGAATGGGGGACCGGAGGACTGGGCCTTCAGCTGGACCCCAGACATGTTGGCTTCAATGGGAACCCCACCTGGGGCCTGCCGACACCTTCACAAGAAGGGCAGGCTCCCTGGGCACAACGGAACCCCTGTCCTGGGCCTTTGGCACTGTGGCAGGCCGGGTTGATGGGCCCCGGGCCGTGACAACTGACCCGGGGCCCGGACGGGCCCCTGTACCCAACCGGGGCTCCCAAGCCCGGTGGCGCATGTGACGCCTCCCCGGGTCCTCCAGACCCCGAGCCCTGTAGCCCCTGAGCCCTGCATCCCCGGGGCCCTGCAGCCCTGCAGCCCCCGAGCCCTGCAGCCCCCGAGCCCTGCAGCCCCCGAGCCCTGCAGCCCCCGAGCCCTGCAGCCCCCGAGCCTCGGTCAGCGGGGACAACCTCAGGCAGGGAGGCACGTGCCTGGGGTAGAGCTCTACCATAGCAGCTATAGGCCTCCAGGGGTATACAGGATGGGCCTGCTGTGAATAGGGGCCTCAGGATCACCTCGGTGCATGCAGGGGCAGAAGCCTGAGGGCCACTTAGACCCTGGGTATTTTGGCTTCCACCCTGCGAAGTTGGGCTTAGCAAGGACAGCCGGGGGCATACAGGCACATGCTGGGGTGTTGACCCGACCTCTGTTCTTTTCTGCCCGCGGTTGGAGTGGGTGCACCTTTGCACCCTCTACAGGGAGGGGTGGTCCAGCACCCTGGAGTACTCTGACCTGGAGTGATTGCTATGGAGGATCACACGGTGGACCCCGCCCTCCAGGGGCAGCCAGGTTTGGGTCATTGGTCGACTTACCAGCCTGGCAGGGTGGGGGCCTACTTGGTCTTTGCGCTCATGGGTCCCGGTTGATCAGCTGCAACCTATTGGAAGAACTGAGCATTGTGGGCTGGGTGTTTATGCACAGGTTTGAAATTGGTTTTGCAGCCATACGTGACTGCCTGCAGGAGGATGAGAAGGATACTGAGCTCTCAGGTTGCAGGTGTAAGCCATTAAGTAGGTAGGGGGCACACTTTCGGTGGCATACAGGTGTTACAGTGGAAGGAAAGAAAATGGAAAGGCTTCTCAGAATGAGGAAAGCAGGGGCCTTGTGGTTTTTGCAATTCAAATTGCTGTCAGGTCCTAATCATGTGAATTATTCTATACAGCTCCTTGAATGCCACGAGGATGGAGGCATTGGAGCTAATTGAGCTTGGGACCAGTACAATTGACATAGGGACCTCCGAGCCCACATCAGGGATGTGAAACACAAGCGACTGTGTTATAATGTCTCAAGATTAGCAGGGGAATGTTCTACTTCCTGAACTTCCAATTGGTACTAAGAGCAGGGCAGCAGCAGGGTAGACCTAGATGGGGACAGGCATACCATCAGGCACGGGCCAGAAGTGTAAATACGTTTGTGTTTGTTCATATCCCCTCCACCCCTCCTCCCTTTTTCTGTTCCAATCAAGGTAATGTAGTTTCTCCGTTTTTGATGCACTGGTCCTCACCCGAGCAGCGTTAAGGGGGATGAGAACATAAAGGATAAGTCGGGACACTCAGGTGTGGGAGAGCTTTGGGGTGGACTCAGGCAAAGGTGCCCGGAATAGCTAGCAAAGAGAGCATTCACAGGATGATAACCTGTGCTCATCTTTCACACCCCAGACTTCCCAGAATGTACACCATGTCAATTGGTTGTCGTGACACACAGCGGAAAAGTAAGTATGGCAGGGATGGGGGCCTAATGAACAAGTGGTGGGGAACAGAATCCAATTGGAACCTGCCCAGATCAGCGGTCAGGGAGGGTGCTGGGACCAATTCCAAACACATTACCTGCAGATTCTTCCAAGATGGAGTCTACCGCACGAAGACAATGGCACGGAAAGCCAGGGCTCACCTTCCCCTGTTTTCACAGATGACAACTAGCGTTGACTCCCAGCAAATCTCAGGATTAAGACTGGGCAAGTTTCATGGAGATGGCGATGGGCAAGGGGCACACTGCACGGGCAAAGGGCACACTGCGCGGGCAAAGGGCACACTGCGTGGACAAGGGGCACACTGCGCGGACAAGGGGCACACTGCGCGGACAAGGGGCACACTGCGCGGACAAGGGCCAGAAGACTCTGGGGTCAAATTGGACAGGCCCGGAGCACCCTAGCCAGTTCATGCAAATACTGGGCTAACAAGCCAGAAAAAGGCCCACCGGCCTAAGAACAAGGAATTATTTTGCTAGGCCCCGCACCAAAACCAAAAATTAGAGCCCCAGCATCACAGTGCGACTGGGCCGTGCGAGGCAGAGACTGGGCCGTGCGAGGCGGAGACTGGGCCGTGCGAGGCAGAGACTGGGCCGAGCGAGGCAGAGACTGGGCCGTGCTAAGCAGAGACTGGGCCGTGCGAGGCAGAGACTGGGCCGTGCGAGGCAGAGACTGGGCCGTGCGAGGCAGAGACTGGGCCGTGCGAGGCAGAGACTGGGCCGTGCGAGGCAGAGACTGGGCCGTGCGAGGCAGAGACTGGGCCGTGCGAGGCAGAGACTGGGCCGTGCGAGGCAGAGACTGGGCCGTGCGAGGCAGAGACTGGGCCGTGCGAGGCAGAGACTGGGCCGTGCGAGGCAGAGACTGGGCCGTGCGAGGCAGAGACTGGGCCGTGCGAGGCAGAGACTGGGCCGTGCGAGGCAGAGACTGGGCCGTGCGAGGCAGAGACTGGGCAGTGCGAGGCAGAGACTGGGCCGTGCGAGGCAGAGACTGGGCCGTGCGAGGCAAAGACTGGGCCGTGCGAGGCAGAGGCTGGGCCGTGCGAGGCAGAGACCGGGCCGTGCGTGGCAGAGACCGGGCCGTGCGAGGCAGAGACCGGGCCGTGCGAGGCAGAGACCGGGCCGTGCGAGGCAGAGACCGGGCCGTGCGAGGCAGAGACCGGGCCGTGCGAGGCAGAGACCGGGCCGTGCGAGGCAGAGACCGGGCCGTGCGAGGCAGAGACCGGGCCGTGCGAGGCAGAGACCGGGCCGTGCATGGCAGAGACAGGGCCGTGCGTGGCAGAGACAGGGCCGTGCGTGGCAGAGACAGGGCCGTGCGTGGCAGAGACCGGGCCGTGCGTGGCAGAGACCGGGCCGTGCGTGGCAGAGACCGGGCCGTGCGTGGCAGAGACCGGGCCGTGCGTGGCAGAGACCGGGCCGTGCGTGGCAGAGACCGGGCCGTGCGTGGCAGAGACCGGGCCGTGCGTGGCAGAGACCGGGCCGTGCGTGGCAGACACCGGGCCGTGCGTGGCAGACACCGGGCCGTGCGTGGCAGACACCGGGCCGTGCAAGGCAGACACTGGGCCGTGCGAGGCAGACACCGGGCCGTGCGAGGCAGACACCGGGTCGTGCGAGGCAGAAACCGGGCCGTACGAGGCAGAAACCGGGCCGTGCGAGGCAGAAACTGGGCAGTGCCAGCATGCACCATTGGCACAATACCAGCAAGCAACGAGTCTATGGACAAAATGTGTAAGCTGATGGACTCCATGCTGAGTTTTATGGCAGGCTTCAAAACCAGTTTCACTAACTTGGCGACTCAGCTTCATCACAAGGGCCCAACTTCTGGTGGGGAGGGGCACAGTCAATTGAAAATGTATGGGTTGGTGTAGCCAGTGATAAGCAATCGCATTCCTCTTGTTTGCGGGAAGTGTTTTAAAAACAGTTTTCAGTTGCCACATCACTTGTCTAGAGTTTGCATGAAGCAAAGCACTCCTGAAGAGATTAGAAAAACAGTCAAAGAAGCTAGATCATCCATGATTGACCATCTTGCGAAGGGAAGGATCTACAATTATGAAAATCTCAAGCTTCTTATCAATGAAGAGGCCCTGATACCGGTTATAAAAATGTTGGAAACAAATGTTGTTTCGTGTTTGGAAAGCCTGTTGATCCAGTTGTTGTGTAAGTAAACAATCTTTCGGTAATTATTGTTAGTTTGCTATAATTGTTAGCTCTTTATACACTATCAATTGCTATATATCCTCTATTTCACTAACAGATGATTTTTTTTTTTTTGGGGGGGGGTCTCCATTCTATCCATGCATATTCTTGCAACCTTGTAAGGAAACCTATGTTTTTTATTACCTTGTATATTTGTCCACTCCATTTTTAAGGCTCAAATATAACCCTTTCTTTTTAGACTTCCTGTGACATCAGAAGAAAAAATGGATGCTGACCTTCAGATAGACGAGGAAGAAGGAACTGAGAAAGAATCTGAATTATATCAACCGTAAGTTTAAATAACCACCATCTGTTTGCATCACCTGCATCTTGGTTAACTATTCAATCTTAAACTGTTTGTTTTCTAAAACGTTTCACCATTCAATTCAACAGCCCAAAAGGAAAATCATGGCAGACATCCATACGCAAGAAGCTTAGTGACATGGGACTTTACCGGAAGCATTCCTTGGATTGCCAACTTTTAGTTGGTTTCCGGAACTATTTGAAAGAGGATCTCTCCGTCTGCAACTTCAAACAAGAGGTAATATAAAAAGGCTCTTACTACTATAGCTGTTTATACTGCGAATACTATTAATCATGATTTTCAGCAAATTATATAATAACTGTTATCAGTATTTTTTTAATTAAAGCTGGAAAATGTAGCAAGATTCCTATATTTCTACAAACCTGAAGAACCAACTACGGATTTCATTAAAAACATCCCTCGGACACGTGAGTTTTTCAATCAGCTAAAAACATCAGGCCTGGCCCAGCAGACAATTGTCAACTACATGAAAAATCTAAAGCGTTTTGTCCATTACCTTTCTGTTGCTACAGATTTAAGAGAGAGTGAACTTGACCTATATACAGCCGCTCAGCATTTTCTCTGCGTAATGAAGGACATGCAGAAAAAAATTAGTAGAGACATTTCTAAAGAAGTAACGCAAAAAAGGTAAAAGTTTATGATTTGTTAAGTACAATAGTTATCAGATGAAAATAAACAGTAACATTTCCTATAACTGTAGATTCAAATTTTCTCTCCGACACTTATCATGACTTTCCACATATGTCTTAGGTACACGGAGTTCACAGCAGAAAAAATGACCCCTGGAAACTGCTTACGTATCTTGGAGAAAGCAAAGGAGGAATTCCTTGAAGTCATCGAAAAACTCGCCAACAAGCAGAAATTCTCTGTGCAGGATACACTCTTGGTTTTATACTATTTAGAGGCACTATTGCTCCTAAAACATGTACAAAGACCTGGTGTCGTCAAGAATTTTCAGGTATGGTAACGAAATAAAAACAATTACTAGGATCCATCAACGTGGCATCAGAGCCTTCCTTCTTCCTCTGCATGACCATGCCCAATGGTTAATTTTTGTATCTCTTAAAAGAAGGACTTTTAAAGAATTATAAACACTATGTAATTATTATAAATATCTCACAATTTTACATGTTAAAGAATGGGAAGAAATTATATAATAACAGCAAATGATATAGTAACTGTTTCTGTTTTTTCTTTAATTAAAGCTGGACAATGTAGCAACATTCGTATTTTTCTACAATCCTGAAGCACCAACTACAAATTTTATTAAGAACATCCATCGGACACGCAAATGTTTCAATCAGCTAATCATCGGAGCCTTCCTTCTTCCTCTGCATAACCATGCTCAATGGTTAATTGTTGTATCTCTTAAAAGAAGGACTTTTAAAGAATTATAAACACTATGTAATTATTATAAATATCTCACAATTTTGCAGGTTAAAGAATGGGAAGAACGAAGATCATACCATGATGAGGACGGCAACTATTATGCAATTGTTGCAGTCAAAGAACACAAGACAGCAGCTCAGGAGATTGCATCATTTTGTTTAAGCCGTGAAGAAGAACAGGAGTGTATAGACAGTTCAATTCATATTGACCTTTAAAATATAACAGATTGTGAATACTTCAGTCACAGATGCATTTTTAATGTGAATTCCTATTAGTTTCTCTCTTTACTTACAGTGGTTTGAGCAATATCTCACAACGATCAGGCCTGATATGTTAAGGAAGAGGAAGACTGCTTCAACAGATACATTTTTCATATCTTCCACTGGAGGAGCAATCTATAATCTGTCTAATGATCTCCACCGATTTCATGAAAGGTATTATTGCAGTGATGGCTGCATACTTTGTTGCGTGTTTATCTAGGTTCCTGATCGATACTGTGACCTTATGCCCCTATTCGGCTATAAACCCATTTATTCCCTATATTGGCATAACCGTTCAAGTGCGATTTTCTGAAAAGTCATCTCTGGCCTCACACGAACAGAGCCACATTCCAGCATAGTTCTCTCTGCCACTTCCTTTGCGACCAATTAGTGCAATGACAGAGCAGTAGTCACTATCTGATATTCCTAGATAACACTCAGAGTTCTTCAACAAGATAAAAACTCAGCAAAACTGGAAATCCCCGCTTGCTATGTTTTGATTAGTAATGGAACTCTAATGAGCAACTGATAACTATCACTTCCTAGTGACATCTTTAATTGACGTCTTATGTCTAGCAAACTTGCGTCAAACCCGGCACCTGTCAGGTATAAATATTACCAACGTTGCCTTAAGCAATGTGAGCTGCAAGCTACTGTTGCTGATGCTGGCTGCCTGCAAGACCCCGTGTTGGTAAATCTAGCACTCTGTCGCTGCAGCCTGCTATCCTGTGGTGGTGAAGCTGCTGATACCATTATCGCCGCTAAAGCGCGAACTATGGTGCAGTACGCTTAAGGAGCTGAACAGCCGTCCCTCTGCGAAGACATCCAGCAGATTCCAGCTGCCCGCGGACGCTGTCCCCCCTCCTTCCTCGACGCGCTGAAGAGAAGCTGCTGCCTTTCTCGTGCAGAGAAATCCAGCTCCGGCGTTTCCGGTCTACCCTCGCGGGTGACTGGGATATCGAGAGAGACCCCTGAAGGAGATACCAATCCTCCATCATTCTATTCAGAGGTATGGTGTTGACTAAACCCTTAGACGAGAATTCTTGAAACAAACCTTGGCAAAACCAACTTAACTTAAAGCTACTTACTTGCTCCCCTTTCACGTGTTAGGCTTAGGTCAGGCACACTGGGGTAGGCTTAGTTAGAAGCACCAGTTGAGTATGTTAGCCTAATGTATATATGACTGTATATATGTTTTATTACTTTTAAACCATTGTATGGCTAAGAAACCAAATCAATGCTTTTACAGTTCTATTTCGCAATACTTATCTTACTGTACGTACTTTTTATAATAACAATTATTGCAATTGTGGCAATACATTTCTCTTGTACGAGAAGAAAGACTGTTCAATAAATGTTAACCCGTTATTGATAAACGCCCGTCTCTCTATTCTCTACATCTCGTGAAAGTAAACTGCACTAGACTGACTGAGTGAAATACATGTCTATTGTTTCACACGACCCTAGAGATTGACTCTTGATCTGAGGAGCAAAGTTGTCATGTTGCACGGTTGTTGGAAAGCTGAATCCCTTCTTGTCTGTGCCAAGGAAGCTGATCACTTCCTATGCAGAGAAGAAAGTTTCCAGTGACCTCTGAGCTAGTTGGTAACACAACCCAATTAAGTTTAGGATAGTCAGTGGAGGCCTGGAATATCCGCAGTTCCACGTCGATACTACTGTTTATGTTATTCCAATGCGCAGGGCCTAGTGGGAAACTAGGAACTACACTACAACTTTTGAGATCACATGCTCCGAATGGCTGATGTTTGTCTATAAGTTGAATAGGGATTGTGGTTAATTTGGCATCCAAATAGATGGCTTTAGTATTACCTCTGTTGAAAATGGTATCAGCTCACGAGCCAAATAAATCCTTGAAATAAATATGTATAGAAAGTCGAACAGTTGTCACATGTAAGTAATTCTTACAGATACGGTGTCCCTTCAATCACAAGCCAGCAAGTGAGACGTGTTTTCGAGACAGCAACAAAAAAAAGGCTGCTCTGACGAGGAAAAAAACCTTGTGGCTGATTATATGGCGCATTCTACACCGACTGCAGAAAAGCACTACAGAATGATGAGGGTGGAAAATATCTGTGCTGCAGCAACACTGCTGAACAAGCTTACACAGGAAACACCACGGTGAGAAAACAATCATTTCTTTTGTTCTCTCTTTGACTTATAGAAAACACAGTTGCAATACTATAATCATTAGACTTCAATGGCAAATAATTGTTATATTTAGACCTTTATTTCAAACAATAACTAGCCATTAATACTGTTTGTGTTCATTTACAGAGACTTAAAACAAAAGTCAAATGTGCATTTTGCAGCCCTCCCTAAAGAGCAACATCAAAGGTATGCCATGTAATATGTTTTCTTTTGTTTATTAGATATAATTCTCTATGTCATAAATGTATGAACACTTTGTAGATTAGGTTTTACTTTTTTCTGTTCTTTAATTTACATATATATTCTGTAAGATGCTGTTTCAGAATTCAGTTACTAAAATTTAAAGGGCTTCTTGCATGTTGCAAATCTAAATTAACTGAACCTGCACATGATCTCTATTGAAATCATTCTCTTTATATCACACAGCACTATTGTGATCTGCTATTGCCATAATTTCAATACTTTTTTTTCTGTATATTTAAAGGGCGCATAAGAGCGAGAAGTTTAATTCCAAAGTTAATGCAGACAATGGGGATGATATGCTTATACACATTGAAAATATGTTTCCAGTAACTCTTAATGGGGAGCCACCCAAAAAAAACAACGAACTGAAATGTCTGGGATTCACGAACATCGGCTGTATCTTAATTGGCTTGTTAAGCAGCAACTTATGAGAAAGGAGAAAACCATGAGTAAGTGAATATTCAGATTTGCTGAAATGTATTTTCAAATATCCATTGTAAAGAGCATTATTCATTTTATTTTGTTTGTTTAAATCACAGACCATTTTCCACGAAGGCTACCGACTGAAAAGATGGTTAAGAAGTTTTATTCCAAAATGACATGGACATCAAATGTCCCGGAAATACAAGATGTAATTGACAGCTGGAAGCCAATGTCAGAAGCCACATCACCTATGATGGATAAGCACATTCGGTCGTGTGTGCAGCGCCAACAGTGGTGTGGAGTCTCTGTAATTAATCAAGAAGGGACAATGATGGTCATCATAGACCGCATTTTTCAAAAAGGAGAGGTTGTGTGTGACTTTCATGGCAGACTAATTACTGTGGCTGAAGGACTAAAGAAAATGGAAGAACTTCATAAGAAGGAAATGAATCACTTATTATTTTTTAAACATAATGAGGATACATACTGCTTGGATGCCACCATAAGTCCATGTACATGCCACTCTGAAATTGAAACGCCTGGTAGATTGCTACTGTTGGACCCGGCCCATTAGGCAGGTTCACCCCTAGACTTTTTGCGTTTTCCTAGCCTATTTATGGAACCTGGTATTGGTGATTTTAGGCCTCTGCGCACTTTTTCACTGTGGTACAGTGTAAAGTGCATGAGCTCTCTGTATGTGTGGTGAGTGACCTGCCCTCCCATAGGAATGAATGGGGAGTATGTTTGCCCATGGTAGTTCCTGATATGTGGGGAGTGCAGGGGCGAGTTTGGTATGTATCAACTCGTGAGAGTGAATGCTGCAAAATGATGTATGCAGCATGACTGTGTCTAGTCTAGAAGTACTACTTTTGGAAGTTGAAATATTTGTGTAAGTTGATGCTAGCGTGTGATTGGCTGGTGAGCCTGGCCCAGAGTGCATGGGCCTGCTTGTGGATTGACTGTCTGGTTTGAGGATGACAGGGGCTTGAGAGCCCAGGAGGTTGTCTGAAGTCAGCCCATGGATGAAAGGCAGCATCTGCTGCCAGGGAAGTGGGAGGAGATGGCACCTGATAGTGAAGGGCTGTTCCTGTGTAACTACAAAGCTGGCTCCACCTCCCGCTGGGCGACTGACACCTCTGTCCCTGATACTGAAGGGGACTTCCCTCTAAACCAGTCCAGCTGGTTCTCACACTGCCTGCTTCAAAGGACTTCAAAGGTTTTGCACTGTATAAGAAGGGGTTGTATCCCCTTCCAAAATGTTCTTGTTTTCAACTTGAATCTGCCAGGGGCATGCTGCTGCTGGGGCTCAGGGGAATCCCTGGGCTCTGCCCAGCTCCTGGACATCTGATGGACTGCTGGGGGACTCTTCCTGGCTGTCCCCCTGTCTGGCTGCATCTTTAAGGACTTTTGCTGGACTTCTTGAGCTTTCTGTGGACCCTTCTTGCTGAAGGGGTCTGCTCTGGGGACCTTTGGCGCCTGGGAGCGCTGTGCTGGGATCCTAGCGCTTGAGAGCGCTCCTGGCTGCATTTCGAGCATTTTGTTGCACGCATTTTGCGTGAGGATTGGCGGGTGCCACCCCGCTTATTGGATTATTTACTTAGCGAGTGCCCACCTCGCTTATCTGTACTTTTAGTTCGGCTGCCCACGCCGATATCTTTAATGCCTGCCCGCCTGCCTGCCTAAGGAGAAGGGCCGCTGCGCTGCCCGCAGCGACCCGGAAGTACCTGGCCGGCCGGCCAATCTCAGCGAGGCCGGCCGGAAGGCCCGCCCCCGCAGCCCGGGTGCCGAGGAATGGCGACCGCGAGAGGAGAAGAGTGATGGCGGCCGGCTTACAGGGCTCCCGTGAGCGGAGGGAGCCCTGCAGCGAGAGGAGAGCAGCCGAGAACGTCTGAGCGGGCCGGCGGGGCTCCGTGGTGGAAGAGGAGCTCCGCGCTGGCCAGAAGAAGGAGCCGCCGCCCGGATGAGCCCCGCAGAGGAGAGCCCGGTGAGTCTGGGCTGGGGCTGGGCAGAATGGAGCAGGGGAGGGGCGCCGGGACACATTGTCGGTGTCCGCCCCCCCCCGCAGTAGCGCGAGTTCGCGCTGCTTGTTGTCTGAAGCCATGAGGGCTTCAAGGGCGGCCCCGGTTGGCAGTGGGTCGCCCCAACGTGCACGGAGCCCAGAGAGGCTCCCCGCCCCATTTTTCGTATTTAGAACCCTGAGAGGCTCTGGGGGCAGTTTGAGAAATTAGAGTCGCCCGTAGGGGACTCCACCGTGAACGGCGCAGAGTCAGGGCGGCCCCAGTTGGCAGCGGGTCGCCCCAACGTTGTCCAGAGCCAGGAGAAGGCTCGAGGGGGGCATTGTTTGCAGAGCCTGAGGTCTCCCACGTTTGGCCACAGTGTTTGTTTTAGAGCCTGTGTGGCTCCAGCATGGCGCAGTTTGCGCCCAAGGGTCAGTGAGGACCCTGTCGCAGTTTATTTTATTGCGATGCCCAGGTGCCCAGCACTTTGTGGGCACATGCCACGTTTAGGCTTTTGTACTTTGAGACTGGCGCTGCATGGCAGCGCGCCCTGACATTGGACCCAGGGCATCTTTGCCCCATCAAGGCCGGTTGGCCTAGGGACTGCCACAGGTAGTGGCTTATGTAGTGTAGGCGCAATGTGATTTCTATGCTTTTAAATAGTAATTGCCTACTGTGTGTTTTTGCGCTATTGATTTATTATGCACCTCTGAATGTGTTACTGCATCATGTGTCTTTCTTCCCATGCGCTGCACCTCTGAATGTTTAGTCATGTGTCTTCTTGCGCTGCACCCCTGAATGTATTTTATTGCATCATGTGCTCTATTCTTAACACCTCTGAATGTTTATGGCATCATGTGTTCTTCTTTATTACTCCTCTGAATGTAGGTTTATTGCATCATGAGTAAGGTATTCTTTCTTAGACCCCTAAATGCTGAGTGATACTTAGGTGGTTGTCTTTTCTACTCCTCTGAATGTAGGTTTAGTGCATCATGAGTAATGTATTCTTTCTTAAACCCCTAAATGCTGTGTGATACTTAGGTGGTTCTTCTTTCTTAGTACAGGTGGTCCTAGTAAGGTCCTTGTTCCTGTTACCAGTGGTTACTGGTTGTTATCTTTGATTATTATTTTATTCTACATTTTATCTAGAAGTGTTATATCTGAATATGACAGTGGCCCTTGTGGCCCTGTCTTGTGTACATAATCCCTGTGAATATTGCCCGTGCCAGTTGGCACCATGTATATGTGTGATTTTATCTGATATGTTTTTACAATACAAAAGTTATTTTTATAATAACCTTGTGTGGAGTCTCTTTTGTGGTGTGCCTAGTATGTTGTTGCTGTTGTGCGCTGGCGCAAATGCTTTACACATTGCCTCCGAGTTTAGCCTTACTGCTTGTGCCAAGCTACCAAGGGGGTGAGCAGAGGTTATCTTGGCGTGTGACTTCCTTGCCCTGACTAGAATGGTGGTTTCTGCCTGGCTTTGGCGTCAGCCTTAGCCTACCAGAAATAGCCAGTTCTAACATTGGTGGCAGCGGTGGGATTTGGACTTGTGTTTGCGCAGTGCCATAGCGACAACTGGCTACATTACAAAACTCTGCAATTGTTTTTTTTCAGATAGTCACATGTTTGGGATTATTGTTTTTGATTTTTTTTCCTCAAGAGTGTCATTTTCAAATGTGTTCTGCACTTTATGTTTAGTGGCAGATGAGAGAAAGTGACAGGGCGGGACGCCAGTAGAGGGGGAGGTTCCCATAGATTAGGAATCCCTTGCTGGGTCCTGTGTCCAATCCCAAATCCTGTCCCCATGTGTGTGTGTGGGTAGATAGGAGAGAGAAGGGGTGTGGAGGAGAAATGACTAGCTCAGGAGGGTGGTTGTTCCCTGAGTGTAGTGTGTGTCTGGATTCCCCAGTGTGGTAGGATCCAGTGGTGGCAGCTTTAATGTGTCCAGTGTGTTAATTCCCATTCCCCGCTCCCAGAGTTTGGTACCTGTGTCACATGTGGTCAGGTTGAGTGATCAGGGGTGGTAGTAACTGCCTTACCAGTCTGAGGGGGGGGGGGGTGTGCGAATGAGTGAAGTGCTGAACTGGAGGAGTTGGTGTGAGTTTTCTTTTTGTTAAAGAGCTTGCATGAGAGGTGTACCTCTGGTGGTATGCAGGAGGTCCTGCAGAGGCACTGGACAAGAAGGTAGATGTCTGGCGGTGTGCTAGATGTCTTGCAGAGGCATTAGGGAGTGGTTCCAAAAGGAGTGGTTTGTGTATCTGATGATCCTGTGAAGGGGAAGAGGTTACTGTGTAACCCAGCTAGGTCCCAGTAATATGGTAGGGGTGTAGGGGCTCACGCCCTATCTCAGTGGAGGCAGAGTGAGTGTGGGACGGTGTGTCCCACGTTGGCCTGAAACCCTATCTCAGGGCCTGGAGGGTTCCCTAAGGGAGCGCCAGGTCAGGGGCCTAAGCTGTACATAGGTCATTTGAGGAGGATCTTCCTGTGTCTAGAGGACGGGGAGTGTCTGTAACCAGAACTCCGGCGGTCCTAGTGTTGGGCAGTACCGCTCCTAAGTGGAGGGTGCAGAAGTCCTGGCTCGCTGAGCATTTGACCGTCTAGAGTGCTTGACCATTTGTGGGGCCTCTGGAGGTCGTTCCCCGAGGAGGGGGGAAAGCCGGGTTGGGGTTGTGGCCTGACCTGGGAGGAGTACTGGAGGAGAGTGTGTCGCTGATACGCCGCTGGCGTGTGCTCTGTCTAGCCTGAGACATACTGGAACTGGAAGGGGGTGCAGAGGGACGGTGTCCTTACTTCTGACCCCGGTGTAACCTGAGGGTTTAGATCTTAGGTTGGGAGATTAGGAAACTTCTAGGTCAAGAGGAATCTCTACCAAAGTGGATCAGCTGAAGAGACTGAGGGGGCTGCCCTTGCTGTGTGTTCTGGGGCTCACCTGCAGTTTGTTGTTTTCACTAAGGTAGAGGAAAGGGGGCTTTGCTGTGTGCAGTGTCCCCCCACCTGCTTGAAGAGGAACTGTGCTGTGTGCTTTGTACCTCAGAAGTGAAATAGTTTCCAGGTGGTAGACCAGTGATGGAGTGAGGTCCTGATCTGGTAGGAGAATTGTGTTCTGGTGAAGTGCTTTTCTGTGAGGGTGCGGAAACCCAGAAGTAGAGGTAGGGTGGGGCATTCTTGCCCGTGACCTCTGGTGAGCCTGAGGGTATGGTCCCTAGGTTGTTGGATCAGTGGTAGTTGTAGCTACACTGAGAGAGAGAGTGGAGAATGGCTATTGTATGCCAGGGGTTACTACCCCCCACTCTGTGGATTAGTTAGGACCTGTGATTTGGATGGCCTATGGCCTGGTCTTGGCTGTGGATGACTAGTGTGTACCAGTGGGGTACCCTAGTTGAGTCAGAGAGTTATTATTTGGAGGAAACCATGTAGGTTCAGAGTGGCGAAAAACTGGACGGTGTCCCTGCTGTGCGAGGCCGTGTCCGTGGTTTTGTCGCCCAAAGCAGTGAAGCCCATCAGTGGTGTGATTGGTCTACCCTGCGTTTTGGCTGGAAGGGGGTTGTGTTGGACCCGGCCCATTAGGCAGGTTCACCCCTAGACTTTTTGCGTTTTCCTAGCCTATTTATGGAACCTGGTATTGGTGATTTTAGGCCTCTGCGCACTTTTTCACTGTGGTACAGTGTAAAGTGCATGAGCTCTCTGTATGTGTGGTGAGTGACCTGCCCTCCCATAGGAATGAATGGGGAGTATGTATGCCCATGGTAGTTCCTGATGTGTGGGGAGTGCAGGGGCGAGTTTGGTATGTATCAACTCGTGAGAGTGAATGCTGCAAAATGATGTATGCAGCATGACTGTGTCTAGTCTAGAAGTACTACTTTTGGAAGTTGGAATAATTGTGTAAGTTGATGCTAGCGTGTGATTGGCTGGTGAGCCTGGCCCAGAGTGCATGGGCCTGCTTGTGGATTGACTGTCTGGTTTGAGGATGACAGGGGCTTGAGAGCCCAGGAGGTTGTCTGAAGTCAGCCCATGGATGAAAGGCAGCATCTGCTGCCAGGGAAGTGGGAGGAGATGGCACCTGATAGTGAAGGGCTGTTCCTGTGTAACTACAAAGCTGGCTCCACCTCCCGCTGGGCGACTGACACCTCTGTCCCTGATACTGAAGGGGACTTCCCTCTAAACCAGTCCAGCTGGTTCTCACACTGCCTGCTTCAAAGGACTTCAAAGGTTTTGCACTGTATAAGAAGGGGTTGTATCCCCTTCCAAAATGTTCTTGTTTTCAACTTGAATCTGCCAGGGGCATGCTGCTGCTGGGGCTCAGGGGAATCCCTGGGCTCTGCCCAGCTCCTGGACATCTGATGGACTGCTGGGGGACTCTTCCTGGCTGTCCCCCTGTCTGGCTGCATCTTTAAGGACTTTTGCTGGACTTCTTGAGCTTTCTGTGGACCCTTCTTGCTGAAGGGGTCTGCTCTGGGGACCTTTGGCGCCTGGGAGCGCTGTGCTGGGATCCTAGCGATTGAGAGCGCTCCTGGCTGCATTTAAAGCATTTCGTTGCACGCATTTTGCGTGAGGATTGGCGGGTGCCACCCCGCTTATTGGATTATTTACTTAGCGAGTGCCCACCTTGCTTATCTGTACTTTTAGTTCGGCTGCCCACGCCGATATCTTTAATGCCTGCCCGCCTGCCTGCCTAAGGAGAAGGGCCGCTGCGCTGCCCGCAGCGACCCGGAAGTACCTGGCCGGCCGGCCAATCTCAGCGCGGCCGGCCGGAAGGCCCGCCCCCGCAGCCCAGGTGCCGAGGAATGGCGACCGCGAGGCGAGGGGAGAGAGAGGAGAAGAGTGATGGCGGCCGGCTTACAGGGCTCCCGTGAGCGGAGGGAGCCCTGCAGCGAGAGGAGAGCAGCCGAGAACGTCTGAGCGGGCCGGCGGGGCTCCGTGGTGGAAGAGGAGCCCCGCGCTGGCCAGAAGAAGGAGCCGCCGCCCGGATGAGCCCCGCAGAGGAGAGCCCGGTGAGTCTGGGCTGGGGCTGGGCAGAATAGAGCAGGGGAGGGGCGCCGGGACACATTGTCGGTGTCCGCCCCCCCCCCGCAGTAGCGCGAGTTCGCGCTGCTTGTTGTCTGAAGCCATGAGGGCTTCAAGGGCGGCCCCGGTTGGCAGTGGGTCGCCCCAATGTGCACGGAGCCCGGAGAGGCTCCCCGCCCCATTTTTCGTATTTAGAGCCCTGAGAGGCTCTGGGGGCAGTTTGAGAAATTAGAGTACCCCGTAGGGGACTCCACCGTGAACGGCGCAGAGTCAGGGCGGCCCCAGTTGGCAGCGGGTCACCCCAACGTTGTCCAGAGCCAGGAGAAGGCTCGAGGGGGGCATTGTTTGCAGAGCCTGAGGGCTCCCACGTTTGGCCACAGTGTTTGTTTTAGAGCCTGTGTGGCTCCAGCATGGCGCAGTTTGCGCCCAAGGGTCAGTGAGGACCCTGTCGCAGTTTATTTTATTGCGATGCCCAGGTGCCCAGCACTTTGTGGGCACCTGCCACGTTTAGGCTTTTGTACTTTGAGACTGGCACTGCATGGCAGCGCGCCCTGACATTGGACCCAGGGCATCTTTGCCCCATCAAGGCCGGTTGGCCTAGGGACTGCCACAGGTAGTGGCTTATGTAGTGTAGGCGCAATGTGATTTCTATGCTTTTAAATAGTAATTGCCTACTGTGTGTTTTTGCGCTATTGATTTATTATGCACCTCTGAATGTGTTACTGCATCATGTGTCTTTCTTCCCATGCGCTGCACCTCTGAATGTTTAGTCATCATGTGTCTTCTTGCGCTGCACCCCTGAATGTATTTTATTGCATCATGTGCTCTATTCTTAACACCTCTGAATGTTTATGGCATCATGTGTTCTTCTTTATTACTCCTCTGAATGTAGGTTTATTGCATCATGAGTAAGGTATTCTTTCTTAGACCCCTAAATGCTGAGTGATACTTAGGTGGTTGTCTTTTCTACTCCTCTGAATGTAGGTTTAGTGCATCATGAGTAATGTATTCTTTCTTAAACCCCTAAATGCTGTGTGATACTTAGGTGGTTCTTCTTTCTTAGTACAGGTGGTCCTAGTAAGGTCCTTGTTCCTGTTACCAGTGGTTACTGGTTGTTATCTTTGATTATTATTTTATTCTACATTTTATCTAGAAGTGTTATATCTGAATATGACAGTGGCCCTTGTGGCCCTGTCTTGTGTACATAATCCCTGTGAATATTGCCCGTGCCAGTTGGCACCATGTATATGTGTGATTTTATCGGATATGTTTTTACAATACAAAAGTTATTTTTATAATAACCTTGTGTGGAGTCTCTTTTGTGGTGTGCCTAGTATGTTGTTGCTGTTGTGCGCTGGTGCAAATGCTTTACACATTGCCTCCGAGTTTAGCCTTACTGCTTGTGCCAAGCTACCAAGGGGGTGAGCAGAGGTTATCTTGGCATGTGACTTCCTTGCCCTGACTAGAATGGTGGTTTCTGCCTGGCTTTGGCGTCAGCCTTAGCCTACCAGAAATAGCCAGTTCTAACAGCTACCAACTTTAAAAAAAAAGGCAATGTGAAGCCAGTGCTAGAGACAGTTCCCACAGGTGACACATATAGCTATTCTATTTTGTTTGTGGCATTGGAAACGATTATGATCAAATCCGAAATCAAGTATGACTACTCCTTCTCAACCAGAGCCCACAAAGGACATGTGCCCCCCTGGATAGCTTAAACTAATTCTCACAAAATATTCCAGGTCACCTGCAGCATCTTTTTACAGGTCTCCATAGATTTGTGCAACTTATACTATGCTAATTGATTAACTTGTGCTGTATCTCGAACTCTGGTCTCATAAAGAGATCAGAGGGGTTGTGTTAGTAATAAATACATCTATGTTTGATATATGCCTTTTGTGGTGTCCTTTCATTTGATAATCAAGGGGTTACATATTGTAAAACTGCAAGCTTTACATGCATTCTGAAGTTTAGCCTAAGACTGCTTTCATCCATGCTACCACTAGGATAGCTGGTCTATAAGGTTGTCTTTACAACCATAAGGGTTTTTTAGACTGGTGCAAAGTGCCCACTACA
Organism: Lissotriton vulgaris; assembly: GCF_964263255.1. Classification (NCBI taxonomy): domain Eukaryota; kingdom Metazoa; phylum Chordata; class Amphibia; order Caudata; family Salamandridae; genus Lissotriton; species Lissotriton vulgaris. The sequence goes on from NC_141690.1 coordinate 262,939,733, forward strand.
TATGCCAGGCTAACTTCTCACAGACAGGACAAATCAATTAGGGAAAATCCTGAGTGGGTGAGAACATCATAACAAAAGGATGAGTTAAACAGTCTTGAGAAACAGTAATCATTATATCAGCTCAGTTCAGCCAAGTATTTTGTCATTTTTACTGAGGTGTTCACCTTCTTCTGCATGTCGCTCCACACGTGAGGGGTGCTTGACTGGTCGTATGTTCTGGGCAAATGTGGCTGCTAGTTTAGGGTTGGTAAAGTATGTTGTTTTAGGTTATGATATCTCCGTGCACTCACTGAATTTTACCAATTCAATTAGTTTAAGCGCGTTTCCTTGTCGCACTCTGCCGGGAAGTGCCTTAAATCATGAAAACAAAATGTGATGTAGAAATCACTGCAAGGCGCGCATTTTCACATGAAACTGGGGGGTTTCTTCAAAGGCTTAAAATCAAACTGCCAAAACAAACTTGCTTGAATGCTTCATTGCGAATTTATTTCATTCCAATAGAGGGAAAATCCATCAGGTATTATTCATGTAATGTATTAAACATAAATCCTCGCATTACTTGATGCTTGCCCAATGCATTTCGGGTTAACGAGAGGTAACCCTTCGTCAGGGGCCTATAAATGAAAAACATACAAGACCATCACTTTCAGGCAAAAGAACCATGGGGTCATAGTGACCAAACATATAAAACATTGCTGTTATTGTGCCTGTGGCCAATTGAACATTATCAAGCCTGAACGCTGCAATATACATCAAAACGAAAAACAAAGCGTACTTCATAGAACAGTTGTGAAAAAGAAAAGAGACTGACAGCGTGAAACATTGTAATGCATTAATCGAGTGTATGGTGTGAGCGGGTAAAGTGCTGAAAGCAAGGGGTATTCGGCAAAGAAATGTAAACGCGAGGAAGGAAGGAGTGCGAGCCTAACCGGGAGGCAGACTACAACCGGGGTAGAGAGGCTTACCGCAACAGTAGCGAGTGGTCGTCTCAGTGTTCCGAACGCGGAACAGGTCCGATAAGGAAAGGACCAATGGGAAGAAGCAATATAGGAATGTCAGGGGGTCACGTGATACGGTTACGAAAAATAGTTACATACGGCGGGAAACGAAGCCAAAACTAATGCAGATGGCAATGTAAATGATGTGGTGCACCACAGGAAATGTTACCGAAAGCTCAAAAAAAATATATATTCGTATGCGGTAATACGCAATCTTAAAACGCGCATAGTAGCGTCGCGGTTAAGTGAGTTGTGATTGGCCCACTGGGGTCATGTGATGTGACTCAGAAAAATAAACAAAGGTTAGTGCGAGAGTGCAATATACGATCAGCGCACGTATCTAAAGCTAAGGGTGTAATGAATGAAATACATTGCACATGTGGATTACGAGTGAAAAGCTGGGTGAAACAAAAACAAAACGTGAAAAATCCATGATTGGCGGAATACAAACATAAGCAATCGTGATATAAATAAAACAGTGCACACTCACAAAGCTGAAGTACATAAAAATGGTAAACACAGATTGTATAATGCAAAATAGGAGTATCAAATTCTGAATTGTCCTAGATGTCATCCGTAGAGGAGTCTGGGATCACTCATCCAGCCGATAGAAGTGTCTAAGGTTTACAGGAAACATGCAAATTCGATTCGATCATTGATCCCTGCTGGTTGGAGGGAATTCAGTTTCTTGATCCAGTAAAATTCTGCTTGAAGTCGTTGTTTCGTTGGATCAATGTCTGGACGTTGCGGGAGTATCTCTAATATGGTGAATTTTAGTTGAGTGATTTGGTGATTGTTTTCCAGCCAGTGTGTTGCTACTGCTGATTTCATATTTTTTGTCCGAATATTACTTTTGTGCTCTGATATTCTCGTCTTGATCTTCCTTTCCGTCTGGCCAACATAAATTTTGCCACATGGGCATTTGATGGCATAGATCACATTTTTTGTGTCGCAGGTCCCAGTATATTGTAAATCAATTTTGTGGCCTCTGGTTGGATGCATGAAAGTATTGCCAGGTATTATATTATTGCAATGTATGCAATTAAGGCATTTGAGCATGCCTTTAGATGACGTTTTCATTACTTTTCTGGCACTCAGTGTCTCTTTAAGATTTCTAGATCTTTTGAAAGCAAACGTCAACTGTTCACTGTAGAGGTTGGTTAGGTCAGGTTCCATTCTGATCAAGTTCCAATGGTGGTTGATTATTCTCTTGATTTGTGTAAATGCAGTTGAGTATTTTAAAACGCATACTGTTTTGTTTGCCTTTGATGGAGGATGAGATGTTAACAGTTGATCTCTTGTGAGGTTCGTTACCTTTTTGATGGATTCCTCAAGGACATCTTTGGGATATCCACGTTTTTGATATTGTTGTAATTGATCATTAAGGGTTTCTTCCAATCTATGAGGGTCCGAGGTGATTCTTTTGAGACGAATGAATTGGGACGTAGGTAAATGTTTTTTCAGAGTTTCAGGATGAAAGCTTTGGTACAGCAAACTGGAATTACGATCAGTGGGTTTTTTATACACTTGAGTGTGCAGTTTTTGATTGGTGATGGTTATCTGTACATCCAGGAAAGAGATGGTTTCTTTTTGAACAGTATGTGTGAACTTAATCCTTGGGTTTAGTTGATTAATTTCCATGATGTTAGTCAACAGTTGCTCTTTGTCACCTTTCCAAATTAAAAACAAATCATCTATATATCTCTTGAATATTACTAAGTGATCAGTCCAGTTAGTATTGTTCAATATGTTCTCATGTTCAAATTTAGACATGTACAGGTTGGCATACGAGGGGGCCCCCCCGAAACCCATTGAGGTTCCATTACATTGGTTGTAGAACTTGTCATCCCATTCAAAGTAGCTATGATATAGCGCAAAGTGCATGAGTTCAGTTAGAAAGATTTTATTGGCTTCACATTGATCATCTCTCAAAAGATTCCATTCAAACGCTTCAAGACCTTCATTGTGTGGTATGGAAGTGTACAGTGACACTACATCAATTGTACTGAGCCAATATTCAGTGTTAGGTTCCAACTCTATGGTTTTGAGTAAGTTGAGAAAAGACGTAGTATCCTTGATATAAGTTTGCCCTCTTTGTACGATCGGCTGTAAAAAACAGTCTAGGTATTTGCCAATGCTATCAGATATAGACCCGCACGCAGACACGATTGGTCTGAAGGGTGGTTTTTTCAAGTCTTTGTGGATTTTTGGTAACATATAAAGTTTTGGCCTCCTTGGGTATTTGGTTACCAAAAATTTGTGTGTTCTTTCATCGATCCATTTTTGTTCTAGAGCATGATCCAGAATTGCTGTGAGAATTTTTTGGTATTCTTCGGTGGGATCTTTGTCCAAAGGAATGTAAGTGTTCACATCATTTACATGTTGGTTGACACTGGATTTATAAAAGTTGGTATCCATGACGATAAGGGCTCCCCCTTTATCTGCTTTTTGAAAAGTGATTTCAGTATCCTTTGACAACTGTATGATAGTACTCAGTTCATTCTTAGACAAGTTGTTTTTAGTGGTTTTGCTGTAATTGATTTTTTGAATGTCGGTAAGTATCATTCTTTCCACAGTTTCAATGGTTTTGTGTGAATATGGTGCACAGAATGTGCTCTTGGGTTTAAAGACTGATGTCAGTAGTATTGGAAGGTGGCGCATCTTTGAAGAAATATTTCAGTTTGAGGTTTCTGAAAAACTTAAAGAGTGCTATCTCAGTTTCCGCCAAGTTAGTTTTATATGTAGGTACAAATGTAGTTCCTTTGTTCAAAACCGCCATCTGGGCTGGTGTCAGAGGTTTAGATGAAATGTTGATCACTAAGTTGGTTTTATTGACTTCTGACTCCTGGTTCGTTTGGCTATTTCTTCGGGAGTTTCTTCTCCCCCTCCTGAAGCGATTATAGGTGGTGCGTTGGCTGCGGGGCTGATGTCTAAAAAAGGCTGCTTATTGGTGGATGTGCTAGGTTGTTGGGTTTTCTTGTCTGTTGAGTTTTCTCAATAGGTTGTCTTGTCTGTGCGATGTCAGATTCAGATACTAGACTTTCTTGTGATGAATCCGTGGATGGTTTGGTTTTGGGTTGCTGCCATTTCTTCTGATTATAAATTTCTGCCCAGGTGTACACTTCGTCATATTTATAATCAATTGTGTCTCTTTTGTATTTCCTGACTTTCCGATCATTTACTTCCTTCGCATATTTGTCAAGTCTTTTGTTTACGTCCTCCAGCGTTGTTTGTAAATCTGGAAGCTTTTCAAGCTCCTTCTTCATGTTATTCAGATCAACTTCAATTTCTGATAAGACTTTGGAAAGTTCTTGTATGATTAATAAAATTAAATCCAACGAGCATTTGTTCAGGATTTGGTACCACTTTTCAACAAAATTTTTACTGTTCTTGCACAACATCGGTTTCAGAGCGATTCTTAACCCTCTGGGGATTCTCCTATTTTTATGATAATGTATCAATGTGGTCGCATGTAATCTTTGGTTGATTTCTTTTTTGCTTAGAAATTCAAATTGCTGGATTAATTGCGCTGTAGTAGAGATGTTTGGACTGAAAGTTCTGGTCTCTTGTATGAGTCCATATATTTCTTCTGCCGCTTCAGAAGTGAAAGCTAACAACTCGGCTTGATTGGTAGTTAACTGGGCTATTTCTTCAAACTGCATTTTCTAAATGTTTTTGGTGCGCTGGGAGATGAGGTAGGCAACAGTCTATGAAAATAGGTTATGATATCTCCGTGCACTCACTGAATTTTACCAATTCAATTAGTTTAAGCGCGTTTCCTTGTCGCACTCTGCCGGGAAGTGCCTTAAATCATGAAAACAAAATGTGATGTAGAAATCACTGCAAGGCGCGCATTTTCACATGAAACTGGGGGGTTTCTTCAAAGGCTTAAAATCAAACTGCCAAAACAAACTTGCTTGAATGCTTCATTGCGAATTTATTTCATTCCAATAGAGGGAAAATCCATCTGGTATTATTCATGTAATGTATTAAACATAAATCCTCGCATTACTTGATGCTTGCCCAATGCATTTCGGGTTAACGAGAGGTAACCCTTCGTCAGGGGCCTATAAATGAAAAACATACAAGACCATCACTTTCAGGCAAAAGAACCATGGGGTCATAGTGACCAAACATATAAAACATTGCTGTTATTGTGCCTGTGGCCAATTGAACATTATCAAGCCTGAACGCTGCAATATACATCAAAACGAAAAACAAAGCGTACTTCATAGAACAGTTGTGAAAAAGAAAAGAGACTGACAGCGTGAAACATTGTAATGCATTAATCGAGTGTATGGTGTGAGCGGGTAAAGTGCTGAAAGCAAGGGGTATTCGGCAAAGAAATGTAAACGCGAGGAAGGAAGGAGTGCGAGCCTAACCGGGAGGCAGACTACAACCGGGGTAGAGAGGCTTACCGCAACAGTAGCGAGTGGTCGTCTCAGTGTTCCGAACGCGGAACCGGTCCGATAAGGAAAGGACCTATGGGAAGAAGCAATATAGGAATATCAGGGGGTCACGTGATACGGTTACGAAAAATAGTTACATACGGCGGGAAACGAAGCCAAAACTAATGCAGATGGCAATGTAAATGATGTGGTGCACCACAGGAAATGTTACCGAAAGCTCAAAAAAAATATATTCGTATGCGGTAATACGCAATCTTAAAACGCGCGTAGTAGCGTCGCGGTTAAGTGAGTTGTGATTGGCCCACTGGGGTCATGTGATGTGACTCAGAAAAATAAACAAAGGTTAGTGCGAGAGTGCAATATACGATCAGCGCACGTATCTAAAGCTAAGGGTGTAATGAATGAAATACATTGCACATGTGGATTACGAGTGAAAAGCTGGGTGAAAAAAAAACAAAACGTGAAAAATCCATGATTGGCGGAATACAAACATAAGCAATCGTGATATAAATAAAACAGTGCTCACTCACAGAGCTGAAGTACATAAAAATGGTAAACACAGATTGTATAATGCAAAATAGGAGTATCAAATTCTGAATTGTCCTAGATGTCATCCGTAGAGGAGTCTGGGATCACTCATCCAGCCGATAGAAGTGTCTAAGGTTTACAGGAAACATGCAAATTCGATTCGATCATTGATCCCTGCTGGTTGGAGGGAATTCAGTTTCTTGATCCAGTAAAATTCTGCTTGAAGTCGTTGTTTCGTTGGATCAATGTCTGGACGTTGCGGGAGTATCTCTAATATGGTGAATTTTAGTTGAGTGATTTGGTGATTGTTTTCCAGCCAGTGTGTTGCTACTGCTGATTTCATATTTTTTGTCCGAATATTACTTTTGTGCTCTGATATTCTCGTCTTGATCTTCCTTTCCGTCTGGCCAACATAAATTTTGCCACATGGGCATTTGATGGCATAGATCACATTTTTTGTGTCGCAGGTCCCAGTATATTGTAAATCAATTTTGTGGCCTCTGGTTGGATGCATGAAAGTATTGCCAGGTATTATATTATTGCAATGTATGCAATTAAGGCATTTGAGCATGCCTTTAGATGACGTTTTCATTACTTTTCTGGCACTCAGTGTCTCTTTAAGATTTCTAGATCTTTTGAAAGCAAACGTCACTGTTCACTGTAGAGGTTGGTTAGGTCAGGTTCCATTCTGATCAAGTTCCAATGGTGGTTGATTATTCTCTTGATTTGTGTAAATGCAGTTGAGTATTTTAAAACGCATACTGTTTTGTTTGCCTTTGATGGAGGATGAGATGTTAACAGTTGATCTCTTGTGAGGTTCGTTACCTTTTTGATGGATTCCTCAAGGACATCTTTGGGATATCCACGTTTTTGATATTGTTGTAATTGATCATTAAGGGTTTCTTCCAATCTATGAGGGTCCGAGGTGATTCTTTTGAGACGAATGAATTGGGACGTAGGTAAATGTTTTTTCAGAGTTTCAGGATGAAAGCTTTGGTACAGCAAACTGGAATTACGATCAGTGGGTTTTTTATACACTTGAGTGTGCAGTTTTTGATTGGTGATGGTTATCTGTACATCCAGGAAAGAGATGGTTTCTTTTTGAACAGTATGTGTGAACTTAATCCTTGGGTTTAGTTGATTAATTTCCATGATGTTAGTCAACAGTTGCTCTTTGTCACCTTTCCAAATTAAAACAAATCATCTATATATCTCTTGAATATTACTAAGTGATCAGTCCAGTTAGTATTGTTCAATATGTTCTCATGTTCAAATTTAGACATGTACAGGTTGGCATACGAGGGGGCCCCCCCGAAACCCATTGAGGTTCCATTACATTGGTTGTAGAACTTGTCATCCCATTCAAAGTAGCTATGATATAGCGCAAAGTGCATGAGTTCAGTTAGAAAGATTTTATTGGCTTCACATTGATCATCTCTCAAAAGATTCCATTCAAACGCTTCAAGACCTTCATTGTGTGGTATGGAAGTGTACAGTGACACTACATCAATTGTACTGAGCCAATATTCAGTGTTAGGTTCCAACTCTATGGTTTTGAGTAAGTTGAGAAAAGACGTAGTATCCTTGATATAAGTTTGCCCTCTTTGTACGATCGGCTGTAAAAAACAGTCTAGGTATTTGCCAATGCTATCAGATATAGACCCGCACGCAGACACGATTGGTCTGAAGGGTGGTTTTTTCAAGTCTTTGTGGATTTTTGGTAACATATAAAGTTTTGGCCTCCTTGGGTATTTGGTTACCAAAAATTTGTGTGTTCTTTCATCGATCCATTTTTGTTCTAGAGCATGATCCAGAATTGCTGTGAGAATTTTTTGGTATTCTTTGGTGGGATCTTTGTCCAAAGGAATGTAAGTGTTCACATCATTTACATGTTGGTTGACACTGGATTTATAAAAGATGGTATCCATGACGATAAGGGCTCCCCCTTTATCTGCTTTTTGAAAAGTGATTTCAGCATCCTTTGACAACTGTATGATAGTACTCAGTTCATTCTTAGACAAGTTGTTTTTAGTGGTTTTGCTGTAATTGATTTTTTGAATGTCGGTAAGTATCATTCTTTCCACAGTTTCAATGGTTTTGTGTGAATATGGTGCACAGAATGTGCTCTTGGGTTTAAAGACTGATGTCAGTAGTATTGGAAGGTGGCGCATCTTTGAAGAAATATTTCAGTTTGAGGTTTCTGAAAAACTTAAAGAGTGCTATCTCAGTTTCCGCCAAGTTAGTTTTATATGTAGGTACAAATGTAGTTCCTTTGTTCAAAACCGCCATCTGGGCTGGTGTCAGAGGTTTAGATGAAATGTTGATCACTAAGTTGGTTTTATTGACTTCTGACTCCTGGTTCGTTTGGCTATTTCTTCGGGAGTTTCTTCTCCCCCTCCTGATGCGATTATAGGTGGTGCGTTGGCTGCGGGGCTGATGTCTAAAAAAGGCTGCTTATTGGTGGATGTGCTAGGTTGTTGGGTTTTCTCAATGGGTTGTCTTGTCTGTTGAGTTTTCTCAATAGGTTGTCTTGTCTGTGCGATGTCAGATTCAGATACTAGACTTTCTTGTGATGAATCCGTGGATGGTTTGGTTTTGGGTTGCTGCCATTTCTTCTGATTATAAATTTCTGCCCAGGTGTACACTTCGTCATATTTATAATCAATTGTGTCTCTTTTGTATTTCCTGACTTTCCGATCATTTACTTCCTTCGCATATTTGTCGAGTCTTTTGTTTACGTCCTCCAGCGTTGTTTGTAAATCTGGAAGCTTTTCAAGCTCCTTCTTCATGTTATTCAGATCAACTTCAATTTCTGATAAGACTTTGGAAAGTTCTTGTATGATTAATAAAATTAAATCCAACGAGCATTTGTTCAGGATTTGGTACCACTTTTCAACAAAATTTTTACTGTTCTTGCACAACATCGGTTTCAGAGCGATTCTTAACCCTCTGGGGATTTATGTTTAATACATTACATGAATAATACCTGATGGATTTTCCCTCTATTGGAATGAAATAAATTCGCAATGAAGCATTCAAGCAAGTTTGTTTTGGCAGTTTGATTTTAAGCCTTTGAAGAAACCCCCCAGTTTCATGTGAAAATGCGCGCCTTGCAGTGATTTCTACATCACATTTTGTTTTCAAAGTATGTTGTTTTTCCAGAATGGAAAATGCAAAGTTCTGCAGGTTAGAGCATGAAATACTTAATGTCCTGTTTCTGGAGCATTATTTTCACTGGCACAAACTCTCTTCTGGTAGCCTGTACAGTCAAGGTGAAGCCCGGGCAGAACGAGACAGCATTGTCCTTTTACATTGTTTCTTGCTGGTCCTTCGCCCTGCACAGAACAGTATCCCGGTCTCTGTACTGTACGAGAGTTGGGCCATTTTGAGTATCGTCCCAAACCTGAGGTTACAAGGCACCGACAGTGTGTAGGTCATGCAGTTGTAGTATGTGCTGCCTAGTTTGTTCTTTGTTAGTGTAGACACCATGGAGCCTAATGGTGTCCACTAGGTATATCTTAGATGGAGTGTCCATACTCATGATTACATAGGGGATGATGGACGGAGCGTTTGAGCAAATCAAAAACTCACCCCAGTCAACTGATCTTGGTTTATTCCATTACCATTCTTTAGCTCACTCCACCACCCCATTTCAGACATGGCCATATGCAAATCAGTTTGATGATGTGCTTCATGGGAACAGACCAGCCCGAACTGCTAAGCCATGTCTTCCCTGGACCGGAAACAAGCATCTAGGCGCGCAAATTACCCACTCCCGACTCGGGGAGGTAGTGACGAAAAATAACAATACAGGACTCTTTTGAGGCCCTGTAATTGGAATGAGTACACTTTAAATCCTTTAACGAGGATCCATTGGAGGGCAAGTCTGGTGCAAGCAGCCGCGGTAATTCCAGCTCCAATAGCGTATATTAAAGTTGCTGCAGTTAAAAAGCTCGTAGTTGGATCTTGGGATCGAGCTGGCGGTCCGCCGAGAGGCGAGCTACTGCCTGTCCCAGCCCCTGCCTCTCGGCGCCCCCTTGATGCTCTTGACTGAGTGTCCTGGGGGTTCGAAGCATTTACTTTGAAAAAATTAGAGTGTTCAAAGCAGGCCGGTCACCTGAATACGTCAGCTAGGAATAATGCAGACCGCCTGGCAATGTTTTTTTCTCCCAACAGTGCAGTCTGACTCCCAGAGGGGAAGCCATGAACGGGGCACCGGGGCCGAAAAAGATGAGCTGGCGCCGGGGAATGGGGGACCGGAGGACTGGGCCTTCAGCTGGGCCCCAGCCATGTTGGCTTCAATGGGGACCCCACCTGGGGCCTGCCGACACCTTCACAAGAAGGGCAGGCTCCCTGGGCACAACGGAACCCCTGTCCTGGGCCTTTGGCACTGTGGCAGGCCGGGTTGATGGGCCCCGGGCCGTGACACCTGACCCGGGGCCCGGACGGGCCCCTGGATCCAACCGGGGCTCCCAAGCCCGGTGGCGCATGTGACGCCTCCCCGGGTCCTCCAGACCTGAGCCCTGTAGCCCCTGAGCCCTGCATCCCCGGGGCCCAGCAGCCCTGCAGCCCCGGGGCCCTGCATCCCTGCAGCCCCCGAGCCCTGCAGCCCCCGAGCCCTGCAGCCCTCGAGCCCTGCAGCCCCCGAGCCCTGCAGCCCTCGAGCCCTGCAGCCCCCGAGCCCTGCAGCCCCCGAGCCCCGGTCAGCGGGGACAGCCTCAGGCAGGGAGGCACGTGCCTGGGGTGGAGCTCTACCATAGCAGCTATAGGCCTCCAGGGCTATACAGGATGGGCCTGCTGTGAATAGGGGCCTCAGGATCACCTCGGTGCATGCAGGGGCAGAAGCCTGAGGGCCACTTAGACCCTGGGTATTTTGGCTTCCACCCTGCGAAGTTGGGCTTAGCGGGGACAGCCGGGGGCATACAGGCACATGCTGGGGTGTTGACCCGACCTCTGTTCTTTTCTGCCCGCGGTTGGAGTGGGTGCACCTTTGCACCCTCTACAGGGAGGGGTGGCCCAGCACCCTGGAGTACTCTGACCTGGAGTGATTGCTATGGAGGATCACACGGTGGACCCCGCCCTCCAGGGGCAGCCAGGTTTGGGTCATTGGTCGACTTACCAGCCTGGCACGGTGGGGGCCAACTGGGTCTTTGCACTCATGGGTCCCGGTTGATCAGCTGCAACCTATTGGAAGAACTGAGCATTGTGGGCTGGGTGTTTATGCACAGGTTTGAAATTGGTTTTGCAGCCATACGTGACTGCCTGCAGGAGGATGAGAAGGATACTGAGCGCTCACGTTGCAGGTGTAAGCCATTAAGTAGGTAGGGGGCACACCTTCGGTGGCATACAGATGTTACGGTGGAAGGAAAGAAAATGGAAGGGCTTCTCAGAATGAGGAAAACAGGGGCCTTGTGGTTTTTGCAATTCATATTGCTGTCAGGTCCTAATCATGTGCATTATTCTATACAGCTCCTTGAATGCCACGAGGATGGACGCATTGGAGCTAATTGAGCTTGGGACCAGTACAATTGACATAGGGACCTCCGAGCCCACATCAGGGATGTGAAACACAAGAGACTGTGTTATAATGTCTCAAGATTAGCAGGGGAATGTTCTACTTCCTGAACTTCCAATTGGTACTAAGAGCAGGGCAGCAGCAGGGTAGACCTAGATGGGGACAGGCATACCATCAGGCACGGGCCAGAAGTGTAAATATGTTTGTGTATGTTCATATCCCCTCCACCCCTCCTCCCTTTTTCTGTTCCAATCAAGGTAATGTGGTTTCTCTGGTTTTGATGCACTGGTCTTCACCTGAGGAGCGTTAAGGGGGATGAGAACATAAAGGATAAGTCGGGACACTCAGGTGTGGGAGAGCTTTGGGGTGGACTCAGGCAAAGGTGCCCGGAATAGATAGCAAAGAGAGCATTCACAGGATGATAACCTGTGCTCATCTTTCACACCCCAGACTTCCCAGAATGTACACCATGTCAATTGGTTGTCGTGACACACAGCGGAAAAGTAAGTATGGCAGGGATGGGGGACTAATGAACAAGTGGTGGGGAACAGAATCCAATTGGAACCTGCCCAGATCAGCGGTCAGGGAGGGTGCTGGGACCAATTCCAAACACATTACCTGCAGATTCTTCCAAGATGGAGTCTAACGCACGAAGACAATGGCACGGAAAGCCAGGGCTCACCTTCCCCTGTTTTCACAGATGACAACTAGCGGTGACTCCCAGCACATCTCAGGATGAAGACTGGGCAAGTTTCATGGAGATGGCGATGGGCAAGGGGCACATGGCGATGGGCAAGGGGCACACTGCGCGGGCAAAGGGCACACTGCGCGGGCAAAGGGCACACTGCGCCGACAAGGAGCACACTGCGCGGACAAGGGGCACACTGCGCGGACAAGGGGCACACTGCGCGGACAAGGGGCACACTGCGCGAACAAGGGGCACACTGCGCTGACAAGGGGCACACTGCGCGGACAAGGGCCAGAAGACTCTGGGGTCGAATTGGACAGACCCGGAGCACCCTAGCCAGTTCATGCAAATACTGGGCTAACAAGCCATAAAAAGGCCCACCGGCCTAAGAACAAGGAATTATTTTGCTAGGCCCCGCTCCAAAACCAAAAATTAGAGCCCCGGTATCACAGTGCGAGGAAGAGACTGGGCCGTGCGAGGCAGAGACCGGGCCGTGCGAGGCAGAGACCGGGCCGTGCGAGGCAGAGACCGGGCCGTGCGAGGCAGAGACCGGGCCGTGCGAGGCAGAGACCGGGCCGTGCGTGGCAGAGACCGGGCCGTGCGTGGCAGAGACCGGGCCGTGCGAGGCAGAGACCGGGCCGTGCGAGGCAGAGACCGGGCCGTGCGAGGCAGAGACCGGGTCGTGCGAGGCAGAGACCGGGCCGTGCGAGGCAGAGACCGGGCCGTGCGTGGCAGACACCGGGCCGTGCGTGGCAGACACCGGGCCGTGCGTGGCAGACACCGGGCCGTGCGTGGCAGACACCGGGCCGTGCGTGGCAGACACCGGGCCGTGCGAGGCAGACACCGGGCCGTGCGAGGCAGACACCGGGCCGTGCGAGGCAGACACCGGGCAGTGCCAGCATGCACCAATGGCACAACACCAGCAAGCGACGAGTCTATGGACAAAATGTGTAAGCTGATGGACTCCATGCTGAGTTTTATGGCAGGCTTCAAAACCAGTTTCACTAACTTGGCGACTCAGCTTCATCACAAGGGCCCAACTTCTGGTGGGGAGGGGCACAGTCAATTGAAAATGTATGGGTTGGTGTAGCCAGTGATAAGCAATCGCATTCCTCTTGTTTGCGGGAAGTGTTTTAAAAACAGTTTTCAGTTGCCACTTCCCTTGTCTAGAGTTTGCATGAAGCAAAGCACTCCTGAAGAGATTAGAAAAACAGTCAAAGAAGCTAGATCATCCATGATTGACCATTTTGCGAAGGGAAGGATCTACAATTATGAAAATCTCAAGCTTCTTATCAATGAAGAGGCCCTGATACCTGTTAAAAAAATGTTGGAAACAAATGTTGTTTCGTTGTTGGAAAGCCTGTTGATCCAGTTGTTGTGTAAGTAAACAATCTTTCGGTAATTATTGTTAGTTTGCTATAATTGTTAGCTCTTTATACACTATCAATTGTTATATATCCTCTATTTCACTAACAGATGATTTTAATTTTTTTTGGGGGGGGGGGTCTCCATTCTATCCATGCATACTGTTGCAACCTTGTAAGGAAACCTATGTTTTTTATTACCTTGTATATTTGTCCACTCCATTTTTAAGGCTCAAATATAACCCTTTCTTTTTAGACTTCCTGTGATATCAGAAGAAAAAATGGATGCTGACCTTCAGATAGACGACGAAGAAGGAACTGAGATAGAATCTGAATTATATCAACCGAAAGTTTAAATAACCACCATCTGTTTGCATCACCTGCATCTTGGTTAACTATTCAATCTTAAACTGTTTGTTTTCTAAAACGTTTCACCATTCAATTCAACAGCCCAAAAGGAAAATCATGGCAGACATCCATACGCAAGAAGCTTAGTGACATGGGACTTTACCGGAAGCATTCCTTGGATTGCCAACTTTAGTTGGATTCCGGAACTATTTGAATGAGGATCTCTCTGTCTGCAACTTCAAACAAGAGGTAATATAAAAAGGCTCTTAACTATAGCTGTTTATACTGCGAATACTATTAATCATGATTTTCAGCAAATTATATAATAACTGTTATCAGTATTTTTTTAATTAAAGCTGGAAAATGTAGCAAGATTCCTATATTTCTACAAACCTGAAGAACCAACTACGGATTTCATTAAAAACATCCCTCGGACACGTGAGTTTTTCAATCAGCTAAAAACATCAGGCCTGGCCCAGCAGACAATTGTCAACTACATGAAAAATCTAAAGCGTTTTGTCCATTACCTTTCTGTTGCTACAGATTTAAGAGAGAGTGAACTTGACCTATATACAGCCGCTCAGCATTTTTTCTGCGTAATGAAGGACATGCAGAAAAAAATTAATAGAGGCATTTCTAAAGAAGTAATGCAAAAAAGGCAAAAGTTTATGATTTGTTAAGTACAATAGTTATCAGATGAAAATAAACAGTAACATTTCCTATAACTGTAGATTCAAATTTTCTCTCTGACACTTATCATGACTTTCCACATATGTCTATGCATGCCCATTAGCCATGTGCTTATTAACTTGTCTTGCACGCGCGAGAGCGAGAGTGAGGACGCCTGCTAGGGCGCACAACGCATGCCCATTAGCCATGTGCTTATTCTCCTGTCTCGCCGAGTGGCGAGACACTGCAAAGAAGTATCGTGCTTGCGCGATCAACTCAATATTCAGCACTGCTTTCCGCGTCTATGCGGAGACACGGAGCTTTTTTAGTCAATAACAATTGTATTCTCCGTGTCTCCGCATAGACGCGGAAAGCAGTGCTGAATATTGAGTTGATCGCGCAAGCGCGATACTTCTTTGCAGTGTCTCGCCACTCGGCGAGACAGGAGAATAAGCACATGGCTAATGGGCATGCGTTGTGCGCACTAAAAGGCGTCCTCACCCTCGTGCATGCGCCCCCGACGCCTGTCTGCTTGTGCGCATGCGCGGAGTGTAGTTGTTCTGCACTGCGCAATTACAGCACGATAGACGAGCGGACCAGCTGAACTCAATTAGACACTTAGCTGCGCTATAAATAGACGCCCGACCTGCCCATCGGTGCCTCCCCTTCGGCTCGAGATCCTGCCGCAAGGTACCGACGGACAGGTAAGATGTGACCAGGTTGTTTAGACTTCAAGGGGCGAATTAGTTGACATTTTTGCCCCTCCACTTGAGGAATAGATAATGAATTGGGGTGGAGACTTCTCCACTTTTTTGAAACAGCAACATCATTCAGCTGTTTACACAGGCATCAGTTGGGCACCTTGGCATAATTGTGGAGCACCTCCTTGAATACATTGAAGGGGGTTAGTTGCCTTAGTCGTTCGATGTAGCCACCAAATACACCAGTGGGGTGCATGTTTCAGACAGACAAGAAAATAGGTGAGTTTCCTAACAGTACATTGAGGTCGTATCTTTAAGACATGCATCTTTTATAGAGTTTGTCTTTCTATGTTTAGAGCGGTGCCTTATCCGTCCGAGCAGTTGCCGGGTGAGGTGAGGTTTACTTCCCACACACTGATGGGTGAGTGTTAAACTTTTGTATATTATCTAACTTTGGTGACGTAACACAATGCACTATGTATGTGACTATCACAAAATAGTGATGATCCAGTCTGAGGTTATTTTGAACCATCACTGGTTTTGCACAGTTATAACAACTTTTACATAATATTTGCTATATATGTAATCGTGAGGATTATACACATGCAATGTCTACAATGTCCTCTCTCCTTTTCTTGTTCTTATACAGGAAAGACCTACCGCATCAACAGAGTAATACTGGAAAGGGGCGACCATTCGGTCCCCCCGAACGTATGGCGGAGTACCACGATCCCCCCGGGAAGCCATCTTGGGCGGGAGGCGAGTCTCGGCTGGTATGCCCGAAGCAGCGTAGCCGGGGCGCGCTTTTTCCCGCCCTGGAGTGGGCTGGCCTAGACACTGACGCGGCCGGCCACGCCCTTTGGGGCAGGCAGGGGCGGGTTTACGCCCGCCCTGAAGACGGATAAAAGGAGCAACAAGCCAAGAAAGCATCCTCTTGTTCCTGTGCTCTGAAGCTGCACCTCCTCGCTGCACGTGAGCTCGAGACGGAACGAAGAGCCAATTTTGAGCGTGGTAATCTTTCTTTTTTGTCTTACAGATACTCTGTCTGAGAATGCCTAAGAAAGTCGGAAAGCGAGTTACTACCGACCAGATGCTCCGTATGCTCATGAAAGAGGTAACCGATCTAAAGAAGCAGATGGCGGCTAGAGACGGGGAAGGGGGACCGAAACGACCTTTGGCAGGAGCCGCTCCAGGAGGGAAGGGCAAGAGGCCCCGACGGGGGGCAGCTGGGGGAGACATCCCGGTTCCCGATACCCCACTCGAAGGGCCAACTCCGGTGCCGACAGAGGGGAATCCGATTCCCGGGGTGGTCACCCCCGTGTCCGAGGAGGATATGCCGCCCGAGTTGGCAGCACAATTGGCAGCGTGGTTGGGGAAAAATGGCGAGGGCGCCACGGCTGACGACGCACGGGTGTTGATGAAGCAACTGCGTGAAAATAGGGCGAAGGCACCATCGCCAGTTATCACGCCGTCTCCGGTGGGTGGAAAATCGACAGGAGCAGGTCCAGCGGCAGACGCAGCTTCCGGTTCAGGTAAGCGGCCATTGCCGATTGCGAGGGATGAGTCTGCACCCTCACGAAGGGAAAAGTTGGGTCAGCATGTCCCTCTGGCTATTAAGGAAAAGATGTGGGCAGATGAGTATGTAAACATTTTCTCGTTGCTTACAGATCATTATGAGATGGAGCATGTTAAGAGCCAAAAGGAGCTCATGCATCCGAGTGTTTGGCGCGCAAAGATGGCCGCCTTTAAGGTTGACGAAAACATTGGCACTTGGGGCAGGGCATGGGGAATTTTTACCTCCATCATGGGTGAACGTAGGCCCGAGTTGCTGTCCGAATTGCCTATTTATCAGTCGCGGATCATGGAATATTCTGTATCATATGGGGGCAATCAGTGGTTCTGTTACGATAATATTTTTAGAAAAGCGAAGGAACACGACAAGAACTTGACTTGGGATTGTTACGATTCTGTTTCGTGGTCGAAAATGGAGAGTACTGGTATGTTGAAGTTACCATTGGTAGGGAGTAGCGGGGGTGAGTCCTCACGCCAATATGTTGGGACACCCTTTCGATCAGGTACAGGTAACGACCACCACTCGAGGCCGAACGGCAACGCAGGTAAAAAGGGGATTTGTTGGAACTTTAACAGGGGTAAATGTACGAGGCCCCAGGGGTCGTGCAAATTTAGACACGAATGTGGAGGGTGTGGGCAGTCATCCCATCCTGAGTCCATGTGCAGAGCCAAAACGGGTGATAACGGTGGTAGAGGAGGCACCAAACAGGTCTGAAATAGTCCGAGGGGTGCCTTTACCTACTCCGATTGATACCATGGCAATGATTCCTTGGCTCAGCGAATACCCGGATCATGCTTCCGCTGGGGTGTTGCGGAACGGGTTTTCATATGGTTTCCGCATCCCAGTGGGGGAGTTTCAGGGTTTAGCAAAATGTAAAAACCAAATGTCGGTCCTGCAACATACGACCGTGGTACAGGAAAAGATTGGGAAGGAGGTTACTCGAGGTCGAGTCGCCGGTCCATTTGATGAGCCACCGTGTGCTAACTTTGTTTGTTCTCCTTTGGGGGTGGTCCCGAAGAAGGACCCGGGTGAGTTCCGACTGATACATAATTTATCAGCCCCACGTGGTCTTTCCGTGAATGATGCGATAGACCCGGAAGTGTGTTCGGTGCGGTACGCATCTTTCGATGAGGCCGTCGCCATGTTGAATCGCCTAGGGCCCGGGGCGCTGATGGCGAAGTCAGATATTGAGTCAGCGTTCCGGTTGCTCCCGGTACACCCAGACGATCAGCGTCTCCTTGGTTTCATGTTTCAGGGTCACTATTACATGGATACATGTATGCCGATGGGATGCTCTATATCTTGTGCCTATTTTGAAAAGTTCAGTTGTTTTCTGCAATGGGTC
This sequence comes from Lissotriton vulgaris, assembly GCF_964263255.1. Lineage (NCBI taxonomy): Eukaryota > Metazoa > Chordata > Amphibia > Caudata > Salamandridae > Lissotriton > Lissotriton vulgaris. Next base: position 262,957,871 of record NC_141690.1, read on the forward strand.
TTCACAAAGAGGACGGGTTTTCAACATGTCATGCATTATCTCGATGACTTTTTGTTTCTGGGGGCGGCCGGGGATCCGGAATGTGGACAGGCTTTGAATGAGTTTTGTGTCTTAATGAAGCATTTTGGTGTGCCACTGGCACCAGGTAAGACTGTGGGTCCCTCGACCTGCCTCGAGTTCCTGGGGATCGAGCTCGATTCAGGGGAAGGTTGTTTTCGATTACCAAGGGAAAAGGTGTTAAGATTCAGGGCTTCCCTGAAAACGTGTATTAGTGAGTCTAAAGTCAGACTGCATCAATTACAACAATTGGTGGGCCAGCTGAATTTTGCCCTGAGAGTAATGCCGATGGCCCGCCCCTTTTCCCGCTCGATCGCTCAAGCCATGGTCGGACTGAAGGAGGGTCATCATCGCACGAGGCTATCGGCAGAGGTTCGCCAGGACATGCGCATTTGGTTGGCATTTCTGGAGTTCAACGGTCGAATTGTCTGGAATAAACCGGCGGTGTCCTCCGAAGAGTTGGGGCTGTGGACAGATTCGGCTGGGAGCATTGGTTTTGGTGCCATATTCGGCACACAATGGTCGGCTCAAAAATGGCCGTTATGGTGGCATGAGTGTGGGCTGACAAGTAACATTGCCTTTCTTGAACTTTTTCCCATTCTGGTGGCCCTAAAAACTTGGCCTGAGGGATTCAGAGATCACTCTGTGGTGTTTTGGTCTGATAACATGACCGTGGTTGAGTGTATCAATAGCCAGGCAGCACGATGCAGATGGATTCTGAGATTGCTCAAAGAAATTGTGTTATTGTGTATGCAATTGAACGTGCTATTTAGGGCAAGACATGTGCCGGGGGTAATGAATCAAGCGGCTGATGCGCTTTCTAGTTTTCGTATGCAGGCCTTCTGGGGTTTTCTGCCCACAGCGGACCCGGTGGCGGCACCCTTTCCCGAAGCGCTCTGGTCTCTCGGTGCCCCGAACTACAGAACCTCGTGGGAGAGAGTTTAGCACCCAGGACAAGGAAGGCATGTGAAGGGGCGTTCCGAGCCTATTGGGCCTTTTTGGGGACTGCTAGGGGAGAGCTTTGGGGCCAGGAAGAGCTAGTAGTAAAATTTCTGCTGTCTTTACATCAGGCAGGCAAATCAGTGGCTACGGCCCAGAGGCATCAGGCCGCCATTTCCTTCATGGCAAGGGCTCATGGGATCCAGGACCCGACTGCGTCTTTTGTTGTGCAAAAAGCGCTACGTGGGTGGCAACGCCTTGAGGGTCGCAGAGTAGATGAGAGGCGCCCGATAGGTTGGCTCTTTTGTTATCTGTACTTCCTGCAACATGTTCATCCCGGTACGAAACGGGGTTATTCCGAGCCGCTTTTGTGCTAGCATTCCATGGGGCTATGCGGGTAAGCGAACTAGTGGCAAAGAACAAGCAGGATACCATGGGGGGACTGTGCCGAGAGCACGTTCAGGTCAGGGGGGAGACAATGACTGTCTCGTTTGTCAGGTCCAAGACCGATCAGGGTGCGATTGGGGACTGCATAATCATACAAAGGATTCCCGGGTCTCCCATGTGCCCTGTGGTGTGCGTGGAGGAATATTTAGCACAAAGGGTGGCATCATGGGGGGGGACCTTGTTGAGACACGCTGACGCCACCCCACTGACGAGGTTTCAGTTTCAGCGGGTGCTTGCGATGTCAATTTCGGCCGCGGGCTTGAACCCTGGCGAGTTTGGGACCCATTCCTTTCGGATAGGGGCTGCTACAGAGGCTACAGCCAGGGGTCTGAATGTTGAACAAGTAAAACGTGTGGGGCGTTGGTCCTCGAACTGTTATAAGAGGTATGTGCGGTTGCACATGTTGTGAAGCTGTAATGATGTACTCACGCTTCTTGTTTTTGTTTGGTTTTCAGTTGCGCAAGCCTACGAGGCGGGGCGGACTGTGCAGTCGACCCGACACCGGGGGGCCAGCGGTCAGCCATCACCGGCTGTGAAAAAGGAGGTGTGGGTCGTGGGCCACTCATACGTGAGGCGTGCCGCGGACGTATTCAAAGCAGGTGACATGATTCACATGGCTGGGGAATACGGGTACAGTGTGTCCTTCTACGGAAAGGGCGGGCTCTGTATTGACCAGTTTCGATCATTTTTTGAGGGTTTGTTAGGGCGGACGAGGTCACCGCCGTCTGTAGTCATAGTACATCTTGGGGGCAATGATTTGGTGACCACTGGTAGACGACTTCTTCTTGAGGCAATGCTTTCCACGGTAAGTTGGTTGGCAAGAAGAGTTCCAGGGTGCACAATTGCATGGTCCCATATGATCCCACGGAAAGTGTGGCGGGGGGCTATTTCGGTTTCTGCTCTGAATCATTCAGTAAGGAAAATTAATAATAAAATGAGTAGATTGTTCCGTTCAAGTACACTGCATTCTATTTCGCATGGTTGTATTAAAGGGGACAGTATGTATTTGGGGGATGGTGTTCATTTGTCCCGGATGGGGAACGAATTACTCATAGGAGACCTGATAGCTTGGCTAAAGACTTTATGACATGACCTTTAGGCAGGAGTGTTGTGGGGGGTCCGGATAGCCGGTCAACTATCCGGCCTGTGGCGGTAAGGTCATGATCGGTGAGCAGTAATTGGAAGATCCCTATGGGTGGGCGTCACCCATTACGGATGGGAGCGCTCGAGGGAGGTGGCCATTGGCCCCTCAACGGGGAGGCGGTCCCTTCTAAGGATGGGCCGCCGAAAGGAAAGGAAAGGCGGTCAAGGCCCCTTCCTGGGTAGGAGGGGCTACAGCCCCCTCCTGGGGAATTTCCCGGGGCCTGGACAACTGCGACGGCAGATGTTGTAAGTTGTGTGGGGTTTGGGAGGGGGTCTACGCTACCTTCTAGATACCTCACACGAGTCCTCGGACGACCTTTAAATGGCGTCGAGTTTATTGGGGCCCCCGTCAAGTCAAGGGAAATTGGTAAATGCACTTGAGGTACACCTCTGTGCGGTCGCCCCTCAAAAGTGAGGGGGATATGTCTGGTTTAGGGATCTTGACACCGGTTACGACCTTGCCGTTGGCCCTTAAACGTTAGGATGTACAATTTCAAGTTAAACGTTTTGTAGGATGTTAGTTCGGCTAGGAGAACCTTTGTATTAGAGAATATGTTAAGGTTAGCCAAACATCGCAATGTGGAAATGAAATTGTACATTAATATGAAACTGTTATTTTCATGTTTTAATTTTGTTTCATATTTTAATAAATACGGCCGGGAGGGTCACTCCCTCCCGTCTTCCAAAAGTTCAGAACCGTTTCCGGTTTCCCATTCTTGGGGATTGTGTTGAGAGGGGGTGGCGGGTATCTCAGCCATATAAGAAGATGTGGTAGGATGGTCTTGAATGATCACTCTTTCTTTCATTTTTCTAGTTTTCATTATTTAGCACACATAATAGTGCCCTTGCAGTAGCAGATAAGAGCTTGGCCCTGACGAATGCCAGTGACTTTTCACAGTAAGGCAGAAACATGTTGGCCCTATATAGATCTTTTTGGATTTCTACAAAGCAAGTTAGACAGTGATTTTTTCACACTGTCAATTCACTATTTTTTAATCTGACGTCCAGGCAAACACTATTAAAGGTCTTTGTTTGCTTTGTCAGCCATTTTAATACACTTCACTTTTTGCACTGCCCATATCAGCCTCACTTTCTGTAATAACAACTGTGGTGACCATACCTTGGTCCTGTGATGCGTCGCTAAATACAACTGGGCGACTGCACACAGACCGAGGTTCGGAAGTCCTACATGATGAGGCTCCGCCATTAGGTGGGCTGATAGGACTTAATCAGCAGTTGTTGATAGTCTTTGTTTGATTCACTTTTTGTGTAATCACACCAGTGGTAATTGACATATCTCAGCACTACTTGACCTACAGGCTTTGTTGTTATTTAAGAAAATGCTATCAGCTCACGAGCCAAATAAATCCTTGAAATAAATATGCATAGAAAGTCGAACAGTTGTCACATGTAAATAATTCTTACAGATACGGTGTCCCTTCAATCACAAGCCAGCAAGTGAGACGTGATTTCGAGACAGCAACAAAAAAAGGCTGCTCTGACGCGGAAAAAAACCTTGTGGCTGATTATATGGCGCATTCTACACCGACTGCAGAAAAGCACTACAGAATGATGAGGGTGGAAAATATCTGTGCTGCAGCAACACTGCTGAACAAGCTTACACAGGAAACACCACGGTGAGAAAACAATCATTGCTTTTGTTCTCTCTTTGACTTATAGAAAACACAGTTGCAATACTATAATCATTAGACTTCAATGGCAAATAATTGTTATATTTAGACCTTTATTTCAAACAATAACTAGCCATTAATACTGTTTGTGTTCATTTACAGAGACTTGAAACAAAAGTCAAATGTGCATTTTGCAGCCCTCCCTAAAGAGCAACATCAAAGGTATGCCATGTAATGTTTTCTTTTGTTTATTAAATATAATTCTCTATGTCATAAATGTATGAACACTTTGTAGATTAGGTTTTACTTTTTTCTGTTCTTTAATTTACATATATATTCTGTAAGATGCTGTTTCAGAATTCAGTTACTAAAATTTAAAGGGTTTCTTGCATGTTGCAAATCTAAATTGACTGAACCTGCCTATGATCTCTATTGAAATCATTCTCTTTATATCACACAGCACTATTGAGATCTGCTATTGCCATAATTTCAATACTTTTTTTCTGTATATTTAAAGGGCACATAAGAGCGAGAAGTTTAATTCCAAAGTTAATGCAGACGATGGGGATGATATGCTTATACACATTGAAAATATGTTTCCAGTAACTCTTAATGGGGAGCCACCCAAAAAAAAACAACGAACTGAAATGTCTGGGATTCACGAACGTCGGGTGTATCTTAATTGGCGTGTTAAGCAGCAACTTATGAGAAAGGAGAAAACCATGAGTAAGTGAATATTCAGATTTGCTGAAATGTATTTACAAATATCCATTGTAGAAAGCATTATTCATTTTATTTTGTTTGATTAAATCACAGACCATTTTCCACGAAGGCTACCGACTGAAAAGATGGTGAAGAAGTTTTATTCCAAAATGACATGGACAACAAATGTCCCGGAAATACAAGATGTAATTGACAGCTGGAAGCCAATGTCAGAAGCCACATCACCTATGATGGATAAGCACATTCGGTCGTGTGTGCAGCGCCAACAGTGGGGTGGAGTCTCTGTAATTAATCAAGAAGGGACAATGACGGTCATCATAGATCGCATTTTTCAAAAAGGAGAGGTTGTGTGTGACTTTCATGGCAGACTAATTACTGTGGCTGAAGGACTAAAGAAAATGGAAAAACTTCATAAGAAGGAAATGAATCACTTATTATTTTTTAAATATAATGAGGATACATACTGCTTGGATGCCACCATAAGTCCATGTACATGCCACTCTGAAATTGAAACGCCTGGTAGATTGCTACCAACTTCAAAAAAAAAAGGCAATGTGAAGCCAGTGCTAGAGACAGTTCCCACAGGTGACACATATAGCTATTCTATTTTGTTTGTGGCATTGGAAACGATTATGATCAAATCCGAAATCAAGTATGACTACTCCTTCTCAACCAGAGCCCACAAAGGACATGTGCCCCCCTGGATAGCTTAAACTAATTCTCACAAAATATTCCAGGTCACCTGCAGCATCTTTTTACAGGTCTCCATAGATTTGTGCAACTTATACTATGCTAATTGACTAACTTGTGCTGTATCTCGAACTCTGGTCTCATAAAGAGATCAGAGGGGTTGTGTTAGTAATAAATACATCTATGTTTGATATATGCCTTTTGTGGTGTCCTTTCATTTGATAATCAAGGGGTTACATATTGTAAAACTGCAAGCTTTACATGCATTCTGAAGTTTAGCCTAAGACTGCTTTCATCCATGCTACCACTAGGATAGCTGGTCTATAAGGTTGTCTTTACAACCATCACCATAAGGGTTTTTTAGACTGGTGCAAAGTGCCCACTACATATGCCAGGCTAACTTCTCTCAGACAGGACAAATCAATTAGGGAAAATCCTGAGAGGGTGAGAACATCATAACAAAAGGATGAGTTAAACAGTCTTGAGAAACAGTAATCATTATATCAGCTCAGTTCAGCCAAGTATTTTGTCATTTTTACTGAGGTGTTCACCTTCTTCTGCATGTCGCTCCACACGTGAGGGGTGCATGACTGGTCGTATGTTCTGGGCAAATGTGGCTGCTAGTTTAGGGTTGGTAAAGTATGTTGTTTTGCCAGAATGGAAAATGCAAAGTTCTGCAGGTTAGAGCATGAAATATTTAATGTCCTGTTTCTGGAGCATTATTTTCACTGGCACAAACTCTCTTCTGGTAGCCTGTACAGTCAAGGTGAAGCCCGGGCAGAACGAGACAGCATTGTCCTTTTACATTGTTTCTTGCTGGTCCTTCGCCCTGCACAGAACAGTATCCCGGTCTCTGTACTGTACGAGAGTTGGGCCATTTTGAGTATCGTCCCAAACCTGAGGATACAAGGCACCGACAGTGTGTAGGTCATGCAGTTGTAGTATGTGTTGCCTAGTTTGTTCTTTGTTAGTGTAGACACCATGGAGCCTAATGGTGTCCACTAGGTATATCTTAGATGGAGTGTCCATACTCATGATTACATAGGGGATGATGGACGGAGCGTTTGAGCAAATCAAAAACTCACCCCCAGTCAACTGATCTTGGTTTATACCATTACCATTCTTTAGCTCACTCCACCACCCCATTTCAGACATGGCCATATGCAAATCAGTCTGATGATGTGCTTCATGGGAACAGACCAGCCCGAACTGCTAAGCCATGTCTTCCCTGGACCGGAAACAAGCATCCTGGGAACGGGGAGGGGGGGGAGTATGGTTGCAAAGCTGAAACTTAAAGGAATTGACGGAAGGTCACCACCAATAGTGGAGCCTGGTTCGATTCCAGAGAGGGAGCCTGAGAAACGGCTACCACATCCAAGGAAGGCGGCAGGCGCGCAAATTACCCACTCCCGACTCGGGGAGGTAGTGACGAAAAATAACAATACAGGACTCTTTCGAGGCCCTGTAATTGGAATGAGTACACTTTAAATCCTTTAACGAGTATCCATTGGAGGGCAAGTCTGGTGCAAGCAGCTGCAGTAATTCCAGCTCCAATAGCGTATATTAAAGTTGCTGCAGTTAAAAAGCTCGTAGTTGGATCTTGGGATCGAGCTGGCGGTCCGCCACGAGGCGAGCTACTGCCTGTCCCAGCCCCTGCCTCTCGGCGCCCCCTTGATGCTCTTGACTGAGTGTCCTGGGGGTCCGAAGCATTTACTTTGAAGAAATTAGAGTGTTCAATGCAGGCCGGTCACCTGAATACGTCAGCTAGGAATAATGCAGAGAGCCTGGCAATGTTTTTTTCTCCCAACGGTGCAGTCTGACTCCCAGAGGGGAAGCCATGAACGGGGCAACGGGGCGGAAAAAGATGAGCTGGCACCGGGGAATGGGGGACCGGAGGACTGGGCCTTCAGCTGGGCCCCAGCCATGTAGGCTTCAATGGGGACCCCACCTGGGGCCTGCCGACACCTTCACAAGAAGGGCAGGCTCCCTGGGCACAACGGAACCCCTGTCCTGGGCCTTTGGCACTGTGGCAGGCAGGGTTGATGGGCCCCGGGCCGTAACACCTGACCCGGGGCCCGGACGGGCCCCTGGACCCAACCGGGTCTCCCAAGCCCAGTGGCGCATGTGACGCCTCCCCGGGTCATCCAGACCGGAGCCCTGTAGCCCCTGAGCCCTGCATCCCCGGGGCCCTGCAGACCCCAAGCCCTGCAGACCCGTAGACCCACAGACCTGCAGCCCCCGAGCCCTGCAGCCCCCGAGCCCTGCAGCCCCCCAGCCCTGCAGCCCCCGAGCCCTGCAGCCCCCGAGCCCTGCAGCCCCGGAGCCCCGGTCAGCGGGGACAGCCTCAGGCAGGGAGGCACGTGCCCGGGGTGGAGCTCTACCATAGCAGCTATAGGCCTCCAGGGGTATACAGGATGGGCCTGCTGTGAATAGGGGCCTCAGGATCACTTCGGTGCATGCAGGGGCAGAAGCCTGAGGGTCACTTAGACCCTGGGTATTTTGGCTTCCACCCGGCGAAGTTGGGCTTAGCAAGGACAGCCGGGGGCATACAGGCACACGCTGGGGTGTTGACCCGACCTCTGTTCTTTTCTGCCCACGGTTGGAGTGGGTGCACCTTTGCACCCTCTACAGGGAGGGGTGGCCCAGCACCCTGGAGTACTCTGACCTGGAGTGATTGCTATGGAGGATCACACGGTGGACCCCGCCCTCCAGGGGCAGCCAGGTTTGGGTCATTGGTCGACTTACCAGCCTGGCAGGGTGGGGGCCAACTGGGTCTTTGCACTCATGGGTCCCGGTTGATCAGCTGCAACCTATTGGAAGAACTGAGCATTGTGGGCTGCGTGTTTATGCACAGGTTTGAAATTGGTTTTGCAGCCATACGTGACTGCCTGCAGGAGGATGAGAAGGATACTGAGCTCTCACGTTGCAGGTGTAAGCCATTAAGTAGGTAGGGGGCACACCTTCGGTGGCATACAGGTGTTACGGTGGAAGGAAAGAAAATGGAAAGGCTTCTCAGAATGAGGAAAACAGGGGTCTTGTGGTTTTTGCAATTCATATTGCTGTCAGGTCCTAATCATGTGAATTATTCTATACAGCTCCTTGAATGCCACGAGGATGGAGGCATTGGAGCTAATTGAGCTTGGGACCAGTACAATTGACATAGGGACCTCCGAGCCCACAACAGGGATGTGAAACACAAGAGGCTGTTATATAATGTCTCAAGATTAGCAGGGGAATGTTCTACTTCCTGAACTTCCAATTGGTACTAAGAGCAGGGCAGCAGCAGGGTAGACCTAGATGGGGACAGGCATACCATCAGGCACGGGCCAGAAGTGTAAATACGTTTGTGTTTGTTCATATCCCCTCCACCCCTCCTCCCTTTTTCTGTTCCAATCAAGGTAATGTGGTTTCTACGGTTTTGATGCACTGGTCCTCACCCGAGCAGCGTTAAGGGGGATGAGAACATAAAGGATAAGTCGGGACACTCAGGTGTGGGAGAGCTTTGGGGTGGACTCAGGCAAAGGTGCCCGGAATAGCTAGCAAAGAGAGCATTCACAACCTGTGCTCATCTTTCACACCCCAGACTTCCCAGAATGTACACCATGTCAATTGGTTGTCGTGACACACAGCGGAAAAGTAAGTATGGCAGGGATGAGGGCCTAATGAACAAGTGGTGGGGAACAGAATCCAATTGGAACCTGCCCAGATCAGCGGTCAGGGAGGGTGCTGGGACCAATTCCAAACACATTACCTGCAGATTCTTCCAAGATGGAGTCTAACGCACGAAGACAAGGGCACGGAAATCCAGGGCTCACCTTCCCCTGTTTTCACAGATGACAACTAGCGGTGACTCCCAGCACATCTCAGGATGAAGACTGGGCAAGTTTCATGGAGATGGCGATGGGCAAGGGGCACACTGCGCGGGCAAAGGGCACACTGTGCCGACAAGGGGCACACTGCGCGGACAAGGGGCACACTGCGCGGACAAGGGGCACACTGCGCGGACAAGGGGCACACTGCACGGACAAGGGGCACACTGCACGGACAAGGGCCAGAAGACTCTGGGGTCGAATTGGACAGACCCGAAGCACCCTAGCCAGTTCATGCAATTACTGGGCTAACAAGCCAGAAAAAGGCCCACCGGCCTAAGAACAAGGAATTATTTTGCTAGGCCCCGCACCAAAACCAAAAATTGGAGCCCCGGCATCACAGTGCGACTGGGCCGTGCGAGGCGGAGACCGGGCCGTGCGAGGCAGAGACCGGGCCGTGCGAGGCAGAGACCGGGCCGTGCGAGGCAGAGACCGGGCCGTGCGAGGCAGAGACCGGGCCGTGCGAGGCAGAGACCGGGCCGTGCGAGGCAGAGACCGGGCCGTGCGAGGCAGAGACCGGGCCGTGCGAGGCAGAGACCGGGCCGTGCGAGGCAGAGACCGGGCCGTGCAAGGCAGAGACCGGGCCGTGCGAGGCAGAGACCGGGCCGTGCGAGGCAGAGACCGGGCCGTGCGAGGCAGTGACCGGGCCGTGCGAGGCAGAGACCGGGCCGTGCGAGGCAGAGACCGGGCCGTGCGAGGCAGAGACCGGGCCGTGCGAGGCAGAGACCGGGCCGTGCGAGGCAGAGACCGGGCCGTGCGAGGCAGAGACCGGGCCGTGCGAGGCAGAGACCGGGCCGTGCGAGGCAGAGACCGGGTCGTGCGAGGCAGAGCCCGGGCCGTGCGAGGCAGAGCCCGGGCCGTGCGAGGCAGAGCCCGGGCCGTGCGAGGCAGAGCCCGGGCCGTGCGAGGCAGAGCCCGGGCCGTGCGAGGCAGAGCCCGGGCCGTGCGTGGCAGAGACCGGGCCGTGCGTGGCAGAGACCGGGCCGTGCGTGGCAGAGACCGGGCCGTGCGTGGCAGAGACCGGGCCGTGCGTGGCAGAGACCGGGCCGTGCGTGGCAGAGACCGGGCCGTGCGTGGCAGAGACCGGGCCGTGCGTGGCAGAGACCGGGCCGTGCGTGGCAGAGACCGGGCAGTGCGTGGCAGAGACCGGGCCGTGCGTGGCAGAGACCGGGCCGTGCGTGGCAGAGACCGGGCCGTGCGTGGCAGAGACCGGGCCGTGCGTGGCAGAGACCGGGCCGTGCGTGGCAGAGACCGGGCCGTGCGTGGCAGAGACCGGGCCGTGCGTGGCAGAGACCGGGCCGTGCGTGGCAGAGACCGGGCCGTGCATGGCAGAGACCGGGCCGTGCGTGGCAGAGACCGGGCCGTGCGTGGCAGAGACCGGGCCGTGCGTGGCAGAGACCGGGCCGTGCGTGGCAGAGACCGGGCCGTGCGAGGCAGACACCGGGCCGTGCGAGGCAGACACCGGGCCGTGCGAGGCAGAAACCGGGCCGTGCGAGGCAGAAACCGGGCCGTGCGAGGCAGAAACCGGGCCGTGCGAGGCAGAAACCGGGCAGTGCCAGCATGCACCATTGGCACAACACCAGCAAGCGACGAGTCTATGGACAAAATGTGTAAGCTGATGGACTCCATGCTGAGTTTTATGGCAGGCTTCAAAACCAGTTTCACTAACTTGGCGACTCAGCTTCATCACAAGGGCCCAACTTCTGGTGGGGAGGGGCACAGTCAATTGAAAATGTATGGGTTGGTGTAGCCAGTGATAAGCAATCGCATTCCTCTTGTTTGCGGGAAGTGTTTAAAAACAGTTTTCAGTTGCCACTTCACTTGTCTAGAGTTTGCATGAAGCAAAGCACTCCTGAAGAGATTAGAAAAACAGTCAAAGAAGCTAGATCATCCATGATTGACCATCTTGCGAAGAGAAGGATCTACAATTATGAAAATCTCAAGCTTCTTATCAATGAAGAGGCCCTGATACCGGTTATAAAAATGTTGGAAACAAATGTTGTTTCGTTGTTGGAAAGCCTGTTGATCCAGTTGTTGTGTAAGTAAACAATCTTTCGGTAATTATTGTTAATTTTCTATAATTGTTAGCTCTTTATACACTATCAATTGTTATATATCCTCTATTTCCCTAACAGATGATTTTAATTTTTTGGGGGGGGGTCTCAATTCTATCCATGCATATTGTTGCAACCGTGTAAGGAAACCTATGTTTTTTATTACCTTGTATATTTGTCCACTCCATTTTTAAGGCTCAAACATAACCCTTTCTTTTTAGACTTCCTGTGACATCGGAAAAAAAAATGGATGCTGACCTTCAGATAGACGAGGAAGAAGGAACTGAGAAAGAATCTGAATTATATCAACCGTAAGTTTAAATAACCACCATCTGTTTGCATCACCTACATCTTGGTTAACTATTCAATCTTAAACTGTTTGTTTTCTAAAACGTTTCACCATTCAATTCAACAGCCCAAAAGGAAAATCATGGCAGACATCCATACGCAAGAGCTTAGTGACATGGGACTTTACCGGAAGCATTCCTTGGATTGCCAACTTTTAGTTGGTTTCCGGAACTATTTGAAAGAGGATCTCTCCGTCTGCAACTTCAAACAAGAGGTAATATAAAAAGGCTCTTACTACTATAGCTGTTTATACTGCGAACACTATTAATCATGATTTTCAGCAAATTATATAATAACTGTTATCTGCATTTTTTTAATTAAAGCTGGAAAATGTAGCAAGACTCCTATATTTCTACAAACCTGAAGAACCAACTACGGATTTCATTAAAAACATCCCTCGGAGACGTGAGTTTTTCAATCAGCTAAAAACATCAGGCCTGGCCCAGCAGACGATTGTCAACTACATGAAAAATCTAAAACGTTTTGTCCATTACCTTTCTGTTGCTACAGATTTAAGAGAGAGTAAACTTGACCTATATACAGCCGCTCAGCATTTTCTCTGCGTAATGAAGGACATGCAGAAAAAAATTAGTAGAGGCATTTCTAAAGAAGTAACGCAAAAAAGGTAAAAGTTTATGATTTGTTAAGTACAATAGTTATCAGATGAAAATAAACAGTAACATTTCCTATAACTGTAGATTCAAATTTTCTCTCTGACACTTATCATGACTTTCCACATATGTCTTAGGTACACGGAGTTTACAGCAGAAACAATGACCCCTGGAAACTGCTTACGTATCTTGTAGAAAGCAAAGGAGGAATTCCTTGAAGTCATCGAAAAACTCGCAAACAAGCAGAAATTCTCTGTGCAGGATACACTCTTAGTTTTATACTATTTAGAGGCACTATTGCTCCTAAAACATGTACAAAGACCTGGTGTCGTCAAGAATTTTCAGGTATGGTAACGAAATAAAAACAATTACTAGGATCCATCAACGTAGCATCAGAGCCTTCCTTCTTCCTCTGCATGACCATGCTCAATGGTTAATTGTTGTATCTCTTAAAAGAAGAAGGACTTTTAAAGAATTATAAACACTATGTAATTAATATAAATATCTCACAATTTTGCAGGTTAAAGAATGGGAAGAACGAAGATCATACCATGATGAGGAGGGCAACTATTATGCAATTGTTGCAGTCAAAGAACACAAGACAGCAGCTCAGCAGATTGCATCATTTTGTTTAAGCCATGAAGAAGAACAGGTGTGTATAGACAGTTCAATTCATATTGACCTTTAAAATATAACAGATTGTGAATACTTCAGTCACAGATGCATTTTTAATGTGAATTCATATTAGTTTCTTTCTTTACTTACAGTGGTTTGAGCAATATCTCACAACGATCAGGCCTGATATGTTAAGGAAGAGGAAGACTGCTTCAACAGATACATTTTTCATATCTTCCACTGGAGGAGCAATCTATAATCTGTCAAATGATCTCCACCGATTTCATGAAAGGTATTATTGCAGTGATGGCTGCATACTTCTGAGTTCACATGCTCCGAAAGGCTGATGTTTGTCTATAAGTTGAATAGTGATTGTGGTAAATTTGGCATCCAAATAGATGGCTTTAGTATTACCTCTGTTGAAAATGGTATCAGCACACGAGCCAAATAAATCCTTGAAATAAATAGGCATAGAAAGTCGAACAGTTGTCACATGTAAATAATTCTTACAGATACGGTGTCCCTTCAATCACAAGCCAGCAAGTGAGACGTGTTTGAGACAGCAACAAAAAAAGGCTGCTCTGACGCGGAAAAAAACCTTGTGGCTGATTATATGGCACATTCTACACCGACTGCAGAAAAGCACTACAGAATGATGAGGGTGGAAAATATCTGTGCTGCAGCAAAACTGCTGAACAAGCTTACACAGGAAACACCACGGTGAGAAAACAATCATTGCTTTTGTTCTCTTTGACTTATAGAAAGCACAGTTGCAATACTATAATCATTAGACTTCAATGGCAAATAATTGTTATATTTAGACCTTTATTTCAAACAATAACTAGCCATTAATACTGTTTGTGTTCATTTACAGAGACTTGAAACAATAGTCAAATGTGCATTTTGCAGCCCTCCCTAAAGAGCAACATCAAAGGTATGTCATGTAATGTTTTCTTTTGTTTATTAAATATAATTCTCTATGTCATAAATGTATGAACACTTTGTAGATTAGGTTTTACTTTTTTCTGTTAATTTACATATATATTCTGTAAGATGCTGTTTCAGAATTCAGTTACTAAAATTTAAAGGGTTTCTTGCATGTTGCAAATCTAAATTAACAGAACCTGCACATGATCTCTATTGAAATCATTCTCTTTATATCACACAGCACTATTGTGATCTGCTATTGCCATAATTTCAATACTTTTTTTCTGTATATTTAAAGGGCACATAAGAGCGAGAAGTTTAATTACAAAGTTAATGCAGACGATGGGGATGATATGCTTATACACATTGAAAATATGTTTCCAGTAACTCTTAATGGGGAGCCACACAAAAAAAAACAACGAACTGAAATGTCTGGGATTCACGAACGTCGGGTGTATCTTAATTGGCGTGTTAAGCAGCAACTTATGAGAAAGGAGAAAACCATGAGTAAGTGAATATTCAGATTTGCTGAAATGTATTTACAAATATCCATTGTAGAAAGCATTATTCATTTTATTTTGTTTGTTTAAATCACAGACCATTTTCCACGAAGGCTACCGACTGAAAAGATGGTGAAGAAGTTTTATTCCAAAATGACATGGACAACAAATGTCCCAGAAATACAAGATGTAATTGACAGCTGGAAGCCAATGTCAGAAGCCACATCACCTATGATGGATAAGCACATTCGGTCGTGTGTGCAGCGCCAACAGTGGTGTGGAGTCTCTGTAATTAATCAAGAAGGGACAATGACGGTCATCATAGACCGCATTTTTCAAAAAGGAGAGGTTGTGTGTGACTTTCATGGCAGACTAATTACTGTGGCTGAAGGACTAAAGAAAATGGAAGAACTTCATAAGAAGGAAATGAATCACTTATTATTTTTTAAACATAATGAGGATACATACTGCTTGGATGCCACCATAAGTCCATGTACATGCCACTCTGAAATTGAAACGCCTGGTAGATTGCTACCAACTTCAAAAAAAAAAGGCAATGTGAAGCCAGTGCTAGAGACAGTTCCCACAGGTGACACATATAGCTATTCTATTTTGTTTGTGGCATTGGAAACGATTATGATCAAATCCGAAATCAAGTATGACTACTCCTTCTCAACCAGAGCCCACAAAGGACATGTGCCCCCTGGATAGCTTAAACTAATTCTCACAAAATATTCCAGGTCACCTGCAGCATCTTTTTACAGGTCTCCATAGATTTGTGCAACTTATACTATGCTAATTGACTAACTTGTGCTGTATCTCGAACTCTGGTCTCATAAAGAGGTCAGAGGGGTTGTGTTAGTAATAAATACATCTATATTTGATATATGCCTTTTGTGGTGTCCTTTCATTTGATAATCAAGGGGTTACATATTGTAAAACTGCAAGCTTTACATGCATTCTAAAGTTTAGCCTAAGACTGCTTTCATCCATGCTACCACTAGGATAGCTGGTCTATAAGGTTGTCTTTACAACCATCACCATAAGGGTTTTTTAGACTGGTGCAAAGTGCCCACTACATATGCCAGGCTAACTTCTCACAGACAGGACAAATCAATTAGGGAAAATCCTGAGAGGGTGAGAACATCATAACAAAAGGATGAGTTAAACAGTCTTGAGAAACAGTAATCATTATATCAGCTCAGTTCAGCCAAGTATTTTGTCATTTTTACTGAGGTGTTCACCTTCTTCTGCATGTCGCTCCACACGTGAGGGGTGCTTGACTGGTCGTATGTTCTGGGCAAATGTGGCTGCTAGTTTAGGGTTGGTAAAGTATGTTGTTTTGCCAGAATGGAAAATGCAAAGTTCTGCAGGTTAGAGCATGAAATACTTAATGTCCTGTTTCTGGAGCAATATTTTCACTGGCACAAACTCTCTTCTGGTAGCCTGTACAGTCAAGGTGAAGCCCGGGCAGAACGAGACAGCATTGTCCTT
Source organism: Lissotriton vulgaris (assembly GCF_964263255.1). Lineage (NCBI taxonomy): Eukaryota > Metazoa > Chordata > Amphibia > Caudata > Salamandridae > Lissotriton > Lissotriton vulgaris. The sequence goes on from NC_141690.1 coordinate 262,973,919, forward strand.
TTACATTGTTTCTTGCTGGTCCTTCGCCCTGCACAGAACAGTATCCCGGTCTCTGTACTGTACGAGAGTTGGACCATTTTGAGTATCGTCCCAAACCTGAGGATACAAGGCACCGACAGTGTGTAGGTCATGCAGTTGTAGTATGTGTTGCCTAGTTTGTTCTTTGTTAGTGTAGACACCATGGAGCCTAATGGTGTCCACTAGGTATATCTTAGATGGAGTGTCCATACTCATGATTACATAGGGGATGATGGACGGAGCGTTTGAGCAAATCAAAAACTCACCCCCAGTCAACTGATCTTGGTTTAATCCATTACCATTCTTTAGCTCACTTCACCACCCCATTTCAGACATGGCCATATGCAAATCAGTCTGATGATGTGCTTCATGGGAACAGACCAGCCCAAACTGCTAAGCCATGTCTTCCCTGGACCGGAAACAAGCATCCTGGGAACGGGGGGGGGGGGGAGTATGGTTGCAAAGCTGAAACTTAAAGGAATTGACGGAAGGGCACCACCAATAGTGGAGCCTGGTTCGATTCCGGAGAGGGAGCCTGAGAAACGGCTACCACATCCAAGGAAGGCGGTAGGCGGGCAAATTACCCACTCCCGACTTGGGGAGGTAGTGATGAAAAATAACAATACAGGACTCTTTCGAGGCCCTGTAATTGGAATAAGTACACTTTAAATCCTTTAACGAGGATCCATTGGAGGGCAAGTCTGGTGCAAGCAGCCGCGGTAATTCCAGCTCCAATAGCGTATATTAAAGTTGCTGCAGTTAAAAAGCTCGTAGTTGGATCTTGGGATCGAGCTGGCGGTCCGCCGCGAGGCGAGCTACTGCCTGTCCCAGCCCCTACCTCTCGGCGCCCCCTTGATGCTCTTGACTGAGTGTCCTGGGGGTCCGAAGCATTTACTTTGAAAAAAATTAGAGTGTTCAAAGCAGGCCGGTCACCTGAATACGTCAGCTGGGAATAATGCAGAGCGCCTGGCAATGTTTTTTTCTCCCAACGGTGCAGTCTGACTCCCAGAGGGGAAGCCATGAACGGGGCACCGGGGCCGAAAAAGATGAGCTGGCGACGGGGAATGGGGGAAAGGAGGACTGGGCCTTCAGCTGGGCCCCAGCCATGTTGGCTTCAATGGGGACCCCACCTGGGGCCTGCCGACACCTTCACAAGAAGGGCAGGCTCCCCGGGCACCACGGAACCCCTGTCCTGGGCCTTTGGCACTGTGGCAGGCCGGGTTGATGGGCCCCGGGCCGGGACACCTGACCCGGGGCCCGGACGGGCCCCTGGACCCAACCGAGGCTCCCAAGCCCGGTGGCGCATGTGACGCCTCCCCGGGTCCTCCAGACCCCGAGCCCTGTAGCCCCTGAGCCCTGCATCCCCGGGGCCTGCAGGCCCCAAGCCCTGCAGACCCGTAGCCCCGGAGCACTGCAGACCTGCAGACCCGGAGCCCTGCAGCCCCCGAGCCTTGCAGCCCCGGAGCCCCGGTCAGCGGGGACAGCCTCAGGCAGGGAGGCACGTGCCTGGGGTGGAGGTCTACCATAGCAGCTATAGGCCTCCAGGGGTATACAGGATGGGCCTGCTGTGAATAGGAGCCTCAGGATCACATCGGTGCATGCAGGGGCCGAAGCCTGAGGGCCACTTAGACCCTGGGTATTTTGGCTTCCACCCTGTGAAGTTGGGCTTAGCAGGGACAGCCGGGGGCATACAGGCACATGCTGGGGTGTTGACCCCGACCTCTGTTCTTTTCTGCCCACGGTTGGAGTGGGTGCACCTTTGCACCCTCTACAGGGAGGGGTGGCCCAGCACCCTGGAGTACTCTGACCTGGAGTGATTGCTATGGAGGATCACACGGTGGACCCCGCCCTCCAGGGGCAGCCAGGTTTGGGTCATTGGTCGACTTACCAGCCTGGCAGGGTGGGGGCCAACTGGGTCTTTGCGCTCATGGGTCCCGGTTGATCAGCTGCAACCTATTGGAAGAACTGAGCATTGTGGGCTGGGTGTTTATGCACAGGTTAGAAATTGGTTTTGCAGCCATACGTGACTACCTGTAGGAGGATGAGAAGAATACTGAGCTCTCATGTTGCAGGTGTAAGCCATTAAGTAGGTAGGGGGCACACCTTCGGTGGCATACAGGTGTTATGGTGGAAGGAAAGAAAATGGAAGCGCTTCTCAGAATGAGTAAAACAGGGGCCTTGTGGTTTTTGCAATTCATATTGCTGTCAGGTCCTAATCATGTGCATTATTCTATACAGCTCCTTGAATCCCACGAGGATGGAGGCATTGGAGCTAATTGAGCTTGGGACCAGTACAATTGACATAGGGACCTCCGAGCCCACATCAGGGATGTGAAACACAAGAGACTGTTATATAATGTCTCAAGATTAGCAGGGGAATGTTCTACTTCCTGAACTTCCAATTGGTACTAAGAGCAGGCAGCAGCAGGGTAGACCTAGATGGGGACAGGCATACCATCAGGCACGGGCCAGAAGTGTAAATACGTTTGTGTTTGTTCATATCCCCTCCACCCCTCCTCCCTTTTTCTGTTCCAATCAAGGTAATGTAGTTTCTCAGTTTTTGATGCACTGGTCCTCACCTGAGCAGCGTTAAGGGGGATGAGAACATAAAGGATAAGTCGGGACACTCAGGTGTGGGAGACCTTTGGGGTGGACTCAGGCAAAGGTGCCCGGAATAGCTAGCAAAGAGAGCATTCACAGGATGATAACCTGTGCTCATCTTTCACACCGCAGACTTCCCAGAATGTACACCATGTCAATTGGTTGTCGTGACACACAGCGGAAAAGTAAGTATGACAGGGATGGGGGCCTAATGAACAAGTGGTGGGGAACAAAATCCAATTGGAACCTGCCCAGATCAGCGGTCAGTGAGGGTGCTGGGACCAATTCCAAACACATTACCTGCAGATTCTTCCAAGATGGAGTCTAACGCACGAAGACAAGGGCACGGAAAGCCAGGGCTCACCTTCCCCTGTTTTCACAGATGACAACTAGCGGTGACTCATCTCAGGATGAAGACTGGGCAAGTTTCATGGAGATGGCGAAGGGCAAGGGGCACACTGCGCGGGCAAAGGGCACACTGCGCGGGCAAAGGGCACACTGCGCGGACAAGGGGCACACTGCGCGGACAAGGGGCACACTGCGCGGACAAGGGCCAGAAGACTCTGGGGTCGAATTGGACAGACCCGGAGCCCCCTAGCCAGTTCATGCAAATACTGGGCTAACAAGCCAGAAAAAGGCCCACCGGCCTAAGAACAAGGAATTATTTTGCTAGGCCCCGCACCAAAACCAAAAATTAGAGCCCCGGCATCACAGTGCGACTGGGCCGTGCGAGGCAGAGACCGGGCCGTGCGGGGCAGAGACCGGGCCGTGCGGGGCAGAGACCGGGCCGTGCGGGGCAGAGACCGGGCCGTGCGAGGCAGAGACCGGGCCGTGCGAGGCAGAGACCGGGCCGTGCGAGGCAGAGACCGGGCCGTGCGTGGCAGAGACCGGGCCGTGCGTGGCAGAGACCGGGCCGTGCGTGGCAGAGACCGGGCCGTGCGTGGCAGAGACCGGGCCGTGCGAGGCAGAGACCGGGCCGTGCGAGGCAGAGACCGGGCCGTGCGAGGCAGAGACCGGGCCGTGCGAGGCAGAGACCGGGCCGTGCGAGGCAGAGACCGGGCCGTGCGAGGCAGAGACCGGGCCGTGCGAGGCAGAGACCGGGCCGTGCGAGGCAGAGACCGGGCCGTGCGTGGCAGAGACCGGGCCGTGCGTGGCAGAGACCGGGCCGTGCGTGGCAGAGACCGGGCCGTGCGTGGCAGAGACCGGGCCGTGCGTGGCAGAGACCGGGCCGTGCGTGGCAGAGACCGGGCCGTGCGAGGCAGAGACCGGGCCGTGCGAGGCAGAGACCGGGCCGTGCGAGGCAGAGACCGAGCCATGCGAGGCAGAGACCGGGCCGTGCGAGGCAGAGACCAGGCCGTGCGAGGCAGAGACCGGGCCGTGCGTGGCAGAGACCGGGCCGTGCGTGGCAGAGACCGGGCCGTGCGTGGCAGAGACCGGGCCGTGCGTGGCAGAGACCGGGCCGTGCGTGGCAGAGACCGGGCCGTGCGAGGCAGACACCGGGCCGTGCGAGGCAGACACCGGGCCGTGCGAGGCAGAAACCGGGCAGTGCCAGCATGCACCATTGGCACAACACCAGCAAGCGACGAGTCTATGGACAAAATGTGTAAGCTGATGGACTCCATGCTGAGTTTTATGGCAGGCCTCAAAACCAGTTTCACTAACTTGGTGACTCAGCTTAGTGGAGGAGTGTGGCTCAATGGTTAGAGCGGCAGACCTTGATGCAGAGCGCTGGCCAGGGACCAGGGTTCAATTCCCGCCTCGGCGGGATCGGGCTTACATTCCTCCGACCGGATATTCTCGCCTCAGTGCCGAATCTAAGCATGGGCCCCACGCTGCAACTCTGGGCAATAGCTTGCTTAGTCTCCACAACGGCCCCCGATACACAAGGGATGCCTGGTTTCACCATGGGATGCCCAGGAGTGGACACCTCACAAGGAAAAGCCAGGAGGGGTTCCCTTGTGGTAGGAGTACAAGCGCCGGGATGCTTACGGGTTACTGTTCGCGCTATACAAATACAACACATTTACATTTACATTCATCACAAGGGCCCAACTTCTGGTGGCGAAGGGCACAGTCAATTGAAAATGCATGGGTTGGTGTAGCCAGTGATAAGCAAACACTGCACAGTTTCTCCCCCCCAGGTGACTCCTTTCACCCAGCCTGAGAAGCAGTTGCAGACAACTCAGACCACAGGCAATACCACAGTAAGCGGCAGCCCCGCAGCACTGATCGATCCCCACCTATACTCCCGGCTGGTGCACAGGGCCCCTAATCACTGTGCATGGAAGCAGGCATCCCAGTCAATCCAACTGAAACTAGGACAACTCCCATACTGGATTTCTGCTAGACGGGGGCAGGAGTCCTCCTTTTCAGCGGTGGCGATCATGGGTGGGACTTAGTCACATGCTGCCCTGTTTTTGTCCGGCAACCTGGTTTCTGAGCCTCCAATGGTTTTTGACATTGGGAGCCTCGCCGACATCTTACTGGTGAATGGTTTAGCTCCAGACCGCCATTTTGTGCCCTTTTACTGGCCCTCTCCATACCCAGACCACTCCAGCCCGGTGAGTGTACCTGGCCACTGACACTGCGATGCTGTGACCCAACCGGATAAAGGACCTGCATTCATGTCTTTAATGGGACCCCTGATATTAATCCTCTTTTTATCGCAGGTATGCGGGATTTCCTGATTTAATTCCTACTACAGGCTTTATGCCCCATCCCCCACTACCTTTTTGTTAATTGTTTCCTGCTTTTTTGTTTACTGCTGTTTACCACTGGAATCTTCAGACAGTGGAGCCCCAGTGACATGGCCATTGCCCGGTGGAGCTGCTTATGTAGCTGTAGAGGAAATTGACTGTGGTTCTCCTCCTCGAGTCACCTACCCTCCGGACTCGAGCACTGTTGCTTGCCTCACCTGCCTTACAGATTTTGACCACAGTACCTTGGCATCCCATGACTCCTTCCCCAACCAGTTTGTTGACTCTTTCACTTTGACTTTCTGTGTCCCCTGAAGTACGTGCCCCCTTGCCAGTTCTTCTTGATGTTATGCTATGCTTTAGTAATACATGTAACTATGTTATACTGTTTCCCTTTCTATGTTATGCGACGCTCCAGCAAACTGATGTAACTATGTAACAATGTTCTGAAACAATGTCCTACCTCATGTAAAGCACTCGGATACCTCTGGTTCTAACCAGCACTATATAACACTTTTCAAATAAATAAATAAATACTGATTGAGGCAGTAAAGGTAACACCCCTGGTGTAGGACAGGCTGCCGCTGGTAACAGTTGCCCCCCCTGGTATCGGGTCACTGCTCCCTGGCATTGCAGGTGCCATTAGTAGCCAAGGAGGGGATCTGGTGGTGAGAATTTGTAGATATATTCACACTCTTGATTCACGGGATAGATGCATTGGACACAAGGAAGATTGGAGGGAACAATGATGACAAGAAGGTGAAATTTCAGGCGTGGCTGGAAAAAACATTGAAAACTGGCTGGAGCCTTTCTTCATCCTATCAGCTGTAGTGATGGAGAAACATCCAGAACAGGGCCCCCTGTATTGGGTGGTACAACTATGACAGGGATTTAGAAAAATGATGGCCATGTGCCCAGAGCTGGGTTGGGATCAGAAGGAAGTCCATCTCTGGATGGAGCACATGGGCAAATCCCCCTCCCTCCACAGAAGTAATCCTTTCCAAAAAACTAAAATGGGCAAGCATCTTTCAAGGCACAGAGCCAGTTAGGGAGAAAGTACTTCAAGCAGCCCTTTTGGGGGACGCAGGGAACAGCCGGCCAGAAGCAGAGGGGTGGGGGGGGGAACGGTTCGCTGTGGGCACCTGCTGGCTGTTCAGTGTGGGTCTCGCTCCTGGGGGAAAGCATGCAAATTCTCTCACTGCTGTAACAAATGTGGGGCTCCTCACCCATCAGCGTTCTGTAATGGTAGGCAGGAGAGCCCCTCTATATTCAACACCAGGGAGGACAAATAAGCCACAGTCGAGTCCCCTCGCCCCTGTCACCCGTTCCTCCACAAATTGTAATACAGCAGTCAGCAGGACAGTCATGAGCCCCGCCTGTTTTCAATCCAGTCAGCTCCTCAGCAATTGCCAGTGCAGGTGAGGGCCCATCGCCGCTACTCTTGGTCAACCTCCTCCCATTGCTCAGGAAATACCCCCAACTCTAAAGAATGTTTTCTGCTGGTGAATGGCTTTATAGAAGACCTCAGAATTCCTAATCTAGGCCAGTTGGGAAGCAGTGATGCAGACAACCTCAGGTCAGTGAAAGTACAGGAAAAGGTCACCAAGGAATCAACATTGGGGAGGGTGGCTGGCCTTTTTCCCAACCATCGCTGTAGTAAGGATACGATATTGCCTGCAGACATTATGTTAGCATAAGTGAACTATACGCTTAGACACCATTTTGCACACAACACTACATGGCTTTGTTCTGATAAATAAAACTGCTTGCTTTTCTTCACATGACAACTGTGTTTTTCACATATCTAGGCTTACACTACGACCTCAGTCTGCACAGTGTGTTCACGGTCGAATAACAATGTATGCTGTTAATTCATGTTGATCAGTTCCTCACTCATAGACATAATGGAAACATGTCTGCAAATAACTGAAACTCAGGTGCTTTTAATAATGCATTGCATGCATGAGGAGACACTTGGAGAAAACCTTTCCATCTAGAGAGAGCTCTGCTTGTCCTGGGATGTGATTCACTGCTTCCTATCTTGGAGGTATGGGGTTCCACGTTCAAGCCTAGAGGTCTTTTATTATTATAAAAGCTAGCTCCTAGAAAGGGGAGGGGGGTACAAGGTGCTATAGTCCTGGTTCTACTGTCATTATCATATGATTTCCCCCTTTGTGTTTCATGGAATTGTAACAATGCAGATTGTATTATTCTTACGCATCTTTTTGTTAGTATTGGCGAAAGTACTGCATCTTAGAGCACATAGTTAAAATAAACATTTTAAACTATATCATGGCTCTGATTACTCACGTTGTGGACTAGTATGAGTGTTAAACCGAAAGAGTTTTCTTGATTCCTACTATTCCAGAGAGTTCACTAAGTCGCTTGTTCTGGGTTGTATAATCATTGGTAGCTTCACTCTAGCACAGAGAACGAATGAGACACTGATGCTAGTTGGATTGGGGTTCTAGGCACTGAGGTGGGTTTTTGGTGCACCACAATACACTGAGGTCCTGGTTTCCTGCGCATTAATCTGTGCATGAGTAGAATCACTGCAACACCGCTTGGCAACTTTGTAGTTCCCCCCCTGGGAGTGGTCCCTAAAAAGAGCCAGGGAGTTTCAGATTAATACACCACCTGTCACGCCCAGCAGGGAATTCAGTGAACTACTGGTTAGAGGGTGGAACCTGTTCTGTCTCTACTTGCCGCTCAACATAGTTGTGGACATGGTGAGGAGAGCGGGCAAAGGGGCTTTGTTAGCAAAGGCAATCATTGAATCTGCCTTCCATGTGTTGCCGGTTCACCCATACAGCCACCACCTTCCGGGTTTTAAGTGGCAGGGACAGTTTTACTATGACAGGTGTATGCCGATGGGTTGCACAGTGTCCTGTGCTTACTTTAAGGCATTCAGCTGTTTATTGAGATGGGCACTCCAGTGGCCCTTTGGTGTTGTGGGGGTGCCACTAAGATGAATTCTTATTCATTGGAGAGGGGGGACTCAGGAATGCAGGGAAGCACTAAAGAGCTTCCAAATTCTGGCGGACCACCTAGGGGTCCCCTTGACACCTTGGAAGACTGAGGGCCCTCGCAGGATCTTATATTCCTGGGCATCGAGCTAGACACAGTGGAGGGCGTGTCTAAACTACCGGTGGGCAAGTTGCAGGCTTTGATCCAGGATATCCAGACTAAGCTGGCGAAGGTCAAAGCATCCTTGGGTGTCACTCAGAGCCTCTTGGACAAACTAACATTTGCAGCAAGGGTGATCCCAGCATGCAGGGATTTTGCTGGAAAACTGGCCAGGGCCACAACCAACGTAAAAAAAAAACACCACCTGGTCAGGCTGAGCAATGGTTTGAAAGATGATATCAAAATGTGGGCAGAATTCTCGGTTGAAATTCAATGGCACTTTGATATGGAGAGCCCCCTAGGTGCGCAGCCTCGAACTGTGCTTGTTTACAGATGCATCAGGGAAGGCTTTGGTTTCATAATGGGGAGTGAATGGTGTGCAGAGAAATGGCCTAGCGCTTGATGCAAAAAGAAAATCACAGCCAATGTCACAGCCCTGGAACGGTTTCGTATAGTGGCAGCCCTCACCTATGGCCAGATGCTTTAGCGTCTAAGTGGGTTCTGTTCTGGTCAGATAGCATTTCAGTGGTACAGGCCATCAATGGGTAAACGGCAAAGTGCCCCCTGGTACTTTGCCTACTGAGGGAGATGGTGAGGGCTTACTTGCACAACAGTGTGGAGTTCTGGGTGGAACACATTCAAGTGGTCAAGGACGTGGCTGCTGATGCTCTCTCGTTTTCAGTTGCTCCATTTCCAGGAGGATTGGCAACGAGCGAGAGCGGAGACTACTCCTTACACTGCACACCTCTGGCAACTACATAGTGGAACAATGATTAATGGAATGGGGCGACCTGTCCCTCACACTGGGGACCAGGAGGTGGTACAAGTCCTGTGTCTCTACTTTCTGCAAGGTGTTAAGGGCATGGGATCAGGACTCTACAACACTGGAGAACAAGGTGAAACTATGTGTCATGTGGACGAAGGATCAGGGGAAGAGCCACTTGTGGATCAAGGGCCCATTAGCTGCAGTGAGTCATCATGCCAAACTCATGGGGCAACAGAATCGGGCCTGGGCATTTCCAAAACAGGCTGCACTTAAGGGATGGGCTAGAGAGGAGATACGGTTACCAGACTCCAGACTAGGTATGGGCGGAAAATCCGTTTCGCTCGCGGATTTTGCGGATTTTCGGGAAATTAGCAATCCGCGAGATTCGCGAATCTCCCGCAAAATCCGCAAATCCGCGAGCAGCGGATTTTGCTCGCACTGCTCGCACTGTTCGCGTGAGTTCGCGGCTTCCCCGTACAACTTCGCGCCCCGCGAATAAGTGCTAAATTGCAGAAATACGATCTTAGCAAAACTGAAACTACTTGCCAGGTTCAAAAGTTCAGGCTCATCATTAGTAGCCATTTCCTGTAGTGCTTCCTGAGGGGCCCCTCCAGAGTTCAGTTGCCAGTTGCAACTATTATGTGACCCTGCTCTGAACCTCAGAATAGTTACACATATGCCACAAAGGTCCTGAATTACAGCTAAGGGAGACAAGCAGGAGCCAGGCTGGAAGTTAAAATCCATTAATCAGCCCCTAATTCATTATTGTCAGTTGGGGCAGGGCAGGTGTTGTAACTAATTTTGCAACAATGAAAGCACTTAGCAAGTGCAAAAGATCACTAATCAGGGCGCACTAAGGAAGCAGGTGCCAGCTAAAATAATATTCTGTGACACATTAATCAGCCCCAAATTAATTCAGGTCACTTGAGGCAGGGAAGGTGTGCTTTGCTTTGCCGAAAATAATGTACACTGGACAACCAGAGGGTGTGGTGATGAAACAGAGGGTGGCATGGGTGGGCCAGAGGGTGGCATGAGTAGTCAGAGAGTGGCAGTGGTGACAGAGAGTGGCAGTGATGAAGAAGAGTGTCCCAAACAGGCTGGACACGTAGAAACAACAAGTTCGCAAAACTTGCGACCCGACAGGTAAGTTCGCAAATTGCGAAATTGTAAAAACCCTCGCGAACTGGCAGAAACACGGGCGAACACAAAAAAAAAATTCGCAAATTCGCGGGAATTCACGGATTTTGCGGATTACGAGTTCGCAAATCCGCAAAATTCGCGAACGCGAGATCCGCAAAATTCGCCCATGCTTACTCCAGACCACTAATTGAATTCCACACATTGCAGGGCATGTTAGACAGTGCGCAGGGTCACATCTTCTCCTTATGAGGCCAGCCTCTTTGTGGCAGCATTCAGCCTTGGCATTTTTTGGGGCCTTCAGAATCAGCAAGCTTGTGGCTAGATCGAAAAAGGATGGGTGAGGGTACACTTTATGCAGGCAGGACGTCTAGTTGCTAGGAGACTCCCCAAGGATACATGTAAGAAGATCCAAAACTGACCAGGTAGGGCAAGGGAAAGTAATATTGCTACAGCCTTTGGGGAACAGAATGTACTATCTGGTGGGACTGGTCACTGACTACCTAGTCCTTTGCCCTAGATCAGAGGGGTACCTGTTAATGAATGTGGACCTTCTGCCCCTCACCAATGTGACCGGATTATGAGGTCTTGTCTGGAGTGATCAGGAAATTCTGGGCTGGGGAAACATTTTTCCAGTCATTCCTTTAGGATTGGAGCGGCCAGCTCAGCTTTTAAGGTTATTTACAACAAGGGGTGGTGAGGGACAGAGTCTCTGAATTAAGCAGAAAGCTCTCACCCAGTCAAGAGATCAGGGCTAGATCCAACACCGTTTTTTAGCTCACTGCACCATCCCAGTTTCAGAACCTGGCTGTATGCAAATTAGTATGTTCCTGTCCCAGTGCATGATGGGAACAGGGCAAACCAAACTATAAAAGCCAATTCTTACACTGGGAAGGAAACAAGCTCCCGGGGACCGGTTTCTGGCATTACAGCCGTCTTCGGCCCGGTTTGCTTGAATCCTGATGGTGCAATGAGCAAGGGTCTCACATCTGAGAATACCCTTCCACGCTTAGGGTGGACAAAAATATTTACAACAAGGGGTGGTGAGGGACAGAGTCTCTGAATTAAGCAGAAAGCTCTCACCCAGTCAAGAGATCAGGGCTAGATCCAACACCGCTTTTAAGGTTGGCCTCCCTTCTGAGTGCATCAAAAAAGTAGAACGGTGGAATTCTCAGTGTTAATAATAATTACGGCTTCCTGTTTTCACGGATTTTTACTGATAAATACAGACAGAAAACAATGTGTTTTCTGTCTGCATTTATTTCTAAAAGTGGATAAATACAGAAAATTGTGCTTCTTTTAAGTAATTCTCCGTGCAGTCTTTCATGAATTATAGGCGAGCAGCTGAGCAGATGGACAGCAAGAGAAATAAAAAAAATAGGATGACATTTCTTTAAATAACAAAATATGTCACGTACATGTATGGTATAATGCTAGCATTTACCATTGGGTGAACTGTTATGTAATAGTTGGCAGCTTAAATAGCTCAAAAACGGCAGATACCATAGTATGAGTGCGCGTCTATCAGTTAAATAGGTACGGAAATGTACAGTTTTACAGATTCTTGTATTCAAAGAACACAAAATAAATATGGATAAATACAGATAAAATGGCCAGAAAATAAATATGGATAAATACAGATAAAATGGGCAAAAAATAAATATGGATAAATACAGACAGAAATAGCCCAAAAATAAATACCATAAAACCGGGAGCCCTAATAATAATCCACATTTGTAAAGCGTGAACAATCACCCGTAAGGGTCTCCAGGCGACAGGGTCTGTCGGGAAGATTAGGCAAGCTATTGCTGCGTTAATTTGCCACCGCCGGGGATCGAACCGTGATCCATAGATTCCAGCGTCAGTTGCCCTGGCTGCAGCGCCACACCTCTTCCTGTGTTATGAGCGCTATATTCGCCCATGATGCTTCAAAGGGAATAAGTGGGAAGAACAAGGCAAACTAGTGTGTTTATAGAAGCCTTATCAGCTTGCAGTGTGTGTCTACCTGCAGTGTGGTTTGCAGTGGTATATTGGGTATACTCAAGGTCCGCAAGTGTATTGTGTATGCAAAATTTAATGGTGTGTTTAAATTTGCATTCCATTCTTTCACCAGGGTTCAACGTGTGGGTGATCAGCAACTCATGCATCGCCAGGGTGGCAAAATAGGCCAAAAACCGGACCTGGAAGCATGAGTTCTCCCACACACAGAGCCTGGTTGGGGTTCCCAGGCATGCGATGGCACAGCTTACTCAACAAGCTGCAGCAGAGACTAGCTGGGGGACGCCCCAAACATTTTGGTCATCCACCTTGGTGACGACGAACTCACGGCCATAGGGAGAGGGGCCCTATTACAGGCAATGAAGTCCGCTATGGGTGGAATGATAAAATACATGGGACAATGTTAGTTATGATGGCCAGTAATAACCCCGCGGAGGGTCTGGCATGGGGCCAGTTTGGGGGAGGCCATCGAACATTCCCGTAGAAGGGTAAACAGCATCATGCCCAAGTTCACAGAAGAGGGGTTTTGGCTTCATTAGACATGGACTAATACATGCCAACACCAAGGGGGATTTTGAGGAGGATGGGCTGCAGCTGTTTAAGGTGGGCATGGATTTGTTCTGGTTGGATCAGAGCAAGGCTCTGGAAACAGTGGGTTGTAAGTGAAGTAAGCTGCCTGCCTCAGTGGGGTGGCCCTGAATGTGACGGTGGCCACATCCAGAGCTTTGGCAGAGTTAAAGGGCGATCCAGAGGCAAAATGGCAGGGAAGGGTACATCTTTAGGAGCACAATAGGGGTGCCTGTGCCAAACCCCAGGAATGTTCACTGCAGGACCCTGGAAGAAAATTGTCGGAACCTGCTAGTTGTTTGGGTAGTTGTAAGACTGTGCAACCGAGGGCTTGCCTTGCCACGCTCCGCCCTTAACAGGTGTGAATAAAATGGGGGACCGGTGGTTCACAGTATTTCAAGGGGATAATCACCACATAACTTAAAGCACCGACTGGGTTAGCGAAAGTGCATTTTGGCTCTCCAGGCGGGCAGCGAAGTTTAGGTCAGTCACCGCTACCTGCCCTTGGATCGCTCGTAAATTAACCCACCACGTTGACATATGTTTGTATGGAATAAAACTGTTTCCAACAAACTTGTTTTGCGTGATCATTTACTTTAATGCATGCCATGATTTTCATGGGTGGGGAGGGTTACTTATTTTGGCACTAACTGAACCGCAGCTCTGTGTTCAGGAATGTAGTCTTTTTAAACCAAACTGCTTACGTTTGTAAGGATATAAGCAATACACATTGAAATGTGTCCCTTTTGGGCCCTGTAGTGATGTCCCTAATCTGTCAGGAAAAATCACTCACTGATTTCTTAATGAGTGTAAAAGCATTAAGGTTGCCATGTTGTTGCTGCTTACATTTCACATGCTTTACTTAAACTTGCATTCCCTATGAGTGTTTGCTTTTTCCAGGATGTTGTTACTTTGCTTTTTTCAAGCCGCATATTACTCTTGTCTGGTGTAGAATTTGAATTGAGTTGCATCCAGGTGTTTTGTAGCTGAAGGCAGCGCGAGTTTCTCTCAGTTAGGCAGTTTGGTGTTCAGCGGGGGAGAGGATGTGGCACTCTGGCTAGAGCTGTCAAATTTGGAACTCTGGAACTAGGCTTGGCCTTTTTGACCAGTCCTTTAACCTGAGGTAGCACATTCTAATGCAAGACCTTGGAAAGCCCCAATAGACCTTAGATGCCCAGGGGCCGTAGTACAGAGTGCAACTTAGTATTAATGCAGAGGCTGCAAACACTTGCGCAACCCCTTCTGTAATACCAATAGTGCTGAAGCACTTTAAGCACCAGTGCTACTTTCAATGAGTGTTCCCTCATTTGCATGGGGGTTTTCTTCAGTGCAAATAAGGAGATTCCTTTAACTCTGTGCCCGCGCTGTAGTACAGACATGGGCGCAGAGGCAAAGAAGCTCTCAGGAGGTGCACTGACAGTGCACCACCTATCAGGCAGAGCACTGTCAGTGTGCCTTATGAGAGTAGCCCTCTGGGGATAAAGGGGGTCCCCACACATCCCGTTTGCTGCCTACACTGTGAAAACACAGATCGTCTGTAAAGCAGCCACTCTGGTTTTTACATGAACGCAGTTTGCGGCTGCCCTGAGGGCAGTCCATTCATCATAATGTGGTGCAGTTCCCTTCAGTGCACTGGGCGCACCTTTTAAAAGGTGAGTCCAGAGCAATAAAGGGAATAGAGCCACATCTATAATGCGCCCTTGGCTGTCTTAGCACCCGCAGGTGGACCCTAGCGGTGGCAGGTTTGGGTTATTGAAGGCATGTCCACCACAATCCATACTGAAGTTCACCTCCAGTCTCGCAGGCAAGCCTACGAAGCAGCACAACCGAGAGCAGGGGTCTTCAATCTGTAGGGGCTGACCCCCAGGGGGGGTACAGTCGTGGAAAGGGGGTCACGTATTCCCATTGTACCACTGCCTGAATCCGGAATCCAAAACGTTTACTCTTAGTTTTTTTTATTCTGAACAGTGCATCTCAAGAAGCTCTCTGATTGGAGGACATCGTAAAAGAATACAACGTCATTGATGACTGTGCTCCAATCAGAGAAACTGCAGGATGCACACAAGGAAATGCTGGGAACTGAAGCCATGAATATGCACCAATGGGGAGGGCTCTGGAGTGCTTCAATATTTGTTTGTTCCTGCTGCCTTGCACTCCTGCTCCCTCTCGTGGACTTCCTTGTTGCTGCTGCTGTTTTGTTCCAGCTGGTGTCCTCTTTGTGCTTCCTCCTCATGGCTGCCTCTGCAATCTGAACTCCCAGCTGTCTCCTGGTTTCCAAGGCAACCGAAGCTTTGCAAAGCTTGAGTAAGCTGCCTCTTCCCCTGCCTTCCCCTGCATCCACCCTGGCTTTTTGCCACTCAGAGACACACGAAGGATGTGAATTTCCTTTTGAATTCAAAGAGTTGCAAACATATAAATATTTTGAAAGGTGGGTTGGGTCTTATTTATAGGAGAATATTAATTCAAATGAAGAGAGTTAAAAACTATTTACTAGGGGTGAGATAAATGGTCAAAAGTGTCGCAAAAAATATTTGCCTTTACTATTGTTTTTTGACCAGCATGTGTTGTTAAGCCTAATTTAAACTCTACATTTACCTTCTACATTCATATAACTTCGCTTCTCAGCAAATGTTTATTTTCAATCTTAGTACAATTATTCCACATTTTTTCCATGACCTTTAATTCTGGCCCAGTTTTTGCATTTTTGTATTGTCCTCTGGGGATACTTTGATGGCATATTACTATTTCTTGGCACATCAAACATTAATGATAATAATACTATGACCCTTAAAGCAACTATTCCTACTTCTCCTACTGCTCCTACTAATTTCACTACTGCCAGTGCTACAACAGCTACTAGTACTACTAGAAATCATATCAGTGGGGAACAGCTACATACTTTGGTATATTTGTTTCAGGAAATATCGTTTCAGATTACCAACATTTATAGGTGATAAGGGGAAAATATTTCTGTAAATCTGATGTTGCCAATTCCGACTAACCTAGTAGTGTCCTTCAAAAACAAGTCTATAGACGTTGCCCTCCTGTGCACCATGCTAGGCCCTAAACACGATGTGATAGACAATGTTGAAAATGGGTTCTGTCTTAGTTTGCAGAGGTGAACGGCATTGTTGTACCTGCCTTTGTGCTGTAAATGGTGGCGCTGTCACACAATTACAATTTCCTCTACCTGCGGCCCGCTGGAACACAAGCAACTCTGATCAATTATCTTTGGCTAGTGTCCTTTGTTAAACTTTCTTCTTATCTCATTCGAGGCCTTCTGTCCCCCGCATCACCAACTTGACAAGCAGCTGGCAAGGTAACATTATATGCCAGTCCTGTTTAGTGGGCAGCCTCCTGTAAACTCTCGCCATCAGTTTCTTTGATTAGTGGTGGCCATTGAGTGGGTGATTCTCTTTTGATGGGGAGAGCATGTTCTTTAACCAGGATTGTTTTTGCAACCCTCTCATTAGCTACAACAGGACTTGTATGGAAGAACTGCCTTACCCTACTTCCTCAGCTGCTGTTTCCAGAGGTTCTCTTACTTGGGGTTGCACCCTAGTAACGTTGAGTTAATAAATCCAGATAATAAGGTCTCCTGGGATGGGGTAGTTAGTGGCTGTATTTATTGGTAGCTGCAGTCTAGGGTGGACACAGCTCCACCCTGATTCCCGATGATGCAAACTTTGGTTTTGGGAATGGACTATAAGTGAGGCTAACAAAGGACAGTTGTGTATCATAAATGGCTTGTAGCAGTTCACACTTTTATTTCACAAGGCACTTGTGTCCTGAGATGACTCAGTGGCAATTGAATTTGGAGAAGCGAGTACACATAAAGCCCTTTACGACCTAGGACCCGAATACCTCAACACGCGCCTGACCTTTAACACCCCCACCCGCCAACTATGATCGTCCAATCAAGCCCTCGCCGCGATTCCACGCATCCAAAGATCCACCATAGGGGGAAGATCCTTCTCCTACTTAGCGGCCAAAACCTGGAATTCTCTCCCCACCCACCTCCGCCTTACACAGAACCACCTCTCCTTCAGAAAACAACTAAAAACCTGGATATTCGATAAGTAACGTACCCTCTCCCCCCCTCCCTCAAGCGCCTTGAGACGCTCTGGGTGAGTAGTGCGCTATACAAATTTTGAACTTGAACTTGAAAGTGTGAAATCTCGGGAGCTGTTTGTTGTAGAAACCAACCAGAGACATCATGTGCTTTGTGCACTCTGACTCGAGCTCTCAGGGGGCTAGGGAGCTGCCTTTTCTTTTTTTTCTGAGGCAGCGTAGGGGCAGTGTGACTGTGGTGCAGGCTGCAGGTCCTCTGACCCCTTTTGAAATGGTGCTGCCACCAAGCTGGGTCTGGTGGCTTAGTGGACTAAAGTATCCACTGTAGGGGCCTGTGTTGAACCTCATGGTCACAGGTTCAAATCCTGGTGGGTCCACTCAGCCTTTCATTCACCTGAGGTTGATAACATGAGTACCATTGAGACGGGTAACAATTTACACCTGTTATTCAGTGTCTTGAGACCCTAGCTTGGGTGATATGTGCGCTTTACAAATACACATGTTATGCAGCACACAGAAAGACAATGTGCTTGGTGAGGGCCTGGGTTGGCTGGGGGCTTGGAGGGGGTATAACATTGATGGGATGAAGGGGAGGATCCTGGACAGACAATGTCCGGCCTGTGTGTGATTATTAGGTATTGAGAGACGGAGCCAGACATACTTTAACTGACAGAGATAAGAGGGATGGATCGGAGGGGGTGGGAGGAAAGAGGTGTGTGTGAACTGTTTACCTCTGCACAAGACCTCCAAGGTTTTAAGGGACCCCCTACCTTTCCCGGCCAGCACCAGGTGAGCTAATGTGGCTATGCATATTCCTGCAGAGTGGAAGGCCCCTTTGAAAGGTTTACTAGACATCTTTCTCTTGTACATTGCTATATTTTGTTTTTAAACGGGCAGTGAAGAGGTGAAACCTTTGCCCATAATTACCTTGTGTAAAAAAGTCAACATAATGAAGCAGCAGTATCCCAGAATATGTGCAACACATAGCATTATTTTTATTTTCATACCACACAATTTAGTTGACCCTGATGCATAATTTGGTCCTCCCTTGCCTCATAATTTATTTTAGTAGCCCTTCCTATAGGGCAGTCTTGCAGTGCCCACACAGGTGGCCGATCAGGTCAGTGTGTGCTTTGTTTTGCTGCTTGCTTAATTTCTGTGCTGTTACCACAAATTTTGTCTGCAGGACGCACAAGTGCAAGTAGTCTACCATACCTTGCAAAATACCTCTACAGCTCGGCCTTTACAAGTTTAAAACCACCTCATAATTTGGTCCTCACTTGCCTCATATTTCCAGTAGCCCTGTCAATAGGGCAGTCTTGTCGTGCCCAAAGGGGTTGCAGGTCAGATCAGTGCTCTTGATATTTGTGCTATTACCACAAACATTGTCTGCATGTAGCACAAATGCATGCAGTCTACCATATCTCGCAAAACACATATAGAGCTCAATCATGATCCAAGTTTATAACAGCCCAGGTTTCCAAATAAGGGCCCCTTTTTAAGATCTCATATACGCTGCACTCACACACAGTAAACTTCACGGTCTACTTTGCGCTATATCCCTCAATGAGCTCCAGTGATGAGTGAGAAGGGAGGCAACACTTGGTGGCACTGGCAGGAACCAGAGAATGTCAAGCTTTAGATATAATAACTATAGGTGACAAAGGAGGAGAGAATTTTTGCAGGCTTTTACCTCAGGTTGTCACGAAGGAAAGGATGGTCAGACACTAACCTGTCAAGGAAATGGGAATTCCCAGGGAGAGAGTACATACGCTGCTGGCAAAGCAAAACAAATACAAATAGAGCCCCCTGTGGTCTCACAGTTGTCCAATGCATGATGAGTGATTTGGGGGCAAATCGGATGAGCCAGAACGTCGAACAAAATGGCAGAATGCATGTATGAACATTAATTCCTTCAATAGAAAGAGGTTAAATGCAAGGAAGAAGATAGAATATGAGAGCAAAGACAAGAAAGTCAATAGAGGAATGCAATGTATGTGACTCGCTCCTCCTCACGGACAGAGTGGTCGCTCCCTGTGCTCCTGGCTGCAACCTGGTATCGTAGCGCCGCTCTGCTGAAGGATCTCTGCCATAACTGCAATTGTCTTCGCCTGCTGTGTGCTAGCGCTTTGCCTTATCAGCGCTATAGATATTGATTTTGGCTGTGTATCGTATTGATTTTGGCTGGGTATCGTAGCGCCGCTCTGCTGAAGGATCTCTGTCATAAATTGTCTTCGCCTGCTGTGTGCTAGCGCTTTGCCTTATTAGCGCTATAGATATTGATCTTGGCTGTGTATTTACTTTGTCTGCACGCCTGCCAATAGCGCTCCGCTCTGCTCCTCCCCCGCCTCCATTTTGTTTATTTGTTGTCCTCCCAGCTGAGACGCCCTCGCCCCTCCCCCTCCACTATCCATATATGACAGGAGTTCCCGCGCGCAGCGTTTACGCGCAGCGTCCGCGCCCAACCCGCGCCGAAGGTGCGCCAAAGGTAAGCCCGTCTACGCCTGTCCGCGCCTGGACCGCGCCCAGCGCCAGACCCCCTGCCCCTCGCGCCGCCCATCCCCCCCGCATTACCTACGACGCCGCCACCCTCCTAGCCCTTAACCCCGGTCGCGCCCCCACCTGCGTCCAAGCCGCTCTTGGACACACCCATGGACCTTTCTCCTGCTACTCCTGCAAATTCAGCGGCACCGACAACATCTCCGCTACGACCACACCATAGATTCCCGACCCCAACCACCTACAATGCATCCTTCTCAACACCCGATCGGTGCACAGGCACGCCATTGACCTATGGAACCTACTAGACACCTTCTCTCCAGACGTCGCCTTCCTTACGGAAACATGGATGAATGCTTCCTCCGCCCCAGACATCACCATTGCCATCCCTGAAGACTATAAGATCACTCGCAAAGACCGTACCGGCCACACAGGAGGAGGAATCGCTATCGTCCATAAGAAATCTATCCGCATCTCAACCAGCTCTGACGCCAACTTCGCCAACTCCGAACACCTTCACTTCCAGATCCACATCGACCCCAAAACTACACTCAGAGGCACTCTCCTCTACAGAGCACCAGGACGCCGCGCAAAATTCAGTGAAGACATCACGGACTTCATCTCTCCACACGCGCTCCCCTCCAAAGACTATATTCTTCTGGGAGACCTCAACTTTCACCTTGAAAAGATAAACGACCACAACACCGCCACCCTCGTGGACAACCTCGCCAACCTCGGACTTAAACAACTAGTCACTTCCCCCACCCACATCGCAGGTCACACACTCGACCCCATCTTCACTTCCAGCAATCATGTCTCCTTCAGCCACACTACGGATCTCCTATGGACCGACCACAGCTGCGTTCACTTCACCTACAACAAGCCGAAACCCATCAACCACTCCCAACCTACCCTGCAAAGAAACTGGAACAAAATCACCACGGACCAAATCTCCGCATCGCTCCTTCGAAACTCCCCAGCCCTCTCTTCTAACGCCAACGAAGCCGCCGCCAACCTCACCCTATGGTTATCCAACACCGCCGACACCTTAGCTCCACTGAAAATACGTCAAAGCAAACCTGGCAGCAAGAAAGCCTCATGGTTCAACGATGATCTCAAGAAGTCCAAGAAGCTCTGCCGCTCCCTTGAAAAGGCCTGGAAAAAAGACCCAACCACCAGCACCAAGGACGCCTTCAAAAGCGCCACCCGCACTCACCACCAACTGATCCGAAAAGCCAAGAAAACAGCATTCAAGGATCGACTTGACAACAACGCCCACAACAGCAAGGAACTTTTCAACATCGTCAAGGAATTTTCCAATCCTTCGGCCAACTCCAACGACATCACCCCCTCTCAAACCCTCTGCGACTCCCTAGCCTCTTTTTTCCACAACAAGATTGCAGACATCCACAACAGCTTTGACAACCAACCCGGAAACCAACCCACCCTACCATCTGCTGACCATCTTCCCCCCGTGAACACCCTTAACGCCTGGAACCCAATCTCCACTGAGGACACCATCCGCCTGATGAATTCCATCCACTCAGGATCCCCCACAGACCTATGCCCTCACCACATCTTCAACAAAGCAGACTCCGTCATAGCACCGCACCTCCGAGACGTCATCAACTGCTCCTTCAACTCCGCTACCTTCCCAGAAGACTGGAAACACGCTGAACTCAACGGCGTTCTGAAAAAACCAACAGCGGACCCCACCGAACTCAAAAATTACCGCCCCATCTCGCTTCTTCCATTCCCGGCCAAAGTCATCGAGAAAGCCGTCAACAACCAGCTCGCCGCCTTCCTCGAAGCCAACAAATCCCTCGACCCCTCACAATCTGGCTTCCGAGCCAAACACAGCACTGAGACCGCCCTCATCGCAGCAACAGACGACATTCGAACTCTACTGGACAATGGAGACACAGTCGCCCTCATCCTCCTCGACCTCTCTGCAGCATTCGATACAGTCTGCCACAGCACCCTTCTACAACGCCTCAATAACATCGGAATTCAAGGAAAAGCACTTGAATGGATCACCTCGTTCCTCACCGGAAGAACCCAGAAAGTCCGCCTTCCTCCATTCAAGTCCGAGGCCTCTGAAGTCATCTGCGGCGTACCTCAAGGATCCTCACTCAGTCCCACCCTCTTCAACGTAGACATGAGCCCCCTCGCGGCCATCGCACGCCAACACAACCTCAACATCATCTCTTACGCGGACGACACTCAACTGATCCTTTCTCTCACCAATGACCCCAGCACCGCCAAAACTAACCTACACGAAGGAATGAAAGAAGTTGCCGAATGGATGAAACAAAGCCGTCTGAAACTAAACTCAGACAAAACAGAAGTCCTCATCTTAGGTACATCCCCTCTGCTTGGGACGACTCCTGGTGGCCGGAAGCCCTCGGAAAAGCACCCATCCCGACAGACCACGCACGGAACCTTGGCGTCATCCTGGATTCTTCACTCTCAATGAACAGACAAGTCAGCGCCGTATCCTCTTCCTGCTTCAACATTCTTCGCATGCTCAGAAAAACATTTCGCTGGATCCCCTCCGAAACAAGGAAAACAGTCACCCACGCTCTGGTCACGAGCCGACTGGAATACGGAAACACCCTCTACGCAGGTACCACCGCTAAACTCCAGAAGAAACTCCAACGAATCCAAAACGCCTCAGCCAGGCTCATATTAGACATCCCGCGCAACGAACACATCTCTGGTCACCTTAAAGACCTCCACTGGCTACCCGTCAATAAGAGAATCACTTTCCGACTGCTTACCCACGCACACAAATCACTCTACGACATCGGACCAGATTGCCTCAACTCTCGACTGTCCTTCTACACCCCCTCCCGCCAACTACGTTCTTCCAGCCAAGCCCTCGCCACTGTACCTCGCATCAACAAGACCACCATGGGAGGCAGATCCTTTTCATACCTGGCTGCTAAAACATGGAACTCACTCCCCGCTTACCTTCGCCTCACCCAGAACCACCTAGCGTTCAGAAAGCAGCTTAAAACGTGGATATTTGACATCCCCTTCCTAAGCGCCTTGAAACCCTCTGGGTATGTAGTGCGCTATACAAATTTTATGACTTGACCTGACTTGACTATTGTTAAGTAACCAATAGTCTGCCACAACAGCCTACACTTGTCTGGCAGGGTTTCTAAGTCAGCACCGCAAGGCTGGCTTTTACTGGATTGCAGTAATCTTCCTTCTGAAACAAATTATGACACGGACAACAACCTTGTGTCCTTCTTCCTTTCTTGAAGGTGTCAGAAGATCAGAAGTTGGACTAGCCTATGTAGAGAGCACTACAATAATCAATTTGGGCACAAACTGAAGATTTATCTCATTAACAAGTAGGCGGTAGATTGCAAACATGTCATCCACCCATGTTCCCTATTGCTATCAATATGTGAGCACTCAAGGGAAGGAGAACCTTGGTAACGGCCCACAATGCCAGCTCACATAATGGAAGCCAGGGCCAGCTGCAAATTTTGTTTTAAGCATGTGGAAGGAACCTTTTGTGTTGTTCGCGTTTTAGATAGGATAAGAAGATTTTTTATAGTTCTTGTGAAATTGCAGAGTTTTCTTAAAAAACAACAACCATACTGCATGCAGCAGCAAGTCTGTGGTAATCAATAATATTGGACTTTGGAATTTTATATCATAGGTCAAACACATTTGACATGGATAGTTTCCTGCTGGCAAAAGATGGTAGGTCACTCAAACAAAAGGCCCAAACAGATGCTACAAAAAGAGCTGCAAAAATTAGCAAGTATGATGCCTCCTACCTGGACCTTGGATTCACCTACAGCACCATAATTCGTGAAATAAAGCCACAGTGTGTGGTTTGTGGCATGACCAGGCAACAGCATCAACCCTGTTTGACATTCTCAAGCACTTCCTGTGCGCCAACGGCTTAAAATGGGACAGCTGTGTTGGGATCTGTACCGAAAGTGCTCCTTCCATATAGTGTTAAAAGTGGCTCCTCATATTCTATGGGACCACTGTATGATACAGCGAGAAACCCTTGCAGTCTGAAACTCGGATAGAGAACTTGTGGATGTGTTGGATTGTGCTGTGAAAATTGTTAATTTCATAAAGGCTCATCCCACTAGAGCTCGTTTGTCTGCAATTGTGTGGGCAGAAATGGGAGCTGAACATAAGGGTTTGCTTTTCCATACAGAAGTCCGATGGTTATCCAGAGGGAAGGTTCTGAATTCTATTTTTGAATTTTGAAATGAATTACAGCAATTCCTTCTAGATTTGGATCCATGCAAAGCAGAACAGTTGTGTAATCCCCGTTGGCTTGTGCTTTTAGCATACCTTTCAGACATCTTTGATAAATTAAATTCCTGGAAATTGTCTTTGCAAAGAGCTGAAAGTACATCTTTTGTAATGTGCAAAAGAATATCTGCTTCCAAGAAGAAGCTGGAGCTGTGGAAAAGAATAATCCAAGTCAGCCTGCTGGAGGCATTCCCATGCTTATCAGAAGCTGTTGAGGACACAGGATATGAACTTGAAAGAGCTGCTGAGATCATAAGAAATAACTTGACTACTCCCATTTTGGGCTATTGTACATCAGCCAGTCCTTCGCATTAGTCACTTTTTCCCTCCTTAGGAACTTCAGACCTCTTTTTTGTTGCTTTAAGTAATTGGGCACGTATGCTGGACCTGTAAAAATAGCCCTTTCCTGTCTCTCCCATTGTGTATACATCTTAGCATGGTTGTATAACCGCGAGACCTCAGGTTACCAGACACACACATTGTTTGCACTGGACCCCATCTCTTCCCTTTACTCACAATGGAAGAAACTCAAGGCTTGATTTTTGGTGAGGATATAGCAGCTGAAATTTTAAGAACACCTTCAATCGTGGGTACTGACAGAAGTTCAGCCACCAGTAGCCAATCAGAAGACTGGACTGTTCTGACAGCCCTTAAGAAAGAATAGCTCAAAACAACCTTGCACGGTGCACTCATGACAGAATACCTGAGGGCTAATATCGTCCCTAATGGTTTAATCGTAAACAACGTCCCGCGCCTCTTTCTAGATGACCCTCTTTTCTAAAAGGAATGGTCCCTTGTCTCATGGAAATGTACCAGGGACCGCCTCATCTTGATCATTAATACAGCAAAGAGAATAGCTGATGCCCTACTAGCATGGATACAAATAGCTGAAAGGCAACTCAAAGCCGCCATCCAGAATACTGCCTTTAAAAGCAATTTGACTTAAATATACCATGAGATTAGTGAGAGTAGAGCGTTTCTGATGAAAAAAAAATCAGCAAACTACAGAAGGATATCAACCGGTTTGATAAAGAAAAAGTCTACCCCTATCCCAAAGCAGATTTTACCAATACTAAAACCAGCTACTCATCTGATGAGAGCGGTACCGAAGTCAGGAGGGACTCCTCCCATTCCAATAGTGACTCCAGCACAGGTAGCTGGGGAGGTAACTAACAGACGCACACGTGCCCCTATGCTGCCTAGACCAGCCTCGAGAGCGTTGCATTGAGTGACGCCCGATATGTTGGAGCAGGCGCTTGTGGACCACCCATGCCACCTTTCGGGTGATCTGGAAAGAGACACCGAGGCTCTGCAGTTGTGGCTGGCTGAAAGATCTTGCCCCTAGGGCAGCCCCCCGGTCCATGGCGATACGGCAAACTGCGCCGTGGTTTACGGAGGCGCTGCGTGTGGCTCGCAGCCAATGTAAGGTGGCTGAGCGGGCTTGGCGCCTTCTGTATGACGGGGAGGCTAAACTTGCCTATAGGGCAGCTGTGAAGGCCTACCACCGGGACATCCTGGGAGCGAAGAAGGAATACCTGGCTAGGAGGATTGAGGCATCTGATAACTCCTGTAAGGAGATCTTCACCATCGTGAAGGAGTTCACGACCCCCAGCTCCCACTCGCCCCGCTAGTATCGTCGGATGCGTGGGCATGTGATCTCGCTAGCTTTTTTACCAACAAGATCAAGGCGATCCAGGCCTCCTTCGCGGAGAGGCCGGAGGAGGGAAGCGGCGCCCCTGGGGCGGGTTGCGGACCATCGCGCACGCCTGTGGCGGTGTTGTCTGATTTTCCAACTGTTTCCAGCGACGCGTCCAGGTTGCTGCTGGCCAATCTTAAATCTGGCTCGCCACTTGACCCCTGCCCTGCCAAATTCTTGGCCGGGATGGCGACGGTGGTGAACCCGCTGGTCAATCCCATCCTCAATGCCTCCCTGAGGGAAGGGAGGGTCCGTAGCTCTTGGAAAAGAGCGATGGTGATCCCCCTCCTGAAAAAGCCGGGTCTTGACGCTGAGGCTCTGGCCAATTATAGGCCAATTTCACTTCTCCCAGCTCTAGCCAAGATCACTGAAAAACATGTCCATGGCATCCTGTCGAGCTTTTTGGAAGCCAACAATCTGCTCCATCCATCCCAATCCGGATTCCGTCCTAACCTTAGTACGGAAACGGCTCTGCTGGAGGTCACTGAGATCATCAGGGAGACCTTGGATGTTGGTGGTAGGGCCATGTTGGTCATGTTAGACCTGTCGGCGGCTTTCGACACCGTCCCCCACGAGGCGCTTCTAGCTAGGCTTCATGACATCGGCCTCAGGGGGACGGTGCTCAAATGGTTCACATCTTTCCTTGAGGGCCGCGGCCAGACGGTCTGGGTTTCCCAGAGCTCTGCTGAGATGCCGCCATTGGGAGTCGGGGTTCCACAGGGCTCTGTGTTGAGCCCCACGCTGTTTAACATCTTTATGTCCCCTTTGGCGGCTGCGGTGGAGGCACGTGGGGCCCAGATCGTGTCCTACGCCGACGATACGCAACTCCTCTTCACATGTGGTAAAGACCAGGAGTTTGATGGAGAGAGTATTCGGGGCTGTCTGGGAATGGTCTTCGACTGGTTCCAGTGGAACAGCTTGAAGGCCAATTCGAGAAAGTCTGAGGTCTTATTCTTCGGTTGTGCCACCGATCCTGAGTGGCGGGAATGGTGGCCGTCTGACATGTGTCCTCCCGCACAGTCATCGTTGGCTGCTAAAAACTTGGGAGTTAAGCTGGACAATCAGCTGACGCTGAGAACGCATATTCTCGGGCTGGCCGGCACCTGCTATGGAATTTTGAAAATGCTCCGCAAATTTCTACCCCTGCTGTCTGTGGAGCACAGGCGGATTACTGTGCAGGCTCTTATTGGATCAAGGCTAGATTATGCCAATGCCCTCTTTCTTGGCCTTCCTGATTATTTGGTCCAACGCATGCAGGTGGCGCAGAACTCTGCCGCCCGGGCAATTTACGGCCTGCGCAGACGAGCTCGAGCTTCCGGGTTGCTACAGACGCTCCATTGGCTGCCTATCCGAAAGCGGATCCTGTTTAAATCTCTGACACTGATGCACAAAGCACTGTTTGGCTCAGGTGCTGGATATCTGCGGCGGAGATTGGCCTTCTATCGTCCAGCCCGTTCTCTGCGGTCTGAATCCCTTTTCCTTGCGGTGGTGCTGCGTGTGAGGAAGGCCCGCGCTGGTGGGCGCTCTTTCAGCTGCAAAGCCCCCCAGTTGTGGAATAGGCTTCCGCCGACGCTGCGCTGCACCGCCAATCTGCTCCAGTTCAGGAAGAGCCTGAAGACCTGGCTTTTTAACCTCTAGGCCTTTTTTTCTGTTTTTTTCTTTGGTGTCTGATTCTGTTTTGCTGTGTTGTGTTATTTTTACTTTGAGCTGCATGTGGAAAGCGCCGGGACACTCTTTGAGTAGCCGTGCGCTATATAAACACACTATAACATAACATAACATAACATAACATAACATAACATAACACGTCCCAATTTCTATGGGTACCCAATGCTACCTTACCAGGGGCCCCCGTCGAATTACCCTGGGTTCCCTATGGGCCCCCAGGGTTACCCTCATGGACCACAACCATTCTTCTCTGGTGACAACCAGCCTTTTTTAGGAAGAGGCTGGGGCAGAGGAAGAGGGCGGCGAAGAGACAACAACAAAGAGGTGCAATGTCAAGACCAGCCACCGAGGAACATAGAAACCAGGAGCACGACGAGGGGCAATAGAAATTGATTATAAATTTCTCTAAGAGGACTCTGACAGAGACAGAAAATGAGGTCCTCCAAAAGGGTCTAGGATATGTCCCCACAACTAAACCAGACAAATTCAGAGACCACTGCGAAATTCAGAACATATTTCGCAAAGTCCGACTGAACGCCTTTTTCCAGGACAGACTAACACTAGAACATCATGACACTGGCTTGTGTAACCCTTCTACTTTTACACCTAACAGTAGTATGGTACCGAGTGTGGTCCTGACTTTTGAACAGGCCGTGCTGAAAGATCTCAAGAAACTCAAACCTTACCCCCGGTTCAACAACCTTTCCGATGCAGAAAGGGCTCCTTTGACATCACTGGCAGCTGCTGCCTCAATAACCATCAAACAAGCAGACAAGGGGGAGCTATAGTGATTATGGCCACCAGTGATTATGACACTGAATGTCTCCCCCAACTTCAGGTTGACAAATACTATACCCCCATTAATGTGGACCCGACTAAAAGGTTATCAACCTTGATTTCCACTGTGACATACACCGCTGATTCAGAGTGCTGGTTAACTAAAAATTAATCAGACTTTTTGACTACCAACAAACCTACATCCTGCCCAAAGTGCACAAAGTGGTAACACCAGTACCGGGGAGACAGATCGTCTCCAGCATAGGGTCCCTACTAGAACCCTTGTCCAAGTTCTGTGATTATTTTCTACAGCCCCTGGTGAAGCAGACACCAGCCTTTCTACTCAACACTACTGAGGTACTACAACTAATTAACAAGTGCCCAAGACAAAATGAAATTGAACTCCTTCGCACCCTTGACGTAGAGGCGCTCTACATAAATATACCTCAGCGCACCACGCTAGAGGTCATAGAAGATGCCCTGAGCTCAACAGACTGGTCATCACCCACACCAATTGCCTTTGTGTTGGAATGTGCTACCATGGACCTCACTGAAAACTTTTCGGAGTATAACCATAAACTCTACCACCAAACCCAGGGCACTTCGATGGGTAGCACATTCGCTCCCAGCGTAGCCTATCTCTATGTGGCCGCCTTTGAATCTAGATATATACTTCATCAATCAAATCCCTACCTCGACAATCTAATCGTTTGGAAGAGGTACATTGATGTTCTGGTATTCCGGAAAGGCGACAAGGACATGTGTGGAGAATTCTGTAGGTGGATAAATACCCTCAATCCCTACCTCAAATTCACCCATAACATCTCAGAATCCACAGTACCTTTCCTTCATCTGAACATCAACCTCTCAACAGGCAACTTGACTACCACCTTACACAGGAAACCTACTGATTGCAACAGTCTCTTACTTTTTGGCAGTCACCATCCACAAGCCCTCAAGACCAACCTCCCTTTTGGATAATTTCTTCGTATCAGGAGAAATTGTACCACTTTGGCAGACTACAAAACGGAGGCAACCAAATTAGCTAGTGACTTACGCAAAAGAGACTATCCAACAGATTGCATAAACAAAGCTATGAAAAGGGCCAGGAACAATTATAGGGATTCCCTATTGGAAAAAAGAGACATGGAAACAGCGGAAGCAATAACCTGTGTTACATCCTTCAACCCTGCTTCCAATGAGATTAAGAAAATCATACGCAAACATTGGGCACATTTTGAACACAGGTGAACTCACACTATCAGCACCAAGGTTTGCGTTCGAAAGAACCACTAACTTGAAAGACCTACTAGTACACACTGGACCTAGAACGAGACTCACACCATCCCAAACCAACCTGTGGGGCTTACCAGCCGTGATGGGTCATTACCCATGTGGGTCCTGCTCTGTCTGCCCTCAAACTAAACAGGCCAAGGAGTTGAAATTTGCTAACCATTTCACCTGGCAATTGAGGAAACATACCAATTGTAATACCAGTAATTGCCCATACATCTTGCGCTGCCCCTGCGATCTCATATATGTGGGTATGACAACCAGACCAGTCAAGACCCGGTTAACTGAACATAAAAGGTGTCATAAAATGACCAATAGAATCTACAATCACTTTCTGACTAACAACCATACTCACGAGTCCCTGAGATGGGTAATTTTGGAAGCACACCCTGCCATTTCTCCAGCTGCACTCTTCAAGATCGAGCAACGCTGGGCACATCGCCTAGACTTGGAAAAGACTGGCCTTAATGAGGGCATTCCCTGGAGCTTGCTCAACTCACAATGACTCTAGCAGCATACTGACACAAGGGGTATGTTAACAATTAACCAACACCTAGTTGACATATTAGCCTTATCTCCTCTCTATTGTATCACCACTGTAATTTGTTGATATGGTTATTACCCACAGATACTTGCATATATGCCACAGTAGTGATTAGCCACCCCTAATCACTGCATTATATACTGACTACATGGGGCACTACTGATCCACTGACACTATGCCTCGATGTCAACCCGTTAGATACGTTTTGATACAGACACGCCTCATTTGCATAATATGAACATGAGACATCACCGAGCTTCTGATATTAGGCTATAGAGTTAGCCTTCTGACACCATCTGGCCACGATATTACAGAGCAGACTACTCCCTAATAATTGTGCCTTATAGGGCTTAGTTAGCTGCAACATATTCTGATTCATGATATACTAACTAGCAATCCCACACACTATTCTAAAATGGTGCCCATGAATCACCGACCTGTACCTCCCCAACATGGCCGGTGAACGTCCGGGCACTCTAGCTTTCATGGGCCACGTGCACTGACGCTGACGTCCCCACGTATGCAGGTCCTGGTGAGTTCAAGTAGATTCCAGCAAAGGTTGCTGGTATTTCCGGAACCGGCAACAAGGGGTAGGTCCTCCGCCTACTAAGCACGAAACCCTGTAAGTATAGATGGCCTTTACTCCCTTGAAGATGTTCGAGGTAAGACCCACCATCGTTTGTAAACTTGTTAACAGCGGTGCCTCGGCATCGCTCCTCTGTCGCCACCAGTGGCCTCTCACTAGTGCACATGTGCATTACCACTAACGTCTGGTTACTGTGTGTCGATCCCATGGGGCGACTACTGAACGCAAGTGGGCCGCGATGGTTGCTTGCTCGACATGCTTGGTCTCCGCTAGCGCTCCACGTGGCCCCCGCCCTGTGTTCTATACCCCCCCCTTGTTGTTTGTACCATAGTAATGGGTGCCGCCCGTGGTAACACTGAGGGCCGTGTTCCAACGCTGTTAAACCTAAGCAACGCTGGGTCGACCGGAACTGATCCAGTATTCTTGGGCCATTATTGTATGTAAATGTAAATGTATAGGCATTTATATAGCGCACTACTTACCCGTAGGGTCCCAAGGCGCTTCGACCGCTGCGAAACCCTTCCTGGCTTCCCTGAGAGATGGTCCCTTAATGGGTATCTCCAGGGTGAGACCAGGCATCCCCGGCGGTCTGGTGGGGCCGTTAGTGAAGATGTGGCAAGCTAATGCCTAGAGTTGCCGAGTGTGATCGCTGATCAGAGTGGGCACCGAGGCGAGAGAATTATCGAGTCCGCTGACCCTGGTCCAGAAACCTGCCGCGACGGGAATCGAACCCTGGTCCCGGGCCGTCCTCTGCTCTCGGGTCTGCCGCCTCTAACCAGTGATATTTACAACAAGGGGTGGTGAGGGACAGAGTCTCTGAATTAAGCAGAAAGCTCTCACTCAGTCAAGAGATCAGGGCTAGATCCAACACCGTTTTTCAGCTCACTGCACCATCCCAGTTTCAGAACCTGGCTGTATGCAAATTAGTCTGTTCCTGTCCCAGTGCATGATGGGAACAGGGCAAACCAAACTACAAAAGCCAATTCATACACTGGGAAGGAAACAAGCTCCCGGGGACCGGTTTCTGGCATTACAGCCGTCTTCGGCCCGGTTTGCTTGAATCCTGATGGTGCAATGAGCAAGGGTCTCACATCTGAGAATACCCTTCCACGCCTAGGGTGGACAAAAATATTTACAACAAGGGGTGGTGAGGGACAGAGTCTCTGAATTAAGCAGAAAGCTCTCACCCAGTCAAGAGATCAGGGCTAGATCCAACACCGTTTTTTAGCTCACTGCACCATCCCAGTTTTAGAACCTGGCTGTATGCAAATTAGTCTGTTCCTGTCCCAGTGCATGATGGGAACAGGGCAAACCAAACTACAAAAGCTAATTCTTACACTGGGAAGGAAACAAGCTCCCGGGGACCGGTTTCTGGCATTACAGCCGTCTTCGGCCCGGTTTGCTTGAATCCTGATGGTGCAATGAGCAAGGGTCTCACATCTGAGAATACCCTTCTACGCTTAGGGTGGACAAAAATATTTACAACAAGGGGTGGTGAGGGACAGAGTCTCTGAATTAAGCAGAAAGCTCTCACCCAGTCAAGAGATCAGGGCTGGATCCAACACTGTTTTTTAGCTCACTGCACCATCCCAGTTTCAGAACCTGGCTGTATGCAAATTAGTCTGTTCCTGTCCCAGTGCATGATGGGAACAGGGCAAACCAAACTACACCTACAAAAGCCAATTCTTACACTGGGAAGGAAACAAGCTCCCGGGGACCGGTTTCTGGCATTACAGCCGTCTTCGGCCCTGTTTGCTTGAATCCTGATGGTGCAATGAGCAAGGGTCTCACATCTGAGAATACCCTTCCACGCTTAGGGTGGACAAAAATATTTACAACAAGGGGTGGTGAGGGACAGAGTCTCTGAATTAAGCAGAAAGCTCTCACCCAGTCAAGAGATCAGGGCTAGATCCAACACCGTTTTTAAGCTCACTGCACCATCCCAGTTTCAGAACCTGGCTGTATGCAAATTAGTCTGTTCCTGTCCCAGTGCATGATGGGAACAGGGCAAACCAAACTACAAAAGCCAATTCTTACACTGGGATGGAAACAAGCTCCCGGGGACCGGTTTCTGGCATTACAGCCGTCTTCGGCCCGGTTTGCTTGAATCCTGATGGTGCAATGAGCAAGGGTCTCACATCTGAGAATACCCTTCCACGCTTAGGGTGGACAAAAATATTTACAACAAGGGGTGGTGAGGGACAGAGTCTCTGAATTAAGCAGAAAGCTCTCACCCAGTCAAGAGATCAGGGCTAGATCCAACACCGTTTTTTAGCTCACTGCACCATCCCAGTTTCAGAACCTGGCTGTATGCAAATTAGTCTGTTCCTGTCCCAGTGCATGATGGGAACAGGGCAAACCAAACTACAAAAGCCAATTCTTACACTGGGAAGGAAACAAGCTCCCGGGGACCGGTTTCTGGCATTACAGCCGTCTTCGGCCCGGTTTGCTTGAATCCTGATGGTGCAATGAGCAAGGGTCTCACATCTGAGAATACCCTTCCACGCTTAGGGTGGACAAAAATATTTACAACAAGGGGTGGTGAGGGACAGAGTCTCTGAATTAAGCAGAAAGCTCTCACCCAGTCAAGAGATCAGGGCTAGATCCAACACCGTTTTTTAGCTCACTGCACCATCCCAGTTTCAGAACCTGGCTGTATGCAAATTAGTCTGTTCCTGTCCCAGTGCATGATGGGAACAGGGCAAACCAAACTACAAAAGCCAATTCTTACACTGGGAAGGAAACAAGCTCCCGGGGACCGGTTTCTGGCATTACAGCCGTCTTCGGCCCGGTTTGCTTGAATCCTGATGGTGCAATGAGCAAGGGTCTCACATCTGAGAATACCCTTCCACGCTTAGGGTGGACAAAAATATTTACAACAAGGGGTGGTGAGGGACAGAGTCTCTGAATTAAGCAGAAAGCTCTCACCCAGTCAAGAGATCAGGGCTAGATCCAACACCGTTTTTTAGCTCACTGCACCATCCCAGTTTCAGAACCTGGCTGTATGCAAATTAGTCTGTGCCTGTCCCAGTGCATGATTGGAACAGGGCAAACCAAACTACAAAAGCCAATTCTTACACTGGGAAGGAAACAAGCTCCCGGGGACCGGTTTCTGGCATTACAGCCGTCTTCGGCCCGGTTTGCTTGAATCCTGATGTTGCAATGAGCAAGGGTCTCACATCTGAGAATACCCTTCCACGCTTAGGGTGGACAAAAATATTTACAACAAGGGGTGGTGAGGGACAGAGTCTCTGAATTAAGCAGAAAGCTCTCACCCAGTCAAGAGATCAGGGCTAGATCCAACACCGTTTTTTAGCTCACTGCACCATCCCAGTTTCAGAACCTGGCTGTATGCAAATTAGTCTGTTCCTGTCCCAGTGCATGATGGGAACATGGCAAACCAAACTACAAAAGCCAATTCTTACACTGGGAAGGAAACAAGCTCCCGGGGACCGGTTTCTGGCATTACAGCCGTCTTCGGCCCGGTTTGCTTGAATCCTGATGGTGCAATGAGCAAGGGTCTCACATCTGAGAATACCCTTCCACGCCTAGGGTGGACAAAAATATTTACAACAAGGGGTGGTGAGGGACAGAGTCTCTGAATTAAGCAGAAAGCTCTCACCCAGTCAAGAGATTAGGGCTAGATCCAACACCGTTTTTTAGCTCACTGCACCATCCCAGTTTTAGAACCTGGCTGTATGCAAATTAGTCTGTTCCTGTCCCAGTGCATGATGGGAACAGGGCAAACCAAACTACAAAAGCCAATTCATACACTGGGAAGGAAACAAGCTCCCGGGGACCGGTTTCTGGCATTACAGCCGTCTTCGGCCCGGTTTGCTTGAATCCTGATGGTGCAATGAGCAAGGGTCTCACATCTGAGAATACCCTTCCACGCCTAGGGTGGACAAAAATATTTACAACAAGGGGTGGTGAGGGACAGAGTCTCTGAATTAAGCAGAAAGCTCTCACCCAGTCAAGAGATCAGGGCTAGATCCAACACCGTTTTTTAGCTCACTGCACCATCCCAGTTTTAGAACCTGGCTGTATGCAAATTAGTCTGTTCCTGTCCCAGTGCATGATGGGAACAGGGCAAACCAAACTACAAAAGCCAATTCTTACACTGGGAAGGAAACAAGCTCCCGGGGACCGGTTTCTGGCATTACAGCCGTCTTCGGCCCGGTTTGCTTGAATCCTGATGGTGCAATGAGCAAGGGTCTCACATCTGAGAATACCCTTCTACGCTTAGGGTGGACAAAAATATTTACAACAAGGGGTGGTGAGGGACAGAGTCTCTGAATTAAGCAGAAAGCTCTCACCCAGTCAAGAGATCAGGGCTGGATCCAACACTGTTTTTTAGCTCACTGCACCATCCCAGTTTCAGAACCTGGCTGTATGCAAATTAGTCTGTTCCTGTCCCAGTGCATGATGGGAACAGGGCAAACCAAACTACACCTACAAAAGCCAATTCTTACACTGGGAAGGAAACAAGCTCCCGGGGACCGGTTTCTGGCATTACAGCCGTCTTCGGCCCTGTTTGCTTGAATCCTGATGGTGCAATGAGCAAGGGTCTCACATCTGAGAATACCCTTCCACGCTTAGGGTGGACAAAAATATTTACAACAAGGGGTGGTGAGGGACAGAGTCTCTGAATTAAGCAGAAAGCTCTCACCCAGTCAAGAGATCAGGGCTAGATCCAACACCGTTTTTAAGCTCACTGCACCATCCCAGTTTCAGAACCTGGCTGTATGCAAATTAGTCTGTTCCTGTCCCAGTGCATGATGGGAACAGGGCAAACCAAACTACAAAAGCCAATTCTTACACTGGGATGGAAACAAGCTCCCGGGGACCGGTTTCTGGCATTACAGCCGTCTTCGGCCCGGTTTGCTTGAATCCTGATGGTGCAATGAGCAAGGGTCTCACATCTGAGAATACCCTTCCACGCTTAGGGTGGACAAAAATATTTACAACAAGGGGTGGTGAGGGACAGAGTCTCTGAATTAAGCAGAAAGCTCTCACCCAGTCAAGAGATCAGGGCTAGATCCAACACCGTTTTTTAGCTCACTGCACCATCCCAGTTTCAGAACCTGGCTGTATGCAAATTAGTCTGTTCCTGTCCCAGTGCATGATGGGAACAGGGCAAACCAAACTACAAAAGCCAATTCTTACACTGGGAAGGAAACAAGCTCCCGGGGACCGGTTTCTGGCATTACAGCCGTCTTCGGCCCGGTTTGCTTGAATCCTGATGGTGCAATGAGCAAGGGTCTCACATCTGAGAATACCCTTCCACGCTTAGGGTGGACAAAAATATTTACAACAAGGGGTGGTGAGGGACAGAGTCTCTGAATTAAGCAGAAAGCTCTCACCCAGTCAAGAGATCAGGGCTAGATCCAACACCGTTTTTTAGCTCACTGCACCATCCCAGTTTCAGAACCTGGCTGTATGCAAATTAGTCTGTTCCTGTCCCAGTGCATGATGGGAACAGGGCAAACCAAACTACAAAAGCCAATTCTTACACTGGGAAGGAAACAAGCTCCCGGGGACCGGTTTCTGGCATTACAGCCGTCTTCGGCCCGGTTTGCTTGAATCCTGATGGTGCAATGAGCAAGGGTCTCACATCTGAGAATACCCTTCCACGCTTAGGGTGGACAAAAATATTTACAACAAGGGGTGGTGAGGGACAGAGTCTCTGAATTAAGCAGAAAGCTCTCACCCAGTCAAGAGATCAGGGCTAGATCCAACACCGTTTTTTAGCTCACTGCACCATCCCAGTTTCAGAACCTGGCTGTATGCAAATTAGTCTGTGCCTGTCCCAGTGCATGATTGGAACAGGGCAAACCAAACTACAAAAGCCAATTCTTACACTGGGAAGGAAACAAGCTCCCGGGGACCGGTTTCTGGCATTACAGCCGTCTTCGGCCCGGTTTGCTTGAATCCTGATGTTGCAATGAGCAAGGGTCTCACATCTGAGAATACCCTTCCACGCTTAGGGTGGACAAAAATATTTACAACAAGGGGTGGTGAGGGACAGAGTCTCTGAATTAAGCAGAAAGCTCTCACCCAGTCAAGAGATCAGGGCTAGATCCAACACCGTTTTTTAGCTCACTGCACCATCCCAGTTTCAGAACCTGGCTGTATGCAAATTAGTCTGTTCCTGTCCCAGTGCATGATGGGAACATGGCAAACCAAACTACAAAAGCCAATTCTTACACTGGGAAGGAAACAAGCTCCCGGGGACCGGTTTCTGGCATTACAGCCGTCTTCGGCCCGGTTTGCTTGAATCCTGATGGTGCAATGAGCAAGGGTCTCACATCTGAGAATAACCTTCTACGCTTAGGGTGGACAAAAATATTTACAACAAGGGGTGGTGAGGGACAGAGTCTCTGAATTAGGCAGAAAGCTCTCACCCAGTCAAGAGATCAGGGCTGGATCCAACACCGTTTTTTAGCTCACTGCACCATCCCAGTTTCAGAACCTGGCTGTATGCAAATTAGTCTGTTCCTGTCCCAGTGCATGATGGGAACAGGACAAACCAAACTACAAAAGCCAATTCTTACACTGGGAAGGAAACAAGCTCCCGGGGACCGGTTTCTGGCATTACAGCCGTCTTCGGCCCGGTTTGCTTGAATCCTGATGGTGCAATGAGCAAGGGTCTCACATCTGAGAATACCCTTCCACGCTTAGGGTGGACAAAAATATTTACAACAAGGGGTGGTGAGGGACAGAGTCTCTGAATTAAGCAGAAAGCTCTCACCCAGTCAAGAGATCAGGGCAGAATCCAACACCGTTTTTTAGCAGGGACAGACTGATTTGCATATAGCCAGGTTCTGAGCTGGGATG
This sequence comes from Lissotriton vulgaris, assembly GCF_964263255.1. Classification (NCBI taxonomy): domain Eukaryota; kingdom Metazoa; phylum Chordata; class Amphibia; order Caudata; family Salamandridae; genus Lissotriton; species Lissotriton vulgaris. The sequence goes on from NC_141690.1 coordinate 263,011,092, forward strand.
GGGCAGTGAGATAAATAACGGTGATGGATCAAGCCCTGATCTTTGGACTGGGTAAGAGTGGTCTGCTCAATTCAGACACTCTGTTCATCACCACCCCCTTTTCTGAATCGTTTTTGGCCACTATAGGTGTGGCAGGGTATACTCAGACATGAGTCCCTTTCTCACTGCTCCATCAGGATTCAAGCAAGCCGGGCCGAAGACGGCTGAAATGCCAGAAACCGGTCCCCGGTAGCTTGTTTCCTTTCTGGTGAAGAATTGGCTTGGTAGTTTAGTCTGCCCTGTTCCCATGATGCACTGGGGCAGGGACAGACTGATTTGCATATAGCCAGGTTCTGAGCTGGGATGGGGCAGTGAGATAAATAACGGTGATGGATTAAGCCCTGATCTTTGGACTGGGTAAGAGTGGTCTGCTCAATTCAGACACTCTGTTCATCACCACCCCCTTTTCTGAATCGCCTCTAACCAGTGAGCCACACTACTTCACGTGACAGCTTCCTGTTCCCTTACTCTCCTAGGACACGACATGTTACTTTAATGTGCTTTTGTTTCCTGCTCACTGATGTTGCAAGTAGTGATATACCTTTAGGTGAGTGACATATGATTGGTTATGTTGTAACCAAGCTAACAACCACTAATTTTGGGGCTTGAACCCACTCGTTATTACCCAACAAGATGGTCTTTTCTCAGCTGCTTATTTGTACATAATTTTTACTTTTTCCTTACCGACTTCTGTTCTCATGCTCTACAGTCACACCCACGACTTGCATGATCACTACAGGTCTATATCAACCACATGTGGCCTGAATGTATGATTCCATGGTTTTATTTCACTTGAGTTTGTAACTACTCGCAATATAGAAACTTACATGTCTACTGGAAGAGTGACTATGTTTTTCATGTTTGTTTTACATTCCAGATTCATTCCAGCACCGAGGGACGTTTACCGCTCTTGGTACATCACAACTGGTAATATTTAGATTAATACACCCGACAACCAGTTACCAATGTAGTTCACAACACCTTGTTTTCATTTTCTCTTGGTCCTGAAGAATTGCCGCTGGATCCCACTCCTTGGGACCATTAGGCAAGAAACATGTCGACCATATAAATGCAACTACCCAGCGCATTACAGTAAGTTAGTTGCCATCACTTTTTTAACCAGGGTAGGAGGCAGGATTATTAAATTAGTGGCCCTGACCACCTTCCCCTGTTTTAAACCTTTCACAAGTTCTTTCACTACACTTTCACCTATTAGGACCCCTCCACGCACTCACCAAACGGCAAGGATAAAAGATCTTCACCAAAGAGCCCCCACTGAGGGTGCCAGTCGGGAATTGCACTGCCGTCTCGACGAGGAGCACGCCCGATGATGAAGCATGACACCTGCCAGTCCTTCACATCAGTCTCTCTTCCCCTCCTTAGGAACTGCTTACCTCTTTTTTGTTGCTTTTAGAAAAGTAGTTGCCTGAAGACGTTGATCATGACAATGACTGGGTCTTTCACCCGTTTCTAGTGGATCCAGGTACTCCTCTCCCAATGCACTTTCAGGAAGACCTAAGTGAGGTCCAGAGGGATTGCGTTCTCCAGATGCCATCCAGCCAAATCTCATTGGGAGAATTTTTGCTAAAAATGTCTGAAGAACATTTATGTTTGTCAAAAAATTCAGTCAAGACTATTTTGCCTCCTTTTCATCGTATTTATGCAAGATTGGGTTCTCAGCAGTGGCAGTATTAAAGACTAAGTACTTTTCAAGACTTGAGTTGGAACACAACCCGAGGATGGCAGTAGCAAAAATACATCCACTAATTGACAGTCTCGCTGGAGGAAAACAGGCACACCCACCCCATTAGTTCAGAACTGTGTGATCAAGTTTTGTCAAATTATGTACTTTTGTGCATTTTTGGGCAATTCTTTTCGGAGACTTTTTGTTTGAACTCTGTAGTAGGCATGTGACTTCGAACCATAGTCACCCACAAACCTTTAAGTTTCTAAACACTGTTTAATAATATTTTCCCACTGTAAAACTGATTTGCCATGGAAAATGGGGGCCTTTGTGGTTGTCAGTGATGAGGAGTACCAAGTTCTAGACTTTTGTCAGGGGGGGTTCCTTACGCCTGGAAATTTTGACATAGGGTCTCCGCATCCAAGAGTGACAGTGACTCTGTCACTGAGGTCACAAGACCCTTGAGGCCAGTCCACCTCACCCATTGGTACCTCTGTTGGCCTTGTTTCAGCGGTAGTAGTAGTAGTAGTAGTAGTAGTGCAACTTACCAGGGATTGGCAATGCATTATTTGCATGCACACCAAACTAAGTTTGCAAACTTCATGCACAAGCCCTTTTAACATGTGCTGCCTGTTTTCGGGCCACTGGAATTATGCAGCAAATGAGGACAAAATTATGTTGCAGTGTTGACTAAATTGTGCAGCAAAAAAAAGGCTACAGTGTAATGTGGTTCATTTTATGTTTTTTTTTTATTTTGACATTTCTACACATACCTGGAACGATTTTGCCTAATTAGTACCTGTGTAACTTGCAGCAATGAGAAAGGAGTAGTCTACCTTTAAACAGGGCCCTCCACTTTGCAGCAACATAAGTCAAATTGTTTACTAATTCTTGATCTGTATGAGCTACAAACCATTTACTTAAAATAAACAGATTATGCAGCAGATGATGAACTATGAGGCAAATATGTTACAGCCATAATTATGTGCAAAACATTTGCAAACTAGGATATTTTTCTGTTCATATTTGAACTGTTCTTGTGGGAAAAGGGAGAAGTACTGATGACCGAAACTGCATGGCTCGGAGACAAATTGCTTGCGATTCCACTGTTAAGCATATTTGGCAAAATCTGTGATTGGAAACATATCCTACTTTGTGAATGTATTTTAATGTCCAATAACCCATATTAAACTTTCAATAAGCATGCATGTCTACTGGTTGAAGTAAATAACATATGTTGTAATTTGTCAGTGAAATGCCAAACAAATATTAAAAATAAGGGAGTTTTGCTCTTTCTGGCCACACCTTGGACTATGCCCACTGACCCAATCCTCAGGTTATTCTCGCCCTCTGATTTTACACACAGTGCTCCTACTTCTCCACCCCCCATGTGACCCCTGCTTTCAGCGTATTATGTTTTGAATGTCGAGGCCCTATGAACTTAAGTATTATCAGAGCCTGACAGTGGGGTTAAGAGCAGCAGTCGCAGATCACAGTTGGCTCAGGTGGAAGCTGGGGCTTGAAATTAGAAATCCCAGGCTGCATAGGGCACTTTCCCTGTGCCTTTCCACTTTGAGTGGGAGTGCAACCAAACAGGATAGTGTTTAGGAAACTAACAAAAACATGCCTGTTCCCCATGGCCTAATCAGTCGGTATTGCGGCTGTTCGTCCTCCCTCTTTTTCACCTCAGCGCCAAGACGCCTTGGCATTCGAGGGCTCTATAAATGTTAATCCTATCCTAATCCTAATCCTACCCTTTACTAATGAAGCCTAGTAAAGGTACAAGATGACACTATCAGAAAGAATGCTATTTTGCAGTCCCTGACTTTCCTTAAGCATAATAATGCATCCTGGGATATGCAGTCTTGCATTACATCAGCTTAACCAAGTGGACTAATACACCTGAGAGCAATGTCAGAAAAGGGGAAAGCCCATGGCTTGACCACTGTCTCTGATGATATTATAGGATCCTTTGGTAACTTTAAAGGTAATCCACGTCCATTCATGTAGAACCACTCTGAACCTAGATAGAACCATGAGGGCTCTTTTTGCAGGCACGCAAAGTGTAAACCGAGCAGCCCCATTATCAAGTCTGTCCCATTAATGACCTGACAATGTTCCCAATTTAAAACTTAATTTTCCCACTTATGCCTCTTGTGCTTGTGATTCTCAAAATGTGCGAGAGCTTTACTCACAGTATTGCACTAACATTTTAAATGTGAGTGGCCCTTATGACCACACTGTACCAGTTGGCGCCCCGTTTACCTTTAGAAATCTCGGCTTACTAGGGCATCTTTTTGTTAAAACGTGGGCCAAGGGCTTTAGCACCACATGCCCTCTGTGATGTCTCTGTTTTTGCCTCTGACAGCTGTGGGTCTTCTTGAAATAGGGATACTCAAGTTGGCTTTCAAGGAAGAAACTATGCTTTTGAAGACTGTACAGATTGGATTTTCAGCAGAGTGACTCAATTTTAAAGTTCCAAGTGGACAAGAATCGTTGATGAGGTCATCAGCCAGTCGTGGCTCTTTAGCCAGAAGCACTTTGCATTCTGGTACTTCTAGTTTTACGTTTTCTACAATTATTATTATTATTATTTTGCGATTTCTAAAGCGCCTGGTGACCCGTAGGCATCCTCGCGCTATTCAACCTGTGAAGATACAGAGGGGGGTAGGGGGGGTGCTTTATTTGGGGAAAAGGAGGGTTTTAAGTTTCCTGCGGAACACCATGTGGGAGGGTTCCAGGCGAAGACTGAGAGGGAGTGAGTTCCACGCTGTGGAGGCTTTGACCGAGAAGCGTCAAATAAGCATAATAATAAAAATAAAAATAAGCATGAACTTTGAAATCTAGGCATGTAAAGTACAGCTTAAAGTCAACCAGTGGTGGTAGAGTTGGCTGGTTTCTGGGCTATTAATGCTCTATGAAGTAGTGTTCTTTAAAATGTTAAATTTTCACCTGCAGGGTGTCTCACCTTTCATACCAAAATGAAAACAGTATTTGCACTATTTTTCATTTGATTTTTAAGTCCGGGAACTGGAAATTTAGTACACACTCCCTTATATATGTTGAGAGCAAGGGTCTGGCAGAGTAAAGGTGGAATAGAGTCTAGAGGCTCCCTGCACCATGTCTGAGCCTTCATGAATCTCACAGACACTCACTCTCCTAGGTCTGTGTTTCAAAATTCTCTATTGCCCTTAAAACTATTTGGAGTTTTACACCTGCTGGTAGCTTGGCTCATGGTACTGCTAATTAAGATTAGGTCTCAAGTCCCTCAGTTTCATTTCTATGTACTTGCGTCACCATTTAATAACTGAGCAGGACCATCTTAGTACCGCCCTTGAGTCGCCAGTGCCTCTTCCAACTCCACAGACTGAGCTCCGGCTCACCTGAACCATTACCTGGTGGTAAGTCTTTAGAGTCCCTGAACAGAAGGAAATGCCGAACAATCAGCCAGTGCAATCGAGTAGTCAGCCCAACCAGCATCGTACAGCCAGTGAGGAGATCAAGAAAATCACAAAAAAGTGCTGCGGCTGCTACTACTACTGCTAATAAGTGTACTATTGTATTGTGTCTAGCGTAAAAGAAAATTCTTGGCCAATCTGTTTGTATACTTTTGGCCAATGTGATAATGCACTCCCTTTCTTAGCATCACATCATTTGTGCATTTGCTCTTTCTATGCTATGTACTGAACAATGTTGTTGTACTGTACTTGTATTACTCTGACCAAAATCAAATGCCTTACAATGTCATATGATGTCATATGGTGTCATATGGTGTTCCCCAACAGATTCCTTTCTCCTACAAGTAGAACAATACTTCACATTTGAAAACCTGCTTGGCCACAATGCCTGTCACCTTCAGCTAAATGATTTTTCAGGTAGGTTCCTTTCCCACAGTAAAATATATACTGCTGTGTCTTATGTATTGTTGAAACACTTTAGTCAGGAAAGATGCTGACTAGAACGCTCTTCTTGCTGTGGAAAACTAAAGGTGGCATAAAGCAGCTGGGTAGACCTTCCTTCTAGAAACCTTTGCACATGCATCACTTCCCCTCACTGTCTCACTGCATTGGGAGAGGATCCTTACACCGGGGGCAGGTTTTGCCTCCAACACTCCCTGTGCTGATTACATGGGAGAGTCCCCACAAAAGACTGTTTGCAACTTTCAAACTGCAGTTAATTATTCGGTATGTTCCCAAAATACAGCTGCTACAAACTCATTTGTTTCTTTTATTCTTAGAATGGATATCCGGAAATTCTTTACAAAGAAACATCCAAGTGAAATGAACCTATATTCAGGCAACTCAAATTAACATGGTTCATTGCGATGATATATGTCGAAGCTGCGGTCTGCAATTCAATATGGAGTTGGGGCTGCAGATTTAGAAATATCAAGTTACAACCCAGTCCAAGGAACAATTCGTGGAGTTGTCACTGCCTTAGAAGAATCAAGCAACAGTTCTAATGCAACATCAACTAGTCTTCAGGATACACAGGATATACTTGGAAGCACATTGGAACCAAACCAACCAAACAGGAGCACATTGCCCATTCCAATCATTGTAACAGTCACAAATGAAGAAAAAGCGCATTCTGCATTTTCAAGGAATTTGGTTCTAGTATTTCCCCTGGCTGCATGGCAGCGATAGAATGGGAGGAATGCTATGCTTTTATTGGTGATAGGCTCAGTCACTATAATTAATTGAGCATTCCGAGAACACCAACTGGAAGAAGGCAATAGAAAGGTTCAAAAAGCACCAGAACAGTTATGCTCATTCATATGCAGTGAGTCAACAGGTACAGCATAGATGAGGCCAATCAATCAATCTACAAGTATCACAACAAGACCTACAACAAAAGAAAGAAGCCTGGCTTCATCTTAACAAAATAATTCATACCATGGTTCTTCTGGCAAAACAAGGCCTTGCACTCAGAGGTCACGATGACCACAGAGGGAATTTTCCTCCATTTCTTTGAAACAGTTGATTACAGTTAATTGAGCAGAATATCTCAGCCCAGACATCCAAAATGAAGTTCTTCAGTTATCGTCCCATGCAATTTTGCATCAAATCCGTAAAAATATTGGTGACAATCCATATGCAGTAATTGTTGATGGCACACAGGATATATCTGGTCAGCAACATAAAGCTTTTGTATTTGTTACGCTGACCAAGATCTGTGCCCTCATGAGGATTTTATTGGACTGCATCAGGCTGATAATACCACTGGTACTGCAATTGCTACAATTGTCAAAGATGTTTTATGCCGTCATGGTCTTTCTCTGTCAAAGCTGAGAGCACAAACAGATGATGGAGCAGTAAATATGGCAGGAAAATACCATGGTGCACAGGCATTAATATGGCAAGAACAACCACTTGCTCTTTCTGTGCATTGTGGAGCACATTGTACAAATCTAACGATGCAGGCTGCAGCACATTAGTCTTCCATAATGGAAGATGCACTACTTTATGTCCAAGAACCAGCCATCTTCGTGGACAACCCAAAATTCAAAGAGGGCTTTAGCTTTGAGGCTAATAATTGCTCGCGCCACTGGATGGTGCTAGGCGTTGAGACAGCACAAGAACAAGTGGAACAGCTCATTAAAGAAATCAGTGACCTCAAACAGGAGATAGCGAGCCATACTGCATTTGCAAGCGCCAAAGAGACCTTGGAACGCTTGGAGAAAACCCAGAAGGACTTCGACGTAGAAGCACAGGCAAAGAAACTGGACAAACTGGCCAAGGATATCCAATCCAATATTACGATGAGAAGAGAACATATCCCTACCTGCAGGAAGATTATTTCAAGCAGGACAATCAAGGATATTTCTTTTACAGAGGCAGAGGAGGCTACCGAGGGGGGAGGCGTTTTACAAACTTCTCTGACTCTTCCTACAGCACGGGAAGCGACAATGAAACAACCAGGACCAAGTGGCAATCAACAATATCAGGGACAATGGTATCAACCACCACAGGACCGGATGATGGGCCAACATCAATCTTTTTTAGAGGATACCACCTGGAGACCACCAAGAGGCAGAGGCAGACCTTGGAACAGACAACCTGCGAGAGGACAGAGCCAACAGAACTGGAACGGGGGCAGACAACAAGGACAGAACACCAAGCAAGTGAGGTTCCAGCAAGAGAACCATGGCGGAATCAACACCTGGTAAAGAACCTACAGATGGTAACCCAGGCGAGCCCCATTATTAATTTATCTAAGCACACATTAACAAAGGATGAAATTAGTGTACTCAGCAAGGGACTATCATTTGTGCCAACCTCACATGCCAATAGATTCAACATAAAGGCAGAACTTTCCAGATTCTTTCGCAAAGAAAGACTAAGTCATTTTTTCAAACATTCCCTTCCAATATCATCTACCTTGTTCACTGGGCTACAACCACCATCTACCTTCATGCCTGCGGCCAACTCTGTCTCTCATAAAATCCTGACATACGAGAGTGTGGTACTGAGGGACGTACTCAAGATCTGTATCACCAAACCATGTATAAAGTACAACATTTCGAAGGGTGAACGAGAAGCTCTGAACACTCTAAAAAATAACAGAACTGTACTGATAAAGCCGGCAGACAAAGGAGGCGCAAGTGTGATGCTAGATGTACAAGACTATAAGGATAAGATATACTCCCAATTGAGAGATGGAATCAGCTACACCCCGGTCAATAACGACCCAACCAAATAGACCAGGAAGAAAATTCAGGAGATTACGAAGAGGGGTAAAGAAGCAGGCTTTCTCAGTGACAAAGAATATGAATACCTCAATGTCAAACAACCAAGAGTGCCAACTATTTACACGCTACCCAAAGTTCATAAGAACCCATTGAAACCACCGGGATGCCCAATAATATCGGGGTGTGGGTCGCTCTTGGAACCCATATGTAAATATGTGGACATCTTCCTTAAGACACTAGCAGAAGCAATGGCAACCTACGTGAGGGACACGATGCAAGTCATCAACTTGGTAGATCAAAAGATCTTTGACAAAGAAAAGCAAATATTGGTGACGATGGACATCGTATCGCTTTATACGAGTATCCCACAAACACCAGCACTTGAATTAATTGAGAGAACTCTTGAAAGAAGACCACAACCTGCTAATGTCCCTACTGAATTCATACTAGAATTGTTAGAAGTGGCTATGACTAAGAACTTTTTTATTTTCCAAAAGGATTTCTACATTCAAAGTAAGGGTATACCCATGGGGGCAGCATTCGCACCTAATCTGGCTATCCTGTTCATGGATGATTATGAACAAAGACACATTCTATCATCAAACAATCCATACAGGAATAACATTACCGAATGGCGAAGGTACATCGATGATGTGCTTATGATATGGACAGGAGATGAAGAAGACCTCACTTCCTTCTTACAATGGGTTAACTCCCAGTCGGATGATATTAAGTTTACTATGCACTCAGACAAAGGAACTATAGACTTCTTAGACATTAGTATCAAAGTCAATGGGGACCACCTGTATACAACCCTATACAGAAAACCGGCAGAGAGGAATACATTATTGAGGTACACAAGTCATCATACTCGAGGACTCCGAGATAATTTACCCTTCGGTCAGTTCCTCAGGATCAGGAGGAACTGTTCTCTGAAGAAAGACTTCTTCAGAGAATCGGATGAACTCATTTCACTCCTAGTCAGAGGTTATCCAAAGAGACTGGTACAAAGAGCCAGGAAGAGAGCCTGGTATAATAACAGAGACACCTTGCTGGTACCCAAGGAATGCAAATCCCCAACGGACAGAATGATATGTGTGACCACACATTGTAGTAAGAGCAACAACATCAAAAGAACTATTATTAAACACTGGGGACTCATTGCAGATACTATCGAGATGCCAGAGCCCCCAATGCATGCATTCAAGAAAGCGAAAAATATCAGAGACTATGTAGTTCGCTCACTATTGGAAACACCACCTGCACCCACCATTCAGACGTTATGGAACCTACTGGAGGTGGTGGGGCACTACAAATGTACCAGATGTAAGGCGTGTGCTATGTGCTTAGAAACTAAAACGTTGAAGTACAAAAACCATACCATTGATATGAAGGTGCACACCAATTGTAACACAAGTGAAGTGATATATGCCATCCTCTGCCCATGTGACCTGATGTACGTGGGACAAACCAGGCGAAGAATCGAATCCTCCAGCATTGTAGTAGGATTAGGTGCCAAACAGCAGGAGCTCCTCTGGTCGAGCACTTCATATCCAAAAATCATACCCCAGAGTCAGTGAAATGGCTAGTACTAGAAAAAATAACACTGGGCCCACGGGGAGGGGACTTGAGCCCCATTATGAACACCAAAGAGTGTAAATGGATGCATCTACTGGACACAGTTGACACTGGACTAAATGAGCTGGATGCCACCTATGCTCAGATAGCAGGACTGGAACCGGAATAGATAGGAACATTCAGCAGATAGAATCATTCCCATTTGTCCATACCATTAGTACACAAACAGGTTACAGACTAACATCCGGGCTAACAAAGAGCCTTAGACTCCACAGATAACCCTGATCAATGTGTGTCTTTGTTGTGAAATGTAAATATATTTTCTAACTGACACCGTCATGTATTCGTGATTGTAATGATTGCTATCTGAATATAGCAAAGCGATTATCTGTTTGGATTGATGTATCTGTCTACTAGTTATAAGGCTGTGACCACAGGTCTAACAAATGATGTATTCTTTAAATATATTTAGTGTAACTTTCTCGGTCAGAGAGAATCAATATTACCATTTCAACAAAACGCCTTGTATATAAACGATGTTAGAAAGGAACTGATCGCAGCGTGATCACGTTCTTTCAAAATCGAACATGAGTAACAGTCTAAGCATCCACGCTCCAAGATCCTTTACCATTCCCATTCAGTATATGATACTCTTGTACAATTGCTAAACACCGGTGTTTATTTAAATCTGTCATCCTAATAAAGTTTTACACTGACTGCTGACGTCATGTAATTCCTACGATGACGCACACTGGGTTGCCATTGGCTAGAGAGGGGGCGAGCCTCCAGCTAGCATCTAGCGGCAGCACTGCGTGAGGCTCCCGGGATGCCGTTTCCCTTCTTATTTGTGAAAGAACAAGTGCTGACCATACAGAAAGTACTCTCCTTCTTTGGAGTGACAAATAAAGAATATTTCAGAATTTGTCTGGTATTATTTATTTTATACCCTTTTACTTTGTTTTTTAGATTTAGAAATTCATTTGTACGAAAAAGACATACCATATACATTTAACATACACTTATTCAAAAACACATGTACAAAAAACATTGCATATAAAAAACAGAACCTCTATCTGAATTTCATATATACATTAACACAACTATTTGTGCATCAACATCATTATTCATTATTTGCACTATCTTTCCTTAGAAAGAAGTATATTTACACTAAAATAAGGAGTAAATCAGATGGAGATAACAATAGATGTACAAAATAATACAAGTATGACTGAGGGACTAAATCACAACATCAGTGGCGAAGTGTGGCTCAGGGGTTAGAGGCGGCAGACCCGGAATCTGAGATCGGTCCTGGACCAGGGTTCAATTCCCAGCCCCGGCGGGTCTTGGGCTAAAAATTCCACGGACTCGATAATTCTCGTCCCGGTGCCTCCTCGACTCACGGGTTCACACTCTGCGACTCTGGGCAATAGCTTGCTTAATCTCCACAACGGCCCCTCGCAGCGGGATGCCTGACTTTCACCCTGTGGACGCCCTGTCGGGGCTTCTCACAGGGGAATACCAGGACGGGTTCCCTAGGCAAGCGCCAGGATGCCCTTTGTGGTGACAGGTTGCGCTATATAAGTATACCTACATTTACATTTACATCAGTCCTACAAAGAGCAACTTATTATTAGCAGTTGTTAAATACTCTATTTGGCCCCTTCTTATAGCAGTTCCGCCTCAGCGAGCAGCTTGCCAGTCAATCCTAGGCGGTCGAGCAAGCAGGTAAGAGAGAGGATGCGCTGCCCTTTCTTTAGAACTCTGAAGGAACCATTTCCATCACGCTCGAAGGACCTATAGTGGACGTTTTTTAATAAGTTGAGTGATTATTTTCCCACACTCGCATTGACAATGTTGGGACTATTTAACTCTGTCCGACCACTACTAATCAGCTTTGGCTAAACTGCCTTCTTGTACAACAGACATTGTTGCCGCTAGAATAATTATAACGGGGTCTTTTTGGCACGTCTTTGTTGCACGTCTTTGGTGTACATTTTTCGAGCTGAAAGCCACTAGAGAAGCGAGAATCACTATTTTTAGACCACACATGCTATTCATTATAGTGTGGGGATACTAATGTTCCCTTCTACTACATCAGTCTTCTGTAGACCATGTATATACCGCTCCCCCACATTCATTAACATTACTGTGATAGAAGGGGTTATGTGCAATTATGTGTTTGTCTGTGCCATTTTCATAATTAGCGGGCGTTGATTCCTCAATTTTTCTTTACACAGATTGGAATTTGGTTAACTAACTAGAAACCAACAACGGAGATCTTAGGACACCGTTTTGACTTGTAACTAGAACACATGGACCACTTGGATTAAGACTTGATGGTACCACCGTCACAAGCAACAGTAAGTTCTTTCTCTCCCCCAGTCCACTATGATTCTTCGCACTGGACAACAACTGTCTTGTAATACATGACTCAGTCTCATTACAGATCATTGAGGAGCAATTTTACTGCCCACCGGTTTTGGACATTCACAGCCATTCCATAAGTAGGTATCAATTGAGAATACCTACAGCATGATTCACCATAGGTTTAGTACACGCGCTGAACACAATTCGTTTTATTTTTTAGGTGCTCCACACTAACACTTGTCCTGATGAAGAGCCCATTTTGAGGAACTAATAACCCTACAATTCTCTGGGTCGAACCGCAGACTACTTGTACCATCACACCATAGGAACAGAAGAATATGATGTATCGTGACCTATGTGTTATGTTTTTAGGGAACTTTTTGACCAATTTGAGGCTGTAAAGGTCCAATTGTATAAATTATGAGATCGTGTCCATGTCACACCACCTTTACCCAGTCCCCCACTTACCCTACCACCCCCAATCCCCTTTAATACTTTCCTTTCTTCTTCTCACTGAGAGCACTGTAAATATTTGAAATGTATTAAAATAGGCTTTCATTAATGCTTTGAATGACAAAGGTATTTGAATGTATTCCAAAATGGAAATGATGTAATAATGTCATATGGATTAATATGATTGCTCTGAATTGCAAGAGCACTTTGTAACATTTTTTTCAATATTTCTTAATTAAATATGCGGATAGAAAAATCCAGAAATAATCCTTCTTTGGTGAATCATTAAATGTGAATTGATTAGAAAGAGGTACTACCTCGACCATTTCTCCGAACGTACTGTTTATTGTTGATAGGCTCAGTCACTATAATTAATTGAGCATTCCAAGAACACCAACTGGAAGAAGGCAATAGAAAGGGTCAAAAAGCACCAGAACAGTTATGCTCATTCATATGCAGTGAGTCAACAAGTACAGTATAGAGGAGGTAAATCAATCAATGCACAAGTATCACGACCAGTCCAACAACAGAAAGAAGCCTGGATTCATCTTAACAAAATAATTCATACCATGGTTCTTCTGGCAAAACAAGGCCTTGCACTCAGAGGTCACGATGACCGCAGAGGGAATTTTCCTCCATTTCTTTGAAACAGTTGATTACAGATAATTGAGCAGAATATCTCAGCCCAGACATCCAAAATGAAGTTCTTCAGTTATTGTCCCATACAATTTTGCATCAAATCCGTAAAAATATTGGTGACAATCCATACGCAGTAATTGTTGATGGCACACAGGATATATCTGGTCAGCAACATAAAGCTTTTGTATTTGTTACGCTGACCAAGATCTGTGCCCTCATGAGGATTTTATTGGACTGCATCAGGCTGATAATACCACTGGTACTGCAATTGCTACAATTGTCAAAGATGTTTTATGCCGTCATGGTCTTTCGCTGTCAAAGTTGAGAGCACAAACAGATGATGGAGCAGTAAATATGGCAGGAAAATACCATGGTGCACAGGCATTAATATGGCAAGAACAACCACTTGCTCTTTCTGTGCATTGTGGAGCACATTGTACAAATCTAACGATGCAGGCTGCAGCACATTAGTCTTCCATAATGGAAGATGCACTACTTTATGTCCAAGAACTGGTAATTTATTTGGAATATCTATGACATGCCATGCATTATTCTTAGACCACATCCAGCACAGTGTAGAAGGCCCTTTAAATGTGTTGAAAATAAAGCCTCTGTGTCCAACACGCTGGACGGTCCATGTAAAAGCTGTAAAAAAAAGTAATGGATAATTATGACGCTGCTCTGGAAACCCTAGAACAATTATCACCATCCAAGTCCAGTGGCGATGTATCAGCTCGTGGTATGCTGGTACAGTTTCAGAGAGGAACAACTGTCCTAGGTCTTCGGATTGCTCTCCAAGTACTGCAGCTTCTAGAATGTTTGAATATTGCCTTGCAAGGATGCCAGCAAACTTTATCAGGGCTACTAGCTGCTGTTAACGAAGCAAGAAGTACAGTACTAAAACTCAGTAGTGATGAGTCATTTGACAGTCTGCTCAGTGCCAATAACCACATGACTGCCATGTACCATCTTAATGCCATTGAAGTGCCATGATTGCACTTAATACCTAAACGGATAGATGACGGAGCAGCAAAAACTTTTCATCCTGCAACCTCAGTATTTTGAAGTTTAGATACCGTTTCTCTTCATCTCTTTCAGCATTTTGACCAGGAAGGCATCCAAACATATGAAAACCTTAACAGGTGCTTTTAACAGGCAATGGCATGGCCTCCTGCTCAGTACAAAGAAACTGAGCCTTTGCTGCACTTCACTCAATTGACTATATTATCAAGTATGTTCAAGTACTCGTCTGTCATGAAAAATGCGCCTAGAGACAGATTTATTTTCACATGTTGAGAAGCTACTACAGATTCTTTTGGTTATACCAGTATCTTCTTGTGAGGCCGAGAGATGTTTCAGTGGTCTCCGCTGATTAAAAACTTGATTAAGATTAACTATGTCCTAGAAAAGACTGAATCATGATGCCATTTGCCATTTCCATAGAGATTATGGACTCAGTTGACCTGCAGAAAATAACCAAAGAATTTGTCCTCCACACTGAACAACGTGAGAAATTATTTGGCTTTACAAAATAAAGTTCATTATTGAATTATGGATTCCTGCAGCAAGAAAAACTATTTCTAATTAGTCCAATTGCATTTTGAGACGTAGGAATGTCGCTAAGAGCATTTAGTTTATTCTTTCTTTTTTCGTCCCACCTTTGGTTGCTTGGTGAATGTAGATGCAAGATTCATATACATGCTTTTTCACATTTTGTTTAATTATTTTGTGAATGTAAATAATAAAGCATACTTGCAAACTGTGGTGACTACATGCCTGCCTTTCTCAATATTTCTCTTCATAACTGATTTTATTCGTTTAACGGGTGTATGGTCTCAAACCCTATGTGATTTATATAGGGTCACTGAAAAGTTCACAAGTGTGTGCCTGTTCCTCCCCCCGATGTTTAGTGTCTCCTATGCCCCTGCACGCACTCCTCTCAGACTAGGAGTTCCATGATAAAGGCTTAAATCTTTCAGTGGGAGATGGTGTGATTGTTTACTGCAAAGCATTCATCCGCACAGAAACTCCGTTATGCTGACGCGCTGCTGAAGCAGTTTGAGCACGCTAGCACGCCATTGTTTTTACCTGTTCTAATTTACTTTTAAAATCGCCGTTTGTACTGCTGTAGATGAGAACTATTTGCACAGTATTATTTTAGAATTGTTGGCACATTAGCAAAGTAATACCTTTTGTGTGTAGAATACCGCTCATCTCCCCGTTCCACCGCAGCTTGTGCTGTTTGTTGTGGAGGGAGTGGACTAGCGCGGTACAGAGGGACTCCTTCACCCTCACTTCCGGGGGCCATCTTGGAGAGGTGACGGTCTAGTGGTTGCACTAGGACCATCAGGAGCCTCCTATTTAGGGCGAGCATTTCTTGCCGCGCCAAAGCAAAGCATTCATCCGCACAGAAACTCCGTTATGCTGACGCGCTGCTGAAGCAGTTTGAGCACGCTAGCACGCCATTGTTTTTACCTGTTCTAATTTACTTTTAAAATCGCCATCTGTACTGCTGTAGATGAGAACTATTTGCACAGTATTATTTTAGAATTGTTGGCAAATTAGCAAAGTAATACCTTTTGTGTGTAGAATACCGCTCATCTCCCCGTTCCACCGCAGCTTGTGCTGTTTGTTGTGGAGGGAGTGGACTAGCGCGGTACAGAGGGACTCCTTCACCCTCACTTCCGGGGGCCATCTTGGATAGGTGACGGTCTAGTGGTTGCACTAGGACCATCAGGAGCCTCCTATTTAGGGCGAGCATTTCTTGCCGCGCCAAAGCAAAGCATTCATCCGCACAGAAACCCCGTTATGCTGACGCGCTGCTGAAGCAGTTTGAGCACGCTAGCACGCCATTGTTTTTACCTGTTCTAATTTACTTTTAAAATCGCCGTTTGTACTGCTGTAGATGAGAACTATTTGCACAGTATTATTTTAGAATTGTTGGCACATTAGCAAAGTAATACCTTTTGTGTGTAGAATACCGCTCATCTCCCCGTTCCACCGCAGCTTGTGCTGTTTGTTGTGGAGGGAGTGGACTAGCGCGGTACAGAGGGACTCCTTCACCCTCACTTCCGGGGGCCATCTTGGAGAGGTGACGGTCTAGTGGTTGCACTAGGACCATCAGGAGCCTCCTATTTAAAGCTCGCATGGGCTGACGCGCAGCGGACACGCGCAGCGGACACGCGCAGCGGGCGCACCGATGGCGCGCCGGAGGTGCGCCAGAGGTAAACCCGTCTGTGCCCGTCCGTGCCGCGGCCGGGACTAGGGACACTCCCCTTAACCATTCCTATCACGATTTACACATTACTAGGGACTTGCTATACTCACTGCAGATCCAGGATAGCTGCTGCCAAAATACACTGCAAGCAGACACCTGGAGGGGACCCATATGCTGTAAACACTGTAAAGCTGAGCTAAGCCCGGAGATACATGCCATTACACCCAACGGCTCTAAAATATTCCGGGGTGGACTCATTAACGCCAGGTCAATGGGTAAAAATGCAGCGCATGTACATGACCTAATTGCTGAGAATGATCTAGACTGCTTGTTCGTCACAGAGACGTGGCTTAAAGCCTGGTCTACCCCTGATGTTGTCCTAGCTCTACCGCAAGGGTATCACATCCAGCGATTGGATAGACGGATACAACGCGGGGGGGGGGCTTGCCATCATCCATCGCGACTCGATCAAATGTACTACATTTGAACTTCCAGATATCAAGGAAGCGGAAAGTCTAGGTTTCAATCTCCATATACTCAAGACCATGACTTTCACTCTGTCTGGAGTACTGATATACCGACCTCCTGGTCAACCGAAAAACTTCCTAGATAGTTTAGCTGAGGTGATTAGCAACCTCGCCCTCAAATTTGCCAATTTTACTGTGTTAGGCGATTTAAATCTCCACCTTGATTCTGACTCTGACACTAATGCATCTTGCTTTAAAGATCTAACAGACGTACTTGGGCTGACCCTACTAACACGGGACCCTACGCATAAGGCAGGACATTTATTGGACTGCGTTTGCACTAATCTGACATCCATACAGGTCAAATCGCCCTGCCCCTTAACCTGGACCGACCACATGTTCATACCTTTTGCCCTCACAATGGAGGGGAAGGGGATCAGAAAGGATCTCCCTAGGGCTGACGCCAGTATGAAGCATGACTGGAAGAAAATAAGTAAGGATCCAGATCTGCAGCAGAGAGCTGCAGCACTGAAACCCATTCTTACGGGTGTCACGGAAGTAGATAATAAAAACTTCAACCACTGGATCAAGGAAATCTGTGGCCCCCCTAAGGCCACAAACCCCAGTAAACCACACCAGAACAAAAAATCGGCACCCTGGTTCTCGCTCTCCCTAAAAGAGAAACATGTAGAGGTTAAAAGATTGGAGAGAAAATGGCGCCGCCTGTATAAGGAAGAGGATCTCAGCCATTATAAAGAATCTAGGAAACAGTATCATGCACAGATTAAAACTGCTAAAAAGGAATACTACTTAAAAGCAATTGACTCTTCAAATAATAAACAGAAAGAGATTTTTAAAGTAGTTAAGGATTTTATGAAACCAAGGTTTCTCCTACCAGAGATCCCTCTCTCCCTCACTCTATGCAATTCCATTGCAGATTTTTTGGAGCAGAAAATTTTTAACCTTACTAAAGATTTCTCTGAACAGCCCGCCTCCAAGGCAGTAGTAGACCTAGAAACTGCCCCGGAAAAAGCACAATTCTGTGATTTCCAACCTATCAGCCCAGAAGACTCACGTCAATTGATCATGTCCACTAAATCTGGATCCCCCTTTGATCCTTGTCCCCCAATGCTGATACAGGCCTTAGTCGATACAGTCAACCCCATCATAAACAACATCATAAACTCATCTCTATCCTCTGCCGAGGTTCCATCGGAATGGAAACTGGCGGCAGTAAAACCGCTGCAAAAAAAAACCCTGCCAGACCCCTCAACACTCTCCAAACTCCGCCCAATCTCCCTGCTCCCGCTGCTTTTTAAAATGACTGAAACTGTGGCGACCAAACAGCTGACTAAGTTCCTAGAGGATGAGCACATCCTGCACCCTAATCAATCAGGGTTTAGGGCCTCACACTCCACCGAGTCTGCCCTCCTATACACCGTGGAGACACTGAAGACCGCCATGGATCAAGGGAAGAAGGCAGTCCTTGTCCTACTTGATCTATCGGCGGCCTTCGATACGGTGTCCCACTCAATACTGATCAGTCGTCTGGTAGCAGCGGGGATAGCGGGCACTGTGTTGGACTGGTTGAAGAATTTCCTTGACCATCGTAGACAGGTCACGGTGTTGGGAGAACACTGCTCCGAGGAGAAAGTCACACAAACAGGGGTACCGCAGGGCTCTAGTTTGAGCCCGGTACTGTTCAACTTATAAATGACCCCCTTGATTGAGCTGATTTCGTCCTTTAACATCTGTACCATATCATACGCTGACGACACTCAGCTCATTCTAGTTTTAGATAGGGAAAATGGAAAGGCAGAGGAAAATCTAAAACACTGCCTTACCGCAACCTTCATTTGGATGCGTGAGAACCATCTTAAATGTAACACCGGGAAGACCGAAATTATACCTTTCGGCCCCCAAAACCCCTTTTCCCCTAGCCTATGGTGGCCATCGGATGCAGAATCCCCTCCGGATACCATCGCCACGGCCCGAAATCTAGGGATTAGGTTTGACAGTGCCCTATCTTTTAAACAGCAGGCTGGGGCAGTGGCAGGGTCTTGCTTTAACATCATCAGAGGACTCAGAAAGTTTTTTGATTTCCTTCCTCTGACAGCCAGGAAGACGGTGACAGTAGCACTCGTAACTTCTCGCTTGGACTACTGCAACAGCTTATATGCAGGACTCAATCGCTCTGTACTGCATAAGTTGCAGATGGTCCAAAATGCTGCTGCCCGCCTGGTGTTAAAATGGCCGAGGAGGTCATCTGCCTCGGCTGCTCTCAAGGCCCTACACTGGCTACCCATCCACAAGTGCATACTGTTCAAGATCTTGGTGATTACCTTCAGAGCTTTCCATCAAAAAGGACCCAAATACTTTCTCCCCTGGTTCAAACGGTATGTACCAACACGCTCCCTCAGATCAGCTAGCCTGAATCTGCTACGGATCCCCAAATTTAGACTCGCAACAAGAGGAGGAAAATCCCTCGCAACACTGGGCGCAAAGGCCTGGAATAAACTCCCACCTAATCTGCGCTTGATCTCTACTGAGAATAATTTCCGTAAGGCCCTGAAAACCTGGATCTTTAACCTGTCAGACACGGTCTGTATGACTTTGGTTTAGACACAGTTGTGCTTCAGTATATAAGAGACAGATGTGCGAATTTGACTGTTGCCGGCCTCCCACCTTAGGCTATGGGCTAAAAGCGCCAAGATGCTCCTTGGAGTGACAGCAGCGCTATATAAGTACACACTTACATTACATTACATTACTTTATAGTGTACACATTAATGTAGATTGCCCCGACTAATGTGTAAGGAGCGTTGGATTCTAACAAAGGAACAGAGGGGAGGGTAATGACTCCTTAATTCAACCTGTAGCAGCAAAAAAAAAAAAAAAAAACATGGAAGAAAAAATATGACCAATAATATGAAGGTCAGCTTTCTAGATCAGCAGTGAGCTCATGTACCTTCCCCAATCAGAATACAGTATATCTTGTAATTAGCGCTGCTGAGTAGATTACAAAGCATACTCCGTGAAGCCATAACATAGCTATTAATGGTTCCAGAAGTTTGGAAAACAATATGTGCTCGTAAAGGGCCAAAGGGTAATGAGAGAAATTGGAAAGTGCAGCCTTTCAAATGAATTGCAGAAAATGAGACCGGTGAATGGGGGTGGATAGATAAGCATCCTTGAGATCTATTTGTGTTATCCAATGATCTTGTTGATGGGAATCTGAGGCAATGTATCACCTCTAACTTTAAATGTCTATTTGTAAGGAAATGCCTCTTTTTCCATGCTCATTCCCACATTTTGGAACTCATGCTGCTGGTACGCACCAGTGTTACCATCCAATGTGTGAGCCCTAGCAGTAGAGGACAAATTCAAATACCTGGGAATTGTGACATTGTGACATTGAGGCTACAAATCTGAGAGAAGAGGATAACTATCTCTATACATCAGCTCAACATTTACAGTGTGTGAAGAAAGATGCAGAAAAAAATAAGTAGACACATTTCAAAGGAAGTCACCCACAGAAGGTAACAATTTATTAATTGCAAAGTATAATAGCCATTAGAGGATTGTAAACAATATCATTTCTTCTCATTGCATGTTCCCAATTCAAAAATCGTGAATTTATTATGTTTCTTTACTATTGAATGGTCAAATCATGTTAATTATTATGTCTTTCCAAATAATGATTAGAAATACAGAGTTTACCGCAGAAAAGACCACCTCTTGACACTGCTTACTGATTTTGGATACGGCAATTGAAGACTTCCTTAAAGTGATTGAAAAGCTGAATGCAAATCAGGAACTCTCCTTCAAGGACACACTGGTGGTATTGCAATATTTAGAGGAACTAGTGCTCTTCAAACATGTGCAGAGACCGTGTGTTGTGAAGAATTTTCAGGTATGTAAACAAAAAGACACCAATGAGAATCTTACAATGCATCTACATTGAAGCCTTCATGAGCACTCTGCATAAACGATGAATCATATTAAGGGCCCGATTAAGCCATTGGTGGTCCTCCCCCGGGTCTCCATGGCAGTGCCTTGCAGGAGCACCGCCAAAGTCTTACTCACACCGCCCACCAGATTATAATTGTAATTCTTGGTGGGCAGGTGGTGCTGCAGCGGTGTCATGGCCGTGCCGGTCTAAAGGACTATAGGTAAGCCTCCGGCAGGCACCACCACAGCACGTTACTGCATTGCCTCTGCCAGCCTTTCCAATCCTGAATACTCCTGAGGCGGAAGCCGGGAGAAGAAACTTTCACTTTTTAAAATTATATTTGCTGTCACTTACGCGCCGAAATACTTTGTGCTTTTAATTAAACCTCACTCACCCGTTCTCCTTAAAGCGGGCTGTCAGTCACCTAAACAGCGACTCCTTCGCTGCAACGTTAGCTTCAAAACAAACTTCCCTGCCGCCATTCTCGGCGAGGGAGAGAGGCCACGCCCACTTCAGGCCACGCCCACCCGCCGCACCCAGTACTTAAACGCTGCCTTCAGCGCAACACTCTGTCAGAATCCTGAATACTCCTGAGGCGGAAGCCGGGAGAAGAAACTTTCACTTTTTAAAATTATATTTGCTGTCACTTACGCGCCGAAATACTTTGTGCTTTTAATTAAACCTCACTCACCCGTTCTCCTTAAAGCGGGCTGTCAGTCACCTAAACAGCGACTCCTTCGCTGCAACGTTAGCTTCAAAACAAACTTCCCTGCCGCCATTCTCGGCGAGGGAGAGAGGCCACGCCCACTTCAGGCCACGCCCACCCGCCGCACCCAGTACTTAAACGCTGCCTTCAGCGCAACACTCTGTCAGAATCCTGAATACTCCTGAGGCGGAAGCCGGGAGAAGAAACTTTCACTTTTTAAAATTATATTTGCTGTCACTTACGCGCCGAAATACTTTGTGCTTTTAATTAAACCTCACTCACCCGTTCTCCTTAAAGCGGGCTGTCAGTCACCTAAACAGCGACTCCTTCGCTGCAACGTTAGCTTCAAAACAAACTTCCCTGCCGCCATTCTCGGCGAGGGAGAGAGGCCACGCCCACTTCAGGCCACGCCCACCCGCCGCACCCAGTACTTAAACGCTGCCTTCAGCGCAACACTCTGTCAGAATCCTGAATACTCCTGAGGCGGAAGCCGGGAGAAGAAACTTTCACTTTTTAAAATTATATTTGCTGTCACTTACGCGCCGAAATACTTTGTGCTTTTAATTAAACCTCACTCACCCGTTCTCCTTAAAGCGGGCTGTCAGTCACCTAAACAGCGACTCCTTCGCTGCAACGTTAGCTTCAAAACAAACTTCCCTGCCGCCATTCTCGGCGAGGGAGAGAGGCCACGCCCACTTCAGGCCACGCCCACCCGCCGCACCCAGTACTTAAACGCTGCCTTCAGCGCAACACTCTGTCAGAATCCTGAATACTCCTGAGGCGGAATCCGGGAGAAGAAACTTTCACTTTTTAAAATTATATTTGCTGTCACTTACGCGCCGAAATACTTTGTGCTTTTAATTAAACCTCACTCACCCGTTCTCCTTAAAGCGGGCTGTCAGTCACCTAAACAGCGACTCCTTCGCTGCAACGTTAGCTTCAAAACAAACTTCCCTGCCGCCATTCTCGGCGAGGGAGAGAGGCCACGCCCACTTCAGGCCACGCCCACCCGCCCCTTTCTCTGCACATTTAAGATGTGCAACTTCCGGACGCGCCGTCAGCGCGCCGAAGGCGCGCCAAAGGCAAGCCCGTCTGGGCCCGTCCGGGCCCAGAAGGCCCTAGGCCCTGTTACTATGCCTGGTACCCCTCAGGATCGAGTAACGTATACAGCAGATATCTTATACAACCTACGGCCTAAGAATACCCTAGCCTGCCACCACTCGCTCATTGCAGGTAAGACATTCTCGACCTGTTTACAATGCAATCGGACCCCCACCTTGAAACCACCCATCACTGCCCTGAAACTAGGACTTCTTAATTGCCGTTCCCTCCCCAAACATGCCACCGAAATGAACCTCCTAATTCAGAACCAGGAGCTTGACCTCTTGTTCATTACAGAAACATGGCTCTCGGACAATACCGATTCGGATGTTGTCACGGCCCTTCCCACCGGGTATATCTGTCAAGCACTTAATAGACCTAAAGGGAGAGGAGGTGGGTTAGCCATAATCCACAGGGAACAATTCACATGTCGTATGACCAACGCCGGTATTGAGGACTGCGAGAGCGGCCAATTCTCCATCCAAATCGCCCCAGCCCTTACCCTGGCAGGGCTTCTTATCTACCGGCCACCAGGGGCCCTGGGTAGTTTCATTAATGCTGTTGTTGAATCCAGTTCACAACTAGCTTCCTCTGCCCCTAACTTCCTCATACTAGGTGACCTGAATGTCCATTTCTTGGACCCCACGGATCGAGCAGCATCGGACATTAGGACCGACTTAACATCTCTAGACATTCGTCTAGTGAATAAAGAGCCCACTCATGACAAAGGCCACCTATTGGACCCGATCCTCACCAACATAGAAACTTTGACCTCTGATCCACCGGTGACCTTACCCTGGACTGACCACTTTTTGGTACCCTTTTCTTGGGAATTTCCTACTTCCACGCATTCGATCCCAAAAATCCAAGTCACCGACCGACAATGGCGCAAACTATCCCCGGAAACTTGGGCCACCTCTCTTGCAGAGTCCACCCCTGCGCTCTCATCTGATCCCAATATAGCTGACAGCCAATTCAGCGACTGGATCACCTCCTCTCTGGATACATTGCTTCCGATAACTACCACTCGGAAACAACCTAAAAGGATACCACCAGCTCTATGGTACACTCCTGAGCTTAAAACTCTACGTCAAGTGTGTAAAAAAACCGAACGCTCCTGGAGGCGCGACAAAACAACAATCAACAAGAACCTCTACTCTATTTCTCTCCTGAACTATAAAACTGCTATTCAGAAAACCAAAAGCATGTTTTTTCAGGAGAGAATAGAGAAAGCAGGCTGCTCCAGTAAGGAAGCATACTCTATCCTTAAAGAGCTGTCTAAACCCCAAGGACAAGGAACGGGATCCACGGCCCATCCTAAAGCCGATCTGGAGAAATGCCAGAAACTAGCCAATTTTTTCCACGACAAAATTAGACTAATTCTGGAATCTATCCCCCCCTCCAGCCCCAAAGAAAATATCACTTGTCCACACACCACCACCTGCCTGTCCACGTGGGGCCAGGTCACGGTAGACGAGGTGAGTAATGTGTTCAACTCTATGAAGAGCGGCTCCCCTAGCGACCCTGCTCCCCTTCGTTTCCTTAAAGAGGTAGCCCCTACTATCATCCCTTCCCTTACCCACTTGATTAACACCTCACTCCAACAAGGAACCGTACCCTCAAGCTGGAAGAAGGCGGTGGTAAAAGCCCTGCTGAAGAAGCCTACGCTGGACCCCGAGAATCTGACTAATTATCGACCTATCTCCCTATTGCCGGGAGTGAGCAAGGTCGCAGAAAAACTGGTCAATAGGAGACTTTCTCAGTTCCTAGAGACCAACAATAAATTAAAAAGCTCCCAGACAGGTTTCCGACCCGGACAGGGCACTGATATCGCCCTCCTGGCTGCTGTAGAGGAAGCAAGAGCACTATTGGATGGGGGAGGATCAGTGGCAGTGATCCTCCTCAACCTTAGTGCAGCGTTCGATACAGTTGACCATCAACTTCTTACCGAAAGACTGGCTGGGGTGGGAGTGAAAGGTACAGCCCTATCCTGGCTCTCATCCTTCCTGGCCCAACGGTCCTACCAGATTTGGGAAAAGAACGCCCGCTCCTCCGAAATGCCCCTCCAATGTGGTGTGCCTCAGGGCTCCTCCCTGAGTCCCACCTTATTTAATATCTATATGTCCACATTGGAGGAGGTTATCACCCCTTTCGGAGTGAGCGTCGTCAGCTACGCCGACGACACTCAACTAGTGGTGTCCCTGTCCCATCCCAAGCAACAGAAAGCTGATCTGTTCAACTGCCTTACGCAAGTCCATCATTGGATGAACAGATCAGCCCTAAAGCTCAACGGGACAAAAACCGAGGTCCTTATACTAGGCCCGGAAGGAGCCTCACTTCCCCTGGACAGCTGGCCAGCCTGTTTGGGTCCACCCCCTGATCCTAAAAAAGAGGTGAAAAGTTTGGGTGTTTGGATCGATTCCGATCTCTCCTTCACCTCACAAGCAAAGAAGGTGGCAGGGACCTGCTTCGGCCTCTTAAAATCGCTGAGGAAAGTTCTGCCCCTTCTCCCCCCTAAATCCCAAAAACTTTTAGTCCAAGGTCTCATTATATCGCGACTGGACTATAGCAATGTAATTTACCTGGGTGCCCCCGAAGCGACCCTCACCAAACTACAGATAATTCAGAACTCGGCCGCCCGGATCATCACCAACACCCCGGCCAGATCATCTGCCAAGCCCGCTCTTAAACTTCTCCATTGGCTCCCCATAAGGGAGAGAGTCAAATTCAAAGCCCTATGTCTTGTTCATAAAACGTTGCAGAATCAAGGCCCTCCTGTTCTCAGTAACATTATCACTCCCTACAGGAACTCTAGGTCCCTCCGCTCCAATACAGAAAACTTTTCCAAAATCCCAAGATTCAGGAAAACCCGAGCAGGAGGTAGACGCTTCTCAGTACAAGCCTCCCGACTTTGGAACTCACTTCCCCGTAATCTACGTCTTGAACCTCAATACCTGCGCTTCAGGAAACTGTTAAAAACCCATCTTTTTCCCTAAATCTGTACCCCCCTCCCCTCTTTTCTGCTTCTGTTTCCCCCTTCGACCTGGTGAATTCATGGTTCTTTTAGCGCTGGGATACCCCCGGGTGACTATCGCGCTTTATAAAAATAAATAATAATAATAATAATAATAATCTCTGGCTCACTGCTATGGTGAGGCATCTCTTATAACTCAACGCTGCTGCAGTGGCACCACCAGCATATTGCTGCCTCTGACCGCTGTGCCGCCACCGTTGCATCACAGATCCCTGCCAGTTGCAGCGGTCCGGTGGCAGTCTAAACTCTAAATTTAGTATAGAGTGAGCGGACCACTAGTCCAGAGGTTCGTGGACTGTCACCACAGATTTGGCGGTCCCATGGACCGCTGAACTCGGAATCAGCTGCTTAATGTTTTTCATTCTTAAAATAAGTACAGTTAAATAAATCTAAACTAGATCTAATTATTATACATATCTTACAATTTTGCAGGCTAACAAATGGAGTGAACGAAGATCATACCACGATGAAGAGGGAGCCTATTTTGTGATTATTGTTGAAGTGAAGGAGCAAATAACTGCAGCCCAGTACATGGCATTCTTTTTTTTAACTTATGAAATAGAACAGGTATTCCTTCAAGACACAATCTATTTTTATTCACTCAGTACTACCAATTTAGATAGTGCCATCACATCCTAAAGTTTTAAAGTCTGCTTATTTGAGTAGCATTCCTCTTGTGTAAATACTACAGAATGTGATCACTGATTCATCTTCATGCCTGCTCTGTGACTTGTTTACCATTTTTCTTTTTCTTGCAGTGGTTTGAAAAATATTTTACAAAGACGAGGCCCATGATATTAATGAAAAAAGGAGGACAGCATCAACAATTGATCATTTTTATTTGAACGTCAAAGGGGGATCCAATATACAACCCATCAAACGATCTTAATCGATTTCATGAAAAGTATTACTGCAATGCTGGCTGTGCCTTTTTGAATGCCCAGATTACTATTAGTCAGTGGTGTATAGGTTTACAATTGATGGGGAGTATTTGGCATCCAAAGGGATGGCTTTAACATTGTTTAAAGCTAGTAATACTTTGCTAGAGATGTTATAAGCTTTTGACCCATATAATACTTTTATAAAATACCTAACTATTTATAGTATAACAAGCAGGTTTCACATATTAATAATAATGTATCAAACAAGGACCCCCTGAGCAAAAGGCTATCTGTGCTCCTAGGTCAGGGATAAATCATATGTGTAAACAACAACATAGGCAGACATAATGCTTGTCAAGAGAATAGTATAAGGGCAAAGGACCGTTCTCAAAGATGAAGTTATAATAATTTTTATTGGCAACACATCATTAATTCATATAAAACATTTAAAAATAATTAGTTAATAATAAAATAGTCCAAAAGAACTATATACAAAGTATCAACATACAATACAATCAATATGCACAGAAAACAGTTAAAAATAAGTTACACAATATGAAAAGCAGATGTACGTGGCACAGAAATGATTAATCTCGACGCGCGTTTCGGCGACCAGCGCTTTCCTCAGGGCAAGCCACAAGGTAACCTGAATAGTAATAAACAGCATATATTCAACGTCAGGCAAATGCATAAGTTGTTGTGTTCACCAAAAAACCAATTTTTATCACATTCCATCTAGCAATTGTCGTTATGTTTACTTAACATATATTAAACAACATCAAAAATAATACATCAACATAACAGAGAATTGGTCAGAGGTCCATCTTCAGACAAGTCTAAATCATTAATAAACATGAATATTCATAATAGATTTCTGTGCTCATTTTTCCTAAGCCAGCTAGACTGGGAGTATGACTCGGGGTTCGGAATGAGTTACATGAGTAATATCAGGAGTCCCAGGTGCATATGCCAGCGATGTACAGACTAGAGGACTCTTTTCAAACGTACATATCAAGGTCCCATAGAGGGTATTCAGATTAGATTTCTGGGAAGCAGATGACAGTAACCATTAATGTGATCTAGTAACTTATTTAGCAATAATACGTTCTAGATCTATGCAACATTTACTTACTTTATTCTTTATAATCTAGGAGGTTGCCAGATCATATTGCTTCAATTCGGGATAAAAAGTAAATGTCGATTGTTTCTAATTGAAGTACGGATTCCAAATTCCGTTTCTGTTGACAAGAAAGTTAATACACTATAAATTTTAAGAATGTTACATAGACATAAATCGAGCATAGTTATTATGGCTGCCTACATGCCTCCCTTTAGATCTCTCTCCCGCATATTTACGGTGCATCTTAGAATTTAAAGCCACCAACCAAGATACAGCAACCCTATTTCTAGTAGTGAAAACGTCAATTAATATCAATTTTCAACAGTAAAAATGTATTTACCAAATTCCTTATTGCCAGTAAGATCGCCTAATCAGGATATTGACGATAATCGTAGCCGGAAACCAGAGTCTGTGGACGATATTATGATTGAAATGATACCAAGAAATCTCAAATTACTGTCAAGTTTTCATTTGTCTCAGTCTTAACAGGTCACATTACCTACCTAAAGGAAATTGATGTTCCTTTCAATAGGGACTCAAACGATTAATATTTTCGATGCCGGTGTAAGGTTCTAAAAAACTGCTCTGATTAGATCGGCGGTTGAGGCAAAGATCTAAAAGGGATATTGACACGGACATATCACTTAAATGAAATACCAGAACTGGTCATATGGTTAGACACAATATTATTTGTGTCTATTACCTGATTACAAAAGCAGTTTACGGTTGCCACTGTGTTTCATCCTAGGTTTGAGGCTCACTGAACTATCATAATGATAGAAAAAGAAAAGAAAATATATATGTCCTGTGCGTTTAGAGGAAATATAGATTTTAAAGCCAGACCGTATCAATCGATCCGGATGCCTTTTCCAAAAATGGCAAATTGCCTGCACAGTTTCAATTCTCAGTCGATATGATAGATGCAAAGTAACTTAATGATTCTCAGTAGCGTCCCTATCTCAAGTACTTAACATAAACAGCTCATATAGTTTGGGCAACGAATTCAATCGTCTAGGTATACACAATACAATTGCCATCCATTACCTGATTTCGGGAGCAGATAAAAGTTGCTGCCGCGTTACGTCCTAAATAGGGGTCTCGCTGTGCTGTCATGAAAATTAAAGACAGACAGATATACGATTATATACTGTGCTCTATAATGGAACAGGATTGAGTCAGAAAAAGTCTGATTAATCGAACCTGCCCGTAATCCAGACAGCAAGTTGCTAGCAAAGTTACCATGTGCAACCAAATTAATAGAGCGTAAAATAACTTGATAATTCTAAAAAGAATATCTTTTTAGGTCGACCTAGAATTATGCATACCTGCAATCAGGATGTGGGCAGCATCAACGCGGGAGCTCGGCGGGCGGAACGACGACCTAACGTTTTGTTGGATAGAGTAGCGAAATGATATCAACTATCGCCAAGACTCGTTGGTCTTTAAATATAAGTCTACAACGTATCACGTCTTCCGATGCCGGACACGTGCAACCCTGCATTCTAACAATAGAAGTCAGGGCATAGAAATAAAGGTAGGGTTCGCTAATGAAGTAACCTCAGATTATTGTGAGCAGTCACCTGTTCTAATCTGGCATGTCACTTTCAAAGTTACACGCACTCAGCAATATCAACCACTGAGGCTCAAAGATCCGTCTTATGACGAGCCGTGAATAATTACCTTCTAGTAAGTATATTTAGATAATCGCGCACCTGCACTACATATCAGATGTATAGTCATAGAGGGAGGCTGTATGGGTCCACCCCAAGAACCATCTTTTTAACAAAATAGCATATTTAGCATATTTAAATAATTATGCATAAACATTGTACTGTGAATATATATTTATGGAAGAAGGTTGTATTGTTTACAGTCTTAGGCAGACCGTTATCACATAGAGGTCCGAAATAGCACAAATACGGTAAACAAATAAACATCTAGAGCCGGGGTCACAAGTGTAATTGTGCGAAATCAAGGGATGGCATCACACAATGGCATTCTCCCAGGGGATTTCACTATTTAAACCGTTCCTAAAAGTGTCCAGAGTAAAAATCCAAAGACTTCGTGTTTTTTTCTGATCCGTTCACCGCCTTTGGTATCAGGCATATAAAATACCTAACTATTTATAGTATAACAAGCAGGTTTCACATATTAATAATTCTTGCAGGTACAATGTTCCTGCAGTAAAAGGTCAGCAAGCTAGACGAGTATACTAGAGGCAGCAACTAAAAGACTGTATGGATGCCGAAAAGAACCTTGGTTTTGATTACGTAGCTCATTCAACTCACACTGTGGAAAAACATTATTGCATGATGGGAGTTGAAAATATTTGTGCTGCTTCAAAACTGCTGGATAAACTTGCTAATGAAATGCCAAAGTGAGGCAATAATCATTGTTTTTCATCTATCTGATATTTATAAAACAGTTACTATACCCATAAGTGTTATGCTTTTATGCAACTATTTATTGTGTTCAAACATTTTGTTTGAACAGTCAACCATCCTTATCATCTGTGTTTGTTTGCAGATGTTTGGAACAAGATACTATACATTGCAGACAGCCACTTAATGAGACAGCATAGGTAAGCTAAGTAAAACGTGCTCCTTTGTCTTTTGTATACAATCATCTATCATAAATGTACACCACCTTTAGATCTTCTGTTTTGCATGCTCTAATTTACATACATATTGTCTAAGCTACTCTTTCAGGATTAGGCTACTGACCGTTATAGATTTCTTGCACTTTGCAAATATCAAAAATAACCAAACATGTAATTATTTCTATAAAGATTATTCACATTGAATCACAAAGCACTATTTACTAATTCAGTAATTTGTATTTCTTTTGTGTGTTAAAGGGCACAACATAATGGGCCTTCTACATCCAAAGAACAGGTGAAAATATTCATGATATATTTATAAATTTTGAAAAAGAACTCTTATGACTCTGAATGTTGATACCCCAACAGGTTATTTTTTACAGTTCATGTACTAAATTTGTATATTTCAAGTATTATCATATTTTGTATATCTACTTTGAAAATAACAATTTTCTTTGAATGTAACATGAACTAGTACCCAAAAGATGATTCTTAATTTTAATGTGAGTACTCCTCTGTACCCACATTAGAGTCACTGCTTGAAACCAAAGCTGCCCTGGGCTACGCAAAGGTGATACATATGAGCCTGACTTGAATCAAACTATTTTTTGGGAGAGTACTCCATGATAAGGCTCCCAGCCAAGTCATAAAAAAAACCAGTTCCTCACACTGGGCAAAACTTTGTTCAGAGATTTGAGATTTATTATACTTCAAAAACCCTCATTTGCCTTCTTTTAAAAAAATAGGTTGCAGAGAAAAATTGTATTGGATTGGGACCTTCTGCATTGCCCCTTTGCTTAGTAACCCCTGAACCTGTTGCAAGATAAATTTAGGTTGTAGTGCACCACCTATTATTGGATGAAGGTAAACAAACTAATGGAGGAGAAGATCATTTTGTCCGATAATCCTGACTAGTCACTGGTCTGATATGATTAGTCCAAATATTTTCTTTTTAGAAAGAGTGAGCTTCTTGCACCCATAAACAATGATGCCAATGCATCACTAGTGATGGTTCACACTTGACCCGTCTCACTAGTGATGCATACAAAAGTAACTTTATTGAAGGACGTAAAACTATTAGGAGATAAACATTTTGTTTACCATGTTACTAGATCACTTTTGCATACTTTGTTCCTCATTTTTATACGTTTTATTGCACTTCAAAGCACAGCTGAACTGGAAATGTAGTTATTTATTTATTTAATCAGACATAGTACAAAGATGTTGAAATTCATTTGGGGAGTATTCAGGACACTACAATTGCACCTATAATATATTTTTATGATTTGCCAATTTAAGAAACTTTGACCTCCATAAGGGGGCAAACTGAGATTTTACCCTCAGAGTTCCATGACATTGGACACAAGAGCCCACCTGAACTTGAAATTGAAATGTCAAATTTGTTTGTAAATGTATTAGTTGTTTTTCATTTGTTCTGTATTTAGCATTGAATTAAGCCAGAGTAACACCTTTTAGTTTTCATTCTAGTCTTTCTTTGAGCATTTCTTTAACACGTTGATGCACTAACAGTGCATTATAACTTAGATGATTATTGGTTCAGAGATACTTCAAAAGTATTGAGAATTCACTTTGGATAAACTCAGCACACTGCAAATGTGCCTATATAGTTTTTAAATGATTACCAATTAAGTACATTTTTGACTTTCATGGAGGGGAGCAAGGTTTCGAGCTGAAATTGTACACCACTCAGAGCTCCAGGACATTGGGTATAATAAGTGGCATTGTCCCTTTGAACTTGAACACCTCAAAATGTTCCCATTACTAAAACAGATGTCTGCATTAGCAAAAACACTTCTTGGCTTTGTCACCAGTGTTGGGTTTCCTCACCAGGTGGTCCCTAATGGACTAATTTTATGTCTGCATGCCTAAAAGCTATGTACCCTCACCAAAATGGTTTATTTGAAAGGTTCAACAAAAGGAGGGAGAGCATATTAATAGCCCTCCCCGAAATCTCAGAAGGAGATTGTATGTTCTGTTCCATTACCAAAAATTAGCAAATGCTGTCAAATTGTGTTCACATGTTTTCCTAATTTTGCAAATAGCTTAGACTGGATATCAGACTCATGTTGCTAGTACACCAGACCTAAATACACTTGTTAGAAAGCTCATCTCTGATGCTATGAAAGGGTGTATGAAAATGTTTGAATATATGAAAAGAGATAATTTAAAGTGTGTAATATTGGTGATATCAGTCTGCCCTACTGCGGCAATCTTCATGTCTCTGACTTATTGTTAAGTTGTTTGAATACAATTTTGAATTTCTTGTTTGTTTTGCTCTTTAGCAGCGAGGACTTCAAAGTCATAATTCACGTATCGTAATAGCGACAAAATTCTAAGTGCATAATATTGGTGAGATTGCATTGCCAGATTGCACCCATATCTTTGCCTCTGGCGTATTTTGTGGACTAGATACAACTTTTAGCTTTATTACACTATTGTTTTTAACTTTAAGGGGTATTTTTGCAGGTGACTATTGACCTTAAGTGGGGGGGGGGGCACTGCCTTTCTTTCAGCCAGCCTGCCCATTACAGGTCTTGAGATGAAACGTTAGGGAAAGTTGAGACTTGACTCTTGGGTAGAGTTCACGTTAGGGAGGGCTAACTCAACTGTGCACCAGTGAGAGCCAACTAATTCTTTCCAAGGAATGTTCTTCCCACATAAACAGCTGTATAAATAGCAGCTTTATTTCCCAGAGAAAAATAGTACTTGAACAGCTCTGATGAGTGCAGACTTATTCAGGAGCTCAGAACGGTTTAGTGCTTCCCAGATTCATTTCTTCATTCAAGACTTTAAAATGGATTAACCTGTGCGGTAAGACCAGGGCTCAAGTCGGGGTACCACGCGGGTAGATTGTGTCCCCCCCACATATTTTATGGGCGGGACGCCATTCCCCTGCTTATTAAAACACCGTCCACTCTGCGCTGGCTTTCTCCTTTAAAATGTGATAAAGCGCACACCGACCAAACCACTCATTTCTGGGTGAAGCCTCAGACTGCTTGCTGATCACCACGCCCCTGCACCTTGAGTTAGGTTAACTACGCCTATCGCAGCTCTTGCAACCAGCCCCACCCCTTCTTAACCTTGCCGGGGAGTCTGACTCGGACCTACCAGTGGAACAGAGACATATGAATCCAATCAGTGGTCATAGCAGATGTCACTGGATGGGTGTTTCTGCACCTCAGCAGTCCCACCCTCGTGCTCCATGACCTTTATTTTTTGGGTTTTTCTTGCTCCTTTCCTCTTTGACCGGATCTGGATATCGACACGGTTCACCGTCCCTGCCTGGCCTCGCCGGAGACTTCCCTTCCTGCATCTACGACCTACACCATTACCTAGGAAACAATTTTCGGCTTGGCGACAGTTTCACTTTTAAGGTAAGTGTAAGTTTAATGGCTCCACTTGTTTGTCCCTTGTTTTTTATGCCTTTCTGCCCTCTGTTCCACTCATTTTTTCCTCATTTTTTGTGCCTTTTTGCCCGCTTTGCCACTCATTTTTTCCTTGTTTTTTGTGCCTTTTTGCCCGCTTGCCACTCATTTTCCCTTGTTTTCTGTGCCTTTCTGCCCTCTGTTCCACTTGTTTTTTTTGTGCCCTTCTGGCCTTTGTGCCACTCGTTTTTCCCTCATTTCTTGTGCCCTTCTGCCCTCTGTTCCACTCGTTTTTCCCTCATTTTTTTGTGCCTTTCTGCCCTCTGTTCCACTTGTTTTTTTTGTGCCCTTCTGCCCTTTGTGCCACTCGTTTTTCCCTCATTTCTTGTGCCCTTCTGCCCTCTGTTCCACTCGTTTTTCCCTCATTTCTTGTGCCCTTCTGCCCTCTGTTCCACTCGTTTTCCCCTCATTTTTTCTGCCTTTCTTCCCACTGTTCCACTCGTTCTTCCGTTATTTGTGCCTTTCTGCCCTCTGTTCCACTCGTTTCCCTTTTTTGTGCCGTTCTGCCCTCTGTTCCACTCGTTTTTCCCTTGTTTTGTGCCCTTCTGCCCTCTGTTCCACTCGTTTTTCCCTTGTTTTTTGTGCCTTTCTGCCCTCTGTTCCACTCGTTTTTCTCTTGTTTTGTGTGCCCTTCTGCCCTCTGTTCCACTCGTTTTTTGTGCCCTTCTGCCCTCTGTGCCACTCGTTTTCCCTTGTTTTTTGTGCCTTTCTGCCCTGTTCCACTCGTTTTTCCCTTGTTTTTTGTGCCCTTCTGCCCTCTGTTCCACTCGTTTTTGTGCCTTTCTGCCCTCGCCACTCATTTCTCCCTCATTTTTTGTGCCTCCCTGCCCTCTGTAGCACTCGATTTCCCCGAATTTTTTGTGCCTTTCTGCCCTCTGTGTTCCGCTCGTTTTTTTGTGACTTTCTGCCCGCTGTGCCACTTGTTTTTCTCTCGTTTTTTGTGCCTCCTTGCCCTCTGTGGCACTCGTTTTCCCCTCATTTTTTGTGCCTCTCTACCCTCTGTTCCACTCGTTTTTTTGTGCCTTTCTACCCTCTGTTCCACTGGTTTTTTTGTGCCTTTCTGCCCTCTGTGCCACTCGTTTTCCCCTTGTTTTATGTGCCTTTCTGCCCTGTTCCACTCGTTTTCCCTTGTTTTTTGTGCCCTTCTGCCCTCTGATCCACTCGTTTCCCTTGTTTTGTGCCTTTCTGCCCTCTTTTCCACTCCTTTTTCCCTTGTTTTTTGTGCCTTTCTGCCCTCTGTTCCACTCGTTTTTCCCTTGTGTTTTATGCCTTTCTGCCCTTTGTTCCACTTGTTTTTTGTGCCCTTCTGTCCTCTGATCCACTCGTTTCCCTTGTTTTGTGCCCTTCTGCCCTCTGTTCCACTCTTTTTTTGTGCTTTTCTGCCCTCTGTTCCATTAGTTTTTTGTGCCCTTCTGCCCTCTGTGCCAACTGTAGGATTAATTTATGTCACAGAAAGCTATCACCTTTCTCTTGCATTAAATTACTTGTATTCACTATTTTTACATGTCTTATTTCCAACGTTGCCAGCTGTAGGACTCTGTTGTACTTTTCACAGCAGAAATATTAACTTTGTTTAAATAGTGATATATATTAGGAGACTGCTTAAACTACGAAAATGTAACTGCGCACAAGTCTAAGGTACACTTGCAAAAACTGCATTTTTAAAATTCGGATACTCTTTCCTTCAAGCTTTAGTCATAAAAGGTAAACGAAACATAGATTACCCGCGGTTTCACTCAGTACATCAAGTCACTTTTCATTAAAAAATATATTTCACCCATAATAACACTGAAAAGCACACAGGAGTGTGAAGACACGTGTAGGTCACTTGTGTGTTCATGCAAAACTGGTAATAATTAGACTGACAGGGAATTGTGAAGCTGTTTTTAAACAAAATATTTTGTCCATAATCACTGATTAAAATGCTTTTTAAACTCGACCAGAATTCAGGTGCTAACAATTAAAGGTACTATAAGTATTGATTACGTGAAATGAAAATGTCACTCACCTCTGTAGGCAAGTGAGGGTATTTGGCAAATCCAGGCTAAATTTGATTAACTGCAAAGGACTGTCCTCCTCACAAGTCAATATGAGGAAATGGCACATACAGATGTTTTTTTCTCATATTACCAACAAAAAAATCAAGCAAAAGAAAACATTTGAAATCGTTTGCTAACAAAGTCATAACATTGAAACAAAACCCATGGTAAAAAAAAAAGTGTTCTGCGCTTATGCAGATTCACAGAGAACATGAACAACAGCCATGATAAAAAATGTGGCATTCAGTAGATGTAGGAAATGGCCACATGAGTTGATACCAATAGTCTTTTTTTTCCACAGTGTGTCTAAGAGCTTCCACACACAGCAGAGCAAGCACTGTCATAGTCAATATGCATTGACTTTTTTTTTCCAGAGTGTTATATAGCATGAACTTGAACCGAAGGTATCAGAGCCCTTTACATGAGCACCAGTTACCTTACACAACAGAGATTTGCACATAAATGAAGTTGCCAATCTGTACATTTCCATATTTATTTCAGATTGACGCGCATTCATACTTTGATATCTGTCGAGTTTTAGCTATTTAAGCTGGCAATTACATAACAATCAATCCACTTTAATACCAGCATTATACCATAAATGTATGTTGACATTTCCAATTGACTTTGTTCTTAGTTCCCTAGTGGGATTGTTGTTAGGGCAAGGAAGCATGGAGGTTTCTAAGTTAAGTTAGAAATGATCTCTTTTCAAAGATAGCAATGAAGTCAATAAAGGCAACCTTCTGTCCCGCCAACATCCAAAAGCGCTTTAACCTCTTCAAATATTAAAATTTGGGTGCTCAAGATTGATTGAAATCTATGGAATGCCTCAGAACCGTTTCTAAGGAATGAATGACCACGGCAGCAGGAAGCCACCATTCCTTCAACTACGAAAATGCTTAGAGTTGCCTAATGTGGAATACTTGATGTGCACTACAGCTTACAGTATCTTGGTAGCCATCCTATTCAACAGATCTCCCTGCCTTGCATTTGTCCTGCTCACACCTGCAATGGTCCATCCTGCAACACAGCAGGGTCGCGTTGGGTCCCATGCGCACACCCAGGACACAACACAGATCACCAGTAAGTCGCACAGCCAGCTGCTGCCAGACCGGAAACTTTACCTTCTACCTCTAGCACGGAGGCTTCAACACTGGTAGCCAAGAGAGGTATAAAGCGTTGGTACCCCTTTGCCAGAAAATGTTTGGTTCATTTATGACAACAAATCATTTTAATTTAATGTTCATACAGATTCCAGAACTTTCCACCACAGAAATGTGAGGAAAATGTTTTTGGGGACAATTTTTATGGAAAACGAAATGAGCAATAGCACACCGGTAAAATTGAAGATCATCATTTGCTAATTTAGGGGATTTGTCTTTTTAAAAAGGCTGTTGTGTGGCTTTTTTTATTGTAATACCATCACATACCGGGATGAGTGGCTCCTTGGACCACAAACATGTTCCTAAGTGTCAAAAGTAATACAAAAAATATTTTTGCCAAGCATTTTTGCAATTCTTTCTCCTCACCAACCATCAGTGAATAGGAGCGGGACCAATGCTAAAAATATAGTTGACCCAATGCTTTCCGCTTTCTACAGAAATAAGTAAACTCAAATCTAGCATCATGGATTTCTTTGCAAATGTGAACAAGAGATCTCGATTCGATTCGGAAAGTAGCCTAGTACAGCCCAGTGCGTGCTTGAAAGATGTACCTGCATAACATACGGAGAGTATGATGCCAAGCCAAGGAACGATTAAACCTTCTCCACTGGAAGACTCTTCAACAAAGATCCTGGATGCGGGCACCAGTTTTGAAAGGGATACCAGCTTGCCAGAGTGTTGGGACCAAAATCAGTGGGCTCAATTTAAAGAAAAGTATCCATGGCTCACCAATGAAAATGGCCGCCTTGGCTGCAACATATGCAGTGAGGTTAAGCTACTGGAAACATCATAGGGTGTGGCTATGGCTAGAGAATGGGTCACTGGGAGCATTGGCCCAACAAAAGGTAGCCAGTTAGCCACACTGCGGAAAAAAATACATAAGCATACAATTTCAGAAGCACATTGTAACACGTGATATCCGAGCTGCATCCAAGAAAGAGGTACTCCGGTCAACGATCCTGGAGCAGCAGAGGCATTGTCATGCTTCAACTGTAAAGGTGTTTCGCACACTTTACTTTTCTGCAAAAAATAATCACCCCTTTT
The DNA here is from genome assembly GCF_964263255.1 of Lissotriton vulgaris. NCBI lineage: Eukaryota > Metazoa > Chordata > Amphibia > Caudata > Salamandridae > Lissotriton > Lissotriton vulgaris. The sequence continues at coordinate 263,049,312 of NC_141690.1, forward strand.
CAGACTTTACAGGTCTAGTAGCCTTGCAGGTTGCTAATGAGTCAGATAGGGGCTCGATCCTACACAGCGATTTCACGGCAGCACAGATAACTGATTGCATTGCTAAGGAAATACGGATTAAGCTTTGTATCGGCATCGTTGGACAGGCTCCAAAAATATCTGTTTATATTGGAAAGTCAACAACCCATTCTTCCATGACTGTTTTAATTATTTATGTGCGTGCTGCGATCAATGGAAAAGAGCGCCTCACCTTTTTCCTTGACTTGCTCGAGTTGCCTAGAGGCGATGCAGAGTGCATAGAGTCCTCACTGTTAAAATGTCTTGAAAAACATGGGTTTTGCAACAAGTTCCTTGAAGACAATTGGATAGGGGTGTGCAGTGATGGTGCCATTGTAATGCTTGGGAGAAACTCTGGTGTTTTGGAAAGGCTATGTTGTAAATACCCTCGCCTTGAAAAATGGCACTGTCTATGCCACCAGCTTGAGCTCAGTGTAGCGGATACGGTTGATACAGTGCCTGGCCTTAAGCACCTTGCATCATTTTTCGAAAAACTGTATGCTGTGTACCACCAGTTTCCCAAAAATCAGCGAGAACTCCCCGCATGTGTGAAAGAGTTAGAAATTGCAATACTGAAAATTGGGCGGGTATTTTCAATCCAGTGGATTGCTTCTAGCAAAAGGGCAATACAAGCAGTGTGGGAGTCATACCCAGCCCTTCACCAGCATTTTGATCAGTCCAGCTTGAGTACTTCTCGTGATGCCTAACACCTGGCTACTTTCAGCGGGCTGAATAAAATCCTGACATCTTCTGATTGTTTGCTGAAACTCGCCGGTGTTGCGGATGCGGTTCATGAAATTGGAACACTGTCAGAAGCACTTCAAAGGGATGAAGTAACTCTGCCATGAGCTTTTTAGCTCCTCAATCGTACAGTAAGGGCAATTGAAAAGCTTAAGGAGTTTCCAGGGACACACAGGAAGGAGGCTGAACAAGCTATTGAGAGTAGCTTATTTAGACGAGTGCCAATCAGCTGGGAGGACTCATGTGGGCAGATAAAAATAAACCTTCTCCAGTTTTATCAAAATCTGGCAGAGAACTTACGCTCCAGGTTGTACGCACAGTCTGCAAGCAATAGGTCAGCCACATCATCTCGGACAGATTAATTTTTAGCTCTTACATCAGAGATAGATGCTATCAACCCACAGAAGTGGCCAAACGACATTGAGAGCCCATGGCATGAAGGCGAGGAGAAACTCAAAAACCTGTGTAGGAAATTCGCTCTTAATTATAAAGGCATAACTGAAGGTTTCAGAGATTATGTTGATAATGGTGGTAATGAGATTCTATTCCAGAGCAACTGCAACCTGTTTTGAGGGCTGTAAATACACTTCCTCTTACTTCAAGTGACTGCGAAAGGGGTTTCAGCACAATGAACTGGATACTGTCACCCATACGAAACAGCCTTGGTATCGGACGTCTTTCCTCATTAATGTTTATAAACCTCATGGGCCCTCCTCTGCCTCTTTGGAATCCAATGCCGTATGTCAACAGGTGGTTGAGTGCTCATCGCCATGCAGATGATACTCAGTCTAGAAATGTAGATCCTACAGCCCAGCACAATAAAAGATATGCATACGCATGGGCGTTTTTTAATTGATAGTTTTCAATGCTATATGCAGTCTCACAAATTTTCCATGGTCAAACATCCTTGTCCCATAATGTCTGCAATAACAGATGTACAGAGTATCAAGTTGAAACTGTAGAGTACACCTTGCATTTTTTTCTCATGTTCACAGTGTATTAAACTTGTCAGTATATTTAAATGTGGTGTTCTAGGTAGCGTAATAAATGTTATCGTTTGGATAATCACTTTTGTAGTTTCTAGCATGTGGTTTTCTTTGGGGTTTTTTCAACGCACAAACTCTGCTTTTTTTCATGGTGGCATGTTTTAGTATGCCTGACTTGCAGCACTTAATGACTTGACTAATGTAGTTGTATGCCAAACTTCATCCATATTCGGGCTGTTAATTCCCCCACAGAGGGACCTTAAGTCACAGGCTTAAGTACTGAGCAGCTTCAATTATTAAATCTTGCAATATGTAAAAATGATAGATCTGTCACTTCCTGCCGTGAGGTCACTTCCTGCCGTGAGGTCACTTCCTGCCGTGAGGTCACCTCCTGTGACACCACCTAAATTGGCGAGTCTCCCCACTTCTTTTTTTAGGACTTGAGCCCTGTGTAAGACTACATATTCGTTTTGTCCTGGCAATTTGTTATATTTTATTTATATTGCCATGATTTTTTTTTCTCCTTAATTAGTTATTTTTACATTACTAGCCAACTAGTGAATTTTACATGTGTAGCCTTTTTCCCTACCTGTTGCATTAACATGCTGAGGATTATGAGAATTTAGGCGATAAAAGCTTTCACTTTTCACTGAAAGTTTAGGAAAGAATGCTGCACAATTTGCAACATATTTGGTCAACCATAAGAGATTAAGATTTAATATATAGGGCAGAAGATGGTTGCTTTTAGCATTGCTATTTATGATTTAGTTTCTCCAATCTGGAATGTACTCTGGGAATTTAGCATTCTTTTTCCAATTCCTAGCCTTTCCTCAAATGTATAGCCTCTGATATGGGAGCATACTGCTTTGATCATTTTTCAATTGTTGTTTTCATTTTGTGTGTCACACGAAATATATAGCTATATTCTTCATCCGTTTTACCTGACCTATGTATCTTTCAAAACTGTGTGTTAATAATTTTGATATTAGTCTTTTCTTTAATAGCAATATAATAAATGTTATGTTCTTTTAAAATGTGTTATTCTAATTGTGTGGCGCTCCTATTTCATTTCTGTCAAAGGCAATCGCATACCTCTGGTTTGCACAAGATGTTTTAAAAACTGTGGGCAGTTGGTAGTTCACTTGGCCAGGGTATGCATGGAAGGGAGCCCTCCCAAAGGGATTGGTGCAGTAGTGAATGAAGCTAGATATATTCTTGGGGATGAATTAGATTACTGCTTTGTTTTTAAAATGATACAAGTTTGATTTTGTGGGATCGCTAACCTTTTGCATGTTAACAATTCATTAAACGTACAATTCATGGGCAGGGAACAAGCCATTCCTACTCTCACTTCCTGCTTTCTTGTGATTCTACTGGTATGGAACCATTTTTCCTTGGTGCATGCTCCAGTGTTTTTGCAATCTCATTACAGCTTATAAAATGTGTGAAAGTTGCTGGATACCCACAGCCAGGCGATGCTACAGGTAAGCCGAGCCACATGGTCTCTAACAGAACAATTATCTACTTCTCGATAATACCTGGGATCTGATGTTTCTGACAGAAACATGGCTTAGAGTGTCATCAGCAGTGGACATTGCCTCATCTACCTCGCCCAATTTTTCAGTTAAGAATAAGGACCGTGAAGGGAAAAATGAGGGTGGGCTAGCTATTGTACACTGCTCCTTCTACTCATGCCCCTTCTCTTAACTAGTGATTGATAATAGCATTGAATGGGTATCCTTCTCCCTTGTTTTATCCAACCTTTGCTCTTTCTGGGGCACTCCTCTATCGTCTACATGAGCCCCCTCGCGGCCATCATACGCAAACACCACCTCAACATAATCTCCTACGCCGACGACACCCAGCTGATCCTCTCCCTGACCAACGACCCCGCCGCCGCCAGAGCCAACCTGCACGAAGGGATGAAAGAGGTAGCCGAGTGGATGACGACCAGCCGCCTGAAACTGAACTCGGACAAGACGGAGGTCCTCATCCTGGGCTCCTCACCCTCCGCCTGGGGCGACTCCTGGTGGCCTCCCGCCCTGGGCACCGCACCCAAACCGACAGACCATGCACGAAACCTGGGCTTCATCCTGGACTCCTCCCTCTCCATGACCAGGCAAGTCAACAGCGTCTCCTCAGCGTGCTTCAACATCCTACGCATGCTACGGAAGATCTTCTGGTGGATCCCCACAGAGACCAGGAAGACCGTCACCCAGGCCCTCGTCACCAGCCGACTGGACTACGGCAACGCCCTCTACGCCGGGACCACCGCCAAGCTCCAGAAGAGACTCCAGCGGATCCAAAACGCCTCAGCCAGACTCATCCTCGACATCCCACGATCCAGCCACATCTCCGGACATCTGAGAGACCTTCACTGGCTCCCCGTCAACAAGAGAATCACCTTCCGCCTCCTCACCCACGCACACAAAGCCCTACACGACCAAGGCCCGAGCTACCTCAACAGCCGAGTCAACTTCTACGCTCCCAAACGCCACCTCCGATCAGCCAACCACGCCCTCGCCGCCGTCCCCCACATCCGAAGAGCGACTACAGGAGGAAGGTCCTTCTCCTACCTAGCCGCCAAGACCTGGAACTCCCTCCCGTCCGACCTGCGCCTGACCCAAGACCACCTCTCCTTCAGGAAGAAGCTGAAGACCTGGCTGTTCGAGCAGTAGCGCCACCCCCCCCCCCCCAGCTCCTTGAGACCCTACGGGTATGTAGCGCGCTTTATAAGTGTCACTGATTGATTGATTGGTCCTCCTAATGTGTCGGGGTATTAGCGGGTTCCTATCTTCATGTTGATGATTTCCTCCAGCAAATCCACACAACAATTTGTGTCTTCTTTGGAAGGTTTTGCTTTGCATCAGTAAGTCAAGGAGCTCTCTCATTCTTCTGGCCATAGACTTGATCTTATTTTGCTTCCACTTATTTGATTAGAGTCAGACTGACTCTTAAGCACTCGTGGTCTGACCAATTTTTGATCCCTTTTTATATTTACATCACACCCAGGCACAAGGATCCAGCTTGAAAACTTCAAGACCATGGACCAAGATAACTGACGCATCCTTGGAGTAGTGCCTATATCAATAATGGAATCCAGGAATATGATGTTGACAATTTCAGCAGCTGGCTGATCTCAGCATTAGACTCCATTGCCCCATTAGTACATGCTTTTCAAGTAGAATCTCTCCTTCCACACCTTGGTTCTCAGAGGTTCTTATAGTGAATTAATGTGGCTGCACTGAAATAGAACTGCGCTGTAGGAGGGCATAGGATAATGAGGATGAAGTCATAATTTAGCAGTGCTGAAATGCTACCATCCCTCTTTTAGAAAGCGCAGAAACTTTTTATTTCTACTTCCATCTATGAAGCAGCTAATGAGCAATACGGACACTTTAATACTGTAATAAAAATTTTTCCCTGTGCCACAGAAATGGCTCTTACTCACCCCATAGACGTTTGTCAAGCTTTCTCAAACTTTTTCTATGATAAAGTCAAAAACCTTTTTAACCAATTTTCTGCTTTAACTTATTCTGTTGTGACCTCCCTGATCTCTACTTCTTTGGGCCTTTTGCTCATGAGGTTTGCTCCCATTTCCATGGCTGATTCTGTGAGGGACATTGCAAGGTGCAAATCAGGATTGCCATTAGACCCCTGTCCTCCTGCCTTTCTAATACCTACGACTGAGGTAGTGATCCCTTTTATAAACATGTTGATGAATAAATCAATGGAATTGTGTAATGTTTCACTTAGCTGGAAACATGCTCTGCTGCTCCCACTCCTTAAAATGCCATCTGCAGATCCTAAAGGTCCTGAGTATCTTTAGACCCATTTCTATTATCCCCACATTAGCTAAACATTTAGAGAAATCGGTTAATAAACAGTTGTCACATTTCCAGAAATCTAATTCTCTTCTGCAGGATTCTCAATCAGGTTTTCGCTCGGGCTACAGCACGGAGTCTACTCTGCTAGAGGTATTGCAATTTATCAAGGAAAAACGAGATCAGGGTTCACCTGTGCTGCTCATTCTATTGGATTTGACCTCTGCCTTTTACACCATTTCCCATCCCAGATTACTTGACAGAACTGAAAGATTTGGGGTCAGAGGCCAAGCTTTGAACTGGATGTAATCCTTTGTCAGATTGCTCCCAAGAAGTTTTTATTCCTCCTTTTACCTCTTCTGCCAAACCACTAATATGCGGAGTCCCCAAGGGCTCACCGCTTAGCCTGACTTTTTTTCAATATCTATCGGAAGCCTCTTGCCAAATTGGTGGAACCATGATTGGTGCGGGTGGTCTCTAATGCAGATGACTCCCAGCGTTCCTGCTTTCCAGGAACATATGCCTTCATCTGTCAGTTCTTTTAAGCTTAAGAGGTAGTAGCTTGGATGGAGAAAATGTATCTGAAACTCAACTCAGATAAAACGGAGGCTCTTTTATTTGGAACTAAGCTTGTCCAAGATGCTAGTTTGTGGTGGCATCCTGAGGTAGGAGGTCCGAACTTTATTCATTGGCCAGAAACCTGGAAGTAAAATTTGATTTGCATCTTTCTTTTGCACCCCAAGTCAGCTCTTGCTCTCCTTCTTGTTTGGCCATCCTTAAATCCCGGAGAATGCTCTGCTTCATTCTGATGGACTCCCAAAAAACGGTTCACCACGCTTTGATCACAGCTAAAGTGTACTATGCTGTCTATTTAGACCTTCTGGCCTTTCTTCTACAACGGCTTCAATTCATCCAGAATTTGGCCACCCAACTCATTTTGCAAATTCCCTCCCATTTTTCTATTTCCTTTCATTACACAATATTCACTGGCTTCCAGTGACCAAGTTAAAGCTCTTGCTTTAGTATTTAGAGTCTTCAATCACAAGGGTCCTCTATATCGGAGGTAGAGACTGAGACCTTATTTCCAGTCCAGACCCTTGATATCCAACTGTTTGAAACTTTTCCATATTTTTTGTATTTCTAAAGCTAGATAAGGTGGCTGTTTCTTTACCTATCTGGCTTCTAAGTTGTGGAATACTCCTCCACTCTGTCTCCACTGCATCACCTTGGTATCATTTTTTAAATCAAGCTAGCTTTACAAATGTCCTGAATTAAATTCAATATGAACACCCATCTTGAGAAAGGATGGATTTACCATCAATGAACATAACTCCAACAAAGTTATCAAAATGCTTGAAACCAATGGGTGTTTAGGTACTGGAAAGCCAGTTGAGTGTCTATATTTTTTATGTCATTGTTATTATGTACCATCTACATTACCAAATCTATTGTCATAGATGTAAATGTAAATGTACAGGAATTTATATAGCCCAAATCACCACTGGTTTCTAAGCGCTTGCTTAGGGAACCCGTCCTGGTATTCCCCTGTGAGATAACCCCGGCAGGGTATCCGCAAGGTGAAAGCCAGGCATCCCGCCGCGAGGGGCCGTTGTGGAGATTAAGCAAGCTATTGCCCAGAGTCGCAGAGTGTGAACCCATGAATCGAGTAGGCACCGGAGCGAGAATTGTCGAGTCCATGGACATTTTAGGACTCAAGACCCTGCCGAGCCGGGAATTGAACCCTGGTCCCGGGCTGACCTCTGCTTCCAGGTCTGCCTCCTCTAACCAGTGAGCCACACTTCTCCGTAGCTACTGTGTTATAGGATGTCATTCATAATCTTTATATCTTTTAAAAAATGTTATTATTATATGTTCACCAACAATGACCTTATTCCTTGGAGGGTCACTATTTCATGGATGCATGTTGTACCTCCATGTGAGGAGCCCACGACTTTATAATCTCTTACCTACTCCATGCTTTAATTTTCAAATATATCCCATATTTTCAGTCTTCCCATAGCGAGAAATGCAACATTTGAGAGATTAGGAAGGAAAAGAAGATTAATTTCATCAACTGGAGTTTTAAATTTCCAAATTCTGTTTTCATACATGAATATCATATACTCATGTGTATGAACAGTTCATTTTCTAAAACATTTCATTATTCAAATTAACAGATCAAGGGAAAAAGTAGATGAAGAAGGTGAATGACGGTGTACTGTATACAAAACATTAACTGGAATGCAAACTTCTAGTTGGTTTCTGCAGCTATTTAAAAGACTATTTATCTGTCTTCAACTGCCAGCAAGAGGTAATACAAAAAGACTCTTACTTCACGACTACGCTTACTACTAATATTCAGGATTTTCAGTATAGTATAAGTTTGTATTATCTATTTCAATGCAGCTGGAAAATGTTGCAAGGTTCCTGTTCTTCTAAAATCCTGATGCACCAACAATAGATTTTATTAAAAACATCCAACGCACACAGGAGTTTTTCAATCTCCTTAAATCAACAGGGTTGGCACATCAGATCATAATCACCTATACTATAAATCTAAAACTTTGTCCATTAGCAGATCATAATCAACTATATTATAAATCTAAAGCTTTGTCCATTATCAAATCATAGCTACAGATCGAGGAGAACAGGATAGTGACCTTTATGCATTGGCTCTAAATTTTCAGTCCATGATTAAGGACATGCAGAAGAAAAATCAGTAAAGGCATTACAAAAGAAGTGATTCACATAAAGTAACAGTTATGACATGTGTAGAAGAGTAGGATCTGCCTCTTATGGTTACCTCCACTTTTTGCTGATGTATCACTGTCTTCGACTTAGACTGACTGGGATCCTCATATCCAAGACCCCAGTCTATCTGCTTTCTCCTCTAAATTGATTGCATGCACTTTAGGTACACTCCAGATTGGAACCTAGGGTACCCTTATCAGTCCCTAGTATGTGGCATACATTGTACCCAGGCCATAAGTACCCCAGAGGCCTCCCAGGGGCTGAAGCTTGTATTATGCCACCCCTGAGATACCATTCAAAATGGCACCACAGGTCTGCGAATGCAGCCTGTGTAAGGTGGTGCATGCACCCCTTTACTTAGATATAGGTTACCTATATCTATTCTAAATCACTACTTATATAACACTATCAGTCACCCCTATGGCAGGCCTTATCAATCCTGAAGGCAGGGTGCTGGGTTTTGTGTGAGAGGGTGCCCCAGCATGAGCAGAGCCCCTCTGCAGCCTTCAGAACCTATTCTCCGGGGTTTTCTGTGATGCAGCCAACCATATATACTTAGGTGCATTATAACCTCGCAGTAAATGCTAACTTTAAAACAGCTGCTTAGAAACATGTTGTGTGTCAAACACCTTGGAATCCTCCCTTCTAGAACCATTACTGTGGGTCATTGGTCTACCTGGTACCAGCTTTCTCGACCTGGGCTGCACAAAATGGATGCTGCCAGCCACAGACACAACTCTGCCCTCCTGTTGCTGAGCTCGAGCAGGGGAAGGCTGACAATAGGTTTCCTGTCACAGGGAGGGGTGACCACCTCCCAGACAGGCTTTAGTATATAGGGGCTGGGTGGGTGCACTCAGTGCCAGAAAGTCTGCACTGGGGGCACATTTGGTGTCCCCGTGTATAGTCCAGCTCAAACCAGTTGCAGGAGCCATTTGCTCCTGCTCTGGTGTGAAACTGGACCAAAAACATGGGTGTAGCCACCCCTCTGTCCTGTCCCTCCCCTACGAGGGTCCACATAGTTAGTCCATCTCCTTCCTTGGGTATAAAGTAGGAAACCTGACTACAGGACTTTAGATTTTACCTGTACTAAACTCTGCAAGCATAAACCAAGTACGGTGATGGTCAACACTTCGCTGGACGACAGAAGAATCTCTCGTTGAGTAAAGGAGTTACTCCCCTGCAGCAGCAGGCACCTAAACGCATCGGACTGGTTTATACCTTCCGAGCTTCTGAGGACACTGACGATTTCTGCAACACAGGAGGTGGGTTCCTGAGCATCTCTGAGGTCAGTCTGCTCTCTCAGCAATCCTGAGACTAGTATTCTTCGTAGGGACCGTGCAACCTGAACCCCTGTGCACTTTTGCAGCAACATATACTTTTTGACAACCCCTGAGGGTGTGCATTGGGGTATGTGTACTCCTGACCCCGAGCAGTAATTCCACTGAAGATTTCCAGCCTCCACTCCATGAGTGCTCTGTGGGCTGGTACTTTGCGATTCAGCTTGAGGTCCATTCGCAGTCCCTGGTCCTTTGGCCTGTGGGTTCTAGCAAGGGTAACTTTGATTTCCCATGGGCTTTCCTAGTTGTTCCAGATGTGCCCTGACTCCCCATTGCTTGGAGAGTCTCCTGAAACTTGTTGGTCTACATCGTAATTTGTTTCCTCTGTCCACGTGGGTTGCATTTGCCAAGGCTTGTTGGAGTTCAATCCAGACACTGACCCCTCAGCACTCAACATCCTTCGTGGGACAGATCACCTCTGGACTTTGGTCATTGACATCTCCTGGTCCCCGTGGCTGCAGAGTCAAACATTCTATCTTCACACCTGAAGCACCTGACATTCGTGGGGATTCGTCTACCCAGCCCCTGGTCACCCTGAAGTGACCCAGACTGTCCCCTCCGCTTTAAGGTTCATCTCACCTTGGATCCAGGCTTGGATTCTACCCGACTCTTCATCTTCCAAGCAGCAGCATTTCTTCGTATCATGCCATTGAAAATGACGAGGGTTTCCGACACCACTTGACCGTTATGCACTCAGCTGCTCTGAGATAGGTAACACTGCTACCCCAGTACTCACAAGGGTGCTGTCCTTAGAACCTCCTATTTTCCAAAGGGTTTGCTTGAAGTCCTCACCGAAGTGTCCTTAAACTGTAATTCTCCAACCCCGACTTTCCCATAGAGTTGTACGGAACAAGAGTGCGTGTTCTCACACTGCAGCCACCCTCCGTGCGCTCCCTGTGTCACGCCTTTGGGTGGTTCCTTCGGGTCCCAGTGATTCTACGTGCTCTAGGCACTGTGTCTAGTAAAGTTGTTGTTGTAATACCATTTTTTTAGTATATGGTTTGTTCTCCCCCTGGAGTCCGCCATGTATTGTGCGGTTTACTGTCGTTCTATTGATTAAGTATTGTGTACTTTGTGCTCTAATCTCATAAAAACACTAGTGGAGAGTGTTTAGAAATAAATACATATATTTTATATAACACTTGTGTGGTTCTCCTTTCATTTGAGTATTCAGGAGGTTTTGATCTGGTAAAAAAAGCTGTTTTACATTCCTTCAAGACTTAGCCTGAAGGCTCTGCTCCATAGCTACCACTCGGATAACTTTGATAAATGTTATCTTTGATCTAATCACCATAAGGGTTGTTTGGACTGGTATAGGGTGCCCACTTTAACTAGTGGACAGCATATACCAGGTCAATTTCACAGTGTGCCTGTACACCGAGGCGTCCATGGGCTGCCTGCTCATTGAGGCTTCTCACATTGGTGTACAGTGGTTGGGATTCAACCTTACTATTGTTTTACCAGATAAATTTCATTGAGTAATTAACTGAAAATCACTAAAAGTCTTTAGGTACATATAATACATCAAGATTGAATAAGTAAGTTCTACTGAACTTGGAGTTGGGTAAGTCAAGGGTCTAGCACACCCTTTCTCTAACTCGAGAATTAGTCTCTACTAGGTTAGGTAGGTGCCTACACCATATAACACTAGTAGGTCTTCTAGAGAAGAAGCCAGTGGCTCTTTGTCAGCTAGATATGATAGCCTCTAATTTCAAGAATTGACAAACATAAGCAGATCTAGGAAACTGAAGACAGAGAGAAGTGCCAGCACTCAATGCCTCGAGATATATTGATTCTAGATAACCTCAGAAAGACCCCAGGGTCTGCTGAGGTAGGTAGAGGGGCTGAAACAGGAGATGAGGACAGAGCAGGAAGTACCAATTACTAGAGATGGAGAGAATCAAGCTCACTATCAAGAAAGAGCAATTGGCCATAGACAGGGAATCCCTAGCACTCCAGAGAGCTTCCAGAAGACTGGGACTAGAGCCCCATGGTGGCAGCAACAGTGTCCCTAGAACCAGAGAGTATTCTCATGATCCTAGGAACCTGAACAAGATGGTCCCTCCCTACCAGAGTGGGGATGACACCCACAAATGGATAACTGCAATAGAGAAGGCCTGTAAAGTACAGAGGGTCCCTCAAGAGCAGCGGACAGCTATCTTGTGGCTCTCCTTTGCTGACAAAGGAAGAGATAAGCGCCTCACTGTAAGAGAAGAGGATGCTGACAATTGCTCAGTCTTGAAAAGTGCTTTCATAGATGGGTTTGGCTTAACCACTGAACAGTACAGGATTTTGTTCAGAGACACCCAGAAGGTACAGACCCAGGAAGGGGTTGACTTTTTAGATTGTGCTACTAAGGCTCTGGAAGGCTGGTTACTTGGCAGTAAGGTGCGTGATTTTAAATGATTGTACAATTTAATTATGAGAGAGCAGATCCTTATTAATGATCAAAATCAGTTGTTGCATCAGTACCTGGTGGAGTCTGATCTGACCTCTCCCCAAGAATTGGGAAAGAAGGCAGGCAAATGGGTCAGAACCAGGGTGAAGCAGAAAGCTCAGAACCAAGGTGGTGAAGACCAGAAGTCTTCACAAGGGCCCCAAAAGTCTCCATCTGAGGGAGGGGTGGGGGGGGTCACAATCAAACAAGGGTAAAGGCAAAAAGAAACCCTGGTGTTATATCTGTAAAGAGAAAACCCATTGCACAAAAGATGCTGATTGTCCAAGGGCCAATGAATCTACTCCAGCCACCACTGCCCCTAATGCAACTGTTCCCCCTAGTTCAGTTCAATGTGGTGGTACATAGAATAAGGGTGTAGTAGGGTTAACCGTCGGATCTGAGATGGATTCTGGCCTAGTCAGAATTCCAGCTCAGGCTGTTTTAGTCTGTGATGGAGGCATGGATAGTGCCTCCTTATTTGTCAGTCCCAGTAATCTGGGCAAATACAGACAGCAGCCTTTGATCAATGGTAAGGAGGCCATGGCATACAGGGATACAGGTACATGTGTCCCATGGCATACAGGGATACAGGTACATGTGTCCCCATGGAGACAAACAATCTTGTGGGCCCTGAGCAAATCATACTTGGTGAGATGTATTAAGTGACCAATGCAAGCAATGTCAGGACAGACCATTCCTTGACAGTTGTGAATTTTACCTGGGGCGCGGTAACTGGCCCTAAAAAGGTTGTGGTAAGTTCAGACCTACCTGTAGAATGCTTATTGGGCAATGATTTGGAGACTTCAGTTAGGGCTGAAGTGGAACTCAGGACAAATGAAGAAATGCTGGGCATCCATGCAGATGTGTTTGCCATGACTAGGTCACAGGCAAACATGTCTTCCACTGAACAGGCCCTGGATCTGGGAATAATGGACCAGGTCCCTTACAAGAGAAGGGTTGAGGCAGTGTCTTCCCCTCCTGCCTCAAAATGCAGATCTGTCTCTTGAGGGAGATGATCCTAGTTCTGAAGGAGGAACGGTCTCAGAGGAATTTGAACCTGATCAGGTTGAGTTCTAGGGGAAAGGGGGCCCTTCCAGGGCAGATCTGAGCCAGGAGCAGCTGAGCTGCCAGTCTCTTGAACCACACAGACAGCAAGCTGCTGCTGAGGCTGCTAGGAGTGCCAGTGGGTCCCATAGGATCTACTGGGATGATGGACTCCTACTCAGAGGGTAGAGACCCCAAACCTGGTGCTACCAGGAGGTTGGTTATACCTCTGAAGTTTAGGGGCTCCATATTGACACTGGCACAAGATATCCCATTAGCAGGACACTTAGGCCAAATCAAGACCTGGGACAGACTTGTTCCTCACTTTCACTGGCCACACATGTCAGAGAACACAAAGGAATGTTGTCGCTGCTGTTTCAGTTGTCAAGTCAGTGGTAAGACAGGTGGTACTACAAAGGTCCCGCTCATACCACTACCTGTGTTGGGGGTTCCCTTTGAGAGGGTTGGGATTGACATTGTTGGTTCCAATGGATCCTCAAACTGCATCTGGGCTCAGAGTCATACTAGTGGTGGTGGACAATGCCACTAGGTATCCAGAAGCAATTCCACTTAAGACTACCAAAGCTCCTGTTGTGGCTAGAGCCCTTCTGGGAATGTTTTCCAGAGTGCTTTTTCCTAAGGAGGTAGTATCAGACACAGGTGCAAACTGTATGTCTGGTTACTTGACTGCTATGTGAAATACCCTTCCCTATGAATTGCACAGCAACCAAGACCTTAGGCTGTTTAAAAAGCAGCTAAAAACATTGCTTTTTAATTAATATCCAGCCGCATTCTACACCGTTCTGTCTCTGTACTACTGGCTCCCACTCCTGAGTATCTGTGAACATTATAAATGCATAATAACATAATATGTGGGAGGAGTGTGGGGTACAATACATATTTACCACCCCTAATCACCCACAATGCAATGGGCTAGTTGAGAGATTCAACAAAACCCTCAAGGGCATGATTAAAGGTCTCCCTGAAAAACTCAGGCGTACATGGGACATCCTTTTGCCCTGCCTTATTTTTGCCTACAGAGAGGTTCCTCAGAAAGGGGTTGGTTACAGCCCTTTTGAACTTCTGTTTGGACATCCAGTTAGGGGCCCTGTAGGTCTAGTGAAGGAGGGATGGGAGTTACCTCTCAAACCCCCTAAACAGGATATTGTGGACCATGTACTTGGTCTCCGCTCCAGCATGGCTGAGTACATGAAGAAGGCATCCAAAAACCTTGAGGCTAGCCAGGAATTGCAAAAGTCCTAGCATGACCAAAAGGCTGTTGTGGCTTTATCAGCCAGGACAGAAAGTATGGGTAATGGAGCCTTTTCATTTTTTTACCTCCTTAAGGGGGGCAAGCTGAGCTTTTACAATGCTCAGGGGGGGGCGCTAGAGGGCGCACTGCGGAATGGCCGCACTGTCGTGAGGCTCCCGCTGCCCGGAGCTATTATCCGCCTAGGTATCCTGATTACCATCGCTGCGCCCTGAACTGACCCCACGGTTCGGTTGGGATATCGGCTGTCCACCCACGGTCCAACTCCTGAGCCATTCGAAGGTTGCTGGCCGAAGTTACGAGGGTCCCAAGTTTCTCCGACTCGCGCTCTGGAAGTCTGGTGCCCTCTTGCCCGGCGTCACTGTTCATGCCAGTCCGGGGCTCTGCACGTGGGGTGTAGGCCTAGCTCCGCCCTTCTCCGCCAGGCCCGATCGCTGGCCGGGCGAGACGCTTGGCTCTTCCTTGTTGTCGGACTTATCTCTCGGCTCTCCCATCTGCCTGTCCAGATACCATCGCCCACGGAGGCGCAACGGATTTTATGCTTGGATTCTGAGGGTTTGCCCCCTTGGGCTGGGAGCGAGGACGGCCATTGCTCGTCGTTGGGAGTGGCGGGGCGTGCTGGCCTGCTCGTGCCCCCACGATTCGAGCTGCTTTCTGCTTGGCCGGGTCCCTTGTCCGACCTGTATCCTGACTCCCATTTGCCTCGTTCCCCTACTGTACCACCGTTATGGAGAAGCCGGACACTAAACAGTCCAAACTGTCCTTTGACTCTGGAGGGGCCAGGCGTGGGGCGCGTTCGCTCCAGGAAGCTGGGACTTCGCGGTCCCCCCCCCCGAATGTCGCTGAGAGTGTCCCGCACCCACCTCCACCGGACTTCGCCCAAATGATGCAGGAGATGAGGCAGGGGTTCGCCACTATAGTGGACAGAGTGGACAAGATATCGTTGCGCATGGATGCGGTCGTTCAGAAATTGGACGTGCATGAGGAGCGCTTGACGGCGGCAGAACAGCGCATTTCGGACCATGATGACACGGCGGCCACCCATACCACCCAACTGGCGAGAATGGACAATATCTTGCGTGTCATTGCCGCCAAGAACGAGGAGTTGGAGGCGAGGAGTAGGCGCAACAACGTGCGCATTGTAGGTGTACCGGAGTCCACGAATGTGGGCAAAATGGAGACTTATGTGGAGAGGCTACTGGTGGGCGCCATTGGGACGGAAGTTTTCTCGTCCCAGTTCATCGTCGAGAGAGCGCATCGGACGTTGGGACCTCGTCCGGCCTCTGGGGCTGCACCGCGTCCCATCATTGCGCGCCTCTTGAATTATCGTGATCGAGACGCTGCTCTTCAGGCTGCCCGCACTAACAGGGCTCTCTCCTTCGAAGGGGTGTCTTTCACCATGTACCCCGACTTCACACCGATGGTGCAGGACCAGCGTCGGAAGTTCTTGGGGGTGAAAAGGAAGCTTCGGGACCTTCAAGTGGACTACGCCTTGCTTTATCCGGCTAAACTTAGAGTGACGCATCAGGCTAAACAACATTTTTTCACCAACCCACAGCATGCTGAGGACTTTGCGAAGCGCCTCCAGCGCGAGCGCGCTGCTGCGGATCGTGGTGACGATCGAGATCCGGAGGGTGAACATTCGGCTGCTGAGGAGGAGGTCGCCTGATTCTGGTGACTTTGGACTTTGTCTATCTTCTTCCCGGTTTTTGGAGTATTGTGGACATGTATCTTTTGTATTGAGACCTGCCGGCTTCCTTCTCAGTATTTGCGGCCTAGCTATTGTCCGTTTTTGATTTTTTTGCTGATGCGTGGGTCGTGCCTGTATTGTGATGAGTGAGTGCGTTTTGCTATTTTTGTGGGGTTGGGGTAGCACCGCAGGATGGTGTTACGGGATGTCGCGCTCTGGGCACCCACCCCCCCCGCGCTGCGCCTGGGGCCGCCTGATACTCGTTGGCGCGGACACTGGCGTGGCGTGTGGGAGTGGCGTTGTGCACCTCTGGAAGGTTCCCCGGAGGGTGTGCCCCATGTTTACCTTTTCTTTGGATTCTAGTCCTATGTTGGTTGACTGGATGTGTGTTGAGGGATGGGGGGGGGGGGTGTACGTGGCCTGATAGTTGGGGTGGTGTCAGGTGGGTGGATGGGGGGGGGATGAAGCTGTCCATGTCTGTTTGCCTGGGACTTCTGGTTCGCTTTGGTAGCTGCTACTGTTGTTTGAGTGCACGGAAATGTCGTGGCACCCGCTATCCAGGCTGTTCCACTTTCCTATCTTACGGGACGGGTTCTGGGACCCGTGCTCCCGTCCATTTTGGGCCCGAGCGCGCCGGCCGCCATTTTAGGCTGCCACGTGCCGGGGCGCACTCTGCGAGCGTAGCACGTGTGCGACATGTGGGCCGTGTGGGATGGCTTGGCGGCGCGTGGCGCGTAGTCTGTCCTGAGTGCTTGCTGCATGGATGGGTCGGTTGGGGGGGAGTTGTTGTGTTTTTGTTTGGTTGTTTTGGAGATGACTGGGAAATGTATGGAGTGTATGTGGGGGTCTGCCCGTGCCCTGGGGCGTGGACCTATCGTTGGCTGTTGCTGGTGGTTGGATGCCCTGTACTTGGTCATAGGGTCCCGTGGGGCCCTTACTTTATGTGATGTCGACTGCTGTTGTAGATCAGATCTCGATTTTGTCCTGGAATGTACGGGGCCTTAATGATGCCAGGAAGTGTCGCAGTGTGATCCAGTATTTGGACAGGCATGCTATTCATGTTGCTTTTCTCCAGGAGACGCATCTGCGCCCCGCTCCCTCCCCCACTTTCGGCGGAAGGTGGGCTGCGGCCAGGGGGTTTGCTTCATATTCTTCTTATGCTCGTGGGGTTGTCATCCTTGTTAAGAGGTCGCTTGCATTTCAGGAACTTGGATCTATGGGGGACCCTGAGGGGCGCTATGTGCTGCTGTGGGGACGGCTTGGGCAGAACACTATGCTCTTTGTTAATTGCTATGCTCCCAATGTTGATACGCCAATCTTTTTTGTCACTCTGTGGGGTCATGTCCTTGCAGTGGATGCTACTCACATTGTGTGGGGGGGTGATTTTAATTTTGCATTTCAGGCCCAGTTGGACAGATCGGAGGGTAGCCCTCAGTACAATGTACAGGCTAGGGATGTGCTGCGGGGGATAGTGGAGGAGGCTGGGATGGTTGACAGCTGGAGGTACACCCACCCTGCCACTAGGGAGGGCACTCATTACACCACACATGCTCGCTCATGGGCAAGACTGGACTATGTATTTCTCTCTAGAGGGTTGATGGCTGGCCTAAGGGGGGCTACACATTTGGCTCGGACGTATTCAGATCACTGTCCGGTGAAGGTTGATTTGTCCGTCCCCGGGTTACACAGGCCGCGCCCGCCTTGGCGTTTGTTTCCGACTGCTTTGCTTGACCCGGTGTTCAAGGAGGAACTCGGTGCGGAGGTGGAGGCGTTCTTCCCTAGAAACAAGGGCTCTGTGGACAGCATTGAGGTCATTTGGGAGGCATTCAAGGTTACGATCCGGGGTGTCACTATTTCTAAAAGTTGTGGAGTACTCCGTCTGATTGTTCGGACCCTCGAGAGGTTGGAGGCTGATTTGCGAGACTTGGAGCGCAGGATGCAGGTGAATTCGGACCCCGCTCTTTTGGCACAGTTCCGCACTAAGCTCTCCGAGTATGAGGAGGAGGCTGCTCGAGAGGCTAAGCATAGGGGGAAATACTGGACGTCGAGGCGATACTGCGAAGGGGAGCGACCCGGTAAGGTCCTCGCTGCCCTTACTAGACATCCTAGGCATGGGTCGGACGTGTTGGAATTGGTGTCTCCGGATGGCACTCGCTGTCGAGACACTTCGGAGATTCAGCGCACTTTTATTGATCACTATGCACACCTTTACACGACACAGCAGACGGGTGAGACTCGATACGGTGGCTTCCTCGATGAGTTGGCGCTTTGTTGGCTATCGGATGGTCATCGGGAGTTCTTAGGCAGGCCCCTAGAGGTGGAGGAGGTCAGGAATGCCATCATGTCTCTTTCTAATGGGAAGGCGCCGGGCTGGATGGCCTTCCTGCTGAATTTTATAAGTGTTATATTGACATCATGGCCCCTGTGCTCCGTGAGGTGTTTGAGGAGTCTCTGGAGGAGGGACGCCTACCGGGCTCCATGCGGGAGGTCGCCATCACGTCGCTGCTCAAGCTGGGTAAGGATCCACTGGATGTGGGCTCCTACAGGCCCCTCTCATTGCTCAACTGCGATGTTAAAATTCTCGCGAAGGTCTTGGCGGTGAGATTAGCCGAACTCATGCCCGTTATCGTGTTGCCTGATCAGTCGGGATTTGTGCCCGGCCGCGCCACCTCTCACAATCTTCGCACTTTGTTTTCGCTTGTGTCGACCATCGATCCCACTGTCCCGGTTGCCGCTATCTTTCTTGATGCCACTAAGGCGTTTGACTCTGTCGAGTGGGGCTACCTTATTGATGTTCTTTGTCGGATGGGTTTCCCCAGGATTTTCATCTCTTGGGTTAAGCTTTTATATACTGATCCGATGGCGAGGGTAGTAGTGAATGGGGTGCTGTCCCCCTCGTTCCCTCTCACGAGAGGGACCCGACAGGGTTGCCCCCTCTCACCCCTCTTGTTTGCTATCGCCATTGAGCCGCTAGCCTGTAGGATACGTCAGTTTCATCAGCAGAGTGCCTTTAATTGTCTTCAGCGGCAGGTCGGCATTTCTTTATACGCCGATGATGTCACACTCTATGTCAAGGACCCTGAGAACAACCTTAATTCGCTCCTGCGGGAGCTTGTCGCTTTTGGAGGTGTCTCCGGGGTTCATATCAACTGGCGGAAATCTCAATTTTTCCCCCTCACAGCTGCGGTGGCCAGGTTTCCCCTTGACTACCCTCTGGAATGGTGTGACTCGGAGTTGCGATATCTCGGTATTGTTGTATCCTTGGATAGGGGAGACGCGGTTCGGCTCAACTATGGTGTGGCCATTACTAAACTGGCGGATGATGTCACCAGGTGGATGTCTTTACCTCTCTCCATGGCCGGTAGGGCGTCTCTTATCAAGATGGTAGTTCTGCCCCGCTTTCTTTATCTCTTTCAAAACCTCCCATATCATCCTGGTGCTTATTTCTTTCGTAGACTTCGTTCTGAGCTTCTGCGATTGTTCTGGGGGGGCAAGCAGCCACGGGTGGCCTGGGCTACCCTTACGTTGCCTTATGCTGATGGCGGTTTCGACGTCCCTGACTTTGAACTTTATTATCTCAGCGCTCAGGCGCATTATGCCTATCATTGGATGCGCCCCACGCCGTTCATGCCCCAGATTGCTGCTGAGCACTGGGTCGCCCACCCGCTCCCACTGGAGGGGATGGTTTTGGGCAAGGTGTCAGATGTGGAAACGCCCCGCACGACGGTGACATGCACGGTGGATGCTTGGAAGCGGATGGCTCATTTGCTAGGCGTTTCCTTTCTCTACTCGCCGGCCTTGCCACTGTCTTATCATCCGGATCTGTCGCTGTTGTTGGAGACGGGGTTTCAGCGAATGTGCAAGCGGCTAGGTATCCTCACGTGGGGCGACTTGTTTCATGAAGGTGCCTTCCGTACGCAGGCTCATTTCTTCGGGTCGGCTGCTTGCTCCCCTCTAGACCTGTTCTACTTTGTCCGCCTGCGGCAGGGCATGCGTGCTCTGCTACCGGACTACCCTTCGGAGCCTGGGGTAACCCTCCCCCTCCATGTGCTGCTGGTTTCAGATGGGCGACACCTGGTGTCGAAGTTATACGGGGCTATTCGCCGACAGCGATCGGTCCCGACCAATCGGGTGCGCGAGCAGTGGGTTGCCGAATTGGGTGCTCCTATTACAGACGAGCAGTGGAAATATTGTTGCGGGCTCACGGCCAATGTCTCTTCTAGTTGTCGCCTTAAAATTATCCATTACAAGTTTGTTCAGAGGTACTACTATACCCCGGCGAGGAAACTGCGGTTTCATCTGGCGGAGGATGACAGGTGTGCTAGGTGTCGGGCGGAAGGCGCTGACTTTTTGCATTTGGCTTGGAGCTGTGCGGGGGTTTTGGAATATTGGACTCAGGTTCATGAAGCCCTGCAGGTTATGGTGGAGGATGGGGTGGTGTTTGACCCCTTAGTGATGTTACTTGGCTTCTCTAAGGACGTACCTGCCTCTCACCGTAGATTTGTTGACGTGGCCCTGTTGTTGGCTAAGCGTAGGGTTGCTTGTTGCTGGGGTCGTGGTAGGGTGCCGCGCTTTCAAGACTGGGTGACTGACCTCATTTACTGTCAGGATCAGTATAATATCTATTCTGACTTGATGCCTGTTCGATGCCGACCAAAGGATTTTTGGAGTCCGCTCCAGGTGTACCTCCTGACCAGGGCTGCGCGGGACTCTGATTCTGAACCTGAGGACCGTGAGGGGATAGGTTGATGACAATGTGATGGGCTGGGATTTTACACGACACCTGCTGTTCTTCCGATATCGGGGGGGGGGCTGACTGTCTCCTTTTCCTGCGAGCTATTGGGGGGTGGGAGTCTCCCTTCGGACAGGTATTTTATCGGGAATCCAGATTGTATCCCTATGCGGCACCCTTCTTTCCTGTGCTCCTCATACTTGTGTCCCCTCTGGCTCACGTGTTCTCCGCTACTGTACTGTATTCATATTGCATTGTCTTATTGGCTCGCCTGCCCATGCTGGATCATTGTATTTTAATATCTCCTGCACATTTCGTTGTTGCTCCTTGTATTGACTGATGCCCTGCCCTGTACTTCCTCGTGTCTCCTTATATATTTTTTGTATGCTTTCTAGGCACTGACGTACCACTGTAATAGCCGAATGTGATTGTATGTTTTGAATGTACACTTCCCTTGTACCTGCTTGTCTCCAAATAAAGGTTTAAAAAAAAAAAAAAAAAACTTTTACAATGCTCAGAGTTCCATGACCTCAGACACACAAGTGACCATGTCGCCTTGAAATTGATAATGAAACTTTTCAACTTTGAGAAACTGTTTATTCTGTTTCATTCATTAAGTGTTTAGGATGTAAATAGGCCACTGTAAAACAGTTTTCATTTTAATCCATTTAGTGAGTGTTTTTTAACACTTTGATGCACCAACGATGTATTGGGACTTGGGCACTTTTTGCTTCAGGGATTCTTCAAAAGTGTTCAAAAGGATACAATTGGGAACCAGACCCTGCCGCTATATCTCCTGAGTAAAATATGGGTTACTGATATCCACAGCCACCCACAAACTGTCATGAGGGTTGATACCAGACTGTAGTAAAAGTTGTGAAAAAATATTGTGTTTAACAAGTTTTGCTAATTTAGCAAATAGCATTGCCCTGGATACCAGAGTCTCTTTTTGGGTACATTGGACCTACATACACTTGTCAGAAAGCTTACATCTGATACTCTGAAGATGTTTATGTTCCTTTTGGACAATATGAATATTTATTTCAACTCCAGCCAAGGGGAAAAACCTGAAATCTTACCTGACTCAGTGCTCCATACCCTTGTGTAGTAGAAGTGACTGTCCCCTTAACACCTAAAATGTTACAAATATATCTAACAGGTGCCTGGATGCTAGAATTGGGTCTCAGACACTGCTGCTATATCACCCGAGGTATAATATGGGTTCATGATGTCCACAAGGACACGAAAACTGTCATGAGTTCATAGTAAAAATTTGCAAAAGTGGTCAAAAAATGAAAAAAAGAATGTTAAAAATACCTGTCTAGCATACACCCCTCTTCACTGTGTACACAATATCTAAATATACTTATTAGAAAGCTCATATCCGATACTTAAAAGTTGTTTATATACCCCTGAATAATACGTTGCCCTTATGCGCACAGGACCACTCACTGTCATACAGTCAGACAATATTTTCTGAGATGAGGTAGCCCAAATGGGTGCAGAACTAGATAAAGATGGTAATTGGTCAAAACATGCCTAGCCTGCATGAGACATCCCTTTAGGGTTATAAAGGAGCCCTCACCTACATTTCCATCATGGCATGCTTCATCACAGTCTCAACCTGCGCATCTTCAGTTTCAGACAATCTGCGCTCCACCATGTCAAGCCTCTCAGCATGCTTGTCCACGCGCTCAGACATACAACCAATCCTATATGAAAGTGAGTCAAGGCTTTGCTGCATTGCAGAGATAATATGGCGTATATCTTCCCCCTTGTCGGCGTCTGTAGCCCGCTGTTCAGATGTCATGGTGTCTGAGTCCACCTCTCTGGCGCTGGACTATTAACGTTGCTCAAATTGCAGCTTAGGCTGGGACTGATCAACCTTCCCCATTTGCCTGTGGCTTGCTGTGGCAGGGGGATTGTTGTGGCCCTTCTTTGTGCAGGTGTTGTGGATATTATTGGCTATTGCAACTGGTAACTGGGACAGTTTTTATGTGGCAGGTATGCATGTCTGGAGAGTTATTGCTGTCTGTGCAGCCACAGACTAATCCGGGCGATGGGCGCAGTTAGATTCCCTCCGGGCCCCATGAATCTTGCTTAAGGCCTAAAGGCGTGGTGCCTGCGGCACGCCCACACCCCTAGTATCACACGAGGGTCAGGCTGCACCGATGACCAATGGGCGCCCTCGGTATGCTGCCTGCGATGTCAGATGGGAGTCATGCCACGCACCGTGTTCCACCAAGCTCAGCAGTACCTCAGGCTCTTTGCGGGGTCCGCTGCTGCCTCTCTGGCCCTTGCAGACCATCCAGCCAGAAAGCAGAAAAACTTGCAGCTCTGCTGTCTCGCGCACACCTCCCGGGCCAAACACCCAACACAGTGCCGCTGCCCAGAAAATCAGGCCGCAGTTCTCGATGGGTCACTGCTGTACATCCACGGCACAGCAATTATCTCTCACAACAGGAAGACAGGGAAAACATGTAGCACCTTTTTCCTCAGCAGCATCCGGTAGCAGCCGCCACACATGACTGCAGAGGAGTGCCCAAATAGACAGACAAGCCTGGAGACTGGGGGTCCAACAGCGCAATCACGGTGTCACTGCTGCACCGCACACTGCGCTGCCACGTTGCTAGGCCGCATTTCATTCATGACACAATCTTGATGCGGCAGGTGCCTCATATCTCTGCACAGGCATTTTTCAGGATAGCTTGCTATGAGCCACAATTTCACAACCAATTTCAGCACATTTATGTGCCAGGATGAAGGCGATGTCTGCAGGATATTGTAGGCGGCCATCGGAACTCGCTCACGCTGCAGCCATCTTTGAGTCAGGCAGGCCACGCCCCAAAAACACTTACTTTGCACTTCGTCCTTTCTCACGGTTTGTGTAAGATTCTCCAACTGCGATAGCAGTACCGTGAATATTCCAACCAGCGCGACATGGATCTTTTTGGTGGTTCTCAGTTCTCAGAGTCTCAGTTTGACAAACAGGCTACAGGCATCAAACAGGAGGCTGCACAGACGAAGCCAGTGACAGCAGAGGTAATTTGAGGTGTTGAGTCATAGCGGCACAGTCTGTTCTCACAAAGGCCCAGGGGCTTTGGGTGCAGGAGTGTCCTTTGACATCAGATTCTTCTGCCCAGTCTCAGTCGAAGATCCTCTGGATTCAGTCTGAAGGCATTGTCGTGGGGTCCAGGAGGGATCATCCAATGCTGTAATTAAGGTCATGATCACTGGAGAACCTGTACTGGATTAGTGGGCACCAGGACACAGGCTAGAGGCGTTGGGTGCAGAGTGATCAAGGATCAGAGGATCCGGAGGTCACCATTGTCCTTGGTGTTTGCTTTGTTGACAGAACCGCTATCCTCTGGAGTTCTGGTCTTCTTCAGAGGTAGGCAGTCCTACCAGGATTTGTGGAGGTCATGACTGCCAGACAGGTACAATTTCTTTGCAGGATTCTCGAGGTCTGTAGACCGGCTGGTAGGGTTGGGGCCAAGTCAGTAGTCATCGTCAGTATACCTCTGCATGCGCCTCCTTGGTCCTTTTCTTTCTTCTTTAGTCAGCAGGAACTAGTGTCCAGGTGGGGGATCTAACTAAATACTTCATATAGGAGAGTAGAAGGTATGGTCAGTGGGTACCTTACCTGGGGTGACTACACCCTCAATTATGCCACCCTCCTGTGGGAGGGGGAATAGTCCCAGCCCTGATTGGATGGGTCTCCCCATCTTCAAGATAGAAAGGACAGAAAGATGTGCTTTACCTCACCTCCCTCACCTTATGGGTGGAGTTGGCAGAGGTGGTAACACCTCTGATTCTTCTAGGTTTTCCTGCTGGCTTTCGAGCCCAAACTGTGGATCTAAACCGGGGCTGCAATCTGCTGCTAACAGCGGCCACAGGGGTTTGTATTACAAAGGCGGCAGGCCTTTGAAGCTTTCCTCTTGAGCAGTGTACCCCTTCTGGGGGAATGCTTTAAACTTAATTCAACTATCAGAATGTAGAGGAGATCCCTCCACCATAGTGTCCTAATTGTCATGTCCATAACATATAGAGATCTAGCATGGAAAAAAAATCTGTAAAAGGTTTTCTTCTTTTAACATGGACTGTGAAATTCTGTTTTTTGTTAATTTACGTATTCGACACTCTCACTTGTATTTTTTTTTTTTTACTTGCGGTTTTAAAACTGCAAGGGATGTCTTTAGCATATCTCTGCTATTGCAATGAAGGTGTGTGTCTTTCCTTCAGGCAGGTGTGAAATTTCTTACATTTGCATAACCAGAGCTGGGGGCTGGTGGGAGGAGTTGACCCTAATGAAGTGACTTTGCTCCCAGATGCACAACCTGAGCTGGCAGCTGATAGGTGGAGACACCACTAGGGAGGTATAACCCTATTCTAAATTAGCCAATGCAATCCTTGCAGGCAAAGTTTCAACCGTTTAATATCTAATTAAGTAGCAGGCCCTTTTTCTATTAAAACCCTGCCCTTGAACTCTGAGGGAGTATAGGTGGATACAGGTAGTCAGGATTGTTTAGTACTACTCAGATGCCTTTCTTCCCTAAAACCTTTTGAATGGATTCCCTTCTGTGGTAATGTGCTGTCTTTGCAATGTTTAATATTTTAATGCATTGAATTAGTGTTTTTGTAACATATTAAAAGGATACTGAAATACATTGTAAGACAAAATTTGTTAGTTTTTCTCATCAAATTGCCTTTTATTTTTATTTCCAGCAAAGAGAATCACGTTCCGTTGGTTTGCACAAAGTGCTTTAAAAATTGTGAGTAGTTGTCCGTTTCTCTTGGCCCGAGTTTGCATGAAGAAAAGCACTCATGAAGAGATTGCAGCATTTGTGTAGGAGGCAAGAAAATTGATGATTGCTCATCAACTAAATGGAAGAATATACGCTATAATACGATATAATCTAAAGCTCCTTTTCAATGAAGAGACCAGAAATACTGTCATCAATATGCTGGAAACAAATGGGTGCTTTGTTGATGGAAAGCCTGTTGATCAAGTTCTTATGTAAGGTAAATATAATTTTTTGCTTTCATCAATAGTTTGCTACCATTAGAATCACCAAATCTATTTTCATATCTACTGTATTATTTGAAGTCATACATAATTTGTAACGCGGAAATATTTATGGTTAATGTATGTTCTCTATATTACTAGCTCATGACTTAACCTTTGTGAGGATCTCTAGTCCATCCGTGCATGTTGTGTTGTCATCTGAATAAACCTGTATGTTATTAACTGTTGCAGCTGCTCACTTCATGCTTTATCGCTCAATTATATGCCTTACTTTAAGACCTCCTAAACCATCCAATGCAGACATGGTGACTGAACAGCTGAGAGAATAGGAATTATATCAACCGTAAGTTCAAATGGCCAAAATCTATTTCCACCACATGCATCTCAGATAGTCCTATTTATGAACTGTTTGTTTTATAAAATATTTCACTATTCCATCCAACAGAACAAGTGAAAAGAAAGTGGCTGACTACTACACCGAAGAAGGTGAACAGGGGACTGTATAAGAAGCATTCCCTGAACTGCAAACTGTTAGTTGATTTCAGAAACTATCTAAAATACAATCTCAATCTCCAACTGCAAGCAAGAGGTAATGCAAAACAGCTTTAACTACTATGACTACTCTTATTACTACTAATACCCATTATATTCAGTAAAATATATAACCATTATGTGTATTTATTTAACTAATTAAAGCTAGAAAATGTAGCCAGATTCCTCTTCTTCCTTCTTCTACAATCCTGACACCATCAATAACTTTCATAAAGGACATCCCACGCACACTGGAGCTTTTCAAACTCCTGAAATCAACTGGGTTAGCACAGCAGACCATCATAAATTACATGAAGAACATCAAGCACTTTGTTCACTATCACGTTGTGGCTACAAGTCTGAGAGAAGATAATGTTCTTTAGACATCAGCTCACCATTTACAGTGTGTGATGAAAGATATGCTGAAAAATAAGCAGAGACATTTCAAAGGAAGTAGGTCACAGAAAGTAACCATTGATTAGCTGTGATGACTGTTCCCATTAAGGTGCGCGCACGCATCTCTATTAACGTGAGCGCGCACTGCCGTATGGGCAGTGCGCACTGACACAGGACATCCCACGAGATAGTCGCGCCGCTGCTTTAAAAAAGCAAGTGGTGCAAAAATCTGTCACTTCCTGTATTTGGTGTGCTGGAGGAAGAGTCGAGACTTGGGAGTTCAGGTAAGGCGGGATTTGGGGCACGGGGGCTTGTGGCTGTTGGCACTTGCGGGGCAGATTGTGGGCTTTTGTTTAAGTATTCATGTTAATCACAGCCCCTTCACGAGCTGTGATTAACATGAATACTTGAACAAAAGCCCACAACCTTCCCCGCACTGCGCTTTACAAACCAAAGAGCACAACAAGTTTTAAAACGCAGCGTGTACTTTCTGAAAGTACACGCTGTGTTTTTAGACCTGCTCTACTCTTTGTTTGTAAAGCGCAGTGCGGGGAAGATTGTGGGCTTTGAGCACATAAAAAACTGCTTCATGTCTTCAGTCGATCTCTAAAAAAACAGATTTGAGATAAATGTCTCCAAATCTGCTGGGACAGCTTGTGAAAAATCCAGCACACCTGGTCACCATTAATCTATTGGTATTTATGTAGCACAAGTATAGACAAAAGGCAGCACTGTACTGCATCAAAAACAAGTACACAGTCAACAAGCCATAGGTGAGGTAGTTAGGTTCTAGGATCAGAGGTATACTATTACTTCATTTAGATGAAGTGTTCTTAAAGAGGCAGGCCTTCAACTATTCCTACATTTGAGTAGTGTTGTGGAAGTCCTAATGGATATTGGGATATTGTTCCAGACCCTGGGTACATAGATGGAAAAGGAGTGCTGACATTTTTCATTTTTTGTTTTTTACTCTTCTTAGCATCCAGCCTGATGGTGTTCTGGCTTTAGATAAGCCAAGAGTGATCAGGCATGGTGAGTTTTTCTGCTAGATCAGCAGTCATGATGCCGTTGTAAATTCTAGCTGGTCACTTTGTGGTTTGAGACGTATAGTTGTTGGCTGTTATTTAGGCATCTCTTTTAGTATTTAAGGAACTGCCTTGAATAGGCCACCCTACAGTTCCTTTTTCTGTGTTTTGTTTAAACTTATCTGCAAGTAAACATGCTTGAAGGTTATTTTTTATTTTATTTACCGTTCAAAAATACCCTTAAGTTCTTACAATCAAAAGCTATGTTACTCTTCCACTCAGGTGGTCTGTCGCAGGTCTTCTGCCATTGCAATGAACGGGAATGCAGCTCTTGGATAGTTAATAGGTCTCTGTTCTATATTAGGATTTAAACTTATAAACTGCAAGTAACAAAAGGGGCTGTGTGACAGAAGCAGTAATGCACAGACCTTTTACATTGCATGCAAGTTGTGATCTGCATGATTCACCAGCTTCTTTACATCAGGCATTTTAACCTCCTCTGTACTTTATGATGAGTCAACTTCCACTAGACAACAATTCAGATCTCTGCAGCAAGTCCATCAATCTTCAGAGTTATCTTGATATTTTTATGGTTGCCCGAAAATTGCTAGAAAGTCTTCATCATATTTTTTGCATGCCACTGTATCATCTTCAGGTGGGATCTTTTGACGGCTTTTGTGCTGCTCAGTCCACCTTGATCACCCATCTCAACCATTTGCACAGTTTGAATGCCAGGGAAAAGCTACATCACAGAATGTGTAACACAAAATACAGATTAATAGACCAGTTTAAGATAATGGATGCTAATAATGAAGCACATGGGCACGTGCCTGTTTGGTCTACACTGGGATCCCAGGTAATTATTTGGTCAGTTTTTTTATTTGGGTCTGTAGACCGGTCCAATTCATAGTTTGCAATTCTTTGATTGTTTGCTGACGAGCTTGTCTTCAATTGCAGGTTTCCATTCTGTAAGGTAATTGGATTTGAGTGGTCAGGTGCGAGTACCCACAAAGACAAGGTCATTCTGTTTACGTTCCTGGTTGGGTTGGGGGTTGCTGGGTAAATAGATTCACAATCTGCACCCCTTTTCTTTTGCAGGTTTGTGAGACCGTACCAGAATACAATTACACAGGCAGACATGAGTACAGGCACCGTACTGTACTGTTTATAGCAGCTGCATTGCTGTGGGAGCTTTTCTTTCCCCTGCAAAACAGCTTTACTAACACACAACCATGGCAGAGATAACCGGTCTAACCTTCTCAGACGAGGAGGTGTACAGTTATAGCCTCCATGCTACCACTTACTGGAGCACCAAATAAAGACAACAATGAGGCCAGTCAATGTTGGGATGAGTTAACAGAATTAAAATGTAACCAAATCAAAACACTTATCCATGGAATAATGATGGCAGAATACCTCCTTGCCAACATTGCCCCTAGAGGTTTAATTGTGAGGAACGAACCATTTACATTCCAAAAAGACAAAATCTTCAAGAAAGATTGGTCTTTAATTTCGTGGCACTGCACCAGGGATTGGCTTGTGCTAATAATAAAAACTGCAGCATGCCTCTGAAAAAATTAAAGAGCAGATTCACACACTAGACGTCCGTCTAAAATCATATCAGAGCACAACTGAATTGAAAAAACGACTAGAGGAGCTGAACAAAACCGTGGCCGATTTTGAGATTGGGTTGAAAGACACTAAATATGTGAAACTCAGGAAGGATCAGAAAGTTTTCACTCATGAACAAACATACCCCTACACTAGGGATGACTATGTACCAAGTGGAAGAAACCCCGGGCTACAATACTGACAGTGACGGAACAGCAACCGGAACAGCAACCGGAACAGCAACCGGAACAGCAACCGGAACAGCAACCGGAACAGCAACCGGAACAGCAACCGGAGATTTTGGAGACCACGCGCGGACATGGCAGGTACCGGAGGGGACAGAATTTTAACTTGCCCGCATACCCAGGTCCCCAACCATATGGACTGCCGTCTTTCTTCTACGGATCACCCCAATTTCCCCATTCCTACCACCAACAACAACAACACCATCACTGGGACCAACCCCAGGAACAACAGAACCAGTCTTTTTTAGGACAGGGCAAAGGGATCCAGAGAGGAAGAAACAAAAGAGGACAGCAAGTCCAATGGGCACAACCCCTGGAGACATCGAGGAGCCACACACAGAGCATGGGCCCACCGGACAATCCATCAACGAGCAACATCCCAGCTTAGTTGTGAATCTCTCGGAGGCCACTCTTACACCCACTCAACTGCCAATTCTTGAAAAAGGTTTGGGTTTTGTACCCAATCTCACTATGGACTAGTTCAAACTCTGCTGTGAACTCAAGGAGTTCATTAGGAAAATTAAACTCTAGGTTTTCTTCAAGGACAAACCACCTACAGAAGAACAACGGAGCGACACTGGATTAAAGAAAAAATCTAACTTCACACCACCTTCAACCAATCTACCTGTGGAACTTCTAGCCTTTGAAAAGGCACTCATGAAAGAGGTTACAGAGTTAAATCCCAGAACCATTAGAGTGTTTCACAATACAAGCAACAAGGAGGGGGAGGAAATACAACAACTGTCTTACGACAAATATATAACCATCAACCCTGCAGACAAAGGGGAGCCATCGTACTCCAGAACACAAATGACTACAGGAATGAATGCCTCAGTCTTTTGGCAGACGAAAGGAACTATATTAATATCAAGGAGGACCCCCAGAACGATTGCGAGTCGACATTGCTTCTCTCATTGAAGAATCACTGACTAAAGACTGGTTGAGCAAAAAAGAAGCAAGCTTTTTGGAGAACACCAACCCAACCACCCCCTATTTCTACACCATTCCCAAAATCCATTCATTTTTTGAAAAAAACCCTGGTAGACCAATTGTGTCCGGAATAGGCTCCATCTTAGAACCTCTATCCAAATTTGCGGACGCATTCCTACGTCCCTTAATACAGAAAACTGACACTTATTTACAGGACACAAAGGCAGTCCTCTGCCTACTTAAAGATCTCGCTTTTGACCCCACATCAAGCATACTCATTGGCTTGGATGTAGAGAGTCTCTATACTATCCTTCCACACAAACACTAGAGGTCCTAGAAGAGGTCCTATTTGAGAATGGGTGGACCTACCACAACCCAAGACACGTAGTCTTAGAATGCTGCAGACTGGCACTAACTGAGAACTTTTTCAGGTTAGAGGAGAATCTGTATCACCAACAACATGGACACCAGTACGGGGAGCACTTTTGCACCGAGTGTGGCCGGAATCTATGTACACCATCTGGGAAGCCACAAGATACTAAACAATAGCAACCATCACATACATGTCCTATTGTGGAAAAGGTACATAGATTATGTACTACTAATCTGGGAGGGCACAGAGACAGAAGCCACTGATTTTGTGGTTTGGCTGAACCAACAAGACCCCTACTTAAAATTCACCTACACAATGAGTAGAATACACCATGATCCTTGATCTAAATATACTGGCAAGGCAAGGGGCTTTAGTTACCGCCACACATTGCAAGCCCACAGTCTGAAACTGCCTTCTGATTTACGACAGTTTTCACCCCAGCCATCTGAAAGAAAACCTCCACTCTGGGCAATTTGTACGCCTGAGGAGGAACTGCACCGACAAACAAGATTACAAGTCGCAGGCCAAAGATCTCAGTGAGAAACTGCTGAGGCGCAAATACCCTAAACACCTGGTGTCCAAAGCTTAAAAGAGGGCCTCCAACAATAATAGTGAAGCCCTGCTAGAGTCCAAGGTTCAAAACACCACCGAACCCCAGAGATCCATCTGCATTACCACATTAAGTGTAGCTTCTGACAAAGTGACGAAAATAGTCAAGAGACACTGGCGCACACTTAACAGCGGGGCCTGAACATACCGACACCCATGTTCAGCCACAAACTAGGCATGAACCTCAGAAACCACCTCGTACACACAAGACCCAGTGCCACCAATGAGGAAGAAGGGATTGTACGACGCCTACACCACCTACCCTTAGGAAACTATCCCTGCAGTAATTGCAGCGTCTGCCACCTCACTTCAGCCACCAAGACAGTGATTTTGAACAACACCACTGCATGGGAATTGAGACAATTCACTAACTGCAACACGACAGGCGTGGTGTACTTAATTACGTGCACATGTAATCTCCACTGTGTAGGGATGACTACCATAAAAGTCGGATAGTAGAACACCGGAGTAACATACGCTGCAAACGTACCACCATAAGAATGACCACCCATTTCCTCGAGAAACAACACACCCAACGACATGAGGTGGGTGGTGTTGGAACACATCAAAAATAAAGATAACCTGGAGAAAAGTTACATGAGAAAGAACAACGCTGGGTTTTAAACTTCGCACTGACTCCCAGGGCCTTAACGATGACATTCCCTGGTGCCAATTCTGCTAAATGGTACCCTTTGACCACCCCCTTAGAGAATGCTAACCACGATTACTCCATCTGTTGGGCTTTGGGGGCAGTTACCACATACATAGATGTTTCAGAATAACATAAGACTCCTCTATCATTTCGGTGTGTAGGGATTTCGGAGAGTTTTTCTTCGTGTGAGTGTAAAGGAAGATTTCACAATAGGATGTGTGGATGCCGAAAGCAGAAAAAAGTCTGTCACGAAGGCTGTAGTTGTGACTCCAATAAGTGCAGGAACCAGCCAAATGACAAAACGAATATAGTCAATTTCGAGATCGTTGCCCTATTAAATACCACATCACGTGAATGAATAATATTGGCCTCCCATAAGACACGTCGCAACTTTTGAAAGAGTTTTTTTTTATCAGAGAGCGCGACATGGCACTCATCATTCGGAACACCATCTTGATTGGTCATATCTAAAGTTGGTAAAAGACAGC
Source organism: Lissotriton vulgaris (assembly GCF_964263255.1). Classification (NCBI taxonomy): domain Eukaryota; kingdom Metazoa; phylum Chordata; class Amphibia; order Caudata; family Salamandridae; genus Lissotriton; species Lissotriton vulgaris. The sequence goes on from NC_141690.1 coordinate 263,082,067, forward strand.
CCTTGCTCAAGGTCGTAGTCAGTTGTTCCATCTAGAAATACAACCAGGAGGGATGATTGTATTCCAGATAACTTATGGAAGTAGATGTGTTATCTCCAGTTGCATATAAAGAATTTGAACTAGGAGGATATTGCATTGGTAACCACTGGTAGAAAGAAAACCCTGACGAAGGCTCAGCTGGAACACGTTGGTGGGAAGCAATTGAAACCAATGTTTAGAGAATGAGCTAATCAAGATCATATTTGTTCTTCCCTTTTTGTTGTATACAGAATGTTAACTGAGTACAACAATTGTAGTCATTGATACACATAGGGTCATTTGCAATATACTGTTCAGTGTTCTACCAAAAATACAAAAAAAATTTTTTTTATGGTAAAATGGATTTCTGTACACAACAGAGAATTAACTATGCTCTATATTTATTGTTCATGTATGTATATAATTTAATTCACTGTTGTTTGATATAATGTACAAATAGCATGCCAAAAATGAGAAAATAATAAATCAAAAATATATATTTTTCTACACATGTTGTTTCTAGTACTTGGATTGAATGATGGTCTACGAACTATGAGTTTTAATATTATACTACACTGAGCCCGGTGCGTCCGTTCTGCTTTCCAACTCTAACATAAGACTTAAACAATGTGGACGAACCCACTATGTGTATGCGATTAAATCACTGTGGATAGTAGGAACATGGACCCATTAGGTGTTCTTAAAATACCCCTCACACACCAACCTGGTTAGTGTCATGCTTCATCATTGGGGGATAAGTGCCTCCCGGTTGTGCTACGACGCCTGACTACAGCGGAGTGGGTGTGGTGCATGGGTGTGATGTGAGGTGAAATATTTACAGTTAAAAGTATCTCTGAGAATCCTTGCCAAATAACGTTAATAGCGGCGGCTCAGGATATGGTTAAAAAGGAGATTCTATGTGTAGTGCAACTTACTTGGAATTATTTACCATGAGTTGCTGGATGTGTAGTGGTCTACATGTTTCAGCCCGTAAAAACAATGACAAGTGCTTTCTTCAGGACCAGAAAGTGAAAATAAGTGAGTGGCAAAAGAGGTGACACGTGAAACGTTTTGTGATCTATCAACCTGCCTGTTCCCTGCATATTTGCACATAGCACTTTGGCACTTTATTATTGAAGCTGCAATTGACTGTGTGATATCCTTGTAATATTTCATTGATTAGTTGTAGAATTGAATCCTGTTTTAACATTTTACTGATGAGGGATTATGTAATTGTCTAGGAGAAATGTTTAAACGATAAGCTTGCAATATAACCAATGTTTAGTTATAACTTTCTTATTGTTGATGGATTATGTGCAATATGTGTACTTTTATGGATAATACATATCCAAATAAAGATCAATGATTGATTGATTGAAAAGTTTTGTGATCCCTACACACGCGCTAAGGTGTGTGGATCGTAAGTGTCTGTATACTTACTGACACTTCAGAAAAATACCTGTAAGGAGAAAAAGAGACAAGAAAAAACATGTAGAGTAGCAACAATAAAATGCCCCACGGTTGGGACCCCAATGATGAAGCATGACACCAACCAGGTTTGTGTGTGAGGGGTCTTTTAAGAACACCTAATGGGTCCCTGTTCTTACTATCCACAGTGATTTAATTGCATACACATAGTGGGTTTGTCCACATTGTTTAAGTCTTGTACTAATCTGGGGAAGGGACGTACCCCCTTTCTTCCTCCCTAGCTCTCCCCTTTTGATTCTGTATCAGAATAACATAAGCCACCATTAATTATGACTGTCTGGAGGAAGAACCTCATCCCCCTCACTCCACACTTTTTTCGAGTGTCCGCATCTGGTCCATTCTATCATATTGAGGATGAGTCCACCCTCCAAACCATGTGTCAATTATACCGTTAACACCTTGAGATACATACTTGGCATATTGAGCAACAACACCTGGCTTTTTTTTATCCAGAAATTTACTGTAATATGCTTGATTTAGTAATTTTTCCAAACCGTTCCTAATATACATTTATACAATCTGTGCAGTGCCCATACACTGAGGCGAAGTCTATTTCCTTTTTTTCCACTTTGGTGTCTGTCTTTACATAATATCGAGCACAGAGTAACTGCAGTATAACGCTGAGCACGCGTTCTCTACCATCATGGCCGCCATCTTTGCCATCGGCGACAGCCATCTTTGTTTCATCTCCCGTGGTCTGGTGTTTGTAGACCTTACCAAAGGAAATGCAGAAGCACTTATACAGCCCCCTGCTGGATACCCGGTATGATGCGGTCTGTCAGGGAGACGAATAGGTGTCCAAATGCGGTTTTCTCTACTTCAAAATAAGTCACGCTTGCCTCCACAGGAACAAGACTTGGATTTCCCAGGTAGTTTTACTAAATGCTAACAGTTTACTATCCTGTTCCTATTTTTTAACAGAATTTTCAGGTGAAACACCCCCCCCACCCCCCAGAGTCCATGAAGTACAGTTTTGCTCAATACTAAGTATGTGCTTTCAGTCGGAGATCATGTTTTTCCTGCCTTTATGTGTTTTATGTGTTAGTCACCTTATATGTTGTGTGTTTTTACATTTTTTACATTTACCATACACCACGGTTGCCGGGCACGGTTTTACCTTTAGGTTGCAACCACAATGCGAGCCTGGACCACTGCACGCCCCATTATGGAGCACCTCACCAACATGGAAGTACTTTTAAATGTGTACCCACATACTCCATATGAGAGAGGGGGAGGTTCAAAACCATGTTTTATTTACTATTACAGATACACTATGTGACAGAGATCGTATGTATAACCACGCATGCTTTATTAGTAGCAGCGTTTTGTTCATTTATTTTTTTAATTTCCCACATTTAGGTTTAGTTGGAGTGGCAAACACAGGGCGGGTCCCTGTGTGGTCCTGATGAAGAGCTAGGGGTAGGCTCGAAACATGTTGATCTTGCACAGAACTTCCAACATTTACAGTTAGGTTTTTTCGTGTAACCCCCATTTTACACATACCAACCCTAGGAGCAATAATAAAGTATTTTAGCCCACTAGCAATGTATTTTAATCACTTTCAACCACTCCACCACACTGTGCACCACACATAGTCTTCCTTTCAGTGCTCCGATGTAATTTCCGCAAGTCGTAGCATGCCCTAGTTCGTAGAGCACTGGAATGGTCCCAATGATGAAGCATGTCACCGTGGGGAAACCCTGGTGAGTGAGGGGACTCAAGAAAGACATTTCTTTCCTGAAGGCTATTTCTGATCATACCGTTTCAGAGCCTCTTTCTTTCTGACTGGGTCCTCACACCCGAGACCTCGGGTTTCATTTGGAAGATACATTTGAAATGAAATTAAATGAAAATAATTCACACTTGTATAGCGCACTTATACCCTGAGGTGTCTTGGCACTGAACGCATACCGCTGTGGAACCCTTCCTGGCTTTTCCCTGTGAAATGCCCACTCCTGGGCACCCCCCAAGGTGAAGTCAGGCATCCCAGCGCTGTTGGGGCCGTTGTGGAGATTAAGCAAGCTATTGCCCAGAGTTGCAGAGTGGGGACGCATGATTAGAATAGGCACGAGGCGAGAATTATCAGGTCTGAGGAAATTGAGCCCAAGACCCGTTGAGGCGGGAATTGAACCCTGGTCCTGGGCCAAACCTCTGCATCAGGGTCTATCGCTCTAACCATTGAGCCACCTTCTCATTTTTTTAGGACAGGGCAAAGAGATCCAGAGAGGAAGAAACAAAAGAGGACAGCAAGTCCAATGGGCACAACCCCAAGAGAGAGCGAGGAGCCACTAAGCATGGGCGAATTTTGCGAATTCGCGATTCGCAAAATTCGCGAATTCTCGCGAATTTGCGGATTTCTTTATTTTTGCGAGTTCGCGGGGCGCTTGGCGTGTTCCCGGGCGCTTGGCGTGTTCGCGGGGCGCTTTGCGTGTTCGCAGGGTTTTTTAGTGCAAGCCCGCAATGCACCCTCTAGTTCATCACTGCCCCCCTCTCGTTTTTTGTGCCCTTCTGCCCTCTGCCCCACTAATTTTTTGTGCCCTTCTACCCTCTGCCCCACTCGTTGTTGTGCCCTTGTGCCCCTTGCCCCACTCGTTTTTTGTGCCCTTCTGCCCTCTGCCCCACTCGGTGCTGTGCCCTTCAGCACTCTGCCCCCACTCCTGTTTTCTTTTAGAATGGCGCCGGCAAGCTGCCAGCGCCATCCTAAAATAGTTACTAAATTAGCTTCAACAGGAAGCACTAATAGATAAAATAAAGCAGGTGTTGAAGCTAACTTAGTAACTATTTTAGGATGGCGCTGGCAGCTTGCCGGCGCCATCCTAAAATAGTTACAAGCTTGAAGGCTTGAACTTTTGCCCCCCGGATTCGCCGTTTGCGAATTTGCGAATTTTCGGTAAATTCGCGGGAGTTCGCGGATCGCGAATTTACCGAAAATTCGCAAAATCCGCGAGCGGAACGGATTTTGCGCTCATGCTTAGGAGCTACACACAGAGCATGGGCCCACCGGACAATCCATCAACGAGAAACAACCAAGCTTAGTTGTGAATCTCTCTGAGGCCACTCTTACACCCACCCAACTGGCAATTCTTGAAAAAGGTCTGGGTTTTGTACCCACTCTCACTATGGACAAATTCAAACTCTGCTGTGAACTCAAGGAGTTCATTAGGAAAATGAAACTCTAGGTTTTCTTCAAGGACAAACCACAGACAGAAGAACAACGGAGCGACACTGGATTAAAGAAAACAATCTAACTTCACACCACCTTCAACCAATCTACCTGAGGAACTTCTAGCCTTTGAAAAGGCACTCATGAAAGAGGTTACAGAGTTAAATCCCCGAACCATCGGAGTGTTTCACAATACAAGCAACAAGGAGCGGGAGGCAATACAACAACTGTCTAACGACAAATCCATAACCATCAAACCTGCAGACAAAGGGGGAGCCATCATACTCCAGAACACAAATGACTACCGGAATGAAAGCATCAGTCTTTTGGCAGACGAAAGGAACTATATTAATAACAAGGAGGACCCCCAGAACGATTGCGAGTCGACATTGCTTCTCTCATTGAAGAATCACTGACTAACGACTGGTTGAGCAGAAAAGAAGCAAGCTTTTTGGAGAACACCAACCCAACCACCCCCTATTTCTACACCATTCCCAAAATCCATTCATCTTTGGAAAAAACCCCTGGTAGACTAATTGTGTCCGGAATAGGCTCCATCTTAGAACCTCTAACCAAATTTGCATACGCATTACTTCGTCCCTTAATACAGAAAACTGACACTTATTTACAGGACACAAAGGCAGTCCTCTGCCTACTTAAAGATCTCCCGTTTGACCCCACATCAAGCATACTCATTGGCTTGGATGTAGAGAGTCTCTATACTATCCTTCCACACAAACACTAGAGGTCCTATTTGAGAATGAGTGGACCTACCACAACCCAAGACACATAGTCTTAGAATGCTGCAGACTGGCACTAACTTAGAACTTTTTCAGGTTAGAGGAGAATCTGTATCACCAACAACATGGACACCAGTACAGGGAGCACTTTTGCACAGAGTGTTGCCGGAATCTTTGTGCACCATCTGGAAAGACACAAGATACTAAACAATAACAACCATCACATACAACATGTCCTATTGTGGAAAAGGTACATAGATGATGTTCTACTAATCTGGGAGGGCGCAGAGACAGAAGCCACTGATTTTGTGGTTTGGCTGAACCAACAAGACCCCTACTTAAAATTCACCTACACAATGAGTAGAACACACCTTGTCTTCCTTGATCTCAATATACTGGCAAGGCAAGGGGCTTTAGTTACCGCCACACATTGCAAGCCCACAGTCAGAAACTGCTTTCTGATTTACGACAGTTTTCACCCCAGCCATCTGAAAGAAAACCTCCCCTTTGGGCAATTTTTACGCCTGAGGAGGAACTGCACCGACAAACAAGATTACAACTCGCAGGCCAAAGATCTCAGTGAGAAACTTCTGAGGTGCAAATACCCTAAACACCTGGTGTCCAAATCCTAAAAGAGGGCCTCCAACAATAATAGGCAAGCCCTGCTAGAGCCCAAGGTACAAAACACCACCGAACCCCAGAGATCTATCTGCATTACCAAATTAAGTGTAGCTTCTGACAAAGTGACGAAAATAGTCAAGAGACACTGGCGCACACTTACCGGCAGGGCCTGAACATACAGACACCCATGTTCAGCCACAAACGAGGCATGAACCTCAGAAACCAACTCTTACACACAAGACCCAGTGCCACCAATGAGGAAGAAAGGATTGTACGACGCCTACACCCCCTACCCTTAGGAAACTATCCCTGCAGTAATTGCAGCGTCTGCCGCCTCACTTCAACCACCAAGACAGTGATTTTGAACAACACCACTACCGCATGGGAATTGAGACAATTCACTAACTGCAACACGACAGGCGTGGTGTACTTAATTACGTGCACATGTAATCTCCACTACGTAGGGATGACTACCATAAAAGTCGGATAGTAGAACACCGGAGTAACATACGCTGCAAACGTACCACCATAAGAATGACCACCCATTTCCTCGAGAAACAACACACCCAACGACATGAGGTGGGTGGTGTTGGAACACATCAAAAATAAAGATAACCTGGAGAAAAGGTTACACGAGAAAGAACAACGCTGGGTTTTAAACTTCGCACTGACTCCCAGGGCCTTAACGATGACATTCCCTGGTACCAATTCTGCTAAATGGTACCCTTTGACCACCCCCTTAGAGAATGCTAACCACGATTACTCCATCTGTTGGGCTTTGGGGGCAGTTACCACATATATAGATGTTTCAGAATAACATAAGACTTCTCTATCATTTCGGTGTGTAGGGATTTCGGAGAGTTTTTCTTCGTGTGAGTGTAAAGCAAGATGTCACAATAAGATGTGTGGATGCCGAAAGCAGAGACAATTCTGTCACAAAGGCTGTAGTTATGACTCCAATAAGTGCAGGAACCAGCCAAATGACGAAAAGAATATAGTCAATTTCGAGATCGTTGCCCTATTAAATACCACATCACATGAATGAATAATATTGGCCTCCCATAAGACACGTCGCAACTTTTGTAAGAGATTTTTTTATCACAAAGAGCGACATGGGACTCATCATTGGGAATACCATCTTGATTGGTCATATCTAAAGTTGGTAAAAGACAGCCCTTGCTCAAGGTCGTAGTCAGTTCCATCTAGAAATACAACCAGGAGGGATGATTGTATTCCAGATAACTTATGGAAGTAGATGTGTTATCTCCAGTTGCATATAAAGAATTTGAACTACGAGGATATTACATTGGTAACCACTAGTAGAAAGAAAACCCTGACAAAGGCTCAGCCGAAACGCGTTGGTGGCCAGCAATTGAAACCAATGTTTAGAGAATGAGCTAATCAAGATCATATTTGTTCTTCTCTTTTTGTTGTATGCAGAATCACATAGGATCATTTACAATATACTGTTCAGTGGTCTAACAAAAATGCAAAAAAATGTTTTTTATGGTAAAATGGATTTGTGTACTACAACAGAATTAACTATGCTCGATATTTATTGTTCATGTATGTATATAATTTAATTCACTGTTGTTTGATATAATGTACAAATAGCATGCCAAAAATCAGAAAATAATAAATCAAAAATATATATTTTTCTATACATGTTGTTTGTAGTACTTGGATTGAATGATGGTCTACGAACTATGAGTTTTATTATTATCCAGCACTGAGCCCGGTGCGTCCGTTCTGGTTTCCAACTCTAACGTAAGACTTAAACAATGTGGACGAACCCACTATGTGTATGCAATTAAATCACTGTGGATAGTAAGAACATGGACCCATTAGATGTTCTTAAAAGACCCCTCACACGCCAACCTGGTTGGTGTCATGCTTTATCATTGGGGTCCCAACCGGCGGGATAAGAGCCTCCCAATTGTGCTACGTCGCCTGACTACAGTGGAGTGGGTGTGGTGCATAGGTGTGATGTGAGGTGAAATATTTACAGTTAAAAATATCTCTGAGAATCCTTGCCAAATAACATTAATAGCTGCGGCTCAGGATATAGTTAAAAAGGAGATTCTATGTGTAGTGCAACTTACTTGGAATTATTTACCATGAGTTGCTGGATGTGTAGTGGTCTACATGTTTCAGCCCGTAAAAACAATGGCAAGTGCTTTCTTCAGGACCAGAAAGTGAAAATAAGTGAGTGGCAAAAGAGGTGCCACGTGAAACGTTTTATGATCTATCAACCTGCCTGTTCCCTGCATATTTGCACATAGCACTTTGGCACTTTATTTTTGAAGCTGCAATTGACTGTGTGATATCATTGTAATATTTTATTGATTAGTTGTAGAATTGAATCCTGTTTTAACATTTTACAGATGAGGGATTATGTAATTGTCTATGAGAAATGTTTAAACGATAAGCTTGCAATATAACCAATGTTTAGTTACAACTTTGTTATTGTTGATGGATTATGTGCAATATGTGTACTTTTATGGATAATACATATCCAAATTAAGATCAATGATTGATTGATTGATTGAAATGTTTTGTGATACCTACACACGCGCTAAGGTGTGTGGATCGTAAGTGTCTGTATACTTACTGACACTTCAGAAAAATACATGTAAGGAAAAAAAGAGACAAGAAAAAAACATGTAGTGTAGCAACAATAAAATGCCCCCCGGTTGGGACCCCAATGATGAAGCATGACACCAACCAGGTTGGTGTGTGAGGGGTCTTTTAAGAACACCTAATGGGTCCATGTTCTTACTATCCACAGTGATTTATTTGCATACACATAATGGGTTCGTCCACATTGTTTAAGTCTTGTACTAATCTGGGGAAGGGACGTACCCCCTTTCTTTCTCCCTAACTCTCCCCTTTTGATTTTGTATCAGAATAACATAAGCCACCATTAATTATGACTGTCTGGAGAAAGAACCTCATCCCCCTCACTCCACAATTTTTTCGAGTGTCCGCATCTGGTCCATTCCATCATATTGAGGATGAGTTCACCCTCCAAACCATGTGTCAATTATACCGTTAACACCTTGAAATACATACTTGGCACATTGAGCAACAACACCTGGCTTTTTTTATCCAGGAACTTACTGTAATATGCCTGTTTTAGTAATTTTTCCAAACCGTTCCTAATATACATTTATACAATCTGTGCAGTGCCCATACACCGAGACGAAGTCTATTTCCTTTTTTGCCACTTTGGTGTCTGTCTTTACTTAATATCGAGCACAGAGTAACTGTAGTATAACGCGGAGCACGCGTTCTCTACCATCATGGCCGCCATCTTTGCCATCGGCGACAGCCATCTTTGTTTCATCTCCCGTGGTCTAGTGTTTGTAGACCTTACCAAAGGAAATGCAGAAGCACTTATATAGCCCCCTGCAGGATACCCGCTAAGATGCGGTCTGTCGGGGAGACAAATAGGTGTCCAAATGCGGTTTTCTCTACTTCAAAATAAGTCACGCTTGCCTCCACAGGAACAAGACTTGGATTTCCCTGGTAGTTTTACTAAACGCTAACAGTTTACGATCCTGTTCCTATTTTTTAACAGAATCCATGAAGCACAGTTTTGCTCAATATTAAGTATGTGCTTTCAGTCGGAGATCATATTTTTCCTCCGTGTATGTGTTTCATGTGTTAGTCACCTTATATGTCGTGTGTTTTTAAATTTTTTACATTTACCATACACCACGCTTGCCGGGCACGATTTTACCTTCAGGTTGCAACCACAATGCGAGCCTGGACCACTGCACGCCCCATTATGGAGCTCCTCACCAGCATGGAAGTACTTTTAAATGTGTACCCGCTTACTCCATATGAGAGAGGGGGCTGTTCAAAACCATGTTTTGTTTACTATTACAGATAGACTATGTGACAGATCGTATGTATAACCACACATGCTTTATTAGTAGCAGCGTTTTGTTCATTTATTGTTTTTTATTTCCCACATTTAGGTTTAGTAGGAGTGGCAAACACAGGGCTGGTCCCTGTGTGGTCCTGATGAAGAGCTAGGGGTAGGCTCGAAACATGTTGATCTTGCACAGAACTCCTACCAATTACAGTTAGGTTTTTCCGTGTAACACCCCTTTTAGACATACCAACCCTAGGAGCAATAATATAGTATTTTAGCCCACTAGCAATGTATTTTAATCACTTTCAACCACTCCACCACACTGTGCACCACACCTAGTCTTCCTTTCAGTGCTCCTACATATTTTCCGCAAGTCGTAGCATGCCCCAGTTTGTAGAGAGCTGGGATGGCCCCAATGTTGAAGCATTTCACCGTGGGGAAACCTGGGTGAGTGACGGGACTCAAGAAAGACATTTCTTTCCTGAAGGCTATTTCTGATCATACCGTTTCAGAGCCTCTTTCTTTCTGACTGGGTCCTCAAACCAGAGACCTCGGGTTTCATTTGGAAGATACATTTAGGAGGGTGACCCAGTTATCACCAACCTCTACCTCCCTTCAGCTTTTGTGTTCTACAGGCAGAACAAACAGGTAATTGTTTGGTAGAGTTAAACTGGTGCAACTTCTGTTGCAGGTTTTGCAGACAGTACCCCGCACATGTAAGCGGGTGTACGCGAGTACAAGCATAACAGGTAATTGTTTAGTAGTAAACTGTGGTGCATCTTCGACATTGTAGTATAATATACTTACCCATGTTTTTTCTGTTGCAGGTTTCTCAGAAAAATCCACACATATTTAAACGGGTGTACGTGAGTTCAAGCAGAACAGGTAGTTGTTTGGTAGAAATTAACTGTGGTGCATCTTGTACATTGCAGTATAACAGATTGCTTTCATGAGCATAAGCGTCAAAGTAAGCCATGTTACATTATTTTGCAGGCTTTTTGGCAGAGCAGGTTCAAACCGGCGGGCACGGAAATGTTTAAGTGCAAACCTGTACTTTCAGCAGAGTGCGAAGCTTCACCACAAAGGAAGAAATGTTGCCTTTTATTCGGGGAAGAGTGGATGAAAGAAATTGTGGAGGCTGAGACACAGAAATCATGAAGCAAGGTTTGCGTGCAACTTGGGTAACTATTTCAATACAGTCCAGACAAGGGCTTGATTTGCAAAGCATGTGCGAAAGCCAAGATTATTGGGGACTTTTCTACAGGGAAGGAATGGAGTGATGGCTGGAAACTGGATTACCTGAAACGCCATCTAATTAGCAAAGTTCACAAGTCTGCCATGGTGATATTGAGAAACAGAAGTGCTGCTGCCAGGTTTGGTTTTGGAGTGCAAGCAATGCTGACAGAAACTGCCACTGACAAAGCAAATAGAACGGAAGTGGTTGAACAACAAAGAACCCTTCCTGAGGAGATAAAGATGCTAATCAACAAGGGTTTGCTGGTAGTCAAGATGAATACTTCAATGTTATCTATACAAGAGATCCATGATCACCTTGCTTTGTACGTGAAGATACCGGACAGCTGGAGGAGCAAGAACTATGCCTTTGAGTTCCCAGAGGCCATCAATAGCGTGATACACTGTGAAGGTTAGGCAGAACTTCGTAACGCTTTGTATCACACATTGATAATTGAGAGGACAGATATTTCTGTTACAAAAATGCTCATCCTATACTTCAAGTTCCGACCTGTAACTTCAATAGAGCACAAAACGGTGTTTGGGGGCATAGTGAAGCTGACTAGTTGTAATGCTGAGGCTATCACTACTGCTGTCAAAGAATTCTACACTGCCAATGAACTGGACCTCATGAAAATGGTCATGTTCGCATCAGATGGTGCAACTGTGATGCTGGGTAAAAATTATGGTGTTGCTACTCACCTTAAACAATCCATTCCTCGTCTAGTTGAGAAGCATTGTGTCGCCCATCGAGAAGATTTGGGAGGTGATGATGCCTGGAAGAGGCTTCCAATGATTAAAGAGATGGAGACATTATTTGACTATTGTCTACACTGTGTTCTCCAGATCTCCTGCAAGAAGTCCAAGCTGGATGAAATGGCATCAGTCACAGAATGTAAAGTGGTCTCCTTTCAACCATTGAATGAAGTCCGGTGTCTTTCAAGGCATTTTGCAGTTGGTGCACTAATTCGGAATTACGAGGCTGCTCTTAAGTACTTTGAGCATGAGAAAGTTAAGGAGAATGATCCAGTTGCTAAAGACTGTTACAAAAATCTGACTCAAACTACCATCTTTATCTTGCAGAATTTAATGACATTCTGAAAGAATTTGCATCTCTGTGCAAACTGTTCCAAAAAAGTGCTTTGACTACTGTTGAAGCTGTACAGTATGCAAGAGCAAAGATTGGCCAAATTAAGGAATAGTATTTGGGGGACACTGTCTTTTGGAACATGTAAGATCTGATGCTGTTGTACAAGCAAATGCTAGAGGTTGACAGTGGGCCTATTTTGTCTTTTGTTTCCCTTCTTTGTGAGCACATGCAAAAAAAGGTTCCCTGAAGATGAACTGAAAGAATGGGCACATTTTGAAATCCAAGCAATAGCAACACAATCACATTTTGATTTTGGGGCTGAAAATATACAAAGACTTGTTGAAGAGTATAAAGATGTCTTGGTCCTGGGTGATTGTGAAACACCAGAAGATATTGTTTGACAATTCAGAGACTATAAATACGTGGTGGCAGAACATGTAAAGGGTGGGTTATTTACCACCTTTCAAGACATGGTGAATTTCACTGTACGTAATGCTGCTCAGTATAGTGTGGTGCCTCAGCTTGTTGATGTCTGCGCAACATTTCAAGCATCTGGTGCAGATTGTGAACGAGGATTCAGCCTCATGAATACTATCAAGAGTAAATTGAGGAATTGACTAGAGCAGAAGCATTTGGATATGCTGATGAGGACAAAGGCCTACCTGCTGAATGGGAAAGTTGACCTCCATAGAGTTAATCAGCACTGGAATAATGGCAAGGATCGCTGTGAGACACAACCCTGGCACCCATCGTGTCTGAACGGCCCTCTCCCACAGTGCATGTTTGCCTGGATGTCAGTTTTACAAACTATATCCGCGGGATAGCCCAACATTACTCATTAGTAGCTTTCACATCATACTGTAAATAGGTTATGTAATTTTGTAACTTATTGTGTATATGTGATATTGTATAGGCTCTCAACATATCCCCAGCCAATGAACAGTGCTCCAGTTAAGAATATTTAGTATAATCTTATGATGGTACCACCATTGGAGGCTTGTGCTTTTCTAAACCTGAAGTGTACTTGCCTGTGTAACCAATTCATGTCATGGCGTGTTAATCCAATTTGCAAACCGACCTTCGGACCCTTAACTTGGCGATGTATGTGTGAAAATGCACAACATCTTTTCACTTTTATAAGTAAACATTTGGAGTGACGTTTGGCGCTGCACACGCGCGGTCTGGTTCCTGGTGCACATAGCCATGGTTGCAGAGACGGAGACCCTCCACTGCCGCACACAGAGGAAAGAAAATTAGAGGGACCATTGGTTGTGATGTATAATAGCCATTAGATGACTGTACACAATAATATTTCTTCTCATTGCACGTTCCCAATTCACAAATCACAAATGTATTATCTTTCTTTTCTTTTGAATGATCAAATCTTGTTAATTATTATGTCTTTCCTAATATTGCTTAGATAAAAGGAGTTACAGCAGAAAAGGGGACCCCTGGGAACTGCTTACTTATTTTGGATACGCCAATTGAAGACTTCCTCAAAGTGATTGAAAAGCTGAATGCTAATCAGGAATTCTCCTTCCAGGATACACTGGCGGTATTGCATTATTTAGAGGGACTATTGCTCTTAAAGTATGTGCAGAGACCGTGTGTTGTCAAGAATTTTCAGGTCTGTAAACAAAAAGACACTAATAAGAATCAATCAATGCATCTACATTGAAGCCTTCATGAGCACTCTGCATAAACGATGTAGGGCCTGATTAGGACATTGGTAGTCTACCTGCGTGCCTCCATGGCAGTGCCTTGCAGGAGCACCGCCAAAGCCTTACTCATACCGCCCGCCTGATTACAATTGTAATTCTTGTTCGGCAGGTGGTTCTCCAGCGGTGTTTTGGCCATGCCTGTCTAAAGGCCCAAAGGTAAGCCTCAGACAGGCACCGCTGCAGCACGTTCCTAGATGGTGCGGCATGCACCATGTGGTGCATACTGCACCATGCAGGAACTGGCCTCCCAGGCCCAGAGCCACAAGGGGGCACTGTTAGGGCCTCGCTTTATCTCCTCACTGCCAGCCTTTTCATCTCGGGCTCACCACCGTGGTAAGGTTGGGGGTGAGGCAACCTGTAAAACGCTTGACAGGGCTGCAGTGGCACCACCAGCATATTACTGCCTCTGACCAATGTGGGATCACAGATCCCTGCCAGATTCAGTCGTTCAATGGTGGTCTAAACTCTAAATTTGGTATACAATAGGCAGAACTCCAGTCCAGTGTTTTGTGGACTGTCACCTCGGGTACGGCTGTCCCATGGACTGCGGAACTCATAACCATCCCCTTAATATTTATCATTCTTAAAATTAGTCAATTTAATTAATCTAAACTAGGTCAAATTATTATACATAATTTACAATTTTGCAGGTTAACGAATGGAGTGAACGAAGACAATATCACGATGAGGAGGGAGCTTACTTTGTGACTGTTGCAGTGAAGGAGCACAAAACTGCAGCCCGGCAGATGGCGTCCTTTTGTTTAAGTTATGAAGAACAGGTATTCCTTTAAGACTCAATATATATTTTTTTTGTGCATCCACGAAAATGTTTTGAATATTTATTCACCCAGTACTACCAATTTAGATAATTCCATTGCATCCTAATGTTTTAAAGTCTGCTTATTTGAGTAGCATCGCTCTTGTGTAAATAATACTGAATGTGATCACTGATGCATCTTCATGCCTGTGTGACCTCATTACCATTTCTCGTCTTCTAGCAGTGGTTTGAAGAATATTTTACAAAGATGAGGTTCATGATACATTTTGTGCATTGTCAAAGGGGGATCCAATAAACAATCCATCATGCAATCTTAATCATTTTCATGACAGGTATTTCTATAATTCTGGCTGTGCCTTTTTGAATTTCCAGATTACTATTGGTCAGTGGTGTACAAGTACAATGGATGGGAATTATTTGGCATATAAAGAGATGGCTTTAACATTGCTTATAATTAACATTACTTTGTAAGGAATGGTCTAACTCATGACCCATATAATACCTTTATAAAATACATGACTATTTATAGTATAACGAGCAGGTTTCAAATGTTAATAATTCTTACAGGTGCAATGTTCCTGCACTAACAGGTCAGCAAGCTAGACAAGTATATGAGACAGCAACTAAAAGACTGTATGGATGCCGAAAAAAACCTTGTTGCTCATTACATTGCTTATTCAACTCATAATGCGGAAAAGCATTATCGCAGGAGTAGAAAATAACTGTGCTGCATCAAAACTGCTAGATAAACTTGCACATGAAAACCCACTGTGAGGCAATAATCATTGTTTTTCATCTCTCTGATTTTAGAAAACACTCATGATCATTATGCTTTTAATGCAAATAGTTATTGTACTTAGACATTTATTTAGAACATTTATTTACCATTCTTACCATCTGTGTTTGTTTGCAGATGCTTGAACCAAGATACTATACATTGCAGACAGCCACTTAATGAGAGACGGCAAAAGTCATCTGTCAGATTATGACCACCTTCTAGATCCTATTTGTTTTGCATGCTGTAATATACATATACATTTTGTAAGCTACTGTTTCAGTATTAGGCTACTGACAATTATAGATGTTATGCACTTTGCTTATATCTAAAATAATCAAACATGTAATCATCTCAATAAAATATTATTCACTTTGAATCACATAGCTCTTTTTACTAATGCTATCATCTTTATTTTCTTTTGTCTGCCTAAAGGGCACAACATAATCGGTCTTCTACAGCCAAAGTACCTGGCGAAAATATTCATAATGTATTTATAAATGTTGAAAAAGACTTTCCTGTGACTCTGAAAGTTGATACCCAAACAGTTTGTTTGTTTTCAGTTATTTTATTAAATTTGTATATTCATGTATTATCATAATTTGTATATCTGCTTAGAAAAATAGCAACTTTCTATGAACAATATTGTTTGATTGATTTTCTTTGAAAGTTCATGAAGTATAACCAGAGCGAGTACCAAAAAGACGATTCTTAATGTTAGTGTGAGCACTCCTCTGTACCAAAGTGAGAGTCACTACTTGAAGCCACAGCTACCCAGGGTTGCGCAAAGGGGATACAAATGAACCTGACTGGAATCAAAAAACTGTTTTTAAGAGAGTATTCCATGATAAGGCCCGCAGCCATGTCGTAAAATAAAACTATTTCCTCACAGTGGACCGAAATTTGTTCAGAGATTTGATTTATTATAGTTCAAAAACCCTCATCTGGCTTTTTTATAAGAAATAGGTTGCTGAGAAAACTTGGATTGGGACCTTCTGCATTTCCCCTTTGGATAGTTACTCCTGAACCTCTTGCAATAATTTAGTTTCTAGTACACTGACTATTATTGGATGAAGGGAAACAAACTAATGGAAGAGAATAACAATCCGTCTGATAATCCCGACTAGTCTGTAAAACCCACTGGTCGAAGTGATTAGTCTCAATTTGTTCTTAGAAAGAGTGAGCTTTTTGCACCCATAACCAATGATACAAATGCATCACTAGTGATGCATGAAAAAGTAACTTTATTAAAGGATACACCTTTCCTGTACCATGTTATTAAGTCACTTTTGCAAACTTTTTTCCTAATTTTTACATGTATTATGGCACTTCAAAGCACAGATGAACAGGGAATTGAATTCTTTTTTTTAACAGGGATATGCCAAACATGTTGCTATTGGGAAGTATTCTTCAGGACAC
Organism: Lissotriton vulgaris; assembly: GCF_964263255.1. Lineage (NCBI taxonomy): Eukaryota > Metazoa > Chordata > Amphibia > Caudata > Salamandridae > Lissotriton > Lissotriton vulgaris. Next base: position 263,098,993 of record NC_141690.1, read on the forward strand.
TATCATTGCACCCATAATTTAATTTAATGATTTGATAATTTAAAATACATTGACCTCAAATGAGGAGCACACTTATACCCTCAGAGTTCCTTGGCATTGAACACAAAAGCCCACCTGAACTTGAAAATGAACAGTGTCAACCTAGTTTGTAAAACTATTAGTTGCTTTTCATTGGTTCTGTATTTAGCATGGTAATAAGCCACTGTAACACCCTTTTGTTTTCGTTCTAGTTTATTTTTGAACATTTCTTTAACACTTTGATGTATAAATAGTGCATTATAACTTAGATGATTATTGGTTCAGGGATACTTCAAAAGTGTTGAGAATTTACTTTGGATAAACTGAGCACACTGCAAATGTACCTGCATGTTTTTTAAATTAATACAAATTAATTCCATTTTTGACCTTCATGGGGGGTTGTCAAGCTGAAATTGTACACGACTCAGAGTTCCAGGACCTTGGGTAGAAGAAGTGACATGGCCCTTTAAACCTGAACACCTCAAAATATTTCCATTACTAAAACAGGTGCCTGCATTAGCAAAGGCACTTCTTGGCATCTTTACCAGTGTTGGGTTTGTTAAGCAGATGGTCTCTGATAGAGGGACTAATTTCATGTCTGCATGCCTTAAAGCTATGTGGGATAAATGTGGTGTGAGTTATTAGTTCACTACACAGTATCACCCTCCGACAAATGGTTTATTTGAAAGGTTCAACAAAAGTAGTGAGGGCATCATTCATTCCCTTTAAGTAGACAGTATTTGATTCAAAGCTGTCACTTTTGCGAGTCACTTCCTCTTTACCACTGTGCACACGTCCGTCCTACGACATACTTGTGTGATGTCTACTTCTTAGTATGCATTCACTGGTTGTCCTGAGGCGCCATCTTTTCACTATCTGTATTTATTAGTCCCACTTAAATATACCTGCAGATATGGTAGCCTAACGTGGTATTGTTTCACAGACCCAGGTATACATTTCCATGTCGTTTTGGGGACATTGAGGCGATACTATGATTTCTCAAACATACACAGGTGCGCATACTCAGCTTGTAGCTATCGAGCATGCGCTTTGACAAGATACGAGTTTGTCAGCTAGCGTCCTTGTTGGTTGCCATAGGACCTTCGCGCATGCGCGTTTTGACGCTTCTATTTACTGTAGATAGCGTTCCATGTACTTTTGCAGCTGTTTTCACTGGCATGATTACATACTACGTTTAAAGTGTTGGGATATATCAAATAACGAAACTCACCTTCTTTTGGTGTACACAGACGCGAGAAGGTATTTAATGTTTTGCGTGTGTGCCACAGTATAGCATAGTGATACTAGAGCATGCATATTTGACTCACTCTTCCAGATCATTGACTCACTCTTCCGGATCATCGACGCACCTGTGGCCTGTTCACACACTGGCCCTGAAGTATTTAAGCAATCAGCCATACCAGGCACACTCACCTCCGGTTACAGGCTCAAATGGACCTGGTGTACCAACGGAGAGGTGAGTGTGATACTGGGCTTAATGTTCTGCTTTGTTAGACTTTTGATCTTTGGAGTTTGATTCTGCACTAACTTAATGACAAAGTCTTTCATCTGTTTCATGTTTCTCCACATAACGAGATTTTACTCTGGCAGCAATTGAGCTGGTTTGACCTCTTGTCTTCTTTACCTTATGCATCACTTTGCTTATACGTCTCTATGTGGCTAGTGAGCCATTTTGACTTTGAATTCTATGCCGTATATTGCTTCACGTCCCCATCAGACATGTCTTACTTTCCTATAGGTAAGATGGTCTTTGTGATTGTAAGGGGTTATCTGTCAGGGCTCTGATAGAGACATTCCCTTATCAACACAGCTGTGTTGGTGTTAATATTCCTGATCTCCATCTAGGCTCCCTTGTTTATAACTTAAGCTCCAGTATATATGTATCTCAGATATCCTCAAGTGATTATTGTATCCCTGGATTGAAATGAAGATACATAGTCTGATAATGGCAAAACTATTTTTTTCAGAGCAGTGCCCCCTTCCTGAGCTGCTGCCAGGTAGAGGTGAGGTCCATTACCCAGCACTTGCGGGTAAGAAACTACTTTCTCATTTTTCTTCACAGAACCTATATTTGCATCACAATGCTAAATAATCAAAGCCTTGTGGCGATTGACTTTTGGCCCTCTTTTCTACCATATAGGTTATGGTCCTTCATGAGACAGACTGACACTATATTTCGTTCGTGTATGATACCCTTTTTGATTTATTTCACTTTCACCTAAGCAGCAGAATCATCTTGAGGTCCTGACAAAAGCCCAGTCCACGCGTGGCTTTTGAGGTGAAACATGTTGACCACTTTTTTCACGTACACCAAAGCGGTTTAAATCCATACCGCTGGTGCACTGCGTTTTAATCCTGGCAATGGACATATCCCAATAAAAAAGTTTGTGCTCATTAGCTAGTTTTAGCTCACATTTCCTTCACTTTCTTTGTTTGTGCTGCATCCTCACTCATACTAGATCTTCTCAATTGTGGGTTTAGTACACTCCATTAATACTCAAAACATCTCAGAGCTCCTCCCTCTCAGAGAGGGGGGGTTGTAGCCCTCAGAGGAACTAGGTGTTTCCTTTGGGAGGAGAATCCCAAATGATGAAGCATGTCACCTTTGGTGAGTGAGGGATTTCGTCCTATAAAGGGATCTGCCAACTGTTAGATCTGTAGGCACTAGCCATTGGCTCTTTGTCATTTCATTGTAGCGATTTTTGTCTTATAGTTAAATACCATTTCCAGTTTAGCCTCAAGGATTTCTCACCGTTTTATTGTAGGGCATAATATTAGCCCTCCCCAAAGCCTCAGAAGAGTTCTGCTACTTTGTCGAAAATTAGCAAAAGCTGTCAACCTTTTTGTACATGTTTTACTAAATTTGCAAATAGCTTAGACTGGATATCAGACTCGCATTTTGAGGACACAGGACTTAAATACACTGGTTAGAAAGCTCATATCTGATGCTATGAAGGGGTTTAGGAATCATTTTGAATATATGAAATAGAAATAAGTTAAAGCGTGTAATATTTGTGATATCAATCTGCCATACTGTGGCAATCTTCATGTCTCTGGCTTATTGCTAAGTTGCTTGAACACATTTTTGAATTTACAGTTTGTTTTGCTTTTTAGCAGTGAGTACTTCAAAGTCATAATTCACGTACCGTAATGGAGAAAAAAATCTAAGTGCATATTATTGGTGAGATCGCATGTCCCGATGGCACCCATATCCATGCCTCTGGTGTATTTCGTAGACTTGATACAACTTTTTGCTTTTTTAACACCTTAGCTGCTTTGGAACGTCCAGCTCCAGTGCTGAACGTTCCATTGCGCAGGTGCAGTTGGAACGTCCAACGGCCGACGGCAGCACTCCCGAGGTAGTGGTGCCGTCGGCCGTTGGTATAGGCGCAGCGCTTCAGAGGTTAATACACAATTGTTTTAAACTTTAAGGGGTATGTTTGCAGGCTGCTATTGACCTGAGGTGGGTCTGCCTTTCTTGGGTAGAGTTAATGTTAGGGAGGGCTAACTCAACTGTGCAGCAGTGAGAGCCAACTAATTCTTTCGAAGGAATGTTCCTCCCACTTAAACGGCTGTATAAATAGCAGGTTTATTTCCCAGTGAAAAATAGCACTTGAACAGCTGATGAGTACAGGCCTATTCAGGAGCTCATAACTGTTTAGTACTTCCCAGATTAATTTCTTCCTTCAAGCTTTAAAAAAGCATTCACAAGTTAGATAAGACTCCATATTGGTGCTGTCCTAGCAATTTGTTATAGTTTAAAATATTAATATTGTCATGCTTTTAATTTGTGTTTCCTTTTTTGGCTATTTTTACATTAGTAGCCAAGTAGTACTTTTTACATGTGTAGCCATTCTCCCTCCCTGTTGCATAAAGATTAGATTCTGATGAGGATTTAAGCCATGAAGGCTCACACTTTTCACAGAAAAGTTAGCAAATACTGTACAAATTGCTTTCATGAACCATAAAATATTGAGATTTCATATATAGGGCAGAAAAGGTTTGCTTTTAGCACTGCTATTCAGAATTAGTTTTAGTTTCTTCAATAATCAATGCCAATCTGGAAAGTACTCCTGGAACTTACCATTCTTTTTCCCATTCCTGGCCTTTCCTCAAATGTGTAGCCTCTAATAAGAGAGCATACGGCATTGTTCAATTGTGGCTTTCATTTTGTGTCATACGTAATATATAGCATATAGCTGTATTCTTCATCAGATTTACCCGACTTATGTAGATGTCACAACTATGTGTTAATACTTTTGATTTTAGTCTACTTTTATTTCAATGGTAGTATAATGAATGACATGTTCTGTTAAAATGTGTTACTCTAATTGTGTGGCTCTCTTATTTCCTTTCTGTCAAAGCAAATCACATACCTCTGGTTTGCAAACAAGGTTTTAAAAACTTTGGGCAGTTGGCAGTTCACTTGGCCAGGGTATGCATGAAAGGAAGCACTCCCCCAAAGGGATTGGTGCAGTAGTGAAGGAAGCTAGAGAATCTATTCTTAGTTATGAATTCGATTACTGCTGTGTTTTAAAAATTGTGTACGTTTGATTTTGTGGGAGGGCTTACCTTTTGCACTTTAAAAATTCATTTAACTTTCTGTTCGAGTGCAGGGGACAAACCATGCATGTTCTCACTTTCTGCTTTCATGCGATTCTACCGGTAGGCACAATTTTTGGTTGGTGCATGCTCCATTGTTTTTACAATCACATCCTAAACTATAAAATGGGCACAGGTCACTTGAAGCATAGAGGACACATGCAGCTGGCACGCCCAAGGCAAGCCCTCCTGTGCCTGTATGGGTCCAGATCGAAGCCAGTTCCGACCATGCTACAGGTAAGTCAAGCTACATGGACTCTAACGGAACCACAATCTACTTCTGGATAATACCTGTGATGTGATGTTCCTGACTGAAACATGGCTTAGAGAGTGGTCGGCAGCAGACATTGCCTCATCTATCTCGCTCACTTTTTCAATTAAGAATTTAAACCATGAAGGGAAAAATGGGGGTGGGCTCGTTATTGTACACTGCTTCTCCTACTTGTGCTCCTTCTCTAAACTAGTGATTGATAATAGCAATGAAGGTGTATCATTCTCTATTGTTTTATCCGACCTTTGCTCTCTCTGGGGCACTCATCAATCATCGTCCTAATGCACTGATGGATGTACTTCCTCTGCTTCTGGATACCCTTGCCCACAATTCCTCCCTTCAATCAATCACATTTTGTACTATTAGCGGGTTTCCATCTTCATGTTTAATTTCCATCAGTTAGTCAAGGAGCTCTCTCATTCTGGCCATAGACTTGATCTTATTTTTTCTTCCACTGATTTGATTAGAGTCAGACTGGCTCCTAAGCATTCTTGATCTGACGTATTTTTGATCCCTTTTGAAATTTTGTCCGCACATCACAGGCAGGCCCAAGGCCCTACCTTGAAAACTTCATGGCCGTGGGCCAAGATGACTTAAGCATCCTTTGTGTAGCGCCTATATCAACAATGGAATCCTGGAATCTGATGTTGACAAATTCAGCATTTCGCTGATCTCAGCATCAGACTCCATTGGCCCCATTAGAACGCGCTCTTCCAGTAGACTCTCCTTCCACACCTTGGTTCTCAGAGGCTGTTATAGTGCAAAGGTGTGGCTGCAAAAGACTAGAACTGCACTGTAGGAGGGCCTATGATAAACAGAATAAAGAAACATTTAGCAGTGCTGAAATGCTACCATTCCTCTTTAACCCCTTCGCTGCTGGCCCGTTTCCGCCGCTGTGCGGTAAACAAATGAACAGGGGCGGGCCATGACGAACCCCAGCCGTCATCAGCACACGAGCACCGTAGTGCATGACGGCTGGGGTTCGTCATCAGCATACAAGGGGTAAGGAAAGCACAGAAATTGATTATTTCTACTTCCATTTCTGAAGCAGCTAATAAACCATGCGAACGCTTTAAAACTGTCAAAAATTAAAAATGTTGCCTGTTCCACAGAAAAGGCTCTTACTCATACTATAGATTTTTCAAGATTTCTCAAACTTTTCTATGAGTCAAAAACCTTTTTAGCCAATTTTCTGTTTAACTTCTTCTGTTGTGACCTCTCTGCTGTCAACTTTTTTGGGCCCTTTGCTTTTGAGGTTAGCTCCCATTTCCTTGGTCGATTCTGTGATGGAACATGCAAGGTGCAAATCAGGATTGCCATTCGTACCGTGCCCTCTTGCCTTTCTAAAACTAACAACTGAAGTGGTGTTTATGATAAACAGGTTGATGAATAAATCAATGAAATGTTGTGATTTTTCACTTAGCTGGAAACATGCTCTTCTTCTCCCACTCCTTAAAAAGCCATCTGTAGATCCTGAGCAACTTTAGACCCATTTCCCTTGTCCCCACAGTAGCTAAACCTTCAGAGAATAGGGTCAATAAACAGTTGTTGCATTACCTTGAATCAGATTCTCTTCTGCAGGATTTTCAACCACGTTCTTGTTTGGGCTTTAGCACCAAGTACACACTGCTAGAGGTAGGAGAATTTATCAAGGAAAAACTAGATCAGGGTTTGCCTGTCCTGGCTCATGCTGTTGGATTTGACCTCTGCCTTTTTACACCATCTCCAATGCCAACTTACTTGACAGAACTGAAACAATTGGGGTCAGAGGTCAAGCTTTAAACTGGTTGAAATCAAATTCAAATTTCAAATTTATTTATTATGTTTTGGCTCTCAAAGAGGGCCACATAAACTTATACAATACACAGCAACACAAACACAAAAAATACAAGAGTTTAAAAAAACACAAGATTCGATCCGCAATAGCTATACCACAGTCAATCTAACAAGGCCGGTCAGACACAGTTTCTCCAGGAATATTAATAAATAGCTAAAAATCCTTTAAAAAAGTTAAAAATATAAGCACAGAACATTTCGTTTGGAGGGCAATAAAGTGCATGAAGAAAATCCTTTAAAGTGACAATGCTAAGGCGGAGACAGATTACTTTTAACCATCGATTGCGCAAATTACGTAACATAGGACAAATCAATAATACATGCATACAGTCCTGGTTGTTCAGTTTACATAAATTGCACAAAGCAGAAGTGCCATACCATTTGGATAACAGTAGATTAAGTGGAATTAAATCATAGCGTAATAAAAACCAAAACCTACGTATCCCATGTGGAAGATTCCATAGGGCATAGGGTTGTGGCTGTTTCAACCTATAGGAGGAGATGAGAGGCTCCACGTTCCTTTTATCACCAACTGATTTTTTGTCGGAAAGGAAACAAAACTCCCACGAGGCCTCCTTAAGGACATGTTTTAACTGCGTGGGGGAGTAGGAGAAAAGAGCACTTTCATCAAGTTTAAGTATCTTCACAGCCCTTCTAAAGTTGCTTACGAGTTTAGAGAACTCCTTAAAATTGCCCAATAGTTCGTTTTTAAGGAGAACTCGCAGGGTGCCATCTCCCGCTCTAGCCAAACTGGCCACCCATCTTATTAGGGCGCATAGACCCTGAACCCAGGAACTCCTGAGTCCAAAGTCCAGCCTACAGGCGGCCAGTGGGCAAGCATTGTTAAGAGTCGAGAGGGATCTTAAGAGTTTCCCCTCAATCTTATGGCAGAAGTCCCAGTTTTTCACCTCTATTAATTCAATACCATACAAGATAGTTGCGGGGATTTTTGCTCTAAAAACTTCTAGAAGACTAGAAAAATGTATTTTCCCCGTTGCCTGGTATAGGGACTTTAACCCATTGCCATGGGCAAGAGCTTTGCGGGAGCAGTGCTCTATATGGAGTTTCTCACTCATATTGGCCGAAAATATTTTTCCCAAAAAGGTATAGGAAGTTACGACCTCCAATCTATGCCCTCCAATAGCCCAACCGTAATTTTTCGAGCGGCACTTCTTCTTGCCAGCTATACACATCACTTTACTTTTAGTAATATTAATCTTCATGTAATGCTCACCAGCAAAGGCCTGGAGAGCCTGTAGCCGATTTGCAAGACCAGTTGGAGTCAAGTCAAGAATCAAAACATCGTCGGCATACATCAGGCAGGATATTGGAGTCCCTCCTATCATCGGTGCAATCCCCTCACTGGCAGACACGGCAGCAGGGAGGTCAGCCGTATATAAGGAGAACAGAAGGGGTGCCAATAAGCAGCCTTGTTTAAGGCCATTCCGAGATGGTATTTTGGCCGAAAGCCCCCTTTCGCCCCCCATTAAGACCCTGCACCAGGTCTCAGTGTGCAGAGCCCGCACCAGTTCCAACAGGGGAGTAGGGACACCCAGCGTCGCCAGTTTTCTCCACAGCGTTCCACGATCTACTTTATCGAACGCTGTGGAGAAATCAATGAAGGCGGCGTATACCACTCCTCCTCTCACCTGGACATATTTATCTGTGATCACCTGGAGGGCAGCCATGTTGTCTAGCATGCCATGCTCCCTTCGGAAACCAGTCTGTTCAAACGGCAGAATATTGCCGTCCTCGACCCAATCAGAAAGAGAACTAAGGAGACATTTCGCAAAGACCTTTCCGATGGAGTCGAGGAGTGCAATCAGGCGGTAATTACTAGGGCTATCCCTTGTACCCTTTTTAAAGATAGGGACCAAAATACTTCCTCTCCAGGAAGCAGGAACAAATTTGGAGAGGTGGCACGCCTTAAACAAGGGGTACAAGATTTTACTCCAACTTATGGGATCTTGTTTAAGGACCGTCATCGGAAGCTCATCCGGTCCCATGGCCCCAGAGGGTCGCATATTTTTTATAGCCGTCTCGATTTCTTTCTCTGAGGGATGGAAAACCAGGTCTTCAGGGGCAGCATACATGAAATTATCAATACCAGTGGTCCCGTTCCCTGCATAGAGCTCTCGGATATGAGAGGACCATACCTCTTCTGGTATAGGAATGGGAATAGGGGAATGGCGTGTACCACATCCCTTCCCAATTATTGCCCAAAAGTCTTTAATGTTACCATGTGCAGCAGATTCCCTCAGTTTAATCCATACTTCATCCTCCCTATCCTTTTTAATTTTTTGCTTGAGTCTGCTTCTCTTTCTTTTTAACCTGGCGATTTCTTTCCCACGTTCCGGGACCCTTTCAACATACTGTTCGCGAATTAGTTTATTTAATTCCCTATTCAGAGTACGCAATGAATTGGGGACTACCTCTCCTTTCCTAGGGGGAACAGTTTTTTTTGCGTACAATAAAATCTTTCGCATAAATTCTTCAAAATAAAGTAATTCGCTGCCATTCCACTCGTTTATTACCATAAGGGTATCGGCCAATAGGTCCTGCACCCCATTAATGGCGGCACAGTTCCAGAAGCACCTTCCAGAAGAGGCATGGAAGGTAGCCTCATTGCCATTAAGCGACCAGGACGCCGTATTCAAAGAATTTAAAGACACTGTTAAAAACAATATACTATGATCGCTGAGTGGCGTAGGTATAATCTTTAGGTCCAGAATATTGGGAAACAGGCCATAGTCTGCAATAGCATAGTCCAAAATTGACGACCCAAAGGGGGATTTGTGAGTATAATTAGCGGGGACGTCAGATGGGAATCTTCCATTTAAGATAATACCATCCCCAATCGCTAGTTCTTTTAACAAAATCTTCCCTCTTTTATTTGTCATCAGGTTCTCCGGAAAAAGCGTCTGGGGAATAAAATGTACCTCTTCCTTAACTTTGTTCCTGAAGAGTTTCAGACTAGCATTTGAAATTTTGCAATTCAGATCACCTACAAGCAAAATTACAGGGAAAGGTGGAGAATTTTTTATCTGCTCCATATATTGGAGAACCTGCTGCAAATTATCATTAAAACACTCCTCAGGGGGTATATACACATTAAAAATTACCATGGGATATTTTTTACCATTATGGAACAGATTTTCTAGAGTTATTGTGTGGAAAAGTCTACTGGGATCAATATAATGGGAGAATCTCCAGTGTAATTTATTTGACAATAAGCAGGCAATCCCCCCCCTGGCATGCCCTTTCTTTGAGGGCGCAGCTGGAACTTCCAGGACGTAAAAATCTTTTGATGGAGTTAGCATATCAATACACCATGTTTCCTGAATGCACAATATATCAGCACCCAGAGTAGATAAAAAGACATGTTTCTCAGGGCTGCTGTGGAATCCAGCCGCATTCCAGGAAATTATATTTAATGCGGTGTTAAAGATGGTGAAACAATTTGGGGTTATCCTTTGTTTTTGTTGATAATGCACTATGGAGCCAATTCCACCGGTTATTATCATCTATGAGTGAGGAATTTTCATTTAGTGGAAGTGGCTTCACATGCGAAACTGAGCGTTTTCCCCTAGAAACCCAAATTTTCAGGTCTCTCAGGGGAGAGGTTACCCCGTTTTGCTCACCACCCCCAACCCCCTGGTTACATAAAAGATTTGGCTTGCCTGGGTTGGAGATAGGGAGAATGTCAATACCTAAGCGCTGAAAGTTTTCGGCTTGTTCTAGTATCAAGTTTGTTATAATAGGCGAATAAAATTTCACCCGTATACTCAATACCCTACTTCCACCCAATAGAGACACCAATTCTATGTCTCTAGATTGAATATGGTAGAGACTTTCAACCTCACTAAAACGTTTGAGAAGCCAAGCTCTATTTAACAAAAGGTCAGTATCAAATAAAGGTACAAAATCTAGTACACGCACGTCCACCGGGGCCTTAGTAATATTTACAGAACGGGCCGGAGGACAATAATTTTCCGATTCAAGTGTTACAGCAAAGGGGGGGGCCAAAGGGTTAAGAGCCCCAGATGGATAAGAGATTGGCACTCCTTGTGTGCTCCGTGAAGGAGAGCATGGGAGAGAGCCCCCTATTTGCGGTGTAGCTTCCTGCGTAAACAGACTACGTTGTTCATTTTCCCCCTCTACAGAGGTTAAAGTAGTTAAGTTCAAGTCAATGTCCACCTTTAAGGAAGTAGAAGAGGGCTCCACATTCATTTCATCATTCTCCCTTGCCGCTGTAATATTTTGGAAAATAATCCTCCGCTGCTTTTTCTTTCTGTATTTTCGAATTGGTTTCCTCTTGTTGCCTTTGTTAATTTTTTGTTTACCATTTTTTCCCCTTTCTTTTTTTACCTCTGGTTTATCGACCAGGGGTTCTTTTCCGCACTCAGGCACGAAGATAGGAAATAACTCCTGGACCGTTTTAGGGCCAGACAAAGCTTTATCCTCCTCCTCTATCTCCAGAACTATGTTTTTGATACAGTTGGGAGCTGCAGTAAGGGGCATATCCTTGTAAGGATCAGGAGTAGGCAATTCAATCTTCTTGTCCAGTTCCCCTCTAGTATCTCTGGTTTTCCCCTCAGACAGGTAATGCTCAGACTTGGGGGGAGAGGCCTTCCTCATATCCGGCGATTTCTGTAGCAATGTCTTTAAAATTTGAGTGACTGAATCAAGAATACAGTCCGAGCTGCCTACAAATTTCCCTAGAAGCAGTAAGATTGAGGCTAGGAGTTGTTCCAGCGCGATCATGGACTCAGAGATCGGCTTTTCTCGTGCTTCCACAGTGCAACAATTATCCAAGAGATTAAGGTCGGGGCTCCTGGAAATATTTAGCAAGTCAGATATTTCATGGCCATTTAACGAAGGGGTGCTACTATACAGCAGTAACCCAGAAGGGGTGGCACCCCCTGGGGCTTTAAACTGCTCCAAGGATTCCACTTTAGCTGGGCTTACGTAGCGTCCCCAAAGTTCCAGGTCAATAGATAGTGCAGACAAGTCACCCCCCGGCCTGTCATTCATAGGTGACTGAGGGATCGATGGTATATGCACTGGATCACCTACGGTCGTCAACTTCCCCTCTGTGGAGTCCCGTAAGGGAGACCCCCCTACCATTGATTGAGGGGCCCCCTGCTGTACCATAGGTGGTTGGGGGTCTATGGTAGCTGGTGAATGTAATTCCAGGGCTTTAGTATCTGGTCTTTCTGGCGTAGCAAGTTTGGATTTTTTTAGACCAGATAGATCCCACAGTTCAGATAGTTGGCATTGACCTTTCAACGGTGGGTTATTCACTGATTTGTTTCTTGTGCGGGTGGTAGTTAATTTTCGGCCAGGTTTTTCTCCCACTACCCTTCCTGAGCGTAGGGTTTTAGACATTTTCCACACTATTTTCCACAGTGATAAACTTAATCAAGAAATGTAGAAAATTAAAACGAATAAAAATCTGGAGTGACGTTAGCCCCGGACAGGCCAAGTAGGACCGAGATACAGTATAGCTATAACAGTACACGAATCATTCACACACCTACTCAAGTGGACACAAGTTCAAAGAGGCGATATCAAAATATAAAGGACCGGGCCCAGCCCAGCCTACCTCGGCCACTGAGGGCCACAGAGGGCCCGCCCTTTGCCCGGGCTTAGCCCGGCGTCCCGCGAGACGGGGGTGACTCCGTTTTTCTGCGCCTCCTGGCGCGAAACTGACGCGGCCGGTGCCGCTAGGGCTGCTGGGAGTTGGAGTCTCCTTCGCCCAGCGCCGCGCTCCGCTCGATGATTTCTAGAGCTGGTTAGGAGCGGGAGGCGGGCGGGCAAAGGCGCTGGTAAAATGAAGAAATGTAGCGCTTGGCGCTAGGCGCTTGAAACAGCAGCAATCCACCAGAGTTTCTGCACAAAGGCTACCCCCTCGACCGGGGTGACTCCGTTTTTCTGCGCCTCCTGGCGCGAAACTGACGCGGCCGGTGCCGCTAGGGCTGCTGGGAGTTGGAGTCTCCTTCGCCCAGCGCCGCGCTCCGCTCGATGATTTCTAGAGCTGGTTAGGAGCGGGAGGCGGGCGGGCAAAGGCACCGGTAAAATGAAGAAATGTAGCGCTTGGCGCTAGGCGCTTGAAACAGCAGCAATCCACCAGAGTTTCTGCACAAAGGCTACCCCCTCGACCGGGGTGACTCCGTTTTTCTGCGCCTCCTGGCGCGAAACTGACGCGGCCGGTGCCGCTAGGGCTGCTGGGAGTTGGAGTCTCCTTCGCCCAGCGCCGCGCTCCGCTCGATGATTTCTAGAGCTGGTTAGGAGCGGGAGGCGGGCGGGCAAAGGCGCCGGTAAAATGAAGAAATGTAGCGCTTGGCGCTAGGCGCTTGAAACAGCAGCAATCCACCAGAGTTTCTGCACAAAGGCTACCTGGTTGAAATCCTTTCTGTTGGATCGCTTGAAACAGCAGCAATCCACCAGAGTTTCTGCACAAAGGCTACCTGGTTGAAATCCTCTCTGTTGGATCGCTCCCAAGAGGTTGTCCTTCCTCTTTTTACCTCTTTTTCTAAACCGCTGACATGCGGGGTCTCCCAGGGCTCGCCGCTTAGCCAGACTTTTTTCAATATCTGAAGCCTCTTGCCAAATTGGTAGAAACAGGAGGGGTGCGGGTGGTCTCTAATGCTCATTACATCCAGCTCTTTCTTTCTTTCCAGGAACATATGCCTTAATCTGTTAGTTCTTTAAGCTGTATCTGAAAGAAGTGGCTGCCTGGATGGAGGAAATTCATCTGAAACTCAACTCCAATAAAACGGAGGCTCTTTTCTGTGGCACTAAGTTTGTGTCAGATCCTAGTTTGTGGTGGCATCCTGAGGTAGGAGATCCTCTGACACCTATTCACTTGCCAGAAACCTGATAGTAAAATTTGATTTGCATCTTATTTTTGTACCCAAAGTCAGATCTCACTCTGCTTCTTGTTTTGCCATCCTGAGATCCTTTAGAAGAATGTTCTGTTTCATGCCAATGGACTCCCGAAAAACGGTTGTCAACGCTTTGATCACAGCTAAATTGTACTATGCTAGCCTTCTCCGTTAGGGCCTTTCTTCTACATCATCTTCAATTTGTTGCGTGCTTATCTAGGATCCTGATCGATACTGTGACCTTATGCCCCTATTCGGCTATAAATCCATTTATTCCCTATATTGGCATAACCATTCAAGTACAATATTCAGAAAGTCATCTCTGGCCTCACACGAACAGAGCCACATTCCAGAATAGTTTTCTCTGCCACTTCCTTTGCAACCAATTAGTGCAATGACAGAGCAGAAGTCACTATCTGAGATTCCTAGATTAACACTCCGAGTTCTTCAACAAGATAAAAACTCAGCAAACCTGGAAATCCCTGCTTGCTGTGTTTTGATTAGTAATGGAACTCTAATGAGCAACTGATAGCGATCACTTCCTAGTGACATCTTTAATTGACGTCTTATGTCCAGCAAACTTACGTCAAACATGGCACCTTTCAGGAATAAATATTACCAACGTTGCCTTAAGCAAATGCTGTGTTGCTGCTACCGTTGTTAGCCGTGGTTCGCTGAAGCTAGCACGCTGTTGCACGTCGCCTGAAGCTGCTGTTATGCTGAAGATATCATAGCTGCTATCGCTACTGCTATCGCTGCTAACTAGCGAACGATGGTGTGGTGAGCTTAGGAGCTGAACAGCCGTCCCTCTGCGAAGAGCCGAGCAGATGCCAGCTGCCCGCGGACGCTGTCCCCCCTTCTCCTCCTCGACGCGCTGAAGAGAGACGCTGCCTTTCTCCTGCCGAGAAATCCAGCTCCAGCGTTTCTGGTCTACCCTTGCGGGTGACTGGGATACCGAGTATCCCTGAAGGAGATACCAGACCTCCATCATTCTATTCAGAGGTATGGTGTTGACTAAACCCTTACTGAGAATTCTTGAAGCAAACCTTGGCAAAACCAACTTAACTTAAAGCTACTTACTTACTCCCCTCCCACGTATTAGGCTTAGGTCAGGTACACTGGGGTAGGCGTAGTTAGAAGCACCAGTTGAGTATTTTAGCCTAATGTATATATGAATGTATATATGTTTTATTACTTTTAAACCAATGTATGGCTAAGAAATCATATCAATGCTTTTACAGTATTATCTCGCAATACTTATCTTACTGTACGTACTTTTTATAATAACAAGTCTTGCAATTGTGGCAATACATTTCTCTTGTACGAGAAGAAAGACTGTTCAATAAATGTTAACCCTTTATTGACAAACGCCCGTCTCTCTATTCTCTACATATTGTGAAAGTAATCTGCACTAATCTGACTGAGTAAAATAACTGTCTATTGTTTCACACGACCCTAGAGATCGACTCTTGATCTGAGGAGCAAGTTGTCATGTTGCACGGTTGTTGGAAAACTGAATCCCTTCTTGTCTGTGCCAGGGAAGCTGATCACTTCCTATTTCAGTCAAGAAAGTTTCCAGTGACCTCTGAGCTAGTTGGTAACAAACCCAATTAAGTTTAGCATAGTCAGTGGAGGCCTGGAAGATCCGCACTTCTACGTCGATACTACTGTTTATGTTATTCCAATGCGCAGGGCCTAGTGGGAAACTAGGAACTACACTACAAATTCATCCAGAATTCATCCTCCCTCCTCATTTTGAAAGTTCTCCCCCATTTTTCCTTTTAAGCAATATTCACTGGCTTCCTTTGATCATGAGAATTCAATTTAAAGCTCTTATTTTAGTCTTCAGAGACTTCAAATCACAATGGCCCTCTGCATCTGGGGAAGTGACAGACTTTCTTTCCAGTCCAGAACATTGAACAACAGCTTGAAACTTCTCCCTATGCCTTGTATTTGAAAAGCTAGATGAGGTGGTTGTTCCTTTTTCTACCTGGCTTTTAAATTGTGGAAGGCACTGCCACTCTGTCGCCGCTACATCCCCTCGGAATCATAATCATCTTTCAGAAGCAAGCTAGCTGTGCTCTTTACAAATGTCCTGAATTGAATTCAATATGAATGCCAATCTTGAGAAAGGAAGGATTTACCATTATGACAGTCTCAATGTTATAATCAATGAAGATAACCACAGCAACGTTATCAATATGCTTGAAACAAATGAGTCTTTTGTTACTGGAAAGCCCATTGATCGTATGTATTTCTTTGTCATTCTTATCATGTACCATGTACATCACAAAATCTATTGTCATAGCTACTGTGTTATAGGATTTCATTCATAATCTTTAAACATTTTTAATTATTATATGTTCACTAGTTCACTGACAAATGATCTGAACAGGAATGTGTTTTGGCCCCAACCCTTTTTAATTTGTTCTTAGGAGATCTAATTCCGATTTTAAACAACTGTAATTCCCATGCACCGAAACTTGGAGGCCAAATACTACCATCACTACTATATGCGGATGACATAGTGCTAATTAGTCAAACAAAAATAGGGCTGCAAAATCTCGTGGATGCAACTCGGTTGTACTCGGATGGCAATCACCCGACGATAAATCTACAGAAGACACAAACTATGTCAATTAACAAAAAAGGGAAAACCAATTATGGCTGGTTTTGGAACAACCGTATTGAAGACACAACAGTGTACAAGTATCTGGGAGTCAAAATCGACAACAGCGGCCAGTTTGCCAATCAGAAAGCAAGCATTAGAGGAAAAGGTATTGCGATTTCTATTTCACTAAAAAAACTAAATGGCAAACTCGCTAGTCCTTCTCTCCTGCCCCTGGCACCAGTTATAAGAGTTAAACTGCTGCCCACAATTACTTATGGGAGCGAAGTACAGAGAGGAAGAGATGCGGCGACTCTAGACAGAACTGTGGCAGCGGCATATAGAACCATATTCAACTTGCCAAAACAAACCTCTCCGGCTCAACTCAGGCTGGAATTTGGAGGCCAGAAGCAGTCTCTGGCAAGACAAGGTGCATACATATTACTTGGGACAAAGTCCGTAAGGCAAACAATGGAACTCTAAATAGCAACTTATGGTTAGAATTAGAATGGAACCCGGCATCGCCAGCCGCCAGATATTTGAAAAACAGCCTAGCGAATCTAGGGTTACAGGAGCTGTGGAACACCTCTACTAATCATACTACGATCAAAAGATTAGTAAAGAAAACAACAAAACACCTCTCATGGATTGAAGATAAAGCGTGTGTTGCAATGTGGTCACATGGGTGGATTGTCCTAAACTCCTATTCTAAACGAGCCCAACAGAGTTATCTTGACCTCGGGTACTCACGTTATATAAAACTGAAGTTCCTTAAATATAGACTGGGCATGTTACCTTGCATACGCCATCTCCCGCAGTGGCTGAGGGTTAATGGGGGTACCCGCTGTCGTTTATGCGGCATGGCGCCTGAAGATATGGAACATTTGCTGTGCTCCTGTGAGAAGTTGCTGGTGGAAAGGAAACGGTTACTGAAATACCATTTTAACCAGCGTGGAATCCGCTCACGAAGACAGGCAGTTCTTGCCTGCTTTGCACCCACTGACCCGCAGTTGAATTGTAGCCTGGTGAAGTACTTGATGGAGGTAGAAACAAAGATGCAGAAAATTGACCCTCCGTCATGTTTTTAGAGGTTATTAAACAAAGCAGAATCCCTCACCGGTAGTCTATAAAGTATCAAATTAAGGAAGGTGGAAGTAAAGAGAATACTGGAATTCGTCCCCTTGCCATAACTTAGAGGACATTTAGAACAACATGATTATTATTTTAATTTTCACTAAGATGTATTAAATCTCATGAATTTGTGATAGGAATTATAATTTAGATTATGCATTTTATGTGAATGTAATTTTATTCAAGTGATGAAAAATGTATTGTGCGCATATTAGTGCTTTTAAGGACGAATTGCAATGGTTTTAATTAACTATGCTAATAAACTATTACTTACTTACACTGACAAATGATCTTAACCCTTGGAGGGTCGATATTCCATTGATGAATGTTGTGCCTCCATGAGACGAACCCCAAGTTTTATTAGCTCTTACCCACTCCATGCTTTAACTTTCAAATATATCCCATTTGAGAGATTAGGAAGGTGAAGAAGATGAATTTCATCAACTGCAGTTTTAATTTACCAAATTCAGGTTTCATACATTAATCTCGGATAATAGATGCACCAATGATGTATTGGGACTTGGGCATTTTTTGCTTCAGGAACTCTTCAAAAGTGTTCAAAAGGCTACCATTTTGAGCCAGACCCTGCTGCCATCTCACCTGTGGAAAATATGGGTCCCTGATACCCACAAGGACCCACAAACTGTCATGAGGGTTGATATCATAAAATAGCAAAAGCTGTCAAAAAAAGATGTTTTTTTTCAAGTTTAGCACATTTTTCAAATAGCTCGGCCAGGATATCAGAATCACTTTGTTGGTACACAGGACCTAAATACACTTGTTAGAAAGTGCTTAGATCTGATACTTTGAAGTTTAAGTACCTTTTGGACTATATGAATAAATCTTTAACTCCGGCCAATGGGAAACCTGAAATCTTACCCGACTCGGAGCTCCATACCCTTGTGTAGAAGTGACTCTGTCCCCTGAACACCAAAAAATTTTACAAATATTACTAACTGAGGACTGGATGCTTGAATTTGGTCCTAGACACGGCTGCTATATCACCGTAGAAATAATATGTGTTCCTGATGTCCACAGGGACCTACAAACTGTCAGTTGATTCAGAAAATTAGCAAAAGCGGTCAGAAAATTATTAAGTAAAGTTAAAAATAGCTGTCTAGCATACACCCCACTTCACTGTCTACACAGTATGTAAATATACCTATTAGAAAGCTCATGTCCGATACTCAAAAGGTGTTTATGTACACCTGAATAATACGTTGTCCACAGGACCACTCACTGTCATGGTCAGACAATATTTTCTGAGATAAGGTAGCCCAAATGTGAGCAGAACTAGATACGATGGTAATTGGTCAAAACACGCCTAGCCTGCAAGGGACATCCCTTTAGGGTTATTAAGGAGCCCTCACGCACATTTCCATCATGGCATGCTTCATCACTGGACTCATCTCCCAGAAACTGTCTTCTGAGTGGGCTCAAAAAGAGATCCTGATGTGGTCAGGGAAGAAGAAGAATTAAAATGATCTAAATTGTAACTAACATGAATTATTTTAATAGTAGTTACTTTGATAAGATTAAAAACCCCTTCAATGCATCAGATCTGAGCTTTCTCAACTTTTTTTGCCCATTTATCTAACAAACTTAAGTCTATTCCTTCTCCTTTGAATGAGTGAATGAGGAAGCACTTGTAAAGCGCCTGGTTACCTAAAGGCATCCCAGCACCAAGGAAACACTAAATCAGATTCATAACGTATCAGGGAAAGAGAAAAGTTTTTAGTTGTTTACGGAAATGATTAGATTGGGAGCAGATGTGAAGGGGAACAAGATTCTAAAACTTGGCAACACTATATGAAAACATGCGGCCTCCACTTGTTCGTTTGACTTTTGGGACTGTTAAAAGGTGTTTACCCTCTGATTTTAGGACTCTTTTAGGATGGTAGGGAAGAATCATAGCCTGAATCAACAGAGATCCTGTTCCTGCCAGTGATTTATGTGCAACGCACTTAGCCTTAAATTGAATCCTTTCTTGGATTGGAAGCCAGTGTAATAAAGCTGAAGCAGATTTGGCTGAAAAACGTTTAGGAACATTTAAAAGTAGCCGGGCTGCACAATTTTGATCAGTCTGTAATATTTTAGTGGTGGACAGTGGAGCTCCAAGATAAATAGCATTTGCATAGTCCAGCCTCGACAGGTTTAATGCTTGTACTAACAGTCTTCTGGCCAAGAAAGTTAGATTGGGGAGAATTTTCCTGATCATCCGCAGAATGCCGTAGCAGGTGCCTGCCACTTTCCACGCCTAATCCTTGAAATCGAGGTTGGCATCCAGTACGACTCGTAAACTTTTTATGGACTTTTTCAGAGTGGGGGGGACCTAGGCTATTAGTCCACCAAGAGTCTATATTAAGGGGGGCCGCCTTGCCAAGTAGCATAATTTCTGTTTTAGCTCCATTGAGCTTCAAGTAGGAAGTATCCATCCAGCTAGCCACTTTTTCTAGGCAGGACATAATGGACCCTAATGATTTATCATTTTTGTTCAGTGAGACGACTAGCTAAGTATTATCTGTGTAGGTGAAGATCTGCACCCCAAATGGGGTGACTATGTCCCAGGTAGACGTTGAACAGGGTGGGGCTTAATGCAGATCCCGGAGGGTCTCCGCGGGTAAGAGGCACTGGTTTGGAAATAGAGTTTTTTCAGTTTTTGAGGAAGACTGTGTCTTCTAAAAAAGTCTGCAGCCATTTCAGTGCCATTCCTTTAACCCCAACATCTCGAAGTCTACTGATCAGGAGCGGCGAATAATTGACTGTATCGAAGGCTGCGCTGAGATCTAATAGAATTGCAGCGCAGCCTCCGTTGTCAAGAATCTTCCTGGTTTCCTCCACTACCGACCGGAGAGCAGTCTCAGTGCCCTGCTGTGATCTAAAACCTGTTTGTGAAGAGTGGAGCAGGTCATTATTTTCCAAAAAGCTCAACAGGTCAGAGTTGACATGCTTCTCGGTGATTTTACTTATGACGGGAAACCGGGATATAGGTCGATAGTTCACCCAATCTTCCGGATCCAAGGTGGGCTTCTTCAGCAGAGCATTGACCATTGCCCTCTTCCGCAAGGGAGGTACCCTGTCTGTTAGGAAGGAGGCATTAACCAGGTTAACTAAGAATGAAGAAATGGTCTCGCTGTTCTTAAAAAGAATAGTAGGCAGGGCTGGGTCAGAGGGTGATTCCCTCTGACCCAGATGGAATGATTTCCTTTAAACTCCATAATCAAATAACAGCTCTTCTTCAACATTAATCTCCATCAATGCATGAAAATGAATACAATTTGAATACTTGCAAATACAACTAGTGTTACCCGATTAGGCTTAACGTTGCACTTTTTCCTTGAATGATTTATTAACCATCCTATTGTTTTCATATTTGGGGGACACACGCAGGGTTGCGTTTTTGCATCTACACAATTTCTTACCAGAGTGTTCCTGAAAGAAGAATAAGTATCCCATCTCTTCTTCTTGTGACTCTTGCATCATTTGATTCCCTTCCTCTGCAGTAATTACCATTCAATGGTTATCACAAATAATCTCTTCTTTCTTGAAGACTCCAGTAGTGATGGGTTTCTTTCCCTTTAGGTCATCACTTGTGACATGAATCCCACTCCAAGATTCATGCTCCACTAAAGATGCTATTGCTTGATTGCTTACGTCCCATTTTCTGGTTGCTGTAGAAATCCAACCTTCAATGATATCTTGTACACCTGGAAGGTTCTCGCGCCTTTCCATTTTCTTGTAGAAATGGTTGGTTTGTTGTTCTGTCGGCATTCATCTTGTAAAGTGTTCTACAGATAAATAACACAATACCTGTGTGTTATGTAAAATTACATAATTCTACACCCTTATGAAAAGATTTAATTAAAAGTCAAAACACTTACTCTGCACTTGTTCCTTTCTCAATGTTTGTTGTAAGATTCTCCATCTGCGATAGCAGTACCGTGAATTTTACCTGATCAGCACAACATGGAACTTTTTTGGTGGTTCTCAGAATCTCAGCTTGGCAAACAGGCTACAGGAGGCTACACAGAGGAAACCAGCAACAGCAGAAATAAGTTTAGGTGTTGAGTCGTAAGGGCACAGTATGTTCTCACCAAGGCCCAGCGGGTTTGGGTGGAGGGGTGTCCTTTGATATCGGATTCCTCTCACCAGTCTCAGTTGGGGGATCCTCTGAATGCAGTCTGCAGGCATTGTTGTGAGTCCAGGAAGGTTCAGCCAATGCTGGACTTGAGGTCAGGATTGCTGGGGAACCTGTTCTGGTTTAGTGGCCCACCTGGACATGGGCCTGAGGCGTTGGATGCAGAGTGGTCAAGGATCGCGGACTCGAAGGTCACCATAGTCCATGGTGTTGTTTGCTTTGTGGACAGAACCGCTATCCTCTGGAGTTCTGGGCTTCTTCAGAGGTAGGCAGTCCTCCCAGGGTTTGTGGAGGTCACTGAGTACCGGGCAGGTATAATCTCTTTTTAGGATTCTCGAGGGCTGTAGATCGGCTGGTAGGGCTGGGGCCAAGTGAAAAGACATCCTTAGTATTCTTCTGCACATATTCTTGTCCTTTTTCTTCTTTATTCAGCAGGAATTTGTTTCCAGGTTCGGGGAAACACCTAAATACTAAATTTAGGGCCGTTTTAGGGGAGTAGCAGGTATGGTCGATGGACACCTTACCTGAGGTGTACACCCTCAATTATGCCATCCTCCTGTTGGAGCTGGCAGCTAGTGGGAGGAGCTGACCCTAATGAGGTGTGACTTTTCTCCCAGATGCACAACCTGAGCTGGCAGTTGGTTGGAGGAACTGACACTAGGGAGGAGTAACCCTACTCTACATTAGCCAATGCAATCCTTGCGGATAATGTTTCACTCCCTGAATATCTCTATAAGTAGCAGGCTTTTTTCCCACTAAAATCCTGTACTTGAGCTCTGCCGAGTAGAGGTGGCTACAGGTAGTCCGGAATATTTAGTGCTACCCAGATGCCTTTCTTCCTTAAAACCTTTTAAATGGATTCCCCTCTGAGGTAATGTGCTGCCTTTGCGATGTTTGATATTTTAATGCATTGAATTAGAGTTCGTGTAGCATATAACAAGGATACTGAAAAACGTTGTCTTACAATGTGTTATTCCCATTAGATGACCTTTTTATATTATTTTCAGCAAAGCATTCCGTTGGTTTGCACAAAGTGCTTTAAAAATTGTGAGCAGTTGTCCGTTTCTCTTGGCCAGAGTTTGCATGAAGAAAAGCACTCCTGAAGAGATTGCAGCAGTTGTAAAGGAGGCAAGAGAATCGATGATTGCTCATCTACTAAAAGAAGACTATACTCTTATGATAATCTCAAGCTCCTTTTCAATTAAGAGACCAGAAATACCATCATCAATATGCTGGAAACAAATGGGTATTTTGTTGTTGGAAAGCCTGTTGATCAAGTTCTTATGCAAGTAAAATATTCTTTTGTTGCTTTCAATATTATTAGTTTGCCACCATTAGAATCACAAAATCTATTTTCATATTTACTGCATTATATGAAGTCATACATAATTTGTAACTTGAAACTTTTATAATTAAGTTCTCTATTTTACTAGCACTTGACTTAACATTTCTGAGGATCTCTATGTCAAATGTGCTTGTTACGTCATCATCTGAAGAAACCTGTATGTTATTAACTGTTGCAGCTGCTCACGTCATGCTTTATTGCACAATTATATGTCTTACTTTAAGACCTCCTAAAACACCCGATGAAGACATGGCGACTGAACAGCTGGGAGAAGAGGAAGAAGACGCTGCGGAATTATAGCACCCGATAAAACGGAGGTGGTCATCTTTGGCAAGCTCTCACCATCTTGGCCCACAGCCTGGTGGCCATCAACTTTTGGCACCCCACCCTGTCCCGCCTCTAAGGCAAGAAACTTGGGAGTCATGTTTGATGACCAACTCAACTTTATGACCCATGCTAACAAGGTAGCTTCCACGGCCCATTACAAACTCAGGATGATTAGAAAAATCTTGCCTTTTCTACCTGACACGGCCGCCAAGACCCTGGTTACATCACTGGTTCTTACCTCCCTTGATTATTAAAAAATGCTCTCGGTCTCAAACCACAAGCTTTTACTCCTATGATCACTCTTATGATCACTCTTATTACTACTAATACCCATTATATTCAGTAAATTATATAACAAATTGTATAAATTTTTGCTCTCAATTGTTGAAAAACAGGTGGATTTTCCTGTAACCATTCAGTTGCTATACACAAACGGGCTACCGTCACAGAGAAAAAAACAAAATATCGGTGTTGATATAATACATCCAGCGACCTATTTGTGGGAATGTTCCCCAATAACATCATGGCGGGAGTGATAACTAAAGACATATTAATACTCAATGGCAAAAACTTTTCAATATCTGCAATAAAGCTTTGAAGTTTAACACAGCCCAAAAAAATATGTAAGCTATCCCCGTCATCCTCCCTGCAGCGAAAACATTTGCCCTCATATCCACCCCCCCATTTTGCCATTCGTGCTGGGGTATAATATAGATCAAATAAGGTATTAAAAAATTTAGCTTTTAGGTTTGCAGACATTAATGATTCTCTCGCCAGGATAAGCATATCCTCAACTTCAATTTCAGAGTCCCCTAAAACACTAACCCACTTCAACCTGACTTTTCAAGTTCATCTGGTCTACCCAAAAGCAATATTTGATATAAAATTCCGTTTTTAACCGGCCTTCTAACCCCTTCGACCACCGTATTTGTGTGCATAACAACGTTAGTGCGAGCTAAAAAATCAAAAATTTGTAGAAATTTGAAAAAATAGGTTCTAGGAAAAGCAAACTGAGTCATTACTTCATCAAATGATTTACAACTCACATTGTCCATATACAGATCACCCAAATATCTAACCCCCTTCCTCTGCCAATTTGAAGACATACCATCTGAAAATATACCTAGTAACAGCCTATAGGCTTTAAAAGGAGTATAATAAGTAATCTTCCCCATTGCAGTTAATTTGAAAATCCATTTCATACTTTAAATGCGCTAATCAATACTTTAAAACACGTGCGTTTATAGTAACTTCATCCAACTCAATGAATAAACATTGCTTCGCAATTGGGCCTAATAAAATTTCAAAAATTGTCGGAGCAGTAGCCATATTAGCAGCCATCTCCCCCGTAATCATTACCCTAATTTTTAACAAAAAACATGTAACATAATAAAGAAAAAAATAAGGTACCGCCATACCCCCTCTATCAAGAGGCAAAGTCATAAATGTCATTGCCCGTCGGCCAACGGCCAATAATCTATACTACTATTATAAAGAGAGAACTGTGACCTTTGAGCCAGGTAAACTCGAAAACTACACCACCAATCCAAACATCCAATACATGTTTGAAAACGTCAGGACAAGCAGGAGGACATAGGCTATATAAAAAAAATATATATACCTTATTTAAAAAATGTACGATAAAAAAAAGTAGTCCCTTGGAAGTAGCGCCGGCCGGCCGCGACATGCGTGCTGACATCAGCAGCGCGGGGAGGAGCGGCGTACAGGAGCCTGAGGAACATCGGTGGACATGAACGCGGGGAGGTCTCCACAGAATGAAAAGGGAGGAGCTGTGAGCGTCGGACAAGCGGTGAGGCAGAGCGGCGCTGAAATGTCTCCACAGAATCAAAAGGAAGGAGCGGTGAGCGCAGGCGGGGGCCATGAACACTGACAGCTCACAAGCCTTTTGCTCCCGGACAACATCGAGCGGGCTGCTATTCGTTTATAAAGCGCATAAAAAGCGCCGACGGGCCTCAGGTGTATTAATCAGGCAGTACGAAGAATTAAGCTAACTTTGAAGTGATTTTAAAAGTAACTTTTTGAAGGTGTGTTTTAAAGTCCTGGTAGATGTATTGATGTCCGTCCTTTCGGTTGCAGCCAATTTAGGGCCACGGAGGCCACACCTTTGATTCCCGGCAGCCAGACTCATGCTTTCATCTTCACAGAGACAATGATACGGGGACTATCGAACTGAGTTTTTATAGCACCTAAAACAACAGAGCGTGTAACTATGCGCTTTATGAAGTCACTGCTCTTGTGCGTCTTTCACCCATAATGTGCTGCATGAGCTTTTTGGGCGCTTCAATGTAACGAAAAGTACACCTCTCAAAGAGACCTGTTTTCAAACCCCCTCTGACGCAACCTGTCTGTGCAAGTAAAAGCAAGGTTTTCTTTGGACACTGTAGTACGTTGCGATTCATTTAAGTGCAGGTAAAGTGCAGCAGGAGCCTTCCGCCGCCGGGAGTCCCTGTGGTAAGTGTCTGTCAGTCATTACAGCCCCGTTCCCCGAGTGGGACGAACAGCGTAAAGAGTCCTCTGCGCAGCGCACGTGCCCTGAATCTGCCTGCAGGAGGTGGGGGCGAGTAAGGGGGGAAGGGGAGGGGGAGGGGGCCGGGCTCAGGGGTCCATGTAAGAACCACAGACCAAGCAGACAGTCCTATGATGTTGTGTATTCACAAGCATTGTGAACGGGTCTCCCACCTTTTCAGCACAAGTACATCTATTCCTGCGATTTCAAATCAAGGAGTTACTTATATAGCGCTTAAAATCATGACTTGTCGTTTTGGTATAATGTAAACCTACCAGACCCTCCTCTACCCCCGTGCCTGGGACTCCCTCCCCTCTCTCACTCGCCCCCTATCGGCGATACCGACAGTGAACACAATTCATTTATATCGACCAGTTACGAATGGTTCCGACTGGATCCAGGTGCTGAGTGTGGAGTGTTCAAAATTCTGGCGCTGCGTGTCAACAGAAAAGCACAATAAAGTTGTACTCGTGAAAAGCAAACATTAATAGTAAAAACACAACTGAGAGGTTCGTAATAATTTTTATAGCAAAGCGCGCTGCTTAAAAAGAATAAAACGGGACAGAGCAGGGGCGCCTCCGGACCCCGGAGGGTGTGAAATGGGGGTTCGGCTGGGGCAGTGGGGACGGGGTGGGAAGCGCCCTCCAGAGTGGGCGCTTTCTGGGTCAGCAGAAGTCACGGCGGGGCCATCATGGGCGGAGGGGAGGGATGTTGCAGTGAAGAGACGGCAATAAACCCTGGCTGCCAGGAACACAGGCAGAGGCGCAGTGAGGCTGCCTTGGGGACCCTGGTGCAAAAAAAAGGACAGTCTGGGCCCCGGTACCACTGATCCCGCCGCACATTAATAGGTTAACACACATAGAAGGAAGTGGAGGCGAAAGCAGGCCGTGAGCTCGTATTTATGAGGAACGGGCAGTGATGCCTTTGGAGGGACATGCGTCATTAACAACAAACATTTGACTCGGAGCCGGAACCGACTTTGAGGTGACTAATTGGATTTACGTCACTAAACCAATCCCTTGGTTTCATAAAACTATAAAAAGAGTGATTTTTCTGCATTTGCAGAATTCAGTCAAAGCTTAATTTTCCCCGGAGGCTCAGCAGTGAGCCACCCTCTTCTTGGGGCTCTACATAACTACAGCTGAAACTAGCCTATGCAGCATTAAGCCTAATGTAACCAAGAAGGCGCCAAGAATCAATGTACTGCCCTAGCATCACTACTGTACTGTAATGGAAATTCTCTTTATAAAAACTCTTGAAATCAAAAAAAGAAGTGCTGCTTCCACCGGGGCTCTCACTGGCACCGCCCCCGAGGATTGATAAACATGGAGGGACGCAACTACTTCGGGGGAGAGCAGACCAGCGGGATGCTAGCGCCGAGAAGCCCTGTGACGAAGGATGCGCCTACCATGTAATCAGAGGTCGAAGTGCATTAAAAAGTACGGGAAGTATGGGGGTGGAGTGAGTGAGGGGCGGGGTCAAAGGCGTGGGTTAAAATAACAAACAAACTATTCCATAACGTTTTTCTTTTTTTTTTAATAACCCGGGGTGTACATATAAACTAGCGCACAGTGTAATTTAACATAAATGTAAGCTAAATTAATCAGTGGGAAATGCACTATCATGCGTTGTGAAACTTCTGCCAGTGAATGCGCTGCGGAGGCCTGTGTGTGACCAGAGAGACACACCACTGAGAGCTGGTTGGTGCAGCCGAGAATAGTGACGTGTGTATGTTTAGTGCTACGAGGTCCCAGCCTGAGACAGAAAGCACTGTGAATGCCATTTTTTAAAACTTACAATACACACAGTACAAGACCGACTGCTACAAAAAGCACAAAACGGTTTCAGATAAAAAGGTGCTTCAAAAGTTTAGATTTTAGTAAACCCGGGCTCTATGCAATGCAATATATATATTTATATATGACGAAGGCAAAATGCCGAAACGCGTTTGTTGTGTGGTTCCCGAAAAATAAAGAAACTGTGGACCTGACCTGTCCCTCCGGAGTGCTTTGTTTTCTGCGTGAAGGCAAAAGATTTGAGCATGATATCTATACTACTATTATAAAGAGAGAACTCTCATCTTTGAGCCAGGTAAACTCGGGAACCACAGCGCCAATCTACACACCTGATGCATCCTTGAAAATGTCAGGGTGTGTAGATGGACATAGGCTACATAAAATTTTTTAAAAACAAAGTAGTCCCCTGAAAGAAGCGCCGGCCGCGACGTCGCGCTGGCCGCGACGTGCGTGATGACGGGACATGGAGAGGCGGTGATGTGAGGAGCAGCAGATCAGGTAAGGCATTTACAAACACGGAAAATGTCGGGGCGGGAGGTGGTCCGTGTCCGTGAACGTGTCTGTGTTCTGACGGCAAGAAGGAGAAGGAGGAGTCCCGTCAGCTGCAGCACTTTGAGCGTAGGGGAGGGGAGCGGAGCAGAGCTGACCGGGTGAGGGCTGAGGGCGGCCGAGAACGGAGCGGAGCAGGGTGGAGGAGCAATCTGCCAGCGCAGGGGGTCGGGGCTGCGGGGGTCGTGGGGTACATCACACCTACCTCTGCTCGCTCCACCACATGCTGCCCCCAGCCCCCTTCTGCCCCGGCCAAAAAATGCAGCCCCAGCCCCCTTCTGCCCCAGGCAACGCTGGGGCGGGCTGCTAGTAGAAAAATATAATTGTTCCCACCTATCTAATGAAGTTTTAATTTTGGAAATCAACGCATTCCAATTAACATCTACCAATTCAGTCATACTTGCTCTAATCTGTATCCCTAAATACGTAACTTCTTTTACAACCCTATCATCCTGCCATCCTAAAATATCCGAGCATAAAATGTGCGTCTTTGATTCATTAAGTTTATAGCCCGTTACCCTCTCAAACTCTTTAGCCAACCGCTCTATTTCTTTAATAGCAAGTGCAGGATTCACTGTAGCTACCGCAATATCGTCCGCATATGCGAACACAGAAAAACAATAATCAAAAACTCGAAACAGTGGAATAAGTACACTCTGAAATAATTGTTCAATAAAAGGGTTAATATACAAGGCAAACCCTGAGTTATACTCAAAGAATCAAAAAGCATTCCCATGGCAGATATCTTTGCCTTAGGGGCTACATATAGCGACTGTAGGGCAACAATGAATTTCTGACCAAACCCCATTTTATCCATAAGTCACCACATATAGTCCCAGTGAACGCGATCGAACGCTTTCTCTGCGTCTAATAAAATGAGCGCTAGCTCCCTTTTTTCTGTATAAATGTATAGTCTATATAAGTTGGAATGGGGGCTTTTCTAAGTTAAGGGTTCTAGGAGGAGACAACTGGGTTTGAAAATTTGGGGAGCTTTTCGTAATTATGAGGCTTAATATCTGTTGATACGAATGAATTGAGTAGATATTGATGATAGGATGTATTATTTATTTTTATTTCTTTTGCTCCTGCCCATTTGTTGTTTTGGCTGTTTTTTTTCTCTCTCTCCCTTTCCCTGCTTGTGGACTGTTACTGTAATTTATTATGATGATCTATGCTGCTTTACCTAGTTATTGTGTATGTGTTCTTGTAAAAGTTTTTTTATGGTTATCTATGTTTTATGAACTGTAATGGATTTTTTTTGTGTGCTCTCGCTGTGAAATTATAAATAAAATAAAAAATACTTTAAAAAACAAATTGTATCTGTATTTATTTATTTATTATAAGCTGGAAAACATAGCAAGATTTCACTTCTTCTGCAATCCTGGCACACAATAAATAAGTTTCATAAAAGACATCCCATGCACACTGGAGTATTTCAACCTCCTGAAATCAACTAGGTCAGCGCAGCAGACCATCATTAATTACAGGAAGAATATCAAGTGCTTTGTTCACAATCACATCGAGGCTACAAATCTGGGAGAAGATGATAACGATCTCTAGCCATCAGCTCAACATTTACAGTGTGTGATGAAGGATATGCAGAAAAAAATAAGTAGAGACATTTCAAAGGAAGTCACCCACAGAAGGTAACAATTTATTAATTGCGAAGTATAATAGTCATTAGATGATTGTAAACAATAACAATTCTTCTCATTGCATGTTCCCAATTCAAAAATCATGAATTTATTATTATGTTTCTCTACTATTGAATGGTCAAATCCTATTAATATGTCTTTCCTAATATTGATTAGAAACACAGTTTACAGCAGAAAAGACGACCCCTTGACACTGCTTACTGATTTTGGATACAGCAATAGAAGACTTCCTCAAAGTGATTGAAAAGCTGAATGCCAATCAGGAATTCTCCTTCCAGGATACACTGGTGGTATTCGACTATTTCGAGGCTCTTAAAACATGTGCAGAGACCGTGTGTTGTGAAGAATTTTCAGGTATGTAAACAAAAAGACTAATGAGAATCTTACAATGCATCTACATTGAAGCCCTCATGAGCACTCTGCATAAACGATGGATATTATTAAGGGCCTGATTAAGACATTGGTGGTCCTCCCGCGGGTCTCCAGGCAGTGCCTTGCAGGAGCACCGCCAAAGTATTACTTGCACCGCCCACCAGACTACAATTGTAATTCTTGGTGGGCAGGTGGTGCTGAAACGGTGTCATGGCCGTGCCTGTCTAAAGGACCATAGGTAAACCTCAGGCAGGCACCACCACCACAGCACGTTACTGCATTGCCTCACTGTCAGCCTTTCCATCTCTGGCTCACTGCTATGGTATGACGGGTGGTGAGGCAACTCGTATAACGCTCAACGGTGCTGCAGTGGCACCACCAGCATATTGCTGCCTCTGACCGCTGTGCCACCACTGTTTGATCACAGATCCCTGCCAGTTGCAGCGGTCCAGTGGCGGTCTAAACTCCAAATTTAGTATAGGGTGGGCGCACCACCAGTCCACTGGTTTGTGGACTGTCACCACGGATTTGGCAGTCCCATGGACCGCTGAAATCATAATCAGCCGCTCAATGTTTTTCATTCTTAAAATAAGTACATTTAAATAAATCTAAACTTTAACTAATTATTATACATATCTCACAACTTTGCAGGCTAACAAATAGAGTGTACGAAGATCTTGTGATTGTTGAAGTAAAGGAGCAAAAAACTGTAGCCCAGTAGATTGCATCCTTTTGTTTAAGTTAATGAAATAGAACAGGTATTCCTTCAAGACACAATCTATTTTTATTCACCCAGTACTACCAATTTAGATGATGCAATCATATCCTAAAGTTCTAGTCTGCTTATTTGAATAGCTTTCCTCTTGTTTAAATACTACAGAATGTAATCACTGATGCATCTTCATGCCTGCTCTGTGACCAGATTATCATTTTTCTTTTTCTTGCAGTGGTTTGAATAAGGTTTATAAGGATAATGCCCACTAAATAAATGAAAGGACAGTATCAACAATGGATCATTCTTTTGTACCATAAAAGGGGGATTCAATATACAACCCATCAAACGATCTTGATCAATTTCATGAAAGGTATTATTGCAATGCTGGCTGTGCCTTTTTGAATTCCCAGATTACTATTGGTCAGTGCTTCACAAGTTTACAATTGATGGGGAGTATTTGGCATCCAAGATGTGGCTTTAACAGTTTTATATAGCTAGTATTACTTTGTTAGGAATGGTATAAGCTCTTGACCCATATAATACTTTTATAAAATACCTGACTATTTATAGTATAACAAGCAGGATTCACAAATTAATAATTCGTGCAGGCACAGTGTACCTGCAGTAAAAAGTTAGCAAGCTAGACGAGTATATGAGACAGCAACTAAAAGAGACTGTACTGATGCAGAAAAGAACCTTGGTTTTGATTACATGGCTCATTCAACTCACACTGCGGAAAAGCATTATCGCATGATGAGTAGAAAATATCTGTGCTGCATCAAAACTGCTGGATAAACTTCACATGAAATCCCACGGTCAGGCAATAATGATTGTTTTTCATCTATCGGGTTTTTAGAAAACAGTTAATATACCCATAATTTTTATGCTTTTATGCAACTATGTATTGCTTTTAAACATTTACTTTGAACAGTCAACCATTCTTACCTCTGTGTTTGTTGGCAGATGTTTGAAACAAGATACTATACATTGCAGACAACCACTTCATGAAACAGAATAGGTATGCTAAGTAAAACGTGCTCCTTTGTCTTTCGTATACAATCATCTGTCATAAATTTAGACAACCTTGTTGATCTTATGTGTGTTACATGCTCTAATTTACATTTATTATTATTATTATTATTATTTTGACATTTGTTAAGCGTGCGGCTACCCCTGACAGGGGTGTCCCGGCGCTGTAGACAGCAGAACAAAAAACACCACAAGAGGGCTAGAGGATGGAAAACAGCCAAGTCTTCAGGCTGCGCTTGAACAGGGATTCTGATTCAATAAGCCGGAGACTTAGGGGTAGACTGTTCCAGAGCTTAGCCGTGACCACCGCAAAATCTCTACCACAATTCCTAGAGCGTTAGAAACGGGGGGAGCAGCAGGCGGAGGTGGTTGGATCTAAGTGCACGAGATGAGTGCACCAGCTTAAGCCTTCGTTGGAGATATCCTGGTCCCCTGCCATTCAGTGCCTTGAAGGTCAAGACCAGGGCTTTAAACTGGATGCGGGAGGATACAGGGAGCCAGTGGAGTTTCTTCAAATGCTGGGTTATTGAATGACAGTAGGGGATGTTGCAAATCAGCCTAGAGGCCGCGTTCTGTATCATCTGCAACCGGTAGATGAGATAGGCTGGGGCTCTCACGTATAAGCTGTTGGAATAGTCCAGGTGGGACGTGATAAGGGCATGCATGACCGTCCTTCGAGAATCCTAGGGAAGATAAGGGAAGATTTTTTTAATCATGCGTAATTTGCCAAAGCAAGCGGAGGTGACTTTATTGATTTGGGCCTTGCACGACAGTTCATTGTCAAATACAAAGCCCAGATTCCGGGCAGATTCAACAGGGGATGGAGGGGGGGTTGAGCTCGGACAGCCACCACAACGAAGGAAGCAATGGGGCCCTTTGGTTAAAAAACAGAACCTCGGTTTTGTCAGTATTTAACTTGAGGGTGTTACACGCCATCCATGATACAATGTTAGAGAGACAACATTTAAAATTAGATAGGCCGTTGTCAGAGTGATCTCTAAATGAAAATACTAGCCAAGTATCATCAGTGTTGGAGACCACTCTGACCCGCAGTCTTCCAATACCTTAGTTAGCGGTGCTAGGTATACGTTATAAAAAAGGGGGCTGAGTGCCGACCCTTAGGGGACTCCACAGCTCAAGGGTTTTTTTTCTTTAGAAGGTAAGGGCTGGCACCAGACCTGCTGCATTCTTCCCGTTGAGAATGATCTTATCCAGGCCAGGGGAGTGCCGCGAATCCCTAGGTTATGAAGTCTGTCAAGTAGGATGGTGTGTGAGACCGTATCGAAAGCCGCGGACAGATCGAGGAGCACCAACATAGCTACCTCGCTTCTGTCCACGCTCTCGCGAATAGTCACGATTCCTCCAACGGAGCAGTCTCCGTATTATAACCGGATCGAAATCCGGATTGTGAGTCGTGAAGGAGTTCTCTGGATTCCAAGTAATCGGCCAGTTGTTCCTGCACAACTTTTTCCAGTATCTTGGCTGGTTTAGGGAGGTGAGATATAGGCCTGTAATTGCTGAATACAGCTGGGTCGGCCTCGGCCTTTTTTAAGATGGGGATCAGCATGGCCTGCTTCCATACTGTAGGAAACAGGCCTAAAGATAAGGAAGAGTTCCAAATTGAGATTAGGGGGGCAGTGATAACTGCTGCAAGGGTGGTGAGAACCTGGGCAGGAACAGGATCTAATGGTGATCCATATTTACACCGTCCTATTTTCAGCAGGGCTGTGTCCAGTGAGACTGGTTTAAAAGCACAAAGCATTTTATCCTGGGGGATAGTTGTATCTTGGGCAGGACTCTCAAACCGATGTCAATGATTTTGTTATAAAAAAACATAGACAAGCCGTTGGAAAGCTCTTGACTGGGTTTAATCGTGCTGGCAAGAGCCGTTGGTTTAGTGAAATCCTTCACGATTTGAAACAATGATTTCGCAGAATTATCCGCCGCATTAATTTTATTCACAAAAAATTCTTTCATAGTGGCCGTTTGAGTCTATGAAATGTTTTTAATGCAGCTCTATAGGTGACTTTGGCGAGAGGGTCATAGGTGAGTTGCCAGCGGCGCTCGAGCTTCTTACAGCCACTTTGTTCCTCGTGTAATGCCTGCGAGAACCATGGAGCTGAAGGTTTGGCTCGAGACGATGAGAGGGGTTGCAAAGGGGCAATAGTATCTATTGCCGAGGAGAGTGGAACATTAAAGTTCGCAACATCAGCGTTCAGATCGCCGGAAGGCTGGCAATTCGCATTTGCAAGTATAGGTTCGAGGGCATCATATGTAACTTTGTGCCATTTTCTCCTGAGGTCTCTGGCTTTAGTGGAAATGGCCGGTGTCTGGAAAATGGTCAGGTTAAAAGGGATTAAATAATGATCCGACCAAATAAGGGGAAGAGAGACGAAGTGTACAAGCCCGACAGATTAGTGAATATGAGGTCCAGGGTATGGCCCGCGCAATGGGTGGGACCCTGTACCTTCTGATCGAAGTTCATGCCTGCCAGGGTATCCACGAGAGAACTAGCCTTTGAGCATGAGGTATCATACATGCAGATTAAAGTACAGATGTCTTAGTGCGAGGTCTGTAATGGTCGATAGGTGCTTCGTAAAATGGGATGGTGGTGTACCGGGGGGGTTGTATACCAACACCCCTGCTACAATCAGGTGTGTTGTATCAGAGATGCTAAAATACATAGCCTCAATAGGGCCAGTATTTTCCAATTTCCTGGACGTCATCATCCAGTGTGAGCGAAGGATAGCAGCAATCCCGCCTCACGCTTTAGCACCTAGGCGATTAATCCCAACGAATCGATAATCCCTGGGGGGGAGGGGGGGGGGGGGAAATCGCCAGGCTAATATCAGGATTAGATGCATCTTTGACCCAGGTCTCGGTCAAGATCATCAAGTCCCAGGAGTGAGAGGTCAGGGAGAACCAAATATCGCCTGCGTGTCGTGGGAGGGATCGACAATTCAGCAGACATGCTTTGACCACTCTCTGCGTTTTAGTAGAATGATCTCCTCTGCCCTTTATGCAAGGTCGTTCAGAGAGAGGGGGAAGGGAGAATGAGCAATCCTTGCAATTAAAACGGCTAGTTAGTAGCCGGGAAGGGTCGCCATGATTGCTGCTGCTGCATGTCCCTGTCCTGAAGGCTAGTAATTGAGACCTCGACCTGCATATTTGATGCCACAGCTACCCAGGGTTGTGCAAAGGTGATCTAAGTGAGCCTGACTTGAATCAAAATGTTTTTGAGAGAGGACTCCATGATGAGGCCCCCAGCCAAGTCATAAAAGAAACCAGTTTCTCACAATGGACAAAAATAGGTTCAGAGATTTGAGATTTATTATACTTCAAAAACCCTCATCTGCCTTATTTTTAAGAAATAGGTTGCTGGGAAAAAATGTATTGGTTTGGGTCCTTCTGCATTGCCCCTTTGCTTAGTAACTCCTGAACCTGTTGTAAGATTACTTTAGGTTCTAGTGCACCGAATGTTATTGGATGAAGGTAAACAAACTAATGGAGGAGAATAACATTTTGTCTGAAAATCCGGACTAGTCTGTAAAACCCAGTGGTCGGACGTGATTAGTCTAAATATTTTATTTTTTAGAAAGAGTGAGTTTCCTGCATCCATCAACAATGAGGCAAATGCATCACTAGTGATGCTTCACACTTGACCTGTCTCACTAGGGATGCATACAAAAGTAACTTTATTGAAGGGCATACAAATATTAGGAGATATACATTTTGTTTCCCATGTTACTAGGTCACTTTTGCATACTTTGTTCCTCATTTTTACGCATTTTATTACCCTTCAAAGCACAGATGAACAGGGAATTTACAGGCACATGCATCAAAGCTTTTTGCGATCGCAAACGTTGCGAATCGCAAAAATCGGCCGTTTGCGATCGCAAAATCAGCTTTTGGGATGCATCAAGGGTGAAGGCCCTTGCAATTTGAGAATTCGCAAATATTTGCGAGTTTTCAAATTGCAATTGCATTTAAGGAATCGCATTTTGCGATTCCTTAAATGCAATGCATGAAAGTTTTTAAAATAGCGATTTTGCAATTAGGGGGGAGCAAATTAACATGAGGTTGAACCTCATGGTAATTTGTGAATACTTTGAAAAATTCACTTTTGTGCATTTTTCAAAGTTTCATGTTGTGCACACACATACCCTTAGGGCAGTAGTGTGCACAACATATGTGCACAGATTAATTTCAGGGGTGCAACAGGGTGTCCTTTGGACACCCCTGCACCCTTGAAATCGCATTCTCAATTTGCGATTCGCTAATTGCGAATCGCAAATTAAGAATGTCTTCCAATTCATTCCTATGTTGGCCCATAGGAATGAATGGGGAGGCATTTGTTAATTGCGACTCCCAATTTACGAGTCGCAATTAAGGAATGTTTAGAAATCGCACATTTTTCAGCGATTTCTTCATGCATAGGCTTTTGTGATTTCTTAATTGCGATTCCTTAAAAATCGCAATTAAGAAATCGCAAAAGCCAACAATGATGCATGTGCCTGCTAATGATTTATTTATTTAATCAGAGATACTACAAAGATGTTGAAATTCATTTGGGGAGTATTCAGGACACTACAATTGCACCCATAACTTGTTTTAATGATTTGCTGATTTAAGAAACATTGACCTCCATAAGGGGGCCAAACTGAAATTCGGAGTTCCAAGACACTGTACACAAAAGCCCACCTGAACTCAACAATGAAGTGTCAACTTTGAGTGTAAAAGTATTAGTTGTTTTTCATTCATTCTGTATTTAGCATTGAATTAAGCCACTGTAACACCTTTTAGTTTTCATTCTAGTCTTTTCTGAGTATTTCTTTAATACTTTGATGCAGTAACAGTGCATTATAACTTAAAAGATTATTGGTTCAGAGATACTTCAAAAGTGTTGAGTGTTCACTTTGGATAAAGTCAGGACACAGCAAACGTGCCTACATAGTTTTTACATGGATACAAATTAAGTGCATTTTTTACTTTCCGGGGGGGGGGGGGGGGGGGGGATCTGAAATTTTACACCACTCAGAGCTCAATGACATTGGTGTAGAAGTGGCATTGTCCCTTTGAACAGTCAACACCTCAAAACATTCCCATTACTAAAACAGGTGTCTGCATTAGCAAAAACCCTTCTTGGCTTTATTTCCAGTGTTGGGTTTCCTCAACAGGTGGTCCCTGATTGGACTCATTTCATGTCTGCATGCCTAAAATCTATGTAGGATAAATGTAGTGTGAGCAACAAGTTAACTACCCAGCATCACCCTCGCCCAAATAGTTTATTTGAAAGGTTCAACAAAGCAGGGAGGGCACATTAACAGCCCTCCCTGAAATCTCAGAAGGAGATTGTATGTTCTGTTCCTTTAACAAAAATTAGCAAATGCTGTCAAATTGTTTTTACATGTTTTTCTAATTTTGCAAATAACATAGACTGGATATCAGACTCATGTTGCGATTACACCAGACCTAAATACACTTGTTAGAAAGCTCATCTCTGATGCTATGAAGGGGTTTAAGAACATTTTTGAATATATGAAATGGAGATAATTTAAAGTGTGAAATATTGGTGATATCAGTCTGCCCTACTGTGGCAATCTTCCTGTCTCTGACTTACTGCTAAGTTGTTTGAATACAATTTTGAATTTATAGTTTGTTTTTCTTTTTAGCAGCGAGAACTTCAGAAGACATAATTCAGGTATCGTAATGGAGACAACATTCTAAGTGAATATTATTTGCAATATTGTATTGCCCGATTGCACCCATATCTATACCTCTGGCATCTTTCTTGCACTTGATACAACTTTTAGCTTTTTTGATACACTATTGTTTTTTACTTTAAGGTTTGTTTTGCAGGTGACTGTTTACCTTAGTGGGGGCTCTGCATTTCTTTCATCCAGCCTGCCCATTACAGGTCCTGAGCTGAAGCGTTAGGGAAAGTTGAGACTTGACTCTTGGGTAGAGTTCACGTTAGGGAGGGCTAACTCAACTGTGCATCAGTGAGAGCCAACTAATTATTTCCAAGGAATGTTCCTCCCACTTAAACAGCTGTATAAACAGCAGGTTTATTTCCCAGTGAAAAATAGCACTTGAACATCTCTGATGAGTACAGACTTATTCAGGAGCTCAGAACAGTTTAGCGCTTCCCAGATTCATTTCTTCTTTCAAGACTTTAAAATGGATTCACCAGTGAGGTAAGACTACATATTGGTGTTGTCCTTGCAAGTTATTATATTTTAAAATATTTATATTGCCATGATTTTTCCCCTTAATTGGTTATTTTTACATTAGTAGCCAAGAGATACATTTGATATTTGTAGCCTTTCTCCTTACCTGTTGCATTAAGATAAGTTACTGATGATCAGGATTTAGGCGATGAAAGCTGTCACTTTTCACTAAAAGTTTAGGAAAGAATCCTGCACAATTTGCTACATATTTTGTGAACCATAAAAGATTGAGATTTAATATCTAGGGCAGAAGATGTTTGCCTTTAGCATTGCAATTTATGATTTCGTTTTAGTTTCTCTAATAATCAATGCCAATCTGGAATGTACTCCTGGAATTTAGCTTTCTTTTTCCAATTCCTGGCCTTTCCTCACATGTATAGCCTCTAATAAGGGTGCGTACTGCTTTGCTCATTTTTCAATTGTTTTCATTTTGTGTGTCACACGTAATATCGAACGAAGAAGTGTTAGTGTAAAGGAAGATGTGAAACTAATGTGTGCGGATGCCGAAAGCAGAGAATAGTCTGTCACGAAGGCTGTAGTTGTGACTCCAATAAGTGCAGGAACCAGCCGAATGACAAAACGGAAAACACTGGCATTAAAGATTGTACCCAGGAGTCGGCAATGTTCCTGCACCCCACTGAGATCACAGCGGTCCCTGGAAGAGTGTGGCAGACAGTCCTGGATGTGGCAGAAGTGGGCCACTACGACCCACGGCAAAGGCTGGCAAAGAGAATTGAAGCGGCAGGCTGGCTCAACATTGCCGCGTTGCATCTGAGCCCCTCGCGGACCGAGGAGGCTGGAGCGGCCTGGAGAATGACAGGCTGCCTTGGACGAGGCAGCCCCCCTGCTCCAGCAAACCGCAGTAACTGCGCCCTGACCTCACAGACCAAGGAGTCGTGAGCGACAGGGCTACGGAAAAAGCCAGAACCTTTCGCGAGAAGGCAACTATAACTACATAATCAAGCAGCCATCTTGGAATGGCTCCTGCATCTGCTAACTAGAATCACAGATTGCGCATGACTTTATCTGACCACAGGAGTGCCTTGCAGCAGCACCTGGGACAGACACCTGGAAACTTTGGGAACAAGCTTGTTAACAAGAAAAATTCCATATTCCCCACAACTCTAAATTAGCACTAATCAGAATTATTAGCAAAAATGTTACTTGTCCCCGGACATTGTTTGGATTTTTCTTGTCCCCGGACTTCGAAAGGTCGGGAGCGTCTGACACTGTGGCCACCGTTCATAACACCACAAGACTTCTGGCGTAATTCTCATCCGGCATTTTAACCTCAATATGGCACCTGTGAAGAAACGGACCTCCTTTTTGAATGCCTCACAGCAGATCCATGGGAACTTTTACCAAACCACCTACCTCCTACCCCTCCCCGCTCTACTCCTCTCCTCTTTTCTGCTACTGACCTTTGCCCTCACCTGTCCTTGCCCTAGTCCCCACCCAGTTTACCTGTGAATTTCTCTTCTCATTTGAGAGCTAGTTGTTTTGTCTGATGCCCGATGAAGATACCTGGTTTAGCTATAGGGGAGACAGGTCGGGGATTCCCTCCTTCAACGTCACCTACCCGTCGGTCTTTAGCCAGACTTCCTTTCGTCTCGCTTGTCATCTCTTCCCGCTTCCTCCCTCTATTTATATCTCTCCTTCTCCCCTCTCTCAATGTATTGAGACTGAACTTTTTTGTCTGATGCCCGATGGAACTACCTGGTTTAGCTAGAGGGAGATGGGCCGTGGATTCCCTCCTTGGTCATCACCTACCCAGTCGGTCTTTAGGCAGACTTCTTTTTGTCTCTCCGTATTGTCTCTTCCCTTATCCTCCCTTTCTCACCTCCCCTGCCCCCTCCACTACTTTTCTCTCTCCTTTCTCTCCTCTCCTAATTGTATTGCCTATTTTTTGGGGATTTATTGTGTAATTGTTGAAATTTTTCTGTTACATTGTTGATTTTCGGTTATATTGTTGATTCTCATGTAAAGCGGTCTGATACCTCTGGGTCTAGCCAGCGCTATATAAAACTCTTTAAATAAATAAAATAAAATGACACGCAAATCATACTTCAAATAGAAAACACCCCGCAGGCCCACTCTCGGGCAAAAAACATACTGCGATTTGGGGTTAATTGGATGACTGCCAATTCAATCAAGATCAACCCGGACAAAAGCGAGGTTCTGGCGGTCACCTATAAGGAATTCCCTCTACTGGCCGCACGAACTGGGTGACATCCCAGCCCCGGTGATAAAAAGTTTGGAGAAATATGTCCTGGTCGCTCACTAAGGTCCTCCACAGAGGGCCTGCTAAAATGTTTGCGGTTCAATACACCACTAAAGGTGGCAGAGCCTTTTCTGTCTTAATACCACCACTCTGGAACAGGCTGCCTGGCCAGCTTCATGCTGAAAGATGCCTCCTTCCATTCAGGAAAAAACTGAAGACCCTCCTATTCACAGAAGCCTGGGCCTAACATTTCCCGCTGTGATACAACTCCCTGGAACTGACGCTGACTGTTAGAGACCTACTGGTATCAAGTGCTCTACAAGTCAAAATTAACAATAACCATAACCTTCATCAGTTTTACCTGACCTATGTATCTTTCAAAACTAATATAGTGGTATATATAGAGGTATCCGGTGCTGCTCTTTGAATGTTAGTGGCTTAAACAATTATAATAAAAGGCAGCGGGTTGCGAGAGAGTTGTTGATGTTGCAGAGTGACCTGATTTGTTTGCAGGAAACTCGTATAGCATGGGCCAAAAGAAAACTATTGGCGGATCTTGGTTTTACAGTATTGATATGCACAGAGCAGTCCATTACCACGAGGGGAGTCGCAGTTTTAGTTAAAAATCATATACAAGGGACAGGTAGGGTGCTGGCGGATAAACAAAGGAGGTGGGGTATCGTTGAATATATTATTGGGAATCAGAAATGTACGGTATGTTCTATATATGGGTCAAATTTTGATGAGGCTCTAATGATAGATTGGGTTAATGTAGAGTTGGCCCAATGGCCCAATTCACTAATTATCTGTGATGACTTAAATATACATCTCGGGCCTAAAGGTTTACAGGACATTAGTGCTAGTTATAAAGGGAGGAAACCAAGGGTTTTTAAAGCACTTCAGTTTCTTCTGGGTGATCATGGTTTGGTGGATGCTTGGGCCACCTTGAGAGGTGAGGAACCTGGGTATACATTTTATTCTTGTCCCCATCAGAAATTGATAAGGGTGGACTATTTCTTCACACCTAGTCTTATGCTAGTCGGGGCAAGAATACAGGTGTATCCATGGGTTACCTCAGACCATGGTCCTCTTGTGCTCAGCTTAACGCTCCCTAGAACTGGAACCAAACCGCAAGCATTTTCATTTGATAGGAAATTGTTGTTTGATAAACAGATTGTAAGTCACATGAAGACATGGATTGAGCATTTTTTCTTAATAAATCGTGATAGTGCAGGGACTGGGTGTGTATGGGATACTTTTAAAGCAGCCTTTAGGAGTGAAGCCCTCAGCTTTGGCCTATACAAGCAAAAACAAACACGAGCCGCACTGATGGAATTGTATGCTGCAGTAACGGTGCCAGAAGAAAAGCTTATGTTAGGCATACATGGGGGCCACGAGATTAGCGATCTTCAATCTGAAGTGGCCAGCTGCAAGGATAAAATTAATCTGTTCATTCTGTTTCATTCATTATGTGCTTAGAATGTTATTAGGCTACTGCAAAACTGCTGTTTTCATTTTGATCTTTTTTTTTTTAGCATTTTTAGCTGCCTAAAAATTTGCAAAAGCTGCCCAAAAATATGTTTGATAAGTTTTGCTAAATTTGTAAATAGCTCTGCCTGGGTATCAGAGTCCCTTTGTGAGTACACAGGACCTAAATACACTTGTGAGAAAGCTTAGATCGAATACTTTAATAGGTTTATGCACCTTTTGGACAATATTGAGATTTTTTTCACCTTCTGCCAAGGAGAAAAACCTCAAATCTTACCCAACTCGGAGCTCCATAGCCTTCTGTAAAAGGACGGACTGACCCCTGAACACCTACAAATGTCACAAATATTACTAAAACAGGTAGCTGGATGCTGGAATTGGGTCTCAGACACTGCTGCTATATCACCTGCGGTATAATATGGGTTCCTCATGTCCACAGGGACCCACAAACGGTCATGGGTTATAAAGAAGCCCTAGCCCACATTTCTATCATGGTGTGCTTCATCACTGGAATCCTCACCCAGAAATTGTGTTCTGGGTGGGCTCAACCAGAGATCTGAGAGCTCTTGATGTGGTCAGGGAAGAACAATTAAAAGACAATGAATTGTTTTAATTGTGGTAACTTTGATAAGGTAATAAATCCCTTCAATGTATCAGATCTGAGCTTACTAATCTTTATTTGCTTGTGTATATAACCAAATTAAGTCTGCTCCTTCTCCCTCAAAAGATTACCTTGAAACTCCATAATAAAATAAGAGCTCTTCTTCCATATAAATCTCTCTCAATGAAGTGAACATTATTACATTCTGAATACTGCCAAATACAACTAGTGTTACATGATTAGGCTTAACACTGCACTTTTTCCTTGAATGATTTATTACCCGTCCTATTGTTTTTATATTTGGGTGGCACACGCAGGGCTGTGCTATTGCATCTACATACATTTTCTTATTTGGGGGTTCCTGAAAGAAGAATAAGTACCCCATCTCTTCTTCTTGTGACTCTTGCATCATTCGATTTCCTGCCTCTGCAGTTATTACCATTCCATGGTAGTCACAAATAATCTCTCCTTTTTCGAAGACACAAGTAGTGATGACTTTCTTTCCCTTTATGGCATCACTTGTGACATGAATAACTCTCCAAGATTCATGCTCCACCAAAGATGCTATTGCTTGATCGCTCACATCCCATTTTCTAGTTGCTGTAGGAATCCAACCTTCAATGATGATATCTTGTACACCAGGAAGGTTCTTGATCAATTCCATTTTCTTTTAGAAATGGTTGATTTGGCGTTCATCTTGTAAAATGTTCTACAGATAAAAAAGCAGTACTTGAGTGTTTATGTAAAATCATATAATTCTACACCCTCATAAGATTAATAAAAGACAAAAACACGAGGAGGAGCCAAGATGGCGATCACAGCGGCTGCTTAGGCTCCCGGCTCCGGGTGCCCTCTCCCAGCACGCAGACATCCTGATACCCATCCCGAGCGGACGCCGCAGATTCGTGGAGATGAAGTGCAAGGGACACCGGCGATATGCTCCGGTGATCCCGACCTGCGGTAGAAATACAGAACTCTCCCCTCTGCCTCTCCGGCCTTTATAGGACTGAGTCCGGGGTCCCGAGTGCGCAGCGAGGCCGGCCACCAGCAGGACCATTTCGGCCGTGAGCGGGTGGCAGGAGTAATCAGCCTTAATTGAGACTCCACGCGGTAGCCTCACAGGGCATTCGTCCAGCCCGCATCGAGGGATGACATTGTGAGCCGCGCGGCGCCGCGGCTTTGGGGACAGCTGTGGTCGCCCTGCCCTTCTTTGTTGTCGACTGCGGCCATTGTTTTGATTCCCTACCGAGACTTGTGGACGGCCTACATTGAGATAAGGGACCCTGTTATCTACAGCAGGGGCTCCGACCTGCATCGCCAGTTGTGTAGCCCACTGTCCCTGGCATTGACTGTTCCGGGCCATATCGGGCCGTTCCACGTTATTATTTCATTGACCCATACCGGATCATCACGGGGCTGAACAGCGCCAGGTTAGCTATCCCGGGGGAAGATGCCCTACATCAGATACCCCCGCCTGGGGGGGAGAGTGTTGTAGATTGTGGTATTGACCCGCACGCATATGGAAAGGAGCCCGACTTGAATGATCTCATGGCGGCATTGGGTTCCCTTCGCGTGGATCTCATTGGCGGCGCCTGGGCTTTGGAGAAGAGGGTGGACGTGTGGTAAATATTTGATTTACCGTCCTAATTTCTATGCAGGTAAGTACTTAACAAAATAACTCAATCGGAAAGAAAGAGGCAGAGTCCGTGGTGTTAGAGTTCTTAGGGGTTTTATTCC
This sequence comes from Lissotriton vulgaris, assembly GCF_964263255.1. Taxonomy (NCBI): domain Eukaryota; kingdom Metazoa; phylum Chordata; class Amphibia; order Caudata; family Salamandridae; genus Lissotriton; species Lissotriton vulgaris. The sequence continues at coordinate 263,143,097 of NC_141690.1, forward strand.
TTTAAAAAGGAATGGTCATGGTACCAGATCGGATATCGGGTTCCTGCCACCACTGGGGTGCAGGAAGGGATAGAGCATACTTTATTGACAAGACATAACTTTTATACTTAAACCATAGAATGAATACCAATACAGTAGGCGTAACAACTGAGAGAAACAAGATAACAGCATACACGTGTTAGCAATACGTAATCAAAAGGCGTGAACTAGGCGTGGACATAGAGGTGTGTGCTAGAAACGTCACATGTAAGTGTCACGAGTAGGTGGGTACTTAGCAGAATTTGGCAATGTCAGCAGAAATCTGAGGCCTGGATGCGCGCGCAGCTGCATGACGCGTGAATGACGTGGAACTGGAGGGAGCAGGGGACTTGACATTTACACTAGCGGAAAGAGACAGAAGTCTGGCATGTCAGATCAACTCGTACCTATATCATATCTGATATCTAATGTTTGGGAACCATATTATCTAGAGGAAAAGGTCTCTTGGGCAGAGGCTATTCTATACTGACTGTGAGTGCGTGTATAAGCGTCTAAGTGTCTGCATGAGATGCGAGGGGGCATGGGCCTACCATGGTAACAGAGGCTATGAATTACTTGCACGGAGACAGTGAGGCTGGGTCCTTTGCTCTGCAGCTGGAAGATGTTTACTTGAACTAGTAGGCAGGAATGTATGTTTGAGGAGCGGAACAGATAATTCGAAGGTTGAATACAGTATTGGCAGGCAGCAGGCTGAGCCAAGCGCCGTTAGCCGCACAGGGAGTAAGGCAGAGGTCACGGGTACAGAGACAGCCCAGGCTGAGGCGTTCAGAATCAGAAGGCAGGAAAAGGCTCGATGGCAGAATTCAGGGCCTACTTCGCCAGAGCTGAAAAACGTGTAAAGTACACCACAAAAAGACGTTGGCATGGCATACTTAGGAACGGAATATCCAACCCATTCAGGGTGGATCTGAAAGAGGACATGTTAACGTTGGACGCAAATGTATTTGCGTCTTCATAGCTGGCACAGGAGGGAAGTTACATGCACTTTAAGCTGGTACATGGAGACGGTGGGGTACACGTTAGGGAACATTTCTTGACCATAAAATGTATATTTCCTCATTCCCTCCTTGTTCCCTACGGACCCTTCATGATATATCTATTCTCATAAACCGATCAGTCTGTTCTTGTAACATTATTTGCTCTTCTTTCTTCTTTTCGCGTTTTAAGTGAAAACTGGAATGTGTAATACATGAAGTGGCGCACAGACCACAAATCGCTGGCCCACACTGTAGGCACAGGCAGCAACTGAATACTATGACAAGGGCAATGCCTAGGAAGGATAGGATCTTCCATCCCCAAGCGGTTAACGTTGTCCAGAACCAACCGGACCAAGTCCAGGTGCCTGGATTCTGATGTATCAAACTTGCAATCTTATGAAGACGTGTAATAGCTTTATATACTGTAGGCGCGTTTTCTGGAATGAAAACACAGCAACTTGACCCGATGACCTTACAAGCTCCGCCCCTATCTGCTAGGATGACGTCAATAACAAGACGATTCTGGAGAACAACAACCCGCATGGCAGATTGCTCCTCTGTTAAGTTGCCTAGAGCGGAGGTAGTTTCATTCACTACTGCTTCGAGTGTTCTAGTTAATCTTCCTATCAGTTTACTATTTTGGACGGGACCTGTGAAGAAAAAGAATCCTTTATTGAAATCTGTGTATTGCTCCCATGCCGTTTCAGTATAGTCGACAATCGGGAGATCTCTTCGGAGTCTATTCTTTACTAGATTTGTATTTCTGTGATAATCAGGAGGGGCTAGAAAAACAGGTGGCAGAAGGAATGCAATGTAACAGGTACCATCCCAATCTAGAGGTAAGCGTATGTATGCGGTATGGCCACAAACAAAGTAGGAATGACGAGTAGCTCTAAAGGAAGATTTGCCTTGATCACTGAATTCGACCACAGTAGTACATTTGCTATGACCTAAGTGTACTGAACCCTTCTTTCTGACACATAAGTCACCTTTGACTGGTAATACTGACATAGCAGGGAGAACTGGTGCAGCTTCGGATTCGACAGTAAGAATCATAAGGTTAATTGTATAATTACCTAATCCATATACTTCATTTTCTAGATCAGTTCCTATTCTAGTGGGAAGTCCCTTTTTGTCAGGATAACAGGCGTTAAGCAGAACTAAGTTCAAGTTTCCCCAAACCCAGTTTCCTTCGAAAACAGCAATATCAGGATCTAAGGAATTAATTATTCTAAACCATGCTCCACAAGAGCCATTGTGTGTGAACGGGTACGGAAAGAGGGGCAGAACTCCCTTGTATTTCTGATAGGGAGGGAGTCGGCCACATATCCAACAATTTGTAGCATTATTAGTCTGATGGGAGTGATGTAACATACTAATGAATGTATTGTTGCGCAGCGCAAGTCTGTAAGATAATTCATGGGGGGGTAACTCACTAAAAGAATGTTCGGCAGTGACATTGTAAGCAGATTGTACACGCTTGAAAATAGGGTAATATATGGGAAGTAATATACTGGCAACAATAATCAGAATACTTAGAGAAAACATAATCAATAATGTCACTATACAGTGACTGCGGAGTGATTTACAATATGTATGTTTCTTGAGTTGTCTCTCTCTCTCTCTATCTCGATCTAGGGGATACATGTCAGAAACTATTTAACCGATTCACCTAGGGGAGGACTTAAACAATTAAACTGTCTGACTTGCTAGATCGAAGTTTTGTTCGATACTCCTCTTGGGGAGTTTTCTCTCTTTTTGGAACTTTGAAGTCTTTAGTATCGAGGCAGTCCTTTGAGGGGGTGGACGAGTCAGTTTCTGGCAACAGTTCATTACATTTTTTAATATGACTCGTGTGGATCCACCCCTTTCGGCCTTCCACTTTGATTGCGGTCCTCATGGTAAGAAGGACGATCTTCGGCTCCTTCCAGCGGGGCTCCAGCGGGCTTTTCCTGTCGAAGTTGCGAATTAACACCGTATCCCCTGGACGGACATCGTGTGGCTTTACATCAGTGTTGTCGGGGAAGGCTGCAGCAACCTGTGAATGACATGATTGGAGTGCAGACATCAAGGAGGCAAGGTAATCTGTCAGCATATTACAATCAACATCGGTTATTTTCTTAGGCATGGGCGTCCCCCACATATACGGTGGTCTGTCAAAGACCACTTCATACGGGGATAGTCCTGATCTCGAATGGGGGACCATTCTCATATAGAACAGTGCAACTGGCAGGGTGACTATCCAGTCGACCCCTTTCTCTTTACAGATTTTAGCAAGGCGGGTTTTCAGTGTCTGGTTATGCCTTTCTACAAGGCCAGCGGCCTCGGGATGTCGGACGCAATGGAATCTCCACTGATATCCTAGCAGGAGGGAAACCTGTTTCATGAGCTCGGATGAGAATGGCTGTCCGTTATCTGAGTACACGACACAAGGCAAGCCGTACCGTGGGAAAAATTCTCGAACCAGCTGCCTGGCAGTGGTCGGGGCAGTGTAATCTGGGACTGGATATGCTTCGGTCCAACGGGAAAGTGCACAAACAACTACGAGGACGTACTTGAATCCTCGACAACGGTCCATCTGGATATAATCCATCTGGAGGACTTCAAAAGGGTGATCAGGAGGATGGAATCCACCTTGCTCTACAGGGACGCTTTTACCTGGATTGAACTGACAACAGATCATGCAAGTACGCACTTTCTGTTTTGCTGCTGCTCGTAAGTGTTTGTTGTACCAGAGATTCTGTAAGCTGTCTAACATAGCTTTTTCTCCTAGGTGTGCTGGACTATGTGCTGTATTTATTATGACTTGAACCATAGAGTCGGGGAGAAACCATGTAGATTTTCCCTTCGTCATCCAACCTTGATCTGTCTGGATCCCTCCTAGTTCAGTCCATTTCTTTATTTCATCTGGAGTAGCATGTGTCTGAATATCGATTACATCTAGTGTGGGATCCCTAACTGTCATACAATGTGTTGGTACTATTGTCTTTGTCATATCAGTTGTCTGGGTGTGAGTCAATGCTGTATGTTTTGCTGTTTGGTCTGCCAGGTCGTTACCCTGGGAAACAGAATCTGTAACTTTAGTATGTGCTTTGCACTTCATGATGGATATGCCTGAAGGCAGATGTATTGCCTCTAATAGTGCTTGAATGAGGGGACCGTGTTGGATCTTGGCACCGTGAGAGGTCAAGAAACCTCGTTCTTGCCATAACACTCCGAAATCGTGTACAACTCCGAAAGCATAACGTGAATCTGTGTATATGTTAACATTTCTGTTCTTGGCTAGTATACAGGCTCGGGTCAGAGCGATGAGCTCTGCTGCTTGAGCGGACAGTGTATCAATACGATATGTTTCTTTAACTTCAGTTTCAGTGGTCACTGCATAGGCGGCCACTAATTCTCCTGTGTTTGTTCTCATACATGAACCATCCACGTAAAGTGTCAGGTCTGGATTTGTCAGTGGAACATCTGTTAAGTCTCGTCGGGGCTTTGTTACTGCATTAATGATCTCTATACAATCATGCAGGGCTGAATTAGTCATAATCGAAGGTAACAATGTTGCGGGATTCAGGATGTTACAGCGTCTGATTTCTATGTGTGGCTGGAATAGTGTCAGTTCATAACCTGTCAGTCGTGCTATAGTCAAGTGTTGAGTCTGAGTTCGGTTTAGAAGAACCTCTACAGAATGTGGAACTTGTACTGTTAATTGATGTCCTAAAACAATTGAATCGCTCTGTCTGATTGCTAGGGCTGTCGCTGCAACTGACTTTAAGCACGCAGGGAGCGCCTGGGCTACTGAATCCAATGTACTTGAAAAATAAGCGCAAGGCTTATGTGAACCTGCTTGATCTTGAGTGAGGACAGACAACGCTGTACCATCACGTTCTGTAACAAAAAGTGTAAAAGGTTTGCTGTAACATGGTGTTGCTAAAACTGGTGCTTGACATAAAGCTTTCTTTAATTCCTCAAAGGCCTGTGTATGTTCCTGAGTCCAAGGGAGGGCAGTCGAAGTCGCTGCCTCCTGTGTTGTCAACTGAATGAGTGGTTTAGCTAGAAATGCATACTGAGGAATCCATTGTCTGCAGTATGAGGTGAGGCCTATAAAGGCCCGCACTTCCTTTTGTGTCTGGGGTTGTGGCATATTTACAATTAACTGAATGCGATCAGGAGTGAGCTGTCTCCCCACTTTGGACAGCAAGTGACCCAAGCACACAACTTGCTGAACACAGAATTGTAGCTTCGAAGGAGACACCTTGTGTCCCTTGTCGGCCAGGAAATGTAAAACTGTCAGTGATGCTTGCTCACATTCGGGCTCACTTCGTGCGGTGATCAGCAGATCATCGACGTATTGCAGTAAGGCGGTGTTAACTGGCATTTGAATACAATCGAGTTGTCTTTTCAGTGCTTGACTATAGATGCTGGGGCTTTCTGTGAATCCTTGAGGTGCACGTGAAAATTTGAAACTTCGTCCATTTAAACTGAATCCGAAGAGGTATTGGCTCTCTGGATCAATGGGCACACTGAAGAAGGCGTTCTTGAGGTCAATTACAGTAAAGAACGTTGCTTCTGAATCAATAGCAGTCAATAGGGAAGAGATGTCGGGAACCACAGGGTACTGTGGAACAATGCATTTATTTAGTTCTCGTAAATCAATCACCAACCGATATACTGGCGGTGCATTGGGATCAGTACGTTTAAGAATCGGAATGATAGGGGAATTACAGATATTGGAGTCGGTCTCTACGACCACTCCTTGGGCAATGAGCTCTTCAATGATTTCCAGTAAAGCCACTACAGCATCAGGTGGTAACTTGTATTGTCTGATTCTTGGTAAAACAACACCTGGCTTGAGTGTAACACGGTATGGTGTAATGTGCATGCAGCCTACATCGGTTGGACCTTGTGCCCACAGGTGTTCTGGTACATTTTTCAATCTGACATCAAACTCTCGTAATACATAGTGACCCTTAAAGTCACGCAAAAAGAGTCTAACTCCTTCCGGAGAACAACATATCACAGCTCCTAGAGCCTTCAATGTTTTGATACCTAACAGGTTTTCTGGACATGATTTCGTAAGTAACAAGTCTGTAACACGTGATAATGGACCCACAGCCAAAGGGACGGGTTTCGATACCTCATTTACAATAGGCTGTCCTGAAAAACCAAGGGAAACATTCTGTAAGCCTGAGAGGGGTGCCCCTGGGACTTCATTATGGCTGATTGTTGTGCGGCTTGCCCCTGTGTCAATTAAAAACTTTCTATCTTTTCCCAATACTTGACTGTGTACGTAAGGACCCTCTTGATCTACAGGAACCTCAATAAGAGGCAAGCCAACCTCCCTCTCTAGGCTGTTTCATGTGTATCGCTGATAATCGGGATAATCAGATTAGGCATACTGGTTCATCTGTCATGAAACTTGCTGTGTCACGGCAATGGGCTGTGGCTGTGGCTGCGATACCGCTGCTGTCTGTGCTGTATGTGGTGGAGCATGCATAGGTTGTGCATTCTGTGAAGTCTGTTGCTGGCCCTGGTCTTGTCTAGGCGGATGCGGTCTTTCTTTAGTTTTACCTGTTGCTATATTGTGTTTCAGGACTGGACATTCATGTACGTAGTGACCTGGCTGCTTGCAATAATTGCATGTCCCTTTAACGGGAGCTGCGGCATTACCTGTCTGGGTCGTACCCTTTCTCTGGCCGTCGGCTGGAACCGACTGGGCCACTAACATTTTCATTTTCGTGTCTTTCATACGTCTCTGTTCGTGATCCTGTTCTTCTCTGATTCTGTTCTGATGGTATTGTAACATTTGTAACATCTGGGATGGCGTGTTTGCTTGCCATGTACTTTCAACTTTATATACACGGTTTTTGACTGCTGTCAGGGAATTCTCAACTAACTTTGATACAAAAAGATGTGGGTACGACTCGCTACCTGGTTTTAGGCCACTATTAATAATGAAACATTTCTCGAATCTTGAATAGAAGTCACTGGTATCTTCATCGTGTTTCTGTTTACAGGCTGAGATTGCGTCCCAGTCTTCCTTTTTAGTGGTCAGTAATCTTGGCAGAACCTGTACTATCAAACCTGGTAATGCTTTAGCTTTCTCCCCAAGGCCTAGCCCTGGAGTACGAAGTTTTTCCTCGTCTTCTATTTCTGTCCATATAATCTTTTTGTCTCCCACCTCCCATTCTCTTTCCTTGAGTTTCTCGTAGATGCCGGTGGGCAGCAGTACCTTTAACATTTTCATGATATCTGTATATGTGTAATCTCCCATGAGTAACATGTCTTTAAGTTCTCTGTGAAAACCTGCAGGGTCTTTATCATGACAGGGTACTAGTTTCTTCATTTCCAATAGTTCTAACTTGGTCAGAGGTGTGTGTACATACACACGTTTCAAGGTATTATCGGTACCCATAACTGGATGTACTTCTCGTAATGGGTTCTGCCTTTCAAAACGCTCCATATGAAACATTTTTCTTTCTGGGGGCGGAGCGGAAACATATTGTGGGCCTAAGAAAGTGTTATATCTGTGCCGTTGTTCTAGAATTATTTGGATTAACTTGGTACTTAGGCCTCTCCATCTATCCATGAGTAGTGCTTCTAATGTATCGTGTAAGGGACCTGGATCAGAATGTTTATTTCTGTATAACGTGAGGAGGTGCTGAATCATATATATACCTGCTAATTTCTGCTCGTCTGGGGATAGGTTCAGAAATGTCTGCGCTACTGTGTCATCATTGTATATATTAGGATTGTCAGCCCATAGTACTGCTGACCGGGCTAGTTCTTGTTCATCCATAGAATTGAGTACATGGTACCCCATTCGTTCTCGAAGCATTTTATCAGTGTCTTGAAACAGATATTCAGGAGAATTCGGTTTTGATATGCCAGAGAGAAAAACTCTCTTGCTTTCTGGACGAATGCCTTTCCTAAGGTAAGTTCCCTTACCTACATACGCTATCGTATCGGTAGTTGTTTCCGGTTCTCCAGGTCCTTCCTCCTCCTCGGAGGAGGCATTTTCTTTTTCTTTTTCGTGCATTTCTATCACTGTTTTTCTTATTTTCTTGTACATACGAGCTATACAATTCACTTTATCATGTTTTCCCTCGGCTATATTTTGACCCCACCTGTTTAGTGCTTCCATTTCATCCTGGTCTGTCTCAGGCCTGTCTCGATCTCTTATTAAGCAATTTATGAAAAAACGTAATATATATGCTTGAGTGTCAACTTTCTGGTGTGCCAGGGCCTCCTTAATACTATCGGGATTTTCTCCAGTCTGGACAAAATGGTATATTCTATCTAGATGATCAGTCATCCCTGGGAATAACATTAGGTAATCTGTAGCTTGTCGCAAGCGTAGTGACGCTATCAACATTCTATCGTCTTTGCCGGGTACTGGATCGTATCTGCAAACTGGAAGTTGTTCTTTGAGTATGTCGAGACGGGGTGATTGGAGTGTAGGGTGCTTCTGCATGTCCCTAAGGTGTAATCTGTGTGTTGCTGGCGGGGTCTGGAGACCCCCTGTCGCACCTCCTGGGGCGGAGGCTTGGGCATTATCCCTCTGTGGAGTCTGTATGTGTACTTGAACTTGTCTCTTAATAGGATCAGGCAAAAACGGATTTGGTATCTTAACCTTAGGTATGGGAAGTGGTGGGGGTGGAGCAACAAGTGGAGCAGGCTGTCGAACGGGGGAACCTTGTTGCGGTAATGGCGGGATATGGTCTGGAGGCGGGTTGCCACCTCCGTCCCCGTCACCGTCAGTAGGCGGGGCGCGTGAATTGGTGTAAGCGGGTGCTACATCATCTAGATAGGAATTCAGAAATATGTCTTTAGTAGTCCTGTGATTTACTTTAGTTGGAACCAATGGTGACGGCAGATTTTTCGGTATCTCTGAAGTGGTTTCAGGCGAACCCTCGGCCACAAGATACATGCCATTTACGAGATTGTTTCGTGCGCGGTCTACTTGTTCTGCTTTTACTCGGATTCCTTCATGAACTAATTCGTTCTCTCGGGCTCTGACTCTTCTCTATGTCTGTCTTCTCTACGTAGCGCTCTTTCAGCACGTTTATGTGATTCTTTACGCCAAAATTCTATGGCGTCTTTCTGAGATTGTCTGGCTTTCTTTTTCCATAGCGCTTCTTCTACCTTCACGATGCACTCGGCATCCCATGTTCCTGTAACGGGCCATCTGTGTCTCTCGTCTAGATGCTTAGTATAATCAGCCCATAAATCTAGATACAATATGGCATCTAAGCCATGCTTATGGTACATAAAGTTTCCAGGAGTGTCCCTAGGGGGGATAGGAATTTCTTCCTCTAGTATCCCTTTCCTAGTTCCTATCTGTCTTAGTTTATTGAAGAACGGCATCTTGTTACTTAGTACTGGATACTTGGTACTGGTTACTTATTCTGAACACAGCTAGTTACACAAAAACACAATAATGCACATTAAACAATCACTCATACCACGACATTAATCACATGAAAAACATTTTGAACATATATCTCTACCCTAGATACTGGATGTACTGCTAAACAGCACAGATACACTGTCGAAGATAGTGCAAGAACTTGAATAACTGATATACTGCTAAACAGTACAGATACACTGTCTAAAACAGTGCAGACCGCGTTTGTGTACCCAAACACGTCTATACCGGATACATAATAATGCACCCGTCTAGATACGTCCCAGCAATGGTACTCACCGGGAAGCACGGAACAGAAGGCCTCGGAAAACTCGACTGGACTGGACCGGACTGGACTCGACTCGACACGTGGATACTTCGGAAACTGGTGGGCCTCTTGACACCTCGGACCTTGCTTCTTTCGGCTAGGCTCTGGTCGGGATCCTCCGCACTCCTCACCGCCTCGTCTGGGTGCTGATCGCAGTCTCCGTCACCTCTGTGGGCCAGAGGGAGATACAGGAAATCCTACAAGTACGCGTAGTTCCGTCTTGACTGATGGCAGGGGGCAAAGCTTGCAACGCACCAACCGGCGCGTGGGGTGGGGGAGGGGTCCCTATTCGGGCACCAAAATAATGTGGTAAATATTTGATTTACCGTCCTAATTTCTATGCAGGTAAGTACTTAACAAAATAACTCAATCGGAAAGAAAGAGGCAGAGTCCGTGGTGTTAGAGTTCTTAGGGGTTTTATTCCTTTAAAAAGGAATGGTCATGGTACCAGATCGGATATCGGGTTCCTGCCACCACTGGGGTGCAGGAAGGGATAGAGCATACTTTATTGACAAGACAGAACTTTTATACTTAAACCATAGAATGAATACCAATACAGTAGGCGTAACAGCTGAGAGAAACAAGATAACAGCATACACGTGTTAGCAATACGTAATCATAAGGCGTGAACTAGGCGTGGACATAGAGGTGTGTGCTAGAAACGTCACATGTAAGTGTCACGAGTAGGTGGGTACTTAGCAGAATTTGGCAATGTCAGCAGAAATCTGAGGCCTGGATGCGCGCGCAGCTGCATGACGCGTGAATGACGTGGAACTGGAGGGAGCAGGGGACTTGACATTTACACTAGCGGAAAGAGACAGAAGTCTGGCATGTCAGATCAACTCGTACCTATATCATATCTGATATCTAATGTTTGGGAACCATATTATCTAGAGGAAAAGGTCTCTTGGGCAGAGGCTATTCTATACTGACTGTGAGTGCGTGTATAAGCGTCTAAGTGTCTGCATGAGATGCGAGGGGGCATGGGCCTACCATGGTAACAGAGGCTATGAATTACTTGCACGGAGACAGTGAGGCTGGGCCCTTTGCTCTGCAGCTGGAAGATGTTTACTTGAACTAGTAGGCAGGAATGTATGTTTGAGGAGCGGAACAGATAATTCGAAGGTTGAATACAGTATTGGCAGGCAGCAGGCTGAGCCAAGCGCCGTTAGCCGCACAGGGAGTAAGGCAGAGGTCACGGGTACAGAGACAGCCCAGGCTGAGGCGTTCAGAATCAGAAGGCAGGAAAAGGCTCGATGGCAGAATTCAGGGCCTACTTCGCCAGAGCTGAAAAACGTGTAAAGTACACCACAAAAAGACGTTGGCATGGCATACTTAGGAACGGAATATTCAACCCATTCTGGGTGGATCGGAAAGAGGACATGTTAACGTTGGACGCAAATGTATTTGCGTCTTCATAGCTGGCACAGGAGGGAAGTTACATGCACTTTAAGCTGGTACATGGAGACGGTGGGGTACACGTTAGGGAACATTTCTTGACCATAAAATTTATATTTCCTCAGACGCCATTTCCTCCTCCTTGGGACAAAGAGAATTGCGCTGCCTGCGGTGGCATGATGCTGACGCTGCACCTTCCCCAGCGAGGAGTGTCCCGTCTTCTCCCGAGATACCGACTGACCCGAGGTGTGGGGCGGACGACTCTACTTGGCCGTGTCCTGCTCCCCGGACGAACAACTACCACCGGACAGCTCCTCAGAAACCCCAGCCGTTGCGATTGCCACGAACCGTAGCAGTGCTTCTTTCCTCGATACTTTGTAGCCCACACTTTGGCCGCAGGAGCTGTGAAGTGACACCAACGATATGGCTTGAGCCTAGCAGGACAGTGACGGTTGGTTCTAGATTGTTTGAAACTAAATGGGGGTTTGGAGCGACTTAGTTTTGCCGTAAGACCGGGCTTTAATGTATGTTATCAAATACTGCTTGCCCAGCTTACGCACAAGGAGGGGCCGGATAGACGGGGACAGGGTTGAAAACTGTTTGCTGAACCGGGACTGATATCTGATGGCTGGCTGGCAGAACTGTGTTTATTACGGGGCTCACGCTGGTGACCAGGACTCCTACGATCTGTCTGTATACTACTCTGTGTATATCTTCCACGAATTGGCTCTGCTTTTTGTGCAATCATGGCGTGCGTGGGGGGGGGAGGGGGGACCGGGGGACACACAGAATGGCCCTCCTCCGCATTCTCTCCTTGCTGGCCCTCGGGCTGGGCGGGGGGGATTCTCCTACCTTTGGGAGGGGTTCTTTATTTTTTGGGGCGACAGGCACGCTGCTAGGGTTTAGGCTGTAGCCATCTGCAGGGGTGCAGGGTGGGGGTTTGGGGGAGTTCTTGTCCGGGGGTGTTTTCATTTTTACGGCCTTTTTGTTCCTATCTCTCTCTTTCTTGAGTAACACTTTGGGATATTTCAGCCTAAAGGGTTTCTTCTCTCCTTCCTGTAACTATATTTCGGGTATTCTTTATGGGGCGACAGGCATGCTGCTAGGGGGGGGTAAGCCATAGCCTCTGCAGGGGTGCAGGGTGGGGGCTAGGGGGAGGGGTCCTTCCCTTTTTTGTTTTCTTGTCCCTTTTTTAGCTTCTATGGGTCCTTTTTTTCCTTCACTCACTTATCCTTCTTCGTCCTCTTATTCTTTCCCTTTCTTTTGGGTCATTATGGAGGTTAAGTATTACGTATTTTGTCGTATCTGTGTTTTGGTATATTGGTATTTTCTTAAGGTGGTCTTGCGTTCATGGGGTGGGCGATGACTGGTGCGGACTGTGATTGCTTATTCCTTTACTCCGATATGTGTACTGTAGCACCGATAAGTCGACCACGGTTACTAGCTCTGCTGACATCCTGATGTGTGCATTGCCCACCCTATGCCCTTAGCTTGATTGTATGCCATATGATCCTTCTCATTATATAATTTAAAATGAACCTTCACTGATCCTTTACCTCGGTGGGCACGTCCAGCTGAAGTGCTTTTTGTATTGTATGCAATATGATGTGAGGTGGAATACTGAGGTAATTCTTGATGGCCGTAATTGCTACAAACACATTTCGAGGCCGGCCAGGTTGGTTGTAGGCCCGTAATTGTATTTACATGCTGCATAACAAAGGTTTAATAAAAATGTATTTAAAAAAAAAAAAGCCAAAAACACCTTCTATGCACTTCTTACTTTCTCGATGTTTAAGATTCTTCAACTGTGATGGCAGTACCGTGAATGTTCCCCGACCAGCACAACACAGATCTTTTTTGGTGGATCTAAGAATCTCAGTTTTACAAACAGGCTAAAGGCGTCAAACATGAGGTTGCACAGAGGAAACCAGCAACAGCAGAGGTAAGTTGAGGTGCTAAGGCTCGTAGAAGCAGAGTCTGTTCTCACCGGATGTATGTTCGCACAATGAACACGATACCAACGCGTGCTTTTACCATGCGTGTAATATATCGCAATTTTCACAACAAAAATGCAGTGTTTCCAATTGCCAAGTACATAACATCGCAAACTGCAAAAGCGCACGTTATTACAACGCATAATGTTCGTGTAAACCCGTTCTTTGTGCGTTGTCTGCCCTACCACAGTTTCAGATTTTTTGGGCAAAAGCGTGATCCCGCCTCTAATCACCGGCCCCCACTGCCCTCCCCCACCATTCCCACAACACGAATTCATTTTTATTTTTATTTCCCACTTTTTTTTTGCGACAATAAATTGTACAATTGAAAACCCTACATTTTTTAAATGTTTCCCTTCACTATTCAGAAAAACTTAATGGGGGTATAAAGGTGTCATCCACCGTGTCTCCAGCCATTTCTGAGTCAATTGTCCAGCTGACCAGATGACCAGATGTGACTCCAACGTTCCCGTGCCCAGACATCTGCCATATTCAGTAAGTTGAACCCAGTAATGGAGGAGCATTTAACCCGCTCTTTGCAATCATTGATTGTAGGAGATTGCACATAAACTAATTTTGTTTTTCTCTTCTCAAGTACGTGCCTTTCAGAGGGACACTGACAAAAATCAGCAAACTTCCTAGATTGCGAAGTAGGTCGTACGCGTTACCCCAATGTTTTTCTCCGAATCGGTAAGTCTTTCCAATGCAATGAACTGGAATAAGAACAGTGGTTACTCAGGGCATTATGTCACCATATAGCATAGCATTACGTAGTAACTTTCTTTTATTTAAACCAAATGAGGCGTCATAGTTAGTCAGCTGTTGCCTGGTGTAATTTTAGAGATATGCGTTTTTATGCAACCACGATGTGCGCTCAGATGGTATTGGAAAGCCTTTTAACCTATCACGTGCCAGAGAGAGTTGCCTCCCAGTTAGTAATGTGGATGACTGACTTGACTTGTCTTAAAGAAATGCACAAACATCAGGAGCTGAATGAAATCTCTCTAGATAGCTAAACTAATAGGGAACCTCCAATGCAGCGTCTGTACAAATCCACTTGCATTGGCATAGTGGCGTCTTCGGTGTTCAAAAGAATCCCCTGAGGGATGGGCCTGGGGGTATCTCCTGCAGCCCCTGAACCAGCACAAACTCTTGGTGGTGTTGAACCTTCGAGGAGGTGCCTAGGGAGAGTGCAAGCTTAGCACCTGGAGGCTGTACGTAATGAAAAAAGGCTTCTCGGGCCCAACAGCCATAGGAGATGGGTAAGAGCCCCAACAGCTGAAGACATTTGTTAGAAAGATGGCGTCAATAAGATCAAACTGCAAAACAACCCTCCCTTTAAAGCAAACCCAACCCCACAGAAACCTTACAAAAGAGACAGGTGACAAAACAGTCTGAAACCTGTCTAGTGTTTGTAGGGCTGAGATCTCTGATTGCTTTCTCCCATTTGCCAAGTTCAGGAACTGTAGCCTATAACTTCTGCTGCCTGCCAGGTAAACAGGTGCATTGAGACTGTTTACACCGCACAGCCGGCCTGTGTGGTAAGGCATTGGTGTCCCAGAAGCAGACGCACCTGTGAATGCTTGGTGGTCAAACACAACCTCTCCATATTTTTTTGTAATTTAAAAAGGCAAAACCTGTAATGGCTCGTATCTTAGAAAGTTGCAGCTAAAGTTGGCATTCCTATAAAACAAAAACTCCTTGGGAAGCGCTACACCCACGTCTCCTACTGCAATCAAGTCACATTGAGCCCCGATTTAATCAGGCTTCAGCTCAGGGTGGGTTCTTTTCATTTGGGTGGTGAGCTCTTTTTGAGCGGGAGGAGTTGTGAAGAGCCACCCAACCGTGATCAGTAACAGGTTACTATTTAAACCAAATGATGCATCAAAGTCAGTCAGCTTTTGCCTGCCAGTGTAATCTTAGTAAGTTAAGTAACAAGTAGAAGATTGCCAGAGAATTGGCAGCCCCTCAGACAGGTATATGTATTTAGAGCTGTATAGTTCTGCGTAGTTTTTTTTGTACACCAATGTCTCAGAAGTTCTGCTTTTCCACTGGTGTTCTCATGTATGTATGACTTTACAGCTTATGATCCCGACCTACACAAGTTCTTGACGATCTCGGGGTGTTCCTGGATGCTCAAGGAGCTGTGATCAACGTGCAAAACACTACCGTTCTTACAGGTAAATAAAAAGGACGGTGTTATTTAAACTGTCTAAGACGCGGGAGTTGGGGTAGTCCAAAGTCCTGACAAGGATCTATAGGGGGACTCCTCAGAAAGATGGCTAAGGCGGGTATTATTTTTTCTTTACAGGGTCCCCGGTGTTATGCACGGCCGGCGCAGAGTTGCAAGAGGCTGCTCAATGTCCAAAAGAAAGACCTTTGAAGAGGAAAGCTTTAACATCTAAAGAGGGACCTGCGCCAAAGAAAAGAGCTGCAAAAAGACTACTATCAGGTGTGTTTTTTACAAATGGGTGTGAGAAGTACGATCGGTGTTACAGACTCTCAAGCAGAAGGGTCCAACGGCTTGTAGCAGCGTCTATATAAAGGTGGATGTATAGAAATTAGGGTGGTGGTGATTGTACTTGATGTTTTATGTTTTCTCTAATATATATATTTTTCTGTTTATATTCTAGAAGCGTCTCAGAAACATGCTGAAGAGAGGTCTGCGCAGCCATTAAGGGACATAACAACAACCGCCGAGAACAACAGATCCGGCGCAAAATGCGTGAGTAGGCGTGTACGCCAGGAGAAACTCTTTACGTACTACACCCCATCCAGCATGATGAACACCCCTATAGAACAATCTATTCTGCACAGGGATGGGGTCAGCAATGGAGGAGTGTTTACAAACAAAGTCAAGTGTGATCAGAGTCTGTGGAGAGATGCATGGTTCTCGAAGAGGACAACCGCAAGCTGGCTCCTGTGAAAACCAAAAGGCAGTACAAGAAATGTACCATGGGGTGTGAGTGTAAAGGAAGATGTGATACTAATATGTGCTTGGGGTTGGTGCCTAGAAAAGCATGGGCCCGTAAAAAGTGGGCTAATAGCGCAAAGCAGCGCCAGCTTTTTATAAGCAAGCTGAATAAGGCTAGAATATGCGCTGCCCGCAGGCTTACAAGACCCCCAGAGACAGGTCCAGACCAGAACCTACAAAATGACACACCAAAGAACACTGTAACAAGTCACACTCCTGAAGATAAGGGTTCAGAGCCCCTGTGAAAACCAAAAGGCAGTACAAAAATGTACCATGGGGTGTGAGTGTAAAGGAAGATGTGATACTAATATGTGCTTGGGGTTGGTGCCTAGAAAAAACATGGGCCTGTAAAAAACCAAAGAGGGCTAATAGCGCAAAGCAGCGCCAGCTTTTAATACGCAAGCTGAAGGCTAGAATATGCGTTACCCGCAGGCTTACAAGACCCCCAGAGACAGGTCCAGACCAGAACCTACATAATGACACACCAAAGAACACCGTAACAAGTCACACTCCTAAAGATGAGGGTTCAGAGCCCCTGTGAAAACCAAAAGGCAGTACAAGAAATGTACCATGGGGTGTGAGTGTAAAGGAAGCTGTGATACTAATATGTGCTTGGGGTTGGTGCCTAGAAAAACATGGGCCCGTAAAAAACCAAAGAGGGCTAATAGCGCAAAGCAGCGCCGGCTTTTAATACGCAAGCTGAAGGCTAGAATATGCGCTACCCACAGGCTTACAAGACCCCCAGAGACAGGTCCAGACCAGAACCTACATAATGACACACCAAAGAAAACCGTAACAAGTCACACTCCTAAAGATGAGGGTTCAGAGCCCCTGTGAAAACCAAAAGGCAGTACAAGAAATGTACCATGGGGTGTGAGTGTAAAGGAAGATGTGATACTAATATGTGCTTCGGGTTGGTGCCTAGAAAAGCATGGGCCCGTAAAAAACAAAAGTGGGCTAATAGCGCAAAGCAGCGCCGGCTTTTAACACGCAAGCTGAAGAAGGCTAGAATATACGCTACCCGCAGGCTTACAAGACCCCCAGAGACAGGTCCAGACCAGAAGATACAAAATGGCACACCAAAGAACACCATAACACGTCACACTCCTGAAGAGGAGGGTTCAGAGCCCCTGTGAAAACCAATAGGCAGTACAAGAAATGTACCATGGGGTGTGAGTGTAAAGGAAGTTGTGATACTAATATGTAATGGTATCTCCCTGAGCTCCACAAATATAAATAACACAGCATTCTTTTGCCGAAAAGGTATAAGAAACAGTTCCACACAAGTGCTGAAGTAATGTCTTTCTTGAAACAAAATATATCCGTTGAAGGAAGTAATTCACAAATCCAATGTTTATGGCATTCCAATGTTTTTAATGGTATTTTCTTCAAATTCCTTTAATTGCCATACAGCCACAGCCAACACGTGTTTCGTCTGATGCTAATCTTTGCATCAATTGACTTCATCAGGGCTGCAACCCAAGAAAATAAAATATTATATAAATCCACCAGTCAAAACACTGGTTACTACGTTACCCTTCACCGAAATCACCGAGAGGGTACGTGATATATAATACAGCCAATTAGAGAGGCTACCAAACGACCAGTGTGAATCAATAAATCACCCAAGTGAAGATAGATATATACCTTAATTAATTAATGCTGTGTTATTTATAATTGTGGAGCTCAGGGAGACACCATTGTTAATTATTGAATATCTCTGGATTTCATTCAGAGTTCTCTGGGGATTGCATGGTAACCTGTCCCTTTCTCTCTTGGAGTTCACTATACATACAAATCCATTTGATATAGTTTTTACCATTTGCTGTGCGCCTGACCTCTGGCCTGGTTGCCAATTATTCAAGTGTATTTATTTCAGGTCTGGGCAGCCGCTAAGTTGGTATCATCATGAATAGGGATCAAGAGGCACAAGATTTGTTGAAGAACCTTAGCTCGGGTACTTCTATAAGTGCAGCAGTAGCATCAACCAATAAAGTTAAAAATGAAGGATTACGTGCTAAATTCATAAAACTAGAGAGGCTTAAGAGATTGGAGCTTAATACGTGGTGGGATGCAGCTACACTAAAACAGTATCTCACCCTTAAACGTATACCTCGTGGTCTAAGATCACAGATAGTTCCGACATATGAAGATTTAGATCCGGACCTTCTGGACCGTTGGGAGACGGAACTAACTAATAGCTCTAACAATCTTTTACAGATTTTGATTGAAAATGCAGAAAGAAGAATTGCTAAATTGCTTACTGAGATTCAAACTTGTGAAGATGAGATTAAAGAACTAAATTTACCAGAGTCCACAATAAAGAATTATACTATATTGGATGAGATACTCACTAACCTACTGGCAGACATTAAACGCAGAAAAGCTAGGAAAATCAAGCGGGACGAGCACGACTATAGAACTGGTCGTATTTTTATATTTGCGCATAGATTTGATTACCTAGTGGATAAGGAGAGGGCCTCTAAAAAGACCGCTACTCCTTCCAGTTCAGAGGTTCCTTCCTCTTCTAGCAGTGTGTCCACTAGCGAAAATGAGGATGAGCTAACTAGAGGTCAGATCTTAGATAATTCTTTTTTCCAAGAGGTACGTCGGTTCAGGATGGGGAATCGAGAACCATTGGGAAAACAAGAGATACAGGCGGGGAAAGACAAGGAGAGGTATAAGAGGAAAAAGGAAGCGAGAAATCAAGAGTAGGGATGAGGACACGGTCCTGGAAATGAACCGTGCAGAAATGAATGAGATAGAGATTATCAACCTTTCTTCACATGTACTGTCAGATAACATGACTTCACTATTAAAAAAAGGTTTGGGATTCTGTCCGACTACGAGTATTGATTGGTACACTGCTAAGTTTGATGTCTATAAATTTGCGAGGTTACTCAAACTAAAGAAATATTTCTCTAATCAAGACATTGAGCGAAGGCCTGTTTCTCCGGTTACAATACTACCTAGTAATATTTCCATACAGGAGGTTTATGACACCAAACTTCTTCTCTCAATTACAGAGAGTGATGAAGATCCTATCACTATGAGTACCTTATTGCAAGATTTAGAAATTAAACAGAGTTCCTCTACTAGCAGTGGGCTTAAAACCAAATCAAAATGGATACCTCAATTATCGGCAGGTAACAAGATTGATGCATTTTATAAAGCTGTCAATTTGGATATTGATCGTCTAATTGTGAAAGAGAAGAGGTGTTCCTTTTTTCCCTTACCTGGTAACCTAAGTAGAGAGGAAAGGTTGGCTTTGAAGTCTCTGTCATCTAATTCAGAATTGATTATACGTATGGCGGATAAGGGTAGCAACATCGTCATAATGAACCGAAAAGACTACAATGATGAAATTTTGTCACAACTTAATAATGAGAAATATTATGTACAGGAATCAGTCAGTCCCCTCTCAAGTGTAACTGAGATGATTAACATGAGACTTAAACAATGGTATGATGCAAGCATACTAGAATATGATGAGTATGTATATTTAGGAGTGGAGTTCCCCAGGGCCCCTTGTTTATACTGTCTACCTAAGATACACAAGAATCGAGAGAAACCACCGGGTAGGCCGATTATTTCAGGCATTGGTGGTCCAACAGAGAGACTTTCTCAATTTATTGATGTGTTTATTAGACCTTTTGTGGAGAAACTCCCGTCACATATTGAGGACACTAAACACGTCCTTAATTTGATGAGTGATGTAGTTAGGGAACCAAATATGATCCTTGCTACATTAGATGTAGTCTCATTATACTCTAACATTGATCATGTGCTGGGGATGAAAGCCATGGAGAGCTTTCTGAACAAAAGATCTGCAGAATATTTTGATCACACACAAATGATTATGGAAATGACCAAGATTGTTTTGGAGAACAATATTTTTTTATTTGACAATAAGTGGTATAAACAGAAGCTTGGTACTGCGATGGGCTCCAGATTTGCTCCGTCTTTTGCCAATCTCTTTATGGGATGGTTTGAGGCGGAGTGGATCTGGGGCACCAGGGGCGTACAATGGATTGATCATATATGTTATTGGGGACGATATATTGATGATTGTCTTTTGATCTGGAGCTTCAGAGTTTTTTTGATTATTTGAACACTAATGATGTTAACATGTCTTTTACAACCTGTTATAGTGAATGTAAACTTACCTTTTTGGATATAGAGTTGTTTGTGGAAGGGGACAGACTTTGTAGTCGCATGCTTCGTAAAGAAAACAGTTGTAATGCACTTTTACATGCAGACAGTTGTCACCCGAGAAGCCAAATCAATGCAATTCCATACGGGGAGATGCTCAGAGCCCGCAGGAATTGCTCACAGGACTCAGATTTTGAATACAATCTGTTAGATATGGCTAATAGATTTACAAACAGAGGTTATAACAAGAAAATAGTTACTCAAGCTATGAGTAAATCAAAGCGAATTAATCGAAGAGATACATTGAAACCAAAACAAGTTAATAGTCGAGAGTGTAAATCACTGAAGATTAGATTGGTTACGAATTTTGGTACAGGTAACCACAAGCTATATTCCATAATTGATAAATACTGGCACCTCTTGAAACATGACAAAGATATTTCTCCTTTTCTTACTGACAGGCCATCGTTAACCTTTAGAAAGGGTATTACTTTGGCGAACATTGTGAGTCCAAGTTATCCGAGACCAATTTCTAGAGATAATTGGTTAACTGATAGACCGACAGGTTTTTACTACTGTGGTAGATGCAGCTCGTGTAGATGGGCATTCAAGAAGATACAACACTTTGAATACAATAACACAGGCAAATATACTATAAAGTCATTTATCACATGTGATACTACGTTTGTAGTTTATGCTATAGTATGCACCTGTAACCAGATTTATGTAGGGAGTACCGTGAGAAGATTGAAAGACAGAATGATTGAGCACTTTCGTGCATTAAAAAATGGGGATACCAGGTATCCAATTGCTGCCCATATAGTACAAAACTGTCATGAACGAGATAATCACAGTTTTATGTATCATGGGATAGAACATGTTACCATGGACATTCGGGGTGGCAACAAAATACTCAAATTGAGACGTGTTGAGGCTAGATGGATAATGAAACTTAGAGCAGTTGAGGATGGTCTTAATTTGGATTCAGAGTTACAGTATTTTTTAGGTGAATGAACTGATCACCTGGCAGAGTGTAGCTTGCTGTAACATATATCTTAGATTTAAGGTAAATGTTGTCTTAGTACTATATGAATATATGTTTTATTCTTGTTCTGACCAATGAATGTAGATCTGATATTGTACTGAATATGAATCATGGTGTCTACTGATATCTACAATGTATATAGATGCTTATCTTTATGTTATGTTGAGTTATACATGGCTCTTGTTCGAATTAATGGATGCAGATCATATATAGGGTTGAGCATGAATTATGGTGTGTATGAATATCACCAATGTATACAGACAGATTTGCTAATGTCATATTGAGTAACATTGTTACTATTGGAACAATTTTTGTAAGCTCTTTTTCATTGTCTATCAGACTTTCACTTCCCTCTTTTTCCTCATACAATTCCTCTTCGTGGTGTACATTACCATCTTTTCTATCTTTCACACACTAGGATAATATGGGGGCAAGGGTGAAGAAATCGGGATATAGATATACAAGTCTGTGTGTTTACTCGGGATAGCTTTCTTAGCCATGATGCTTGAAGTGAGACAGTTGGTTTCGAGATCGCCGGTTCGAATAAGCTATGGTTATTATTTACGCCGGCTTTGTTTTTTGTTTTAATAATGTCATACATTACACTGGGAATTACTGGAAGAGAAACCACAATAATTTTGATAAGTACTAAATAAATTATTTGTCGCAACTATAGCAATATCTCATCTCTAGTGAATGGTAATTGAGATAGAGAGAGTCGCCGTGTATTCACCCGTGTGGTAATAGAGAGAGGACTACTTTTACTCCCTGATAACTGTCGGACTCAAAAGATATTTACAAGACGATGATGAACCACTTACAATATTTGGGAATCTGTTGGCCATCTGGGGAATAATACAAACCCAATTTGGCGACTACACTTGAACCGAATACGTATCGATATTCGGCTAATTATTGAAACTGGTTTACCCAATAACCGCGTATCTATCATGACAATTGGTCTCTATATATTTATATGATATATTGAGGATGATATACGTTAAAAATAGGTACTACCCCGTTACAACATGGCGCCTGCACTTTTGTTCGAGAACAACCATTTAAATATGGCGTCAGAGCACAACATGATCGCGAAAGCCAGGAAGCATACGAGGGAGTACAGCCGTGAGAAGATAGGTGAGCACTGACATTGAGGGGAGCAGGGACGTCTTTTTGTTAAATCTCTAATTAAACAAATTTCCGTTAATTTCACAGGTACATGTACTCGTGTATCCTGTCTATGGGATTCAATATCAGCGCAGTGGAATTGTCCGATGTTACATTTAGTGAAGACTAAGACGTGCAAGAAGTGAGGTGAGGTAACATGCGTTTAATAACCATCTATAGAAGTCTAGGGACAGTGCGTACTCGATAGCCTAGCAGTTGGATTGTTTATTGAGATTGTTAAGTTTTACATGGTATTCAGCAATATTTACGAATATGTTCAGGGTACAGTTGGATTTGGATAAACTAACATTTTGACTGCGAATTATATACAGTTGATTATGTAAGCATCATGGCTATATATTTACCACATTTCTACAATTGATTGAGACTGACTAGGACAGTATACCTCTATTCCAGGTAACTACTAACTTGTCTCAGATTTGGAATTACATGACTTATTGTCCATGGCAGGACTAGATAATGTTTAAGGTAATACTTTTTGCTTATATTGAGTTGTCCTACATGGTACGTTTGGGACCAATTTTTACTTTGCAAACATTTCCATTTCTTTATTAATTAAGGTATATATCTATCTTCACTTGGGTGATTTATTGATTCAAACTGGTCGTTTGGTAGCCTCTCTAATTGGCTGTATTATATATCACGTACCCTCTGTGATTTCGGTGAAGGGTAACATAGTAACCAGTGTTTTGACTGGTGGATTTATATAATATTTTATTTTCTTGGGTTGCAGCCCTGATGAAGTCAATTGATGCAAAGATTAGCATCAGACGAAACACTTGTTGGCTGTGGCTGTATGGCAATTAAAGGAATTTGAAGAAAATACCATTAAAGACATTGGAATGCCATAAAAATTGGATTTGTGGATTACTTCCTTCAACGGACATATTTTGTTTCAAGAAAGACATTACTTTTGCACTTGTGTGGAACTGTTTCTTATACCTTTTGGGCAAAAGAATGCGGTGTTATTTATAATTGTGGAGCTCAGGGAGATACCATTGTTAATTATTGGATATCTCTGGATTTCATTCAGAGTTCTCTGGGGATTGCATGGTAACCTGTCCCTTTCTCTCTTGGAGTTCACTAGACATACAAATCCATTTGATATAGTTTTTACCATTTGCTGTGCGCCTTACCTCTGGCCTGGTTGCCAATTATTCAAGTGATACTAATATGTGCTTGGGGTTGGTGCCTAGAAAAGCATGGGCCCGTAAAAAACAATAGTGGGCTAATAGCGCAAAGCAGCGTCTGCTTTTAATACGCAAGCTGAAGGCTAGAATATGCGCTACCCGCAGGCTTACAGGACCCCCAGAGACAGGTCCAGACCAGAACCTACAAAATGACACACCAAAGAACACCATAACAAGTCACACTCCTGAAAATGAGGGTTCAGAGCCCCTGTGAAAACCAAAAGGCAGTACAAGAAATGTACCATGGGGTGTGAGTGTAAAGGAAGATGTGATACTAATGTGTGCTTGGGGTTGGTGCCTGGAAAAGCATGGGCCCGTAAAACACTAAAGTGGGTTAATAACGCAAAGCAGCGCCGACTTTTAATACGCAAGCTGAAGAAGGCTAGAATATGCGTTACCCGCAGGCTTACAAGACCCCCAGAGACAGTCCAGACCAGAACTTACACAATGACACATCAAAGAACACCGTAACAAATCACACTCCAGAAGATGAGGGTTCAGAGCCCCTGTGAAAACCAAAAGGCAGTACAAAAAATGTACCATGGGGTGTGAGTGTAAAGGAAGATGTGATACTAATATGTGCTTGGGGTTGGTGCCTAGAAATGACTGGGCCCGTAAAAAACAAAAGTGGGCTAATAGCGCAAAGCAGCGTCGGCTTTTAATACGCAAGCTGAAGGCTAGAATATGCGCTACCCGCAGGCTAACAAGACCCCCAGAGACAGGTCCAGACCAGAACCTACAAAATGACACACCAAAGAACACCGTAACAAGTCACACTCCTAAAGATGAGGGTTCAGAGCCCCTGTGAAAACCAAAAGGCAGTACAAGAAATGTACCATGGGGTGTGAGTGTAAAGGAAGATGTGATACTAATATGTGCTTGGGGTTGGTGCCTAGAAAAGCATGGGCCCGTAAAAAACAATAGTGGGCTAATAGCGCAAAGCAGCCCCGGCTTTTAATACGCAAGCTGAAGAAGGCTAGAATATGCGCTACCCACAGGCTTACAAGACCCCCAGAGACAGGTCCAGACCAGAACCTACAAAATGACACACCAAAGAACACCGTAATAAGTCACACTCCTGAAGATGAGGGTTCAGAGCCCTTGTTGTTAGAGATTGTTAGAAGTTGCAGTCGCACTGTAGAGAAGTTTAACGCCGTACAACACTACGATTACAGCGGGAAAATCTTGTGTGATCCCACCCTGCATTAAACATACTAAGAAGTGTAAGTGTAAAGGAAGATGCAATACTAATGTGTGTGGATGCCGAAAGCAGGGAAAAGTCTGTCATGAAGGCTGTGGTTGTGACTCCAATAAGTGCAGGAACCCTCCGAATGAGGAAAAGGAAAAAATGAGCAATAAAGATTTACACAGGAGTCGACGATGATCCTGCACCCCACTGAGATCACAGCGGTCCCGGAAAGAGTGTGGCAGACAGTCCTGGATGTGGTAGTAGTGGGCCCCTACGACCCACGGCAAAGGCTGGAAAAGAGCCTTGAAGCGGCAGGCTGGCCCAACATTACCGCGTTGCATCTGAGCTCCTCGCGGACCGAAGAGGCTGGAGCGGCCTGGAGAAATGACAGGCTGCCTTAGATGAGGCAGCCCCCCGCTCCACCAAATCCCAGTAACTGCGCCCCGACCTCACAGACCAAGCAGTGGTGAGTGCCTGGGCTACGGAAAAAGCCAGACCCTTTCCCCAGAAGGCACAATCACATCCCCCCGATCTCCTGGCAGACCGAGGCACTAGGAGCCAGACAACGCGGAGCACTTCTGCTTGCTCCACCGTACTTGTGGAAAGAAGACGATATTTAGCCCCGCCCCACAAGTTCAACACAAAATATCGAGAACAGCACATAAATGGGACCGACTCCTATGATGCGGGTAATGCACAGTTTAAGTACATAGCGACCTTTTTTCCACTGTGTCCCAACTGAACCCACAATCACCAAAGGGGGGCCCTGTTGCAGCCTGCAGCTCGACGGGGCTAAGAACATTGGGACTGCAGAGACACCATGGATGCCTTAACGTTACTTTTTCATTCAGCCTGTGAGAATTATAACTTTCACTTGTATTTTAATTGTGCAC
This sequence comes from Lissotriton vulgaris, assembly GCF_964263255.1. Classification (NCBI taxonomy): domain Eukaryota; kingdom Metazoa; phylum Chordata; class Amphibia; order Caudata; family Salamandridae; genus Lissotriton; species Lissotriton vulgaris. The sequence continues at coordinate 263,168,868 of NC_141690.1, forward strand.
TAGCTTATCGGTCTCTACTTCCTTTGATCACTTTTCAAAATGGAGAAACACAAACAACAAGGATGAAGGGTCCACCCCGGCCACTGGTCACTCTTGTCCAGAGATTAACTACCTAAGCATCACAACTGAAAGAGGACTATCGACACAAGTAGAGAAAGACTCGATACATGTAAAGTGAGATAGGACTACACACACTGCTCTAAACTATAACTACATAATCAAGCAGCCATCTTGGAATGGCTCCTGCATCTGCTAACTAGAATCCCAGATTGCGCATGACTTTATCTGACCACAGGAGTGCCTCGCAACAGCACCTGGAGCAGACACCTGGAAACTTTGGGAACAAGCTTGTTAACAAGAAAAACTCCATATTCCCCACAACTCTAAATTAGCACTAATCAGAATTATTAGCAAAAATGTTACTTGTCCCCGGACATTATTTGGTTTTCTTGTCCCTGGACTTCGAATGGTCGGGAGCGTCTGACGCGGTGGCCTCCGTTCCTACCGGTTATAACACAAGACTTCCGGTGTAATTCTCACCCGGCGTTTTAACCTCAAGATGGCACCTGTGAAGAAACTGACCTCCTTTTTGAATGCGTCGCAGCAGATCCATGGGAACTTTTACCAAACCACCTATCCCCTACCCCTCCCCGCTCTACTCCTCTCCTCTTTCCTGCTACTAACCTTTGCCCTCACCTGTCCTTGCCCTAGTCCCCCCCTGTTTACCTGTGAATTTCCCGCGTCATTTGAGAGCTAGCTATTTTGTCTGATGCCCGATGGAGCTACCTGGTTTAGCTATAGGGGAGACAGGTTGGGGATTCCCTCCTTGGACGTCACCTACCCAGTCGATCTTTAGCCAGACTTCCTTTCGTCTCTTGTCTCTTCCCGCTTCCTCCCTCTATTTATATATCTCCTTCTCTTCTCTCTCAATGTACTGAGACTGAACTATTTTGTCTGATACCCGATGGAGCTAACTGGTTTAGCTATAGGGGAGATGGGCCGTGGATTCCCTCCTTGGTCGTCACCTATCCAGTCTGCCTTTAGACAGATTTTATTTTGTCTCTACTTGCTCTCTTCCCTTATCCTCTCTTTCTCACCTTCCCTGTAACCCTCCCCTCTACGCTCCATTTATTTTGCCCTCCAAGGTATTTAAATGTTTCCCATTGAGACCTAGCTAATAGGCCGAAGTCTAGTGGAGCTACCTAATAGCTATGGAGGAGATGGGTTTTGGGACTTCCCCCTCGACCGTCACCTACCCAGACAGTCTTTGGGCCGACTTTCCTTCATCTTTCTGCCGCATGTCCCTCCCATCCGTTTTTTCTGCGAACCTCTTCCCTCGACACTTGAGACCGAACTACTTTGTCTGATGCCCGATGGAGCTACCTGGTTTAGCTATAGGGGAGATGGACCGTGGATTCCCTCCTTGGTCGTCACCTACCCAGTCGGTCTTTAGACAGACTTCCTTTCGTCTCTACAGTTGTCTCTTGCCTTATCCTCACTTTCTCACCTCTCCTACCCCTCACTTGTTTTTTCTCATCTTTCTCTCCTCTCCTAAATGTATTGCTGATTGTTTGAAGTACGGTGTAATTGTTGATCTTTTTCTGTTATACTGTTAAACCACATTGTTGCACTTCTTTTGGTCCCTCCTGTTGTCTCCTCGGGCATCTTCCCTCTATTTAGGTCTCTCCTTCTCCCCCTCTCAATGTATTGAGACTGAACTTTTTTTGTCTGATGCCCGATGGAACTACCTGGTTTAGCTATAGGGGAGATGGGCCGTGGATTCCCTCCTTGGTCATCACCTACCCAGTTGGTCTTTAGACAGACTTCTTTTCGTCTCTCCGTATTGTCTCTTCCCTTATCCTCCCTTTCTCACCTCCCCTGCCCCCTCCACTACTTTTCTCTCTCCTTTCTCTCCTCTCCTAATTGTATTGCCTATTTTTTTGGTATGTATTGTGTAATTGTTTCACTTTTTCTGTTACTTTGTTGATTTTCTGTTATATTGCTGATTCTCATGTAAAGCGCTCTGATACCTCCGGGTCTAGCCAGCGCTAAATAAAACTCTTTAAATAAACAGAGTCTGTGTAAAAATGGTACATCGGGCCTGAGCCCTCTCCTGGCATCAAAAGGGAAATGTGTATCAAGCATGGCAGCCCTTAAGAAGAAACATCGGGCCTCAGAGAACCGTCCCTACCCTTTAAAACATTAGAAGCCCAACAAGGTATTCCCAGAGCCCCAAACCGAACCCTTAAACCTCAAGAAGAAGGAGCAGGTGCTCCCAGAGGCCCAAGCGAGACTCTTAAGCCCTGAGAGGAAGGAACAGAGGACCCCTGAGCCCCAATCTATCCCCATCCATAAAAAAAGAAGCTAAGCCCATGAATGAGGCCTATATCTCAAAGGAGGCTGTAGTTGTACCGCAGGTTGTGGAAGAGATGGCGCCACCACAACCCCCTAAAACAATGCGCCTCTCAAGAAAATATCTTAAGATGAAGCTGGGGGTCCCAAAACTACAGATAGCAGCGCCTCTGAACAACCGTATTACACCGCAGGATCCAACCTATACCCTGAAACCCCAGCAAGTTCCAAATAAACCAACGCACGTGTAGAGGTGCACGCCCCGGATCAGACACCAAAGCAGACTAATCGCTCAGGACCGGCCTAGGGTCTCAAAATGTGATAATACTCAGCCCTTAGGAGGTCCTTATGACAGGAGCAGCGACGTTCTCAATGCGATGGGGGGCATGGTAGACAGCGTAGGTAGAACCACAGAAGAGGTGCACAGGGGGGCTTCGAACACAGGGGGGTTACAGATCCCTGGTAGCCAGTCACCATGCCATAACACCAACATTTCCACTAGGATCCCTGATTACTATGACATCTCCTTACAATCCCCATACCCTATGTCCCCTATTACCCCACCGGGAGCATACGAGCCTACCAGCCCCTTGTCCAGCATAATCCTCACATCTCCCCCCGCAATATACGGGGATAACAATACAGCCTTGGACCCCTGGGCATATCCGCTTATGACAGGTGCATTTTGCACTGATCGGCTCCTGGACGCCCCAGGGCGTTCGCAATGGGTCCCTGCTTCTAAGCTACTACAGGAACAGGCGTTACGGAATGGGGTTACGGTTGTTAGGGGGGGGGAGAGGGTCCTGAGGAGTCACAGCCCTTTATAAGGCCCCGCAAGGTGGTCCCCCATAATCCTGCGCAAGGCGATTCTGTAAACACAAAAGAGGTACTGGGGACTCATGTAAAAGAGATGCAGATGGCGGTCAGAAAACTAAAACGCCAGGCGAAAGCCGCAAACTTAAAATTGGGGCTGGGGATTACCAGTAACATATTCAAGAGGACAACACAATAGAAGGTAGTGCAAAGGGTTGATATGTGTAAAAAGGTGATCATCCAGACGTGTCAGGCGGCTGTGGCAGACATATGCAGCATATGGTCGTGACTAGGGCAACACGTCCCCCTAAAGAGCCCCGGGGCCTCTGGTGCTCATAAGAGCCCCCCAAAATCAAAATATAGGCGCAAGGTCCACAGGTTGCTGACAAAGTCCTCACGCTTATTACGACGGCTCAATAAGCGTCCACCTGTTTCCCTAGAACCCCTCAAACAAGGCAACTCAGTTTCCCTAGAACTCATCAAACAATGTACCCTAGTTTCACGACCAACACTTGAAACACAAAAATCAGCACCATACACCAGCCAATACATAGGTGCAGGAGCTAACATCCCGAGGGTCGGCCATTTGAAGGGGTCAGGGGGTAGAGCATTAAAACTCCAGCACACAGAACACTCAGAAGGGCCTATGTGTGGATCTGTAGCGGAGGCCTCCCCGAACAAGGCGTACACCGACACAAAACCACCGGTTCAGATAGGCTCGGAGTTGGTTGGCACCTCGAAAAGAATGGGCCTGTAAAAAAACATAAGTGGGCTAATAACGCAAAGCAGCGCCGGCTTTTAATACGCACGCTGAAGGCTAGAATATGCGCTACCCGCAGGCTAACAAGACCCCCAGAGACAGGTCCAGACCAGAACCTACAAAATGACACACCAAAGAACACCGTAATAAGTCACACTCCTGAAGATGAGGGTTCAGAGCCCTTGTTATAGAGAGTGTTAGAAGTTACAGTCGGACTGTAGAGAGGTTTAACGCCTTACAACACTATGATCACACGGGAGAATCTTGTGTGATCCCACCCTGCATTAAACCTACTAAGAAGTGTAAGTGTAAAGGAAGATGCAATACTAATGTGTGTGGATGCCGAAAGCAGGGAAAAGTCTGTCACGAAGGCTGTAGTTGTGACTCCAATAAGTGCAGCAACCATCCGGATGACGAAAAGGAAAAAATGGGAAATAAAGAGATTGTACCCAGGAGTCGACGATGATCCTGCACCCCACTGAGATCACAGTGGTCCCGGAAAGAGTGTGGCAGTCAGTCCTGGATGTGGCAGGAGTGGGCCCCTACGACCCTCGGCAAAGGCTGGCAAAGAGCCTTGAAGCTGCAGGCTGGCCCAACATTACTGCGTTGCATCTGAGCTCCTCGCGGACCGAGGCTGGAGCGTCCAGGAGAAATGACAGGCTGCCTTGGACGAGGCAGCCCCCCACTCCACCAAACCGCAGTAACTGCGCCCCGTCAGACCAAGGAGTCATGATCGCCTGGGCTATGGAAAAAGCCAGACCCTTTCCCCAGAAGGCACAATCACATCCCCCGATCTCCTGGCAGACCGAGGCACTAGGAGCCAGACAACGTGGAACACTTCTGCTTGCTCCACCGTACTTGTGGAAAGAAGATGATATTTAGCCCCGCCCGGCAAGTTCAACACAAAATATCGAGAACAGCACATAAATGGGACCGACTCCTATGAAGCGGGGAATGCACAGTTTAAGTACATAGCGACCTTGTTTCCATTGTGTCCCAACTGAACCCACAATCACCAACGGCGGGCCCTGTTGCAGCCTGCAGCTCGACGGGGCTGGGAACATTGGGACTGCGGAGACACCATGGATGCCTTAACGTTACTTTTTCATTCAGCCTGTGAGTATTATAAGTTTCACTTGTATTTTAATTGTGCACTAGCTTATCGGTCTCTACTTCCTTTGATCACTTATCAAAATGGCCAAACACAAACAACAAGGATGAAGGGTCCACCCCCGCCCACTGGTCACTCTTGTCCAGAGATTAACTACCTAAGCATCACAACTGAAAGAGGACTATCGACACAAGTAGAGAAAGGCTCGATACATGGAAAGTGAGATAGGACTACACACACTGCTCTCAACTAGAACTACATAATCAAGCAGCCATCTTGGAATGGCTCCTGCATGTGCTAACTAGAATCACAGATTGCGCATGACTTTATCTGACCACAGGAGTGCCTTGCAACAGCACCTGGAACAGACACCTGGAAACTTTGGGAACAAGCTCGTTAACAAGAAAAACTCCATATTCCCCACAACTCTAAATTAGCACTAATCAGAATTATTAGCAAAAATGCTACTTGTCCCCGGACATTATTTGGATTTTTCTTGTCCCCGGACTTCGAATGGTCGGGAGCATCTGACGCTGTGGCCGCCGTTCCTACCGGTCATAACACAAGACTTCTGGTGGAGCTGCATCGCCAGCTAAAGGGGAGACCGGCCCCGGCACACCGCCACGGCCGTAACCTACCCAGCCGGACAGCAAACATGTGCCATCGTTCCTCCCCTGCTTGTCTCCCTCCCCCCTGTACTCCGGTGAATCGCTGATTGTTCGGCTTACGAAGGAGTCAGTCTCGACGGTGATTACCCCTCACGGAGCTCCCTGGATGGCTGGTGAAGAGCGGGGAAGAGGTTCACCCGTCCTGATCATCCCCCGGCCTTTCAGAGCGTGACCGCAGTTTCTTCCCTTACTGCCTGCCCTCCAGCTTTGCCTCCGATCGGACATCTGGGACCCTCGAGAACTCTCCCGGTACGGGGGTGCAATGGTAGTGAACCTACTCGGCGTTGCGACGCTCCCGGGCTTTTCTTTACCTTTCTGAGCCTGGGAGGCGCCCCCCCCCCACCGCCTGGACTTCGCTGCTGCCTCCCTTTTCACCAAGACTGCTCCCTAACTTCCAAGCTGACTTCCCTAGACCTTCGTGTGCAGATCATCTACACCGATGCCCCCGTGGTCCAAAGCCTGTGCACGCATCTTAAAGCCTTCCGGTTGCCTTTGCTTTTATGGCTGCGTCCCCCCTCTGACTATGTAATCCTGCTCTCTGGTTTTTTTTTTCTTCTGAATTCTGGATTTATTTTTTTACTTTTGTGCATCCCGCCCCTGAGATGGTCTCCGTCGATTCCCATGATCCGAACCAGCCATCTTGTCTGACCTTTGTCCATTCCTTCTTCCCTCCTGACTCCTCCTGAACACCCTCGAACGTTTTTCTCTTTTTTGCTGGACTGCCTTAACTCCATCCCCCTCAGTTTCCCTTCTCTCCTCTCACCTATTCTCAGACTCCTATTCTTGTCCCCCTCTTCCTTCTCTGCCTCTTATGATTTGCCATTTACTTTGTTTTTCTGTGCAACAAATGTTTAAATTATTGTACCTTGTCACTCGCTATGTTGTTCCTTATGTAAAGCGCTCTGATACCTCCGGGTCTAACCAGCGCTATATAAAACTCAAATAAATAAATAAATAAATAAAGATTGCACCTGTTAAGAAACAGACCTCCTTTTTGAATGCCTCGCAGCAGATCCATGGGAACTTTTACCGAACCACCTACACCGAACCATCTACCCCCTACCCCTCCCCGCTCTACTCCTTTCCTCTCCTCTTTCCGGCTACTAACTTTGCCCTCACCTGTCCTTGCCCTAGTCCCCACCCTGTTTACCTGTGAATTTCCTGCGTCATTTGAGAGCTAACTATTTTGCCTGATGCCCGTTGGAGCTACCTGGTTTAGCTATAGGGGAGATAGGTTGGGGCTTCCCTCCTTGGACGTCACCTACCCAGTCGGTCTTTAGCTAGACTTCCATTCGTCTCTCTTGTCGTCTCTTCCCGCTTCCTCCCTCTATTTAGATCTCTCCTTCTCTCAATGTACTGAGACTGAACTATTTTGTCTGATGCCCGATGGAGGTACCTGGTTTAGCTATAGGGGAGGTGGGCCGTGGATTCCCTCCTTGGTCGTCACCTATCCAGTCGGCCTTTAGACAGTTTTAATTTCGTCTCTCTTTGTTCTCTCTTCCCCTATCCTCCCTTTCTCACCTTCCCTGTTCCCTCCCCTCTACGCTCCATTTATTTTGCGCTCCATGTTATTTAAATGTTTCCCATTGAGACCTAGCTATTTGGCCGAAGCCCAGTGGAGCTACCTAATAGCTATAGAGGAGATGGGTTTTGGGACTTCCCCCTCGACCGTCACCTACTCAGCCAGCCTTTGGGACGACTTTCCTTCATCTTTCTGCTGTATCTCCCTCCCATCCGTTTTTTCTGCGAACCTCTTCCCTCGACACTTGAGACCGAACTACTTTGTCTGATGCCCGATGGAGCTACCTGGTTTAGCTAGAGGGGAGATGGACCGTGGATTCACTCCTTGGTCGTCACCTACCCAGTCGGTCTTTAGACAGACTTCCTCTCATCTCTACGGTTGTCTCTTCCCTTATCCTCACTTTCTCACCTCCCCTACCCCCCACTTCTTTTCTCTCATCTTTCTCTCCTCTCCTAATGTGTTGCTGATTGTTTGATGTAATGTGTAATTGTTGATCTTTTTCTGTTATATTGTTAAACCACATTGTTACACTTCTTTTGGTCCCTCCTGTTGTCTCCTCGGGCATCCTCCCTCTATCTATGTCTCTCCTTCTCTCCCCTCTCTCAATGTATTGAGACGTAACTTTTTTGTCTGATGCCCGATGGAACTACCTGGTTTAGCTATAGGGGAGATGGGCCGTGGATTCCCTCCTTGGTCATCACCTACCCAGTTGGTCTTTAGACGGACTTCTTTTCGTCTCTCCGTATTGTCTCTTCCCTTATCCTCCCTTTCTCACCTCCCCTGCCCCCTCCACTACTTTACTCTCTCCTTTCTCTCCTCTCCTAATTGTATTGCCTATTTTTTTGGGATGTATTGTGTAATTGTTTCACTTTTTCTGTTACTTTGTTGATTTTCTGTTATATTGTTGATTCTCATGTAAAGCGCTCTGATACCTCCGGGTCTAGCCAGCGCTATATAAAACTCTTTAAATAAACAGAGTCTGTGTAAAAATGGTACATCGGGCCTGAGCCCTCTCCTGGCATCAAAAGGGAAATGTGTATCAAGCATGGCAGCCCTTAAGAAAAACATCGGGCCTCAGACACCCTTCCCTACCCTTTAAAACATTAGAAGCCCAACAAGGTATTCCCAGAGCTCCAAACCGAACCCTTAAACCTCAAGAAGAAGGAGCAGGTGCTCCCAGAGGCCCAAGCAAGACCCTTAAGCCCTGAGAGGAAGGAACAGAGGACCCCTGAGCCCCAATCTATCCCCATCCATAAAAAAAGAAGCTAAGCCCATGAATGAGGCCTATATCTCAAAGGAGGCTGTAGTTGTACCGCAGATTGTGGAAGAGATGGCGCCGCCACAACCCCCTAAAACAATGCACCTCTCAAGAAAATATCTTAAGATGAAGCTGGGGGTCCCAAAGCTACAGATAGCAGCGCCTCTGAACAACCGTATTACACCGCAGGATCCAACCTATACCCTGAAACCCCAGCAAGTTCCAAATAAACCAACGCTGCGTGTAGAGGTGCACGCCCCGGATCAGACCCGAAAGCAGTCTATATTCGCTAAGGACCGGCCTAGGGTCTCAAAATGTGATAATACTCAGCCCTTAGGAGGTCCTTATGACAGGAGCAGCGACGTCCTCAATGCGATGGGGGACATGGTAGACAGCGTAGGTGGAACCACAGAAGCGGTGCACAGGGGGGCTTCGAACACAGGGGGGTTACAGATCCCTGGTAGCCAGGCACCATGCCATAACACCGACATTTCCACTAGGACCCCTGATTACTATGACAGCCCCTTACAATCCCCATACCCTATGTCCCCTATTGCCCCACCGGGAGCATACAAGCCTACCAGCCCCTTGTCCAGCGTAATCCTCACATCGCCCCCTGCAATATACGGGGATAACAATACAGCCTTGGACCCCCTGGGCATATCTGCTTATGACAGGCGCATTTTGCACTGATCCGCTCCTGGTCGCCCCAGGGCATTCGCAATGGGTCCCTGCTTCTAAGCTACTACAGGAACAGGCGTTACGGAATGGGGTTACGGTTGTTAGGGGGAGAGAGGGTCCTGAGGAGTCACAGCCCTTTATAAGGCCCCGCAAGGTGGTCCCCCCTAATCCGGCGCAAGGCGATTCTGTAAACACAAAAGAGGTATTTGGGACTCATGTAAAAGAGATGCAGATTGCGGTCAGAAAACTAAAACGCCAGGCGAAAGCCTCAAACTTAAAATTGGGGCTGGGGATTACCAGTAACATATTCAAGAGGACAGCACAACAGAAGGTAGTGCAAAGGGTTGATATGTGTAAAAAGGTGATCATCCAGACGTGTCAGGCGGCTGTGGCAGACATATGCGGCATATGATCGTGACTAGGGCAACGCAGCCCCCTAAAGAGCCCCGGTGCTCATAAGGGGCCCCCAAAATCAAAATATAGGCGCAAGGTCCACAGGTTGCTGACAAACTCCTCACGCTTATTACAACGGCTCAAGAAGCGTCCACCTGTTTCCCTAGAACCCCTCAAACAAGGCAACCCAGTTTCCCTAGATCCCATCAAAAAATGTACCCTGGTTTCACGACCAGCGCTTGAAACACAAAAATCAGCACCATACACCCGCCAATACATAGGTGCAGGAGCTAACATCCCGAGGGTCGGCCATTTGAAGGGGTCAGGGGTAGAGCGTTAAACTCCAGCACACGGAACACTCAGAAGGGCCTATGGGTGGATCTGTAGCGGAGGCCTCCCAGAACCTCCGATCATGGGGTTCTAGCTATACATCAGGCTGTGCAGGAGCTCATAGAAAGATTGTTACGCGATGTGGGTCCTAATGAATTTTTCCAACTACGCTTCCAGGGGCAGAGTTTTGACAGTCCTTTGTCACCAAAGGAAAGGCCTGCGATGTGTAGGACGCTGTGCAATTTTTAGAAAACCTCTCCAGGCTTTTACAGAGTAAGGCTGAACTAGTCGCCTCTGTCACTTTTAGAGTCCTAGCCCTTATTGTGCGGGGGCGTGAGGGGTGTGTTTCCAGTCCTTCAAAGAGCATACTATACAGTCAGATAATTGGTAAGAAACAACGGTGGCTGCTCAACTTTAACAGCGGCACAGCCAATACATGTCTGGTGGCCAGCATCATGGGGTTGTTGATGGATCGCAAGACCCCTGACGCCGTCATCATGTCTAGAGCGGCTGAAGCCCACGAGGTTCTTGAAATACCTCCGGACCGCATGGTCGGCTTTGGTGACATAGGTTTTTTTGAGAACTATTTCGCCGTGAAGGACCCCCTACTACCATCGCCTACAGGTTCTGACATTCGAAGGCTATCCCCTACTTGGTCTACCCCTATGGTGCCACCTCAAAATAAGACATTGACCAAATCCCTCACGTGGATTACGCCTTGATGTTTCTACAGACTTTTTGAATAATCGTGTGTATTATGTGTATAAACCGGTCTGGTTTTTTTTTCTTCATAGGGTTGTTTCTTCAATAAAGTTAGTTAAACTAATGACCAACCTACCTACCTGTTTGTAATAAACACATGTTATAACTTTTCAAACCTTCTCAGTCGTCTTTTAAAACATTTATGGTGCATGTATATTGAAATACAGAGTCTGAATGCATGTTTTTTTTAAAATATAATGTCTTTATTTTACACGTTCAACATTAAGCACACATCTGTCATAAAACCCTTACAGTTTTGACAAGCTGCATATTCTGTTTTCACAAGTCTGACCGATGCCCTTGTGTTTTCTTTTACATATTTCACAACTATACTGTCATTGTTAACAAGATCCCTCGAATATAGATTTAAGACATTTCTAAACGAAACACCCTGTGACATTTTACTGATTAAATAAATACAGTGTTCCCCGCATGTGATGGCCATGGAATCCTGGACCCTCAGATTGTTATACTCCACCACAGCTGCAGCTTTTTTCACAAACTTGAATATAGGCTGTGTATAGATACTGTGTTCAGGGGGGAACTCTGCTGTACTGTCAAACACTGTAATCTAGTCTAGACTAGGTTGCACAGTCTTTCTAACCCTATTTCGGTTGGTAACCCATCGCTAGGGAAACCCCCTAAAAAGTATTTCCTAGCATATTTATGTATGCTTAAGAAGTCACGTATCTGCAGTGTCCATTTCACAAATGTTTTAAAGATAGTCAAACAAAATCTGTGTGGTGTGGTTTATCAGAATGATGCTGAATACCGAGAATACAACCATGTTCACATTAGCCCGCAATGGATCTGCGAATCATATTTCAGCTTTTACATTCCCGTTTTTTACCCGGTTGTGGTGATCGCCATCTTCCATAGCGGGTGTTAGGTCGAATGCGAAAAGCGTGTATCCGCTCCCATAGTCTTCTCTTGACACTGCCACACCACATTCCCTTTGATGCTTCCCGGTTATCTAAACCAGCCCTTGATATTCCCTGATGTAATTGGCAGCAGTAAAACTGGGTGTGTAGGGTTTTTAAGGAATCACATTGCCCTCGTGGATCAACACCGCGTAGTTGATACTGTAGTGTTTAAAATTGAAGGGGTTTGAGACATAGGTGCCGCTAAAAGCTGTATTGTCCATGAAACCGATGATTATGAGTTTGGGTAAGTGCCCCAGAAATAAATTCTGCTGTTGTGTTAAGCGGGTACCTGCCGGGATACTGAAAACCATCAGAGATAATCTTTCCACAGCGTACTTGGCGTTGGATAATTGTAAATCTTCGCTGTGCGCTAACGTTACACTCGGGGACACTTTCACTCTCTTTACAAACAGGCTCACGGACAGTATGATCAGCTTGTACTGTTCCGCATCCCCACTGATGAGGCAGAATGAGTCCTTGTTGCGATTGAGCTTGATCTTCAGATCAATTCCGTTGATGAGCAGTTTATCTTGGAAGAAGAGGTCTGAATGTATGCGCCCCAGGAGGTCAAAGTTGCGACTGGCTGCTGCCTGCCCTGCTCTTTTTATAAAGCCCTTATTGGCGCCATCCAGAGCTGTGATTTCAAACTGACCATATGTATCCCTGTGAAAGAGACCTGCTGAAAGCGGTGTGTCAAGGGCGTCGCTACTGTAATTTAGAATGCTCTCAATGTAGGCTCTGTAGGTGTACATGTTATCATTCTGTGTGATGAGCCGATCGCCCAAGGTGATGTCCACTTGATTAAACATGGTAATTAGAGGGTAAGCGAGCGTTGCCACTTTAGGGCCGTCTTCAATGTCGGCCCCATCCGCTTTTACGATTTTACACATAAGATGCAGCAGCGTGTTGTTTAGATCCAAATACATATCCTTGGACCCTGACACAAAAAACTCTATAGGGGCCAGCGGTGTCAATGCTGCTAAAGGTGATACCTCCATGAAGAAGCTGTTTTCGATGCTTGTCTGCGTGGGTTTTAGAGTAAACAAGTCTGACTCTGATTTGGCGCACTCTCCAGATCCACGGCGTTGTTCATGAGGCTTTAAAAAATATTTACTTTAGAGCAGCTTCGCATCTCTCTTCCTTCTTGGAGCTCTTTTCTGAGTGCGTTTTGACGAGTTCCTCCTTTTTTGTAATAGGGGACCGGCGGTCCCCTGCTTCTGGAAACACAACGTTTCCTTTTAACACTCGCTCGGGGCTTATACACCAATCCAGCTCCTTCCTGCAGCTGTTTGTTCATGCGCTCTGCAACCGCCGATGTAACAGACCCCACCACATCCTGGGCAATGTTCGTAGCAGCCGCCTTAACATGAGGTTTTGCAATTTCATAGCCTCTTCTCAGGAAAGGCATAGCTCTTCTAAATAGACTCCTAAAGAATCCTCCTAATCCAGCCCGTACATAACAGGTGAACCTTGAAAGTACGGTAGTCCTCCATAACCGGCTTGACTTCTGTAATAGTCCCTGTACATAGAAGGATCCCGTATGTTTTCATAACCACCATTCTGGCTGCTTAATATCCCTTGTCGTGTCTATGCCTTAACTGAAGCTTAACAATAACTTTCCCGTATTTAAAGGCCACTGGCTCAGACTGATCATCGTAGATCATAATTGAAATAGTGTCAAAATGGTTTTTAGAAACTGTGACGTAGTCAGGTTTGTTAAATTGTATGTTGACCCTTGTATTATCATCACCCTGTACATGGACCCATCTTAAAAGCGGCGAGTAACTATCCCCGATCCTCTGAGCCTCTACAATATCACTATACACATAGAGTGTGTAGAACCTAACATTAATATCGGTACACGTGTGATCTTGTTCCACCGGACTTTTTACATGTTGTACTGTACCTAAAACCGTTCTTAATTTACCTGAGCAGTTAAACAGGGTGTTGCGATTTATGGCTTTAAGAAACACCTTCCTTCAAACGTTATCTAGCACCAGATGAATATTCGGATGTGGTTTTATGACAGCTATTGATTTGTTGATGGCGTCGACAACGCTTGAAACGTTTGGGTAGAAGCTGTAAGGGAAGGATACATGTATGCCCATGGGGTCCTGTCACGCTTGATGTGAAACTTGGTTTTGGCCGCTGTAAATTTATTCCATGTTCTAGGGTATTGGGTTTCTGTTAGGGCAACCTCCTAGTCCCATTTCAGGTCCACAGGCTTAGCCAATTTGATGGTGTAATTAGAAATCTGATTGTTGGGGAACATTAGAAGCGTTGGATGGTAAGGTTATATAAAAGGGCGTTGTCTCCATCCTATCAGCTGTTTTTAGCTCACACACCCTTCAGGGAGCTGGCCAACACCCTAACTGTTAAATTTCTCCGGCCATCCCCACCATTTGACATATGCCTGGCTCTTAGCACCGCTACCTTTCCTTTTCAGAACCTTTTCAACCCTATACACACAGTTCAGATGATCGGGCACCTTTTGTAACTCTTCCTTGTAAAAAGCCCCTGACACTGTTTCCCCATCGTAGTCCTTTAACCTGTAAATATACAACCCTTCCTTAAGCTCAACACTTTCCACTATAAATATTTCATCGCTAAAAGTCTGTTGGTAACCCTTCGTGAAGACTCCTTTCAATTTTGAAATCCTTACGTGATCACCTTTTTAAAAACAGGCTTCTTCACCTTCGTACCGAAATTATGACCATACACATTTCTCCAAACAGTTAACGAATTACTAGGTATTACCTCTTCGGGAGCCATTTTGATGGTCCTATGATAACTGCATTATATACAGCTAGAAAAACCTGTAGAACATCCGTGTATCTGTAGGTGCTGTGTGCCATAAAATACCACCACATCTTAGACTTTAACCTCTTCGCCGCTAATGACAAGGGTAACTCGTCATGGACTTTCCATTGATTTCAATGGAAATTAATGCAGAGGAGTAATTGTACCTTAGCAGCCAAGTGGTTAAAGTTCTGTTAAGCAGTTCTACAACCGCTGCTTTTACTGCCGTGTGTTACAAAATGTTGAATATTGTGCTGCTTTAATAATTTCTGAAATGACTTGTTTAAGAATTCTTTTCCGGCGTCTGTTTGTAGTTTTTGAGGAATACGCCCCTTATTGAAGATGGCTTTAAAAGCAGTTGTGACGCTAGCCCCACTTTTATCACGCAGCGCCTCTGCGTAGGAGTACTTGGACAACACATCTATGACTGTTAATATATAACAGGCATCGCCGGTATGTTTTGCTATATCTTGAAGGCTGATTATGTCCGCTTGCCACTGATAATCTATACGCGCATTAACGATTGTAGGACGCCTCTTAAAACGTCTTCTGGCAGGTTTATGGAGTGAATACACCTACTCTCCTGATAACCACGTCTTCACAGCTTCGCTGCTTACCGACTCCTTTTCATCCACAACCCTTCCATGTAGAGGGGCGACGCTTCCAACCCCGCTTGTATCATAATAAAGTTTTCTTAATAGGTCCCCCGTCATGTTATCAGGGGTTACAGCACAGGAAATGAAAGACGCTTGTTTTGTGTAAGAACATTTTATTAAAAATAAAGAATATTAGCAAATCATAGACAAAGGGGTTTCATATCTTTACACCATATGCATAGTAAGCACGGCTTAACACAGACGTCTTTTGGGTGTAACATTCTACTACTTTACTTTACATACACGCTAGCATGTAACAATACATAAGAACTTATTTATTATAAAATAACCTTTGTGGTGCCAGGGACACTATTTTTCTGTTTTTAGATACACATTACACATGCGCCTTTCTATGAGTCTTTCTACCATCTTTCTGTCATAGCACGCACAGGTGCTTGGCATACTTCTTAGTTTTGCGCAGGGGTCGCTGGCATAGCGTATCTTCTTGAGTGTCGCCGCCAAGATCTTCAGCATGTTCAGGTGAACATATTTATTTTCAACGCTCAGTCCGTGCACCACTCTTAGCAGCTTATACATCTTGTACGCGTCTAGCAAACTACATATATACCGGATTATTCGTTCTTTGTATGATTCGGCTAGACACTCATGCACCCCCTGTTGAGGGTCCATAATACGGTGGCCGAAACACCAGCTCTAATAGTCCCATTTGACACATGTGCGCACAACCACAGCTGCGAAACCTTTAACACCCAATGACGTCTCTGGTGACCCTCAGTGTTTCCTTTTCAAAGTATTCGTTCTTAGAGACATCTTCACAATCCATAGGAACATCTGCACTCGGCTTTGTGGAACTTCCAGTCTGGTTTGAACAGCATATCCAAGACAGATTCAAGCTGCTCCCTTTTGCAGTCTGCCCCTAAACATCGGTTCTTTTCAGTGATGCACCCTAGGTTCAAAAGAGAAATATTGACAGACCGCTAGCAGTAGAAACAAAACAAACTTTCATGTAAAAGGTCTACTCCTAAATGTTTTTACTAACCCACACATTTTCACCGCCCTCTGCGGCTGCTCTGAAATTTTGAGAGTCGGTAATATCCTGCGATACACCATCATCTTCGAAGCTTGTATCAGGCTGTTGCACAACTACCTTCGTAGGACTCATATCCTCCTGAACATCCATGTCTTCATAGACGGGTGTGCTAGGAGGTGGTACATCGTCTTTGTCGTAGTGCATTATGAAGTAAGCGCATCCCGGAGGAGTTACTGTCTAGAGGGGTCAAAAAAACAAAAAAACAGAATATTAACATTTGCTAGTTGAAAAAATAAAATACATCCTTATGTAGATGGCTGCTCATAACATTTTTTTTTTTTACGAACCTTCACATGTTCACAGCCCTCCGCTGCGGCTCTGACATCTTGAGAGTCGGTAATATCCTCCGATGCCCCATCAGCTTTGATGCTTCTATCAGACTGTTGCACCGGGGCCTTCTCAGGAACAACACCCTCCTGAAACCCAAGTCTTCAAAGACGGGGGTATTAGGCGGAACTATGGATTCTTCATCATCATTCTCCTCCTCCAACTCCAAGAGCATGCTTTGCTCAGACGCCCCGCCGTCACTCGAACCCTCGCTAGCGCTGTTGTCGAGCTTAATCAGGGACGCACGGCGAGGCCAATCCTTGAGACTGATGTCATCAATACACCTGCAAAGGTCACCCCCAAAAGTAGTAACATCGCAGCCCATATCCTTAGGTTCTTCTGGTTGAGCATTCTCGTCCATTACCAGGGGCCTGAAGGTTCTGTAATATCTACTGATGGGGGGGCTGGGAGCCATCAAACCAAGGGTTTTTCACAAATGGGTTGTCTGTCTTCATTTTGCTATGGCGCCCCTTCACGAAGTCCGGTGTCTGCTTGCTGCACCAGGCTCTTGACAACAGCTTATATGTAGCCTAAGAAACCACAACCCCCTAAAAGGCATACACCTCTACACCACAACAGGGACACATAGCCTCAGGGCGGTTCTGCCACGCCTCGGTCTCCAAAACAACCCTCCCCCCTGTGACTCATCAGCCCCTTCGGGGACAGCTGTTTTTAAGCACCCTTGGCAGCAAAAGTGACACGTGTCACTTTTGGGAACACGTGGCAACAAAAGTGACACGTCTCACTTTTGCGGCCAGAGTTCTTTTGCGGCCAGAATGGTCACTTCTAGGGACCCTTGGCAGCAAAAGTGACATATCACTTTTGGGAAAACGGGGCAGCAAAAGTGACACGTGTCACTTTTGCGGCCAGAGTTCTTTTGCGGCCAGAGTGATTGCTGCCAGAAGTTTGCGGCCAGATCTGTCACTTTACGACCAGAGTGAGCCAGCAGTTTGCGGCCAGACCTGTTACTTTTGCGACCAGAGTGAGCCAGTAGTTTGTGGCCAGACCTGTCACTTTTGCGACCAGAGTGAAGTGATGTATCCCCTAGTACTACTAACTCCAACCAATCCATGTATTTATTGTTTGTCAAAAATACACAAAGGGGGGAGTTTCCCCTCTGGGAAGACACATCATCTCAGGCATTGGTTTTCCCACGGAGGGAATAGCTGAATATATTGACTTATTTTTGCAACCTTTCGCTGTAAATCTATCAGCCTACATCAAGGATACATGTGCAATCTTGTGCAAAATTATGGATGTAGAGTGGGTGAAGGGGCATTATCTAGTGACACTGAATGTATGCTCCTTATATACGAGCATACCAGCGAAATTTGGACTCAATGCAGTACAGCAGTTTTTGGATACGAGGCCAGATCATACGTATGAACATAAAATCATGCTGCTAGATCTAATAGAACTAGTCTTAAACAACAACATATTTGTACACAATGGCAATTGGTATCGTCAGATAAGAGGGGTGGCAACGGGGGCAACATTTTCACCATCTTTTGCCAACCTCTATATGGGGCATTTTGAGCAGACCCACCTCTGGCGAAAAGGTCCGACCGCTCTAATGGAAAATGTTCTATATCTAGGACGGTACATCGATGACATTCTGATGTTTTTGGCAGGGATGAATGATGCCCTTGAGGAATTTGTCATGTATATCAATGACAATCCCTTTAATTTGATCTTTACGAAGGATCAAAGTACCACCCAAATTTGGTGAACAATGACAATTTAATGTCAGTACCCTTTAGAGAACCTACGGCATGCAATGCCACACTTCATGCCAGCAGCTCTCCTCCTCCATCACAAATGACATCTATTCCATTTGGAGAAAAAGTAAGAACCAAAAGGAATTTTAGTGATGCAATGAGATTAGATGAAGAACTCAGTTTGGTGGAAAAAAGATTCAGTATAAGGGGGTATAATCAGGACAACATTAATAAAGCCTGCCTTCAGATCAACAAAATCAACAGAGAAAATTTACTAACAGGGAACACTAAGTGGAAAACACAGAAAAATAAGAAAGTTAGAATTATCACACAGTTTTCTTCAGACAGTACTGAAGTATATAAAAGTTTAAACAAACATTGGCACTTACTAACAGATTATTCTAGCTTACACGGAGTAGTGGGCACAAAACCAACAATCACACACGAAAGGGGCCCAACATTGAGACAATCACTTTGCCCACGCTTTAGACCATCAATGGCTAACAAAACATGGCTACCATCTGCTCCAAAAGGTTTCGACAAATGTGGAACTTGCTGTGTATGTGGTTTTGCTATGAACAAGACGATTACATTCAAGTACAATACTTGGAGTGTATACAGTGAATACGTTTATCAACTGTAATAGGAAGTTTGTAATATATTGCATATAATGTATTTGTTGGAAAATATATATCGAAAGTACTGAGACCTCTCAAGGAGAGGATCCAAGAACATATAGGTACAATATGCAGTAACAGCGTTCAATACCCCTTGGCTGTTCATTTCAACACTGTACACAAGACAACAGAAATGTTGAACATAGGTTTACATGGTATTAATGTGATATGCCCAGGTCTGAAAGGTGGCAATAGAACAACAAGATTGAGCCAAACAGAAAGCAAATTGGGCATTAACGTGGACAAAGATGTTTCATTTCTTGTAATCCAAGAACACTGCAACAATATGGGTACAGGGAATTTTGCATCTTGAAAATGATTGGTGGTTGCGTCGGTCTACATCTGTAACACTTGTCTTAAAACGATCAATTCATGCATTAACTAACTGTGATCTAGCGGTCATTCGTTAGTAAGGACTGATATGGATTCAATTGTGCAAATGAATACCATAAAAAACGTACTTTGCCCCCTGTACATAATGATTTGGATACGATATAGGATGACCATCCTATGACAGCCATCTTTAATATCTATGTATAGCGAAGTGGACTTTGGTTGTAATATTTCATGGTGCCACATTATGCACATTAATTTGGGATACTTTGAGGTGTTTTAACATGGGTATCTTAACTCTCCTTCTTTAAGTACTAATTGATATGGGACCTTAGGATTGAGTGATTCTTTTTGAGGAGCATCATCTCTGTCACACATAATGAAGCAAAAATGTAACAGAAGATATTACACTTAATACAGATACTGCCGCACACATTTGGAATCATCTCTCCCCGACGTGTGCATATTACATACAACAACAAATACCTGAATAAATATTGACTCGTCATTAATATGGCGGCCACGGTGAGATACAAACAGGACCGTTTTTATGCGTTGGTTCAGAATCAGACATGGAGCGGGTTACAGAAAGACATTTTTGGGACCCGGAGAGACATACAGTAAGATTGCACGTATAAGCATACTAATTGCTCAATCTCATAATTTGAGTAGAAGGCTCAATAAGATGTTGAACTATAAAGAAACACGCTGTTTGTCCTCTGGTGCAATTTAAGATTTGGTCTTGTACTTTTGTGTTCTTGCTATAGAGAGGACTTATCATGGTCCTGTTATTTTTGGACTGACGGTGCGTTGAACTACTAGTGAAACTTGTTCTTATGTCTCAAGTAAAATAAGCATCACTAAACAAATCGTGACTTTTTACATAAGATGCAAATACCTATGCATCTCTTTCTCTCGCTTTTTAGACTCGTAACAAACTGATTAGGTTAACTTTTATATTCAGTTTCAATATATATCTTTTTCTTCTTGTTTCACATTTTTGGGACTACAGATTAATTGAAAAGACCCCAGTGGTTAAATAATATTTCAATTGAGGCGTTCTAGTCTGAACACAGAATAGATCTATACAGGTGAGGTGAGAACAACAAGAATATTCTCATATACCCATTGTTTTGTAGTTCACAATTAGGAATGGGACAGCTGCACTATGTCACTTAAGTAGTGAGCAAGTCCAACCTTTATTTAGAGATAGACACGTTCACTCATCTGTTTTGAGAGTGACTGATCACATTTGAATACATGGCATTGAGTTGCCTTGGATAGACAAATAAAAACAGGCCACATGGTGGCTTTGGAATTGGTGGCTTTCTTTTGTAGTGCACGGATGATGGTGTTTATATGGTAAACTAACCAGTCTTTATCTTCCTGACTTTTGGACTGGTGTTTACTCCTAAGGTCAGAACATCCATTATGGTATTGGTTTTTAAGTGTTTTATTGCATTTGAGCTATATTATAATGTAATGTTACAATCATGTGTTTTACATGCAATTTTGCAGCCTTGAGGAAGCCCAGGAAGGCGAAACGCATGTCGAAAAAAGAGATTACGGAACAGTTCTTCAGCTGAGGATAATTTATTGCGGACTGTGTGTTCTGACAGCATACATGGAATTTGACCTATGAATTTGGGCATTTTTGTAGACTTTTATAACGCACTTAGTATTAACTATATCTTGGTGTGCTCTGGTGTCTGTTATAATATTGGATCTGGACTACGTTTGCAGGTCTAGTATAGTAGTATATTACTCAAGGTGGGTGAGTATTTGGCACCAAGGGAGCAACCAATACAAAAAGAAATATATTGATTTGATGAGGTTCATACTATTAATGTATTCTTGATGTGCAGGTCGAAAAAGCATACCCACCAGTTGTTTTTTTGAAAGATGTAATTTCTTTGAAGGATTCTTGAGGGCTGCAGACTGGCTAGTAGGGCTAGGACCAAGGTCCATATGTATCAACACATTTACCCATAGACACAGAATGGGCAAAACCCTTTGATACATCTGGCCCCAAGTCAGTAGGCATCTTCAGTATTCTTCTGCACAAGTCTTTTGTCCTTTTTCTTCTTTATTCAGCAGGAACTAGTTTCCAGGTTGGGGGATCCACCTAAATACTAAATTGGAGGGCGGTTTTAAGGGAGTAGCAGGTATGGTCGATGGGAGCCTTACCAGGGGTGACTACACCCTGAATTATGCCACCCTCCTGTGGGAGGGGGCAGAGTCAAAGCCCTAATTGGAGGGTTCTCCCCATCTTCAAGATGGAAGGGGAAGAACAATGTGCTTTCTCTCACCTTCCCACCTTAGGGGTGTATGGCCAATTCCGCTAGGTTTTCATGGCGGTTTTCCAGCCCAAAGCAGGGGGCTGCCATCTGCTGCTAGCAGTGGATGCTCTGGTTGCATTACAAAGGCTGCAGGCCTTTGACGCTTTTCTCTCAAGCACTGAACCCCTCTGGGGAGAAGTGACACCTCCACCCATCATATGCTTTGTCCCAGAGGTTCATTTGTTGGCAGGCAGCCTAAAGCCAGTATCTGACCTCTCCAGGGCTGGTAGGTTTCCAGGGGGGCACCTCTGAGGTACCCTCCAAGTACCTGTTTCAATAAATATTAAACTGGAATTGGTGTGGATTTGAGAGGTGTAGTTTGGTACCAAACACTCCTGGGTTAAAAAACGCTTCATGGTGATGAGGAACTTGAGTTGTTGTGATTTCAGCCCATGAATTCTGGCAGTTACAATATCTAAGAATGGACTTAAATATTGTGGGGGCATTTCTCCTCCTGTAGAGATGTCCACACCTGTGGTATAGTGCACCCCGCCTTAGTACTGTAAGGCCTGCTAGAGGGGTGCCTTACCTACATCTTAGACAGTGCTAGTTGCCATGGCACACAGGAAGAGTATTGGTGAAAATCTTTGAAATGCCTCCCTGTACTTCACATTATAAACATATCCCATAGAAAAACACATGCTTCAAGACTGGATAGTGGAGATCTTGGAAGCACCAAACTGTTCTGAACACCACTGTCTGTCAGTACTCCTTAGACGCGAGGAAGTACTGCACTTTACTTTAGAATAAACCTGGCTTTTAAGCAGAATGCCAGGTGGGTGGTGACCTGCTTCCTGTGATTCTGTTGGCTACACCTGCACTCTTGGAGATGGGTGTCTCCCATTTGCATATCCTGAGCTGGGGGATTATTGCTGGTGGGAGGAGTTCACACCTAATGCAAGCCCAACAAACTACAGGTAGACAGAGCAGTTTAAAACATTCAATTTGTCATTTATTAAACTAAATATGTTACTGCAATATAGGTTATTCAATTCAATACATTAATTCGGTCTCCTTTGGACTTTAAAAGTGCAGATAGGTAAAAATAAAACACATTGTTATTAAAAAAACATCAATACAGCAAATTTACAGAGGTTTTAGCAATCCTGGTGAATATACCGAGTAACAAGGATAGGGGAATTATTTCCATATTTCATTAATAATTTACATATAAAATCAGTTATATTTTTAAAAAAATACAATAAATTATTTAAATAAATGTTAAAATAAACGGGGGTATAAAAGTTAAAAGGTTACATTCCATAAAAAATTTCTAGTGCACAAACAAGTAATCACTGCTTAACTTCTTTAGTGTATACACAAGCAAAAAAAAGGAAAATGTCGAAAAACATTCGATATAGAAGTTAATTTTCCTTCTTATAACAGTTTAGATAAAGTGCTGCTGCTGTTACAACGTTAAGCCTCTTTTGGCTCTAAAAAGCTATACACTCATAAGAGACCTAGACACACAGAATACTATCAATCGTTTAGTTTCAGAGCGTAAAATCCATTCTGCCTGTCTGCAGTGCCTCAAGTTAAGGTTGTTGCATAAGGGTTTAATCCATCTTTCTCTTGGGTACCGATAAGCCGGGCAGAAAAATAAGATATGTATATCATTTTCTATGGCAGATGTGACATTTTTACAGAAACCACATTTGTCCGAATCTTTATCATGTGTATTACTGCCCCATCTAGTTTTCATATCGTTGATCTGCAGAACCCCATATCTGAATTTAAGATATAAAGATTTTGCTACCGGGGGGGTAATCTCACCCAAAAATATTTCAAATTTAGGGGTATCTTTGAATTGGAGGAACCTTATAGTCAGCTAACCTAATTTGGAATCTTGCAGCAATATATTACTTAAATAGTTCCAAAACGGGCGTTTTACTATTTTGTTGCAGGTTTTTGTTAACTCGTGGGGTTTTCCCCAGTAGTTTGACAGACCTATTCTATTAAACCAAGAGGCGATGTGTTTAAACCATAAAATATTAATGGGAATACCAAAGGGCATTATCTCTTGTAATCCTGTTCTGCAGTGAATAAGCTCTTCTGTAGTCCAAATTCTTATCCAGTACATAAGGGGGCGTAACGCAGCAAGATTATCAGTACGTTTTAGATTAGTATCCAGGAAAACCGGTGTCATCGGGGTTCTGTTAGGTAAGGATAATAATCTTCGTACAAAATTGATTTCGTCCACTTTGAAGGTGCACTTGCAATATGGACCCCAAATTTCTGCTCCGTAGAGGGCTGCTCATTAGGCCTTGAATTTAAAGACCTCAATAGCAGGTGATGCAGCCTTAGAGGTACTCTCTCTATGTTTCTTTAAAATAGGCATTGCGTTTTGGAGCAGTACTAATTTTGTTTTTACCAATTGGGGTTTCCATGATAGTTTGGAGTCCAGCGTGATACCTAAATAATTAAAATTATTCACATATTCTAGTCTTTCCCCTTGTAATTTCAGTTTTTTCCTGAAGGTTTTACTTGGGTTAAGAGACATATATTTTGTTTTACTAGGGTTGATTTCAAGTCCTTTTTTGATACAATATAAATGGAAGGTATTAATCAGATTTTGCAGCCCTCCCGGAGTCTGAGAAATTAAAATGGTGTCATCATCCAAGAGCAATGCGGGAATCACATCCCCACACAGCCTTGGTGAATCACTCTTGCATCCCTCAAGGAAGGAGGGGATGTCATTAACGTATAGAGAAAACTAGGTTGGTGCCAGCACACAACCTTGCCGTACTCCACGCCTCACTGGAATTTCTCTCGTAAGCTCACCCCTTGGTCCCCATCTTACTTTCGCATAGTTGTTTTCATGCATCCTAATGATTTGAACTAGTAATTCATTGGGTACCCCAAGTTTTTTCAAGTGGGTCCAGAGGCTAGTTCTGGGGACCAAGTCTAAAGCGGCTCTAAGATCCATGAATGCTACATACATGTTCCTTGTCTGATTGTAATATACTTCCAACATAAACATTGAAATCTAAAGACCTGATCAGTAGTACTGATCTTTTTTCTGAACCCTGCTTGGAATTTTAAAACTAAAAGGATGGTGGAACCTTCTTTACCAATGCACCT
The DNA here is from genome assembly GCF_964263255.1 of Lissotriton vulgaris. Lineage (NCBI taxonomy): Eukaryota > Metazoa > Chordata > Amphibia > Caudata > Salamandridae > Lissotriton > Lissotriton vulgaris. The sequence goes on from NC_141690.1 coordinate 263,193,422, forward strand.
AACCAAAATAATCAAAGTTGTAATTTACCCGTTATAATCTAGAAAGGGATTTGTGTGCACACCGATCGTCACCCACCATCACAGTGATAGTTCCATACAGAACTTTAACATAATCGAATTTATAAGCACAGGTGCACCGCATATAGAGATTGTACAAACTGAATCACAATTTTTTAACAAAAGATACAGAGAGTAATGTACATTTTTTTCAAAAGGGTTTTTCTTTATTGTTCCATTTGTAAGAAAGAACAGCCGACGCGTTTCGTCCCCAATGGGACTTCTTCAGGGCTGTATTGTAACAAAAACAAGACATATAAACATACCATTAAAATCAAGAACTATCTGCTAGCTCAGCCGAGCCACAAATATTCACACATTTAAAACACATAGCTGCCAGTGTTACAGTGTCTAATTCAATTTTAATACATACAAAAGCACGCCACCTAGGGCCTGGACGATGGCCATAGCTTCCCCAAACCCGTTACAAAGTTGTGTAATCCAAACTTTTTGTTAACTGAGTCTTTCTCAATTCCTAATACCAACATACAATAAATTAAGTCTGAGAAATAGACATTTGAAAATGTAAGAGAGACAAACCTAGTGACCCAGTGTAAGAGCTGTCCTATGCCTTTACAATTAGTGCAAAAACAATGTTGTATAAGAAAAAAATGATACTATGGGAGAGAAAACGCGAAAACAGTACATGCTGAGCTATGGCAACACTACGGATAGAACATTAGATGATAAGATGGTGTTCAACTAAGGACCTACCGAGATGAGCTAAAAAAACTCCATGGGCAGTTCGGCAGGTCGTGTAAGGATGGACAATCGTGACAATGATGACTGTTATATACAGTCTTGATGTATCTATTCCAAAGAATATAAGAAAAAGCAAAAAAGATGTGTGTAAGTCTAAAGATGGCACCATTCACATTCATCTATCTAGCCTGATCCTACCCACCTCCCTGTCATCCATGATGTAGTAAATGGCTGTACAGGGGGGGAAAGTGTAGGCGTGGTCACTTACATTTCGAACGATCGCTTTATTTTTTGGAGGAGACCGGGTTCCTGTTTAGGATACGACAGATAACGAGCTGAGGTATAGACTGTGGAAAAAATATATACATATTGAATTTAAGTGTATATATATATATATACATATATATATATATACATATACACACACATATATATATATATATATATATATATATATACACACATATATATACACACATATATATACACATATATATATACACACATATATATACACACATATATATATATATATATTACCTACTGGCTATCGCCAGTAGGTATATATAGTTAGGATTAATTCCCTATGGGATTTTTGAAAATTCTATGTCTAATAACTTTGGCGTTTGTGGACGGAATCGGCTGAAATTTTCAGGAAAATGGCACATTTTGTTTCTGAGCAGCCCCTGAAAATTTGGTGGGGTTTCGTCGAGGGGGGGCTGAGAAAAAAGGGGGTCCCAAAACGCGTTTTTAACATTGAGTTTTCCATAGGGCGGTTGGACTCACTTTTAGCTCGAACGGCTGAATGGATTTGCACGAAACTTGGCAAAATTGTAGGGACTGTTAGCCCGATGTGCCTTTGCTAGGTCTAAATATATGTGCTTCAGTGGATTTTGAGAAATTAACGTTTAAATCAAGATATATATCTGTAACAGCGCTCCGGGCAGCGATCCGGTCCGCTTACTTTTCGCGTTTCGGAACTTTGCGCGCAGAAAGCTGATTGGCTCTCCGGTGTCTGTCAACATTCTAAACAGTCTGGAGCGGCCGCCATCTTGTCTCTCGGTAGGATCGAGAGAGAAGAAGAGGTGAAAAACGAAGGGGGAATTTAATGAAAGGGGGCAAGGTATCCCCCTCTTGACCCCCTAGGAATGTTGTTGGGGTTATTAAAGGGTCCCGTGGGGAAAAGAAAAAAAAAATGATTTTTCACAGTAGAAGCGCTTCACGGGCCGCGAACTGGGCCGCAAACTGGTAGCGAAACGGGAATTCGCCATTTTGTGCTTCGTTAATTAAATTACTAGGTATAAGGGGGTGCGGGAGACGTATCCTAATCCCCTATGTTTCCTGAGGGTGGCTGAGGAGGCTGATATATGTTGATACATCTCTTCCAGCGGCTGTGCGTGAGCTTTTTTTTTTTTTGCTGCGTGACAGTCCGGAGCGGCCGCCATCTTGTCTCTCGGTAGGATCGAGAGAGAAGAAGAGGTGAAAAACGAAGGGGGAATTTAATGAAAGGGGGCAAGGTATCCCCCTCTTGACCCCCGTAGGAATGTTGTTGGGGTTATTAAAGGGTCCCGTGGGGAAAAGAAAAAAAAATGATTTTTCACGGTAGAAGCGCTTCACGGGCCGCGAACTGGGCCGCAAACTGGTAGCGAAACGGGAATTCGCCATTTTGTGCTTCGTTAATTAAATTACTAGGTATAAGGGGGTGCGGGAGACGTATCCTAATCCCCTATGTTTCCTGAGGGTGGCTGAGGAGGCTGATATATGTTGATACATCTCTTCCAGCGGCTGTGCGTGAGCTTTTTTTTTTTTTGCTGTGTGACAGTCCGGAGCGGCCGCCATCTTGTCTCTCGGTAGGATCGAGAGAGAAGAAGAGGTGAAAAACGAAGGGGGAATTTAATGAAAGGGGGCAAGGTATCCCCCTCTTGACCCCCTAGGAATGTTGTTGGGGTTATTAAAGGGTCCCGTGGGGAAAAGAAAAAAAAATGATTTTTCACGGTAGAAGCGCTTCACGGGCCGCGAACTGGGCCGCAAACTGGTAGCGAAACGGGAATTCGCCATTTTGTGCTTCGTTAATTAAATTACTAGGTATAAGGGGGTGCGGGAGACGTATCCTAATCCCCTATGTTTCCTGAGGGTGGCTGAGGAGGCTGATATATGTTGATACATCTCTTCCAGCGGCTGCGCCATCTTGCCTTTTTTCCAATGCCACAATTTTGTCGTGCACGGCAGCCATTTTAGATGCCAGGCTGGTCCCAGGCTATCACCTACCCCTGCGGATGTAGTTTATGGCCCCAGCTGTAGAGAATTCAGACATGCCAACCCTCCCGATTCAGGCGTGAGACTACCGGGGGCATATTACGAACAACTAGCGATAATTTTTGTCTCTAACTTGTTTAGAGACAAAAATTATCGCCGCACATCGGCGATTTTTATCGCAGATAAACCTTGCTATTATCGCAGAAAAGTCAGCGATATTCATGTATTATCGAGCAAATGCTCTTAGCCATGTTATCCACCTCCCATTGGATAACATGGCTAAGAACTGCTCAGGGCAGGTGTTAGATTTTGGAGATATTCGCGCTTAGCGCGAATATCTCCAAAAGTTGGTAATAGGAGATAGCGATGTTAGGGACTGTTTCCAGTCGCTAACATCTTGGCACGCCACTTTGCATGTCATTAGTGATAAGTATCACTGACATGCAAAGCGGGGCCCAAGATGGTCGCCATCTCCTTTTAGCTGTCACTAACTGGTGTTAGCGACAGCTTGGGAATAGGGAGATAATTTTATCTCCGCTTTCATGGCTTTTAAAGCCAAAAAAGCGGAGATAAACCCCCTTGATAATATGCCCCACGATTCCTTGGGGGTTTCAGCTGACAGGGCTTGGTATTGTGTTACATGGTAATTTTTCCAGGAAACGTCAGAGGGTCGATGCAGGGGTTCTAGAAGAGGTGATAAACCATTTAAGCCTCATGAACAAGCGCATGGTCTTTTAAAGATTTGTGAAGTACTCGGGGCGGCGGTGTGTGTGTGCCCTCTTTCAGGAGCGGGCGGGGGGGCACTGCCAGCATCTTGCCAGGTCAGGTAGTGTTCAACACGTGCATCACCCTTTCTCTGCCTGCTATTGCGCTCCATGCTTCGGAAAGGTAAGAAAAATAACGTGCTTTTGAGTTTGAAATCTCCGATCCTGCAGCAGCACACTTCCAAAGCCCACACATGACAATAACCCGATTCAAGGCCCCATTCACCCGTTTTTTAAAAAATAGATAACACTCCAACAAAGTAAGATTATAAAACTTTATTAACTTTTAACTATAATGAACGGAACAAAAACTAAAAAATTTTCAACCCAAAAGGCAACAATGGTTCGAAGCTGTCTTTTGTGCGAATAGTCCCGAGGCAGCACAACGTGCAGAGTTCTGGACGGCACCCAGGTGATGTCGCCTGGGTGCCGCACTGGTTTTGGGATCCTACAATGCAGCACAGAAAAACAGCGTGGGGCGTCCCGGGTGGTGCGGGGGGAGGCCTCGTCAGTAGCGGTCTGTTGTGCGAATAGTCCCAAGGCAGCAGAACGCGTTGAGATGTTGAGGGCACTGTGTCCAGTGTCCCATGGCTGACACAACATGTACGACAGGCACCCAGGTGATGTCCAGTAAACTGCCGCACTGGTTTTGGTATCCTACAATGCTGCTCCGAAAATTGGCGTGCGGCGGCCTGGGGGGGGGGGGGCGTGGAGGAGGCGGCGTGAACGGGCCTCCCCAGGTGGCGGCCATCCAGCTGAGTTGCGCCCGCTCTTGCGGCTACAGCGTCTCGCTCACCATGTTGTTGAGTTGCTCCCACTCTTGCAGTGCAGCGATAGGCGGCTGCCACATGACTCTTAAAATGGCGGACGGCTCCTCGGTTTTGGGCCTGGTCCACTGAAATGGCCCTGGGACACCTTGGAACTCGGACGCTTGCCTGCTAGGGCTTGGGCTCCATTCTCGAAAAGCGTCCCCTCAGCCGTGAAGATTCTACAAAAGTCTTGGGGGCCCCCGACTCCCGCAGGCTTCCGGTGGGGAGCGGCTGCCATGATTGCTCGCGGAATGACCACGACGGAGCCACGAGATGGTGGTGCTCTCATGCTGACGCCAGCTTCAGTCTGAATGATCCAGAAACAAGGTGGGGCTTTCATCGTTTGGGAAAAAAAAATGTTCTAAACCAATGAAAAGTGTTATTTTTAGGTCATATGACCAAGCCTTCCATCTTTAGGAAACCAAAAGTAAAATGAACCAATGAAAAGTTTTATAAACAAGTCACATGACCTGTTATGCGGCATAGGGCAACAAAAAGCGTAGAAAATCCGTTGGCACGTGAGGCGGCGTCAGTAGCGGACCGATGTGCGAATAGGCCGAAGGCAGCACAACGCGCCGAGATCCGGATGGCACCGAGGTGGTGTCCAGCAAATTGCCGCACTGGTGTGGCCATCCTACAATGCTGCGCCGAAAGACGGCGTGTCCAGCTGAGTTGCGGTCACTGTTGCGGTACAGTGACTCGAACGCGCCGAGATCCGGATGGCACCGAGGTGGTGTCCAGCAAATTGCCGCACTGGTGTGGCCATCCTACAATGCTGCGCCGAAAGACGGCGTGTCCAGCTGAGTTGCGGTCACTCTTGCGGTACAGTGAGTCGAACGCGCCGAGATCTGGATGGCCCCGATGTTGTGTCCAGCAAGTTGCCGCACTGGTGTGGCCATCCTACAATGCTGCGCCGAAAGTCGGCGTGGGGTGCCCCGTTGGCTTATGAGGTGATGTCAGTAGTGGACCGATGTGTGAATAGGTCGGAACCAGCACAAGGCGCCAAGATCCGAATGGCAAGTCCTGGATGTTGAGTGCCTCAGTTGAGAGTTCTGAGCAGTGCTTGTAAGACTGTCTGAAGCTTATTTGCACCTGCTGCAGCTTCACTATTGCCCTGGTGTGGCCAAAGGTCGCACATGACATAGGCGGTCGGCTCCCGAGGTCCGGCGGAACTTTTTTCCTTTTCCTTTCTGCTTCTTTTCCTACAATCCGTTTCATCTGAAGACACGATCAGGTCCCTGAATGTGTGCAGGGGGACGCTATTGTTTGAATGAAAATGGCGGCTTGACACAAAGCTGACTCAAGCGTTACTGTTGATGCTATACAGACAAAAATTGGTTTTCAGTTTGTACATTCTTCAGGTTTTTTTTTTCCATCCAAGTCTGATTGAGAGTTTGTAGAAAAATGGCTTCAGATTTTCCACATACTACTCTTCAACATTCTTCCTAAATGTAACAATGTGAAACTCACTAGGAGAACGGCTGTTTCTGTTTCCTTTCAAAATGCTGCCAACAATATTTTCTGAATGGAAGACACCATCTTGTAGCATAAAGGGCCGAAAGGGGTTCTGGTCTGGCCGATGGTTGGTGGAGACATTTTGACTATATCTTGGACCTGCCCGGCCTCGCCCAAAATGGCGCCGGTATAAATGGGACTCGTAACTCCTTGCCCGCAAATGTATATCTAGAAAATGTTATTGTAAGTGGCCCTGTCTTATTTTAATTACAAAATGTACGTCCACCGATTCCGCAACTGTTAGACACCTTTGTTCTTGCAACCTAATGGCCCGCTCGTTACGTTCTTCTACAGTGTAAATGTCTCCTCATCATATAAGATTTCAGTTTGCTCCGTGGCCTGCCCACGTGGTTATAGGCCCGTATTTGTATACTGACATTTTCACAATAAAGGTTTTTAAAACAAAACACGGTAGTAGTATTTATATTGGTAAAGTTTTTACTTTTAGTCACTGTTTTCGAATCAGTAAAAGGCAAGTGAAATAAAGCAGTCCAATTACATGACGGATAAAAGGTATAATATGTAGGAACGCAGTAAAGATAAATGGTCAAGGGCAGTTGTGTTTTTCATGTCTGCAACATAAAGTGATCGATAAGAATCTGATAATCAGGCGTATCGGCGACTAAGACAGCAGGCGGAATCTCTTTTACTCAACGGCTCCGTCATGGAAGGAAGAAACGCCCTTTTTCTCGAAAAAGGAATATATTTTACTTGCAAGACAGTTGTAAATTTTCCGGGAAAGTACATTAGCCTGGAATATTATAACATATGTTTGAAAAAAAAATATTGTTCGAAAACAATAAAAAGCGTAATTTTTAGGTCATATGACCAAGCTTTTCATCATTAAATTAACAAAAGTAAAATGAACCAATGAAAAGTTTTATTAACAAGTCACAGGACCTGTTATGCTTACGTTACGCGCTGCGCGCCGCGCCTCGGATCACTTCCGGGTGCGCTAACGCGGCGTGTCATATAACGCATTACGCGACAACGTAGGTCAAGAATATAGTCAAAATGTCTCCACCAACCAGCGTTCGGAACACAACCCCTTTCAGCAGTCCAAAAAGTTCTGTTAAATGACAATAGAGGGGACAGGCAACAAGAACCATCAGTCAAAGAGGGGAGGGCAAGTTCTTCTCTTCCGGGTCATGTTGGGGCGCTACCGGAACTGATCGAATTGGTAGTCTACAGTGTTTCTGGATGTTTCAGACTAAAGCTGGCGTCAGCATGAGAGCACTACCATCTCGTAGCTCCGTCGTGGCCATTCCACGAGCAATCATGGCAGCCGCTCCCCACCAGAAGCCTGCGGGAGTCGGAGGCCCCCAAGACTTTTGTAGAATCTTCACGGCTGAGGGGACGCTTTTCGAGAATGCGACCCAAGCCCTATCAGGGAAGCGTCCGAGTTCAAAGGTGTCCCAGGGCCATTTTAGTGGACCAGGCCCAAAACCGAAGAGCCGGCCGCCATTTTGAGAGTCCTGTGGCAGCCGCCTATCGCTGCACCGCAAGAGCGGGAGCAACTCAACTACATGATGAGCGAGACGCTGTAGTCGCAAGAGCGGGCGGTAAACAGCTGAATGGCGGAAGAGGCACAGTGTAGCAAAAGCGGGCGGAATGGCAACTGAAACGGTAAAGGGGCGCCCTACTACAGCGTGTCTTCAGGTCAAACGGATTGTGGGACAAGGTTCAGAATTGAAGAGTCATCAAAAGGCAAAAAGTTCCGCCGGACCCCGGGAGCCGGCCGCCTATGTCGGGGGCGATCTCAGGCTACACCAGTGCTATAAGACTTGGGGAGGGTGTCGGAGCCAAGCGTCTTCTCCGAGTCCATGGCCATCACACCGCCCCTCAGGGGCCTCCGTCAAGCTGTTTAGGAAGGTAACATATCACATTGTTTTCTAATGCAGTCAGGTCCACAAACGACACTCACTTACTTTGAGAATAGTGAAGCTGCAGTAGGTGGAAATAAGCTTCAGACAGTGTTACAAGCACTGCTCAGAACTCTTAACTATGGCACCCAACATCCAGAACTTATGCCATTTGAGAATGGCAGTGACATCGAAGCAACTCAGGGACCAAAACCATTAACGTACTTTCACGTATGAAAATCTTACTTGGGGAGGGGGCAGGAGCGAAGCGCCCCCTCCCAGTCAGCGCCACCACACCGTATGTTGAAAATTTGAAGCCATCGTTCTACAAAGTCAACCAAACTTGGATTGAAAAATCTAGAAAAATGTACAAACTGAAAACCAGTTTTGGTCTGCATAGCATCAGTAGCAACGCTTGAGTCAGCTTTGTGTCAAGCCGCCATTTTGATTCAACAAAGCACAGGCATTGAAAAAGGCTCAAACTCAGAACTCTGAACTATGGCACCCAACATCCAGGAGCTTGCCATCCGGATCTTGGAGCCTTGTGCTGCTTTCGACCTATTCACACATCGGTCCACTACTGACATCATCTTATAAACCAACGTTATGTAAATAGTTTTTTAATAAAATGTTTTACCCTGTTTCTTTGCTGGTGTGTTGTCTATATTTTTAATATTTGCATAGGGTTTGTCGTTATTTTGTGCGGGATGGGTGATGGAGCCGAGCTGTCTTGCAGCCCTCATGGTGTGGAGCTCAGTTCATCTCACTATTTTCGTATTTCTCATGAAGGGTTGTTCCTAATATTTCTATTTTAGCGAGGTCAAAAAGAGATCCAATTAGTGGCCTACTGATTTTGCTCGATTACTTTTATTTTTTTACACGATTTTTCACTATCTGCAAAGACTAAACAGAGTATTGCGACTTTGTGCTTGTTTGTAAATAGAGAATGATCCAAAGAGAACCAATTCTAAAACAGTAAATGCTTGGACAACAATCAATCAAATGGAGAGACAAGCAGGCACGACGGATTACAACGGGGGCAAAGGCGTGCGTTAACTACCGTTCACTATCTGCAAAGAGAGAGTACTACTAAGACAAAAGAGGGGAGGGGGGGGGGTGCAGCGTTCAAAGCACATCAGCGTGCATAAATACGAAAATGTTTTTATCTATCACGTACTTGACATTTTAAAGCTTTTCATATTTGCTATTAAAAAAACAATGAAATTCACAGAAAAAACCATAGGTTATAGTGGATATATAGTTAGGAATTTGCATTTACAAAACCTTGAAAATTCAATGAAAAAAACATTGGTTTTAGGCCATATATAGTTAGGGATTTGCATTTACAAAACCTTATTTTACTCGCATAAAACCATTGAAATTCCATATATAGTTATAAGCGCTAACTATATATCGCGCACCCGCAATCCACTGCTGATGATGTCACATATTACATCATTCATGACATGGTTAGTGACATCACTGATGACATCACTGATGACATCTCAAATGACATCACTGATGACATCACTGACATCTCATTTGACATTACTGATTACACCACTGATGATATCATTTATGTGATAATACATCTTCAGACTCTAATATAATCTTAGATACACTCAGTGTAAACAGGCACTCACAGACTGTCACACATCCATGGAGTTACTCACACACCTAGTCAGTCATGCAAAGAATCAATCACAACTCCATTTCCTCAACTATATAGTTATACACACTTTACTTATTCAAACATATAGTAACACATATTTACTCTCTTATACAATCCCTGATACAAGCTCACAGTGATTCATACAGCCACTCACACATTCACTGGCTCTTATCCACAGTTATTTATATATGTCAACTCTCACATGTATTGTGTTTTACATAAGTACTTACTTGCACATGTAGCACTGAGATATCCATTCACTCACCAACACACCCATGCACAGTCAACCGCCCATATAGCTGTTTCCACATGCACTCTTGAACTCATACACCTAGTGAATCAACTGCTTACACATCTATGCACAGAGTCACACACCTCCCAGCCACCCACACACACACTCAGCCTCCCATTCAAATACTTGGGCAACCAATCAATAACCCATATAGCCACTCTTATAGCTACTGATCAACACATGCAGCAGCTTACACAACAACAGACATACTACTGATGCACAAATTAAGACAGTTTAGTCACTAACCCATGCACTCAGTGAGACACATTTAATCACTCACTCATACAGTCAGTCATGCACCTACTAAATCCTTCATCCAGACACTTATACATCCACTCATTCTTCAATATGTAAGACATATTTTAACTTTACAGAAACATACAGTCACTGGATGATGTCATCAGTGATGTCACTAACCATGTCATGAATGATGTAATATGTGACATCATCAGCAGTGGATTGCGGGTGCGCGATATATAGTTAGCGCTTATAACTATATATGGAATTTCAATGGTTTTATGCGAGTAAAATAAGGTTTTGTAAATGCAAATCCCTAACTATATATGGCCTAAAACCAATGGTTTTTTCATTGAATATATATATATATATATATATATATATATTCACTGAAAAAACCATAGGTTATAGACCATATATAGTTAGGAATTAGCATTTACAAAACCTTGAAAATTCACTGAAAAAACAATAGGTTATAGACCATATATAGTTAGGAATTCGCATTTACAAAACCTTATTTTACTCACACAAAACCATTGAAATTCCATATATAGTTAGTTGCACTAACTATATATCGCGCACCCGCAATCCACTGCTGATGATGTCACATATTACATCATTCATGACATGGTCAGTGACATCACTGATGACATCACTGATGACATCTCAAATGACATCACTGATGACAACATCCAGTGACTGTATGTTTCTGTAAAGTTAAAATATGTCTTACATATTGAAGAATGAGTGGATGTATAAGTGTCTGGATGAAGGATTTAGTAGGTGCATGACTGACTGTATGAGTGAGTGATTAAATGTGTCTCACTGAGTGCATGGGTTAGTGACTAAACTGTCTTAATTTGTGCATCATTATGTCTGTTGTTCTGTAAACTGTTGCATGTGTTGATAAGTAGCTATATGAGTAACTATATGGGTTATTGATTGGTTGCCCAAGTATTTGTATGGGAGACTGAGTGTGTGTGTGGGTGGCTGGGAGGTGTATGACTCTGTGCATAGATGTGTGAGCAGTTGATTCACTGGATGTATGGTTTCAAAAGTGCATGTGGAAACAGCTGTATGGGCGGTTGACTGTGTGCATGAGTGTATTGGTGAGTGAATGGATATCTCAGTGCTACATGTCAAAGTAAGTACATATGTAAAACACAGTACATGTGAGAGTTGACATATATAAATAACTGTGCATAAGAGCCAGTGAATGTGTGAGTGGCTGTATGGATCATTGTGAACTTGTATCAGGGATTGTATAAGAGAGTAAATATGTGTTAGTATATGTTTGAATAAGTAAAGTTTGTATAACTGTATAGTTGAGGAAATGGAGGTGTGATTGATTCTTTGCATGACTGACTAGGTGTGTGAGTAACTCCATGGATGACTGACAGTCTGTGAGTGTCTGTTTACACTGATTGTTTCTAAGGTTATATTAGAGTCTGAAGAGGTTCATCGTATTATCACATGAATGATATCATCAGTGATGTGATCAGTAATGTCAAATGAGATGTCATCAGTGATGTCATCAGTGATGTCATTTGAAATGTCATCAGTGATGTCATTTGAGATGTCATCAGTGATGTCATCAGTGATGTCACTGACCATGTCATGAATGATGTAATATGTGACATCATCAGCAGTGGATTGCGGGTGCGCGATATATAGTTAGTGCAACGAACTATATATGGAATTTCAATGGTTTTGTGTGAGTAAAATAAGGTTTTGTAAATGCGAATTCCTAACTATATATGGTCTATAACCTATTGTTTTTTCAGTGAATTTTCAAGGTTTTGTAAATGCTAATTCCTAACTATATATGGTCTATAACCTATGGTTTTTTCAGTGAATTTTCAAGGTTTTGTAAATGCTAATTCCTAACTATATATGGTCTATAGCCTATGGTTTTTTCAGTGAATATATATATATACATACATATATAAACATATATCATCTGTATATCTATATAAATACAAACATAAATGCATGCATACATATACTTATATGCATACAGATGCATGTTATTTACATGAAAGTTGAAAAAACACTAATAAAAGCAAAGCTAAAAAGCCACCTCATTACAAACAGAATGGCTTTAACTTAAACGAGGGCGAGATCTATTGCATTTTCAATGCTTGTTTACTTTGGTTCCATCAAGAAGGCATTCAGATGTGTCACACATTTGCCATAAATTCTGAATGTTAGCACTCTAGTTGCACATTAGATCACTGTAGTAAAGCTACTGCTCACCAGGCACGTCTGCTGCTGGTATTCAAAGTGCATGTTTCAGTCTGCATGTCAGAATTTTTTTAATGAAATAGAAGAGGATTTGAGAAGTCACTCAAAATGATCCCTAATTTTTCTTTCTGAAGCACTAATCATACTTTCTATGGCAAAATTAACCCCCTCATGTTGTTCCTTTTTAAATTGAGTGTTTTCAGACTTACCACTTCATTCCAATCAAGATGGCTTCTGGTGTGCCATACTTTTGTCATAAGTAACACTGTTAGCGCTCTAGTTGTTCTTTAGAACACTCTGGGACATTCTGTCATTGGGCTATACTTGGGGTACATCTGGGTGTTATCTGGGCTACATTTAGGCTCTTTTGTCTCTGGTGGCCATCTTGGGAGACTGTATGTCAGAATTTTTTAATGAAATTGAAGAGGGTTTGAGAAGTCACTCAAAATGTGCCCTAATTTTTCTTTCTGCAGCACTAATCATAATTCATATGGCAAAATATACCCCCTCATTTTGTTCCTTTTTAAATTAAATGTTTTAAGAGTTACCACTTTATTCCAATCAAGATGGCTTCAGGTGTGCCATACCTTTGTAATAAGTAGGACTGTTAGCGCTCTAGTTGTTCTTTAGAACACTCTGGGACATTCTGTCATTGGGCTATACTTGGGCTACATCTGGGTGATATTTGGGCTACATTTGGGCTCTTTTGTCTCTGGTGGCCATTTTGGGAGACTGCATGTCAGAATTTTTTAATGAAATAGAAGAGGATTTGAAAAGTCACTCAAAATGTGCCCTAATTTTTCTTTCTGCAGCACTAATAATACCTTCTATTGCATAATATACCCCCTCATTTTGTTTCTTTTTAAATTAAATGTTTTAAGAGTTACCACTTTATTCCAATCAAGATGGCTTCAGGTGTGCCATACCTTTGTAATAAGTAGGACTGTTAGCGCTCTAGTTGTTCTTTAGAATACTCTGGGACATTCTGTCATTGGGCTATACTTGGGCTACATCTGGGTGATATTTGGGCTACATTTGGGCTCTTTTGTCTCTGGTGGCCATTTTGGGAGACTGCATGTCAGAATGTTTTAATGAAATAGAAAAGGATTTGAGAAGTCACTCAAAATGTGCCCTAATTTTTCATTCTGCAGCACTAATCATACTTTCTATGGCAAAATATACCCCCTCATGTTGTTTCTTCTTAAATTAAATGTTTTAAGAGTTACCACTTTATTCCAATCAAGATGGCTTCAGGTGTGCCATACCTTTGTAATAAGTAGGACTGTTAGCGCTCTAGTTGTTCTTTAGAACACTCTAGGAGGCTGCAGTAGAACACAAAGGAATCAACTGACAGTCTCTGTCCTTGTTGGATGTACATGTTTTACTGAGAATGTCAGACTTCATTTTCACATGACTGAGAAAGATAATGTGAATTTACAGAAAATATGCTTTCAGTTTAGCTTATAGATCCCCTTCCAAACCACTGTGGGCAAATCATGAGATATTAGTTTTCTTTCAAACAATATTCATGATATCACAGCAGAAGGTTTTTTCACATGGTAAAATCACCTTAGAACCCACCACAATTCCTAAAACGAGTATGGTACCATCAACAAATGATTTATAATGTAACTAAAGTCCTAAAACCCTCTATTAACTACAATGCTTTTTAATGAAGTGCTATCATGTATATTGGTCCCAAGATGGCTGCCAACACTTCTTGGATGAAGTGCTGACAGCCAATCAGATCAGATGTGTGGTTAGGCTCCGCCCAGATATATATCTTTTTTTGAACCTAAATTACTCAAAATCCACTGGAGCACATATATTGAGACCTAGCAAAGGCACATCGGGCTAACAGTCCCTACAATTTTGCCAAGTTTCGTGCAAATCCATTCAGCCTTTCGAGCTAAAAGTGAGGCCAACCGCCCTATGGAAATTAACATGGGAAAAACGTGTTTTGGGACCCCCCTTTTTTCTCGGCCCCCCCTTGATGAAACCCCCCCAAATTGTCAGGGGCTGCTCAGAAACAAAATGTTCCATTTTCCTGAAAATGTCAGCCAATTCCGTCCACAAACGCCAAAGTTATTAGACATAGAATTTTCAAAAATCCCATAGAGAAAAAATCCTAACTATATATACCTACTGAGGACCGCCAGTAGGTAATACATATACATATATATATATATATATATATATATATATATATATATAAATATATATATATATATATATATATATATATATATTAGTTGCACTAACTATATATCGCGCACCCGCAATCCACTGCTGATGATGTCACATATTACATCATTCATGACATGATCAGTGACATCACTGATGACATCACTGATGACATCTCAAATGACATCACTGATGACATCACTGATGACAACATCCAGTGACTGTATGTTTCTGTAAAGTTAAAATATGTCTTACATATTGAAGAATGAGTGGATGTATAAGTGTCTGGATGAAGGATTTAGGAGGTGCATGACTGACTGTATGAGTGAGTGATTAAATGTGTCTCACTGAGTGCATGGGTTAGTGACTAAACTGTCTTAATTTGTGCATCATTATGTCTGTTGTTCTGTAAACTGTTGCATGTGTTGATAAGTAGCTATATGAGTAACTATATGGGTTATTGATTGGTTGCCCAAGTATTTGTATAGGAGACTGAGTGTGTGTGTGGGTGGCTGGGAGGTGCATGACTCTGTGCATAGATTTGTGAGCAGTTGATTCACTAGATGTATGGTTTCAAAAGTGCATGTGGAAACAGCTGTATGGGCGGTTGACTGTGTGCATGAGTGTATTGGTGAGTGAATGGATATCTCAGTGCTACATGTCAAAGTAAGTACATATGTAAAACACAGTACATGTGAGAGTTGACATATATAAATAACTGTGCATAAGAACCAGTGAATGTGTGAGTGGCTGTATGGATCATTGTGAACTTGTATCAGGGATTGTATAAGAGAGTAAATATGTGTTAGTATATGTTTGAATAAGTAAAGTTTGTATAACTGTATAGTTGAGGAAATGGAGGTGTGATTGATTCTTTGCATGACTGACTAGGTGTGTGAGTAACTCCATGGATGAGTGACAGTCTGTGAGTGTCTGTTTACACTGATTGTATCTAAGGTTATATTAGAGTCTGAAGAGGTTCATCGTATTATCACATGAATGATATCATCAGTGATGTGATCAGTAATGTCAAATGAGATGTCATCAGTGATGTCATCAGTGATGTCATCTGAGATGTCATCAGTGATGTCATTTGAGATGTCATCAGTGATGTCATCAGTGATGTCACTGACCATGTCATGAATGATGTAATATGTGACATCATCAGCAGTGGATTGCGGGTGCGCGATATATAATTAGTGCAACTAACTATATATGGAATTTCAATGGTTTTGTGTGAGTAAAATAAGGTTTTGTAAATGCGAATTCCTAACTATATATGGTCTATAACCTATGGTTTTTTCAGTGAATTTTCAAGGTTTTGTAAATGCTAATTCCTAACTATATATGGTCTATAACCTATGGTTTTTTCAGCGAATTTTCAAGGTTTTGTAAATGCTAATTCCTAACTATATATGGTCTATAGCCTATGGTTTTTTCAGTGAATATATATATACATACATATATAAACATATATCATCTGTATATCTATATAAATACAAACATAAATGCATGCATACATATACTTATATGCATACAGATGCATGTTATTTACATGAAAGTTGAAAAAACACTAATAAAAGCAAAGCTAAAAAGCCACCTCATTACAAACAGAATGGCTTTAACTTAAACGAGGGCGAGATCTATTGCATTTTCAATGCTTGTTTACTTTGGTTCCATCAAGAAGGCATTCAGATGTGTCACACATTTGCCATAAATTCTGAATGTTAGCACTCTAGTTGCACATTAGATCACTGTAGTAAATCTACTGCTCACCAGGGACGTCTGCTGCTGGTATTCAAAGTGCATGTTTCAGTCTGCATGTCAGAATTTTTTTAATGAAATAGAAGAGGATTTGAGAAGTCACTCAAAATGATCCGTAATTTTTCTTTCTGAAGCACTAATCATACTTTCTATGGCAAAATTAACCCCCTCATGTTGTTCCTTTTTAAATTGAGTGTTTTCAGACTTACCACTTCATTCCAATCAAGATGGCTTCTGGTGTGCCATACTTTTGTCATAAGTAAGACTGTTAGCGCTCTAGTTGTTCTTTAGAACACTCTGGGACATTCTGTCATTGGGCTATACTTGGGGTACATCTGGGTGATATTTGGGCTACATTTAGGCTCTTTTGTCTCTGGTGGCCATCTTGGGAGACTGTATGTCAGAATGTTTTAATGAAATTGAAGATGGTTTGAGAAGTCTCTCAAAATGTGCCCTAATTTTTCATTCTGCAGCACTAATCATACTTTCTATGGCAAAATATACCCCCTCATGTTGTTTCTTTTTAAATTAAATGTTTTAAGAGTTACCACTTTATTCCAATCAAGATGGCTTCAGGTGTGCCATACCTTTGTAATAAGTAGGACTGTTAGCGCTCTAGTTGTTCTTTAGAACACTCTGGGACATTCTGTCATTGGGCTATACTTGGGCTACATCTGGGTGATATTTGGGCTACATTTGGGCTCTTTTGTCTCTGGTGGCCATTTTGGGAGACTGCATGTCAGAATGTTTTAATGAAATAGAAAAGGATTTGAGAAGTCACTCAAAATGTGCCCTAATTTTTCATTCTGCAGCACTAATCATACTTTCTATGGCAAAATATACCCCCTCATGTTGTTTCTTTTTAAATTAAATGTTTTAAGAGTTACCACTTTATTCCAATCAAGATGACTTCAGGTGTGCCATACCTCTGTAATAAGTGGGACTGTTAGCGCTCTAGTTGTTCTTTAGAACACTCTAGGAGGCTGCAGTAGAACACAAAGTAATCAACTGACAGTCTCTGTCCTTGTTGGATGTACATGTTTTACTGAGAATGTCAGACTTCATTTTCACATGACTGAGAAAGATAATGTGAATTTACAGAAAATATGCTTTCAGTTTAGCTTATAGATCCCCTTCCAAACCACTGTGGGAAAATCATGAGATATTAGTTTTCTTTCAAACAATATTTATGATATCACAGCAGAAGGTTTTTTCACATGGTAAAATCACCTTAGAAACCCACCACAATTCCTAAAACGAGTATGGTACCATCAACAAATGATTTATAATGTAACTAAAGTCCTAAAACCCTCTATTAACTACAATGCTTTTTAATGAGGTGCTATCATGTATATTGGTCCCAAGATGGCTGCCAACACTTCTTGGATGAAGTGCTGACAGCCAATCAGATCAGATGTGTGGTTAGGCTCCGCCCAGATATATATCTTTTTTTGAACCTAAATTACTCAAAATCCACTGGAGCACATATATTGAGACCTAGCAAAGGCACATCGGGCTAACAGTCCCTACAATTTTGCCAAGTTTCGTGCAAATCCATTCAGCCGTTCGAGCTAAAAGTGAGGCCAACCGCCCTATGGAAATTAACATGGGAAAAATGCGATTTGGGACCCCCCTTTTTTCTCGGCCCCCCCTTGATGAAACCCCCCCAAATTGTCAGGGGCTGCTCAGAAACAAAATGTTCCATTTTCCTGAAAATTTCAGCCAATTCCGTCTACAAACGCCAAAGTTATTAGACATAGAATTTTCAAAAATCCCATAGAGAAAAAATCCTAACTATATATACCTACTGGCGACCGCCAGTAGGTAATATATATATATATATATATATATATATATATATATATATATATATATATATTTATATTTATACATACATACACCATGCTCTCTTCCTCTGAAAAGAACGAGCCACACACGGGTGCTTCAGGAAAATCCCTTTAATGTGAATCCAAGCGTCGGCATGACGCGTTTCGTCAATGTGACTTTTTCAAATGCCGCTTGCCGCTTTGCAATTAGGATATCCACAAGTGTCCACCTTAAGTACATGGATGCCGTGTTACGATTGGCCACGGCGTCACAAGCAGGTAGAGGGAGGTGGGACCCGCTCCTTCGAGTCAAGCAGATAATCAGCGCTTGTGCTCCCCCAGTGGGCTGTGTCTGCTTCTTCTCCACTCCACCTTACACCTACAGTGGGCAAAAGCGACTCTCCTGCACCCTCACCCCGCCGCAACAAACCCAGCTTCAACTTGTAGGCATCACCTAGGTAAGCGACGCTTCCTCGTGTAGTCACGCTTCCAACTATTGGACAAATTGTAGTTGGGAAGAGCGGCGGTTCGGCGGTTCCCAAGTCCGTTAGGAATACCAACAAGTTGCCACTTTTCCCGCCGAACGTCTTCTGGGGGGGGGGGCTCAAAGTGCGCTGTGGCCGCACACCATTATACAAACACCATATAAATATATATACATATACACATATTACGAGCTCCAAACCTCGACAGTCCATTGAAGAGGAGACGACAACAACGTGGTGAAAAACCTTCTTTTTTATTCTTTAGTCGCTATCAACGCGTTTCGCCTGACCCAGCAGGCTTGGTCACGATTAAAGTTCACAATACACATACAAACATTTAAAGTGCATGAATGTCACGTGATGCATCACGTGACAGGTAAAATCATAGAACTTAAAGACAGATTCACAGTGGTTTCTGTAGTTCGTTTTTCCGTCAAGAAAATTGTATAAACGTTATATTTGTTACGGGGTTGATTATCAAACACAATTTACACACAAATTATTATAAAACCCAGAAAACAGTAATTATTGTTAAAGGGGTATATGTAACAAAAAAAAAAGCGCAAAATACTTGCGCCCATTGTCATAATCCTAATTTCGATTGGGAGATTGCTCAACAGTTATTACACAAAGTGCAGCCCCAGTGGGCTTAAGATAACCTCCTTTAAACTACCTGTAATAAAAGGTTTATATTCAATAAATTGCACTCGCATCAAGAAACCCCCCAAAGTTGTTAACGGATGACCTTCAGAAACCAAAACCAATAGGTTTATAAGTTTAGCCCAAGTGGGCAAATCTAATCAGTTCAATCATTCAAGTGTCTAAAAAAAAATTAAGAACACACAATAACACAAAAATTATAAACTCTAAACTATAAAAAATGGATTACGCTAACCAGGAAGCTAAATATACCACAAAAAATGTATCACTATTACAGCTTAATCACAATTCATAGGTGTGTGTACAGATACTCTTCAATATTTAATCCGTATGGGCTTTTTGTATTCAGTTCCACTATGTACCACGATTCTAGTTTGCGCAACTTTTTAACCCTATCCCCCCCTCTTTCATTCAAGGGTACGGAATCAATAACAAAGTAGGACAGACTGCTTGGATTCTTTCCATGGAACTTTTCGAAATGTCAGGCGACTGGATAAGATCTATCTGCATTTTTAATCGCGCTCAAATGTTGTAACAACCGTTGATGAACGGGCTTGATCGTGCTCCCTACATACTGTAGGTTGCATTCACAACATAAAACATAAATCGCAAAGTCTGTCTTGCAGTCATATTGTCCTTTGATCTTTTTAGTTCTGTTAGAAAGGCCTGGTTGGTATGTACTAACATTCTTCCCATGTTCACAAGCTTTACATTTGTTACACTTTAAGAACCCATCCTTTCAGGACAACCAATTACTCTTTTTGCTTTTTGTCTTTTTCTTTGTCTTAGTCAACGTGGTTTTCAGTAACATTTGCTTAAATGATTTTGCCTTACGAAAGGTTATATATATATATATATCCATTAAGGAGAGATTATGAAAGAATGCATTATTTGTTTAGTACATATTATTCTTTTATCTCCTAGTCGCGTTCGTGTCAAATTGCCTAGAACAGGATTCACATGTCTTTAACTAACTAACCCCTAGGGGGAGCCCCAGAAATAGTCCATGCTATAATCACACTTCAACAAAGGTATGTATCTTGCTCATTGTGGTCAACCATAGCGTAGTCCCATTAGTATCGATAAGAATAAAAAAAGAGACACTATGTACTTGATGATTAGCGGCATTCCCCTAGGGGGAGTTCCCATGATTAACCATGTTGTGTTCCCTCCTGTGTAGTTAATGCTTACCCTTTATTTTTCTAGGCAACCCAGACCCTCATGTAATGTCCAGGCGAGCACCATCCATCAGGTGTGCTGTAAGGGACTAAAGACACAGCAATATAAAAGCACATCTGTAAGACAGGTCATGGCAGTGGATATAATGCGTAGACGTTAACATGAGTGCTATGTTACCCGATTTCCAGTTCCAAGCCTAAAAACGGTATTTCCAATAAGTCAAAAAAACAGCCTTCCTATATTTCTGGATAGTTCTGCAAATAAAAATTAGAATAAGTTAATCAAAAACAAGTGTGCACTCTTAAGTTTTTAATGTTTGATAACTGACTTTGTTACTAGGCCACATCTAAGGGCATGATAAATGAATTTGCTGCATTACCTGATCATCAATATAATGACTCCGGTCGGCAATTCCCAATATGAGACCAAAAATTCCATATGTCCGCGGCGACTCTAAATGAGAATAAAAATAGGAGGTGGAATTGTATTACCAATGGGATAAATAGATTATTAGGATCCCCTAATTGGACATGATATTTAAGCCAAAAAAAAGAAAAAACTCCCTGTCAGACACGGGACTCGAACACAACGTATTTTCAACTTATTATCGTCCCCGAGGGGTCTCACTAAACCTTCTTCTCAAGTTACTGCTTGTAATCATGACTATAAAAATGACCGTCCTAATATGTATCTAGGACAAACAAATGATCATACAGCAGAGTAACTAGAACTGCCTCCCAAATGTCTTTAAAGTAAAGACTGAGTCTAACTTGGAGGTTCCTACGGGTGCTACATTTGCATAAGCTCTTACCGCGGAGAGATATAATGACGGCTCAAACGGTCTCCTTCAAAAAGCGTCCTGTCTTCTCCAGTACGTATAGCACCTGGTAGAAGTGAGTGGTGTTGAAGTCGGTTTATATATCCCTTACTAATTGACTAAGCTATCACACCTGTGTAGGTACGAAAAAAAAGGGAGCTGGAAATGCCGAACTAACAGTCCTGCTTGGAATTTTGTTAATATATCAACGTCTTCCATCCAAGATGAAAGACGCAGCAATATATGTCTGGCAAATATTTTCTGTGGAATGTCTATCAGACTGATCAGGCGATAATTAGCCGGATCAAGTCTGTCCCCCTTTTTAAAAATCGTAATAATTTCGGCCCCCCTCCATGTACTAGGAATTTGTTCAAAGTTTGCTATAGCATTACAAAAACGTTCATTTAGGGAGCCCAAACTGACAAATCATGTTTTAGTAAATCACCAGGGATTCTATCGGGGCCAGGGGCTTCGTTTGATTTTATTGTTTGTAATACGTAATTAGTTTCTTTTATAGAAAAACATAGATTGGCTATCTTTGCTAACTTAATCATTTCGCACGTCAATGCAGGGCCATTGATATTGGGTTCAGTATTGGGTTTAGAGAAGAGCCCAGAGAAATGATTAACCCAGGTATCTTCAGCCAAATAAAGGTCTCTTTGTTTTGTACCTGTCCTATTACCTTTTGAATATAGGTTAATAAGATTGTTCATCTAATGAAAATTAAATGATGTGCCTGTGTCACTGATTCTGAAAGATTCTAGATAAAGATTTGGATTTTTTTTTAAATGTAGGCAAAACGTCTTCCAGTACACCATACAACCACAGAAGCTAGAAAATTAATTAAACTTTAGGAATGTAGAATAGATCAATCCATCCTAGTGTGTTAATATTAATGTCCATAGCATATATGGAAATTGCTGAAATAAATTAGGAAAATGTTTGAATCTTTTAACATTGTGACAAATTTGGATTTTTTTGTTTACTTATTACACACCCTCACTTTTTTTTTAACTTGCTGTTTTGAAACTGCAAGGGGTGTCTTTAGCACATCTCTGTTCTTGCAGTGAAGGTGTGTGACTTTCCTTCAGGCAGGTGTGAAATGTCTTCCATTTGCATAACAAGAGATCGGAGCTGGCCGGATAAGTTGAAGCTGGGTAGGTGTGAACTACCTCCCATCTGCCCAGCCTGAGATTGGAGCTGGCAGCTAGTGGGAGGAGCTGACCCTAATAAGGTGTGACTTTGCTCCCAGATGCACAACCTGAGCTGGTGGGAGAAGCTCACACTAGGGAGGTGTAACCCTACTCTATATTAGCCAATGCAATCCTTGCAGGTAATGTTCCACCCCCTGAATATCTGTATAAGTAGCTCTGCTAAGTAGAGGTGGCTAAAGGTAG
Source organism: Lissotriton vulgaris (assembly GCF_964263255.1). Taxonomy (NCBI): domain Eukaryota; kingdom Metazoa; phylum Chordata; class Amphibia; order Caudata; family Salamandridae; genus Lissotriton; species Lissotriton vulgaris. The sequence continues at coordinate 263,216,144 of NC_141690.1, forward strand.
TCCGGATTATGTAGTACTACCCAGATGCCTTTCTTCCTTAAAACATTTAGAATGGATTACCCTCTGAGGTAATATGCTGTCTTTGCAATGTTTGATATTTTAATACATTGAATTTGTGCTATTTTTGTTTTGCTTCATTTAACAAGAATACTGAAATACCCTTAGAAATATTTCAATGTTCTGTATTTTGTAGGCAGAGTCTTCAAAGTACATCATAGAAGCTGGAAATGTAATTTAACTTTCAGAATATAGAGGAGATCACATCACCCTAGTGTGTTAATTTTCATGTCCATAGCATATAGGGAAATAGCTGGGGGGAGATCAGTAAATTGTTTGCATCTTTTAACATTTTGACTGAGATTTAGATGTGTTTATTTATTGCACACACTCGCTGGTTTATTTTTTTTTAACTGAAGGGATGTCTTTAGCACATCTCTGCTCTTGCAATTAAGGTGTGTGCCTTTCCTTCAGGCAAGTGTGAAATTTATTCCATTTGCATAACCAGAGATGGGTGATGGGAGCTGGCAGCTGGTGATGGGAGCTGGCAGCTGGTGATGGGAGCTGGCAGCTGGTGATGGGAGCTGGCAGCTGGTGGGGGGAGCTGGCAGCTGGTGGGAGGAGCTGGAACTAAAGAGTTCAACCCTAATATATATTACCCAATGCAATCCTTGTAGGTAATGTTTCACCCCCTGAATATCTGTATACGTAGCAGGCCTTTCCTCACTAAAACCCTGCACTTGAGCTCTGCTGAGTAGAGGTGGCTACAGGTAGTCAGGATTGTTTAGTGCTACCCAGATGCCTTTCTTCCTTAAAACCTTTAGAATCGATTCAACCTCTGTGGTAAAGTGCTGTCTTTGCAATGATTGATATTTTAATGCATTTAATTAGTGTTTTGTAGCATATAACAAGGATACTGAAATACATGTTGTCTTACAATGTGTTATTTTCATTAGATGGTCTTTTTATTTTATTTCCAGCAAAGCATTCCGTTGGTTTGTACAAAGTGCTTTAAAGATTGTGAGTAGTTGTCAGATCCCTTGGCCCAAGTTTGCATGAAGAAAAGCACTCCTGAAGAGATTGCAACAGTCGTAAAGGAGGCCCGGGAATCAATGATTGCTCATCTACTAAATGGAAGATATACTCTTAATCTCAAGCTACTTTTCAATGAAGACACCAGAAAAACCATCAATAAAATGCTGGAAACAAATGGGTGTTTTGTTGCAGGAAAGCGTGTTGGTCAAGTTCTTATGTAAGTAAAAAAATGTTTTGCTTTCATTATTAGTTTGCTACCATAAGATCTGTCAAATCAATTTTCATATCTACTGTGTTATATAAAGTCACACATTGTTTAACACTGAAACCTTTATGATTAATATATGTTCTCTATTTTACTAGCACATGAGTTCACCTTTGTGATGATCTCATCCATCTGTGAATGTTGTGTCGTCTTCAGAAAGCTGTATGTTATTAACTGTTGCAGTAGATCACTTCATGCTTTATTGCTCAATTATATGCCTTACTTTTAGACTTCCTAAAACACCCAATGAGGACGGAGACTGGACATCTGAGAGAAGAAGAAGCTGCAGCGGAATTATTTCAACCGTAAGTTCCAATGACCAAAATCTATTTGAACCACATGTATCTCAGATACTCATATTTATGAACAGCTTGTTTTATGAAACATTTAACTATTCAATCCAACAGACCAAGGGACAAAAAGACACTGACTACTGTACCAAAGACTGTGAACGGCACAGGGCTTTATAAGAAACATTCCCTGGACTGTGAATGGTTTGTTCATATCAGAAACTATCTAAAATACAATTTCTCAGTCTCCAACTGCAAGCAAGAGGTAATGCAAAAAAGCTGTTACTGATATGACTTCTCTTATTACTAATACCTGTTATATTCATTAAAATATATAATAATTGTTATATGTATTTATTTAATTTAAGCTGGAAAATGTAGTAGGATTCCTCATCTACAATCATAACATTGGTAAGTTTCATAAAGGACGTCCCACACACACACTAGAGCTTTCCAACCTCCTGAAATCAACTAGGTTAGCCCAGCAGACCATCATAAAACACATTAATGATATCAAGTGCTTTGTTCACTATCACATTGTGGTTACAAATCAGAGAAGTTAACGATCTCTATACATCAGCTCAACAATTCCACTGTGTAATGAAGGATATGCAGAAAAAAAAGTAGAAGCATTTCAAAGCAAGTCACTCACAGAAGGTAACAATTTATTAATTGCTTAGTATAATAGCCATTAGATGATTGTAAACTAACATTTCTTCTCATTGCACATTCCCAATTCAAAAATCGTGAATTTATTATTATGTTTCTTTACTATTGAATGGGCAAATCTTATGTCATTCCTAATATTGCTTAGATATAAGGAGTTTACAGCAGAAAGGAAGACCCCTGGGCACTGCTTAATGATTTTAGATAAAACAAAAGACTACCTCAAAGTGATTGAAAAGCTGAAAGGTAATCAGGAATTCTTCTTTCAGGATACACTGGTGGTATTGCATCTTTTAGAGGTACTATTGCTCTTAAAGCATGTACATAGACTGTTGTGGATAATTTTCAGACATGTACACAAATACACTAATTTGTATCATGTAATGCATCTACATTGAAGCCTTCATGCTCACTTTGCATAAACGATGTAGAATATTAATAAACTCATTGCAACATTGGTTGTCCTTCTGCATGCCTCCATGGCAGTGCCTCACAAGAGGACTGCCAAAGCCGTACTCACACCACCTATTGGATTACAATTGTAATTCTTGGTGGGCAGGTGGTGCTGGAGCAGTGTCATGGCCATGACAATCAAAAGGGCCATAGCTAAGCCTCAGACAGACACGGTCACAGCACATTCTACATGGTAACATGCAGAAACCGGCCTCTCAGGCCCAGAGTCACAAGCGGGCCCTGGTCGGGCCTCGCTTTGTTGCCTCAACTCCAGCCCTTCCATCTGTCTCACTGCCATGGTAAGGCAACTCTTAAAACGCTTGGGGGTGCAGCAGTGGCAACACCAGCATATTGCTGCTTCTGACCGCTGTGCCACCACCGTGGGATCACGGATCCCTGCCAGTTGCAGCGGTCCAGTGTGGGTCTAAACTCCAAATTTGCTTTCTAGTGGGTGGGTCGCCAGTCCACTGGTTCTTGGACCTTCAACATGGGTTTGGCGGTCTCACGGACTGCTGAACTAATAATCAGTCCCTTAATGTTCATCATTCCTAAAATAAGTAAATTTGAAGAAATCTAAACTATATCCAATTATTACACATACCGTACAATTTTTCAGGCTAATGAATGGAGTGAACAAAAACCGTACCACTATGAGGAGGGAGTCTACTCTGTGATTGTTACAGTGAAGGAACAAAACTGCAGCCCGGCAGATGGCATCCTTTTATTTCAGTTATGAAGAACTGGTATTTTTTAGCGCAGCCACAAAAATGTTTTTAATATTTATTCACACAGTACATGAAGTTTCAGTTTCTACCTATGCCCTTCCCCACTATTGCAGCGGTTGATTTCCTCGTTCGTCCACCTCCACCACTGCCCCATTAACTTGGGTTCTCTTTTACCGCCCACCGCAGTCCATGCCCCTTTTTTCACAGGTAGTCGAGGAATTGTTGGCTACGCTTGTTGTAAACAATTCTCGCTTACTGGTGTTGGGCAATTTTAACTTCTGGCCTTCCGATCCACGGGAGGATCCCCACTCCAAAGAGTTCACTGATCTGCTTTGCAACTTGAATGTCTCTCAGCACTTACATTCCCCGACTCACATTCATGGTCACATCCTTGACCAGGTTTGGTCAATTAATCTGAATATTTCTATTCTGACCTTTAGCCCATGTCCTTGGTCCGACCACTCTTTCATCTCATTTTCCTTCGACCTTGCGGAGGTTAGTAAACCCCTGCTCCCTTCTAACACCTGGGCCTGAAATTAGGGACAAGTGGACACATCCCTCCTCTGTTCTTCCCTTTCATCCTCACATCCTAACCTACTTGATCTTTCCCCTCACTCCCAGGCCATTGTAATTAACAACTGGCTCTCTTTAGCCTGCGATCAGCTGGCCCCTTTAAAATGCCTCAAGACTCGCCACCTTCATGACTCCAATAGATGGTTTACTCCCGAGTTAAAATCTAAAAAGTTGGCCCTCCGGCAGGCTGAACATCATTGGAGACTTAGGTACTGCCCTACTCTAAAATTGCTGTACCTCACTTTGTTACATGATTATAAAAAATCTATTCTTCAGGCTAAATCAGACTTTACCTCAAAAATCCTTCTTTCAGCTAACAAACCTAAAGACATCTTTTCCATTGTCCACGACATGTCCACTTCTGCAAGAGATACCCTTAAACCTTCCCCTTCACAAAGCCTTTGCAACTCTCTCAATGAGTATTTCATTGATAAAATTAGTACAATCAAACCAAATATTTCTCTCCCCCCCCACCCAATTTCCCCTGTCCTGATCCTTCTCCTAACTCTTACTTTTTGGAACAGTTACCCTCATATCTAGGGAACACTTCATTTCTTTACTCACCAAAGTCAAATCTGGTTCTCCCTCTGACAGTTGTCCTGTTCAATTAATAAAATAAGTCTTCTCTATCTGTCCTGATCCCCCTCTATCACTTCTTAATAATTCCCTTTCATTGGGGACGGTCCCCGACCTTTTGAAATCAGGTAAAATTATTCCTATTTTAAAGAAGCTAGGGGCCGACCCGTCTTCTCCCTGTAACTTTCGCCCTGTTTCCTTGCTTTCCTTTTTGGGGAAAATCTTGGAGTCATGTTACAGCCTGCCTTAGCTCCTTCATCGAGAATACGCATTTCCTAGACCCCCAACAGGCGGGCTTTCGCCCAGCGCACTCCACAGAGTCTGTCATTCTCTCTGTGCTGGAAGAACTCAGATGTGGAGCAGACGCCAACTCTTCTGAGGCCTTGGTCCTCCTTGATCTGTCGGCCGACTTTGACACGGTCGATCATACCATCTTGATCGACGGTGTCAGGGGCGCTGGTCTCCCGGGTTCCTCCATGGCCTGGATCTCCTCATTTTTGGAGAACCGTCAGCAGGCCGTCCAGCTGGCCGGCTTCTCTGCGACTGCCTGTCATATCACCTGTGGTGTCCCCCAAGGCTTCTCTCTCTCCCCTTCTCTTTAATTTGTATATTCTTCCTCTCATTTCCGCTCTTCAAAAATTGCACGTCACAGTGTTTAATTACACTGATGACATCAAACTTATTTTTAATATCTTTTCTTCTTCTTCTGTTTCTAATTTCCAATAAGTGATGACCTCTATCAGCGACTAGATGAATTCCAACCACCTCAAGCTCAATCCTGACAAGACTGAGCTTGTACTTACTGGTGGTGCCTCCAGTCCCTGGTCCCCTTCATTCTGGCCCCTTTCTCTTGGTCCCCCCCCTCTCCCTCAGCTTCTGTCAAAAGTCTCGGTATTAAAGTCAGCAGCGACCTCTCCATGCACTCTCAAGTCAGTGCGGTGGATTCATCTTGTTTTCTTGATCTACGCATCATACGCAAAATTTCCCGTTTTTTCTCTAAAGAGGCACTCAAACTAATCTTGCTAGCCATGGTCATATCACGTCTGGATTATGGAAATGCTCTGTACGTCGGAATTCTGGCGTACGAGCTTCACCGTCTCCAGCTAATCCAGAACCAGGCTGCTAGGCTGGTTTACAAATTCCCCAAATACTATCATGTCACCCCCCTCCTAAAAGCTTTACATTGGTTGCCACTCACTCAACGTTCCTTTTTTAAACTCGGCTGTCTGATTAAGGCTTTAGTCGGCACAGCTCCTGCTTTTACAGCCGCTAAACTTAAATCTTATGTCCCCACTCGCGACCTTCGGTCTTCCTCCAAACCCCTCTTGTGCATCCCCCGTTGTAGAAGGAAGAAACATGGTGGCATGAGCTTCTCCTTCTTGGCCCCCTCTTTTTGGAACTCTCTACCCCTTAGCATCAGGATCACTGCTTCCTACATGGACTTCCATGGGTCTCCGAAGACCTGGCTCTTCTTGCAAGCTTTTGCCGAGTAGGTTGCTTTCCACTCTCCACTTACTTCCGTCCTCAGCGCCAAGAAACCGCCTGGTCTACGAGCGCTCTACAAATCTTTTAACTTTAACTTAACTACCAATTTAGATAATGCCATCACATCCTAATGTTGCTTTAAAGTCTGCTTATTTGAGTAGCATTCCTCTTGTGGAAATACTACAGAATGTGATCACGGGTGCATCTTTATACCTGCTTTGTGACCTCATTACTGTTTTGCTTGCAGTGGTTTGTTCAATATTTTACAAAGCTGAGGCCTGTGATATTAATGAAAAAGAGGACAGCATCAAGAATTGATACTATTTTGTACCGTCAAAGGGGATCAGATATACAACCCAAACAACCTTAATCGATTTCATGAAAGGTATTACTGCAATGCTGGCTGTGCCGTTTTGAATTCCCAGATTTCTATTCATCAGTTCACAAAGGATGAGGGGTTTTTCGGCATCCAAAGAGATGGCTTTAACATTGTTTGTAACTAATATTACTTTGTTAGAAATGGTATAAGCGCATGACCCATATAATACCTTTATAAAATACATGAATATTTATAGTATAACTAGCAGGTTTCACATATGAATAACTCTTGAAACAGCGACTAAAAGAGATTGTACAGAAACCAAAAAGAGCATTGTTGCTGATTACATGGCTCATTCAACCCAAACTACAGAAAAGCATTATCGCATGATGAGAGTAGAAAATATATGTGCTGCATCAAAACTGCTGGATAAACGTGCGCATGAGAACCCATGGTGAGGCAATAATCAGTGTTTTTCATCTGACTTATGAGAAAACAGTTACTATACCCATAAACTGTTTGTGTTTAATGAAAACTATTTATTGTATTTAGACATTTATTTTGAACAGTCCTTAGGTATTACCATCTGTGTTTGTTTGCAGATACTTTAAACAAAATTTAATAAATTGCAGATAACCACTTAATGAGACCGCAAAGGTATGCTACGTAAAAAGTATTCCTTTGTCTTTTGTATACAATCATCTGACATTCTGATCACCTTGTAGATCTTAGGTGTTTTGCATGCTCTAATATACAGATTTATGTTCGTACATCGAACACGTTTTCAATGCATGCTTTATCACGCATCTAACACATCGCAAACACTGTCACACCGGCAGTTTTCACAACGCACGGCGTTTCAACACCAATGCAGTGTAACCGATTGCAAAGTCCATTACATCACACACTGCAAAAGCACAAGCCATTACAACGCCTAATGTATTCTTTATGTCCGTGGAAACCCATTCTTTGTATGTTGCCAGTCCTACCACAGTTTCAGATTTTTTTTTTTACAAAAAGCGTGATCCCGCCTCTAACCCCGCCCCCACTGCCCCCTTCCCACGACGCTAATTCTTTTCAATTTTTTTTTCCAAATGTATTTTTTTCTTTGCGACAATAGATCCTACAATTGAAAATGCTACATTACTTAAATGTTTCCCTTCACTATTCCGAAAAGCTTAATGGGGGGGGATATAAAAAGGTGTTCGCCACCGTGTCTCCAGCCATTTGTGATTCGATTGTCCAGCTGACCAGATGTGACTCCAACGTTCCCTTGCCCAGACATCCGCCATATTCAGTAAGTTTAACAAAGTAATGACTGAGCGTTTAACCCGCTCTTTGCAATCGGTGATTGTAGGCGATTGTACTTAAACTAATTTTTATCCTCTTCCCAAGGGCTTGCCTTTCACTGGCCTACTGCCGAAAATCAGCAAACTTCCTAGATTGTGAAGTACACCGTACTCGTTCCCCCGACATTTTTCTCCTAATTGGGAAGTGTTTCCAATGCAAGTGATGGAACACAAAATAAATAAATTACAAAGTGAATAAAGTTTAATGCCGTCCTGCCCATCAAACAAGAATTGCCACATGCAGTGCTGATCTGATCGTGGGATTCCATGGGTGTTTTCAGCTTGCTGCCGGATCATTCTTTTCCCTTGCATGTGGTGCTGACCTGAGTTGGATGGCCTCCACCCTTATTCCCTGCAATGGCAGCTCTGGTCTACAGCTATGTAGTCATTCGCATTTATGTTGCTAACAGCTCATCATTTTGTCGGAGTTGCACCTACCAGAGGAAGAGGGCTGGTGTATCTAGTTCGCCATGTCAACAGGTTCATGGAATCAACTATTTAAATGACTGTGATGCAAAATGTACCATCCCACCATAACAAACTCTCACCGAAGGCAACATCATCGAGTAAGCCTGTGAGCGTGTGTTACCAGAATGCACACTTTCCTAATCTGTAAGCGAGTCAACATTTCCAAGTTTCATTGGTGGAGAACAAAGATTCCTGAAGGTAATGAGTTTATGCGGAGTGCAACTCGATGGCGTAAATAAAGCATCAGGCTCCGTGCATTTGTTTACATGTCAGAGGGCTCAGATGGCAGGAAAGTTTTTTGATAAAAGATGTGAGCAAACGTAAACAAGAGCACGTTCATGATCCCCCTCAGATGCCTTACTTACTCTCTTCTGTGATTAGGTGTGTGTGCATGGCTGTCTTTCTCTCAAGGCGCTTGCATGCAAAACCACAGGAACAGAAGTGACCTGAACTTTATGATGTGAGAATCAGCTGCCAAAACCAGCAAATAAGCTCTCAGGGACACATTCTAACAACTGCAGGGAGCATGTGTTTTAGAATCTATATGGCAGATTATTTGATAGGTACACAGGCTTTAAATCTCTGCCCTATATACCCCAGACAGGTACAGATGGGGTGGGGCCTCGGCTCCATATTGCATTCCACAGAGATTTGCAAGCATAGGATGCTAGGCATGCACATGTTCGCCAAAGGGCTATGTACTTCATCAGTGCAAAGCAAAGACCTCAGCTATTTCCAACATTGCACCCAGTCCCCAGGAATCTGGAGAGAGACGTGTGCATCTGAAGGATGTGATACCAGACGGATGCAGGCTTGAGACGGATCTATGAAGTACTTGTGCTAAAATTCAAGTATCCCACTTTCATGAAGCGTTTCTGGACACCCTTAGGAGAGAAAAAAATAAAATGAAAGAACAGTAGTCACTCAGTGCATTATGTCAGCATGGACTATAGCATTACGTAGTAACAGTTTTATATTTAAGCCAAATGGTGCGTCAAAGTCAGTCAGCTTTTGCCTGGTGTAATCTTAGTAAGTTAAGTAATAAGTAGAGGATTGAAGTTCCTGTCAATGGGGGTCTTAATCCGGCCGCTCCTGATATTAGAGTAAGGGACTTACTGCCAAAGTGTTCATCAGCAAAACCTTGGATTTAGGTAGGGTAAGTATGTTATATAAAGCCCAAATACAATAAATGCAGCAAATCTCAGTCCGTACTGTAGGACGGTGCAACTGGTGTGACCGCACCGGGTGCTGACTTTAGGAGGTGACATGGTTGCAAGTATATTATGGTTTTAAAAGCAGTTGCTGTCTTCTTCCTGGACTCCAGCAATTTTCAGCAACAATAAAAATGTCATGATGACTCTGGTGATTGATGTTGTTCCTAGAGAGACATTAGAATTTTGTCTAGTGGAAGTTTTGACTCATGGAAAGGTAGCTCAGAGGATTAATGTATCTGCTGCAAAGAACATACCATGCAGATCACAACGTGCACATAATGTAAATAGGTCAGTGGCTACTGCTTTTGTCAGAGAGATCCTTTTGTTACTTGCAGTTTATAAGTTAAAATCCTAACATAGAACACTGAGCTAGTACCTGTCATCTAAGAGCTACATACAAACTGCAAGGTATAAATTACAGTGTTATTGTTTTTCCCCCCACTCTTTGAGTATCCTAATGTTGCAAAAAGTGTTCTTCTGGACAGAAATCAATTCTGATTATTAAACAGAACCCCCAACCATGATATTACGTATTAAATTCCAGGTATTGTGTTCTTCCAGATCAATCACTATAAAACTATATGGCCTACTAGTATCCTTCCATCCATCTGTACATCCAAACATCCATCATTCATCATTCATCATTCATCATTCATCCATCCGTTTCATCCTTCTATCCATCCTTCATCCATCCATCCATCCATCCACTATAGTGCCAGCCTTTTCCAATATGTTTTAAAACGTGCCTCATGTTGCATCAAAATCCTCGACGCGTCATCTTGCATCTGTCATAATCCATCATCTTGAGCACGAGTTGTTATTGCATGTGCAGAATTCCCATAAACTTTTTTAATACTCAACAAGGCCACAGAATGAGTAAAGTTTACTTTTGGGCACTGGCACCCAGACACTGCTTCTACCAACTTGAACCTTGTCTTATACCTTCTCTTATGGTGTGCCCTAAATCATTAGACCGCAAGCTGAATCGGCGTTTCTTTGCGTTAGTTGTCGAGCCACAATTGCTGGACCCCTTTAAAGAGTCGCTATTACTGAATCATTGTCCAGATGTGAGAATTCTAGTGACTTTGGTGCAATCTGTGAGAATCTGCTGGAAGCTCTCCACCTCTTACTCTCATCACTTGCACGTTCCTGTGGAGAAAAGCAAACATACCATCCAACTACATTTCCTATTTATATATTAACAAATGTAATATCACCATTTGACATTAGGTTATGTTATGTTAGTTTCGATTTGTATAGCGCCAAATCACCGACAGGTCTCTTAGCGCTTGGAACCAGGGGAGAAGAAACAACTAACTGAGTAGATGGAGAAAGTGCAGATCATCAGGAGTTAACCTACGCTTAATGCTTCTCTAAACAGGAGAGTTTTAAGTGATTTCCAAAAATGGAGCAAGTTGGGTTCTTTGCGAAGATGCTCAGGTAGCTTATTCCGGAGCTGCGGAACCAGCACCGAAAAAGCTCTCCCGCCTTTTGAAGAGAGTTTGTACCGGGGGCATGACAACAGTTGTGCCTCATAAGATCTTAATGAGCGTACAGGAGTGTAACTCTCAAGGCGTTCATTTATGTAGACAGGAGCCAAGCCGTGTATAGCTTTATGGGCTATGCAGAGGCTCTTAAATTTCGCTCTCTGTTTCACAGGGAGCCAGTGCAATTTGTGTAGCAGTGGCGTGGCATGGGCCCGTCTCGGTAACCTGAAAATCAATCTAGCTGCATCATTTAGGACTACTTGTAATCTACTTGCCAGTATCTGGGGGAGACCCAGGTAAAGGGCATTCCCATAGTCCAGCCTCGAGATTATGATCGCTGAAACTATCGTACGGAGTGTGGAAGAAGAAAGAAGGGGGACCAGTTTCCTGAGCTGTCTAATTAGTCCCGTGCACATACCCACCACTGATGAAATTTGGCTGGCCATTGAAAGTTCGTGATTGATTTTTATGCCAAGACTTTTTACGGTTCGGCATGGTCTAGGAGTAGGACCTAGGTCCTGGGGCCAGAAGTGGTCACTCCACAGCGATTCTGTGGCAGGAATGACCAGGACCTCTGTTTTGTCCGGGTTCATTTTTAGTGAGTTGGCAGTCATCCAACTCACAGTAAAACTAAGAATGTTTTGGGCTTGACTCTGCGCAGGTCCCGTGTTGTCAAAGCTGAGCAACAGCTGGGTATCATCTGCGTAATGAAAAATTTTGTAGTCCATATTTACAAGAGTTGTTATTAAGGGTTGCAAGTAAACATTAAAAAGGAGTGGGGACAGTGCAGATCCCTGAGGGGCCCCACACTCGAGTGAACCCAGGTCGGATGTTACATCATCCAATTGGATCCTTTGTGACCTACCAGTAAGAAAAGATTCAAGCCATTGGTAGACTTGATCTTGAATACCTAAGGCGGTCAATCTGCCCAGTAGAAGAGTATGGCTGATAGTATCAAATGCTGCTGATAGATCTAATAATATCAGGGCACAAGGTCTTTTACTGTCAGCCATAACTCTAAGCTCATCAAGCACTGAGAGCATCACTAGCTCAGTGAAATGATGTGCTCGAAACCCAGCTTGGCGTCCCTGGAGGAGGTGGTGAACCTCCAGGAACGACGAGTGTTTTCAGTATGTGCTGTTCTAGGATTTTAGCCAAGAAAGGTAACTGTGATATCGGCCTATAATTTTTTCGGTTGGTTACATCTGCCCCTGGCTTTTTTAATAGGGGCTCAACTCGTGCCTCTTTAAGGCTGGATGGCAGATATCCAGTATCTAGGGAGTTGTTAAGCAAGGAGATGATGTGTCCCTCTAAACCTGGGAGAGCCATTCGGAAGATTCTAGGAGGGCATGGATCTGATGGGGAACCTGTTTTAATTCGGTTCATAAGCTGCCTGAGGGAAGCTATATCCAGTTGTGGGAAACTGGAGAGAGTGTGATCTGAAGGGGAGGTTTGAGGGCAGGGCGGTAATGGATAACTAATAGGGGTGTTATTGATATCTGAAAGAATGAGCCTGACTTTTTCAAGAAAGAAAAATTGAAAAGTATTACAGTCAAAAGGATCTTCTGCTGGTATGCTGTCTGTTTTTTTTACTGAGCTCAGTCAGGATTCTAAAGGTTTCTTTATGTCTATTTCCCGCATTATTTATTCTAGCTTCATAGTATTCAGCTTTAGTTGAAAGAATGCATTTTTTATAGGAGTTAAGCGATGACTTATATTTGTCTCGATCTGCGGGGTCATTGGTTTTACGCCACCGTCTTTCGGTATAACGGAGCTTTCTTTTATATTCGCTCAGTGAGGGGTTAAACCATGGGGCCCCTTTAGCTTCTTCTTTAATCTTCTGTTTCCGCTCCGGTGCTAGCTGGTCAATGACCGAGCATAGGTTTTTCATGAGGTTTTCACAATCTTGATCTAGATTCCCTTGTTTGCTAGCAGCAGGGGGGATAGAAGTGAGAGGAAGGTCTGTCAAGGTTACTGGGTCAATTTATTTCCACTGACGTACCATTTTCCATATTTGAGGTGAGTAGGTCAGGTGGCCTTCTATTGGAATACAGCAACTTATTAAGGAATGATCTGACCATAGGCATGGTAAAATATCTGTGAGAGTAACCTCCAAGTGGGTGGTCCAAACTAGGTCCAAGGTGTGACCTTTATTATGCGTGGGGACATCTACTAGTTGTTGGAGGCCTAGTGTGGTCATGAGAGTCTCCAGCTGTAAAGCTGCTGAGTCTTTAGGTTTTTTGTCCCAATGTAGGTTAAAATCACCCACTACTAGTACTCTCTGATAGCGTGTATGAATATCAGAGATAATGGTCGTGAACAGATCATTGAACTGCGGGGTTGATTTAGGGGGGTTGATTTAGGGGGTCTCACCCTCCATCAGGAGGGTGAGACATGAATTATTAAATGTGATTTTTACCCCAAGTATATCTGTGACCGTCAGTTGTTTCTTAAACAGAATTGCCACGCCCCCCCCTCTAATGTTATCACTACGATTGTGCCACATGGCGTCATATTCCTTTGGAAGGGAAGCAATGATATCTGGTATTGAACTATCTCCTAACCAGGTTTCTGTAAGCGCCAATATATCTATATCGTCTTCTTGGAGGACGGAGAAGATTTCTAGGTGGTGCTTTTGTAAAGATCGTGTATTCAGGCTTGTTACTTTCAGTTCAGACTGAGTTTTAACAGCTAAGCTGGTGTTATGTTCGGAGGGATTTTGGGAGGGCACATGAAGGTAGTTTTGTTGGATATTTACTGCCCTTTAATTTCCTGCCTTTAATTTCCTTAAAGTATCCCTACTGATGGTATAAGCTTTTAGAATCGAGTGAGTGTAGCTCTTTAGCTGAATACTCCAGTCGTGGACCAGGAGACCTAGCCCCTGGGCCCGGTCGTGCGCGGAGGGGCGCAGACGGGCTTACCTTCGGTGCTCCCGCTGCGCGCGTCCGCTGCGCATCCACTGGTCCATCGATCTAAATAGGGATCCGAGCGTAGATGCGGCTCTGCCCCCTTAGGCCGGAAGTGCAGGCCGGGGTCAGTCTGCTGCTAACACACCCTCCACTCAAACAGCTGAGCTGCGGGGACCGAGGCGGTTAGCAGTCAGAGTGCATAGGTGATCACAGGTACAGGTAAACACAGTTTAAAAAGCCTTATTCGCTAAAATTAAACTTTAAAACCAGTTCAAAGTCGCGCTTTTCCAGAGTCAAGCGTCATCCAAATTAACTCGATTATGACCGCAAGTGAGGTCAGGCAGCTGCCTACTCGCCACAGTCCCTACAGCGCTCACTGTCTCAGCGATCTAAATAGAGATCCGAGCGTAGACGCGGCTCCGCCCCCTGTCTACCCCCTGTAATTGTTCTTCTTTTATCGCAACCTGAATCTGTCAACGTGTCTGTGTATTTAAAGTACTATATTTCTTTTTTTCTTTTTTCCCCCCAGCTAATGTCTGGATCAAAGATGCTGAAATACATCACCTCCAGCAGAGGAAACCGCCTACTAGTACATAGTGGTTATGTGTATTGCAAAGAGCAAAATTCTGAGCCTCTGTGTCATTGGAGGTGTGTGCAATACTACTCCACTCATTGCAGAGGCAGAGCGGTTACACTGGGTGACTGTTTTAAGAAGCATAGACCATGGCCACTCAGCCTCTGCAACAGCGATTCAAGTGAGAGAATTTGTTAATGAAAGCATATCCCTGAACATGTTGCAATGAGTATGCCTAGTATCCCAAACTTGCGTAGAATTATACAACGTAAAAAAAAGGCATGCAACCCTAAAAGAGTCACCTCTACAACATTATATGTATTCCTCCACAACTGTCTGTCACTGTTTGTAATGAACCTTTCCTTTTATATGACAACGAAAACGACCAAAAGCGCATTTTAGTCTTTAGCACCCCCAGAAACCTTGTTAGGTTGGAGAACATGGAGGTGTGGAGGATGGATGGTACACTTAAAAGCACACCCACCCTTTCACACAAATATTTACAATTCATGGGTACTGTAACAACACAGTTGTCCCCTTGGTGTACAGTTTGCTCCCAGACAAACCATCGTCCATGTATAGTGAGCTTTCATCAGTTGTAAAATCCAAAACCTCTGGCAAAAGTCCTCGGAAAGTTATAGTGGACTTTGAATTGCCAATGATGAATACTATAACTAAATTGTACTCTGAGACAAAACTTCAAAACTTCAAGGTTGTTTTTTCCACCTTCTCAGGCCTGTTAGCGCAACATCCAAAAAACATCTCTAATTGCAGATTATGTGTCTGACAGAAACTGCAGTTTGGGTTAAAAAAATTAACAGCACTTTGCTTTGTTCCTCCTGAAAGTGTAGACGAGTGCTACACCTCCATTACCGAGTCTGATTACTTTAGGTCAAATGAAGAGAAATAGGCACCTATCCTCATTTATTTTGAAGACCCATGAATTGGCCATCTAAGCAAGTCAGGTCACAGGAGGAAGCCATGTTTACTTGTGGACTGGTGGAACTGCTACCCAACCTGCTTAGAGAGAGGAGAAAAGACAAATAATGCCATCCCTCGATGGCACAACTCCTTAAACCATTCAATAGGCAAACCACACCCTAATTTGTAAAAAAAAAAATGAAATTTTGGTTAAGGAGCAAAGTTTTTGAGGGGGGCGTGGCTAGCAGAGCAGCGAGATGGCCGCTCTCTGAGTGAGCTCCGCCGGCTACTCCGATTAATCCTTTAATTATCCTGTTCCTGGCGACTGCAGACCCCCATTCCTCCCGGGTTCTGCTCATTACACCCAGGTGATCCTCCGACCCGAGTTTGGAGCGCGGAGACGGCTCTCCTTAGAAGCGGAGACGGACTGCATTTTCGCCGGCCGGCGGGCTGGTCCTGACCCTCACCGGAAGTGCCTCTTGCTGGGAGCTGCGAGACACTGTGGGCCGCGGCTGCGGAGGCCCCTGCAGATTGAACGGAACTTGCGAGGGACCGACGCTTGCGACGACACTGCCGAAGGCGTCTCACTGTTGAACCCCCACTGAAGCCGACAACGATCTAACCTGGCGAGGGGCTGCGGGGAGCTAGCGGAGACCGGCGCGGCTTGGCGGGAACAGCCGCGCCGTGGAGAAGTGATCCTGCGACCGCCGGAGGCGGCGCTGACCTGTGTTGAGCCCGGTGAGGGACGGAGAGGTCGAGCCTGCACCATCTACATCACTGCGGTGGCCGGAGAGGAGGTGAGAGGGTGCTAAGGAGGGACGGGGTTCCCTTGATGATCCTACCGTTCCGCAGCTGCGCCTGGACCTCCCGCTGATCCTCGACCCGGCGGGGCACACCGCCGCACACACGGAGAGGCGCCTTGCAGCCCTGATCCCCTTGAGCCCCTGAGCTGCGCTTTTCCAGCGGTGCGAGCGGATCCCCCATTGCACTGCGGGAGCCCGCCATTTTGAGTCCTGAGGAGGCCCTAGTCGAGCGCGGCGGTGTGCTGACCTCGCTGGACACCTACAGAGGTCCTTAACGCGGCTGGTCTGACATACCGCGTTTGCATAGTCACGCCTGGCGCGCACTGGCACCGCCTGGACAGTCACGAGCAAACGGGGCACTTGCTAGCTGTGGCGCAGAAAGGTGCTGCCCCATTACGTGGCCGGTGGATTTCTCTGGACTGCTGAGATGGGGAAAAATGACGCCAAACAACCTAAACTGAACTTTGACAATAGAAAACCACCGAAGAACACAACGATGGAGTCGGATCTTAGCGCATCGTCATCGCAAGGTGCTGCCCCGGACATAGACTTTGGGGCCCTCATCATGGAGGTGAGAAACAGCTTGAAGAGCATAGATGCCAAGCTTGATAACATGGCGGCGCAACTCGAAACCGTGAAGGCAAAGGTGGACACTCACGAGAAGAGACTGGACTGTCTCGAAAATAGGCAAACTGAATGTTGCGAATTCCAGCAACAGGCTAAGCGACACATCACGACGCTGGAGCGGGAACTCGACAATTTGCGCGCCAAGTCGAACGATTTGGAAGCACGCTCCAGAAGATTCAACGTCCGCATTACAGGCATTCCAGAGACTACAAACACAGGAAAGATGGAATCGTTTGTGTCGAACCTCCTGCATGAACTGTTCGATCCGGATCTGTCCCCGGTTTTCACGGTGGAAAGAGCACACAGGTCCCTTGGGAAAAAACCCCCGGTGGGAGCCCCAACGCGTCCAATTCTGGCTAAACTGCTTAACTACAAAGATAGGGACGTCATTCTACGCTTGGCGAGAGAGAAGGGTAAAATCACACATCATCAGGGCAATCACATCTCCTTCTACCCAGATTTCACCCCTCTGGTGCAAGCGGCCCGGAAGGAATTCTTACCAGCAAAGAAAATTCTACTACAAGCTGGCGTGCCCTACTCTCTCCTGTACCCGGCAAAGCTGAAGGTTCACCACGAAAACACCTCTCACTTCTTCACTGACGCCAAATCTGCCCTCAAGTTCGCTAAACACATTTGTGCTGGGGCCAGGAGAAAATCGCCACGACTTGAGGAAGCTTCGGAGCAACTTAGTGACAATGACTGAGAACTCTCCATCGCTCACCCTGCACGGCTGCAAATTTACTCTTTGCATTGAGGTTGGAAGCCTGGATTGGTCTCTCGCACAGGTTTGCTCCTCCCGAACTGACTCATTGGGGGTAAGTTACTGAGACGCTTTTGTGCGCCAACTTTTGCTGCTGTCTCCGCGCCTCCTCTGGGACATTGGTTGTCTGCGGACCTTGAGGACTACGGGATGGGGGGCACTGCCAGAACCCAGGAACCCTAAAGTTTGACTGTAGCCACCCCGCGTATACGGGGGTGTTTGCCGTGCGCACCACGCCTCATGGGGTGCCTCCCTTTGTTGTTGATGTTGGGGTATTTCCACGCATTGCGTGCATGTTACTGGGATATGTCACGACCTAATTGGGGGGTTGCTGAGGGAGGGGGGTGCATGGGGGGTTTTCGAAAGTTGCGAGTTTTGGTTCGTCTCTGGTGCAATGTACTACTACACATGCCTATATATTTGCGCGCTGTGTCTGCAACTATGGTGTCTGGGTGCCCGAATGGCCTCCGGGGGCAGGGTTATGTGGTGGGGGCTAGAGGCTGTCAAGTGCTTTAATGGGAGGTATTAAACTCTGGACTTGGAACATTAGAGGCCTTGGGGACTTCAAGAAGGCCCGTTTGCTGCATGGCGTGTTGTCCAGACACAATGTAGATATTTGCTTCCTACAAGAAACCCATCTGAATGTCACCCCCTCAGCTCGATTGAAAAATTCCAGATGGGCGCACGTTTATTCTTCCATCTACTCAAATTATGCGAGGGGCGTTGCCATACTCATTCGCAGAGGGTTGGATTGGCGGGAGTACTCCCAGGTGCGGGATGTGGAGGGAAGGTATGTCCTGCTCCATGGGTCTTTACAGGGGCGACCCATTGTCCTAGCTGCAATCTATGGCCCAAATGTGGATGATCCTGACTTTTTCAGAAATGTTTGGGCGAAAATTGTGTTGCTGAATTGCCAGACGGTTGTGTTGGGGGGGGGACTTCAACATTGTGTTAAATGACGACATGGATCGCAGAGGTGTGAGCAGACCGCAGCACACTAGAGCGCGTCAAGCGATCTCTGATATCATGAGTGAGGGACTGCTTTCAGATGTGTGGCGAGCTAGAAATCCGGGAGCAAAAGTGGGGACCTGCTACACCTACCATAAAGCTGCATGGTCGAGGTTAGACTTCTGGTTGGTGTCTCCTGAAGTTGCGACATGGGTGTCGAATGTTGATATCATGGCTAGATCACTGTCAGACCATGCTCCGTGTATGTTGGAATTGCACCCCCCCGACACTACACATAGGGCGTTCCAATGGCGCCTTCCCCCACACGTGCTCACAGACCCTGTGTTCGTAGAGGAGATAAGAGAGGACATCACTAACTACTTTGTTGAGAATGCTGGGTCTGCCACATCTGAGGCTATTGTGTGGGATGCCTTTAAAGCTGTAATCAGAGGTCAATGTATAGCACGAAAAGCAGGGGTCCTACGCACCATAAGGGACACGTTAGCTAAACTTGAGGGGGAACTGAAAGACCTTGATGTTGCTTTTAGCTCTGACCCGTCGTTGGCGATTGCTGGCGCTCTAAAGACCAAATTGCTGGCCTTTAATGAGGAGGCGGAGCGAGAGGTGCGGTTTCTAGGGAAACAAGCAGAGGCACGCAGGTATGGGGAGGGAGATAGGCCGAGCAGGACCCTTGCCAGACTGATTGCTCCTCGCACACAATCGAATTATATCCATACTATTTATGATAACACCGGACACCTAGTGGTAGGCCAAGAGGCAGTGTTGGGCGCCTTCGCAGACTTCTATGCTACCCTGTACACCTCAAGACAACCCACAGCACCGGCATCACTGCGAGACTTTCTTGACTCCATAGCACTCGTGTGGTTCAACAACAACCACAGACAATACATGGACCTCACCGTCACAATACAAGATATCGCCCAGGTGATTAGAAGCATGCCGGCCAATAAAGCTCCTGGCCCAGATGGCCTGACCACCTCCTTTTATAAAACCTACGTAGCTGAACTAGCGCCGAGACTACACTCTGTATTTGTCGAGGCTCTCGAGTCAAATTCCCTTCCAGACTCCATGCGTGAGGCTCTAATTATCACGCTCCTCAAGCCGGATAAAGATGAACAGCAGCTAGACTCCTATAGGCCCCTGTCCCTTATAAACGTGGATGCTAAGATATACGCGAAAGTCATTGCAGATAGATTACAACCGATGTTGCCTATGATAGCGCTCCCAGATCAATCGGGATTCATCCCTGGCCGAGCGACATCACATAATCTCAGAACGATCTTTTCGGTCCTTCACTATTTACACCCATCAGTACAGGCGGCGGTGGTGTTTCTGGACGCCACCAAAGCCTTCGACTCCTTAGAATGGCCCTACCTCTTCAGTGTACTAAGGCGGATGGGATTCAGCCAGAACTTCATGACCCTGATCAAGCTCCTTTACACGGAACCCAGAGCCAGGGTGAGCGTTAATGGTCTCTTCTCCAAGCCATTCAGTGTCTCAAGGGGTACTAGGCAGGGTTGCCCTCTGTCCCCGCTCCTCTTTGCGATTGCGATGGAGCCGCTAGCGGCTCGAATTAGGCAGCACCACACCGCCAGGGGCATTGGATTTAGTGCTAGAAGCTTACTGATCTCGCTATATGCGGACGATGTCACCTTGTACGTCCTGAATCCTAAAGATAACCTGAGCCCGCTACTCTGGGAATTTGTACGATTTGAGGGCTTGGCGGGGATATCCATTAACTGGTCGAAGTCAGTGGCCTTCCCCCTGACGGAGAGCACTGATCGCCCTGCCCCTGACTACCCCCTCAGATGGGAGACGGAAGCTGTCCAGTATTTGGGCATCTGGATCAGCCGAGATGTGCAGGAGTTGTGGTCGCTGAATTTCGGTAGGGCGGTGGACTGGTTGGAAGGGAAGGTCGAGGTCTGGAACAGACTACCGCTTTCCCTGGTCGCGAGAATTGCGTTGACTAAAATGGTGGTCCTCCCCAAATTCTTGTACTTGTTCGTCAACGTGCCACTGCCTATGACAGCGCACTTCCACGCCCGTGTCCGCTCACTGCTGCTGAAACTGGTGTGGGCTGGCGGTCACGCCAGAGTCTCCTGGGACCTACTCACGCTTCCGCTCCGTCAGGGGGGCCTAGGTGCCCCGGACTTGAAGCTCTATTCACTCTGTGCGCAAGCTCAGTTCCTGCATTTCTGGGCCTACCCCACCCCCTACCAGCCACATGCGGCGTTGGAACTGGCAGTGGTCGCCCCCTTGCCATTACGAGTGGCACTATATGGAAAAGTTACATGCCCGTCGCGTGAGGTAGACACAGTGGAAATGGTCCGCTGGTCCTGGCGCGAACTTCAAAAACGAGCCGGTCTCTCCCTGCTTTATGCGCCAGCTGTCCCCTTGAGGGGCAACCCGATGCTGCCTTGTTTGACAGCAAGAGGTGACGTCCTCACTATCCGTGGAAATCGGCTTCTCACCTTCGCTGACCTATATCCAGATGGCACTTTTTTCGAGATGCCTGCTGATGGGGACGACCAGCCCTGTACGTTTGCTGACAAATTACTATATCATTCCCTTAGGGAATCTTGCAAGAAGATAGAGCCGTGCTTCCCGGAAGAACCTTGCACACTAGCCGCCCTCCAAAACTTGCTTTCACGACCTTCCCCCAAAAAGCTGGTGTCCAGATTATATAACTGCATGCAGGAACAGGCCCCGGTGACGGTGGCCACGGCCAAAACCGCTTGGGCTGCGGACCTAGGGGACCAGTTACCGGATGATGCATGGGAGTATTGCTGTACGCAACTCACAGCCCTATCCCCAAATTATCGACTGCGGCTTATCCACTTCAAATTCCTACACAGATATTACCGCACTCCGACACTACTACACCGAATGGGTATCCGTGAGGATGCCTCTTGCTGGAAGTGTGGGGGTGACGATGCGTCCTTTATTCATGTGGCTTGGAGCTGCCCCAAGCTGAGTGTATACTGGTCGGAGGTCTTCACTGCCATTAATCAAATCACACAAAGGAATGACTCACCGTCCCCACTGCTGGGTCTGCTGGGGTATGTTAAGGACACTGAGCCCTGCGACAGGAGACTGCATGCATTACTCCTTTTATACGCCAAACGGCAGATCGCACTGCACTGGGGCAGGCCGGCCCTCCCCTCACTTGAGAGCTGGATTAGGGATGTGACTTACGGCCACACACAACTGACGCACTACTGGGAGACCATGCCCACCGCTTCCAGACCCACTGACATATGGGGCCCGTTTGTACAGTGGACTAATGACCGCACGAGCTCAGACACCCCAGGTACCTCACGTGCTACGAGTGTTTCAGACGACATGGGCTAAAGGTGCGCGCTGCGTAAGTTAATGATTGTGGTCCCGCAGTCCCGCGCTGACACTGACAGGCCCTGCCCAGACGCAAGTTATGCGTTTGCTGCCCCCACTGACCCGGATTGTGTCCCTGGCCCCCCCCCGCCCCGCTGGCCCTCCTGTGGCCTATTCACTACCCCTCCCCCCCTACACGCCCTTCGCCTATACGTGCACAGACAAGATGCCTTTACATGCCCGCCCTGAATATGGCTGGCCCTCTATCTGAACGACCTGTGGCAGGCCCATGAGACCCTTTTGTGGACTGAAGTGTTGTATGGATGCTGTTTCCACGTACTTGCACCTATGTTTGACGTTTTTGGTTTAGCTTGTTGGGGGGTCCTGTTGGGAGAAAAATGGTGCTGACAGACACATCCTTTTCATAGGCCGCTGTAGCGGGTGGTTGACTGCTGCTTACTTAGGGGCGGCTTCATTGATTTTCGCTATCTTTCAATTGTCAGCAGCACTGTGAGAAAAGTAAGACCATTTACTCGCTGAAGTTGCACTACACACGCTGAAGATTTTATTGTATTTCATGTTTACCTCTGAATGATTAACCCGGCCGGCTGAAGGCCTCTGATATATTTCTCTGAAATCTTTGTATGACCTACCTGATAGCGGCCTGCCTCCGGGTTGTTGGTGTGACGCAGTGTGCATCTTCTTTTTCATTTGTTTATAATAAATGTCTTACAAAAAAAAAAAAAAAGGAGCAAAGTTTTCAAGAAATTCGCATGTCTCAATCTTCGACGGGTAGTCTTAACCCACGAATTTCCCATAGAACTAAGGAAATGTCGGCAAGACTATTGGCAGCATTACAACTCTTTAATTTGGCTGTGGCTTCAGACTACCTTTGTAGCCTGTCCCACATACTGAATTCCTATGAGTAACTATTGTAGTACTTCCCTTGTAACATACATAATGTAACACTTTCATCTTACCTTATGAAGCAGCCTGCCAGCACCGTGTAACTGAAGTTCATAAGTATAATAAATAAAGTACCAAACGGTTGCGCAACAATTCATTGTAATTGAAGCTTGTCATTATCAATGCCATGTAATACAGTGACGATGATTTCTTTTAAAATGTGTAACCTTCATGTAAATGAAATGTTTAATAATGTAATAGTGATGAAGAATTGTCTGTTAAAATGTGTAATCTTCATGTAAATAAAAAACGTAATGTAAATTTAGTTTTTGCCCAAATGCAAATAAAAACTTTAAAGAATTCAAACCTTGTCCTTGCATTTCCTGTTAAGCTGTACATGAAGCAATTAATAAGTATTTATAAGTCATACGTGTTCCATTAAATGTGTTAATCATACGTGGCATGTTACATCCCCCTATTGATCACTTAATTTTTTGACAAATTGTACCTTTCACAAGCCTTAAGAAACAAATGTACCTATTAATAAGTCATTATAAACCACATGTGGTCCTATTGACCTATCCACCAACACCACCTACCAATAGCACATTAACTTAAGGGATCAAACGGGTTGCTTGTGTGTACGTCAACATGTGGCACGCACAACAGCCATGTGCCGTCGCCATGACAGCCGTGTGCCATCGCCATGACAGCTAGCCGTGTGCCGTCGCCATGACAGCTAGCCGTGTGCCGTCGCCATGACAGCTGTGTACGTCACTGTGCCATCGAATGTGCTGCTTCTCCTGATTCACTGTATTTCTTAAACAATATTCCTGTGAATACCGAATACTTCCCTGTAGTGTGACGTCACCATGACACGTACGCATATTTTTTTTTTTTTTTGCCTCTATACGAGGCTGCAGGGAAACCAGGTATTTTTGTGTGGCCAGCCGTCGCCCCAACCTGAGAATTTTTTACCTCTGCGCATATGTGACAATTAGTATATGTGGTCTGCAGAGAGGCCAAACATTGAATGGGCATGATATCTGAAGCCAGTTATGAACATGAAGTAGGCATTATCAGCAACTTACATTGCTTTTACATCAACATTAGATGATAGACTCCACTGCACACCTGCGGTGACAGCCATGGTATGCAGACACAAAGCATCCCGATCATTAGTTCGATTTCTTTATTGCTGTGCAAGCGTGCCAAAGAGGCAACAGCAAGTGTTAGTTAACATTACTAGTATGCAAGTGTTATTTAACATTACTAATCGTGCAATGGCCATAAACATCAATTAAGTGAAGTGCTTACATTTACAGGTCACTGATTTGTTGAACCTGGTGTGAAAACACACAATTAATTAGTGGAGTAACGTGATGAGAAGATCATGTACAACTGACTTTCTCAGCACTCCATGTATCTAACAGGCATTAATGTATCTAACAGGCATTAAACAGGTATTAATGTATCTAACAGGCATTAAACAGTCAAAGTGTCCAACCTTACGGAGTTCTGTGGGGTAACGTGATGAGAAGACCATTTGCAGGTGACTCCGGGCATCTTCTCAGTCTTGCGTCAACCCAACGAATGACGCAATGTCCGCCTTGACTCAGACGTCACCATGTGTAATAGTTGTGTGTAAAAATTAATATTACTGTTCTATGTTGGCAAAGCATGTGAAAATCAATATTCACTGTCCATAATACAATGACAAACAACTGTACGCCAACGTCACCATACGTCAGTTGTGCGTAAAAATCTGAAAAGCACAATCCCAGTCATTACATCGCCATACGTGGACGCTGACGATCTGAAAAGGACAATCCCAGTCATTACGTCACCATAAGTCATAGTTGTGCATAAAAACCTTAAACGGACAATCCCAGTCATTATATCCAATACATGTTCACTGTCCATATAAAAATAAATGACAAATTCATTATACATATCATATTAGCGTTGTAATGCCAACGTCACCATATGTCATTCATAATGCAATAAAATACATATCATATTAGCATTGTAATACCATGATGCAATAAAATACATATCATATTTGCGATGTAATACCATGATGCAATAAAATACATATCATATTTGCGATGTAATACCATGATGCAATAAAATACATATCATAAGCGTTGTATTACCATGCAAATCGCCGGTATCATATTTGCAATTTAACAGCATGCGTCGTATAGACCTACTATGTAAATGTGTTGTAATTGCACGCAAATTGGAAGACCCTGCGATGTAACAGCATGCGTTGGAGACATTCTATGTAAACTTTTCCACGATGTAAAGTTTACGTTGTTATGCAACTGCGATGTGCGCTCATCGTTGTGATGGGTGTTCGCTAGGCCTGGGCGGTAAATTCCGTTCCGCTTGCGGAATTTGGGTAATTTGGGTAATTTCGAGTTCCGCGGAGAACGCGAAATTGCCCAAAATTCTATGTTCCACAAAATTTTTTGCTTGTGTGCTTTCTCAGATGCGTGTTTGCAAGATATTTCCCCCCAAGCACGCAAGCAGCGATTGCGAACAGTCAAAAAAGCTTCGCGAAGCAATTCCGCTTGTTCGCGGAATTTCTGCGTGTTCGGAGATTTACCGTTTTGCGGAAATTTGCGTAACGTGATTACCCAAATTCCGCCCACCCCTAGTGTTCGCCCTAATATATATATATATATATATATATATACACAATGTTAGCTATTGTTCCAGTATTAGTGAACTGAAAGTTGTAGATTTTATGCACTTTGCATATATCTAAAATAACCAAACAAGTAATCATCTGCATAAAAATTATACACTTTGAATCACAAAGCACTATTTACTAACGCTATAAGTAGTCTTTTTTTGTGCTTAAAGGGCACAACATAAGGGGCCTTCTACAGGCAAAGTGCCTAGTGAAAATATTCATGATGTATTCAGGAAATTTGCTAAATGAATTTCCTGTGACTCTGAAAGTTGAGACCGTAACAGGTTATTTTTTTCAAGTTCGTGCTAAATTGTTATTTCATGTATTATCATACTTTTAATATCTACTTTGAGAAATAACTTTCTTTGAATGATACTGTGTATCAATTTTCTTTGAAAGATTACAAACAGGAGCTTGTAACCAAAAGTTGATTCTTAATTTTAGTGTGAGCACTCCTCTGTATCCAAGTGAGAGTAGCTACTTTAGGCCACAGCTACCCAGGGCTGCGCAAAGGTGATACAGATGAGCCTGACTGAAATCAAAACTGTTTTTGAGAGAGCATTCCATGATAAGGCCCCCAAGCCTTGTAATAAAATAAAACCAGTTCCTCACACTGGACAAAAATTTGTTCAGAGATTTGAGAATAATTCTACTTCAAAAACCCTCCTCTGCCTTCTTTATAAGAAATAGGGTGCTGGGAAAACTTGTATTGGATTGGGACCTTCTGCATTGCCTCTTTCCATAACTCTTGAACCTCTTGCAAGATTAATGTAGGTTCTAGTGCACTGACTATTATTGGATGAAGTGAAACAAAGTGTAAAGAAAGACTAACAAGCTGCCTACATCCTGACTACTCTGTAAAACCCGCTGGTCTGAAGTGATTAGACTCATTTTTTTTTATTTTTAAAAAGAGTGAGCTTCTTGTACCCATCACCAATGATGCAAATGCATCACTAGTGATGCTTCACACTTGACATGTCTCACTAGTGATGCATGAAAAAGTAACTTTATTAAAGGATGTAACAATATTTGAAGATCTACATTTTGTTCACCATGTTGGTAGGTCACTTTTGCATACTTTATTCTTCACTTACCATTTTTAAATGTTTGATGGTCCTTCAAAGCACAGATGAAGAGGAATTTTAATTATGTTTTTGATCAGGGATACTCCAAACATGTTAAAATTTATTTGGGGAGTATTTAGGACACTACCATTGCCCCCATGTGTTTTTTTAATGATTTGATCATTTAAACAACTTAGAGCTCCATAAGGGGGGAAAGCTGAAATTTTACCTTCAGAGTTCCATGACACCCGACACAAAAGCCCACCTGAACTTAAAAATGAAGTGTCAACTTTGTTTGTAAAACTATTAATTGCTTGTCCTTCTTTCTGTATTTAGCTTGGTATTAAGCCACTGTAACACCCTTTTTGCTTTCATTCTAGTCTATTTGAGCATCTAACACTTTGATGCATTGATAGTGCATTATAACTTAGATGATTATTGTTTGAGGGATTCTTCAGAAAAGTGTTGAGAATTTATTTTGGGGAAACTCAGCACACTGCAAAAGTGCCAACATAGTTTTTAAACAATTTTTTTTCTACATATTTGACTTTCATAGTGGGGGGTCAAGCTTACATTTTATATGACTGAGTTCCATGACCTTGGGTAGATGAAGTGACAATGTCCCTTTGAACTGAACACCTAAAAATATTCCCATTACTATACCAGGTGCCTGCATTAGCAAAGGCACTTTTTGGCATCTTTACCAGTGTTGGGTTTCCTAAAGGACATCCAACGCACACGTTTTTTTTTCAATCCCCTTAAATCAACAGCACATCAGGTCATAATACACTATATAAAAAATCTAAAACGTTGTCCATTATCAATGTACAGTCACAATTCCAAAATGGTGAAATTAATAGTATGTTTCATGATAATGTAATCTGCAAACTCTGCACTTAGGTCTTTTTTTTATATTTCCAAAGAATAAAGAGTTTACAGCAGAACAAATTACCCCTGGACACTGCTTATTAATTTTGGAGAAAGCAAAGGAAGACTTCCTCAAATCTATACAAAAACTAGCCAACAAGCAGGGCTTAGCAGTGCAAGATATAATGCCTGTATGGTAACATTTATTATAATGATTCATCCTAAAGCATTTTGAAATCCTAGAGTTGTTAAACATTTAGGTACATAACTGCAAAAATAGGAATTAAACAATGAACCAGAATCAAAGCCTTCCTCTTTATGACCATCTGAAATAGGTAATGTTTCTTCTTATTAAAGGGATCACTTAAATAATTAAAAACAATACCTAATTACACATCATCCTAATATTGAAGACTAAAGAATGGATTAAGCGAAGACCATACTATGATGAGAAAGGGCACTACTTTGTGGTTCGTGCTGTGGAAGAGCACGAAACAGCAGCCAGGCAGATGGCATCGTTTCGCTGAAATTGCACAGAAGAACAGACATTGAATTAAGAGAACTGTTTTTGCCTTAGGCATAAAAACTGAATATTTATACACCAGCCACTACATAGTCAGATGCAGACTTCACATCCATACCACTGCTTTAAATCTATCCATGCGTTGCATTTAAGTGTATAAACAATTTTTTGCTCACCCTTTAAATGCTACAGAGTGAGAACTCTTCAGTCACAGATGCATCCTCACGCCTTCTCTGTGAATTCCTATTAGTTTTTCCCTTTTCCTGCAGTTAATTGAGCAATATTTCCTGACTGTGAGGCTTGAGATTAGTGAAAAAGACAAAGGGTGATTCAATGTATAATCCTTAAAATGATCCCAAACAATTTCATGCAAGGTATTAATGCAGTTCTAGTTGTGCCTTTTTGCGTTCACATATTCCTACTGGTTGAAGTGTGTCTGCTAGTTTACAATGGATGAGGGTTATTTGACATCCAAAGAGATGGCTGTAGTGTTACTTTGGTTGCCAATGGTATCAGCACATGATCCATATGATACCTTTCAAAAATACTTGAATATTCACAGCATGTCCAGCAGGATTCACATGTCAATTATTACAGGTAAAATATCCTTCAGTCCCGAGTCCGCAAGCTGGACAAGTTTATGAGACAGCAGCCAAAAAAATACTGGACAGATGCTAAAATTAGCTTGTTGTGGATTACATGGCACAATCTACTCCCTCTGCTGAAAAGCAATATTGAATGAGGATTGGAAAATATCAATGCTGCAGCCTAACTGCTAGATGAACGTACCCATGGAAAGCAAAGGGGAGACAATTGTTTTGCCATCTGACCAATAGAAAACTAGTCCAATCATATTTATACTTTAAAGACCAGTAAATATTGTATGCAGCAAGTTATTTCAAACAATCACGAACCAATATTATTGTTTGTGTTCAATGGCAGAGGCTTGAAGCAAGAGTCGCCACATCACAGCATCAACGAGATGTTAAAGGTATGCCATGTAATATGTGCCTCAACCTCTTTCAAAAACAATCTGTCCTAAATTTAAGAGTAACTAAAGATCACAAATGTTTAATTGTTTATATTCTTTAATTTACATATATACATTTTTAAGCTACTGCTTTAGAAGTAGGCTACTGACACCTATTGATGTTCAAGCATGTACTTAAAACAACAAGATATGCAAATACTTTTTGAAAATCATTTCACTTTAAACCACACAACTCTATGCTAATGTGCTTGTGCCATCATTTCAATTTTTTTACATTTAAGGGGCCCAGTAAAACGAGCAGCCTGCATCAAAAGTGTCCAGCACAAATGTGCATTGTTTGCTCACGGGTATTGAAAAATATTTTCTATTATCATGGACTGGGAACCCACTGAGCACACAAGAACAAACTACAGTGGTTGTGGTTCATGATTGTCAAGCAAACGAGTAGCGAATGAAACCGCAATTAATGCAATATTAGGAAACAATGAGTAAGTGAACATTTACTGAAATGGTTTGACCAGTTTACATTTTAGAAATAAAAAGAATTGTATTTCTTTAAATCTCAGAACATTTTCCACAAAGGCAAACAGAAAAGCCAGGAGATACATTTAAAACCTCACGGCAGTCAACCTGTCAGGCGGAAATACGTCACCATATTGCACGTATCATAAGATAACATGCCAAACCGGGCGCCATGTTGGAAAGGGATGTAAAAGGTAAACCTAGTTCTAACTTTTCTAAAAACAGGGTAAAAAGATGGTGATTAAATTCTCCTCAAAGGCTAAAACTGCACACCGGGAAGCGCATACAGAATACGAAAATTGCAAAAGAATGAGAGGACAATCCGCATTGAAAAGTAATCAGTTGGTCCTACCTTGGTATACTCAGACAGCTAGAATTACTGCAAGCGCGGCATGGGTCTCATCAACAAACCACGATATGTTGCAGAAATGATGCCAGGCCAAACCACAAACATCAGATCGTATTATAGCATCAAGTCCAAGGCAATAGTTGTGGCGCCACCATCTGCAGACACTATTGCACGGAGTTAGTAGTGGGAAACGTGCAGGGATCGCATATTATACAAAGCAATAGACCAAAGGCTGCAAAAGTAGCAGCACCATCTGCTCATATCATTATGTGAAGATAATAATAAGTATCATGATGGCCCCAAAGTTTTTCTGAATGAGACCCTGATATGTAGAGAAAATGTATGTACTCAAAAAGGGTAGGAAGGGGGGGGGGGGAAATCGGCAGTCCCATAGTTGATGGTACATTCTAAAACAGGCAATATACAGTTCCCTGGGTGATTACCTTGGGGTAGATAAGAATTACAGCAGTACAAGAAGAGTTGATCAGAGGTCACCTTATTGATGGCCGGTGAGACATAGCTAGGACACAGATGTTCTCAATGGTACACCCCTGCTGTATGTGATAGCGGGCATATTGGTGATACAGTCCTTAAGACCCAGAATGGAAGTTAAAAGATGCCAGTTCTTTTGGAACGCCTTAAAGATTCTGTTACTATAAGTAGATTGTGTAATAAATCTGGCCTTGTCTCTGTTCTTCGACTTCTCTCGAGATGTATCCCTGCCCTGCAGTGAGAGTTCCCTGTCTGTGGATAGTATCCTTGTAGGAAGGTGGATATCTGACTATGGTTACCCCCCAAATTTTTTGCCTGGTGTTTAGCTGGTTTTTGACTTAGTTGGCCTGGGATCCTGCTATTCAGGGCCCCAGGCTGATTGCTCTCTCTCCTTAAAATGGACTCCATGTACCTTAGGTGCATAACACAATTGGAATTGGTTCACCTTATTGGCCCCTGTAACAGTGTACCATAGGTACCCAGGGCATAGGTGTAGCCAAGGCCTGCCAGGGGCTGCAGCATGTATTGTGCCACCCCTGGCCTGGCCTCCATATTTGACACAACTGGCTGATCACTCAGCTGGGGTAAGTTGGTGTAATCACCTCTTACTTAGGTACAGTATGTCTGTGCCTAACCCTAAACTGGACACATATGTTCCTATCAGCCACTCCTATGGAAGGCCTCATCAATCCTGGAGGCAGAGTGCTTGGAAATATGTGAGATGGTGCTCTAGCATGAGCTGAGCCTGTCTGCAGCTGTCGGGAACCACTCCCTAAGCTGTTCCGGGATATTGCCATACCATATACTCTTAAGTGCATTATAATCCTCGCGGTTAAATGCTATCTTTGGTTTGGCTTTATCAAAACATGTCGAGTAAGGTGCCATACAAATTGGAATACTATCCCCTCGCCAGTTCTGGCGACGGGGATAGCATTCCACCCTTCTAGAGGGACACGACATGTGTGTAGCCTTAACCCTGGTTAAAGTTAAACAGAGCCTCAGCATCACAAAATGGATGCTGCCACCACAGACACATGTCTGACCTCCTGCTGCTGGGAGTCCTTCCAGCGAGGAGGGCCTGGACAAAGGGTTTCCTGCCTGGGGAGGTGCGAGCACCACCCCAGACAGGGTTTTGTGTATTGGGTAGGACAGGGCTGAATAGATTGAGACATGCCTGGGGCACACAAGGTGTCCCTGTGCATAAGCCAGCCCAAACCGGTTCTGGGGCTTTCCAGCCCCAGTCCTGGCGAGGAGCTGGACAAAGGAGAGGGGGTGTAACCACCCCCCTTCCTGGTCCCACCCATAGGGGAGGGACCTAGCAGGAGATCCACCCCTCAGATTGGAATAAGAGAGGGAGCAGTGCCATTGCACAGCAGATCATCCTGAAATCAACTTTAAACAAGAAGAAGACTGGACTTCGACATTCTGCTGCACAGAAGACTGAAGAAGAATCTCCCTTGTGGCCAAGGAGTGACCACCCTGTGAACACAGGTACCAACCAGCGACTCGACGTCTGCTTTGCCGCCGCCTCCCGCCGGAGACCGAGCCCAGAGCCCGACAAGAACCAGACTCCCAGACCTCTCCGAGCCCGATCCACAGTCCCTGCGAAGAAGGGACCCGTGGAGGCACCGAGTGATGTGGGACCGGACCTCTTGGAAGACACTCGAAAAGCTGACTGCGCAGCTTCTGAGGTATCCTCGATGTTGTGCTTTGGGGATTGAGAACCCCCACCACCGAGCAGCCCTTGCACCAAAGATCAGCCCTCCAGCATCTCCACGATCTGCGTGGGGCCCTTTTGCATTGTGCCACTCGACGCGCCATCCCGGCCACTAGCCACGTGGCCAGCGGCCATCTTGGCGACGAACCCGAAGATTTAAACAGCAGGTCTGGTTGCTCCAGACCTACCCAAGCTCCTGTGAAAAGGAGCACCCGCTCTGACCTTGCTGGTCCGAGTGAACAGCATCTTTCAACTTCTGCGTGGCTTGCATTTGCCAAGGCCTGTTTGCTCCGATCAGGTCGCCGACACCGCCAACAGCGAGAAGCCTACGTGGGACAGCTCGTGACCGACTCCTGGACGTCCTCGACCCCGGGTATCCACGTGGCTGCAGAAAGAAGCTACCCGACAACGCCTGTTTGCACCCGACATCGCCTGGTTCCAATCTGGTTCCACGGTAGTCACTGGCTAGTGACTTTGAACACTGTCCCCCCTGCTTTCAGGTCTTCAACTCTTCAGATCCACCCTTGGATCCACCGGAACTCTTCTCATCGAGCCGCCTGCAGCATCTTCAGCTCCAAGCACCATCGACCAGCGTGACGAAACCCGACACATCTTCGACCCTGTGCACCCGCTTCCTGTGGGTGAGGTAACTCAGCTCCGCCGGTTCTCCTGCACTGGTACACATCCCAAGGGCCTGTGTTTTAAGTTTCAGCTCCGTAGGTCACTCGGGAGGTTCCTAACTTTCTAACCTTGTGCTTTTTACGCACCATAGACTTTGTATTGAGAAGTGCGTGCACTTTGAACACTGCACCCGAGTCCCGTGGGCCTTTCCCGACTTAGTTAACTCCAGTCTCGAATAGCTCCAGCGATTCCCAAGGCCCTAGGCCTCTTCACTTTCCTCTAGGTATCTCTTATACCACTTTCTTAGTATATGGTTTAGGTGGCCCCTAGGGCTCATCCATATTGTGCAACTTTTGTGTATTTTAAACTGTCTTGTGATTTTACGCGTGTGCTTCTGTGCTCATAAAGAGTCCAGGGGATTTTAATAGTTAATAAATCAATATATATTTTCTATATATATCTGTGTGGTGTCCCTTTCATTTGGTATTCAAGGGGGTTGTGTATGGTATAACAGCTGGCTTCACATGCCTTTCAGAGTTTAGCCTAAGACTGCTTTGTCCACGTTACCACTAGGATAACTGGTCTACAAGGTTGAATTACAACCATCATCATAAGGGTTGCTTGGCATGATACAAAGTGATCACTAAGAATTAGTGAGCATTATATATCAGGCCAACTTCTCACATTGGTGAGCAGCGGATTGGGATCCGAGCTTGCTGTTGTTTTACCATTACAATCTTTGAGATTATCATTTGAAAGATCATACAGGTACCTGCTAGGTACATATAAAACAAGACTAGTATACTTAAGTTCTACTGAACTTAGTTGTTGTAGAGCAAAGGGAGTAGCACACCCTAGCTACAACTACTAGATAGGTTTAGTAGGTAAACACCAGTGTAGGTAGATTGCAACACATCCACCCACACTAGAGCAATGTCTGGAGCAGAGGGGTCCAGTGGACTTACTCCTGTTGAGAGTGACCCTCCAAGGGCACCATCCAAATTTGCTATTTTTTCCTTTAAGGAATTAAGACAGCTTTGTGTCTTAAGGGGTCTGAAGACAGGGCCTTCCCCTACTACAGACCACCTAAGAGAGCTCTTAGACCAGTCTGAGACTCTAAAGCCCTCTAAGGCAAACCCCACAGGGGATGCTGAAGGAGGCCATCCTTCAGAGGATGACACTGTAGACACCCCTGCCCCTATCATCCTGGTAGATGAGGAAGCCTCCACCACTGGAGCTCCTCAGGTAGATGTAGAGGAAGAGGAGGAGGTGGAAAGCAGTGAGTCAGATGATGACAGAGATAGTCAGGTGCTGGTCAGTAGACTGAACCAGGCTAACTTAAGCTTACTTGGGAATGAATCAGGTAACAACCCATTCAGACCCCCAGGTGGACTTAACCAGAAGCCTAGGAGGAGAAGGACTCACTCAGGTGACTCTGACAACTCCCATGCTTTTAGAGGTTCTCATGGTCACTCCAGAAAGGAGATGACTAGCCCTCAGAGAAGGGAACATGAGGCCAAGATGAGAGAGGCTGAGCTTAGGATTCAGAGGCAAGAACTAGAGGTTGCCCTGGCCAAGGAGAAACTTGCTAGAGCAAGACAGCCTAGAGAGAGTGGATTAGGATCCACTGGTGGCAGCAATATCCAGAAGGATAAAGACAGGTCCTGTGATACAAGAAACCTGAGTGAGATTGTGCCCCCCTACAAAGCTGGGGATGATATCCACAAATGGATGACTGCACTTGAGAGAGCCTGCATGGTACAGCAGATCCCTCAGGAGCAGTGGGCTGCAATCTTGTGGCTCTCCTTTGAAGGTAGAGGCAGAGACAGACTCCTCACAGTTAGTGATGAGGATTCTAGAAACTACATGGTCCTGAAGAGTGCTCTGATTGATGGGTTAGGCTTAACCACTGAACAGTACAGGTTAATGTTCAGAGATACCCAGAAGACACAGACTCAGGACTGGTCTGAATTTGTTGAGTGTGCCACTAAGGCTCTGGAGGGCTGGTTGCTGGGAAGTAAGGTTACTGACTATACAGGATTGTATAATTTAATTATGAGAGAGCAAATCTTAAGTAATTGTCAAAATCAGCTTCTACATCAGCACCTGGTTGACTCTGATCTGACCTCCCCACAAGAATTGGGTAGGAGGGCAGACAAATGGGTCAGAACCAGGATCAGGCCTAAGAACCAGGGTGGTGACCAAAAGAAAGAGACTACCAAGCCTCAAGAGAAGGGTGGGGATAAAAGTAAGGAAAAGATTTCCCCAGGGCCCCAAAACTCCAAGAATGGGGGTGGGTCCCAAGACACTTCTACATCCCAGAAAAAGCCTTATTGTCATACCTGTAAACAGGTGGGGCATTACGAAACAGATAGCTGTTGTCCCAAGAATGGCAATAAGGAGAATATACCTCCAGGTAAGGCTCCAACACCTCCTGTCACTGTTAGCAGTGGTCCCCCAGGTGGTGGGGGCACCCCCAAGAATTTGGGTGGGTTTACTTTTGGAGGACAAGTGGACTCTGGCCTATCCAGGTCCCCTAACTCAGATACTCTTGTCTATGAGACTGGCATGGGGTTTGCCAATTTCACTGCTTGCCCAAACACTTTGAGCAAGTATAGACAGGAGCCCCTCATCAATGGCTTGAAAGTTGAGGCCTTCAGAGACACAGGGGCTAGCATCACCATGGTGGCTGAATGTCTAGTCCCCTCAAGGCAACTTTTACCTGATGCCAAATATCAGGTGACAAACATCGATGGCATAGAATCCAATCATCCCATGGCAGTAGTCAATCTTAGCTGGGGAGGTGTCACTGGCCCAAAGAGAGTGGCAGTGTCAGCAAACTTGCCTGTAGATTGCCTACTGGGTAATGATTTGGAAATCTCAGCCTGGGCTGAGGTTGAACAGCAAACCCATTCTAGAATGGTAAATCTCCATGGAAAGGTTAGTGGGGCTGTAATGGCTACAGCCCCAATTCAAGATGTCCTTCCTGAAAAGGTTGGGAGGGCTGAGCAAACCTCAGCCCGATCTTTAGATAACTTCCCTCCTAGAAAGAGTAGCAGGGCTGTACTAGTAACAGCCCATACCCAAACTGAGTCTCCTCCTGAAAAGGTTGGTGGGGCTGTGATGGCCACAGCTCAAACTCAAACTGATACATGGGTAGTGAAGCCTGCAATGATGGATCACTCCACCCAAACAGAGAGCATTGAGGAGGAAGAGAAATCTCCCTCCCGCCAGACTTTAGGAAAGGATCAGCCTCCTCAGGGAACGGATCTTACCCCTGATGAAGGAACTGTCCCAGAGGTTGTTAGGCCTGGCCTGACAGAGCCTCTGATGGCAGTGGACCCTTCTCAGGTGGGACCCAGTCTGGAGCAGGTAACCTGCCCCTCTCTACCTTGCCTTACTCAGCCCAGGGCTGCAGAGGACAAGAAGGACAGTGAGACCCAAAGGGCCCCCTGTCAAATAAAGCACCCCCATCAGCAGATTAGGGGCACCAAAACTAGTAGCCCTAGTGAGGTGCAAGCTTTAAAAACTCCTGAGGGATCCCCCTTAAAAGTAGTTAGGGACCTCCCCCAGATGGATATTGTTGGGCACAGCCAAACCTGGGACCCTAAGGGCCCAAACCTGAACTGTCCCTCCAGTAAGCCAAACAGAGGGACCCAGCCTCCAGCTTTAGGTAGCCAGAGGTTGACCCTGAGAGCACAGTGCAACTCAGTCAGTGAAAGAAAGGCACACATGGTGGAGAGTGATTGGAGGAAGCTGAGCCCTACAGAGGAAACTCACTTCAGTACTCCATCTCAACACCAGCCTTTGACTTTGCAAAGACACACCACAGGTAGAGATTCCCTATGGTGGAGACCCTCAGATACCCTTAGGGTGAGGGATTGCTTAGTGGACCATGAGACAGGGGGTTACCAAGCCAGAGCTGGTACTTCCTTATATGGCCACTTAGGCAATATAGGCTTACCTGGTCAAGGATAGCCTTATCTCCTTTCGTTTGGGGGGGGGTTATGTAGGAAGGTGGATATCTGACTATGGTTACCCCCAAACTTTTTGCCTGGTGTTTAGCTGGTTTTTGACTTAGTTGGCCTGGGATCCTGCTATTCAGGGCCCCAGGCTGATTGCTCTCTCCTTAAAATGGACTCCATGTACCTTAGGTGCATAACACAATTGGAATTGGTTCACCTTATAGGCCCCTGTAACAGTGTACCATAGGTACCCAGGGCATAGGTGTAGCCAAGGCCTGCCAGGGGCTGCAGCATGTATTGTGCCACCCCTGGCCTGGCCTCCATATTTGACACAACTGGCTGATCACTCAGCTGGGGTAAGTTGGTGTAATCACCTCTTACTTAGGTACAGTATGTCTGTGCCTAACCCTAAACTGGACACATATGTTCCTATCAGCCACTCCTATGGAAGGCCTCATCAATCCTGGAGGCAGAGTGCTTGGAAATATGTGAGATGGTGCTCTAGCATGAGCTGAGCCTGTCTGCAGCTGTCGGGAACCACTCCCTAAGCTGTTCCGGGATATTGCCATACCATATACTCTTAAGTGCATTATAATCCTCGCGGTTAAATGCTATCTTTGGTTTGGCTTTATCAAAACATGTCGAGTAAGGTGTCATACGAATTGGAATACTATCCCCTCGCCAGTTCTGGCGACGGGGATAGCATTCCACCCTTCTAGAGGGACACGACATGTGTGTAGCCTTAACCCTGGTTAAAGTTAAACAGAGCCTCAGCATCACAAAATGGATGCTGCCACCACAGACACATGTCTGACCTCCTGCTGCTGGGAGTCCTTCCAGCGAGGAGGGCCTGGACAAAGGGTTTCCTGCCTGGGGAGGTGCGAGCACCACCCCAGACAGGGTTTTGTGTATTGGGTAGGACAGGGCTGAATAGATTGAGACATGCCTGGGGCACACAAGGTGTCCCTGTGCATAAGCCAGCCCAAACCGGTTCTGGGGCTTTCCAGCCCCAGTCCTGGCGAGGAGCTGGACAAAGGAGAGGGAGTGTAACCACCCCCCTTCCTGGTCCCACCCATAGGGGAGGGACCTAGCAGGAGATCCACCCCTCAGATTGGAATAAGAGAGGGAGCAGTGCCATTGCACAGCAGATCATCCTGAAATCAACTTTAAACAAGAAGAAGACTGGACTTCGACATTCTGCTGCACAGAAGACTGAAGAAGAATCTCCCTTGTGGCCAAGGAGTGACCACCCTGTGAACACAGGTACCAACCAGCGACTCGACGTCTGCTTTGCCGCCGCCTCCCGCCGGAGACCGAGCCCAGAGCCCGACAAGAACCAGACTCCCAGACCTCTCCGAGCCCGATCCACAGTCCCTGCGAAGAAGGGACCCGTGGAGGCACCGAGTGACGTGGGACCGGACCTCTTGGAAGACACTCGAAAAGCTGACTGCGCAGCTTCTGAGGTATCCTCGACGTTGTGCTTTGGGGATTGAGAACCCCCACCACCGAGCAGCCCTTGCACCGAAGATCAGCCCTCCAGCATCTCCACGATCTGCGTGGGGCCCTTTTGCATTGTGCCACTCGACGCGCCATCCCGGCCACTAGCCACGTGGCCAGCGGCCATCTTGGCGACGAACCCGAAGATTTAAACAGCAGGTCTGGTTGCTCCAGACCTACCCAAGCTTCTGTGAAAAGGAGCACCCGCTCTGACCTTGCTGGTCCGAGTGAACAGCATCTTTCAACTTCTGCGTGGCTTGCATTTGCCAAGGCCTGTTTGCTCCGATCAGGTCGCCGACACCGCCAACAGCGAGAAGCCTACGTGGGACAGCTCGTGACCGACTCCTGGACGTCCTCGACCCCGGGTATCCACGTGGCTGCAGAAAGAAGCTACCCGACAACGCCTGTTTGCACCCGACATCGCCTGGTTCCAATCTGGTTCCACGGTAGTCACTGGCTAGTGACTTTGAACACTGTCCCCCCTGCTTTCAGGTCTTCAACTCTTCAGATCCACCCTTGGATCCACCGGAACTCTTCTCATCGAGCCGCCTGCAGCATCTTCAGCTCCAAGCACCATCGACCAGCGTGACGAAACCCGACACATCTTCGACCCTGTGCACCCGCTTCCTGTGGGTGAGGTAACTCAGCTCCGCCGGTGCTCCTGCACTGATACACATCCCAAGGGCCTGTGTTTTAAGTTTCAGCTCCGTAGGTCACTCGGAAGGTTCCTAACTTTCTAACCTTGTGCTTTTTACGCACCATAGACTTTGTATTGAGAAGTGCGTGCACTTTGAACACTGCACCCGAGTCCCGTGGGCCTTTCCCGACTTAGTTAACTCCAGTCTCGAATAGCTCCAGCGATTCCCAAGGCCCTAGGCCTCTTCACTTTCCTCTAGGTATCTCTTATACCACTTTCCTAGTATATGGTTTAGGTGGCCCCTAGGGCTCATCCATATTGTGCAACTTTTGTGTATTTTAAACTGTCTTGTGATTTTACGCTTGTGCTTCTGTGCTCATAAAGAGTCCAGGGGATTTTAATAGTTAATAAATCAATATATATTTTCAATATATATCTGTGTGGTGTCCCTTTCATTTGGTATTCAAGGGGGTTGTGTATGGTATAACAGCTGGCTTCACATGCCTTTCAGAGTTTAGCCTAAGACTGCTTTGTCCACGTTACCACTAGGATAACTGGTCTACAAGGTTGAATTACAACCATCATCATAAGGGTTGCTTGGCATGATACAAAGTGATCACTAAGAATTAGTGAGCATTATATATCAGGCCAACTTCTCACAATCCTTTATTCTGCTTTGTCCAAAATCTTATTACTGTATCCTCTTTTTTGGAATCTCTTCCTTATTTCTCTTACATTGGACAGAAAGGCTTCTTCTTCACTATAATTTCACCTAATCCGTGTGAACTCACCAAAAGGAATATTATTGATAACTGAGCAGGCATAGGAAAAAAAAAAAAGAGGCCGACTACAATGCGGAAGAAGTTAAACGACGCAGGACTTTTTAAGAAACATTCCGTGGACTTTAGACGGTTTGTTGATTACAGAAACTATCTGAAAATGTGATCTCTCAGACTCCAACTGCAAGCAAGAGGTTATGCAATAAAGCTTTTACTGCTATGACTATTCTTATTACTACTAATACCCATTTCATTCAGTAAAGTATATATTAATGGTTATCTGTATTTATTTAATTTAAGCTGGAAAATGTAGCAAGATTCTTCTTCTACAATCTTGACATCGGTAAGTTTCATAAAACATGTCCCACGCACACGGGAGTTCTTCTACCTCCTTAAATCAACTGGGTTAGCACAGCAGACCATTATAAATTACATGAAGAGTACCAAGCGCTTTGTTCTCTATCACATCGTGGTTACAAATCTGAGAGAAGTTAACGGTCTCTATACATCAGCTCAACAATTCCAGTGTGTAATGAAGGATATGCAGAAAAAAATAAGTAGAGGCATTTCAAAGGAAGTCACTCACAGAAGTTAACAATTTATTATTTGTAAAGTATAATAGCCATTAGATGATTGTAAACAACAACATTTCTTCTCATTGCACATTCCTAATTCAAAAATCGTGAAATTATTATTACGTTTCTTTACTATTGAATGGGCACATCTTATTATGTTGTTCCTAATATGGATTAGATATGAGGAGTTTACAGCAGAAAAGGCAGCCATTGGGCACTGCTTAATGATTTCAGATAAGACAAAAGACTTCCTCAAAGGGATTGGAAAGCTGAATGCCAATCAGGAATCCTCCTTTCAGGATACACTGGTGGTATTCTATTGTTTAGAGGCACTATTTCTCTTAAAGCATGTGAAGAGACTGTTGTGGAGAATTTTCAGGTATTTCAACAAAGACACTAAGAGGAATCAAGCAATTCATCTACATTGAAGCCTTCATGCTCACTCTGCATAAACGATGTAGAATATTAAGGGCATGATTACAACATTGGTGGTCCTCCCGCGTGTCTCCAATGCAGCGCTTCGCAGGACAACTGCCAAAGCCGTTCTCACCGCCCACTGGATTACAATTGTAATTCTTGATGGGCAGGTGGTGCTGGAGCAGTGTCATGGCTGTGCCTGTCTAAAGGTCCATTGGTAAGCCTCAGACACCGCCGCAGCCCGTTCCTGCTTGCCACCATGCAGGAACTGGCCTCCCAGAGCCACAAGGGGTTCACGTTAGGCCCTTGCTTTGTTGCCTCAACTCCAGCCTCAACTCCAGCCTTACCATCTCTGGCTCACTGCCATGGTAAGGCAACTCGTAAAATGCTTGACGGTGCAGCAGTGGCAACACCAGCATATTACTGCCTCTGACTGCTGTGCCACCCCTGTGGAATCATTGATCCCTGCCAGTCGCAGCGGTCCAGTGGGGGTCTAAACTCCTAATTTGGTATACGGTGGGTGGACCACCTGTCCCCTGGTTCTTGGACTGTCACCACGGGTTTGGCGGTCTCATGGATTGTTGAACTAATCATCAGCCCCTTAATGTTGATCATTCCAAAAATAAATACATTTAAATAAATCTAAACTACATCCAAGTATTATACATTCCTTACAATTTTGCAGGCGAATGGAGTGAACAAAAACGTCACACCATGAGGAGGGAGCCTACTTTGTGATTGTTGCAGTGAAGGAGCAAAAAATTGCAGCCCGGCAGATGGCATCCTTTTATTTAAGTCATGAAGAACAGGTATTCCATTAAGACTCAATATATAGATTTTTGCGCATCAACGAAAATGTTTTGAATATGTATTCACCTAGTACTACCAATGTAGATAATGCCATCACATCCTAATGTTGCATCGTGGAAATACTACAGAATGTGATTACTGATGCATCTTCATGCCTGCTCTGTGACCTCATTACTGTTTTTCTTGCAGTGGTTTGTTCGATATTTTACAAAGGTGAGGCCTGTGATATTAATGAAAAAGAAGACAGCATCAATTATTGGTACATTTTGTATTGTCAAAGGGGGGTCCAATATACATCCCATCAAACTACCTTAATTGATTTCATGAAAGTTATTACTGCAATGCTGGCTGAGCTGTTTTGAATTCCCAGATTACTATTGATCAGCGGTGTACAAGTTTACAACGGATGGGGAGTATTTGGCATCCAAAGAGATGGATTTAACATTGTTTATAAGTAAAATTACTTTGTTAGGAATGGTATAAGCTCTTGACCCATATAATACCTTTATAAAATTCATGATTTATAGTATAACTAGCAGGTTTCACATAATAATTCTTGCAGGTACAGTATTCCTGCAGTAACAAGTCAGCAAGCTAGACAAGTATACGAGACAGTAAATAAAAGACTGTACGGGTGCCAAAAAAAAACATGTTGCCGATTACTTTGCTCATTCAACTCACCCTGCAGAAAAGCATTAATCGCACGATAAGAGTAGAAAATATCTGTGCTGCATCAAAACTGCTGGATAAACTTGCGCAAGAAAAACCACAGTGAGGCAATAATCATTGTTTTTCATCTCTCTGACTTAATGAAAACAGTTACTATACCCATAATCGTTATGCTTTTAATGGAACTATTTATTGTATTCAGACATTTATTTTGAACAGTCATTAACCATTCTTAACACCTATGTTTGTTTGCAGATGCTTGAACAAAGATCATAACCTTATTTTGCATTTAAAATAATACATAAAAGTACATAGGATTTCATTGCATCCAGTTGAAAAAAAAACATCTATTGACACAAGATACTATACATTGCAGACAACCACTTCTCTAATCTATTTTTGTGTGCTTAAAGGGCACAACATAATGGGCCTTCTTATGCAAAGTACCTGGAAAAAATATTCATGATGTATTCATACATTTTGAAAAATAATTTCTTACGACTCTGAATGTTGATACCCTAACAGGTTATTGGTTTTACGTTCTTGTACTAAATTTGTATATTTCATGTATTATCATAATTTGTATATCTACTTTGAAAAATAACTGTCTTTGAATGATACTGTGTTGATCAATTTTCTTTGAAATATCACAATGCCTTAACCAGAGCTAGTATCCAAAAGAGGATTCTTAATTTAAGTGTGAGCACTCCTCTGTACCCAAGTGAGTTGCTGCTTGAAGCCGCAGCTATCCAGGGTTGCGTAAAGGTGATACAAATGAGCCTGACTGAAATCAAAACTATTTTTGAGAGGGTATTCCATGATAATACCCCCAGCCATGTCATAAAATACAACTAGTTCCTCTCACTGTTCAAACATTTGTTCAAATATTTGAGATTTATTATAGTTCTAAACCCCTCATCCGCCTTCTTTACAAGAAATAGGTTGCTGAGAAAACTGTAGTATTGGATTGAGACCTTTTGCACTGCCCCTTTGGATAAAAAGTTTTGAACCTCTCGCAAGATTCATTTAGATTTTAGTGCACTGACTATTATTGGATGAAGGTAAACAAACTAATGGAAAAGAATAACATTTTGTCTGATAAACCTGACTAGTCTGTATAACCCACTGGTCTGTAGGGATTAGTCTCAACTGTTTTGATAAAGAATTAACTTCTTGCACACATCACCAATGATGCAAATTCATTACTAGTGATGCTTCACATTTGACCCTTCTCACTAATGAAGAATGAAAAGCAACTTTTATTAAAAGATGTAGGAATATTTGTAGATATACATTTTGTTTAATATGTTATTAGGTTACTTCTGCATACCTTTTTCCTACTTTTAATATATTTTATGGAACTTCGCAGCACAGATGAACAGGGAATTTAATTATCATTTTCATCAGGGATACTCCAAACATGTTGAAATTCATTTGGGGAGTATTCAGGACACTACAATTGCACCTGCAACATTTTTTAACGATTTGATCATTTTAAAAAAATGTTGCCCTCCATAAGGGGGGCAAGCTGAAATTTTACCCTTGACTTTGTAAATCTAAGTTCATTTACACTTTCTGTATTTAGCATGGTATTAAGCCACTGTAACACCCTTTTTGTTTTCGTTTTAGTCAATTTTTGAGATTTTAACACTTTGATGCATCGACTGTACATTATAAAACTTAGATGATTATTGGTTCAGGGATACTGTAAAAGTGTTGAGAATTCATTAAGTGGGTCTTTGATCTGCCAGGATATTATGCTTAACGCGGCCTGTAAATGTTCAATTGCAAATGCATCCTGTCATTTAAAGGGATCCCCAGCTGCTGTGATTAATCCAGTGTCCAGGCTGCTCTTGAATGGGAGTTACTTCATGCTGAATGATCAAGGTTGTTGTGTGATGCTTCCGGGCATTGCTTATCTAGTCAGTCACAGTAAGCTCCAGGGTTACTTGTTGTATGCAAGTATTGTTTCCATCGACAAACAGTCAGGGAGGTGCCGTTATGGCCTTCAATGAATGTTTCCTTTATATGTTTGATACTTTAAGTCAAATTAAAGCCATGCTTTTATAGAAGGATGTGCCCTTAACCTCAGACCAAGAGACTTTTGATCTTCAGGTTGCAAGGT
This sequence comes from Lissotriton vulgaris, assembly GCF_964263255.1. Taxonomy (NCBI): domain Eukaryota; kingdom Metazoa; phylum Chordata; class Amphibia; order Caudata; family Salamandridae; genus Lissotriton; species Lissotriton vulgaris. The sequence goes on from NC_141690.1 coordinate 263,260,166, forward strand.
CCTCAGAAGAGATACAGGTACTGTTACCAACAAATTGGCATTTCTATTTTGGAGAAATGGTACAACGTAGCATTAAACTGTCTGATATGACAGGTATAGTATTATTTAAGCCCATAGGTTAAGGGCCATTAAGCACCTTACAGACAGTCTTCGGCGTGATTCTAGCTTTTATACACTCCTGCTACTGGTAGTGGGTATCCGGATTTAAATAATTCAACTACGCAATGGATGTCCCATTCACCAAGGAGATGGAACAAATGCTCTTGGAGAGACCTTTCCGTGACCACATGGTACTTCATCTGGGCACACCTCAAAGAGATTTATAGTTCTTATTCAGACCAGTATGGATTGACTGTGTTCTGCCCGTTCTCCTTTGTTTGTTCTGCGAACAAGAATGTGTGTTGGACCTCTGTCTAACACTTCCCTCGGTTGCGAATCCGGGGTGGGTGTATTGCTGGACCCGTTAAAGGCCTGCATAGTGCAGTGTTCTCAGCGTATTCCCATGTTGATGTCTGCATTCTTAGAGCCACCACAGGATGCGTTAACTCCTTTTGCATTGGATATCGGCTCTACTGCAGGCACACAGGCTTTGGATGTTTCAAAAGCTTCCACAGCATCGGGTGTTGGAACTAAAGATCACTTTTGCACGATTGACCTGATCTGTGAGGTATTACAAGGACCGTTGTCTGTGAAGGCTAGCAGCAGTGATGTTGCATCTCCCACACAGGAAACATCAACATTTGGCTCTCCTGGTGCTGGGAACAATTCGGCCTCTTTTCCAAAACAACCGAAATTATAATTTTAAACATTTTTTTTTCACTTTTAATGAGCACCATGGCTTTTAGATGTATTCAGTTGCTCAAATGATATATAACAACATATTTTGAAAGGACTTGGAGCATTTTACATATATAAAGGACTTGTAACATTTAGACATTTTTTATAACTTTTAGAAATTTTAATTGTGAACATTTTCTCTATGATTAGAATTAACCGTTTTATTTTTGAAGTAAATCGTCCACTTGGAAGAGGAGTGGGTGTTATGATTTTCAATATACCCCAATATAGGCCTGGGTAGTCACCTAACTTTTCACATACATTCACCCTGCCATTGTACTACATAACTGTTTTGGTGCGGAACTTTTCCCTAGTTAGGTGCTGCATAAATGTTGTGTGGTTTTCCCCAGAAACAAATTCATCCATTGGCTCAATGCAGCAGATGTTAAACTCAAATGTACTGCCCACATTAGCAACCAGAAACTTGAATTCCTCGATGTCTGGATTGAACACTAGCTCACAACTACTTGTCTCGCTATTTACCAAGCCAACTGCAAGAAACACTCTTGCACCACGGAAGTTATCCCAGAGCTTAAAAATATGGCATCCCCTTTAGCCAGTTTCTGCGGTCACACAGAAACTGTACTACCATCAAACATTTTACTTCATGCTGAAACACTGAAGAACAAGCTTCTGTTGAGGGGGTATCCTGCCAAGCATATCAAAGATTCATTTAAACTAGCCAAATACTATAATCGTGAGGCTATGTTTCAACCCAGGAACAAGAACCAGATTGATCGGATAGAATGCATTACTAAACACTAATTACAATCACACAATTTGACAAATTGTCAACTCACAATGGCATATTCTCAATTTTGGCCAGCCTACATCTATCATGCAGAGGCCCCTGTTTGCATTCAAGAGAAATAAAAACCTTAGAAATCTTCTTGTGAAGGCAAAGGGACCAAATACCAACAGCTTCACCCAAAATTCCATCACAGGAAGTCTGCCTATTATGAGCAAACACAAATATGGTACCTGTCAATCCTGCCCCAACACTATTGTCAAAGATCAAATTACTATTAATGGACGCACAGTATTTCTTAAAGATATGACAAACTGTGTCGTCTAATGTGATCTATACCATCTTATGCCCCTGCGGACTCATCTATGTGGGTGAGCGTGGCAAGGAATGCAGAAAGCGTATTGGTGAGCACAAATCAAATGTGAGACTACGTGAAGTAGTTGCTCCTCTAGTGAATCACTGGATTGAGGCCCAGCATACTGAAGCAGAAATACGCGGGACTATTTTGAAGATCCATGTCCCTAATGGCTCTGATAGCAGAGCTATACGTAAAAACCGAGAGGTATTCTGGATCTATACTCTTAATACGAAAGACAAAGGACTCAATGAGAGTCTCCCTTGGGAGAACGCTATTATCTGAGCTTGTCCTTTGATGCGGTTTGGGGATCCAACCACCTGTATTGCCGTTGATGTTTGCAGAAATATACCCTCTTTGAGACCTTTTACTTCCATTTATTTTTTACCCATGGTCTGTTGTCTCTATCGTTATTCTCTTGTGATTTTCACTGCAACCTTCTAGAGAAAGTTGTATCTCACGTCTCATCAGAAGTACATGCCTCTCTATTCTTAGAGGATCCTTCGTAGTTTGGCTTTCTGAATGTTTATCATTTTGTGAGGATCCCTTGATCCTTCGTTCCTTTTTTTATTGAGTTGTACTAATTTGGGTCCTGTAATTTTGAGAGGATCCCTTATTCATTGACAAGCTCCGCTTTCATCACTACCAGCTGCCAATGTAGGAGGCGGTGTTCCATCTTGCCTCCGTTCACCCTAGCCTTTAAAAGCTCAGTTGCCCTGCATATGGCATCTTCTTTAGATCTGACGCGGGCCTTTGATTGCGAGGCAAGCTCTAACTAGACGCTCTGGTAAGTCAGGATGCTTGTTTGTTGACTGATTCCTCAAGCTTAGCAGAACTGGTGCTTTATTTCTTTTTTGTTATTCTTATTTTTCACTTTTGACTTATCCCAGGACGGATGCTCTGCACTGTAACCCATGTTTGTTTATTATTATTATTATTATTATTACTACTATTACGCGTTCTTATATAGCGCTCGATTACCCGGAGGCATCTCGGCGCTTGCCTTGGGAACCCGTCCTGGCTTTTTTCCCTGTGAGATACCCGTACTGGGCATCCCCAAGGTAAAAGCCAGGCATCCCGCCGCGGGGGGCCGTAGTGTAGATTAAGCAGGCTAATGCCCAGAGCTGCAGAGTGTGAACCCGTGAGTCGAGTAGGGACCGAAACGAGAATTATCAAGTCCGTGGATATTTGGGGTCAAGACCCTGCCGCGTCGGGAATTGAACCCTGGTCCCGGGTCTGACCTCTGCTTCAGGGTCTGCCTCCTCTAACCAGTGAGCCACACTTCTCCACTATATACCTAGCTATACCTTTTTATATCTCGAATTCTGACCTTGACTTCTGTATTCTGGAGGCCCCTGTCTTTTGAAAGCTCTTTTGACCTTTGGACAACTGGTGAGTCAGCATCATTGCCCCCTTACCTGATCTGGAACTGTGGCCTGACCTTAAAACTTTTCTTTGTTCTAGGTTTGTTAGTAGTTATTTATATCCGACGTCCCTGATGCTGATTTTTATCTTTTCATTCCAGACTGTCTTCAAGCCATAGCGCCACTGAATTAAATTGGCGTTTCAATTGATTCATCTTTGAGAGTTTCCAGGTGAGACCCCAGCTGCAATATTTGGTTGCTAGTTATGTCTTGCGACCTATTGGGTCTTTAACATTTATTCTCCTTTCTTGTAATTACTTGTTTTTTTATTTTATTTTCTTATAGGTATGTTACGTATAATCTTGACACTGGTGCTTTGCTTAAATGTTTGTTTTATTCTGTATATTTTTCTCCATTTACGAAGACTATTTTGGTGCCCCTGTATATTATGAATCAGTGTTTGGCTCTCTCTTTTTCTTATTAGGCAGAGCCAAGCCTTCATTTATACCTGTGGAGGACAATCTGTTTCCTGGTCTTTCTTTATACGCTGTATCATCCTCTCCTGAAACAGAGTATCTTTTTCCTGTTAAGACCCCCACATTTTTATCTAGGGTGAGATTCCTCTGTCCTTACCTGATATTCACTTAGATTTTTTCAAATCTCAGAACATTTTCCATAAAGGCAACCAACAGTCAAGTCAGTCAGTCAGTCAGAATCAGCTTTATTCGATTAATTAAAATCATAAAAGCAATCACTTGACATTTTGGATAAAATCAAACAATTCATATATAAAAAAGAATTCATTTCAAGTTCATAAATGTGCTGTAAAAGTGATTAAAATATTAAAAAAGGAAACATCTCATACAAATGGATAACAATCAGTTAAAGTGCGGTAATGCCTCTTAATTGTCCATCAGACGTTCTTTTTGCCTTATTACGCATAGCAGCAACCAGAAAACTTGCAACCCCAAAAATCACCTTAGTACTACCCAGTAGTTGTAAGTATAATAGTGCAGGACGCACTTGTGTAAACCCTGCCTCTTTCAGTAATGGTAGTAAAAACTGTTTTCGGATATCAGAAAAAAAAAAAAAATCACAAAACATAATGAATTGTATTAGCGATTGATCCGAAAAATTGTCACAGCTACAGGGAGTGGATTGTTCAGGTTTTCCCCATACTGGATAGTTACCAAGAGAGAACTGTATAATATTAAATCTGAATCTAACCAGCAAATGTCGATGGAACGGGATGGTAACAATCCGTAGATAAGGTTCAATTTCTGAAGTGGTCAGGAGCATATAATTTGCTCTGATGTTCGGTTTAAGACCTCCACTGCTTCCCGTTCTTGCATGGCTAGTCCCAGAAAGTTCTCCTTGATCCATTTATCAACGATTTTGGTGAGGTGTAGAGATCTGGCCGACCCAAACTACATAAAGTGTTCTTAATATAGACTAGCCAGGGGATTTTATTTGCTCTATCTAAAGCCATACAATCAGTAAGGATGGTGTGATTAAGAGTAATTTCATCATTCAACCATGTTTTAGCTCAGTAAATTAGTGGAGCTAGTTGTAACTTGTCCGAAATATACCCAAGTCCTAACTCTGAGTGTATTGAAAATACTGGGGTTGATTGGGGGACTGCTAGAAGAGATCTTAAAAAGGTATTCTCTATGGTCTGCAATTTTTTTTCTGTGGTACAAAGCCCCATAGTGATGCACCATATAAAGCTATTGAGTGACATTTCGAGTTGTAAACTGTTAAAAGAGCCTCGGTGGGTCGGGACCCCAGGCGTTTGGCAAAACTCATTAGGGCTGTGACAGATCTAGTAACAGCTATACCTTTAGATTGAAGTTGAGGGGCCCAGGTACACTTTTCGTCAAAAGTTACACCCAAGTATGAAAATACAGGTACCCTGGATACCTCCTCGCCATTACAGGTAAAGCATTTTATATTCTGCAACCAACAGAAAAGAGGTTACTAAAGTTTTCCAATAAAAACAAATAAGGAATGGCCCAGATGAACAGGATGTAATCAAGTGTTTGACGCCCATCACAAAAACCACATCACCAACAGATGATAACCACATTAAATCATGTATACATATTGTCAACGGTGGAGTGGATTCTATGAAGGAGGAGGATAGTCACTGCAAATCGTGTAGTTCAGAAATGACTGGTTTTCATGGCAAGCTCAGATCTGTAGATTAAGTACTTCATAAGAATAACCTCAAAAGAATGAAATGAAAGGATTATTGCAGACTCCCCAAGTTCATGACGCTCTTTAATGGAAGCTTCCTGAAGATTGATGTACACTTCAAAACAGAAATGCAATGTTAAGCCAACTGTAACGATACTAAAATAGACGGGAAGCTTGGATATGTAGTTGTGTTTATTGCATTGGAAACTATTGTGAACAGTCATGAACTTACATATTACTACTTTGTCAACCAAAGCACACAGATGACCGCTGCCACCCAGGATTGCCTCAGGACATTTCCTATCAGAAGACTTCCCTTTTGAGTTTTGAAGATGGCCTGCTTCAGCACAAGTGGGGTGTATGTTCCATCCCCGTTATTGCTCATTCCATTTAGCATGTATGTAGCATGTTGGAAATTATCAAACAGTAGCTTGACCTTATCTTTTATTCTAAATTTCTCCTGGTCCTCTGAAAATGTATGACAATATTTTCACTTTTAATTGTTGACCCATAACTGATAGAGGCATAAGGGAAGTTCCATTGAGTTGGGACAATCCACTTTCATACACACATGTTCATTAATATGGCCTGTTGGGAAGTACCAAAAATGTTAGTTTAACTACATCTTTGCTTATCAATGTTGTCTGTTGCTTGCAAGAACCAGGCATATACAGTGTGTGTCAATTCATGAACCATTACAGATAGAAACTTAATTTACATTGCAAACGATTGTACAGATCATATCACTTCACCAATTGAAACTCAAGTGAACTGTATGGAAATTTGAATTAACTGCACACTTTGCAAAATTATATTACTTGTCATCTGGTCGCCCTATAGAAATTAATGGTGCCATTACATGATGAAAGTATTACTTCTACTTCTTGAACTATATCAAATAGAGCCAAATTGAAAATTACCTCATAATTGTAGTACTTTGCCAGTTATGGTGATTCTCATGTCTGTGGCATGAAGGAAAGTAGTTAAAATGTTAGGTCACCTATATGTTTGTTTGACAATTGTATCCAGTGATAGGGAGAAGTGTGCCATGGACATTGGCTTATAGTTTTTAACCATAATAGATAGAAGCATAATTTAAATGCACATTGCTGGTAATTTCAATCACATGTGCAAACTCCCGGCTATTTAGTATGTTGGTAAGTACCATAAACAGTAGCATGACCATATGTTTGCCTCCCAATTTCAATTGGAGCTCAAAAAAGTATACCAAATACTTTAACTTCTTATTTTTGCACCATAATAGATTGAAACACCATTTTTCTAAAGTGCAGCTTATTGGAAATATACATTTGCTTCCATATTCCAAGTTTCATGGATGTAGCACCTTGGAAGTACCTTGCAATGTATGTTTGACTATCGAAAGTAGGCCATTTATTGTGGGTCATGAACCTTTAAAGATGGAAACTTAATTGGAATTGCAAACTATTGTACACCATCCCACTCCATTGTGCCAATTGACATTCTAACGGTACATACAGACAGTATACACAATTCAAATTAACTGCACATGTTGTAAATTTCTGGTCGTCCTATTGAAATGAATAGTGCATTATGAGATCACTGATATTGCTTATAATTCTTGAACCATATAAAAGACGAATTGCCAATTACTACATATGTGTTATTGCACCACTTATCTTTGACAATTCTTGTGTCTTGGGCATGTAGGAAAGTAGTTAAAATGTTGGGTTTACTATGCGCTTGTTTTCCAGTTTCCTCCAGTGATGGGGAGAGTCATCGGAGAACAGTTTGGACACCCAAGGATAAGACGCGCGTCCACAAAGGGGACCGGCTGATTTCACTGATCGAAGACCAGTACACTTGTGGGAACTGGACTTTTGCTGAACCCAACAGAACAGACACCTGTGGCCAAAGTTGCCCCACCCAGATGGAGGAATAGCCCTAGCAAACTAAACCCTCACCCTCAAGTGGAGAAGTGTGGCTCACTGGTTAGAGGAGGCAGACCCGGACGCTGAGATCAGACCCGGGACCAGGGTTCAATTCCCGACGCGGCAGGGTCTTGAGCCCAAAATGTCCACGGACTCGGTAATTCTCGCTTCGGTGCCTACTCGAATCACAGGTTCACACTCTGCAACTCTGGGCAATAGCTTGCTTAATCTCCACTACGGCCCCCCCGCGGCGGGATGCCTGGCTTTCACCTTGGGGATACCCAGTAGGGGCTATCTCACAGGGAAAAACCAGGACGGGTTCCCAATGCAAAGCGCTTTGAGACCTGGCGGTGATATTGCGCTATATAAAAACTCATCCATCCATCCATAGCACAGAATCCTAGATCCCTTTCCCTTGCATTTGAAGTCTCTGGCTGTTCACCCATAGTCTCTGGGACTGGAGACTATTTTGGTGACAAGGTAAGTGTCTTACAGCTCCTTCCTGAACCCTTGATCTGCTCTTTGCCAGAGCTGGTCTCACAAAGCAGACACGAGACAGACCCCCACGAGCAACTCTTCAAATGCTCTACAAAGTTTCCAATGTTTCACTAAGAGCTGTAGTTGCCAGAGCTTGTTTGCATTATGATTTCTTAATTAAAAATGTATCTCTGGAACACTCTGGCCCATTTTGGTCATTTTGTTGTTTATGGATACATAAAAAAAAGAATGATTTTATAATTTGGTGTTCGATTTCTTACATACTGTGTGACTTTTTCGTTGTTTTGGTACTTTTGAATATATCTTTTTTTTTTGCTAAGCCTGACTGCTTGAAGCCACAGGTACCGAGAGATGAGCGAAGGTTTAACAAACGAGCTCGACTGCACCCAAGTTGCCACCGTGAGCAGATCATAAAGTGAGATTACAACATATAAACACACCACTTTTCTTTAAGCGTGGTAAAGCGCAGCTGTAAATTGTGTGTCTTCAATATGGAATGTAGTGCATCAGAGAACAAACTTAGCGGAGGCTTGGAAGAACACAATCATTTAAATTAATGTGAATGAATAGTTTAACAAACGTGAATGAAGGAGAAGTGTGGCTCACTGGTTAGAGGAGGCAGACCCTGAAGCAGAGGTCAGACCGGGACCAGGGCTCAATTCCCGACGGGGCAGGGTCCTGAGCTCAAAATGTGCACGGACTCGATAATTCTCGCTTCGGTGCCTGACCTTATCATGGGTTCACACTCTGCAACTCTGGGCAATAACTTGCTCAATCTCCACTACGGCCCCCGCAGCGGGATGCCTGGCTTTCACTTGGGGGTGCCCAGTAGGGGCTATCTCACAGGGAAAAACCAGGACGGGTTGCCCAAAGCAAGCGCCTTGAGACCCTTTGGGGTGATTAGTGCGCTATATAAGAAGCCAACATTACATTACCCTGTGGCCCTACTGACAGCCATAGAAGTCTTGACTCTAAACGCAAGAGGTCAAAGATCCCAACAACTGTTTACTTAGTTGGGGCAAAGTTCACAAATAACTAGAACCTTCGAAGATCCTGCAGAGGCCATGTGGAGCCTCACAGAATCAGAGTGTATTTATTTATAAATCAGGAATCCATCAGAGTGCATCATGACAAACACTGTCCAGAGTATGGACCCCAAAGGCCCTAGAGGCACCGCCATGGTCAGATCTGCCCTCATATCTGAGTGACAGTTCTATTCTGCTGTTTCATCAGATAAAAGGTGCAAATACATCATGCATGCAGTATTCTTAGAAGATCATTACTCCGCTAATGTCCACATTGTATAACCTAAGACCATTTATACGTAGCACAGAAAGCCTGTTTGATGTTGTGTGCAGGGGAGCAGCTTTAGGGAGAGGTGTTACCACCCCCAACCCCCCCCCCCCCCTGAAAATGTATTCTGTAGTAGTGTACAGGCATGGTCAGTTGGGTACAGAGAGGTGTCTGAGAGTCCACCCTGGATTTTGAAATGGACAGACAATCACACACTCTGTCTCTCTGTCGGTCTGGTTAGTTTCTCTTCGCCACATTAGTCATCAGTCCCTTGTTTAATTTTACCATAGTTTGTGTGATAAGGAGGGGGTGGATGGGTGTGTGTAAGGAGGCCTGCGTCCATGTTGCCAGATTGGACTATTTCTCATACAATTGGGCAAAATTTTGCCTGATTGTGCGAGAAAACACCGTGTTGTGTAGGCGACCGAAATGTGGGCTAGAATCTGCCCAGTGTGCAGCGGATTCAAGGCTTTGCGGCTGCCCGAGGCCACACAGTGGCCATCAGGAGGGCGGCCCCTTAGACACAGAGGGCTTCTCCCCGCCCCTCTCTAGCCTCTCTCCTCCCCGGGCAGGCTGAGTCCCGAGGGGAGCTAGGAGGAGCTGAGTGGTCACGTCCGGTGCGGCAGGCAGGGTGAGGGGTACTTAAGCCCCCCTCGCCATCTTCTCTGCCTCTTAGCCGCACCGGACGTATCGTAGTGTCCTCGTGGGGGGGACACACATTTTCGGATGTCCTTCGCTGTTCTACTGCCGTTGGCTCACCCCGGTGACGCGTTGTTCCTGATCTTGGCGCCGTGTTTGTCTGGTGAGTGTGCGTCGGGGACTACAGATCTGGGTCTCCCCCTTTTTCGACGGTGGCTCCGGGTGGGAGCCTGGTTTTACTGGTCATGGTCATGCGGGGCAGAGGTTGGGGCTTGGGATAGCCGCGAGTGCTATGGCCACTGCCTCGTGGGGGATGCGCAGTTGAGACCCTCTTTGTTCCCTTGTCTGGCGGCGGTTGGTTTGTCGCCTCTGCCTGCTTGCCCTCAGTCGAAGCTTCCCGTAGCGAGGGGACAGCGGGGGTGCAGCTCCACATCGGGAGGCCCCTCGGTCCAAGGCCTCGGTATCCTCAGAGGGCATGCAGGCCGCGTTTGTGGGGGTGTGCAGGCCGCGTGTATGGGGTGTGCAGGCCGAGTTTTGGGGCCCGCGTTTGGGTTGCGTGTGCGCGGCATTGGGCATACTCTGCGTCTGCGGTCCAGTCATTGGTATGATTTTCGTTCACTCGGGCTTTGGCTTTGTCTTTCGCAGTTAACGAAACAGGCTAGCTTACCCCAACTTTTAAACTAAGAGTCAGATAGGTATTTCGCTGCACACTCGGATTTATTCTCATGTATCCCGTGTGTTAACCCCTGAGACCAGTCCAATCTTTGTCGGAACCTCGTGTCTCGGTATGGACGAACAACGTCACCTACTGACGGAGTAAGCCCCGGACGCCGTTTTGGTGTCCTCTGATCACTTGTCTGGAGGCCTGGTCTGGCGTCAGTACTCTGTTCCAGCAATTGGATTAGTCGGCCCCTCTCGGGGACTGGTTTCAGTTTCATGTTCCGCTTAGTCTTGGCTCTGGAGTTCGCGCGGAGGCATGTGGAACATCAGGGTTGTGCTAAGTCACTGTTTTTACACCAGTCTTATCGCTTCGTGATCAATGGTCCACTTTAGGGGTCATCTTCGGGTGTTGTTTTATTTCTACAGAATGAACCGGTCTATGGTGTCTTTACACTGAGAGTCTCTGTGTGGACCCGTCTTTTGTGATTGCTGTGATGTGCATTGTTGTTGTAGTGGCAGGACTTGCCCTCCGCTTCATCCGTATTGTTTCACCAGTTCCTGGTTTCCATTCAATTTCAGACTAGGTATTGACCACTCAGTACGTTGCTGGGCAGACCTGTTTCCTGTTTTTTCTTGCTTTTAATTATGAGCGTTTTCGATTTTGGTTGCTGGCTCAACAGGTAGTCTATATGTGTGCTGTCCTGGGTGGTTCATATCCATCGAGTCCTACAATTCCATTACACTACAATATGGTTGTGCTGCAAAGGTATTTGCTGTTTAGAGTCTGGTCTCATGAAGGTTCCTTTGTCGGATAACCTGGTTCCATGGTTGTTGGTCTCGATGTTTCTGTATGGACCACTCCAGTTGAGGTTCTCTCCCACAGGTCCTCATTAAATGACTGCTGTTCTAGGGTCTCGGTTTGGGACAAGTCTTGTGGCACTTTTATACCAGATAGCCAATGTCAATCACCCTTGTTGACCTGGATGACTCTTTACGCGCCAATTCCATTTGATTGTTGGGTGAATAGGCAGGTTCCTGTTGTAGGTCTATGGAGGCCTGTCCTATGCTTGCTATGTGTTGAGAAACCATAGTGGGCGCTGGTTACTCGCCTCAGTATGTTCGCATGAGTCGTTTCCCTCACAGATTGGTCAGTTTCTAGTAGTTGTTCTGGGTGTCCGTGCGGGGTCTTTTTACTGAAGGTCTGCTATTGTGGGTGGCTCTCTTTCGACCCGTCGCATGCCTGCCCGTCACTGGCTGCTGCAAAAGGACTGCATTATTTTCCACCGAGAATTTCACATGGGAATTACTAATTTTATCGCATCTGTCGGCATCAGAACAGGCATTATAAACAATTAAATTATATCTAGAACCGGTCCCCGCATTTGGGTTAGATATCAGATTTTAATGAGATTGTATGAAATGCGGCTGCCCGAGGCCACACAGTGGCCTCTGGAGGGCGGCCTCCTAGTCACTGTGGGCTTCCCCCGCCCCTCGTTTCTTGCTTTACTGGGGGTGCAAGAGTGTAGGGGGTTTTTAAACAATTCATCGTTTCTGGCATTGAGAGTGGTTCATTTCGGTGTCACGCCCTCATTTAGGGGTTGGACGGGGAGCGGTGTTTCAGTTCTCCGACACCGTTCAGGTTTCTCTGGGCACGCATATGGGGGAACATTGTGATGCCCAGATAAGTCTCCGCGTAGGCCAGACGGGAATTTTGACCGTACTAGTTATCAGCCTCCCGATGCCGTGTTTTCATCGGTTTGTTATCTTACGATAACCCACCTTGTGTCCTACGGGGCCACGCGAGTTGTCAAAATGGCGCTATAAATTTTAGAATGCCTGCAGGGGACCCAGGTGTGTTCGGGGCAGCGTGTCGTTTTGCATCTCGAGTATCCTTCCCTAGAGTGCAGAAGCTGGCATCGTGTTCCGAGGAGCACTATTGTTTACTGTTTCAGGTTTATTTATTCAAGCAGCACTCTTCTGCTGATGGCATGGGATAGGTCTGGCCCTTTCTTAGTTTCGCTTTTCAATTTTTCCCTCCTCCGCATTGCTGTTCAAATGTCGAATCCCTCCTCTTTTAGTTCGGGGGTGCGATTATACAGGATGTCATGTGCACATATTACTCCGACTATGGTTTGGCTTGCTGGCAGGATGACTCGGAGGGTTCTTCTCCAGGTTAGGAAACTGCGCACAGGGTATTTTTATACCAGCACGGGTGAGCGAGTATTTCGGGACAACTGGTGTTTTCCGGTGACTGGTCATGCCAAGTCAGCACCTACGGTCCCCAGACCTCACGTATCTTACAGGTAAGGGATTCCTTGTGGGGTCCCCGGAGTCTTTCTTGGTTCTACATCCGGCCGGGGCTGTTGTTATGTTCCTGGAGGTCCGCCCACAGCGGCCCGGGCACTGTGCGCGTTGGTCATGTGACTCCTGATAATAAAAAGAGGTCTAGCACGTGCGAGGGCGCTCAGAGAGAGAAACGCACAGACCGAGCAACCAAACTTATTCCCAGTGTCCGTCTGAGTTTATTCTAAGGCCACGTGTTAGGCCTAGCTAGAATTAGATGCCCCGGAGTGTAGGTCCGAGAGCGATCTCCCTAGGGCAGTCCCTTCCCCTGCACAGGACACAACAATTGGCGACGAGGGTGGTTGCCGATCCCTCGCTCCGGGTTTGTGTGTGCCCATTCTGGGGTGAGGCGGCTGCGGGTGCTCCCATTTGCCCGCGGTGCTCGTGCCTTGCTGCCACGCACACCCCGCACGGCTCGCCTGGAGGAATAACTCTCACCCCTGGCTCTCTACAGGTGAGCGGCGCTGGCTAGCACTTTCCTGTTGCGCATCGGAGCTCGATTGGTCGCGCGAGGCCATCCCTCCACTGACCCTCCACGCCCGGTGCCGCACCGTGCTCGGCTGCACGTGCGTGAATCGCACCTCAGCACGCCTGGCGAGGGTTCCGGACGGCGCCCGGTCCTGCCCAGCTGCTCGAGGGGACGTGGTGCCGTCTCGTCCCAAGGCACCACCTTGCCACCCGATTGTGGGGCTCGAGTCGCCCGCTCCCCGCTGCGGTTGCCGAGTGGACCTCAAAGGCCCTCCTCTGCCCGGCCAGTGGGCATCGTCACGTCTGAGCGTGCACACCGTTCTCTCCGCGCTAATCGGAGTGCCTTTTCGGATCTCCCCTCTGCGGGCCGCGGGCCTGATCCAGTGCGTCCTGGGCGATGGCTACCATTCCGCCCATTGAACCATTTGTGGTGGAGGGTGCGCCCTCCACTCTCGCACCAAAGTGGAAGGAGTGGGTGGACAGGCTCCTAATATTCTTCGAGGCCACCAAGGTCCATAAGGAACAGAAGCGCGCCATGGTACTCCATCTTGGTGGCAAGGACATCCACTCCATTGCTCGGACCCTTACGGAGGCGACCCCCAAGACCCATCACACTCTAATCAATGCCCTCAACGCGCACTTTGAACCAATGGCGAACCAGGACTACGAACGATTCATCTTTCGACAAGCACGGCAACTGCCGGATGAATCACTGGATGCATACCACTCCAGGCTCAAGAAACTAGCACTGACGTGTGGATTCCAGGACGTTACAGAGGAGATCAGGGGCCAGATCATCCAAGGATGCGCCTCTGCAAAGCTGCGCGAGAGAATACTGGAGGAGTCGGGGAAGCCTCTGCCAGACATCCTCACGCTTGGCCGCACAAAGGAGCTGTCCAAGGCCAGGGCAGCCCACATGGAAGCAGCACTGCAAGCCAATATGAAAGTGGAACCAGTTAACAAAATACAGGCCCGGCCAACGCCCAAATGGCCCAAAAGAACGACAACCCCTCAGGGTGGAGCCTCAGCACAATCATGCGGCTACTGCGGAGGCCCGAGACACCCGGCGCCAGAGTGTCCGGCACGGGGCAAGAGATGCTCAGGATGTGGAAAAATGAATCACTTTGAAAAAGCGTGCCGGTCCAAGAAATTCAGCAGGCCCCGCCAGACGGTGCACACGGTTGCTGAGCACGAAGGTGCTGAGGGGGAGCCCAGCAACAGTGACATGGACGATGATGAGGAGGAGGAGCGATCCGTACACAAGGTGCATATGATCGGCACCGCCACCAGACGCACCAGGACGCCGCCCCAGTGCTCCATCCAGGTGGCTGATCAGGACATCATGGCGACAGTCGACACTGGCGCATCGACAAACCTCATGAGTGCGTCCCTCTACCGGGACATGACTACTCCTCCCAGTCTCCGATCCACCCCGATCACAGTATATGCCTACGGCCAAGATGTTCCACTCCGCATCCGTGGAAAGTTCAAAGCGACCGTCCGACACGGGGACAAGATCACGCGAGCTAACATCTTTGTGTCGGAAGAGGGTCAAGGGATGCTCCTGAGCTGCCGGACGGCAGAAGACCTGGGGGTGGTCACATTCGCATTTGGTGTGCATGAAGAATCGGTACAACAGCTACTTATGGACTTTCCAGACCTATTTGAAGGAATCGGGTGTTTCAAGGGCCGGGAAATACATCTGCACGTGGACCCCACTGTGCAACCGGTGGCCCTGCGACACCGTCGCATTGCATTCCATTTGCGACCACTGGTCGAGGAAAAACTGCAGAAGCTGGAAGCAGCTGGAATAATCGAGAAGGCATCAGGCCCCACCCCCTGGGTGTCGCCCATCGTGGTCACGAGGAAACCGAAACAGCCCGGAGCGGTCCGGATCTGCGTGGACATGCGCCTACCCAATGCTGCCATCAAGAGGGAGCGCCATATCACCCCCACGATAGATGACCTAATTGGGGAGATGGCGGGAGCCTGTTGGTTCTCCAAATTGGACCTCCGGGCGGGGTATCACCAACTCGTGTTAGATAAGGAGTCCCGGAACATCACAACTTTCTCTACCCACATTGGACTTCGCAGATACACCAGGTTGAGTTTTGGAATCTCCAGTGCTGCCGAAGTTTTCCAAAATGTAATCCAGGAGCTGATTGCTGGCATACCGGGAGTAATAAATGTCAGCGATGACATCATGGTGCACGCCCGCACAATCCCTGAGCACAACCAACGCTTGGCGCAAGTTTTTCGCAGACTCCGCAGTGCGGGGCTCACACTGCACCGAGATAAGTGCGAATTCCTGCGAAACAAACTGGGGTTCTTCGGATATGTGTTCTCAGCGGAAGGCGTCAACCCTGACCCTGACAAGGTTAAAGACATCAAGGATGCGCCACCGCCCACGACGGTCACGGAAGTCAGGAGTTTTCTCGGCATGGTAAATTACTGTGGCCGTTTCATCAAGGACTTGGCCAACCTGACTCTCCCTCTGCGTGAACTCACTAAGGACTCCACCCCATGGAGCTGGGGACCTGAACAGGAAAAGGCATTTCAGGACATCAAGAGCTCACTCTCCAGCAACACCACGCTAGCGTTCTTTGACCCGCGACACTCCACTCTCATCGCGGTAGATGCCGGACCGGTGGGGTTGGGGGCCGTCCTGATGCAGAGGGCTCGAGATGAGATAGACTGGTCCCCTGTCGCCTTCGCCAGCCGGTCCCTCACGGACACGGAGCAGAGGTACTCGCAAATTGAGAAAGAGGCCATTGCAATACATTGGGGATGTCGTCACTTCCACTTGTATGTATATGGCAAGCCCTTCACGGTGGTGACAGACCACAAACCGCTGCTGGCTCTGTTCTCAGGAACCTCATCCAAGCCACCTCCAAGAATAGAAAAATGGATCCTGCAATTGCAAGAATACAATTGCAATATCGAGTACCAACCAGGGGCGAAGAATCCGGCGGATTACCTATCACGACACCCCAGGCCCGCAACCCCTGAAGAGAGGGAGGAGGCGGAAGAGACGGAGGCATATGTACAGTGGGTAGTGGCCAGGTCATGCCCGCGTCCCATATCACTAGCAGAGGTCGTGAGCGCCACGGCTCAGGATGCCTGCCTACAGCGGGCCAAGGACCTTCTTTGAACTACCAACTGGCAGAGAGCCAAGGAGGGCTGGAAAGTGCTCACCCCGGAGGCTCAGAAGATCATGGACAGTTTGTATCACGTGAGGGCTGAACTAAATGAAGATGCGGCGGGATGCCTCCTGAGGGGGCATCGCCTAGTGATCCCAACGGCTCTCACGGGACGAGTGATCCAACTGGCCCACATAGGGCACCAGGGGATGGTCAAGACGAAGGCCCGACTGCGAACAAAAGTATGGTTCCCGCTCATGGATGACATGGTGGAGAGCGTGGTGAGATCGTGCGCGGCCTGCCAAGTTACGGGAGAGAACCCCCGTGAGGCCCCCATCATCGTGGAACCCCGGCCACAAGGACCCTGGGAGAGAGTCAGCATGGACGTTGGCAGTCTCCCGGATGGAAGACACACGCTGGTGATGATAGACGACCACTCAAAATACCCTGAAGTCGAAATCATCACAAGCACTGGTGCAGACTGCTTCATTCCCAAAGTGGAAAAGATCGTTGCCACTCATGGAGCCATGAAGGAATTGAGAACAGACAATGGACCGCCATTCCAGGGTCAGGACTTTGCTGCATACTTGTCGTCTCTGGGGACACGTCACAGGCGCATAACACCTCGGTGGCCTCAAGCCAATGGGGAGGCCGAGAGATTCATGAGAACATTGAACAAGGTCATCCGCATTGCCCACGACAAAGGACAGTCAGTGGAAATGGCCATCTTTACGTTTCTTCGAAGCTATCGCCAGACCCCGCACTCCACAACTGGGGTGGCCCCAGCAAATCTTCTTCTAGGAAGAGTGATAACTGACTCCATCCCTCATCACCCCCAGTGGGCACCTGAAGTGATAAATGAACAAGCAGTGGCGAGGAAAAGAAACTCCACATGTGAGAAAGTCAGCCAGAGACGACGGGCCGTGGCCCCGCACTTCAAAAGAGGCGATGTGGTGCTCATCCGAAATCGTGTAACCAGTGGAAAATTCAGACTTAATTATGAGAAGCAACCATGGCGAGTCATTGGGGTGAAAGGCACCCGTCTCACGGCCATTCGAGGACGAGACAGGGTTACTCGCAATGTGTCTCATTTCAAACTGTATCATCCCTCAGCCCCAGAGGCAGAGCGGCAGCAGGGCGGTGAACAAACTGAAACTGCAACCAATCTGCCAACAGTTGAAACCCCAACCCGGCATGAGGTCAGACAAAGTAGTGAGCATCAGGTCTCCAGTGAAGAAGTGGGAGGTGACGAGGAGGCCCTGGATGAGGCCTCAGATCCGGAGGGGGCAGACAGAGAGGCGCCAAGTCATGAGTTGGAGGTTGGAGCGGAACTGCTGACTCACCGGGGGTCGCAACGTCGGCTACGTGACAATCCCACCCCCTCTGGCTGGCTGAGAGACTACTTCACGTAAGACTGTTTCCATTTACATATGCATACAGTTGAACTAAGTTGCCGGTAACGTGGCACTGTTTTGAGAGGACGCTGAAGGTATCGGTCCTATGTTAAAAAAAAAATATATATATACCAACGTTCAAATGTGTTTAATGTTTAGGTTTTGGTTTTTCCTTATTTTAGGAGGAATGTTATGTTCCTGGAGGTCCGCCCACAGCGCCCCGGGCGCTGTGCTCGTTGGTCGTGTGACTCCTGATAATAAAAAGAGGTCTAGCACGTGCGAGGACGCTCAGAGAGAGAGACGCACAGACCGAGCAACCAAACTTATTCCCAGTGTCCGTCTGAGTTTATTCTAAGGCCACCTGTTAGGCCTAGCTAGAATTAGATGCCCCGGAGTGTAGGTCCGAGAGCGATCTCCCTAGGGCAGTCCCTTCCCCTGCACAGGACACAACAGCTGTGTCTGTGCCAGCGTTGGTGGCTGGTCTAGAGGTACCGCGGGGTGTTTATGCCTCCGGTTGAGTCACGACAGGCGCAGGAGTATTCAGCCTTCTCCATGATAGTGTAGTATGGGATAGGCGGCGTTACCACGAAAGCATGAAAGCACTTTCGAGTAGTACGGTTGGCTACTCCTTTTGGTTCAGCTGGGATGTCTTGTGAGGCCCCATGGTGATCTCGGTCAGCATGCGCCGTGTGGCGTCATAGTTGAGGGGCCGTGCCACCAACATATGTATTGTCGTGCCTCCAGAATTGGGGTACCATGTTTTCCGGGTTGGCACGATTCCTTTGTATCCGTTTGTTTCTGAGGAGAAAGTCTTTCTATTGTTTCTGCCTAGCTACCTGTGATTTCATCGTGGGAAGGAGCTTTGGTGGTAGTTGTGTCTCGTCCTGTGTTTACATATATACGGGCTGGGAACAAGAGAGAATTTTGTGTTACCCGAGCTCATAGAAGGCCCACCCTAGACCCGGGCCGTTTGGAAGCAGCGGGGTTCACATTCTGAGGCCGCGGAGCACACCGATGCTATCGCATTATTCAGGAAGTCTGTGGGGCGCTCGACCTGGCGATTGCAGGCAGTCAAAGACATGTTCTAAGGTTTCCCAGGCAATGGCGTTACGTGTGCAACACTGGAATCAAAGTCTATGTTAAGAGGTAGTAAGGTACGTCATAAGCGTGACGTGACGTGTGCATGTTAAGACGTGAGTATCTTTCACTCCATTCTGTGCACCGGGCTTTCCTTGACTGCGAATTTCATTAGTGCTAGTTGACATGCCCTCCCCATTCTCCATGCAAAGGGCAGCTTTTGGCAGGCTCTTTGCTATGTCAGCACGCAAACACAGTGCATGTTTATGGAGGTGCAGGGTGCGTCATCACAAACGCATATTACATACATGCATCAGCACCTCAAAGTTCCTGGAATGCCCACTTTTAACACTACGGATGGGTTAGCTCTTCCGGGGGCGCTTCTGTACCAAGACACGATAGTTCTACACCTGTGTTGCGCTAGGGCAGCAGGTAGGATTACCTGGGTAGGACCACAGCAAGTAAAGCTTTAAGGGATTTTTGGGCCCAAAAGACCCCCATGGGAGACTGTGGCTGCCTCTGTCTTCCGCAACGGGATTGCAACAGGGTTTTGTACTTCACAGTGGAAGACTAAACATACCTTTCACTTTACTTCAGACCAGGCAATACTCATGGTTGGAGCATGCTGGGAGTACTGTCTCCCGGACAACAATATTGTTATTACCTGTGCCCGGCTGCACCAAGGGGCATCTCAACGACGGCGGGTATAGCTTAGCGTGCTGTAGATTGGCGGGGCAAGTCCCGGCGACTTGAACTATGAGTAGTTTTGGCATACAAGTTGCTAATTAGCTCAAGCGCATGTCTGACAGGCTCCACATTCGCATCCCTGGCTCCCGGCCATTTTCTCCCTTCACTTCACCAGCCAATAAGTAGTGCTTTGGCTTTCCCCTATGTGGCTGCTCCTGAACTTAAAAATTTGATAGGTAGCAATCATTTCCTAATTATGAGCCCTGCGAGAACAGCGTTATTTTGTTTTTATATGTGGTTGTCGGCCGGGCTTGTGGGCCATTTCTTCGAGGGGTTCCTGGGCCGCATAGTGATCCCAATCCTCACTGCTGGCGACAGGCACACCCAGGAACGAAGGTTACGCAGGTGTTGGTGTCACTGGTGCTTTGCGGGTAACCATCTCATTGCATAGGTAGCACACAGGTGTGACAAGAGATTAGTAATATGGCATGTTACTACGAGTTCCTTAGACTGGTAGAAGATTATTTCTGCGTGTTTACGGACTCTGTTACAACAAGTATTACTGGGCAGACACTTCTACACTCAAGACAAGTAGAATTCCCTAGAATGTAAGGTCTGCCATCAGATATTGGTGAGGGTAGGTAGTATCATTGGAGGTGTCATTTTGTGGGAGATCTTTTTGGTCAGTTTGAAGGCCCACGCCTTTACCTTACCTCTTATCAGGCGCTGGAGGTACGTAAGCACTTGCCCAATCATCTCCTTGCGGCAGGGTCGGTGGTACTGCTGGTACTTGTAACTGACAATCAGGCCTGGCCTGGGTGGCGTGGGGGCATCCACGACCCCCTTACCGCTTCTGTGTTACAGATTGGTATATGAGGGGGGGCGGGGCTTCTAATGGATGTTTTTCTCTCCAACACAGGACCAAAGTTGGGGGGCCAATGGGACCACCATCCGGTGTAAGGTTGCGCATTGGTGGCAGCCCGCCAGGGTTTGGGTCCGTCGTTGGTTCCCCCCAGGTGTCATTAGGTCCATGTGGCGGGGTAAACAGGTTACACCCCCTGGGAGAATTACAGTAGTAGTCATCTGGGCCCGGAGCTCAGAGGTAGCTCCTGTACTATATTCCTATGTGTGCTTTTATAGTACATTGTATGTGTCGGGGCTGGTGCTGCTTTTCTGGGCATTATTGCATATGTTGTCAGTAAGCAGCGCTGTCTGGGGTCAAGCATGTTGACTCAGGCAGCCTCACTATGAGTAACAGAGTGTGAGGCGTCCTTGCCCGAGCAGACGGGAGGCCAGCCTGGACCTGTAAATCCACTAGGACACCACGCGGTCTCCTCCTAGGTATACACAGAGGTTCATTTAATGCTGAATACTCCAGTGTATTTAGCTATTGGTATTGCTCCTATCAGCTTTTTTGCAGCCTTTACTGCTGTACGATAATTTCCTGGCCACCTTAAATTATACAATTTTCATACTTGCCGTCAGGGCGTTTTGCCTGTGGCGCTCATTGGGAAGTGGCCCTCACATTTTTCCCAGCTTTGGCGGGGGATCTGATTGTTCTGTCTGGTAACTTTTCACCCCTTTTGCTTGTTTCACTCTGAGGGGGGGTGGCTTTGCTTGGTGTGTTTCTTTCAGGAATGGGACGCTCGGCGTCACAAACACGTTTACGTGTGGCTGGGCTCCCCTGGCCTGTGTCGGAACAGCCTCGTGTGTATACTGGAGTATCCTTAGATTCTCATGGAGCCCCTCCCAATGTGAGCTGTTGGCCTGATGTTTGAGGTCTCCAATTCCTGGAGGCACCTTGTACCAGTCTCAGCAATCCCTTACGTGGGTGGTTGTAAGTCAACTTTAGACAAGCTATCTTGAGGTAGCATGGACTAAGCAGTCTCCAGGCGAAACTCAAGAGGGCATGTGGAGCCAGCTGTTTTTTCCTTTACAATCCTGTTATATCTAATGGAGGTACACCTCACTAGTTATTTATTATAATACTTTGGTATTTATCCCTACAATAATTGCCTGTATTCTTCGAGTATAGAAGCACAAGCGTTTAAACTAAAGCACAGTGTACGCCAGCCTCACACTGAAGCAGTTGTTCGGGGCCTTGGCCGGCGATAATGTCTGTTTAACAGGAATCAAGCAAGCATTGTTGGCAGTTGTATAGTGTACGAGGCTCGAGTGCAGAAGGTGGTCATGATGCCCCCGGCTCTCGTGGACTGACAGATTCTTGGGCTTTCTAATGCCGTTTGCCTTGGAATAAGTGAGATGCCTGTGCAGGCATTAACGTTAAAAAATGTAGGTTATGCCGCATATCTCAGTTATGTTAGAGATGACAGGGTGTGCTACAAGCTTCTAACGGGGGTCAGAGTATGATCCATAGGGAACTCAGCTGCATAACTTCCTAGCGCAGAGGGATAGCATTAACTCTTCAGTCCTATGTAAATAAAGTGTGCACAGCGTAGGATCTACATAGTCCTTCTATGTCATCTTGAGTGGCCTTGGCCGGCAAGAATGTTTTGGGTAAGAGCTTCGGCCTATTTTGCGGGGATCGGTTCTCTGCCCTCTTGTGGGAGGGACCTTTCTTCTGACCGGCGGGAAGCAGTCCGGTTATAAGGATGCACTGCTAACTGAGAAAGGTTATTTG